>NW_027361775.1:0-2400000 GCF_039654945.1 Dendrobates tinctorius | reverse complement strand
CTAGCAGCACAGAGCCCTCTAAGCATCCTGCAATTTCATACCAGCAGGAGACAGCATCCTTTCCAAAGACCCCTATTGAGACTGACAAGCCATCCCAAGATGATGATTCTGCTGCAGACTTATGTCTCCAAGTCAAGGAACTAACCAAAAGTGTGGCTGCACTCACGAAAACTGTGCAGTCTGTGCAAGTGACTCCAAAGAAGAAGATCCAGCTGGCCTCCAGTCCAGATGACGTCCCATGGTGACAACAGAGGAGAATCCCACCGACCAGAAGGAGAGACGTTGATCGTTACGACGAGGACGGACAGCCCATCTGTCGCTGCTGCAACAAGGTGGGACACCTAGCCAGATCCTGTCATTTAAACAAGCAACCCCTGGGGCAAAGGGCCAACCCTCAGGAGTAAGACGACCAGGCCCACCAAATTGGCGAGACAAGTACGTAGGAGGACGACCAGTCTTGCCTGTTGTGTTTGACGGTTTTCCGATGAACGCTTTACTGGACACCAGCTCCCAGGTGACAACGATGCCATATGTTCTTTTTAAGCAGTACTGGGCTGATTCAGCCATTAATCATAGGCCAGATAAAGACTTTGCCATTTTTGCCAGCAATGGTCAGCCCTTGCCTCAGATGGGATATAAAGAGGTGACAATCAAGATTGGCCGAGTAGAATTGCAATCGCAAGGTTTGATTATAGTTGATATTGACAAACGAGAATGCCATCCTATGATCACTTTAGGCACTAATGTAATTGAAAATAGTCTTGGAGAAATTACTGCTTTGTTACAACAGGTAGCCGAGACCACCATCTCCAGTAAGCAACGGGTTCTGCAAAAGGAGATCAGAGTCCTGATGCAGAGACAACAGGTAGAGCTGTCTGGTGGAGAAGTCAGCAGTGTCAGAGTAAGTGATCCTTTTCCCATTGCAGTACCTCCCAGAAGTGAAATGTTAATTTGGTGTTGGGCAGCAATAGGCCTAAGCGGTCAAGATTACCAAGCCCGGGTAGAACCCATGTACTCTGATAGTAGGCCCACTATCCTGACAGCCAGAGGGGTAGTTGATGTGTGCAAGGGGAGAGTACCGATACGAATCTTAAATTGTGGGGAGAGAGAGGTCCAGTTACCCCGGTATGCCACCCTTGCTAAATTGTTCATTGTCAGTAACAATGCAATCGAGACACTAGAACCCTTGCTTCCTTCTGACAAGGTGGAAGAGAATGGCTCTGAAGGGCAGCAGGAGGATTGGTGTCAGCAGCTACACGTAGGCACTGACTCCACCCCTTCACACCAAAAACAGGGGGCTTACCAGGTGGCTCCAGAATTTGAATGGGTCTTCAGCAAACATCCTCTAGACTTTGGGCAGGCAAAAGGGGTCCAAAATCATATCCCCACCGGAGATCATCCACCCATTAAAGAGAGGCACTGGCCTGTAACCCCAGCACACTATCAATGTGCCAAGAGTATGTTACGGGAGATGAAGGAGGCTGGGGTAATCAGAGATAGTTGTAGCCCCTGGGCAGCTCCATTAGTCCTCATTAAGAAGAAAGATGGTACTACGAGAATGTGTGTAGACTACAGGCGGATTAACAGCATTACACATAAAGACGCTTACCCATTGCCTAGAATTGAGGAATCACTAGCTGCACTGAGAACTGCTAATTATTTTTCTACCTTAGATCTCACCAGTGGGTATCGGCAGGTTAGGTTCCTGTGGCGAAGGCAGACAAGGAGAAGACAGCGTTTACAACACCCATGGACCTCTGCAAGTTTAACTACATGCCGTTCTGGGTCAGCAAAGCGCTAGGAACATTTCAGAGGTTAATGGAATGCTGCCTTGGACATAAAAACTTTGAAACCGTTCTACTGTACCTGGATGACATCATCGTCTTCTACAAAACCGACGAAGACCATTTGAAGCACCTGGCCGAGGTATTCGAAGCCCTATCAAACTTTGGCCTGAAAATAAAACCATCCAAATGTCACCTTTTGAAACCCAAGGTGCAGTACCTAGGCCATGTGGTGAACGCGGAAGGTGTGGCACCTGATCCTGACAAAGTCACCGTTATCCGGGACTGGCAAAGACCTAGCACTATTCATGAAGTGAGGCAATTTCTTGGGTTAGTAGGCTACTATCGAAGATTTATCAAGAGCTTCACCAGTGGGCCAATCCAAGAAGGCCAAGAACAAAAATCTTCCGTTCGAGTGGAACAAAAGGATAGAAGAGTCCTTCGCCAAGTTGAAATTGGCCCTCACAGGAGATGAGGTCCTGGCCTACCCTGACTATGACCAACCATTTGTACTTTACACTGACGCGAGCAATGTGGGATTGGGAGCAGTGCTGTCACAAGTGCAGAAAGGCAGAGATAGAGCGATTGCCTTCGCCAGCAGGAAGCTTCGTCCCACTGAGAGGAACCCCGACAACTACAGTTCCTTTAAGCTCGAATTCCTCGCCATAGTCTGGGCGGTAACAGAGCACTTCAAGCACTACTTGGCTTCCGCAAAGTTCACCATCTACACAGACAATAATCCGCTAACCCACCTTGAAACAGCAAAGCTCGGGGCACTTGAGCAGCGATGGATGGCCCGGCTGTCCAACTACGAGTTCACCATCAAGTACCGAGCAGGACATAAGAACGCTAATGCGGATGTGTTGTCCAGGATGCCCAATTCACCAGACGGGCGAAAAGATCCAAAAGAACTCGAAGAAATCGAGTTACCAGCCTTCCACCGTCCAATTGCAGCCCAGCGCTCTCAAGGAGTGAGGAATAAGCGCTTTGTCGTACGAGAGGTAACGTTGAATCCATTACCCCATCATGAGTGGGCAGAGACACAAGACAGTGACCCAGCTGTTCGCCTCGTAAAGGAGTGGCTGGCACAAGCTGATGCACACCCTGGTCCAGATGACCCACAGTAAGCACAGCAACTATGGAAGGAGAGAGGCAAGCTGTTTATCTACGAGAGTAAACTGTGTCGGAGGAACATCAACTCGCGCACACACGAACTGGTCTGGCAGGTGGTAGTCTCGAAGAGGGATGCGCCAATGGTCTTAGAGGCGTACCACAATGGAGCAGGACACTTTGGTTGGAAGAAGTTGGAGGTCCTACTTCGTGAAAGATTCTACTGGGTTGGCATGAGGAGTTCCATTGAGAAGTGGTGCCGAGAATAACTGTATACTGTATATCAGGATTTTACACATGAATGCTTTGGACTATACCTGTGTTTTCGATAATGTGGATTAAGCTCTTCAAAGGTCATAACAGCACTTGTAATGTTATTATTTCAATAATAAAAACAACTCCAACCTTGTCCAACACCTTAAATGTCTCCCTGGACCACGTACCCCAATACGACTACATACTGACACAGGCCTTACGTCCTACCCCCAACGGACTACCCGCTTGTTCCAGCAGCAACTTAAGTAGCTATACAATGACCTTTCCCCAAACAACCTGAAAACATAAATGCTCTCCTCACCTCTATTTCCCTCCCAGCAATCAATCCCACCATAATTAGTCTCCTAAACAGGCCATTTCCTCTACCAAAATAGAAATAGCTATCCTTCAGCTAAAATAAAATAAAAAATGGCCCTGACTGCTTCTCAACGTAACACACCCTTTTACTACAAGAAGTCCATAATAAAATAATAATCTTTATTTTTATATAGCGCTAACATATTCCGCAGCGCTTTACAGTTTGCACACATTATCATCGCTGTCCACAATGGGGCTCACAATCTAAATTCCCTATCAGTATGTCTTTGGAATGTGGGAGGAAACCGGAGTACCCGGAGGAAACCCACGCAAACACAGGGAGAACATACAAACTCCTTGCAGATGTTGTCCTTGGTGGGATTCGAACCCAGAACTCCAGCGCTGCAAGGCTGCAGTGCTAACCACTGAGCCACCGTGCTGCCCTATACTTATTCTTATCTCCCATCTCACTTTTTCAGCTCTGTAAGAGGCTGGCATAAGCCAAAGGCTGCCTCACTTACAGCGGCTATATCCATGATAGCCAAGCCAAATTCTGCCCACTCATTGTGGTCAAACTATAGACCAATATCTCTGATCAACATAGACCTCAAACTCTTAGCAAAAATCTAGACTCAACATCTGAATTCCAGGCTAGGATCCCTTACCCATAAATACCAGGTTGGCTTTGTGCTCCATAGACAAGCATCAGATAACATTTTGAAGGGTTTTCCATCTTCTGCATCACTGTAAGTAATGAAACCTAGCAAGCATGCTACTATCACTTGACATTGAAAAGGTCTTTGACTTGGTCTCATGGACCTATTTATTTGCGGTGGAATTTCACCGATCAATTACTTTCATGGATTTATGCACTTTCTAACTACCTCTCATCCCATGTGCACTACTTTTATTCTGCCTATTTTCCTATAAAAGAGGTACTCATCAAGGGTGCCCACTATCTCCACTACTATTCCTCTTCGCAATCGAGCCACTAACAATTTTCCTCCGCCTCAACCCACACATTCAAGGTATTAAAATTGCATCAATTTCCCACAAGTTCTTCATGTTTGCAGATGTTATTTTGCTTCTCTTAACCACTCCACAGACCATACTGCCTGCTCTGCTTCAATCCCTACAGAGCTTAAAAAAAAAAAAACCTCTGGTGTCACCAATCATTAAGTGTTGTTTTTTCCCTTTGTTCCAGCAAGAGTAAATGTCAGTCTCTTGCTGGAAGTTGTCTTTTAGGAAAGTCAGCTGATGTTGGTTTGTAATCACTCACAGCTCCCTTTAAATTGTTACATAGCCCATCAGCTGATCGTCAGTTATAGAGTTTTTGCTCTATGTAGACCAGCTAGGTGTGTGGAGCTTGCTTGTCACTGAGGTGTTGCTGCTGTGTGAGTTATGCTATCCGGGTGCCATTTATTTAGCTGCTGTGGAGTTTAGCAGCAGAGCCTAAGCTGAGTAGTTTTCTTTTTGCCTGTCCCCTGTTCGATTCTTCATCTGTGTGTTACCGTCTGCAGTGGTGATGCTAGCATCCTTGCCGGCCAGTGCACTAGCCAGGGTACATTAAGGTAACAGTCAGGGACTAGGCACACGATGGTGGCGTTGTAAAAGAACCTGCATAATGCATTAGGAAAGCTTAGGGACAGGCACAGGTTGGGGTCAGGGGGTGTCCCATCCCCCACTCCCTACCGTTAGGGTCTTCTTTTCCTTTTTCCATCCCGTCTTATTTACAGTATATGCTATGTAGTTCACTGGACTTACCCACGTCCAAGCGTGATAACTGGCCTACAGATTAACTGAACAAAATCATACACTATAAACATCTCTCAGCTGCCACAGTCTTAAAGCTTAAGCAAGACTTCCCCTTTCAATAGTCCACAAACCACCTAAACCACCTAGGCATGAAATTACGTAAACTATGCATACATCTCCAAATGTGGGGGAGGTTGCAACTCTCTTGGTTGGGCAGTATACATGCACTTTACATGATTATACTTCCTAAAATACTCTACTTATTCCAAGATCTATCAGTCCCTGTCCCATCGCACTACCTCAAAACAACCCAATGTCTCATCAATATCTATATCTGGAAAGGTGGCCTCCCCAGAATAAAGAGAGCCACATTATATCGAGGAGTCCCCAATCTAAACAAATATTATGAAGCAGCCCAGCTAGCCCAATTAACTCTATATCATGTCTCCTATGAACCATCAGTCTGCTTTTCCTTGGAAGCTCCTGAGTGCCATCTGCTCTTTTGATACCTTATTATGGCTCCTCCCAGTCCAGTGTAAACACATTTCAAACTCCATCATATTGCGCTTTCTCAAAATCTGGGACTCTTTGAAATACTCCTCAAATCTAATCTCCTCCTTTCTATCTTTAGCCCCCTATGGAGTAACCCACAATTCCCCAGCAGGTACTGAGTCCCTCTTGATTTTTTACACAGTGATTGCAGCAGGAATCACTAGATTTCAACATTTATTTAATGTAAATGGGAGTATTCTATTCCCAATCCTTCAAGTGAAAAATAATGTTCCACCTAGAGAAATATTCCAATATTTGCAACTTGAACTCTTTATGTCCATAGTACTAAGGCTCTCCACTCTATCTTGTACTTTCACACCATTCAAACAAAGATGCTGTCAAAATCCACAAGCTCTAGGTTCTATTTCACTCCTGTACTCCCAGATAAATTACATCATGCATAGATACAGTTCCCACTGGAAGTCTGACATGGGATATGCCCTAACTGACTCAGAATGGTCCCACCTTAATAGTATCTAACCCTCCTAACTAGTGTGGCCAAAGCAGTCCCCAACTATTCTCCCAATTGTTTTAGAGGCTGTAAATCCACTGGCAACATATACCACATATGGTGGTTAATCCCCATAGGTCACAGGCTTTGGATATGACCTCATTCTTACAGTCACTGACCTTAACCTCAACCTTAAAAAAGACCCCTGGGAAGCCCTGCTGAATAAAAGTATCCCTAACATCCCCAAACACACTCAAGTCCTCATTTAATTTACATTTCTAGTGGATAAACAAACCTCAGCCTGGAAAAAAAACAGATCTAGACCTAACTGAAGTCAGAAGGGGTTTCTCATGATACATGATTAGTGAAAAACTATCAGTCATACTCACAGAAACAGCCTGCAAATTTGAGAACGTTTGAATCCACTGGGCGGAATACGCCAATCATACCCCTTTGCCACTCTACCACTTCACCTAAAAGCTTCTGCCACCAATGATTCTCCATGAAGTACTTGTTACATCTCGCCTGTCTGGCCTCCTTCTCTTTAGCATCTCAGTTTACCATTCCCCACCCCTCAATTTGTTTACAAGTTATATCTCCTTTAACCCCTTTCTGACATCAGACGTAGTATTCCGTCCATGTGCCCTGGGCCAATTTTACCATGAACGGAATAGTACATCTCAGCGATTGGCCGTGCATCCAGGTGGTGTGTGGCCGATCATGGCTGGGTGTCAGCTGATTCTCACAACTGACACCTGGCACTAAGTGCCAGGAGCGAACACGATCGCAGCATTCCAGGAGCGGGCAAAGGGCTGACAGCCCCTCTGCCTTTGTAATGGACCCCCGGTGTGACGCGGGGTCCCGTTCGATGCCATGGTAACCCGAGAGCTAAGAAACTTCCTCTCATGCGCAGTGCATGATCAGGAAGTCTCTCAGTGTCAGTGCACTAAGTGCAGCACTGACAGCTTCTATAGCATGCAGATGCTACTTCATCTGCATGTTATAGAAGCGATCAGCCTGCAAAAAATGATTGTGCCATAGTGGGACAAAGTGTGAAAGTTAGAATAAAGTTTTTTAAAAAATTAAAATAACTGTAAAAATATTTTTTTAAAAAAAATAATAATTAAAAAATCAATATTTATTCTAGCACTAAATAAATATTTGAATAAAAAAAATCTAAACAATAAAAGTACACATATTTGGTATCACCGCATCCGTAATGACCCGACCTATAAAATTGTCCCACTAGTTAACCCATTTAGTGAACGCCATAAAAAAGGCAAAAAACAATGCTTTATCATCATACCGCCGAACAAAAAGTGGAATAACACGCGATCAAAAAGACCAATATAAATAAACATGGAGCCCCCATACAGCTCCATCACCAGAAAAATAAAAAAGTTATAGCTCTCAGAATAAAGCTATGCAAAAATAATTATTTTTTATATAAAATAGTTTTTATTGTATAAAAGCGCCAAAACATAAAAAATTACAAAAATGAGGTATTGCTGTAATCGTACTAACACGAAGAATAAAACTGCCTTATCAATTTTACCACACGTGGAGCGGTATAAATGCCCCCCCAAAAGAAATTCATGAATTGCTGGTTTTTGTTCATTGTGCCTCCCAAAAATCAGAATAAAAGGTGATCAAAAAATGTCATGTGTCTGAAAATGTTACCAATAAAAACGTCAACTTGTCCCTCAAAAAACAAGACCTCACTTGACTCTGTGGGCCAAATTATGGAAAAATTATAGCTCTCAAAATACCGGAGATGTAAGTGTCTGTGTGTGTAATACTTGTGGCACATGTGTGGCATGCGTGTGTCTCATCAGTACCACAAGGACAGGCACCAGGGAAGAAGTATTACAGAAAGCACTGTTCCCAGGTGCCGGGTACTGAACATGGCTCTCATCATTCTACCCTGCTCTGCCAGCGATTAGCACAAACAGGGGAGAATGATGAGAGCCGTGTTCAGCACCCGGTGCCGGGAAACAGCGCTTAATGTAACGCTTCTTCTCTGGCGCCGATGCGTGTCACATGGATGAGATCCATGTGTTATGCATATGCTGCACGTGTGCTGGATGTTTTGTAGCCCATGCTGACATTAAAAAACAGACATGTCAGCATGTTTTGCCCACAGAGGCACGGTCTGTGGAAACACACTGACATGTGCACAGGCCTATTCACTTGAATTGGCAAATAGCGCTCCATTCCTCCCTAGTCTCTCCGCATGGCTAAGTAGCACTGTACAACCACATATGGGGTATTGCTACATTCATTAAAAATTGTGGGACAAATGTTGTTGCCATTTTTACACACTTCTTGTGTGAAAATGTAAAATCTCTGACTAAAACAAAATTTTGGTGGTAAAAATGTAGTTATTTTGTCCTTACTGCCCAATGGCATAAAATTCTGTGACACACCCATGGTGTCAAAATTGGGTCACTTATGGGAGGTTCCGCTGTTTTGGCACCTCATGGGCTCTCCCAGTGGGTCATGGCACGTGCAAACTATAACAGTAAAATCTGGCACTCCTTCCTTTCTGAGCTCTGCCATGTGCCCAAACAGTAGTTTACCCCCACATTTGGGGTATCAGCGTACTCAGGACAAATTGCACAATAACTCTTGGTGTCCAATTTCTATTGTTACCCTTGAGAAACTAAAAAATTGGGGGCAAAAAGATCATTTTTGTGAAAAAATATGATTTTTTATTTTTACGGCTCTACGTTATAAGCGTCTTTGAAGCAAGTGCTCACCACACATCTAGATAAGTTCCTTAATGGGTCTAGTTTCCAAAATGGTGTCACTTGTGGGGGGTTTCCACTGTTTCGGCACATCAGGGGCTCTCCAAACGCAGCATGGCATCCTATCTCAATTCCAGCTAATTTTGCATTGAAAAGTCAACCGGCGCTCCTTCCCTTCCGAGCTCTGCCAGTGGTTTACCTGCATATATCAGGTATCAGCGTACTCAGGAGAAATTGAACAATGACTTTTGGGGTACAATTTCTCCTGTTCCCTTGGAAAAATAAAAAAAATTTGATCTGAATTAATTTTTATGTGAAAAAAAATTAAATGTTCATTTTTTTTAAACAGTCCAAAAAATTCCTGTGAAGCACCTGATGGGTTAATAAACTTCTTGAATGTGGTTTTGAGCACCTTGAGGGGTGCAGTTTTTAGAATGGTGTCACTTTTGGGTATTTTCTATCATATAGACCCCTCAAAATGACTTCAAATGTGATGTGGTCCCTAAAAAAATGGTGCTCTAAAAATGAGAAATCGCTGTTTAACTTTTAACCCTTATAACTTCCTAACAAAAAAAATTTTGGTTCCAAAATTGTGCTGATGTGAAGTAAACATGTGGGAAAATGTTACTTATTAAGTATTTTATGTGACATATCTGATTTAAGGGCATAAAAATTCAAAGTTGGAAAATTGCAAAATTTTCAAAATTGTTGCTAAATTTCTATTTTGTTCACAAATAAACGCAAGTTATATCAATGAAATTTTACCACTATCATGAAGTACAATATGTCATGAGAAAACAATGTCAGAATCACCGAGATCCATGGAAGTGTTCCAGATTTATTACCTCATAAAGGGACAATGGTCAGAATTGTAAAAAATTGGCCTGGTCATTAACATGTAAGCCACCCTTGGGGGTAAAAGTGTTAATTATATGTTTATCTTAATGTTCTTATTATGCATGATGTGATGTAATAAAATTCTCAATATTTTATTTTTTAATATGGCCCTAAGAACTAACTGAGAGGCAGTTGCTACCCACCTGCTTATTGTTCCCGACGCTGTGGCGATTTTGAGGCTTCCGCTGACATCACATCGACATAGCAGCAGCATCTCTTCCGCTCTGCTCTTTTGATAGAGCGTGATTTCCGATGTCATGCTGATTGAGAGCCATCTCCCCACTGCCTAACAGTTGGATAGCTTTCTGTCAATCAGCATGACGTGGCAGTTATTGCCTGTCGACACAGCAGCCAGGAAGAGGAAAAGCTGCTTTGTTGACATGAAGCAGCAGAATCGCTGGAAGGAGCAGTCAGAGACTGCTCTGTGCTGGCAGAATTGGTGCCATGCACAATCGACAGGTAGGTATTAACTTCTGAGTCTGTTAATTATTAAGCTGATAGCAAGAAAGTAAGTAGTCCAGGACAACCCCTTAAAATACCCTGCAGTCGCACCTGTTCCACGTTGTTTTGCATCTGCCAATAATTTAAAATAATCACTGCTGACACTCCAAGGGACTGGGTGGCCCTAATCAATTACTAGTGGACAGGCCCAGGGCACATCTGCCCCTAGTCCCAACCAAATCCAGCTGACATTGCTGAGGAAGAGTTTGATTGCCATAACTTTTAGGAGCTGGAAGATGCTGACACTGATTAAAATTTATTTTTTACACAACTTCAGCAAAAAAACAAAACAACCCACAAACATGTTAACAGCCCCATAGACTATAATGAGTATGTCTTCTATCTGAAAAAAATAGTGCTAAAACACCTACGTGAAAAAATGATGTCTGAATCAGGTCTAAAGCAAGGAGAATAAAGTTTTCTGCTTTGTAGTGATAAAATGTTGTAAATATACAGTATATATTTCCATCACTGAAATCCCTGCTTATTTTGAGCTTAGCAGTCAAGGGGGTGGTACTTATTAGCCTTACCTGTGTAAGTGTGAATGCAGAGATACAGTATCTGTCAATCATTGATTGACACCACCCACTAAATGTATAATTAACAACAATTATCAATGAATGAGTCACAAGTTTAGCTGAATTTTTCCAATCTGTTCACTTTGGTCTTCTCTATAACATACAGGGGGCAAATGAGATACTATTCTTTCATGGATTCACTTCTGTTACTACAATGAGCATAATCATTTCAAGCAAAAACAGCTGCTGGTAACATAAGTTATAGAATGTAACATTTCGAGACCTTTTTATTTTTGTAAGATTAAATAATGTGTTTAGCACACTAGTTGTTAACATTGTGCCATAGGGCAGCAGAAAAGAGTCTGCAGCAACTTCAACATTAGCAATCACGTAAGCTTTGTTAACACTGTAAGTCAAAGTTCTAAGTTTAGCAACAGGATACATGATTATTTCCATGGAAATAATGGAGAACAGACAGAGAGGGGTCCCCTGACTTCAGTACAGTTCTTGGCTCAGAATATAAGAGCTGGAAACCAGAAACTAGGAATCTGTTAGCTAACATTTACAACTATTGTGTGAAAAAAAGAGAAACGTAGCTAAATGTAAATATTCATAAAATGAAAAGTAACCATCTTATCTTTATATTTCATAACTGGTATATGTTTATTACACAATGCCACTTTTTATAACGTAGTCCAAGAATGAAACAGAACTTCATTCATCCGTCAGTTAACCAGAGCTGGAAGATTGTTTTTGATTTTGCTACAATGCCATTATATGCATTCAAACATCCGTCCACTATAAACGATAACTGTACAAATGAGGCTAGTTAGTAAAACTATAGCACTGAAAAATGTAGCACCTGTCAAAGATCAGATACCCGGCTTGTGAGAAGAAGTTGTGCCCTGTACATCTTGTTAAACGCTGTGTCTGTGATGACTCAGCTCAGTGGTTTCAAACATTCATAAAACATCACAAAATATTTGCTTCTAGTTGCATGCAAAAAAACACCATATTATAATCCATTACTTGATTTCATTTAATTTCTGCAACTGGCTGTGCTTTTATTAAAAACTCCCTTAGCTAATAACTATATCTACTTACTTGATTTATGAGAGAAATGCAGTTTGGTTCCTTTTTCAGTCAGTGTCGTCAGTTGGTTTCCTAGAAAGTGAAGACGTTTTATACCTCACTAATTTCATGAGCTCGTGTTTCCTTAGTTTTCCCTCAGCTTGCTCTGCAGAGCTGCTCTCTTCCACCACTTCTGGATTTTCATATATATATATAGTTCTAAACGTACTGTACATGTAACTCATGTGCACCATCTGCTGGTATCCTAAATAAGGATGTCTTCTCCATCATTTTTTATGGTCCTGAACCAAAATGCCTTCACCTTATGTAGAATCAATTTAACATTTTTTACTAATGACCCTAGTAAGGGGACTATTGGGACATGCATTGGGTACTGAAAATATTCAGATCCCTTTACATTTTTCACTCTTTGTTTCATGGCAGCCATTTGATAAATTAAAAAAAAGTTCATTTTTTTCTCATTAATTTACACTCTGTACCCCATCTCGACTGAAAAAACAGAAATGTAGAAATTTTTGCAAATTTATTAAAAAAAGAAAAACTGATATATCACATGGTCATAAGACCCTTTGGTCAGACATTCATATTTAAGTCACATGCTGTCCATTTCCTTGTGATCCTCCTTGAGATGGTTCTACTCCTTCATTCGAGTCCAGCTGTGTTTAATTAAACTGATAGGAATTGATTTGTAAAGGCACACACCTGACTATATAAGACCTCACACCTCACAGTGCATGTCAGACCAAATGAGAATCATGAGGTCAAAGGAACTGGCCAAGGAGCTCAGAGACAGAATTGTGGCAAGGCACAGATCTGGCCAAGGTTACAAAAGAATTTCTGCAGTACTCAAGATTCCTAAGAGCACAGTGGCCACCATAATCCTTTAATGGAAGGCATTTGGGATCACCAGAAGTCTTCCTAGATCTGGCCGTCCAGCCAAACTGAGCAATCATGAGAGAAGAGCCTTGGTGAGAGAGTTAAAGAAGAACCCCAAGATCACTGTGGCTGAGCTCCACAGATGCTGTAAGGAGATGGGAGAAAGTTCCACAAAGTCAACTATCACTGCAGCCCTCCACCAGTTGGGCCTTTATGGCAGAGTGGCCCGACGGAACCCTCTCCTCAGTGCAATACATATGAAAGCCTGCAAAGAGTTTGCTAAAAAAAACACATGAAGGACTCCCAGACTATGATAAATAAGATTCTCTGGTCTGATGGAACAAAGATGGAACTTTTTGATGATAATTCTAAGAAATATGTGTGGAGAAACCCAGGCACTGCTCATCACCTACCCAATACAATCCCAACAGTGAAGCATGGTGGTGGCAGCATCATGCTATGGAGGTGTTTTTCAGCTGCAGGAACAGGACGACTGGTTGCAATTGAAGAAAAAATGAATGCAGCCAAGCACAGAGATATTCTGGATGAAAACCTCTTCCAGAGTGCTCTGGACCTCAGACTTGGCCGAAGGTTCACCTTCCTATGAGACAATGACCCTAAGCACACAGCTAAAATAAAAAAAGGAGTAGCTTCAGAACAACTCTGTGACCATTCTTGACTGGCCCAGCCAGAGCCCTGACCTAAACCAAATTGAGCATCTCTGGAGAGACCTGAAAATGGCTGTCCACCAACTTTCACCATCCAACCTGACAGAACTGGAGAGAATCTGCAAGGAAGAATGGCAGAGGATCCCCAAATCCAGGTGTGAAAAACTTGTTGCATCATTCCTAAGAAGACGCATGGCTGTAAAACCTCCAGCGGGTGCTTCTACTCAATAGTGAGCAAAGGGTCCGAATACTTATGACCATGTGATATTTCAGTTTTACTTTTTAATAAATTTGCAAAAATTTCTACATTTCTGTTTTTTGCAGCCAAGATGGGGTGCAGAGTGCACATTAATGAGAAAAAAATGAACTTTTTTGAATTTACCAAATGGCTGCAATGAAACAAGAGTGGAAAATTTAAAGAGATCTGAATACTTTCTGTACCCACTGTATTTACTTAAAGGTAACCTGTCACCAGTTTTGGCTGATATAAGACACTGCCACCACCTTTCAGGGCTGATATACAGTATTCGATAATGCTGTATATCTGCCGTAAGAGAAGAAAAATAACATTTATTATACTCACCTGTAGCGCGGTCCAGTCCGAGGGGTGTTGATTTTCTTGATCCAGTGCCTCCCATCTTCTTGCGATGCCACCCTCCTGCTTCCTTCATGTGGATAAGGCAGTCTCCTCGGCACTGAGTTCATGCGCAGGCGTACTTCTCTGCCCTGTTGAGGGCAGACAAATGCACTGCAGCGCACAGGCGCCGAGGCTCTTTGACCTTTCCCGGTACCTGTGCACTGCAGTACTCTGCTCTGCCCTCAACAAGATAGAGAAGTACACCTGCACAGGAGCGAGATGCAGAGGAGTCTGTGTGGATGACGCAGGGACACATCATCCACACGAAGCAAGCAGTAGGGCGGCCCCTCAAGAAGATGGGAGGCACAATACCAAGAAGAGCAACACTCCTTGGAACAGACCGCCCTGCAGGTGAGTATAATAAAAGTTATTTTTCTTCTCTTGCAGGTCGGGTTGGGGGCAGATATACAGCACTATAGAATGCTGTATATCAGCCCTGAAAGGTGATGGCCGCATCTTATATTGGCCAAAACTGGTGACAGGTTCGCTTTAATACTGTCCTAAATACAGAGGGGAATGTAAGTATTTGATACATTGCCGATTTTGCAAGTTTTCCCACCCACAAAGAATGGATAGGTCTGTAATTTTTATTGTAGGTATGCTTCACCTGTGAAAGACAGAATCTGAAAATATAAAAACAGAAAATCACATTGTATGATTTTTAAATGATGAAATTGCATTTTATTGCATGAAATAAGTATTTGATCATATACCAACCAGCAAGAATTCTGGATCTCACAAACCTGTTAGTTTTTCTTTAAGAAGCCCTCTTATTATGAATGGGCACTGAAGAGGATAGCAGGCCCAAACTAAGCCACAGAATACCAGAGAGGTTGATAACTAAGCAGATGCAGACCCCTGATCCTGTCCACACAACTAGCAGTAGCCGTGGAGCGTGCCTACGATGATCCTAGATGCCTCGGCACAGCCGGAGAGCTAACTAAGCCTAAAGCAAGAAAGTGGAAATCTAAACTGCCCCGGAGCAGACCCCAAAGAAATAGATAGCTCCCAAACATATATTGTCGGTGAGACAAGATGAAAACACAAACGTAGGCAGAAAAATAGACTGAGCAAATGATGGGGCCCACACTGACTAGACAGGACAGGAAAGGAAAGACACTGTCTGCAGTCACGCAAAAGAACCCTGCAAAAAGTCCAACACGTCTGATGCACAAAAAACACTGAAGTTGCACGACTTCTCCCCCACTATATCAGCACTCTGGTATATTCTGAAAGCAAAGCAAAAAGAGACCAATATAACAGGGGACAAAACAAACTGGCACATGCAGTACATATGGGCGGTGATTCAGCACATCCCCAGCCGGAGCTGGTTGACCCGCACAAAGCAGAGATAAGCAAAACCAGATCAAATGCAAACAGAATAACAATTGACCCTCTTAGCTGAACATGCAGGGAAAGAGCAGGAGACATCAGACCTCAGAGGGCACAGGAAGAAAATCACCAGCAGGGATAGAGGGAATCAGCTGTCTTAAATCCCAATCAGAAACCCCAGATCTCCAATCGTCTTCCTCATTATTAGGTGGCAAGCCTCTGTCAATCAGATCAGCTCTACTACCTCCAGTGACCACCAGAGGGAGTCCAGAAAGAGAACTCACAACCCCTCTATCAATCTGACCAGCTCCACTACCTTCAGTAATCACCAGAGGGAAGCCACAGAGAGAATTCACAACACCCTCCTGCTCTACACTCATTACTTGTATTAATTGTACTTGCTTTAGCTTTTTTACCTGTATGAAAGACACCTGTCCAGACACATATTCAATTACACTCCAACCTCTTCTCAATGGCCAAGACCAAAGAACATTTCAAGATCCTGAAGTGGCCTAGCCAGTCTCCAGACCTGAAACCAATAGAAAATCTTTGGCGAGAGCCGAAACTCAATGTTGCCCATTGACAGCCCTAAAATATGAAAGATCTGGAGAAAAGCTGTATGGAGGAGTGGGCCATGATCCCTGCTGCAATGTGTGCAAACTTGGTCAAGAACTACAGGAAATGTGTAACAGGCTGGGTGGTGGAACCACTGTGCCAAAGCCCAAGTAAGACCTGGAGGGGAGTGACTAGGAGCCTCACCCAATCCAACCATGGACACACAGCAGCTAACAACACTGCAGTCCGTGGAGAGACAAGGGACTTGATCCAGGTGCTACTCCATGACTGACCTTGGGTAGATTGTGGCTGAACCCTAGGAGTGGATAGCTGGAATGACCCAGGGAAATGTCCAACAGAGGCAGACAGGTAGAGAAGATGACAGGAACCGCAGGTGCAGGCAGGACAGTCTAATGGACAGATGAGCACTGAAGGGTGCAGCCGCCTCAGCTGCCGTTGAGGTGAGCACTGGCGGGTGCAGCTGGCTCTGCTGCCGTTGAGATGGACACTGGCGGATGCAGCTGGCTCTGCTGCCGTTGAGGTGAGCAGTGGCAGGTGCAGCTGGCTAAGCTGTCATTGAGGTAAGCATTGGTGGGTGCGGCCGGCTCTGCTGCCAATGAGGTGAGCAACGGCAGATGCAGCTGGCTCTGCTACCATTGAGGTGAGCACTGGTGGGTGCAGCTGGCTCTGCTGACATTGAGGTGAGCACTGGCGGATGCAGCTGTTTCAGTTGCCATTGAGGCTAGCTCTGGTGCAGCTGGCTCTGCTGCCATTGAGGTGAGCACTGGCAGGTGCAGCTGGCTCTGCTGTGGTTGAGGTGCGCACTGGCGGGTGCAGCAAACTAGGATACAAGTACAGGGACCTGAGAACTGACAAGCGTGTTATTAGCAAACTCGCAGCATTGCACAAGCACCTCCATGTTGGAAGAGGCGGTTTAAATAGAAACAGACCTCCAGCCATTGGCTGGGGGCACGTTAGAAGAATGCGCAAGGCCCCTTTTAAGAAAGAGTAAGGGTGCACGTGCACGGTATAAGCACAGTGCTGGGAGACCTGCTAGGAGTGCGTGCACCCCGGGCAGCAGCAGACCCAGAAGGGGCAGGACAGGATCCTTATTGGTGAGTACGCTGATGTCTCTGCAGGGAGAGAGGGACTGCAGGCAGAGATGCGGACGCTACAAAATGTCTGACCTCTGTAATTGCAAATAAAGGTTTCTGAACCAAATATTAATTTCTGTTTTACTATTGTATCAAATACTTATTTCTTGCAATAAAATGGAAATTAATTATCCATAAATCATACAATGTGACTTTCTATTTTTTTTATTTTTAGATTCTGTCTCTCACAGTTGAATTGTACCTATGATAAAAAATGACACACCTCTCCATTCCGTGTAGGTGGGAAAACTTCCAAAATCAGCAGTGTGATCATATTTGCTGATTCTGGATGTGTTTGGTTCATTTTTATGTGCTTGTGAGCAGAGGCGTATCTAGGCTTTCTGGCACCCGGGGCAAGAATTCGGTTCGGCGCCCCCCCCGCCCAAGTACATATGCAACTTGCACACTTAGCCATGTACCTGCGAGCTGCTCTTCCTAATGCTCTCAATGTTCAGTAAAAAACTGAGAGAAGCAGGAAGAGAAGCTCGTTGTCACAGGACCATACCTATGAAAATCGCATATCAGTGAAGTGTCCATGTGATGACTACTGCAACCTGCAGAGCTGAATCCTGACATTGCAGCTTCTGAATTCTCACAATGAATGCACTGCACACTTTTAAGATTCTCCCTTGCCGATGTACAGTCATGTCAGCACAAGCATGTGATTTATATACTTCTGGCCACATTCCGACTAGACGTGCCCGGCCTTGCTCCGTTCATATTCATTGAGTGAGGCCACACATGTCTAGTCAGCATGTGACCACATGTATGTAAATTACTGGTATGAGAGAATCCTGACAGCGTTCAGTGAGCACTGTGAGAATTCAGAAGTCTGCAGTCACATAGAATGACTGCAGACTCCGTACAAACCTGGAGAACCCCTTTAATGTTCCTAACAAATAAAAACATGAGAATAAGTCAGTAGCACAAATAACATTTACATCCAGGTACCTTATAGATGACGTCGTCTCTGCAGTCAGTCACCTTTTCTTCTAGACCCCATGATGAGTTTTCTCATCCACATCTCGTCTCTGCAGATGTCCATCTTCTCCGGTCTTCTGCAGCAAATCTCCACACGACGCCCTTAAAGATAGAAGTGTCATTATAATGCTCCTGAATAAAAATATCTGCAATATACTGTCGCCTCACACTATTCCCCTCTAGCATCCCACCTGTTCACCATACTGTCTCCTCATATATTTACCCCCTCACTCTCTATACTGTCTGCTCACACATATCCCTGACTCCCCATACTGTGTCCACTTACATTAACCCATTCGCTCCCCATACTGTCTGCACCAATCCCCCATACTGTTTCCTCATACATACTCTTTATTTTGTGTCCTCAAATCTCCCCACACATTAAATCCCCCCATCCCCAATCCCCCACACACATTAAATAACCCCCCATCCCCACTCCAAATCCCCCACACACATTAAATAGCCCCCATCCCCACTCCAAATCCCCCCACACATTAACCCAATCCCCACTCATTAACGCCCCCACACATTAACCCCCATCCCCATTCATTAACCCCCGCACACATTAACCCCCATCCCCATTCATTAACCCCCACACACATTAACCCAATCCCCACTCATTAACCCCCATCACATTAAATAACCCCCATCTCCACTCCAAATCCCCCCACATTAACCCCATGGCATCCCCACTCATTAACCCCCACACACATTAACCCCCATCCCCACTCTAAATACCCCCACACATTAACCGCCATCCTCTCTACAAATCCCCCCCATCTCCACTCATTAACTCCCCCTCATCTCCCATCTTCGGTGGTTCTTCAGCTCCACAGAGGAGCACACTTACCACCAGCGTTTGCTTTGGGCGCCGGGGAGTGACGTCAGCAGCGTGATCACATGACATGTCACACTGCTGACGTCGCTCTGACCCGGCGGTCAGAGCTTCATTTGTACTGGCGTCTGTATAGACGCCAGTACAATTGTTCCCTGGGAGCCGGCACGCGCTCCTTCTCTGCGCCGGCTGTCAGCTTGACAGCTGACACAGAGAACCGCCGACTCCCAGGCCAGGGGGGCGGCAGAACGCAGCCACCAGGGAGGACACTGCGGACCGCTGCATTAGGCGGCCCGACTGCGCCCCCCTGCTGGCTGCGCCCGGGGCAACTGCCCCGGCTGCCCCCCCCCCTAGATACGCCCCTGCTTGTGGGTAAGGCTAAGTTCACATGTAGCGGAACTCTCGCGGAAATTACCGTGAGAATTCCGGAATTCCATTCCACGGGAAAATCGCATTTTAAATTCCCGCGATTTTCCCGCGGAAAAACTAGCATTTTGCAAGCGTATTTAGCTTGCAAAATGCTAGCGTTTTCCAAGCGATCTGTAGCATCGCTTGGAGAACTGATTGACAGGTTGGTCACACTCATCAAAGACAGTGTATGACGAGTGTGACCAACTTTTTACTACTGAGGCCGCCTATGCAGCATCAGTAGTAAAAGATAAAATGCAAAAAAAATAAAAAATGGTGTTATTCTTACCTTCCGACGTCCCGCGCAGCCGTTCCCAGTAATCCTTTGCAAAAATGCCTGCGATGACGTCAGTTCTCGCGGGATCGCGATGTCTCGAGGTAATTCGCGATGACGTCGCGCGAATGACAGCGAGACTTTGCGATCACGCGAGAACAGACGTCATCGCGGGCCTTTTCGCAAAGCATTACTGGGAACGAGAGCGTGGAGAGAAGCGGGAAGACTGCGCGGGACGCCGGAAGGTAAGAATAACAATATTTTTTATTTTAAATTCTATTTTTTACAGGGATATGGTACCCAAAGCCCGGAGGACAATCTCCTCTCCTCCGGACCGTGGGTACCATCCGCAAATGTTCTGCTTACTTTCCGCATGGTGTGCACAGCCACATGCGGGAAGTAAGCGGAACAATGCATTCCTATGGGTGCGGGATCGCCGCGATTCCGCAAAATTAATGAGCATGCTGCGGTTTTTACCGTGAAGCGATTCCGCCGTGGTTTAAATCCGCAGCATTAGCACAGCATTGCGGAATCCCATAGGAATGCATGGGATGCTTATTTTTCGCATTTTCGCGGCAAAATCGTGCGGTTAAAACCGCCGCGGAAACGCAAAAAAAAGCCACGTGTGAACTCAGCCTAACTTTATACTACCTCTTTATTTACTTTGTGCCACTTTTTAATTTCTAAATTTATTAATTTATTAATATGTGCCTTTTTCACATGTTAAGCCATGCATCTTCCCAGATAAGTCTGTGCACCACAACATGCAAAGGCATTCTCCACGTTCCAGTGAGACAAAAACAGTTGTGCACATATATTAAAATGGTACAAAACTAGATGCTCCAACATTAGCTAAAATTTGCTGCAACTATCCTCCAAAGTCACAAGATATTTACAATGGAAAATTTGCACTTTTATGTGGTGTGGATGTGGTACCTGGTGCCAAGCAGGGAAATCATTAACACAGGTTGACCCAAAAGCAACATTTGTCACCTATCAACAAGATAGCTCTCATTGCTTGGCCTCCTGCCAATCACAAGAACAAGAGGCCAAGAAAGTCCCTTACTCCATTGCAGTAATAGTCCAGCATCTCCGTGCTATCTATTACCACACATACAAACCAAGTAACAGTCACAGATAACTCCTCCAACGCGCCTTCTCATATGAACACTTCTCCCTCCAGAAGCCATGCAGCAAATGCTAGCCCTGACAAGGATTTTCACCAGACCCCAGATTATAAAAGGGAAAGGAATGGCTAACTGAGTTCAGCTGCGAGCACAGAGAGTTCCAACATGGCTGATTTACCCCTGTTCTGCCTGAAGGAATAAACAACATTAGAATGAAGAAGTGCTTCTTCTCAGTGCCAGAGTAGGAGCAATCAGACGCTGTGGTCTTCTAATTCTACACTGTCACAGAAACCCCATGACACAAACATTTCTAAATCTTATTTGTGTCCCATTCCCAACTTATATATGTCTGTAAGGTGTGGCCAGAGCCCAATTTTAACCTGAAATTGCAAACTGTAAAATCCAAACATACAAGTTTTACAGTTAATGCACAGTGTAAACTGTAAAGCAACACTGATTTTTATATGATGGCATCTGGAAAAATAAATGAAATTTGTAAAGGGATAGCAACATTTATGGTACTATGTAGACCTTCTTACTGACTACAAAGTCAAACATTTTGCAAATTGATACTTCAAAAGTGTTCAATAGAGGGTTAATAAGTTTCATGCCCCTAGGAAGTGGCAAGGGTCAAGGATAGCAATGAAATTTGCTGCTGTTTGGCAATTTACAAAGAACTGTACAGTAAAAAATACATATGATTTATAGAGAGTTTTCAAGATCTCCTAACCACTTTGTGGAAATGTCAAAAAATAAATCAATACCAAAAGGTAGAAAAATATCAATGTTTATTCATATAAATGTACACAACACTTATTGTAAAATAACTTCCATACTGGATATAAAACCCATATGGAAATTAACAGGCGGACAGCAGATATGATTATGGACACAAAGGAGGGCATATAAGGAAAATCATCATGGACAAGGAATCCTCCATGTAAACACCAAGGAACGCACAGAAATATAAAACCTCTAAAATGCAAAAGTGCATATAATGTGCTGTACCTAGTGTGAGGAGGGAGGTCCTGTCTCTAGGTAAAAGGTAAGGGTCAAGTATAAATAGAATACATGCCAATAATGTGTAACAACCTTTAACAGAAGTGGCCAAACCACCCACAGAAATCAAGGTAATCTAAATTGACCATGTATAAACATAATGATATAGAATCCCTTACCCATATGGTTACCCAGCCAATGTGCAGAGAGCCCCGACGCGCATTTCGCTGTATCTTCCTCAGGGGGCAGTGTCATTGTGTTGAAAATGCACCTTTAAATACCCCACAAACAATCCCTTCAGCCAATTGCTACAAAGACATAAGATACTTCCTGTAATGTCACATGACTGAGAATGGGCCGGTTATAACACCACCATAAAGAAATTGCCCCCAAATAGTGAAAATCTTTAATCAGTAGTATTGATATATTGCCACCATTGTTGATAACACACATAGATTCAAAGTTTAACATCCCCATCAATGTGCCATTCATAAAGGAGGCGGGACAAACAATGGACCCAATGCATCACCTCCAATTATATCAGATTTAATTAAAGAATGTGCCTTAAAAGGGGGATGGATACAATGAACGGACAATGAGTGTGTGTCATCACTGCTAATAGGGATCGTATGTTAAGGATGCATAACACCATTCAATGTATTGCAAAGCAAGGGGTGAGGCAAGACGCAAGTTTTTATATCCAGTATGGATGTTATTTTACAATAAGTGTTGTGTACATTTATATGAATAGAGATTGATATTTTTCTACCTTTTGGTATTGATTTGTTTTTTGACGTTTCCACAATGTGGTTAGGAGATCTTGAAAACTCTCTATAAATCGTATGTATTTTCTATGTCCTTTTGAGAGGATCCTTGTTTGCCTAATATGAGGTTTCATACTGTATGTTAATTTTGTTCTGGTATGCTATTATAAAGAGCTGTACTGTGCAGAACAAGGAAGGTGGTGCTGGACTCCTCGAAAAGCCCTCAGGTACTTGGCCAAAAGAGACGCTGATTTAATAAAAGAACAACAATGTAATGCTAGTGTAGCATCTCAGGAAAATAGGTAACACACTAAAAATGGCAACTGACCCTCACAGTTCCTGTACAGACTTGAGATCCTGACTTTGCAGTCCTTAGTGGTTCCTGCATGAACTGAGATAGCCCTAACCACAGAGTAGACGATGGCAAGTCAGATCTGTGCTGTCTGAAAGGCCATCACATTGTTCCTAAAGATCTGGATGGCAGAGCAGAGTGCAAATTACCTATTGAAAGAAATAGGAGGAGATTCCAAAGTGAGTAAAGCAAACCATGAAATGCCAAATATGGATTAAGTACGTACTTTTACAGAATATGCAACCTACTTACTAAAAAGAACCAGAAGATAGTTGGAGGGTAAAGAACATAAGCAGCTGAAAGATAAACCCTAGATGGTCTTTCACAGACTGGCTTAAACTACAGCATTATGACTGGGAATCCAAATGAGACTATCACCAGCAGAAAATACCAGCAGAGGTAAAGTATATAAAGCTGCACCTGAAAGGTAACAGGACACACAAATAAGTAAACGAAAACACCTGTTGCCCTAAAAAGACCGAAGCAAGAATAACAGAAGCTAAACACTTGGGGAAAAGTGTAAAGAAAAGTGTATGTGATGTGACTCAGAGGACTGCAAAGCTGACCAAAATGCACAGGCTCAAGGTTTTGAACCCAAACACTTGACACCTAACCACTGTAATGATCAGTAACACTTTTTCAAGAGTTGGAAAAGCGGAGTAACAGCCCCTGAAGATGAATGTTAACCAGGCAAAAACTGGGATCACACAGCAGATACAGGGTCGGGCTGGGCCGGGTGGCAGGAGTGCATATGCCCCCCCCGGCCCGGTGCTTAAACAGCTGCACAGGGCTGCTGGAGGACCGGCACGGTAGGGTTGAACTGAGCATCGGGCACTTCTGGGAAATACCATAAGGGCCGGAGCCTGTAGTGGGCCGCATTGTCAGGTATGTTGTTAACAGTGTTGGTGTTATCGGGACGCCCACACTGTGCTAAAAGCCTGTATACCTGACTTTTCATATTCTTTTCCCCACTTCTGTCTTATCTACATCCGCCTCTTCTCAGTGTGTGTTATTTAAATACCTCACTTCTGCCCTCCCCATTGCCCCTCTTCCGTCCTGCATGGTGAACGCTCTCTGCCATACTTCTAATGAATCACAGCATGAAATCATCTCAGACATGAGCGGTTTATTCAAACCAGTCTTGCTGACACCTCCTGCATCTTCAGCAGCAGCAGATGGACTTCTGTCTCCCCTGCCTGGTGAGTGCTTGTGACACCTCCTCCCCCAGCTCGTTTTCCAGTTATCTGTCATGTAAACACTTTTCTCAGAGTATTTCTATTCATTGCATTGAGGTCCTCATTTCTCCTCATTCCTAGTTCCCTCCTGTCTGCCTTCATCTTCCATCATAATCTTTTGCTGCATTACATATTTTAGTCTATGCTATCCATTTTATTGCTGGCTTTTTTCTTCTCTTTTTTTTCATCCTTACTTTTATTTACCCCTTCTGTTATATAATAATTATTTTATCACCCCCTTTTTTCTCCTTTTTTTCCCTCACTTTCTATACCTTTCCTTGACTTTCTCATATACTTTAATCCTTATGTGCCTTATAAATTACTCTTCTCCTCACCTTTACTTCAACTCCGTGTTCATTTTAGTCCATATCTTATTAGTTCCCACCTCCAGGACATATTCCCATTTTTTTTCCCTTTTCTTTTCCTTGTCTTCTTTTTTTTCTGCATTTTTTACTTATTCTTTTTCTCTGGCTTAGGCTACTTTCACACTAGCATCTTTTTGCACTGCGCGTCATGCAAATTCCAAACACATGCAAAAAACGCATTAAGCATTTTGCATGAGTTTGCTGTTTTTTTGCGCATGTGATTTAACCAGTTTGTCGCCATGTTAACTCTAAAAACGCATACGATTTTAAACGCATGCGTGCGCATGTCCTAGCGCACGTGTGTGATCCCATAGACTGTAATGTTGTTTTATTGCGCATTCCTTGCGCTAACGTGCGCATGCGTTTTTTGGCAGCAGTTGGGCGCACAGAAAAATGCAACATGTTGCGTCTGGCACGCCGGGGCGCACACCTGGAAAAAAGCGCAGTGCATAAAAATGCACATGAACGCGTACAAGCGCTATACCATGCGCCCGCCATGTTAAAGATAGGGGAGCAATGCGCATGCGCACGATAGCGCACGAGGCGCAGCGCTAAAAACGCAAGTGTGAAACCAGCCTTATTTCCATGTATTTACTGATCTATAACTATTATTAATTTGCATTCCTATTGATACCCCTCATGCGTTTATAAACTTTTGCATTGGCAGTATGTATTTACATTTTTATTTTTAATGTTTTTTATTCTATAATTTTTTTCACAATCTGCATGTATACTGTTTTTTCATGTGTGTGCATGTATTTATGTGTATTTGTAGACTGTGAGGAAGATCTGAGGACCAAAACATTTTGCCAAAAATCTTGTACAGACACGTTTTTGCTACACCCTTAAAAGTACGTCTTTTACATTGCAATATATCTGCCGTGGTATTTCATTCCATATCAAGTTTGTCCTACCACTGAGCAAGAAATATATTGATCATCTGAGTGCTCACCATATCATTCTCTGTTCTTAGCTATGTGTGATCGCAAAGGGTGCCCCCTTGATTTGTATCTGTGATATTTCAAACAGCTGCCATAAATCAAATCATATCACAGACAGAACGACTAACCGACCCGCAGAGCAGAATCCTGCACTGATGCACTGGACTGAGAACTGTCACCCGGGCAGCAGAACACCACTGATAAGACCATCTTATCAGTGGTCTTATCCCTAACTCTCCATGGATATGTGTCAGTGTGGTACTATTGAGACACCGTGTGTTGGTTTTGCTGAGGTACATTATGGTGGTATTAGTAAAGCATTGTTCATTGGTCTTAGTGAGGCAGTGTACTGTTCTGTTGAGAAACTGGATGGTGGGCAAGGTGTTATGGAGGGACCGTATGGTGGTGTTATAAAGGGACTGTATGGTGCTGTTATGGAGTGACTGTATGGTGCTGTTATGGAGGGACTGTATGGTGCTGTTATGGAGTGAGTGTATGGTGCCGTTATGGAGGGACTGAATGGTGCTGCTATGGAGGGACTGCATGGGCGGCAGACGGTGGGAATGGTGAGCAGTGATCCAAATAGGAGCTGAAGATTATATGGCCTGACAAGGTTAGAGGAGGGAAGGAAGTATTGGAAAAAGTGTTTTACTGCTAGCGCAGATTCAAGGACTGTGGTGTGAGCGTGAAATTATACAGTGGGGCTGTATGTGTGATTATACAGTGGGGCTGTGTGTGTGTGAGTCATTGTACAGTGGGGCTGTGCATGTGTGTGTGTCATTGGTGCATTCACTCAGTGTCATTCTATGTGACTGCACACTTGTGAATCCTCACATTGCTCGCAGTGCTGTGGTTATTCGACAGGTGTGCGACTGCAAGTTTGTGATTTGTATACATGCGGTCACATGCCGACTAGACTTGCATGGCCTAATGTAACTGTATTGAGCAAGGCCAGAAACAGTCTAGTAGGAATGTGGCTGGGAATATACAGTGCGTTGGGAAAGTATTCAGCTCCCTGGAACTTTTCAACCTTTTCCCACATATCATGCTTCAAACATAAAGATACCAAATGTAAATTTTTGGTGAAGAATCAACAACAAGTGGAACTCAGTTGTGAAGTTGAATAAAATTTATTGGTTATTTTAAATTTTTGTAGAAATTCAAAAACTGAAAAGTGGGGCTTGCAGTATTATTTGGCCCCTTTAACTTAATACTTTGTTGCGCCACCTTTTGCTGCAATTACAGCTGCAAGTTGCTTGGGGTATGTCTCTATCAGTTTTGTACATCGAGAGACTGAAATTCTTGCCCATTCTTCCTTGGCAAACAGTCTCAAGCTCAGTGAGGTTTGATGGAGATCGTTTGTGAACAGCAGTTTTCAGCTCTTTCCACAGATTCTCGATTGGATTCAGGTCTGGACTTTGACTTGGCCATTCTAACACCTGGATACATATATTTGTGAACTATTCCATTGTAGATTTTGCTTTATGTTTGGGATCATTGTCTTGTTGGAAGACAAATCTCCATCCCAGTCTCAGGTCTTTTGCAGACTTCAACAGGTTTTCTTCAAGAATGTTCCTGTATTTGGATCCATCCATTTTCCCATCAATTTTAACCATTTTCCCTGTCCCTGCTGAAGAAAAGCAGGCCCAAACCATGATGCTGCCACCACCATGTTTGACAGTGGGGATGGTGTGTTCAGGGTGATGAGCTGTGTTGCCTTTACGCCAAACATATCGTTTGGCATTGTTGCCAAAAAGATCGATTTCGGTTTCATCCGACCAGAGCACCTTCTTCCACATGTTTGGTGTGTCTCCCAGGTGGCTTGTTGCAAACTTTAAACAACACTTTTTATGGATATCTTTGAGAAATGGCTTTCTTCTTGCCACTCTTCATTAAGGCCAGAATTGTACAGTGTACAACTGGCTGTTGTCCTATGGAAAGACTGTCCCACCTCAGCTGTAGAGCTCTGCAGTTCATCCAGAGTAATCATGGGCCTCTGGGCTGCATCTCTGATCAGTCTTCTCCTTGTTTTAGATGAAAATTTAGAGGGACGGCAAGGGTCTTGATAGATTTGCAGTGGTATGATACTCCTTCCATTTCAATATGATCGCTTACAAAGTGCTCCTTGGGATGTTTAAAATTTTTTAAATCATTTTGTAACCAAATCCGGCTTTAAACTTCTCCACAACAGTATCACGGACCTGCCTGTTGTGTTTCTTGGTCTTCATGATGCTCTCTGTGCTTCAAAAAGAACCCTGAGACTATCACAGAACAGGTGCATTTATACGGAGACTTGATTACACACAGGTGGATTATATTTATCATCATTAGTCATTTAGCACAACATTGGATCATTCAGAGATCCACAATGAACTTCTGGAGTGAGTTTGCTGCACTGAGAGTAAAGGGGCCAATAATATTGCATACTCCACTTTTCAGTTTTTGAATTTCAACAAAAATGTAAAATAACCAATTAAAGTTGAGCGAAACGGGTTGGTCAAATTCAAAAGTCGCCGACTTTAGCTAAAGTCAGGTTTCGCCGATCGAAACCCGACCATAGCGTGAAGTCGGCCATGAGGTCGCCGATCCGAGCGCCAAAGTCGCGTTTCAAATAATGCTTCCAGCGCCTTTTCTCAGCCAATGATGGAGGACGCACACTGTGGGCAACGCGATGACATGGGCAGCGGCCACCACGATCTTAGAGAAGGACATTGAAGTGATTGGCTAGCTTTGTGTGGCGTCACAGTGGCTATAAAAGGCCGTGACCGCCGACCGCCATCTTACTTCTGCCGATCTTTGAATAGGGAGAGGTGCTGCTGCTGATTCTGAATAGGAAGAGCATTAGGCAGGGAAGAAGAAAAAAAATAGCTTCTGCTGATAGCGCTTTTCACTGTACAGTTAGTGTGCAGTGAAAGGGGAGGATTTTTGCTGTGTGCAGCAGTGCTGGTGGTGATTAGGCTGCCTTTTAAGGCTACCTGATAGCTGCATTGCTGTGTGCACACTGCTGTTCAAACTGCTTTTTTCAAAGTACTCCAACTTTTATTATTTTGTTCTGGTCAGTTACCGAGCATTCATTTTTTTACACACTGTATAGCGGTGTACGCTCCTCACACACTACCGTGTACCGGCTGGTATCACGGACAAATACAAGCTATCTGTGTGTGACTCTGGAAAAACAAACCAAGGAGATTTTCCATTTTTCCAGACCTACACCGTATAGAGCTGTCCACTTTTCAAACAGTTTCGTATATATCTGCGGTTTGATAATGGTCAAAACTATACAGAGACAGTGTGTGTCACTCCGTATAAAAATAGACGGAGATTTAAAATTTTCCATACAGACACCGTATAGCGGTGTACGCTCCTCACACACTACCGTGTACTGGCTGGTATCACGGACAAATACAAGCTATCTGTGTGTGACTCTCAAAAAACAAATTGAGGAGATTTTCCATTTTTCCAGACCTACACCGTAAGAGCTGTCCACTTTTCAAACAGTTTCGTATATCTGCTGTTTGATCACGGTCAAAACTATACAGAGACTGCATGTGTCACTCCGTATAAAAATAGACGGAGATTTACAATTTTCCATACAGACACCGTATAGAGCTGTCCGATTCTCAAACAGTATTGTATATCTGCCGTTCGCATTATGGTCACCTCTATGCATAGTCAGCGTGTGTGTGACACTCCGTAAATACATATATGGACATTTCCATTTCTCCATACACCGTATTGAGCTGTCTGATTCTCAAACAGTATTGTATATCTGCTGTTCGTATTACAGTCACATCTATACAGAGTCAGCGTGTGTGACACTCCATAAATATATACTGTATACGGAGATTGTTAGTAACACAAAAAACGTATACAGCTGTACACTTCTGATACAGTACCGTATATCTGCTTGTTGGATTACGGTCAAATACATACTGGGAGAGCGTCTGTGACTAACAAAATATATATGTAGATTTAATTTTTGTAATACACCTTACACAGCTGGACGCTCCTCATACAGTACCATCTCTCTGCTGGTCTTTTTGGTACATTTTCCCAAACATGAGGAAGTATGGTGGAAGAGGCCGTGGACGTCGGCAGGGGGGCGCGGCTGGTACTGATGGTGGTGGTGCATCGGCTGGTTATGGTAAAAGCACAATAGCAGCTAAGGCAGGAGGTGTTGAGCCTGCGTCATCATCTGGCCCAAGAAGGCCTGTAAGGTTCCCTTTTCTTGGAGTAGGAAAGCTGCTTTTAAAACCGGAGCATCAGGAACAGGTTTTGGCATACATTGCCAAAACAGCCACCAGCTCTATTGCCTCCTCTTCTGAACGGTCGAAGCCTGCAAGCACGGAGTCGTCACTGCAGGGTTCTGGTCAGGAAAAACACCTTTCCTTGTGTCCTTCACCCCCACCAAAAGTTAAGGATGCGGCAGCCCACACTTCAGATTACTCTATGGAGCTCTTTTCACATACCATGCCTGGGTTATCCAGTCAAATCCTGAATTCCCCAGTCCAAGATGAATCTGACATGGAGTGCACTGATGCACAGCCACTGCTAGATGATTCTGCTGGTACATTGACCCAGAGCACTACATTGCCCTCGCAGTCTACTGAGCCAGAATCTTACCCTGATGAAACTCAGGTGCTCCTTCCCGCATACCATACCACCTTACACGGTGACACAGAGGAAGGTAAAGAGGAAGGTGCAGATGACTTTGAAGAGGAGGTGATGGATGACCCAGTTCTTGACCCGGATTGGCATCCATTGAGGGAGGAAGGTGGCGCTGGCAATAGTTTAGATAAGGAGAAGGATCCGCACCAAGCATTGACATCGCAGCAGCGGTTATCTGGCAGGCCCGTAGCTGTCCAAAAACATGGAACAAAAACTAAAAGAGTTGCAGGACAGCTTGGCCAGACAGTCAGCTTAGCATAGCGTGCAAGGCCAGAAAATGTATACCATAGTAGGAAGAGTGCAGTGTGGCACTTCTTTGACCAAAATCCTACTGATGAGGCAAAAGTTACCTGTAAGTAGTGCGGAAGGACCTTTAGCCGAGGTAAACAACTCAGAAATTTGAATACCAGTTGCATGCTTAGACATTTAATCAACATGCACTTGCAAGCGTGGACGGACTACAAAACCTCAGGTAGCACATGTGCACCTGCTCCGACTGAAGGTAGCCAGCAACGCTCCATCGCTTCCCCCACTGTAAGACCACTGCCACCGTTAAGCACACTACCAGCACTAAATCTTGAGGTGTCGTCCAAGGCCAAAGCACTCAGGGAATCACAATGGTTTTGCAACACAACACTGAATCTAGGCCATCACCACCAATGCCATCACCAACCCCCTCTCACTCTGTCCGGTCCACCGCTACTTCCCCCATATGCAGCTCTCCAGTCCAGCTCACCTTACCAGACACTCTGAGTAGGACAAGAAAGTTCTCATCCTCTCATCCGCGTGCACTGTGTTTGAACGCCTACATTGCCAAACTAATCTCATTAGAGATGATGCCCTACCATTTGGTTGAAAGCGAAGCTTTCCGCAAGCTCATAGCCTACGCAGTCCCACGCTATGACCTATCCAGTCTGCACTTCTTTTCTCGAAAAGCCATCCCAGCCCTCCACCTGCATGTGAAAGTCCGCATTGTCCATGCACTCAAGCAATCAGTGAGTGGAAAGGTGCACCTCACAACAGTTGCATGGTCCAGTAGGCATGGCCAGGGCCGTTACGTGTCCATCACTGGGTTAATGTGGTGGATGCTGACTCCACAGGGGACAGTGGTGGTGGAACAGTGCTGCCTAGCCCATGGTATAGGAAACAGTTGGCTGTAGGCTTTCGACCCTCCTCCTCCTCCTCCATAAGTGAAAGCTCGTCCACAGAGCACAGTCGCATGAGCACTCCATCTGCAGCTGGCAGTGTTGCACACGAGGTGTCCCACTATCGAACAGTTAGTGGTAAGCATCAGCACGCTGTGATAAAGATGATGTCTTTGGGCAACAACAGACACACCGCGGAGGTACTGGCCGACTACTTGCAGCAACAAACTGAGTCATGGCAGGGCAGTCTACATCTTGAGCCAGGCAAGGTAGACAGTGATAACAGCCGTAATTTTGTGGCAGCCACAGCCCTTGCAAAACTTACACACATACCTTGCCTGGCTCACCCTTTGAACCTGGTGGTGCAGTGCTTCCTTAATAATTATCCGGAGTTAACATCGCTGCTCCATAAGGTGCGAAGACTGTGCTTGCACATCCGTCGCTCAGCCGTACACTCCAGTCGTATGCAGAAGCTGCAGCGATTGCTCCACCTCCCCAAGCACCGCCTAATCATAGACGTTGCAACAAGGTTGAACTCCACCTTGCACATGGTTGAGAGACTGTGTGAACAGAGGCAGGCTGCAATGCATTTGTGGGAGGATACACGGGCAGGCAGTTTGAGGGAAGACATGGAATTGTTGGGTGTGCAGTGGTCAAGGCTGAAAGACCTCTGTAAAGTCCTTCAGTGTTTTGAGGAATGCACACAGCAGGTAAGCGCAGACGACGCCATCATAAGCATGAGCATCCCACTTATGCGTCTGCTCATGCAAAGTTTGACGAACATTAATGATCTGGTGTTTGTAGCAGAGGAGGAGGAACAGGAGGAGAAGGAGGGAAGCCTTGCTGACAGTCAGCCATAGTCTGGTCAGGGAACTGTCCTGGACGAGGTGGAGGAAGAAGAGGAAGAGGAGGAGGAGGAGGATGATGGGGATGATTATTTTGGGCAGGAGGATGCTTCTCAGGGGGGCAAGAGAAAATGTTGGCGTTCCAAGGTCAGGTACAGGGTTTGTGCGTGACTGTAGGGATGTGGATTTGCCAGAAACTGCTCCAACACCTAGCAGTGGCAGTGCATTATTGACACCTGGAACATTGGCCCACTTGTGTGATTATGCCTTGTGGATCCTAAAAAGGGACCCCCGCATTGCCAAAATGATGAAGGATGACGACTGCTGGCTGGCCAGCATCTTCGATCCACGCTACAAAGGCAAATTACACAACATCATTCCACAGGAGATCCTAGAGATAATACTGGCTAACAAACAAGCAACTCTGGTAAACTGTTTGTTTGAGGCTTTCCCAGAACACAGCAGTGGTGCTGGTTCTCCCACGAGCCGTAGTGGGCACAATGGAAGAGGTTTTCGTGGTGCACACAGCCAAAGTGGTGTTGGAGACAGGGGTTTCATGACCATGTTGTGGACTAATTTCTCAAGTACCGCTCACACGACTGCTAATACTGCATCGATTCAAAGTGACAGGAGACAGCAGTTGTCAACTATGGTTACAAACTACTTCTCCTCCCATATCGATGTTCTCCGTCACAGGTCATTCCCCTTTGACTATTGGGCCTCTAAACTGGACACCTGGCCTGAATTGGCACAATATGCCTTACAGGAGCTCGCTTGCCCTGCTGCTAGTGTGTTATCTGAAAGTCTTCAGTGCTGCTGGATCAATCCTGACAGAAAAAAGGAACCATCTGTCAACTCAAAATGTTGATGATCTAACCTTCATTAAAATGAACCATGCATGGGTTTCAAAGGATTTTGTCCCACCTTCCCCTGATGACACATAGGTTACCAGAAAAGTGCCTCGGTTTTTCCTTCCTCTTCCTCGGACTTGCCCAATTCCACCATTTGCAGCTGCTGAATGTCCAGCCTACACATCAACATATGTCATTTTTTAAACCTCCCTAACTGGGCTGCCCACCCCCCCAAGGGCTGGAGTCAACACCTGGCGCACCCGGGCAAGTGCCGTTGCTCTGAACAGGTGGATGGGCCCACTGATGGCCGACTGCACTGGCACAGGGCCCCTCATAGTGCAATACAGTGTTTCTGACGGTGGGGGAGTCCACTCGCCGTCAGACACACCGGCATACTATGAGGGGCCCTGTGCCAGTACCATCACCCACGAGTGTGCCCCCCTGCTTGGTCAGGGCCACAGCACTTACAAGTTGCAATACTTACCTCTCCCTGTTCCACCGCTGTGTAGTCTGGGCAATTAAATCCTTCACAGGGACGGCCACTAGAAATTTGGTGTATTGATCGATGATGGCTAAGATGTAGCTATGGCCTGTCCTGCTCGCCTCTACCTTCAGATGATCAATGGCTACCATTTGTAATGGACGTCAACTTACAAGCGGATGCAGTGGTGGTTTATGATCACCTTTCACAGTTGTGATAGTCACAGACGTGTGACATTCCTGCCACCATTTTTCAATGTCTCCTCTCATGCCAATCCAATAGAATCGCCTACAGCCTGTGGCTTCTGTCTTTTGCACTCCAAAATGACCATACACATCATGATATTCAGTGAGGACCATGTCTACATCTCTCCCTGTGATCACAATTTGATGGAGATGAGTAACGGTGATGTGATCCACGCTACTGCGATAAAGCAATCCTTTCTTCACAAAGAACCGTTTTCGCTGTCTCCACAGACACAGTTGAGGGTCTGCATCGCTTCTGCAACATCTACTGGGAGGTTTTCCCACGATGAGTAATTCCCAAACTTCTGCTAACACTCGACTTTCCGTCCGTACTTGTATCCATGTAGTTTCCAGTAGCGGAGAGTCTGGACTGGCTTACTGAGATTAAAATATATACGAAGATTTAAAAGTACCACAACACTGTATACTGGTGTAGGCTTCGAATACCTCTCTGTTTTTCTACTTTTTAAATTCTGGTGTAATACATACTGAGCCTGTGACAGTCTGTGTCTAACTCTGGAAGTATAGACGGAAATTTGCAATTACCCCTAGACTGGATAAACCTGGTATGTGCTGATACAGTACCTTTGTTCAAAATTTTTTATTACGGTATCATCCATAGTGAGTGAGCGTGTGTGGTTTACGCCTTCTATATATACGGTGAATCGGAGATACCAATTTTTACCCTATACTCGATACAGCTTGTATCTTGTTATACAGTACCTTTGTTCAACATTTAGTATTACGGTCAAATCTATACTGAGTAAGCATCTGAGAGTGACTACAGGACTATGTATACAGAGATTTCAATTGTACCCTATAATATATATACTTGCGATCTTGTTATCCTTTTGTACAACATTTTTTATTATGGTCAAACCCAGACTGAGTGAGCGTCTGAGGGTGACTCAGGAAATATATATACCAAGATTTAAAATTTGGCCAACACTGTATACAGCTGTACGATTCTGATACAGTAGCCTTTTTTCCTATTTAGATTCTGGTGTAATCAATAATGAGCCTGTGAATGTCTCTCTGTTACTCCGGAAATATATTTGAAGATTTAAGATTACCCCAACACTGTATACAGCTGTACGCTTGTGTTACATTACCCATTTACAGCTTTTCATATTCTTGTGTAATCCATACTGGGCCTGAGAGCGTTTGTGTCTGTCTCCTGAAATATATACGGAGATTCAGAATGTTTACACTATACTATATATACCTTGTATCTGGTGATACTGTACCCTTTTTCAACGTTTTATTTTATTGTGTAATCCATACTGAGCCTGTGAGTGTCTGTGTATGACTCATGAAATATATACAGAGATTTACTGTTATCCCTAGACTGTATAGAGCTGTACACTTCTGATACAGTACCATAAATCTGCTGGTATTTTGGGTCCATTTTCCAAAACATGAGGAAGTATGGGGGAAGAGGATGTGGACGTGGGCATGGGGGGCCACCTGGTACTGATGGTGGTGGTGATGCATCTGCTGGTAGTGCCAAAAACACAATAGCAGCTAAGGCAGGAGGTGTTGAGCCTGCATCATGGTGTAGCTCTGGAAGGCCTGTAAGACTCCCTTTTCTGGGAGTAGGTAGACTGCTTTTAAAGCCGGAGCATCAGGAACTGTTTTTGGCTTACATTGCTGAAACAGCTTCCAGCTCTATCGCCTCCTCTTCTGAAGTTTCAAAAAATGCAAGCACTGAGTCATCAGTGCAGGCTTCTGGTCAGGAGCAACCCCTTTCCTTGTGTCCTTCACCCACACCAAAAGTGAAGGATGCGGTAGCACACACTTTAGATTACTCCATGGAGCTCTTTTCACATACCATGCCTGGGTTCATTAAAAATGGGGCCCATCATATACTGGAGCATTCCAAATGGGGGACATCAGACACTGGAGCAGCATTTACGGGGCCCATTATACACTGGACCATTAGAAATGGAGCCCATTATATGTTGAGCATTATTTGGGCCCATAACACAGTGGAGCATCGTCCATGGGGACCATCATATACTGTAACATTATGTGGAGCTCATCATATACTGTATGGAACATTATATGTGACCAATTATTCTGTATGGAGAAATATATGGGGCTCATTATTCTGTATGGCGCATAATGTGGTGGCCATACTGTATGGAGTAATATACTGTCCTTTTTTTGAGCTATTTTACAATTTACAATAGATCAGTCATGTCATGTAAGCAGTGAAGTATTTGTCATTGTACTATACCTATATTTCTGTGCCGTATCAGAGCATCATGAGTTGTTGTATGTGTTAAAGGGGCGCACTGACACTCTTTTGCCCAGGGCACACGAAAACCTGGAGACAGCCCTACCCCCAACAACTTTAGCCAAATAACCCCCTGTTTTCAATGTGTAACTATTATTATTAAGTAAATTAAAGTTGACAAGCTTCAGTAATAAGAATTGATGTTTTTGGCATTGAAATGGGCACTGTAGGTGTGTTTACTGTCCTCCACTCCCTGCCGACATTGCTTCTCCATTGACTTGCATTGGGTTTCGTGTTTCAGTCGGCCTCCAACTTTTCCCTATAGTCGGCTGATTTCGTTCGACCCGACTTTTGCGAGTCATGAATCCCGACTCGACCCTAAAAAAGGCAAAGTCGCTCATCTCTATAACCAATAAATTTCGTTCAACTTAACATTGTGTTCCACTTGTTGTTGATTCTTCACCAAAAATTAACATTTGGTATCTTTATGTTTGAAGCATGATATGTGGGAAAAGGTTGAAAAGTTCCAGGGAGCCGAATACTTTCTCAAGGCACTGTATATACTATATATATACGGCATGCTTGTGGTGACAAGACCACCTTTTCCTCATCTCTTTCCGGTGCAGGCATACTTTTCTGCCCTGTTGCATCTTATAGCAGCCAAAACAACTGACAGGTTCCCTTTAAAACAACCTAGAATTTACAAAACTAAAACTAGCTATCTATAACCAGGAGGCGAATGTCCAAGTGGAGGAAGAGGAGGACATGAAGTTATGGGTGGAAGAGTGGAAGAGGTAAGGGAGGAGGTGTATCATCTAGATACTCTGTCTCATCTCAGCCATGCCTCAGTGATGCCGGTGAGCTGATCTGAGTACCACCCTGCTGTGAACACAGCTGTTCCTCTTCATCATCATCATCATCATCCTCCCAAACTGTCCCCTGGCTACACAGTTAGGTACCTGGCTGCTGTTGGGACACTAACCCACCCTCTGAGCCTTGTGTGGATGACAGGCCTGATAACAGTGTAAATTGGCCCTGTTCCTCCTGCTTGTGATGTCCGTCCGCGGATCTGGACTGCAGTAGGGACAGCACCCCGAGAAACCCCGAGACCCTTAACCCCTATACAGGGATCTGGAATTGTAGCAAGGCCCAGGGGGTGGCTGTCTGGTGGAGCAGTGTGCCAGAGCAGGATGGTCACCAATAGGGAAGAAGGCGGGGAACCAAAAACGTAGTCAGAAACCGGGAGAGCAGCGGAGGTACAGAAACGGCAGGCAGTGGCAGAGTCGAGAGTCCAGGCCAAGGTCACAAAATGGGAGAGCGACAAGGTACAAAAACAGCAGGCAGTAGCAGAGTCGAATATCCAGGCCAAGGTCACAAACCGGGAGGGCGGCAAGGTAAAAAAACGGCAGGACTGGGTACCTCTGTCGGACACAATATTTACCGGAGCACCATGAAGATGTACAACATGCACAATGAACAGTTTACTCAAGGTTTCGGAGTTAGGTAACCCAGAAAGGGGGACAAAATGACATTGTTTGCTGAACCTGTCCACCACCACCCAGATACACGTTTTTCCATCTGAGGGCGGCAGGTCCGTAATGAAGTCCATGGAGATGTGGGTCCATGGACTCTCAGGGGTGGGCAAGGACTGGAGCCAGCCAGCAGGGCGATTATGGGGGGACTTGGCGCGGGCACAGACTTCACACGCTAAAACATAGTCTTTACAGTCTTTAACCACCGTCGGCCACCAAAAGTTCCTAGTTACCAATCTGGTGGTATTATTGAGAACAGGATGGCCTGCCAGAACAGAGTCATGCAATTCTTTAAGAACTTGTAGGCGAAACGTAGCCGGGATGAATAATTTTTTGGGGGGCGTAGTGTCAGGAGCTTGTTCTGGGGACCTACGGATCTCCTCCAGAAGGTCCAAAGACACTGCCAACACAACGATCCCATTGGCCAATATCGGGACTGGCTCACAGTCCTCAGCTTGTGAGGGGCAAAAACTGCGAGAGAGGGCATCGGTCCTCACATTTTTAGTACCAGGGCGAAAGGTGATTAAAAAATCAAACCTAGAGAAGAGCAAGGCCCACCTTGCATGTCTAGGATTTAGGATTTAGTCTTTTAGCTGAATCCAGGTAGGTCAGGTTCTTGTGATCAGTAATTACAGTGATCTTATGTTTGGCGCCTTCGAGGAAGTGGCGCCATTCCTCGAAGGCCCATTTGATTGCCAATAATTCCCGATTACCTATATCATAGTTTTTCTCAGTGGCAGAGAATTTGCGGGAAAAAAAAGCACATGGGCGAAGCTGAGTGAGGGATGCAGTGCCTTGCAATAGCACTGCTCCCACTCCGACTTCAGAGGCATCTACTTCTACAATAAATGGATGGTCCAGATCAGGCTAAACCAAAACCGGGTTGGCCACAAAGCACTCCATTAGCATAGAAAATGCCTGAATTGCCTCAGGGTTCCAATTGACCACGTCGGCCCCTTTCGGGTCAAATCCGTGAGTGGTTTGGCTATTTCTGAGAAACCCCTGATGAACTTGCGGTAGTAATTAGCAAACCCTAATAATCGCTGCAACGCTTTTAGCGATTTGGGTTGTACCCAAGCTTTAATAGGTTGGATCTTGGCAGGATCCATGCGGAACCCTTTGCCTGAGACCATGTACCCTAAAAACTGTACCTCCTCAACAAGAAAAAACACATTTCTCCAGTTTAGCAAACAAGGAGTGTTCTCGCAGTCTCTGTAGCACAGAACAGACATGTTGAGCGTGTGTCACAGGGTCAGCAGAGTAAATCAAAATGTCATCTAATACACGATGACATACACCCCACAAATGTCTCTGAAAATATCATTAACAAAGTTCTGAAATACGGCAGGTGCGTTTCTGAGTCCGAACGGCATTACAAGGTACTCAAAGTGGCCAAGAGGTGTATTAAACGTGGTTTTCCACTCATTGACATTTCTTATGCGGACCAGATTATATGCCCCCCGGAGGTCAAGTTTAGTAAACCAACGGGCTCCCATTAGCTGATTAAAAAAGATCAGGGATGAGTGAAAGCGGATACTGGTTCTTTATTGTGATTGCGCTTAATTCCCGGTAGTCAATGCAGGGTCTGAGACCACCATCTTTCTTCTCTACAAAGAAGAATCCGGCCCCAACTGGTGAAATGGATGGTCTAATAAACCCTTTTTTTAAGCTGTCTGCTATATAGTCATTCATGGCCTGATGCTCTGGACCGGAGAGATTAAATATTCTCCCTTTTGGGAGACGGGCATCCGGAATCAGATCTATAGGGCAATCATACTCTCTGTGTGGGGGTAATTTCTCAGATTCTACAATAGAAAAAACATCCTCATAGTCTCTGAAAGCAAACGGTATGAGGGGGTTTTTAACCTTAACTTGGTTTACTGCTAATGATATGCAGTTATCCTGACACTGCGAACTCCAGCGTACAACATCAGCCAGGTGCCAGTCAATTACAGGATTGTGCTGGCGTAACCACAGCATTCCCATAATAACTGCAGAAGATAAATTATCCATCACAAAAAATGACATAAGCTCGGTATGTAATGCTCCCACAGACATAGCAATTTTGTCAGTAACAAATTTAATCCCCTCCTGAATAATGGATGTGCCATTAATAGCCGTGGTTTTAATAGGGGCATTAAGTCTTAGTAGTGGTACAGCCAGATTCCTAGCAGCCAAAGAATCCATAAAATTTCCTTCAGATCCACTATCCACATAAGCTTTTAAACACAGAGATTTCTGGCCAAATGAAAGAGAGATAGGTAATAAAACTTTTAGCCGCATCTGCGGGCAGTACCTGAGCCCCTGGGCAACCATGGCCAGAGTTGCCCAGGGGCCGATGTCCCTGGAGCATGGATCTGTGACGTTCAGCTTTCTCCCTGAAGTCTCCAGACTGCAGCATGCTTGTGCAGGAAGATGAGAGTGATCCTCAAGGCTGTGCACTGAAGCAAGTAACAGGTGTTCAGGCCAAAGATCAGCTCAGGCAGGAGAAGGGAAAAAAAAAAAGTTCAGAGAGACTGCTTTTGTATATGTTGGATATATACACAAGAAGCAGTTTGTTTTTTTATGGCCGGATATAATGTGACATCCGTCCGCGGATCTGGACTGCAGTAGGGACAGCACCCCGAGAAACCCCGAGACCCTTAACCCCTATACAGGGATCTGGAATTGTAGCAAGGCCCAGGGGGTGGCTGTCTGGTGGAGCAGTGCGCCAGAGCAGGACGGTCGCCAATAGGGAAGAAGGCGGGGAACCAAAAACGTAGTCAGAAACCGGGAGAGCAGTGGAGGTACAGAAACGGCAGGCAATGGCAGAGTCGAGAGTCCAGGCCAAGGTCACAAAACGGGAGAGTGGCAAGGTACAAAAATGGCAGGCAGTAGCAGAGTCGAATATCCAGGCCAAGGTCACAAACCGGGAGGGCGGCAAGGTACAAAAACGGCAGGCAGTAGCAGAGTCGAATATCCAGGCCAAGGTCACAAACCGGGAGAATGTCAGAGATGCAGTGGGGCAAAAAAGTATTTAGTCAGTCAGCAATAGTGCAAGTTCCACCACTTAAAAAGATGAGAGGCGTCTGTAATTTACATCATAGGTAGACCTCAACTATGGGAGACAAACTGAGAAAAAAAAATCCAGAAAATCACATTGTCTGTTTTTTTTTCATTTTATTTGCATATTATGGTGGAAAATAAGTATTTGGTCAGAAACAAGCAATCAAGATTTCTGGCTCTCACAGACCTGTAACTTCTTCTTTAAGAGTCTCCTCTTTCCTCCACTCATTACCTGTAGTAATGGCACCTGTTTAAACTTGTTATCAGTATAAAAAGACACCTGTGCACACCCTCAAACAGTCTGACTCCAAACTCCACTATGGTGAAGACCAAAGAGCTGTCAAAGGACACCAGAAACAAAATTGTAGCCCTGCACCAGGCTGGGAAGACTGAATCTGCAATAGCCAACCAGCTTGGAGTGAAGAAATCAACTGTGGGAGCAATAATTAGAAAACGGAAGACATACAAGACCACTGATAATCTCCCTCGATCTGGTGCTCCACGCAAAATCCCACCCCGTGGGGTCAGAATGATCACAAGAACGGTGAGCAAAAATCCCAGAACCACGCGGGGGGGACCTAGTGAATGAACTGCAGAGAGCTGGGACCAATGTAACAAGGCCTACCATAAGTAACACACTACGCCACCATGGACTCAGATCCTGCAGTGCCAGACGTGTCCCACTGCTTAAGCCTTTACATGTCCGGGCCCGTCTGAAGTTTGCTAGAGAGCATTTGGATGATCCAGAGGAGTTTTGGGAGAATGTCCTATGGTCTGATGAAACCAAACTGGAACTGTTTGGTAGAAACACAACTTGTCGTGTTTGGAGGAAAAAGAATACTGAGTTGCATCCATCAAACACCATACCTACTGTAAAGCATGGTGGTGGAAACATCATGCTTTGGGGCTGTTTCTCTGCAAAGGGGCCAGGACGACTGATCCGGGTACATGAAAGAATGAATGGGGCCATGTATCGTGAGATTTTGAGTGCAAACCTCCTTCCATCAGCAAGGGCATTGAAGATGAAACGTGGCTGGGTCTTTCAACATGACAATGATCCAAAGCACACCGCCAGGGCAACGAAGGAGTGGCTTCGTAAGAAGCATTTCAAGGTCCTGGAGTGGCCTAGCCAGTCTCCAGATCTCAACCCTATAGAAAACCTTTGGAGGGAGTTGAAAGTCCGTGTTGCCAAGCGAAAAGCCAAAAACATCACTGCTCTAGAGGAGATCTGCATGGAGGAATGGGCCAACATACCAACAACAGTGTGTGGCAACCTTGTGAAGACTTACAGAAAACGTTTGACCTCTGTCATTGCCAACAAAGGATATATCACAAAGTATTGAGATGAAATTTTGTTTCTGACCAAATACTTATTTTCCACCATAATATGCAAATAAAATGAAAAAAAAACAGACAATGTGATTTTCTGGATTTTTTTTTCTCAGTTTGTCTCCCATAGTTGAGGTCTACCTATGATGTAAATTACAGACGCCTCTCATCTTTTTAAGTGGTGGAACTTGCACTATTGCTGACTGACTAAATACTTTTTTGCCCCACTGTACAAAATCGTCAGGCAGTAGAGGGGTCAGAAATCCAGGCTGAGGTCAGAGTCAAACAATAGCAAATCACACAGTAGCACATAGGGGAACCAAGAATATATCCGGCGGCTTGCAAGACCAGTCCCAAGGTATTTGAGGAATCAAGTCATCCCTCACAGGCTCCTGGACTGATGATGTCATCAGGACCGCCCCCAGGACCAGGCCAGATGGTGATGCACCAACCCCTTCATGATTGACAGAGGAGCGGAGCCTGCGTCCATCAGATGCCTGCGCAGGAGCCCCTTCTCTGTCGCCGCCATCCCTCGGGGGCGAACCACGGCGCCTCCCAGTGGCCGAGGCAGGAACAGCAGGCCCCGAGCCTGACGGCAACGTGACAGTCCGGCGCCTCCTAGTGGCCGAGGCCGGGACAGCAGGCCCTGAGTCTGACGGCGATGCGACAGTCCAGCGCTTCCTAGTGGCCGAGGCCGGGACAGCAGGCCCCCAGTCTGATGGCAGCGTGACACTGCTCCTCTTCCTCAAGTGCCACCACCTCATCCATCACGGTCTGAATTGCTTTTTCCAGCAAGCATATAAGTGGTATAGTAATGCTGATGGTGGCATCATCAGCACTGGCCTTATTGGTGGAATATTCAAAGCAGCACATGACGGCACACAAGTCCCGCATGGAGGCCCACATATTGCTTGTGAAGTGGTGTTGTTCTGCAGAGCGATTCAGCAGTGCATGCTGCAGCTGAATCTCCACTGTTGCCTGCTGCTACTTGCACAGTCTCTTCAGCATATGCAATTTGGAGTACCACCTTGTTGGTATGTCGCTTACACTGTGTTACAAAGGTTTTGTCCCTCTGACAATTTTGAGTGTTCCTGATAGATTTTTTCTTGTTGATTTCAGAAATGACTTTTGATTTTTCCTACCATGTATGGTTTATGAGAAATGATACGAAACTTTATAATATTCTGTTATAATTCTAAAAGCTCATTTATGAACTTTTTCTGAAACAGTATATTCTAAATTTTCCACTGAAATAACTTAAATCGCTGATCTACACATATGCAAGCACTTATTATGCGAATTTCACACAGGCGCAATGAATCATTCGGCTGACCGTGTACAGAGCATACCACATCTCCTGGGCAGGGGGAGAATCAAAAGACAATACTGACATACTTAGAGCATGGCTGAATGGATCATGACTTTCAATGCTGTTTGCTGTCCCAATGATATGGAGAGAGCAGAGAGATCATGTAATAGATTGCTACTTCTGCCTTACAAATGTAACAGGATATTCAGCAAAGAACAAGAAATCAATAGAATATCCTAATCTTCCTTCAACCATAAGACCAGTGCCTCATGATGAAAGTCTTCGTGTTCTAAAACTGCCAAAAGTATGGACAATAGAGGATGATGAAGATGAACTAACAATGTCAGTGGAAAATGAAACTGCTGCAGACCCAGACTTTGAGCCTTCTACATCTAATCCACATCTGTTCAGTCAAGCTGATCTGATTGGCTTGGTCAGAGATTTGAAATTGTCAAAGAGGCAGGCAGAATTATTGGGATCAAGGCTACAAGAATGGAATCTCTTATTACAAGGAACAAGAGTTTCTGTTTTTCGCAGTCGCCAAGAAGACATTAATCAATTTTTCAACCATGTCGACAGTTTAACCTTTTGCACTGATGTCTTGGGGTTGTTTAGTGCTCTTGGATGTGAACATGACCCAAAGGAATGTCGACTGTTTATTGACTCATCAGTTTTAAGTCTGAAGTCTGCTATCCTACATAACGGAAATATCTATCCTTCTATACCTATTGGACATGCTGTACACGTGAAAGAAACGTATGAGAATATGGAGCTACTGTTGACCCACATTAATTATAGAAATTATAACTGGAACATATGTGGTGATCTAAAAGTTGTTGCACTTCTTCTTGGACTGCAGCTTGGATATACCAAGTTTTGTTGTTTTATTTTTGAGTGGGACAGACGAGAAATGCACTATTTCAGAAAGGACTGGCCACTCCACGAAAACCTGGTTGCTGGACAGAAGAATGTTAAACATAATCCTCTCTTTGATCCAGCAAAGATATTTCTCCCTGTTTTGCATATTAAACTTGGGCTTATGAAGAATGAACAAAGAATTGGAAGTCTTACTTGCGACAGAAATTTCCAAGAATAAGTGATGCAAAGATTAAAGAAGGTATTTTTATTGGCCCACAGATCAGAGTAGCTTTGATGGTCTTTTCAAGGTGCAGAACAAGTGGCATGGAGATCCTTTAAAGATGTGACCTTCATCTTCCTTGGCAACAGCAGGGCACTGAACTTTGAACAGCTCGTGGACAACAAACTCACAGCATATCATTTGATGAAATGCAATATGTCACTAAAAATGCATTTTCTACATTCTCTTATGGACTTTTTTCCAGTCAATCTTGGTGCCATTAGCAATGAACACGGTGAAAGGTTTCATCAAGACATTGCGCTGATGGAGAAAAGGTACCAGGGAAAGTGGAGTACGTCAATGCTGGCTGACTATTGCTGGAATCTTATTCGAGAAGCATCTGACATGGATTATAAATGAAAGTCATCTGCAAAACACTTTTGAACAATTGCTTTTGCTACTGACATCGATGCACATGTATGTAGTGTCTCGGCCAGCATAATGTAGACTATAAACTGTTGTTTCTTAACCCCTTACTGCCAGCTGATGGAATAGTACGTCAGCTGACAGTATCCCCTGCTTTAAGGTGGGTTCCGGCGCTGAGCCCACCTCAAAGCCGCGACATGTCAGCTGTTTTTAACAGCTGACATGTGACTGCAATAGGCGCAAGTGGAATCTCAATCCACCCGCGCCTATTAACTAGTTAAATGCCACTGTCAAACTTGGACAACGGGTATTTAAATGCACTTCCGGATGTCGGTCCGGAAACACGTGCAGCGACGACCCCATCACGTGATCGGGAGTCCTGCTCTTGCACCCATTTTTCTTTCTTTCGTAGTCCCCTTTCCCTTACGCTGATGATTTTACAGTACTGAAGTTCAGGACCCCATTGACTTATATAGAGCATGGTGTTTGAGTCCTGAACTGGATTTTTTAAAAAGTCCTGCCAATCCCGGTGAACCTGAACATCCATGGATTTGCTCATCACTAATTTTAACTTTATTGGTCCTCAGGACTTGTTTCCAAAAAGCATCAGGCTTGTTAAGATGTTCTTTTGCATTCTTCCGACACTAAATTTTTATGGTGAGGACAAAAGTGAGGTTTTATTCTGATGACTCTTCCATAAAGGCCATATTTGTGCAGGTGTCTCTGAACAGTAGAACATTGAACCACAACTCCAGAGTCTGCTAAATGTTTCAGTAGGTCTTTTGCAGTCAATAGGGGGTTCTGATTTGCCTCTCTAGCAATCCTACGAGCAGCTCTCATTGAAATTTTGCTTGGTCTTCCAGACGTTATCTTAATCTCCACTGTTCCTGTTAACTGACATTTCTTAATTACATTTCGAACTGAGGAAAAGGCAACTTGAAAACAATTTACTAGCTTCTTATAGCCTTCTGCTTTGTGGGCCTCCACCATTTTCATTTTCAGAGTGCTACACAGCTGCTTAGAAGAACCCAAGGCTGCTGTTTTTTGGCGCAAGCTTAGAGGAGTCTGGGTATTTAGAAAGCTGGGAAATTTGCATCACCTGGCCTTTCCCTATGATGATAGTGAACAAGCCATAACCCTAACAGTAATTAAGGTCTTAAACCTTGGTCAAAGTTATCTGAGCACACAAATCTGCAAAGGTGTCCAAACTTTTATATCGGCCCATTTTCCTTATTGTAATTTTTAAAATGTACAAAATTACAATTTTTTTTGCCTAAAATATAAAGGAAATGTGTCTTTAACTTTAGGCCTTTTGGAGATCATTTCATCTTCATCTCGTCTGCCATTCCAAGGATGCCATTAAAAGGATAACAATTGAAATATGCCAGAAATGAGACAGAAGTGACCAGAAGGTATGCCAGAACTCTGTTTAAATATACTAAATTTCTTTCTGTCAGCTCCACACTTACTCTTACCATGCTGAAATATGCTCTAATGGTTTTGCCTCCATTACTCCTGACTCTCCTTCGCTATCCACCGACCTCAGCACCCGCTAACCAAGTAATAATCTCTCCTTCCCTCTTGCCCCCCCACCTGACCTCCTCCGCTGACCTGCTCCTAAACTTCAGATTGCTCCTAATAACACACAAAACACATCTCCCACTCTCCTCCCACCTGCTCTGCCTCTCTCTGCTTCTCCTCACTGTTGGCGACATATCTCCCAATCCTGGACCCCTACAGCTCATACCTCCCATTCACCCCCTTCTATCACTCCCAATCCAAAAAAACGCCGACCACCCTGCTCCCTCTCTCTGGATCACTCTGGAATGCCTGCTCCGTCTGCAATAAACTCCATGTGATTCACGACCACTTTACCTCTCGCAATTTTTCCTTTTTTGGCCTCACTGAAACAAGGCTGACATCCTCCGACACCACCTCCCCTGCTGTACTATGCTATGGTGGCCTCCATTTCACCCACACGCCTCACCCTGGCAAAAGACATGGTGGAGGAGTGGGACTTCTCCTTTCTTCCAACTGCACCTTCAACCCAATCCCACCTCTTCCCTCCCTTGTCCTCCCCTCTTTTGAAGTCCACTCTGTCCGCATATACTCTCCCTCCAACCTCCAAGTGGCTGTCATATACCGACCTCCAGGCCCCACCACTGCTTTTATTGACCAATTCACCACCTGGCTCCTTCACTTTCTCTCTGCTGACATTACCACCATCATCATGGGTGACTTCAACATCCCCATTGACACCCACCAATCAGCAGCTTCCAAACTCCTGTCCCTTACTTCTTCCTTTGGACTTACTCAGTGGTCCTCCTCAGCCAGCCACACAGACGGACACACATTAGACCTGGTCTTCACCCGTCTCTGCTCCCTATCTAACTTCACAACCTCCCCTCTTCCTCTATCTGACCACCATCTATTCACTTTCTCATCCCTATCCTCCTCACCTGTCACCCATGTCCAGCAACACACACCCCCCCGCAGAAACCTTGCTCATCTAGACACTCACACACTCTCTGACTCTATCTTACCACTGTCCTCCATATCCTCACTGCACGACACAGACACTGCCACTAGTTTCTACAATGCAACTCTTGCATCAGCCATCGACTCGATCGCCCCTGTCATGCATAACAGAGTGCAACGAATCAATAGACAACCCTGGCACAATAACACCACTAAAAAGCTTCGACAAGCATCCAGAATTGCTGAAAGGTGCTGGAAGAAAACGCATTCCCAAGACTACTTCACTGCACTCAAACAAGCAACACTTGCACTCAAATCAGCTCTCACCTCTCCTAAACAGGAGGCCTACTTTACATCTCTTGAATCTTCCTTATCCCACAACCCTAAACAGTTGTTCAATACTTTTAACTCCCTCCTCCGCCCACCACTGCCCCCTCCAACTTCCCTAATCTCTGCTGAGGACTTTGCCATGCACTTCAAAAACAAGATAGACCAAACACGGCAAGTCTCTATTATTCAACCACCACAACCCCTTTGTATACCAGACCAATGCCCAAACCCCATATCCTCCTTATCCAACATCACTGAAGGGGAGCTTGCTCATCTTCTCTCCAAATCACACCTCACCATTTGTGCACTTGACCCCATCCCATTCCACCTCCTCCCCAACCTCGCCACCACTCTTATCCCATCTCTAACCCACCTCTTCAACCTACCACTAATTTCCGGTACCTTCCCTTCTGCTTTCGAACATGCTACAATCACGCCTATCCTCAAAAAGCCAACCCTCGACCCAACCGCTATGTCTAGCTATCGCCCAATATCGCTGCTCCCATTCGCTTCCAAACTCCTGGAGCAGCATGTCCACTCTAAACTTTCCTCCCATCTCTCATCTAACCTGCTCTTTGACAATCTACACTCTGGTTTCCGCCCCCATCACTCCACTGAGACAGCCCTGACCAAAATTACTAACGACCTACTTACAACCAAAGCGAACGGACAATACTCTATACTCCTCCTTCTAGACCTGTCCTCTGCCTTCGACACAGTTGACCACTAGCTCCTACTACAGATCCTCTCTTCCTTTGGCATCAAAGACCTTGCCCTATCCTGGATCTCCTCATACCTTTCCAACCGCACATTCAGCGTCTCCCACTCCCACACTACCTCCTCATTACACCCACTCTCTGTTGGAGTCCCCCAAGGCTCTGTTCTAGGACCCCTACTCTTCTCAAACTATACACTTGACCTGGGGCAACTCATAAAGTCCCACGGATTCCAGTACCACCTTTATGCTGATGATACTCAGATCTACCTCTCTGGCCCAGACACCTCTCTGCTCTCCAAAATCCCAGAGTGTCTATCAGCCATATCCTCCTTCTTCTCCTCCCACTTCCGCAAACTGAATGTGGACAAATCTGAACTGATCATTTTTCCCCAATTTCACAGATCTTCCTTACCTGTCCTATCTATAACAATTGACATCACGCTTTCCCCCATACAGGAGGTCCGCTGCCTCGGAGTAACCCTTGACTCTACCCTGTCCTTCAAACCACACCTCCAAGCTCTCTCCACTTCCTGCCACCTCCAGCTCAAAAATATTTCCAGAATCTGTCCCTTCATCAACCCTCACTCTACTAAGATGCTTGTGCATGCCCTCATCATCTCCCGTCTCGACTACTGCAACATCCTTTTCTGTGGCCTCCCTGCTAACACCCTTGCACCTCTCCAGTCCATCCTTAACTCTCCTGCCCGACTAATTCATCTCCCTCCTCGCTACTCCTCCACTTCTCCCCTCTGAAATCTCTTCACTGGCTACAAGCTACAACCTGTCTCCTCCATACATCTCTGAACTAATCTCCAGATACCTTCCCTCAAGGAATCTCCGGTACTCCCAAGACCTCCTTCTCTCCTCCACACTTATTCGCTCCTCACCCATCCGCCTCCAAGACTTCTCCCGAATAGCCCACATCCTCTGGAATTCTTTGCCCCAACACGTCCGGCTATCAACCACACTCGGATCATTCAGACGGAACCTGAAAATCCATCTCTTCAGGAAAGCCTACAGCCTGCAATGATCCCCGCTGCCTCCTCACCACTACTGGAGCCACCACCTCATCATCACTGGAGCTGCTGCAACCTCCCAACCTACTGTCTCCTTCCCCACCATCCTGTAGAATGAAAGCCCGAAAGGGCAGGGTCCTCTCTCCCCTCTATATCAGTCTGTGATTGTTAGTTTGTTTACTGTAAGTGATATCTGTAATTTGTATGTAACCCCATTGTCATGTACAGCACCATGGAATCAATGGCGCTATATAAATAAATAATAATAATAATAATCTTCAACTTGCTTAACTGTTCACCATAAATAATTTTGAACAGGGGTGCCCAAACTTTTACATGCCACTGTATGACACCATCCCTTATTACATATCATCCTCTCTAGTTATGTATGTGTAACAAGGTGGCACGGGGTGGTAGTCATTGGCGAGTTTATTAACTCACAGTCAGTAAGCACCCCGGCACCTTGCACATGGAGAGATGGGTACAGTAGAGTACTCACTTCTTTTGCTGGAATTTCCTCAGTCTCTATTACTCCAGCTTCTGGCTCCCAGGTTCCATGAAACACCACAAAATCACAGTTCTTTTCTAACAGTTGAACTTTACTAAACAGCAAGGCATCCTTCACATTGGCAGCACAGTTCACACAGGGCAATGTTTCCTGTCCTTTCCCTTCCTCTGCCATACGGGCAGACTCTAGTATCTATTTCATTTCTCTCTCTTTATTCTCGGCGTTCACAGTCGTACCTCTAGCCAGACTCTGGTGAAAAGAAAAGAAAAAACAATCCAGCTCACCGTACTGCCCTGCCGGCAGAATCCAAATCCTTGCGCATGGACTTGACCAGGCAGTCAATCAACAGAGAAAAAGAAAAAAGAGAAATTCCAGCGCGAGAAATGGAAAATTAAAAATCCATTTTATTGTGCCAATGCATATTAAAATTCCAGCAGGTACAGCATACTAGTCGGATGACTGCAGAACAACGCGTTTCGACACCTCAGGTCTTAATCATGTTCATGATTAAGACCTGAGGCGTCGAAACGCGTTGTTCTGCAGTCATCCGACTAGTATGCTGTACCTGCTGGAATTTTAATATGCATTGGCACAATAAAATGGATTTTTAATTTTCCATTTCTCGCGCTGGAATTTCTCTTTTTTCTCTAGCCAGACTCTGTCCTGTCTGCGCTTTCATTTCCTCTGCCATCCGGGCAGCATCTTTGGACAGTTCGTGTCCCATCTGTTCCTTCAGCAGCTCCGCTCCCTGTCAGCCCCTTGTCCTACCTGGGGATTAGCATGTTGAGCTGGTGCCCGACTGCACTATTCTCCAGCCTGGGGTCCCTTACTGCCGTCCGCAGCTTTACCCCCTCAGCCTGTAACTGTCTCACTGGATGCGTCATGCCCTTAGTCAGACTGCCCGGGCATCTGATTCTAAACAGGAAGTATCTTTTCTATATCTCCCTGCTCTGTGTTGCTCTCCTCTAACTCCTCTCCACTGAACAACCCCTTGCTGCCTGTACCTAAACTTACACTATTATCTTTCCTAGTCTCTATCTCTAATGTGCCCCTCTCTGTTCTAACCCCTCTATTACTCTATGCTAAATTCTATCCCTAATCCTAAACATATACACAGTACAAAGCAGATACATGACATCACAGCACATAAACATTACATTACACATTAATAACAATGAGATATCACAGGGAATCGTGTGAACAATGTCCAGGGGAGAGGAGGCACGTGAGGATTGCCCGACACCTCCTTACATATGGTGCCATCCCTTATTATATAGCGCACTGTTCTCTGTTGTTATGTACAGCTCTGTCCCATTATTGCGTGGCATTATTTCTTGTTATATATAGCATTGTCCCTTACATAACGTATTCTAGTTATTTTTGTTATTCACAACATCCTCTTTTTATTACATAGAGTCCTCTCTTATTAGATAAAAAATGACTTCTGATAAAGCAGTATCTGACCAGAAGACCAGTTCATTAGCCTGCTATATTAGAAAAGAAGTTTTGCCATGTTCCATCAGCAGTCAATTCAGAGCAAATAAAGAACATTTTTCTATAAATGACAAAATAATCCGGTGGAACGGGGATGTATATAGCAAGAGAAGATATACATAGAATCTGCAGCTTGGTCTGCATAAAAGGAGGGGATCCCAAACACATTTCTTGCACAGGGGCTCCAAGCTGTCAGTGTCCGCCCCAAGTGTTTACTCTGGCTTATGCATCACCTGCTCAAAAGGTAAGAGAGAGGACATGCAGGGATGACCTTATAAAAGCACATAACACATGTGGTGCATATGTATGAAGACGAGTAGGTGGAAAAGGAGTTTGGGTACATCTCTCTATGGGTAATATACCTGAAAACGAAAGGGTGGGGAGAGGACCTGGAGGAAGCAGCAATGGCTTTGGAAGCTGCCTGAATAAGATGTAGGAAAGCAATGAAGGAGCTTTCAAGATGGCACAGGACCAACAGAAGTACTGCAGCAGCTGTAGTGTGGAACATAGGTCTATCAGCTGGGAGAGAGACTCCCCATCTGGGACTCAGGGAGACATTGGAACAGGATGGAGTGAGTAATAGATATGTAATCTTGTACATTAGCTGATGTCTTACTGGAAAGCAATTACACTAATTCACCTCTGTGCATCAGTAAATATAATATCTGGAAAAATCTGGAAAAACAATCAAAGAAAAAAAAACACAAGGTACTGGTCATCTACAGATGAACAATGTTTACTGAGAAATATAGTTACAGTAAATACTAAATTCAGTATAACAATTATTACAGTAGTAATGTGCATTGGTTATATATAGCAAAAAGTATTCAAAGGCAATTTATCACCTCTAGGGATGAGCGGACCCATGGAAGTTTGGGTTCATTGTCTTTGCATGAACTTTAATCCAAAGTTCTGTTCAGGTACCAGAACTTGACCCGAACTTGACCCTAGATTCAAATGTAATATAAGTCAATGTGAAATGATCGTAGTAAGGGCTAGGGAGCTGAAAAATAAAGTAAAATGGGGGTAAGAACAGGACAATTGCCTTGCAAACAAATGGAGATGGGAAATGACTTAAAATAACAAAGAACAAAAAATGTAAAACAATAATCTTGAACCAAGAAGTGGATGTCCAAGTGGAGCCGTACTTTGAGCGTGTATTTTGCTGTGCTTGTTAAGAAATAAATTTAAAAAATGACGTGAGGTCCCGCTTATTTTTAATAACTAGCCATGGGAAAACAGACAGCTGTGAGATGGTCTTATTATGCTGACAAGGGGCCAGCCTATATATCAGCCCCCAGCTGTCCGCTTTGCCTTTGCTGGTAATTAAAAATGAGGGGACCATAAAAAAGTGGTGAGGAGTCCCTCTATTTTTAATAACTAACTAAGGCAAAGGAGACAGTTTGGAGATGATATTAATAGGCTGGGAAGGGCCATGGACATTAGCCCCTTCCCAGCCTAAAAAGACCAGACCTCAGCTGCCACAAAAATGACCCATCCATTAGATGCACCAATTCTGCCACTTAGCCTGGGCTCTTCCCGATTGCTCTAGTGCAGCAGCAAATGGGGTAATGGTTTATATGGTTGATGTCAGCTTTGTAATGTCAGTTGGCATCATGCCTATGAGTTAGTAATGTAGATGTATCTATCAGACACCCCCTTTAATAAGTTAAAAGAAATAAATACACACAGAAAAAAAGTTTATTTGAAGAAAGACTCCCTGGTTTACCCATTTATTAGTAAGAAATAGTCCCAGCAGTTCCAACATTATCCTCATTGCTCCCACAACATCCATTGATTCTCTAGATTCTCTTTTGGGCGATGACGTCAATAACATCATCGCCCATAAGATATGACCGTGAGTGAACAAGGTTGCATAAGTCACATTACTATCATGTTTCATGGGCAATAACATTACTGACATCATCACTTGTGAGAGTCTCTAGAGAATCGCTAGACGTTGTGGGATCTTGATGGATTACACCTGAGCAGTGGGGATTTTGTTTTACTAATAAATTGGTGAATGATGGAGTGGTTTTATTTGTTTTTATTTCTTTACCTCTATTTATATTTTTCAGGTTCCCTTTTTGGAATACATCGGATTCAGGGGACTACGTTGGATTTTTTTTATTAAATTGGTAAACAAACAAGGTGTTGGGGAGTGTTTTTAAAATAAACTTTTTTATGTTTGTGTATGTTTTAATTTTAGTAATGGGGGTGCCTGATACATGCCTCTAACCCCTGGGCTAAGGCTGGTTTCACACTTGCGTTTTTTTTTGCGGGATTTTAGCGCTAAAAAACGCATGCAATTTTTTTTCCTATACTTTGCATGGGATGCGCTTATGTGCGCATACACATGCGTTTGTATGCGTTTTTCCGCGCATGCGTTTTTTTGCGGTATGCGCTCGGGCGCACAAAATGCATCCTGTTGCATTTTTTGAGCGTCCGACTTGCCTCAAAAAAACGCATGCACACGCAATGCGTTTTTTTACAGCAAGACAGCCATTATAAGTCTATGGGTGCGCATTGGCATGCTTATGTATGCGTTTTTTTGTGCATGCGTTTTTTTTTTTACCATTAGTTGGACAATGGAATTTAGGGGTTTGGGTTAGAGTTAGGGTTAGTTAAGGGGGTTTAGGGCTAGGGTTAGGGTTAGCTAGGGTTTAGGGTTAGGGTCAGGGTTAGGGTTAGGGTCAGGGTTAGGGTTAGGGTTAGGGTTAGGGTTAGGGTCAGGGTTAGGGTCAGGGTTAGGGTCAGGGTTAGGGTTAGGGTTAGGGTCAGGGTTAGGGTTAGGGTTAGGGTCAGGGTTAGGGTTAGGGTTAGGGTCAGGGTTAGGGTTAGGGTCAGGGTTAGGGTTAGGGTTAGGGTTAGTAAAGTCATGGTTTGGGTTAGTGTGAGGGGCCACCTAATGTTGGAAAAAAACGCAAACGCGGCAAAAACGCACTAAAAATGCATACAAACGCATAAAAACGCTGCGTTTTTTTCATGCATGCTCATAAAAATGCTTGAAAAAAACGCAGCATTTGTATGCGTTTGTATGCGTTTTTTGCGGGAAAAACGCGCTGGAAAAAAAAGCAAGTGTGAAATTAGCCTTAATGCCAGCGGACATTACACAACTGACCTCAATCCCAAAACTATTACCCCGATTGCCACTGCACCAGGGCAATCAGAAATAACCAAAGCTAAGCAACAGAAATGACACATCTCATGGATGCGAAATATCTGGGGCCGAGGAGGGCTGGTCTTATCAATCTGGGAGGGGGCAATATCCATGAACTTTCAAACTCTATTAATATCATCCACAGCTATCTGCATAAGACCAGCTAACAGCTGTCTGGTTTCCCTTGGCTGGCTATTAAAAATAGGGGGGACACCACGTCATTTTTTTTGTCATACCCAACTGCGCATCAAACAAATGTGGATAGGGAAATGACTTAGAAACAGAGAATTAAAAACAATAATAAAATAATAATAATCTTGAAGCAGGAGGCTGAGGTCCAAGTGGAGGTGGAGTTCAAGGTGGACGTGTAGGTCTAGGTGAAAGTGGCAGGGGAGGAGGTATCCAATGTTGTTTTTGTGTTTATTGGAAAGTGTTTTTGTTTGTTTTTGCTTGTTTTGCTAGTTTTTTTAGTTTTTTTAAGGCAGCTCACCTAAAAGATCATAGAATAAATAAAAAAATAACATAATAATCTAGATCCAGGAGGCGGAGGTCCAAGTTGAGCAGGAGGTGTAGTAGGTGAAGGAGGTGGACGTGGCAGTGTATGTGGAAGAGGCAGGGGAGGAGGTAACCAACAATGTTTTTGCTTTATCTTTTGTTTTGCTTTTTAGGGAACTGTCTCAAAAGAACACAGAATAAAAAAGAACAATCTAGAACAAGGAGGCGGAAGTACAAGTGGAGGAGAAGGTGTAGTAGATGGATGAGGTGGAAGTGGGCATGGTGGTGTAGGTGGAAGAGGCAGGGGTAGAGGTATCCAACACTTTTTGTGTTTCTTTGTTTTGTTTTTTTTACTGTCTTTTTTCTAGGGAACTTGTGGATGTTCTGGTCTGGTGGATGAAGCTAAATATCTAAACAAAATGTTTGATTTGGGTGCCAGAATAGTACCCAAACCAAGATCCCATTCAAATGAATGAGGGACACGAACATATGTTTAACATACTGTCATCTGCATGACAGCTCAGCAAACACAGGCTTTGATCGGCGGTAAGCTGTAGTTCCCACACTGTCTGCTGACAGCCTGTAAGCCAGCAGCTGTGACCAGCGGTAAAAAGGTTATTGCTGGTCACAGGCTTCGGCTTAGAGAATACTACTTTCTCATGCAGCAAGTGGTGTTGTAAGCGAGGTCACCCGGGTTCATCAGCTATGAACTTCAGTGAGCTTTCTCATGGGAGGTCAGCACTACACACTGCAGGAGCATGATTATGCTCCTCTCTCAGTGTGAGCCGGCTGGTGTGGATAGCAGTCGTACTACTGATGTGACCGCTATCCAAATCATTCGGATCTTCATGGGACAGATATGGATTATCTTCATGTCAGACAGGTGAGCAATATTGTTGTTTATTATGTTCTACCTTTTACAGGTGACATGGGCTTCGGAGGATTATCTTCATGTCCGACAGGTGAGGAATATAGTTGTTAATTATTTTTATTCTTTCACAGGGGACATAGGCTTCAATGGATTAGGCGTAAAGGGGAGTATAACTGTGATTTTTATTTCAAATAAGAGTCTATTTCATTATTTCAATTAAAGGTTTTTATCCTATGTTTTTTTACAATTGAACACCATGGGTTTAGTAATAGGGGTGTCTAATAGACGCCTCTTCATTACAAACATGTGGGCTTGATATTGGCTGTCATTACGAAGCTGATATCAGCCCCACAAATGTTATCTCACTTGCCACGGCACCAGGGTGAGTGGCAAAAGGCAGGCAAAGCATCAGAATTGGATCATCTAATAGATGCTCCTTTTCTGGGGCAGCTGTGGTCTGCTATTTTAAGGCTGAGAAGCTAATATCCATGGTCCCTTTCTAGTCTGAGAATACCAGCCCCCAGCTGTCTGCTTTAGCTTGGCTGGTTGTGAAAAAAGGGGGCACACCATGCCAATTTTTTAAATTATTTATTTAAATAATTAAAAAAGCAGAGTGGGACCCCTTTATTCTTGATAACCAGCCATGATAAAGCTGACATCTGTGGTTTGCAGCCTGCCAGTATCTTTTTTGACTGCGCTAGAAATTATATATTTATAGCAGAGGCAACATGTTTGTGTAGGGCAGCTCAGAACAACAGCCACCGCCATCAATTTTTAAAATTGGCAGTTTCCACCAGCCGGAATGACTGTCATTCAAGACCATGGCTCGTCTATGGGTAGAGGGTGTTTTCTTCCTTTTATCGAGGGTTTGGGGCATAGAGAGCTGAACACTTACATGGGATGTTATGGAGATGCTCGGTAACACTGCTGGTGGTGATTGTGCAGTCATATCCTATCTTTGAAGGGAGGCAGTTGACCCTGTTGATCGTCAGCAGGAAGAAGAGGCCGAGAATGCAGCAGAAGAGGGAGCAGGCGGAGGCTCAGATCGGTCATGCTTTTTAAGGTGTGTACTTCACTGCACCTTGTGCTTGGAATTCAAATGCTCTGATGGCACTGTGTGCAATTCACCGGTGTCAATTGTTTGGAGCTCATTGCCTGAAGAAATGCCATACCAGAGATCTCATTTGAGCTGGCTTTGGTTTGCTCATTTCTTTGGTGTAGTGGGCAGTAGCAGCCCACGTACTGGCTGGGGGCCAGCCACTGTGCTTTTGCACCTTACTTCCTCTTTTGATGTGCTGCTAGGGCAGTGTGACCACCTCCTCTTCCTCCGGACTGTTCATATTACTATGATGGCCTATACTCCATGTGGGGTCTAGAATCTCATCACACCTCGCATCATCTTCCACCCACCCCTCACCCCAGTCCTTCTTGCCTGTATCCATACTACAAAGAAATGCATCAGTTGGCACTGTTTCATCATCCTCTGAGATGTGCTGTTGTGGTCAGCTGATAGTGTGCAGTAGCCCTCCCATGTACTCATCCACCAACATAACAAGTGGTTGGGCGTGAGTGCTCTCAGTCTCTTCCACTTCTGGGGCAGGGTCAGGATTATGAGCCACAGAACCCCAGCCAGTGGAGTCATCAAAAAGCAGAAGAGACTGCTGCATGACTTGGGGCTCAGACTGCTTAACTGATTTGCAAGGGGTTGAGGTAGAAGAAAGATGCCCATGGTCCTCAGGTGCCAACTCTGCCCTTTCTGCAGGGGACCGAGTGGAAGACCATACAAAGGAACTGGAGGCACTCTTAGCCATGCCTCAACATGTTCTGGCCTCATGTTTCGGCCAGTGGTACTTGGGCCTACGAAACGACACAGAATGTCCTGTCGCCTGTGGGTGCCTGATGAAGGTGTTGCACTTGGACACATAGCAGCCGCACATCGACCACGTCTTCTCCATGTAGCAGCTACAACATCACCACCAGCAACACTGTGACCACGTCCCCTATTTGATCCTGTCCTCATGTTTTCCCCTTAAAAAAATTCCCAGTAGAGAAGAGACTGGATTAGGGCACTCTGCTCCAGGCTGTTGGGGCAGTTTGTGCCAGGCTATATTACGGTCAGAGTGCATCAGGCTGTATTATGTTCACGCTACACCAGGCTGTATTACGACCAGCTACACCAGCCTGTATTATGGGCACACTGCACAAGGCTATATTACTGGCACACTACACTAGGCTATATTATGGGCACGCTGCTCTAGGATTTTTTACGGGCATGATGCACCAGGCTGTATTACGGGCATGCTGCACTAGGCTGTATTACAGGCACGTTGTACCAGGCTATATGAAGGGCAAATTGCACCAGGCTGTATTACAGGCACGCTACACCAAGCTGTTAGGGCACTGCATTCAATGGTGTTAGGGCGCTCTACACAATTTTTTTTCAATAGCAAAGCCATTAAAGAAGACTCAAAGTCTCCAAAAATTTATTTTTAAACAGCAGACAAAAAGGCAGCAACACTTACCTGCCCAGATCTTGGAACAAATGCACTAAAGGGTGTAGCTGTTCTGTTATTTGTTTCCTGTCACGTATCACACTCCTTGGATATCTCCCGGCTTTTATTACATAAGACTTGTGAAGCATTCCTCCATTACAAGATGTCTGCTAACAACAACTAACCAACAAGTTCTTAAAGGGGTTGTCCGGGCTTTTCACATAAATTTCAGTGCATATCTGGGCTGCAGAATGGTGACAATAAGTAATTTACCTTCTGTCACCAGTTTGCAGGGTTTTCTAAATATCACTCTCTTGCTTCTGATCAGAACGTCCAAGGGGGGGTGGTCTGGCATTGAAATGAGAACTGGTCGTTTCCTCCTACTCTACTAAAAACCTGCCCTCTATAGCAACAACCCCACACTCCATAGCAACAGGCCCTCCCTGTCCACATGAACAAGCCCTCTTCACACAGTAACAAATCCTCTGTCATGATCCAGGTTGGATCTGACAGAGTAAATGCACAAAGTAACCTTTTTTTTCCCATGGCTGTGTGCCAAAGGTGGTTTTCCCCCCGGTGGCCATTAGGGTCATTACACTCTGGTTATCTTAGTTTGTGCACGTAATCATGTAACAGGTGTGATAGCTCTATAAGATAGTATCAGGTGTGTTAATCACTGTTGGTGATAAAGTATTCATTTGCAAGCTAGCCTGGGTGAAGGATGGAGCTAAAGGAGAGTCACGGGCAGCTCAGTGAGTGTCAGCTATGGTGTCTGCAAGGAGTGCTGGCATGGCGTGATGGAGTGGCAGCTATGGTGTAGAGCTGCACTCAAAATGCTGGACATTGTTGCTGAGAGCTGGACCCAAGCATGCTGGACTTTTTGGCAGAAAAGCTGGACTCATTTGCAGGACTCTGTTTCTGGACAGCTGCACGCAGGTGTGGACTCTGTTTGCTCCAAGGCTGCACTATGATGCTGAGAAGGTCCGTTTCTGGACAGTGCACCCAGATGTCAGACACGGTGGAGGAAAAGATGCACGCAGGTGGTGGGCTCTGTTGCTGGGAGCGTAAACAACAGAGCAAAGCTAAGTGGTGTTCCCCTGTTTAGTCACTTTTCCTTATGTGTGTTTAGTGCAGTGGTGGGATTAGTTTCTGCACCGACCAATTCCCTAGCGATGGTTTAGGTGCAAGGCGAGTCAGGGTTTTGAGGTTCCTGATCGGTGCCCGGTGCGGAACCGGCCTAGGGAACGTTAGGAGTGTAGAGACACTGACTCAGGGTGCAGGAGGTCTCCACTACCCCGTTTCCCTATCGCAGGGCCACCATTGTTATTGTTACCCAGGTTTTCCCTATTCCCTTTGTCTTATTGTATTAGTTACCGGCCTGCGGGCCGCGTCACATAGGACAATTACACGTGCAGCGTCCTGTTGTATCAGTTACCGGCCTGCTGGCCGTGTCACTCTGGACGGGGCACATGACATCCTCCCCCTCTAGCAGCCTCAGTGCAGAGAGCAGAACCACCCAGCTGCTCCTTCCCCAGACACACACTGTACAGTGATATATGGAAAATTAAACTCTAGTTAGGAGGCAAAATCATCCTGTATTCTGAGCCACTCCATGATTACAATACATAACTCACTCATTATCAGTGATTCCTTCCCTCAGTGTCCCAGGCTGCTGGCAGTGATGGGGCTTGGGCTGGCAGTGATGGGGCTTGGCTGCTGGAAGCAGTGAGAACAGACTGTGTGATGGCCAGTGATGGAGGTCTGCAGCTTCTAATCTGGCACACAGGAGTTATTTCAGCTCACCTCACTTTTTCTTTGCTGGAATAATATGGATTGGTCTCTGCAAACCTGAAGAATGTTCCAAAAAATGGGGAAATCCAGCTCAAGGGATAAAAATGATTTTTATTTTGACTTTAGTAAAATCATTGGTACAAATGGGCAGCTATGTACTGAATTACAGAGCACCTGGACGCGCTTCTAACACACAGGTTCTTAGACTCAGGATTCTGAGTCTAAGAACCTGTGTGTTCGAAGCGCGCCCAGGTACTCTGTAATTCAGTCCAAGGTAGTTCCCTTCATGGGGTATACCTATTTGTACATAGCTGCCCGTTTGTACCAATGATTTTACTAAAGTCAAAATAAAAATCATTTTTATCCTTTGAGCTGGATTTCCCCATTTTTTGGAAGCTTCTAATCTGCACAGGGGATGGCAGTCACTGATGTAATCTGTTCTGTGACAAAGCCTCTGCTGTGTGAATGAGACAGCTCTGTGTCACTGATGTCTTCACACAGCAGCAGATTTGGTGCAGTGTATGTGTGAGCATGTCTATTTGGTATACAGCCTGCAGCAGCCATCTATTCTGTATATAGCCTGCAGCAGCCATCTATTTTGTATACAGCCTGCAGCAGCCATCTATTGTGTATACAGCCTGCAGCAGCCGTCTATTGGGTATACAGCCTGCAGCAGTCTCTATAGTGTATACAGCCAGCAACAATCCATATTGTGTGTGTGTATGTGTAATACAGTCATATGTAAAAGTTTGGGCACCCCTATTAATGTTAACCTTTTTTCTTTATAACAATTTTGGTTTTTGCAACAGCTATTTCAGTTTCATATATCTAATAACTGATGGACTCAGTTATATTTCTGGATTCAAATGAGGTTTATTGTACTAACAGAAAATGTGCAATCTGCATTTAAACAAAATTTGACCGGTGCAAAAGTATGGGCACCCTTATCATTTTCTTGATTTGAACACTCCTAACTACTTTTTACTGACTTGCTGAAGCACTAAATTGGTTTTGTAACCTCATTGAGCTTTGAACTTCATAGCCAGGTGTATCAAATCATGAGAAAAGGTATTTAAGGTGGCCACTTGCAAGTAGTTCTCCTATTTGATTCTCCTATGAAGAGTGGCATCATGGGCTCCTCAAAACAACTCTCAAATGATCTGAAAACAAAGATTATTCAACATAGCTTTTCAGGGGAAGGATACAAAAAGTTGTCTCAGAGATTTAACCAGTCAGTTTCCACTGTGAGGAACATAGTAAGGAAATGGAAGAACACAGGTACAGTTCTTGTTAAGCCCAGAAGTGGCAGGCCAAGAAAAATATCAGAAAGGCAGAGAAGAAGAATGGTGAGAACAGTCAAGGACAATCCACAGACCACCTCCAAAGACCGGCAGCATCATCTTGCTGCAGATGGTGTCACTGTGCATCGGTCAACAATACAGCGCACTTTGCACAAGGAGAAGCTGTATGGGAGAGTGATGCGAAAGAAGCCGTTTCTGCAAGCACGCCACAAACAGAGTCGCCTGAGGTATGCAAAAGCACATTTGGACAAGCCAGTTACATTTTGGAAGAAGGTCCTGTGGACTGATGAAACAAAGATTGAGTTGTTTGGTCATACAAAAAGGCGTTATGCATGCGCTGTATTGTTGACCGATGCACAGTGACACCATCTGCAGCAAGATGATGCTGAAGGTCTTTGGAGGTGGTCTGTGGATTGTCCTTGACTGTTCTCACCATTCTTCTTCTCTGCCTTTCTGATATTTTTCTTGGCCTGCCACTTCTGGGCTTAACAAGAACTGTACCTGTGTTCTTCCATTTCCTTACTATGTTCCTCACAGTGGAAACTGACAGGTTAAATCTCTGAGACAACTTTTTGTATCCTTCCCCTGAAAAGCTATGTTGAATAATCTTTGTTTTCAGATCATTTGAGAGTTGTTTTGAGGAGCCCATGATGCCACTCTTCATAGGAGAATCAAATAGGAGAACTACTTGCAAGTGGCCACCTTAAATACCTTTTCTCATGATTTGATACACCTGGCTATGAAGTTCAAAGCTCAATGAGGTTACAAAACCAATTTAGTGCTTCAGGAAGTCAGTAAAAAGTAGTTAGGAGTGTTCAAATCAAGAAAATGATAAGGGTGCCCATACTTTTGCACCGGTCAAATTTTGTTTAAATGCAGATTGCACATTTTCTGTTAGTACAATAAACCTCATTTGAATCCAGAAATATAACTGAGTCCATCAGTTAATAGATATATGAAACGGAAATAGCTGTTGCAAAAAACAAAATTGTTATAAAGAAAAAAGGTTAACATTAATAGGGGTGCCCAAACTTTTACATATGACTGTATATATACGGTATATTATGCTGGAATGGAGGCAGAGCTGGAGTGGAGGATGGGCGGCATCTCCAGGGAACCCGAATAGGTTGTCAGTAAGGGACCCTGAAATTTCGAGTGTCAGCATAGATGGAAAAAGACATCAAGGTGGAGAGAGCACAGAGGGGAGAAGACAGCACAGGGGAAGAGCACACAGGGGGAGACAGCACAAAGGAGAGAGCACATGAGGGGAGAAGACAGCACAGGAAGAAGAGAGAGCGGATAGGGTGAAAGACAGCTCCACAGAGCTCACCCCATCGTGACATCACTGCCCTCCTGATGCAATGGCATCGGGCCCACATCTAGTATATATATATTGTGGGTTAGCTGTCTCAGTGGCTCACACATGTCTGACAGATGACTGCAAAATTTGGAGAGATAATTTACCATGCCCAAAAATCGTTGTACTCCACAAACATCAGTAGGGGTAGGCAAATGTTATATTGCTCTCACCTTTTCAGGATCCACTTTTACACAGTTTGAAGCCAGACGATGTCCAATATAAGCCACTTCTGTCATTTTCAGTTTGAATTTGTCCAAGTTCAGCTTTATGTGTTTTGCTCTGCATCTGTCCAAAAATTGTATCATCTTCTGATCGTGATCCTTGATTGCAGATTCCATATCTTCACCTTCTCCCACTATTAGTATATCATCTGCTATTGTCTTCACTCCAGGAAGTCCTTCCAAAGCCTGCATTAATGTCTGCTGGAACACCTCTGGAGCAGGTTTTAGTCCCATGGGCATTCTCAGCCATTTAAAGCATCCAAATGGTGAAGAAAATGTTGTCAATAAACTTGATTCTTCAGTCAGTGCCACATGCCAAAATCCATTTTTCACATCACATACAGAAAATATTTTAGCTTTTGATAGATCTGGTAGAACATCATCTAATGTTGGCATGGGGTAATGATTTCTTTTCAGCGCCTTGTTGAGTGGCTTAGGATCAATGCATATTCTTAACTTGCCAGATGGTTTCTGCACTATGACCAAAATGCTGATCCAATCTGTGCCCTAATGGACTGGTGCTATCATGCCTCTTCTCTGTAAATCTTGCAGTTCTACTTTCAGCGGTTGCATTAAAGCTACAGGCACTCTCCTTGTAGGTAATCTGGAAGGCTGCACGGTGTTGTCAATTTCTAGCCTATATTTACCTTCAAAGCACCCATCACCTTCAAATAAATCAGGATCCTTCATTTTTATTTTCTGAATGTCCAAGTTGTGCTCTGCGTTTAGTTTGGGATTTGGTATATCCTGGGAAACGTCAACAGACATAATATTCTGAGACTGTACTTTTATTAAGTCCATTGCCTGAACAGCATTTACTCCCAATGACGGTACATGGTTACTACCACGCAACACGGTGAATTCAACTCTTTAAACTCTTTCTGTTACATGGGTTCGGTATTTTGAGCTTACATGTCCCCATCGGTTTCAGAGCACTTTTGTTGTTCATCACCAGTACCTTGTCAGTTGGCTCAATAGAAACCTGTTTGTTCAGCAGAGCAGATAGAATTACTTTGCAGCTTGCTCCACAATCCAGCTGAAATCTAATGGGCTTCTCATCCAACAAGAATGTTGCATAAAGCTGCTTGGCATCCTTGCCTACTGACTACCTGACTACATTGACTTTCTCTGTTGCAGGCTGCAGTTGTAGCCATGTAATGTCCTCTGCACTGTCAGTGTCTGGTGTCACAGTGTGGAGCTGTATGTACTGTTTGCCTGTTCCTTGCCTGCAGACAGCTGAGAAATGATTCTTCTTTCCACACAATCTGCAGGTTTCACCATATGCTGAACACTTGGTTTTGTCTCTCTCATGACTTTTCCCACAATACTTGCAGTGGACAGTGCTTATATGTGAGCTTGGTCTTGTCTTTCCTTTCATAAATACTTCATGTACCTTATCATCATCATTATTACTGGTGCCTGCCATCATCTTCAGGCTGTGTTTTGACAGCTCAACAGCCCTGCAGATTTGCACGTATTTCTCTAAAGTCATGTGTTCCTCTCTCAGTAATCTTTCTTTGAGATGACTGTCTCTTATGCCACACACCATTCTGTTTTTGATTAGACTGTCTCTGATCTCTCCAAAACCACATGTTGTTGCCAGCCTCCTCAGCTCTCTCATATATCTGTCCACATTTTCACCATCCTCCTGATGTTTTGTGAAAAAGTTATACCTTTCCACTGTCTCATTCTTCTTTGGGTCACAGTGTTTATCAAATGCCTGCACAATATCTGCTAGAAGGAGGTTGTCTGTGTGTGGGAGTAAGGTGTGGGCTAATTCTCTGCCATGTTCCCCAATAAGGTAATAAAACAGCTTTACTTTCCGTTTGTCATCACTGGTGGCCACTGTGAAATCCACATACAGTGTAAACTCTTCCTTCCAATGTCTCCAAGTCTGGGACAGATTACATGAAGTCACATCCAGTCCATGAGAGGGCTCCAGACCAGTCTCCATTTTGCAGTAATGTCAGGGAATCTGTACTTACATTACAAGTGCTGTGATCCTCTGTACAGTCCCAGCCTTACACAAGCTCTGAGAATTTGCAGGTTCTGTGCCCAGCTGCCACCATGTTCTGTTATTTGTTTCCTGTCATGGATCACACTCCTTGGATATCTCCAGGATTTTTATTACATGAGACTTGTGAAGCATTCCTACATTGCAAGATGTCTGCTAACAACAACTAACCAACAAGTTCTAAAACTCGATAGTACACACATCAACGTAGTGAGACCCCTAGAGGCCACATCATCATATAACATCTTGCTACAGCAGCCAGCCCATAATCACATCTTGCTTTATGGGCTGGCTGCACCATTTAGTGCATTTGTTCCAAGATCTGGGCAGGTAAGTGTTGCTACAATTTTTTTTCAATACACGCTGCACCATGCTCTTAAGACAAAATGGCAGCACAAAACATGATCTAACCTCTATACAGTCCGGGTCACATAGTGCGTTGGCCAATCACAATCTCTGTAAGTCTAAAATTCTACAAAGGCTCAGCTGGTCCCATCTGGCAGGGGGCATTTATGTACATTTAATCGAAGTACATTTGATCAAAGTATGAGGCAGTTATAACATGGATGAATGTGACACGCATCTCTAGTCTCTTCATACAGGTAACCAGCTTTTTCAATCTCTGCTCTGAATCAACTCATGTGTGTCTCCACTCCATTCAATGTCAGCAAGCAGTTAATCCTGAATGCTACATATGTGTTTTCAACTATGCAAGCTTATATCTGGTATATAGTTATTTCAACTTACTCTGCTTGTCCCCTTATGTTATGAGGTCAAGAAACTTTTCAAAGTGCTTTATGATCCATGTAGTGCTGGATATTTGTTTATCTGACCACAACATTTATTGGGTCCTGCTGTCTCAATTTAGTTTGATTGATTAACAAGAAGAAAGGGAGCAAAAAAAAAAGGAGATCTAAGCCTTAGCCTCCTATATATTCAGACATAGTTTGGGGAAGTTAAATAGAAAGGGTCCTGATAAATACTAATTGAAAAAACTGGTACTTAAATACATAGATCAAAACAATATTCGGATTAACACCAAAACGGTACCCGAAAATAAAGAGATCCAGTAATATTACAAAAATAAATATAAATTTTATTATTACAAAATTGTTTAATACATAATAAACAGCAATGCCCAAAAGGGAAACACTGAACAAAACACTGTTATCACCACTCAATAAATATACCAATTAATGCAGAATGTAAATTTAATATCTTGCATGGATATAGCTATAAGAAAATATCAGTACAAAACTGCATTCATATGCCACATGTTCCCAAACATAAGAAGGTAAATATATCACTACCAAAGCTATATCAATTATATTAAAGAGACAATCACAATGTCCGTTAAATCACAACCATAAAATTGACAAGCACTAGAAAATAACCAGGATAATTCCTTAGAAACACATGACATAGGACAATGGTCCTTCTTATATTTGGGAACATGTGGCATATGAATGCAGTTTTGTACTGATATTTTCTTATAGCTACATCCATGCAAGATATTAAATTTACAGTGGGGCAAAAAGTATTTAGTCAGTCAGCAATAGTGCAAGTTCCACCACTTAAAAAGATGAGAGGCGTCTGTAATTTACATCATAGGTAGACCTCAACTATGGGAGACAAACTGAGAAAAAAAATCCAGAAAATCACATTGTCTGTTTTTTTTTTCATTTTATTTGCATATTATGGTGGAAAATAAGTATTTGGTCAGAAACAAAATTTCAGCTCAATACTTTGTGATATATCCTTTGTTGGCAATGACAGAGGTCAAACGTTTTCTGTAAGTCTTCACAAGGTTGCCACACACTGTTGTTGGTATGTTGGCCCATTCCTCCATGCAGATCTCCTCTAGAGCAGTGATGTTTTTGGCTTTTTGCTTGGCAACACGGACTTTCAACTCCCTCCAAAGGTTTTCTATAGGGTTGAGATCTGGAGACTGGCTAGGCCACTCCAGGACCTTGAAATGCTTCTTACGAAGCCACTCCTTCGTTGCCCTGGCGGTGTGCTTTGAATCATTGTCATGTTGAAAGACCCAGCCACGTTTCATCTTCAATGCCCTTGCTGATGGAAGGAGGTTTGCACTCAAAATCTCACGATACATGGCCCATCTTTCATGTACCCGGATCAGTCGTCCTGGCCCCTTTGCAGAGAAACAGCCCCAAAGCATGATGTTTCCACCACCATGCTTTACAGTAGGTATGGTGTTTGATGGATGCAACTCAGTATTCTTTTTCCTCCAAACACGACAAGTTGTGTTTCTACCAAACAGTTCCAGTTTGGTTTCATCAGACCATAGGACATTCTCCCAAAACTCCTCTGGATCATCCAAATGCTCTCTAGCAAACTTCAGACGGGCCCGGACATGTACAGGCTTAAGCAGTGGGACACGTCTGGCACTGCAGGATCTGAGTCCATGGTGGCGTAGTGTGTTACTTATGGTAGGCCTTGTTACATTGGTCCCAGCTCTCTGCAGTTCATTCACTAGGTCCCCCCGCGTGGTTCTGGGATTTTTGCTCACCGTTCTTGTGATCATTCTGACCCCACGGGGTGGGATTTTGCGTGGAGCACCAGATCGAGGGAGATTATCAGTGGTCTTGTATGTCTTCCATTTTCTAATTATTGCTCCCACAGTTGATTTCTTCACTCCAAGCTGGTTGGCTATTGCAGATTCAGTCTTCCCAGCCTGGTGCAGGGCTACAATTTTGTTTCTGGTGTCCTTTGACAGCTCTTTGGTCTTCACCATAGTGGAGTTTGGAGTCAGACTGTTTGAGGGTGTGCACAGGTGTCTTTTTATACTGATAACAAGTTTATACAGGTGCCATTACTACAGGTAATGAGTGGAGGAAAGAGGAGACTCTTAAAGAAGAAGTTACAGGTCTGTGAGAGCCAGAAATCTTGATTGCTTGTTTCTGACCAAATACTTATTTTCCACCATAATATGTAAATAAAATGAAAAAAAAACAGACAATGTGATTTTCTGGATTTTTTTTTCTCAGTTTGTCTCCCATAGTTGAGGTCTACCTATGATGTAAATTACAGATGCCTCTCATCTTTTTAAGTGGTGGAACTTGCACTATTGCTGACTGACTAAATACTTTTTTGCCCCACTGTACATTCTGCATTAATTGGTATATTTATTGAGTGGTGATAACAGTGTTTTGTTCAGTGTTTCCCTTTTGGGCATTGCTGTTTATTATGTATTAAACAATTTTGTAATAATAAAATTTATATATATTTTTGTAATATTACTGGATCTCTTTATTTTCCGGTACCGTTTTGGTGTTAATCCGAATATTGTTTTGATAGTTTGGGGAAGGCATTTATGCAAGGGGCATTTATGTACATTTAATCGAAGTACTTTTGATCAAAGTATGACGCAGTTATAACATGGCAGTTAGACAGGGCAGGAGACAGGTAAGATATTTATATACATCTATTCCCTGTACATTTGGATTACAACAAATATATACCATATGCATTTGTGTAATTTATACCCTGGAAGCTGCATTCACACACATCCACCGCCCTGGCATTAACTCTCTACACTCCATCCATATGGGCCCCTCACTCCTTTCCTCTCTTATGTATAGCACTCACGCTCTTTTCACATTGCTAAATTTCACAGATCCATTCAGTCCCACCATTCAACATCAGAGACGCTCTCACAAATCACTTAACCATCTGCTCACTCTTTCTATCCTCCTTCGCCTAGTCGCAGGAGACATTGCTCCCAACCCTGGTCCCCCATGTTATAGAAAGTCAAACCCCCCAACTGCTACACTCAGAAACCCCTCTAATCTTATTAATATTCCCTGCATGCCATCTGTCTCTCTTACTTGTGCCCTTTGGAATTCTCACTCAGTGTGTAATAAACTCTCCTTCATTCATGACTTCTTCCTTTCTAATTCTTTTAACCTTCTGGCTCTTACTGAAACCTGGATCCAGCAGTCAGATACTACCGCAGCTGCTGCTCTTTCATATGGTGGACTACACTTCTCTCATACCCCATGATCAGACAATAGAGCAGGTGGAGGCGTTGGTCTGCTCCTATCACCAAAATGTACCTTTCAGGTTATCTCTCAACTACCCTCACTTGTCTTCCCTTCTTTTGAGGTTCATGCCGTCAGACTCTACACCCCCTTCTCCATGCGAGTGGCGGTGGTATATCGTCCTCCCGGCCCCTCCCATCAGTTCCTGGATCATTTTGCCACTTGGCTTCCACATTTTCTCTCCTGTGACATCCCTACCCTCATCATGGGCGATTTCAACATCCCCATTGCTTTTCTCCTCTCCCCATCTGCTACTCACCTTTTATCTCTAACCTCCTCATTTGGCCTTTCACAGCATACTGATTCTCCAACGCATGAAGACGGAAACTCCCTTGACTTGGTCTTCTCTCGGCTTTGTACAGTGGATGATTTTGCAAACTCCCCTTTCCCGCTCTCTGACCACAATCTTCTTTCATTCTCTATCAAGAACTGCCAGGCTGCTCAGGTCACCCCCACTGTCCATATTTATAGAAACATACAGGCCATTAACACCCAGAAACTTATGAAGAACTTGCAGTCTTCATTGGCCCCTATCTCCTCCCTCTCATTTCCTGATTCTGCATTGAAGCAGTACAAAGAAACACTTCAAAGTGCCCTGGATGAATTTGCACCTCCTTTACATAGAACAACATGACACAGACAGCGACAACCCTGGCACACCCTGCAAACACATTTCCTGCAGCGGTGCTCCAGGTGCGCCGAACGTCTGTGGAGAAAATCCAATCTACACGAAGATTTCATCCATTATAAGCTTATGATTTGAACATACAACACTGCCTGTCACCTCTCAAAACAAACCTATTTCAACACCCTCATCACCTCCCTGTCCAATAACCCTAAACATCTCTTTGACACTTTTCATTCTCTACTCAGCCCAAGAGTACAGGCCCCAACCATGGAGCTTCGAGCTGACGATCTGGCCAATTACTTCAAAAAAAAAATTGGCCAGATCCGACAGGAAATTATCTCCCAATCACCTCATACCATGCACTGTCCTCCCTCCCCCACTGCATCTAGCTCACTCTCTGATTTTGAACCAGTCACAGAAGAAGAAGTAAGCAGGCTCCTTGCATATTCTCGCCCAACCACTTGCACCAGTGACCCATTTCTGTCACATCTACTCCAGTCTCTTTACCCTGCTGTCACCCCTCACCTAACTAAAATATTTAACCTCTCTCTCTCTCTTCTGGTATCTTTCCTTCCTCATTTAAGCATGCCATCATACATACATGTATCTTTTGCTGGTTCCTCCTCTTCTCATCTTCCCCTTACTGTTGGGGTTCCTCAAGGATCAGTCCTAGGCCCCCTCCTCTTCTGTTTGTACACTGCCCCTATTGGTCAAACAATCAGTAGATTTGGTTCCAGTACCATCTCTATGCTGATGACACTCAATTATATGCTTCTTCTCCTGACTTCACGCCTGCCTTTCTAGAAAACACCAGCAATTGTCTAAACGCTGTGTCTAACATCATATCGTCACTATATCTGAAACTGAGCCTGTCAAAGAATGAACTCCTTACCTTTCCTCCCGCTACTAATGTACCTATAATACCCGACATTGCCATTTCCGTGTGTGGTTCCACTATTACTCCCCAGTAACATGCCCGCTGTCTTGGGGTCATACTTGACTCCAAGCTTTCCTTTGCCCCCCACATATGATCACTGGCTCGCTCTTGTGCACCTCAAAAACATTTCTAGAATTCAACCTTTTCTTACTTTTGACTCTGCAAAAACTCTTACTGTTTCTCTTATTCATTTTCGTCTCAACTATTGTAACTCTCTTCTAATCGGTCTCCCTCTTACCAAACTCTCCCCCTTCCAATCTGTCTTGAATGCTGCAGCCAGGATCATATTCCTCGCTAATTGATACACCGACGCCTCTACCTTGTGCCAGTCATTACATTGGCTACCCATTCACTCCAGAATCCAGTACAAACTTATTACCCTCACCCACAAAGTTCTCCATGGTTCAGCACCACCCTACATCTCCTTCCTTGGTTCAGTACACCACCCTACCCGCACCCTCCATTCTGCTGATGACCTGAGGTTAGCATCCTCAATAATCAGAACCTCCCACTCCCGTCTCCAAGACTATACACGTGCTGCGCCAATTCTTTGGAATGCACTTCCCAGGTCAATACGATTAGTTCCCAATCCCCACAATTTTAAGCGTGCCCTGAAAATGCATTTATTCATACTGGTCTACTGCCTCAACACATTAACCAAATCTATCCCTGTGTGGCACAGCCAAAAGTTTTACCACAACCAGGTTCCCCGCATCATGTTCCCACATGCTTTATGCATCCATTAGCCCTCTGTTTCTGTACTGTTACACACTTAACATTATGGCTGGTCCATACAATCAGGGCAATTGTTACCACCCACCTTTCATGTCTACCTTTTTCCTCATAGATTGTAAGCTTGTGAGCAGGGCCCTCATTCCTCTTGGTATCTTGTATGATCTATGTGATTATTGTTATGCTGTAATGTCTATTGTCTGTACAAGTCCCCTCTGAAATGTAAAGTGCTGTGGAATATGTTGGCGCTATAGAAATAACATTTATTATTATTATCATTATTATCTTTAATAGTGGCTGTGATAGCCATGCTGATTGACTGCACTAGACAATCTGAGGCAACAGCTGCAAAGCATTATGAGAATGTACACTCCTGCCTTCTGAGTCTTCAGCAGTATGTGAAAATCACATCAGTTTTTTTCCTTGCGATCCTGTTTTTTTATTTTTAAAAAGGTTTGCTTAATGGCATACGTGTTCTGAAATAGTTCTGTAGTTCCTATATAGCAGTGATAGTAATTTAGGGGTGATCAAAACTGCTGACAATTTCCCTTTAAGATGCTTATTCTGCTTTATTCTTCTACTCTTTATAGTAAAAATCATTATAAATAGCTTGTTAGGCATATTCCTGTAAAGCTTAAAATGTTATGCTTTAAACAGTTTTGCTGTGGTTTATATTGTCATATCTAACAGAAACAGCATTTGTGTAAGTAAAACATATGAGAACACTTAAACTTAGAAAAGATTCCAAAGTTTTCCAAACAGCCACAATGCACACTTCATCGAATCTAATCTGAAAAGTGTTGAATTTATTGCCATCTTTTCTGCAGCCATCATTTCCCAGTAAACCATATGAAAGAAGTTGTTCCAGTACCATGTATTTGTCCTGGCTGCCCACATGTCACAATCTGTCCAGTGACTCATGGGTTCAGATAACTGTTCTGCAGACATTAGGTTACCACAAACGTTGTAATATATTTTAGCAAATGTTTCGTGAGACTCAACATTGCAGAACAGTCAGTTCTACAATTCTAGTGTTTGTGTTCTAATTTATAGTTAATGAGAAAAATGTTTTTTGGTGTAGTTGGGTAAAAATTATAAAAAGCTTAAATGTCATTTGCTGCTAACCAAGTTAGTTGACCAGTTTCATTCATCATCTCTTATTTCTTGAAGGCATGACACAAAGAAAGACAACACAGTCTAATATGCCAGGAAATTAATGCAATTTGTCGAGGTCATTGACTTATGTTCTCCAATATCAAGCAAAAAACGAAAAATATTGCAGTACTCTAAGGAATCCAGTGAAAAACCATGTAGCTTATTCACAACAGGAAACCTTGCAGCTACTATTACGTAGTGTAGCCTTTTTCTAGCCATTACCCTAAAGGAAACTTCTCAAGTACTGTCAGGCAAATGCGGCTATATTCTATAAATTAACTTTTATTTTGCTGATCGCCATATACTAATAAGGAAAGATTAGTCCAGCATGTCATTTCTTTTCTAGGCTAGCCCTGCTTTGGATCTTCTAATCACATATCCTGAGGGTGATTCACAGCCTCCATTCAACCACTGGCTTGGTAGGACTGCTAGAAATCTAATGCATACAAGCGACGTACCACAGTCCTACCTGGCAAAGGCTTTATTAAAGATTCCAAGGCAAGATTAGTCTGGAATTAGAAATTCCCAGCTGGACTAGTCTTGCCTCATTAGCGTATGATGATTAGCAGAACAAGGCTGGTTTCTCACTTGCATTTGGAAGAGCTGCAGAAGGCTGCGTACTTCCTCCATTAAGCTCCTCCCACTCCTGCACCTCTTCCATTCAGCTCCACCTACGTCAGCATGCATCCTGCGGAGGAAGAACACAGCCCTCCGCAGCTCTGCCCAACGCAAGTGTGAAACCAGCCTTAAACATCATTTTTACATCATAGCAACATTTATTGACCACATAGAAGACCTTATTAGTAGAAAGTAATTGTCATATTTGCTGAATGATAAGGCTAACGCACAAACTTGCAATGCCTTTAAAAGGTATTCATATCCCTTGATCGTGCAAATTTTTTCATGTTACACCCACAAACTTAAATGTTTTTATTTGGATTTTATATGATATACCAACACAAAAGCAATTTTCAAGTTTTGCTACAGATCCTCAATGGGATTGAGGTCTGGATTTTGGCTCGCCATTTAAAAAAATATATATGCTTTGATCTAAACCATTCTATTGTAGCTCTGCCAGTATGTTTAGGGTCATTGTGCTGCTAGAAGAATTCCAACCATCTTCCAATCAACTCTGATCAGCTTCCCAATCGATGCTGAAGAAAAGCATCCTTACAGCATGATGCTGCCACCACCATGTTTGATTGGGGATGGTGTTTTCGGGGTGATGTGCAGTGTCAGTTTTCCACCACACATAGGATTTTACATTTTGCCCTAAAAGTTCTCATTTGGTCTAATCTGACTAGAGCACCTTTTTCTAGATGCTAGCTGTGTCCCCTACATGGCTTTTTGAAACCTCAAATGGGACTTCTTATGGCTTGCTTTCAAAAATGGCATTCTTCTTGCTACTCTTCCATAAAAGCAAGATTTGTGGAGTATACAAGTAATAGTTGTCTTGTGGACAGTTTCTCCAACCTGAGCTGTAGAACTCTGCAGCTCATCTATGAGCCTCTTAGCTGCTTCTCTAATTAGTGATCTCCTTTCTTGGGATAATAGTTTAGGTGGTCAGCCATGCCTTGGTAGGTTTGCTGTTGTGCCATTTGCCTTCCATTTTTGGATGATGGATTGAACAGTGCTCTTTGAGATGTTCAGAACTTGGGGGGAAAAAAATTCTAACCTATCCCTGCTTTCGTCATCTCCACAAATTTATCTTTCCCTTTATCCCCTGTGTCCTGTGTCTCCTTGCTTTTCATGATGCTGTTTGATACCTCTGAAGCCTGAACAGCTGCGTAGTTATGCAGAGAATAAATTACACACAGGTGGACACAATATATGCACGCAACAAAAACACCTCACAATTTTCAGACGTACATTTTTTAAATAGTTAGAAAGCCATGCATCATTTAATTTACACATCACATATACTTGCCACTTTGTGTTGGTATATCACAAAAAAATCCAATAAAATACATTTATGTTTGTAGGTGTGTATCATTGTATAAGGTTTATAACCAGTATTGGGCAATTTCACAAGTCAACTTTGAACATTTTTTAAATATAAGATCAGAGTGTGTAATGAAAAAATATGCTCGGGAAACCAAGTTACTAAAGCTCATTCATATTTTCAATATGCAATGCAGAAATGTAATTTCTTTTATTAATATTCTGAAAAAGAACATTAAGGGGATTTTTCACTTTCACAAAATTTGTCCCCTAAGTGCTCTAAAATACCAAAAAGAAAAGATAATCACCCTCCCTGTGTCCAGCACCAGCTTCAAACTTCTGTTTGGATATAGGTTTTATGGCTGCAGTAATAACACATCAATAGCGTGCAATACTGCTCTAACTAATCACAGTTTTCAGCAGCAGTGATGAGATTACTAATCTCAGTAATTAGCCACAGCGGTGATGCGGACTATCAATATGACATAACCACTGCAGCTACAACACCGAGACCCAATCAGTGTCAGGAAGCTGGACTCAGTGAGATTGAGTAACTGCTATGCTTGTTACTTTAAAAATGGGTTCTACTTTACTATAAGTGGAAAATTCAGGGAATACTGATTGTATGAAACACATAGTAGGAAAAATAGAAGCATCAATAGGCAAAGACGATATACTTGTATGCCTTTGTGTAAAGTCTAGTCAAAGTCCTGACTGTCGTCCAAAAGAAAATCTTTGGCAATACTCGATGTCTAAAGTCCACAGACAACATGCAAAATTGACTTTTATCTTGAATGACTCATGGTTTCTAGGTCTCCAAAATGAACTTTCATTAATAGAAATATGCTTATCCCAGATTCAACTTTTTTTGTGACATATAGACCGGGGGATAAGAAAATTAAAGTGAATGCCTTATCATGTTGTTTTCCTGGGGAGGGAGGTAATTGTGAATTATTTTCTATATTACAAAAGTGGTAGCTATTGCAACTACAGGGTGGTCCATTTATATGGATACCCCTAAATAATATGGGAATGGTTGGTGATATCAACTTCCTGTTTGTGGCACATTAGTATAAGGGAGGAGGGAAACTTTTCACGATAGGTGGTGACCATGGCGGTGATTTTGAAGTCATCCATTTTGGATTCAACTTTATTTTTTTCAATGGGAAGAGGGTCATGTGCATCAAACTTATTGAGAATTTCACAAGAAAAACAATAGTGTGCTTGGTTTTAACATAACTTTAATCTTTCATGACTTATTTACAAGTTTATGACCACTTATAAAATGTGTTCAAAGTACTGCCCATTGTGTTGAATTGTCAATGCAACCCTCTTCTCCCACTCTTGACACACTTATAGCAACACTGCCGAATGAAATGCTAGTCTAAGGGGGTCAGATTCCTTGTAGGAAAGCTCGAACCTGACACCCATAATGTGGTGGTGCACCATCTTGCTGGAAAACTCAGGGAACATGCCATCTTCAGTGCATCAAGAGGGCAACACATCATCATGTAGCAATTTCAGATATCCAGTGACATTGAGGTTTTCATTGATGAAGAATGGCCCCACTGTCTTTGTACCCCATATACCACATCATACCATCAATTACGGGTGTCAGGTCTGAGCATTCCTACATGTAAAGTGGATTGGTTGTCGTGGGCCAGTTTGAATGGCCACCAAGGTCTCCCAGTCTGACCCCCTTAGACTTTTATTTTTGGGGTCATCTGAAGGCAATTGTCTATGCTGTGAAGATTTGAGATGTGCAGCATCTGAAACAATGGATACTGGAAGCCTGTGCTAGCATTTCTTCTGCAGTGTTGCAATCAGTGTGTCAAGAGTGGGAGAAGAGGGTTGCATTGACAATCCAACACAATGGGCAGCACTTTGAACACATTTTATAAGTGGTTATAAACTTGTAAATAACTCATGAAAGAATAAAGTTATGTTAAAACCAAGCACACCATTGTTTTTCTTGTGCAATTGTCAATTAGTTTGATGTGTCACATAACCCTCTTCCCATTGAAAAAAATAAAGTTGGATCCAAAATGGCCAACTTCAAAATGGCCGCCATGGTCACCACCCATCTTGAAAAGTTTCCCCCCTCCCATAGACTAATGTGCAACAAACAGGAAGTTGATATCACCAACCATTCCCATTTTATTTGGGTGTATTTATATAAATGGCCCACCCTGTATATGTTCTGATCTGGAGGGGGAGGTCATAGAGGCTCAGGGGGATGTCCTGTCCTTCTGGAAAACTGTTTTTCCTGTGAACTTCTATCTTAAAATTTTAAGTGAATAACATGATTCTACCTTGGCCCGACATTGTGGAAGTAAAGCCACCACAGATCTTCTTACTCGTCGTTTATTGTGGTCTGGGATGCACCACAATTTTCAGGAGTATGCAGCTACCCACAGCACTTGTGTGCATTCTAAGCCTCACATACTCGTCCGTCTGGGGCTTTTCAACCATTGGCAATTACCTGTAGACCTTGGACCTATTTGTCGGTAGAGTTCATCGCTGATCTACTGTATCTTTAGGTAATACTGTAATCTTGTTGGTGGTGGATAGATTCAGCAAGATGGCTCATCTCATTGCACTTACCTGTTTTATCTAATGCCAAGACTTTGGCAAAAATTTTATTAAAGAAATTGTAAAATTACATGGGATTCCATCTGATATATTTATTTCAAAATTTTGTAAAGCATATTGTGCTCTCTGTGCCATTCATGTTGCATTTTCATCCACCTTTCAACCACAGTGTAATGGGCAAACTGAACTCATGAACCAGAATCTTGAGACATATCATGTTTTGTGTCAGAGAATCAGGAGTTTTGGGTTTCTTATTTAGCTCTAGCTGAGTTCGCTGTGAATAACCTTTGTCATGAATCTTTTGGAAAGTCCCCTTTCTTCAGGACATACAGATTTCATCCTCAATTCTGCTCCTTCAATAGGAATCGCTCTACAGGAGTACCTGAGGAGGAACGGCTTTCCTTGTACATCAGTGTCTCAAAGTGTTGTTGATAATTTGAGAAAGATGGAGTTCAAATATAAGAGTATGGCTGATCGGAGATGATTGCAGGGTCCGGACCTGTGTGTTGGTGATTTGGTGTGGTTGTCCTGGTAGAACATTAAATTCAAGGTTCCTTCTTAGAAACAGAGACCCAGATTCATCGGTCCCTATAAGACTGTGGCTGTCATCAATCCAGTAGCATTTCGCCTTGCTTTGCTACCCACATTTAAGATTCATAATGTGTTTCACATATCACTTCTCAAAGAATACATTGCTTCCTCTGAAACATCCCCAACCCCACCTTCTCCAGTCATTATTGATGATAATCTGGATTTCCAGATAACAAAGATTATCAATTTTTGTTTGGTAAGCCAGTGTCTGGTACACTAGAAGAGTTACGGTTCTAAGGAGAGAATTTGGGTACCAGCATCTGACATTTATGTGATCAGGTTGGTCCGGTCTTTTCATGCACATCCAGATAAACCTGATCCTGAGGTTCTGGAGGTCCCTATTAGAAGAGGGTACTGTCATGGGTATACTGCAACAGAGATGGGTCAGAAGATCGCAGCGTCTGGTTACCAGAACTCCTGCAATGATTAGAACTGCTTTACCATCATACTAAATAGTGCAGGTTTTCTTTGCTCTGACATTGCTAGGGTTAATCAGTTCAGTTGATCTCCTAGAGTTTTCCATCGTGTATTGCCTGATCTGTTCTCTGTTGGACACTCCCCTTTGGAATATATGCATGCCACTGACATTTGGGAATTGTCAGTGATAGTTCATTCTACCTGGTTTAGAGACAGAGGAGTAATTCGATATTTGGAGTTGGTGTTTAGAGAGGTGTTCTGGAGATTTATGCTTGGAATTTGTTTGCATGTTCATACTCATCCTCTCCTATTTGTTTTCACCTACCTTGCCCCTTACCCTCCCGTGTTCCACTCTGTTGGTTGGTGAGTGTATTTTGTATGATTGCAATTTTCATTTATCCCTGTCTGTCTTCCCTTGTCTCTCTGTTTAGTGTTATCCGATAAAATGTGGACTCACACCTTCCTGGGTGGGGGAGGAAACAGCTAAGGGTAAATCAGGAACATAGCAAGGCACGTGATCCACTTTACAAGGTAATCCGGGGGGTCAGGTATAGACTAGTACACCCCTAGAGTGAGGGATACAAAATAGAGATGAGCGAACGTGCTTGGAAAACATTTGCCAATCTCAAATTTGGCACAAAAATAGCACATTCGGATTTGTGTACGCGTTCACGAGCATTTTTACTCACAGTCTTCAAAATTTGGTCACAGTTCATTAAATCATTGCATTTCCACTAATGCTTTTGTTATTACTTTGGCGAGCGTGTGAAGACATTACAGGAGTGGAGCGCACTTTTTTTTCCCCTTAACTTTATGTGTTGATTTCGGCAACCAATCGGTGCAGAAACCATCCAAAACACCATTACACAAGGTCTGCGATTCGCTGCCAAAGTCACATGTCCCTGGCCGTATAAAAAAGCGGACATCTTGTTTTGCTGGCACCATTTGCTCAGTGTCACAGTGCAGAGAGGTCGCTCCTGTGCTAGTGCTGGTGCTGAAAGTGAACTTGTCAGTTAAATAGATAGGATCCTACCCTGTGTGAAATCGATCTTCCAGCATCAAAAATTGTATGGCAGTCTCCAGAAGCCCCATTTGCTACTTCAAATTGTTTGTATTAAAAATGTGCTTCTGTGGCAAATCAGAAGGCCAGATTTCCACGTAAAAATCATTAGGCCTAATATTGTGGTGTAGCCAAGAGCCCCAATTAACTCCTCAAAACTGTTTGTGCTACAACTGTGTTTCAGTTGCAAATCAGAAGGCCAGATTTCCACATAAAAATCATTTTGTATAACAGTGTTGCTAAGGCACACTATCTAAGAAAATAAATAATGATTGTTCATTTAGTGACAGGTGACTGACAACTGTGGGCCTAAGGTTGCTAAACAGCAGGCTACAAGAGGGTAAAGTTACTTGGCATGAGTAGGAAAAGCAAGGTCGTGGTGGAAGGGGGAATAGGCTTGGTGTTCGATGTATATGTGGGTTAGGTGTTAATGTTAATGAAAGCTCAATTGAGCAAACATCATCTCATTCTATCCAAAGACCAATGACAACATTTGTTACTGGACGGGCTACTCGACTCCCTTACTTTGGCACCCGCACAGTGGTACGTCTTGTAGATGAGACTCAGAAAGAGAATGTTCTATAGTGGATGTCAAGCGCTGCATCAAGTGGCCTCTCCTCCTCTTCCTCCATCTTAACATCACACACAGTGCAACCCTCAGAGGTGTCACCCCAATCACCCTTGTTTCCTCCCACGTCAAAAATTTCCAAATGCCCAACTGACTGTGGGGAAACACAGATGGGTTATTCTGCAGATCTGTTTACACATTCTATTCCATGGTCATCAGAGGTCTGCTCCAAAGAATCACAGAAGCCAGAGGAGGAAAGTATCTGTACTGCTGCTCAAAATTTTTTCATGTTCGATCTGTGGCCGGACAAAATAGGGTCCAAGCAGAATCTAAACCCTTGTCACCAAACGATAACCACCAAGGGTGGAGGTGTTTCTGATGAGACTCAGATGCCAGAGGCACACAGGGTCTGTACTGTGGTGTCAGAGCAGGAAGAGGAGGAGGGTGACTCTCAGAGTGAGAAGTGTGAGAATAGAGTGGATGACAATAAGGTAGTAGATCCCTCTTGGTGTGAACCCAGATGTGCACAACTGAGTAACTCAGCAGAGGAGGTGGAGGAAGATAAAGATGAGGAGGTTATGTTGCAGATTCCCACACAGACACAAAGTGATGCAACCATGACAAGTACTGCATCCTCAGTCCCAACTCTGGCTGTGGCCAGCACTAGTCGCAAGTGCGCAGTGCATAGGGGTGGCAAGGGTTGCCTAGCCTGGGCCTTTTTTGAAGCTGCAAAGGATGACCCAACACACGTCATCTGTCAGATTTGCAAAAAAAGTCAGTAGATTAAACATTCGCAATCAATATGCCTTAGTGTGAGAATCTCACTGTGCTAAAAGACGGACTAGCGGGCCTCACCAACTACTAGCCGTCCCATGAAACACATCAGCTCCTTCTTCCTCCTCCGTCACCATGACACACAGGTCTCCAGACGCAGAAACTATAATTGTTTACCCGCCACAGTCAGGGTGAGTGAGAGACAGTCAGCTGCTAAGGAAAGAGACATGACTGTTGCTTTTGAGTCACCTAGCACAACACATCTTTCTCAATCCACCCTGACATCTCCACCTGAACCTAATTCACAGTCCAGCAGTTTGTCTTGCTCTATAAACTCTGCTCTCTCTCAGCACAGCAGCTAGCCCTCATTTCGCAGTTGTGGTCATGTAAAAGATTGTTTCCTCCTACAAAGCCAAGAGCTTAAACTCTACCATCTCTTATCTGTTGGCTACGGAAATGCTTCCTTTCCACCTGGTTGATACAGACAGTTTCAGAAAGTTGATGGCCATCACAGTCCCCCAGTCGTCATTACTTCTCTAAGAAAACTGTGCCTCGGCCACACCAGCATGTCTCCAACAACATCACCTGTTCTATGAAAAAATCTATGTCTGTCAGGGTGTATTTCACCACTGACACCTAGACAAGCAAACATGGGCTGAGGTGTTACGTCTCGTTGACTGTGCACTTGGTGACTATGGTGGCAAGCGATCAAGGGGCTGCTTTACAAGTCTTGTAACCCCCCCACGGCTTGGGGGACAAACCTCTGTATCTATCAGTTCCTCCACTGCTTTTGCCTCTTCCACTTCCTCTAGGGCATCCACCTGTGCCCTCAATCTCTCTCATAATCATACACCCATTCCAACAGTGCAGATAGAATCTCCCCCACCTCTGTACTGCGCGCGCAGCCATGACTCACCACAATCAGACAGTGTTTAAATTAATATGCCTTGGAGATCGCAGTCACACAGCTCAAGATTTGTGGACAGGTATCCAGGCCAAGTTGGAGCAATGGCTGTTTCCACTAAACCTGAAGTCAGCGAAGGCTGTGTGCAATAATGGTGCAAGCCTGGTGGTAGCACTACGCCATGCCAACTACACATGTGCTTTGCATGGCTCGCATCCTCAACCTGGTGGTACAGCAATTTATCCACCAACATCCTGACCTCGATGCACTGCTGCAGAAAACACGGTCACTGTGTACTCACTCCCAATAATTGTACCCCGCAGGTCATCAACTTGCATCGCTACAGAGGTCTTTCGGCCTACCCGTTAACCGCTTGATTAGCAAAGTTCTGAAATGGTTGAATTACACTCTGCACATGCTGCAGTGACTGTGGCAGCAGCAACAAGCCCTGGTGCAGTGTGTCCTTTTGCAGTGCCTGGGCGAATGCTGTCCAAACATGATGCAAATCACGCTTGCAGAGTGGGAACAGGTGAAGGAATTCTGCACCCTTCTGCATAGCTTTGAAATGGCTACTAAGATGGTTAGCGCTGATGATGCTGTTCTCAGCATCACTATTCCCGTCATCTACATGTTGGAGCACACTTTGAAGTGAGAAGCCGAGAGAGTTGGAAGCAGAGGAGGTTGCAGAAAGCATAACAATATCTCAAAATTCTGTACTGTCCTCGCACAAGTGGGTGCCATGGGAGGATGGCTTACAGCGATCGAGGGGCTCGTGGTAACAGACACACTTTTAGTGAAGATGCAGGAGCCGAGGAACAATTGGAGGAGGACGAAAGGTGATGGATGCGAAACAGTCAAGAAATGAAGAGGTTAATGATCTGCTCTCTGTTGTCCATGGTTGGCATGTGGGGACTGAGGAAGCAACTTTGAGTGTTACCCCCCCACCAACACAGCATGGACTTGGACCTAACGGAAGCGCCCGACACATGAGTGCCTTCTTTCTGCACTATCTTCAACATGATGCCCTTATTCTTAGGGTTAGAAATAGTGCTGACTACTGGGTTGCCAATCTGTTAGATCCGTGGTGCAAAAGTAAACTTATCCGGACGCTTCTCCCCCTGGAAACGGATGAGTATTAAAACATATTTGTAGACACTCTTAAGAGTGATTTTCCCCAAGACAGCAGTGAGGTACACAGTGTGCATCCCAGTTCTAGACATCCAACCTAGACAACATCAAGGCGTCATCACAAAAACATTAGCAGCAGTAGCGTAAGTGGCATAATTAATTTCTGTGAGTCGTTTAACACATTTTTTAGACCAGCACGTGCACCAGCAGAACAGAGTACAAGTCTGACACCTTGTGAATCACTGGAGAGGATGGCACAGGAGTATCTGGAGCTCAATATCATTGCTATCAGGGGGGTTCAGACTATTTTGCATTTTGGTCTATAAAAATGGAAGAGTGGCCTGAGGTTGCCTGTCATGCCTTGGAGGTGACAGACAAGCTCAGATCCGGCAGCCAGCGTTCTCTCAGATTGTGTCTTCAGCGCTGCTGGTGGTGCCCTGATGGATAAGTGCATTCGGCTGTTCCCTGAAAGTGTAGACAGCCTAACTTTTATCAAAATGAACAAGTCATGGATCTCCAATGACTTTGCACGCCAGTTGCACACTGGGCAAACTAGGCGATGGTGTTGTTTTTAGTGTCATGTATTGATCTCGCTTTATTGCAGTCTGTGCCATCTTTGTGGTGTCTTCTGTGCCTGCTGTTGCTACTGCTGCTTATGTTTCAAACATTTTTTTGGAATGTGGAGACTCCAAGTGGGGTCTCGATTTGATGGGTTGCCTGTGTTGGAAGTTGTGTCAGAAGCCTATTATACTGTTTCTGACTCGCCCCCAGAGGCCGTGGAGTACTTGGTACCGGGCCCGTTGATTTCAATGGGAGATGTCACAGTGGCAGTGACCCGGTCCGTGGCCTCAGGCAGTCAATGTAACAGGGGTAGAGTGATGGGGATAAAGTTATTGAGGTGATTCGTGACGCCACCTGTGGTTTCTGGTCAGTTTGACCAGCGCTGCAGGGTTGCTTCTCTGGGACAGATGGTGTGGTGCAGCAATGATGTTGAAGCTCCCCACAGGTAGAGCTGTAGTCCCAGGACACATGAAGAGAGTTGGTAGATGGTGAGGTAGTGTAGAGCGAAGGATGTAGCAGCACTGAGAGCGTTGGCGCAGGAAGAAGGCAATGAGACAGCTGAGTGCAGTTCCAGTTCTTTTACTCACGTTCCTGGCACAGACAGGTGCCCGCTTCAATGCTGCGGTCTCCAGACCAGGGGCTCAGCCAACTCCCAGGCAGACGGAATTAACCTTTCCAGCACTCCCTTTCGTATGCCTGCTCTGAACGTCTCCTTTCTAGCGCTTATTTGAGGTACTTGCAGTACTGAGTTACACTGAAGTTCCTCCTGCTTGTTGTTACTCAAACTCCTCTTGTACGGCAGACAGCTGTAGTCTGCTTCGGGGACTTCTTGCTATCATGTCCCGGCTCACACACGTTGCTGTTGTGCCCCCAACTCTTAAATGGGAATAAAGTGGTGACTAGAGTTGCGTGAAACAGGTCGGTCAGATTAAAAATCGCCAACTTTCGCCAAAGTCGGGTTTCGCCGATCGAAACCCGACCCTAGCGTGAGGTCGGCCATGAGGTCGCTGATCAGCGAGCCAAAGTCGCGTTTCAAATAATGCTTTCAGCGCCTTTTCTCACCCAATGATGGAGGACGCACACTGTGGGCAACGTGATGACATGCGCAGCGGCCAGCACCATCTTAGAGAAGGGCATTGAAGTGATTGGCTGGCTTTGTTTGGCGTCACAGGGGGTATAAAAGGCTGTGAACGCCGACCGCCATTTTACTTCTGCTGATCTTACAATAGGGAGAGGTGCTGCTGCTGATTCTGAACAGGAAGAGCGTTAGGCAGGGAAGAAGAAAAAAAACTGCTTCTGCTGATAGCGCTTTTCACTGTACAGTTAGTGTGCAGTGAAAGGGGAGGATTTTTGTTGTGTGCAGCAGTGCTGGTGGTGATTAGGCTGCCTTTTAAGGCTACCTGCTAGCTGCATTGCTGTGTGCACACTGCTGTTCAAACTGCTTTTTCAAAGCACTCCAAATTTTATTATTTTGTCCTGGTGAGTTACTGAGCGTTCGTTTTTTCGAAGCGGTGTACGCTCCACACACACTACCGTGTACCGGCTGGTATCACGGACAAATAGAAGCTATCTGGGTGTGACTCTGGAAGAAAAAGCCGAGGAGTTTGTCCGTTTTTCTAGACCTACACCTTAGAGTTGTGTCCGTTTTCCAAACAGTTTCGTATTCGTATATATGCTGTTTGATTACAGTCAAAACTAGACAGAGACAGCGTGTGTCAGTCCGTATACAAGTACACGGAGCTTGACAATTTTACAGACACTGTCTTGCGGTGTACGCTCCTCACACAGTACTGTTTACTGCCTTCTAGCACGGCCAAATAGAAGCTATCTGGGTGTGACTCTGGAAGAAAAAAACGAGGAGTTTGTCCGTTTTTCCAGACCTACACCTTAGAGTTGTGTCCGTTTTTCAAACAGTTTCGTATATCTGCTGTTTGATTACAGTCAAAGCTAGACAGAGACAGCGTGTGTCACTCCCTATACAAATACACGGAGCTTGACAATTTTACATACACACACCGTCTAGCGGTGTACGCTCCTCACACACTACCGTGTACCGCCTTCTCGCACGGACAAAAAGAAGCTACCTGTGTGTGACTCGGGAAAAAAAAAACGAGGAGTTTGTCCGTTTTTCCACACCTACACCTTAGAGTCGTGTCCGTTTTTCAAACAGTTTCGCATATCTGCTGTTTGATTACAGTCAAAACTAGACAGAGACAGCGTGTGTCAGTCCGTATACAAATACACGGAGCTTGACAATTTTACAAACACACACCGTACAGCGGTGTACGCTCCTCACACACTACCATGTATTCCGGCTGGTATCACGAACAAATAGAAGCTACCTGTGTGTGACTGGAAAAAAAAAGAGGCATTTGTCCGTTTTTCCACACCTACACCTTAGAGTCGTGTCCATTTTTCAAACAGTTTCGTATATCTGCCGTTTGATAACAGTCAAAACTAGACAGAGACAGCGTGTGTCAGTCTGTTTACAAATAGAAGGAGCTTGACAATTTTACATACACACACCATACAGCGGTGTGCGCTCCTCACACACTACCGTGTATTCCGGCTAGTATCACGGACAAATAAAAGCTACCTGTGTGTGATTCTGGAAAAAAGAAATGAGGAGTTTGTCCGTTTTTCCACACCTACACCTTAGAGTCGTGTCCATTTTTCAAACAGTTTCGTATATCTGCTGTTTGATTACAGTCAAAACTAGACAGAGACAGCGTGTGTCAGTCCGTATACAAATACACGGAGCTTAACAATTTTGCATACACACACTGTACAGCAGTGTACGCTCCTCACACACTACCGTGTATTCCGGCTGGTATCACGGACAAATAGAAGCTACCTGTGTGTGACTCTGGAAAAAAAAACGAGTTTGTCCGTTTTTACACACCTACACCTTAGAGTCGTGTCCGTTTTTCAAACAGTTTCGTATATCTGCTTTTTGATTACAGTCAAAACTAGACAGAGACAGCGTGTGTCTGTCCGTATACAAATACACGGAGCTTGACAATTTTACATACAGACACTGTCTAGCGGTGTACGCTCCTCACACACTACCGTGTACCGCCTTCTAGCACGGACAAATAGAAGCTATCTGGGTGTGACTCTGGAAAAAAAAAATGAGGAGTTTGTCCGTTTTTCCACACCTACACCTTAGAGTTGTGTCCGTTTTTCAAACAGTTTCGCATATCTGCTTTTTGATTACAGTCAAAACTAGACAGAGACAGCGTGTGTCTGTCCGTATACAAATACACGGAGCTTGACAATTTTACATACACACACCGTACAGCGGTGTACGCTCCTCACACACTACCATGTATTCCGGCTGGTATCACGGACAAATAGAAGCTACCTGTGTGTGACTCTGGAAAAAAAAAGAGGCATTTGTCCGTTTTTCCACACCTACACCTTAGAGTCGTGTCCATTTTTCAAACAGTTTCGTATATCTGCCGTTTGATAACAGTCAAAACTAGACAGAGACAGCGTGTGTCAGTCTGTTTACAAATAGAAGGAGCTTGACAATTTTACATACACACACCATACAGCGGTGTGCGCTCCTCACACACTACCGTGTATTCCGGCTAGTATCACGGACAAATAGAAGCTACCTGTGTGTGATTCTGGAAAAAAGAAATGAGGAGTTTGTCCGTTTTTCCACACCTACACCTTAGAGTCGTGTCCATTTTTCAAACAGTTTCGTATATCTGCTGTTTGATTACAGTCAAAACTAGACAGAGACAGCGTGTGTCAGTCCGTATACAAATACACGGAGCTTAACAATTTTGCATACACACACTGTACAGCAGTGTACGCTCCTCACACACTACCGTGTATTCCGGCTGGTATCACGGACAAATAGAAGCTACCTGTGTGTGACTCTGGAAAAAAAAAACGAGGAGTTTGTCCGTTTTTACACACCTACACCTTAGAGTCGTGTCCGTTTTTCAAACAGTTTTGTATATCTGCTTTTTGATTACAGTCAAAACTAGACAGAGACAGCGTGTGTCTGTCCGTATACAAATACACGGAGCTTGACAATTTTACATACAGACACTGTCTAGCGGTGTACACTCCTCACACACTACCGTGTACCGCCTTCTAGCACGGACAAATAGAAGCTATCTGGGTGTGACTCTGGAAAAAAAAAACGAGGAGTTTGTCCGTTTTTCCACACCTACACCTTAGAGTTGTGTCCGTTTTTCAAACAGTTTCGTATATCTGCTTTTTGATTACAGTCAAAACTAGACAGAGACAGCGTGTGTCTGTCCGTATACAAATACACGGAGCTTGACAATTTTACATACAGACACTGTCTAGCGGTGTACGCTCTTCACACACTACCGTGTACCGCCTTCTAGCACGGACAAATAGAAGCTATCTGGGTGTGACTCTGGAAGAAAAAGACGATGAGTTTGTCCGTTTTTCCAGACCTACACCTTAGAGTTGTGTCCATTTTTCAAACAGTTTCGTATATCTGCTGTTTGATTACAGTCAAAACTAGACAGAGACAGCGTGTGTCGCTCCCTATACAAATACACGGAGCTTGACAATTTTACATACACACACCGACTAGCGGTGTACGCTTCTCACACACTACCGTGTATTCCGGCTGGTATAACGGACAAATAGAAGCTACCTGTGTGTGACTCTGGAAAAAAAAACGAGGAGTTTGTCCGTTTTTCCACACCTACACCTTAGAGTCGTGTCCATTTTTCAATCAGTTTTGTATATCTGCTGTTTGATTACAGTCAAGACTAGACAGAGACAGCGTGTGTCAGTCTGTATACAAATACACGGAGCTTGACAATTTTACATACACACACCGACTAGCGGTGTACGCTTCTCACACTCTGCCGTGTATTCCGGCTAGTATCACGGACAAATAGAAGCTACCTGTGTGTGACTCTGGAAAAAAGAAATGAGGAGTTTGTCCATTTTTCCACACCTACACCTTAGAGTCGTGTCCATTTTTCAAACAGTTTCGTATATCTGCTGTTTGATTACAGTCAAAACTAGACAGAAACAGCGTTTGTCAGTCCGTATACAAATACACGGAGCTTGACAATTTTATATACACACACCGTACAGCGGTGTACGCTCCTCACACTCTACCATGTATTCCGGCTGGTATCACGGACAAAGAGAAGCTACCTGTGTTTGACTCTGGAAAAAAGAAATGAGGAGTTTGTCCGTTTTTCCAGACCTACACCTTAGAGTCGTGTCCATTTTTCAAACAGTTTCGTATATCTGCTGTTTGATTACAGTCAAAACTAGACGAAGACAGCGTGTGTTACTCCCTATACAAATACACAGAGCTTGACAATTTAACATACACACACCGTCTAGCGGTGTACGCTCCTCACACACTACCGTGCACCGCCTTCTAGCATGGACAAATAGAAGCTAGCTGTGTGTGACTCTGGAAAAAAAAACGAGGAGTTTGTCCGTTTTTCCAGACCTACACATTAGAGTCATGTCCGTTTTTCAAACAGTTCTGTATATCTGCTTGTTGGATTACGGTCCAATACATACTGTGAGAGCGTCTATGACTAACATAATATATACATTGATTTAATTTGCTTAATACACCTTACACAGCTGGACGCTCCTCATACAGTACCATCTCTCTGCTGGTCTTTTTGGTACATTTTCCCAAAGATGAGGAAGTATGGTGGAAGAGTCCACGGACGTGGCCAGGGGGGCGCAGCTGGTACTGATGCTGGTGGTGCATCGGCTGGTTCTGGCAAAAGCACAATAGCAGCTAAGGCAGGAGGTGTTGAGCCTGCGTCATCCTCTGGCCCAAGAAGGCCTGTAAGGTTGCCTTTTCTTGGAGTCGGAAAACCGCTTTTAAAGCCGGAGCATCAGGAACAGGTTTTGGCGTACATTGCCGAAACAGCCACCAGCTCTATTGCCTCCTCTTCAGAACGGTCGAAAACTGCAAGCACGGAGTCGTCATTGCAGGGTTCTGGTCATAAAAAACCCCTTTCCTTGTGTCCTTCACCCCCACCAAAAGTTACGGATGCGGCAGCCCACACTTCAGATTACACTATGGAGCTCTTTTCACATACCATGCCTGGGTTATCCAGTCAAATCCAGAATTCCCCAGTCCAAGATGAATCTTACATGGAGTGCACTGATGCACAGCCACTGCTAGATGATTCTGCTGGTACATTGACCCACAGCACTACATTGCCCTCGCAGTCTATTGAGCCAGAATCTAACACTGATGAAACCCAGGTGCCCCTTCCCGCATACCATACCACCTTACATGGTGACACAGAGGAATGTAAAGAGGAAGGTGCAGATGACTTTGAAGAGGAGGTGATGGATGACCCAGTCCTGGACCTGGATTGGCATCCATTGAGGGAGGAGGGTGGCACTGGCAATAGTTCAGATAAGGAGAAGGATCCGCAGCAGGCATTGACATCGTAGCAGCGGTTATCTAGCAGGCCCATAGCTGTCCTAAAACGTGGGACAAAAACTAAAAGAGTTGCAGGACAGCTTGACCAGACGGTCAACTTAGCACAGCGTGCAAGGCCAGAAAATATTTACCATAGTAGGAAGAGTGCAGTGTGGCACTTCTTTGTCCAAAATCCTACTGACGAAGCAAGGTTACCTGTAAGAAGTGCGGAAGGACCTTTAGCCAAGGTAAACAACTCAGAAATTTGAATACCAGTTGCATGCTTAGGCTGGTTTCACATTTGCGTTTTTTAGCGCTGGAAAAAAACGCTAACCTGCGCATGCGTTTTTTCCCCTATCTTTAACATGGGTGCGCATACTTGCGCGCTTGTAAGCGCATGTATGCGATTTTCATGCGCTGCGTTTTTTTGGGGTGTGCGATTGGATTTTCCAGACGCATCATGTTGCATTTTTTGGCCCTGCAAAAAAGCGCATGCGCACATATGCGCACGTTTTGCGCTAAAAAGGGCCATTATAGCCTATGGATGCGCATATGTGCGCACTGGCATGCTCATGTAAGCGTTTTTTTGCATATGCGTTTTTTTTTTTTAACCATGGAATTTAGGGGTTTGAGTTAGAGTTAGGGTTAGTTAAGGGGGTTTAGGGTTAGGGTTAGGGTCAGGGTCAGGGTTAGGGTTGGGTTTTGGGTCAGGGTTAGGGTTTAGTATGGTTTGGTTAAGGGTTAGGGTCAGGGTTAGGGTCAGGATTAGGGTTAAGTATGGTTTTGTTAAGGGTTAGGGTCAGGGTTAGGGTTAGGGTTAGGGTTAGGGTCAGGGTTAGGGTTAGGGTTAGGGTCAGGGTTAGGGTTAGGGTCAGGGTTAGGGTTAAGTATGGTTTTGTTAAGGATTAGGGTCAGGGTTAGGGTCAGGATTAGGGTTAAGTATGGTTTTGTTAAGGGTTAGGGTCAGGGTTAGGGTTAGGGTTAGGGTTAGGGTCAGGGTTAGGGTTAGGGTTAGGGTCAGGGTTAGGGTTAGGGTCAGGGTTAGGGTTAAGTATGGTTTTGTTAAGGATTAGGGTCAGGGTTAGGGTCAGGATTAGAGTTAAGTATGGTTTTGTTAAGGATTAGGGTCAGGGTTAGGGTTAGGGTTAGGGTTAGGGTTAGGGTCAGGGTTAGGGTTAGGGTTAGGGTTAGGGTTAGGATTAGGGTTAGGGTCAGGGTCAGGGTTAGGGTTAAGTATGGTTTTGTTAAGGGTTAGGGTCAGGGTTAGGGTTAGGGTTAGGGTCAGGGTTAGGGTTAGGGTTAGGGTTAGGGTCAGGGTTAGGGTCAGGGTTAGGGTTATGGTCAGGGTTAGGGTTAGGGTTAGGGTTAGTTAGGGTTTAGGGTTTGGGTTAGGGTTAAGTATGATTTGGTTAAGGGTTAGGGTCAGGGTTAGGGTTAGGGTTAGGGTCAGGGTTAGGGTTAGGGTTAGGGTCAGGGTTAGGGTTAGTAAAGTCATGGTTTGGGTAGTGTGAGGGGCCACCTAAAAATGTTGGAAAAAAAACGCAAACGCGGTAAAAACGCGCTAAAAACGCATACAAACGCATAAAAACGCTGCGTTTTTTTCATGCATGCTCATAAAAATGCTTGAAAAAAACGCAGCAGTTGTATGCTTATGTATGCGTTTTTTCAATGCGTTTTTTTGCGGGAAAAACGCGCTGCAAAAAAAAGCAAGTGTGAAACTAGCCTTAGACATTTAATCAACATGCACTTGCAAGCATGGACGGACTGCAAAACCTCAGGTAGCACATGTGCACCTGCTCCGACTGAAGGTAGCCAACAACGCTCCATCGCTACCCCCACTGTAAGACCACCGCCACCATTAAGCACACCACCAGCACTAAATGTAGAGGTGTCGTCGAAAGGCCAAAGCACTCAGGGAATCACAATGGTTTTGCAAAACAACACTGAATCTAGGCCATCACCACCAGTATCATCACCAACCCCCTCTCACGCCATCCGGTCCACCGCTACGTCCCCCATATGCAACTCTCCAGTCCAGCTCACCTTACCAGACACTCTGAGTAGGACAAGAAAGTACTCATCCTCTCATCCGCGTACACTGTGTTTGAACGCCTACATTGCCAAACTAATCTCATTAGAGATGATACCCTACCGCTTGGTTGAAAGCTAAGCTTTCTGCGACCTCATGGCCTATGCTGTCCCACGCTATGACCTACCCAGTCATCACTTCTTTTCTAAAAAAGCCATCCCTGCCCTCCACCGGCATGTGAAAGACTGCATTGTCCATGCACTAAAACAGTCAGTTAGTGGAAAGGTGCACCTCACAACGGATGCATGGACCAGTAGGCATGGCCAGGGCCCTTACATGTCCATCACTGCACACTGGGTTAATGTGGTGGATGCAAGCTCCACTGGGGACAGCGGCGGTGGAACAGCGCTGCCTAGCCCACGGTATAGGAAACAGTTGGCTGTAGGCTTTCGCTCCTCCTCGTCTATCAGTGAAAGCTCATCCACAGAGCACAGTCGCACAAGCACTACATCCGCAGCTGGCAGTGTTGCACACGAGGTGTCCCACTATCGAACAGCTAGTGGTAAGCATCAGCAGGCTGTGTTAAAGATGATGTCTTTGGGCGACAACAGACACACCGCGGAGGTACTGGCCGACTACTTGCAGTGACAAACTGAGTCATGGCTGGGCAGTCTACATCTTGAGGCTGGCAAGGTAGTCAGTGATAACGGCTGTAATTTTGTGGCAGCCATAGCCCGTGCAAAACTCACACACATACCTTGCCTGGCTCACCCTTTGAACCTGGTGGTGCAGTGCTTCCTTAATAATTATCCAGAGTTAACATCCCTGCTCCATAAGGTGCGAAGACTGTGCTCGCACATCCATCGCTCGGCCATACACTCCAGTCGTATGCAGAAGCTGCAGCGAGTGCTCCACCTTCCCAAGCACTGCCTAATCATAGACGTTGCAACAAAGTGGAACTCCACCCTGCACATGGTTGAGAGGCTGTGTGAACAGAGGCAGGCTGTAATGCATTTGTGGGAGGATACACGTGCAGGCAGTTTGAGGGAAGACATGGAATTGTCGGGTGTGCAGTGGTCAAAGCTGAAAGACCTCTGTAAAGTCCTTCAGTGCTTTGAGGAATGCACACGGCTGGTAAGCGCAGACGATGCCATCATAAGCATGAGCATCCCATTTATACGTCTGCTCATGCAAAGTTTGACGCACATTAAGGATCAGGCGTCTGCAGCGGAGGAGGAGGAGGAGGAAAGCCTTGATGACAGTCAGCCATTGTCTGGTCAGGGAACTGTCCTGGATGAGGTGGAGGAAGAAGAGGAAGAGGAGGAGGGTGAGGATGAGGGGGATGATTATTTTGGGCAGGAAAAATGTTTCTCAGGGGGCAAGAGAAAATGTTGGCGTTCCAAGGTCAGGGGCAGTGTTTGTGCGTGACTGTAGGGATGTGGATTTGCCAGAAGCTGCTCCTCCATCCACCACGGGCAGTGCATCATTGACAACTGGAACATTGGCCCACATGTGCGATTATGCCTTGCGGATCGTAAAAAGGGACCCCCACATTGCCAAAATGATGAGGGATGACGACTACTGGCTGGCCAGCATCCTCGATCCACGCTACAAAGGCAAATTACACAACATCATGCCACAGGAGAACCTAGAGATAATATTGGCAAACAAACAAGCAACTCTGGTAAACCTTTTGTTTGAGGCTTTCCCAGCACACAGCAGCGGTGCTGTCTCTCCCACGAGACGTAGTGAGCACAATGGAAGAGGTGTTCGTGGTGCACACAGCAGAAGTGGTGTCGGAGACAGGGGTTTAATAACCATGCTGTGGAATGATTTCTCAAGTACCGCTGACACAACTGCTAATACTGCATCGATTAAAAGTGACAGGAGGCAGCAGTTGTCAACTATGGATACAAACTACTTTTCCTCCCATATCAATGTTCTCCCTCACAGGTCATTCCCCTTTGACTATTGGGCCTCTAAACTGGACGCCTGGCCTGAATTGGCACAATATGCCTTACAGGAGCTCGCTTGCCCTGCTGCTAGTGTGTTATCTGAAAGAGTCTTCAGTGCTGCTGGATCAATCCTGACAGAAAAAAGGACCTGTCTGTCGACCCAAAATGTTGATGATCTAACCTTCATTAAAATGAACCATGCATGGGTTTCAAAGGATTTTGTCCCACTTCCCTCTGATGACACATAGGTTACCAGAAAAGTGCCTCGGTTTTTCCCTCCTCTTCCTCGGACTTGCCCAATTATGCCCTTTGCAGCAGCTGAATGTCCAGCCAACACATCTACATCTCTGAGATTTGCGGCGGATCCCACATCTGGAGGCACATATGCCCCTGCTTCACTTCTAATCAAGTTTACCAGCCAAGCCTGAGGACAATATGTCCCAAGACTGAGCACATCAAGCTATTCAATAGGTGTATATCCTATTGCAAGATATCTATCATATACACGTAAGGTCATTTATTGACTGAACCGTTTTCCCTCATACTACAATAAATTTGCCTTGTTTATACTTAAGTTGAGTGCTAAGTTTCTACATACTTACTATATGGTTTGGGAACCTAACTTTAGCACTACCCTTTAGTTGTGCTCACGGTGTTTTGTTTCACGAGTCACAGACGTGTGACATTCCTGCCACCAGTTTTCAATGTCTCCTCTCATGCCAATCCAATAGAATCGCCTACGGCCTGTGGCTTCTGTCTTTTGAACTCCAAAAATGACCAGACACATCATGATAGGCAGTGAGGACCATAAGTACATCTCTCCCTGTGATCACAGTTTGATGGAGACGAGTAACGGTGATGTGATCCACACTACTGCGATAAAGCAGTCCTTTCTTCACAAAGAACCTTTTCGCTTTCTCCACAGAAACAGTAATTGAGGGTCTGCATCGCCTCTGCAACATGTACCGGGAGGCTTTCCCACGAGGAGTAATTCCAAAATTTCTGCTAATACTTGACTTTGCGTCTATACTTGTATCCATGTAGTTTCCAGTAGCGGAGATTCTTGACTGGCTTACTGAGATTGAAACATATACGAACATTTAAAAGTACCACAACACTGTATACTGATGTACGCTATGAATACCTTTCCCTTTTTCTACTTTTTTAATTCTGGTGTAATACATAGTGAGCCTGTTAGTGTCTGACTCCAGAAGTATAGACGGAAATTTAACCCTAAACTGGACACACCTGGTATGTGCTGATACAGTACCTTGTTTGAAAAATTTGTATTAAGGTATCATCTGTAGAATAACCAACTGTGGGGGGGCCCTCTTCTTGCTGCAGACAAACAAGAGACTGAGACAGAGTTTGCATTGAACAGGTCCGTTTTTAGTGCCCATCCTTCTGTCGACAACAGCAATTCACCACAGCCGTTTCACATTTCTCTGTACACAGGCCCCGGTACCTTCACTTCCTTTGTAACTATAATCGTGGCGTCCTCTGTGGCTCTTCCACTGGCTGGCCTAGGCCCAACCACCACAACGCTGCACCAGTCTGAGCACACTGTCCGTATGATAGCCCCAGGCCGTCTTCGTCTGCGGCTACTGTCTTCTGGGCCACCCCCCCGTGACCGCCTCAACTGTCAGTCCTCTCTAGAGCCTTTCCACTGTCTCTATTTCCTCAGCAGAACTTCCTCTTCACTGTGTTTCCTTTGCTGACTGACTCTTCCAGAACCTTCTCTCAGCCTTTTATACTTCCAGTTCTGGTAACTCCGCCCACCATCACCTAACAGTTTCTCTGACCAATGGCAGTTATTCAGTCCCAATCCTACACTCTCCACTGCCCTCCAATGGGCAAGCTAAAACACTGCACCCTTGCTCTTTATCTTAGCGGTTTCACACCTACACTGCGCTACACCTCTGCTTCTCACTACAGGCTGGTTTGTCTGTCAGTCCACCTTCCCTACATCATCCATACTGGGTGAGGGTGTGTGGGTTATGCCTTCTATATATACGGTGAATCGGAGAAACAAATTTTATATACTATACTCGATTCAGCTTGTATCTTGTTATACAGTACCTTTGTTCGACTTTTATCATTACGTTCAAATCCATACTGTGTAAGCGTCTGAGAGTGACTGCGGGACTATTTATATGGAGATTTCAATTGTACCCTAAAAAATATATACTTGCTATCTTGTTATCCAGGAACTTTTTTACAACATTTTTTATTATGGTCAAAACTAAACTGAGTGAGCGGCTGAGGGTGACTACGGAAATATATACCGATATTTTCAATTTGGCCAACACTGCATACAGCAGAACGCTTCTGATATAGTAACCTTTTTAGCTATTTAGATTCTGGTGTAATCCATAATGAGCCTGTAAACGTCTGTCTGTTACTCCGGCAATATATTTGGAATTTTAAGATTACCCCAACACTGTATACAGCTGTACGGTTGTGTTACATAACCCATTTACAGCTTTTCATATTCTTGTGTAATCCATACTGGGCCTGAGAGCGTTTGTGTCTGCCTCCTGAAATGCATACGGAGAATCAGAATGTTTACACTATACTATATATACCTTGTATCTGGTGATACTGTTCCTCTTTTTCAACTTGTTATTTTATTGGGTAATCCATACTGAGCCTGTGAGCATCTGTGCATGCCTCATGAAATATATACAGAGATTTACTGTTATCCATATACTGTATAGAGCTGTACGCTTCTGCTACAGTACCATATATCTGCTGGTATTTTGCGTCCATTTTAAAAAACATGAGGAAGTATGGTGGAAGAGGATGCGGATGTGGGCGTGGAGGGCCACCTGGTACTGATGGTGGTGCATCTGCTGGCAGAGCCAAAAACACAATAGCAGCTAAGGCAGGAGGTGTTGAGCCAGCGTCATGGTGTAGCTCTGGAAGGCCTGTAAGGCTCCCTTTTCTGGGAGTAGGTAGACTGCTTTTAAAGCTGGAGTATCATGAACTGTTTGTGGCTTACATTGCTGAAACAGCCTCCAGCTCTATCGCCTCCTCTTCTGAAGTTGTAAAAAATGCAAGCACTGAGTCGTAACGGCAGGCTTCTGGTCAGGAGCAACCCCTTTCCTTGTGTCCTTCACCCACACCAAAAGTGAAGGATGTGGAGGCACACACCTCAGATTACTCCATGGAGCTCCTTTCACATACCATGCCTGGGTTAATTAAAAATAGGGCCCATCATGTACTGGAGCAATGTAAATGGGGCAGTTCAGACACTGGAGCAGCATCTAAGGGGCACATTATACACTGGAGCATAAAAAATGTGGCCCATTATATATGGAGCATTATTAGAACCCATGATACACTGGAGCATCATCCATGAGGCCCATGATGTACTGGAGCAATGTAAATGGGGCAGATCAGACACTGGAGCAGCTTCTAAGGGGCACATTACACACTGGAGCATTACAAATGCGGCCCATTATATATGGAGCATTATTAGAGCACATCATACACTGGAGCATCATCCATGAGGCCCATCATGTACTGGAGCAATGTAAATGGGGCAGATCAGACACTGGAGCAGCATCTAAGGGGCACATTATACACTGGAGCATTACAAATGGGGCCCATTATATATGGAGCATTATGTGGAGCTCATCATATACTGCATGGAACATTATACAGTATGAGACTAATTATTTGGTATGGAGAAATATATGGGGCTCATTATTCTGTATGGCGCACAATGTGGTGGCCATAACACTGTATGGAGTAATATACTGTCCTGTTTTTGAGCTATTGTACAATTTAAAATAGATCAGTCATGTCATGTAAGCAGTGAAGTATGTGTCATTGTACTATACCTATATTTCTGTGGTGTATCGGAGCATCATGAGTTGTGGTATGTGTTAAAGGGTCGCACTGACACTCTTTGGCCCAGGGCACACGAAAACCTGGAGCCAGCCCTACCCCACCACAACGTTAGCCAAATAACCCCCAGTTTTCAATGCGTAACTATTCTTAGGAAGTAAATTAAGGTTGACAAGCTTCAGTTTTAAGAATTGATGTTTTTGGCATTGAAATGGGCACTGTAGGTGTGTTTACTGTCTTCCAATCCCTGCCGACTTTGCTTCCCCATTGACTTGCATTGGGTTTCGTGTTTCAGTCGGCCTCCGACTTTTCCCTATAGTCGGCCGATTTCGTTCGACCCGACTTTTGCGAAAGTCAGGTTTCATGAAACCCGACTCGACCCGAAAAAAGGCAAAGTCGCTCATCTCTAGTGGTGACAACTTCTATTCCTCTGGTTTCTGCTGCAGGAACATCAGTATCCATACAACCTCGGAGACCGGACTCCGGACCATGCGCCTTAAACTTGAGGAAGAGCTCTGCTCTGACCCTAGTCCTTAGTTCTCTTCTCCTTATGTTCCGTACTAATCTCTCTTCCTTCTGAAGAACTGACTTCTTTCTTCCCCTCTCTGCTTCTCTTTCTTGCCTTTCTGAATCTCCTTCTCCATCCATCTGACTCTTACTTCCTGTCAGCTTTCCCCTCTTAGTGTCTCTAAGCTCCACCCACCACCCAGCACCTTTCATGAACCAGAGCAACTGCCATAAAGGGTGCTCTGCTGTTCAAAGGTGTCTGTGCTGGATGTGAGTGTTGGAGGCTGGTCAGGTGTTCCATCTTACCTGGGAAGTGGGATACTACACTTCAGGAGGAGGTGCAGTACCTCTGTGGCGACTGAACCCTCAGGGGTGCCACATTTCCACTCTGTGGAAATTGATGCCACTTTAGTTATGTGTGGCAATTAATTTTTTCAAATGTGGACACTCAAAGTTGGGTCTCCATCTAATGTGTTGCCTGTGTAAGTAGGGCTCCCAGGCAGGCAGGTCTGCTCTTACTTTCAGTCAACTACCTGTGTTACTTTCCTTACATTTTTCTACTAATAGTAGTCTATGAAACTGATGGTTGTGCCATCTGAATGTGGCTGGAATAAAAAGAAAATGGAGGTGTTGCATGAGATCTCCCATCTAAGAAGACTTATACTGCTTCCTTAACTACCAGGTCCTCATTGAAACTTCAATTCCAAGCTGTAAATGCTGGGCCAGATCCTGATACCTCATGCATGTCCTATGGCTGACTGTTTTGTGCCATTTGCAAATTTATACTGTGGATCAATTGATGACAGTTTTCATGGTGTCTACCCCTAATTTTAGCTGTTTGGGAAGTTTTTTGTCACCTCTTAAGGTGTTTTTGTATATGTTTGGCTTGGCCTCACATTGAATCTAACAGTGTTCGGGTACGTAACCTTGAAAGGTTCATTCAGCTATAATAGGGAAGAAATCCTGCAACAGTACCATTACAAAACAAGAGTGTAGTATTCCTTTCTTTGAGTTGGGCATTATGTTTACACAGCTTCCCATGGCTGGATATCCATAGTTGGGCCCCAGACCTTCTTAGCCCTTTTTCACATTGAGGTCATTTTTGACACATGGTAAGATTTAATGCTAGAGGTGAGGACCTTCCTGATTGGGTACACCTTGTCACTGATGCAGGGCCAGCGTTAGCGGCAGGCAGACCAGGCAGCTACCTAGGGCCCCCACTCACCCAGGGGTCCCCAGCTAGCGGCACATCATGCAGCCACTATGGGGCCCCTGTGAGGCAGGGGGGCTCGCCTGCTGCCAGCGCCGACTCCCCCGCCGCCGTCGCATTGAACTATATCGGCATCATAGACGCCGGTACAGTTCAAAGCAATGATGGAGGAGAGAGCGTCAGATGATGCTCCCTCTCCCATCATTCCCCGCTCTGCCTATGACACTGCGGGTGCACTATGACATCACTTCATCGTGCACCCACTGTGTGCAGGGCCCGGGCAGTGCAGCATCTGAGACCGGAGCCTGGAGCAGTGCAGGGCACAAGGACATGTGAGGATTCTGTCTTTTTTTTAATATATCAGTATTTGACTGTGGGGTCATTCTGGGGAAAGGGGGGCTGTATTATAGTTTATGGTGGGGTACATTATATTCTATGGGGGTCTGCATTATAGTCTATGGGGGGCTGTATTATAGTCTATGGGGGGCTGTATTATAGTATATGGGGGACTCTATTATAGTCTATGGGGGGCTGTATTATAGTCTATGGAGGCTGTATTATAGTCTATGGGTTCTGTATTATAATCTGTGGGAGACTGTATTATAGTCTATGGGGGGCTGTATTATAGTCTATGGGGGACTGTAGTATAGTCTATGGGGGCTATATTATAGTCTATGGGGGGCTGTATTATAGTCTATGGGGGGCTTTATTATAGTCTATGGGGGGCTGTATTATAGTCTATGGGGGGCTGTATTATAGTCTATGGGGGCTGTATTATCATCTATGGGGGCTGTATTATAGTCTGTGGGGGGCTGTATTATAGTCTATGGGGGTATATTATATTCTATGGGCATACATTATATTAAATGGGGGCTGTATTATATTCTATGGGGGGCTGTATTATAGTCTATTCCCCATATTCTATGAGGAGGTGGTCTTTATTATATTCTATGGAGGGTACATTATATTCTATGGGTGGTACATTATATTCTATGGGGGGGCTGTATTATATTCTATGGGGGGCTGTATTATAGTCTATTCCCCATATTCTATGGGGAGGTGGGCTTTATTATATTCTATGGGGGTACAATATATTCTATGGGTGGGCTGTATTATATTCTATGGGGCCTACGTTATATTCTATGGGGAGGTGGGCTGTATTATATTCTATGGGGGCTACATTATATTCTATAAGGAGGTGGGCTGTATTATATTCTATGGTGGCCACATTATACTCTATGGGGGGCTGTATTATATTTATTATATTCTATGAGGGGTGATTGCATCATACCCTATGAGGGGGCTACATTATACTATATGAGAGGGCTACATTGTATTTTATGGGGGCTACATTATATTCTATGGGGGGCTAGATTATATTGTATGGGGCTTAATTATACTCTATGAGGGGGCTACATTATATTCTATGAGGAGGGCTACATTGTATTCTATGGAGGGCTACATTATACTATATAAGGGGGCTGCATTATATTCTAAGGAGTGGCTGCATTATATTCTGTGGGCGGCTGCATTATACTCTAAGGGGGCTATCATACATTCTATGGAGGGGCTGCATTATATTCTATGGGGGTTACATTATATTGTATGGCGGGGCTGCATTATACTCTATGGGGGCTGTATTATACACTGTGGGGTGGCTGCATTATACTCTGTGGGGTGGCTGTATTATATTACATGGAGTGGCTGCATTATACTGCGTGGGGTGGCTGCATTATACTATATGTGGGCTGCATTATACTGTATCGAGGACTTTGGGGAATACCTTATACTATATGAAGAACTATGAGGTGCATTATACTATGGGAAGTGAATTGTACTACATGGATATCTATGGCGGTGCATTATACTATATGGAGCACTACGAGGAGTGTATTATACTATATGGAGGACTGAGTAGTGTATTATACTATATGGAGGACTGAGTAGTGTATTATACTGTAAGGAGGACTGAATGCATTTTAATATATGGTGGGATATGAGGAGTGTATTATACTATATGGAGGACTGAATGTATTTTAATATATGGAGGACTGAGGAGTGTATCATACTATATGGGGGACTGAGCAGTGTATTTTAATATATGGAGGGCTATGAGGAGTGTATTATACTATATGGAGGACTGATGAGTGTATTACAGTATATGGAAGACTGAGGAGTGTATTTTAATATATGGAGGGCTATGAGGAGTGTGTTATACTATATGGAGAACTATGGGGAGTGTATAATACTATATGGAGCACTATCAGGAGTATGTTATACTATATGGAGGAATATGAGAAGTGTATAATACTATAATGAGGACTGAGGAGTGTATTTTAATATATGGAGGACTATGGGGAGTGTATTATACTATATGGAGGACTATGGGGAGTGTATTATACTATATGGTGGACTATGGGGAGTGTATTATACTATATGGAGGACTATGGGGTACATTATATTATATGGAGGACTGTGGTGCACATTATAATATATGGAGGACTATGGGGTGTATTATACTAAACAAGCAAAATGCTGCATATTCATTGAGTGATTGGATTGTTTATGCTGGAACAAAAATCATTGTTCACAGCAGCACAACGCCGGTGTAAACTGTAGATGTGCTGCTGATAACATGATACTGTATGGGGACAGTTAGATCTATTAGTGATTGTTCTGTTTCCATCATTCTTTCTCAGTTGGTGTAAAGAGGCCGGGTAACAAGACTTGAACGACTGCAATATTGTCGATCACACTCGTTTAACGGCCTGCACTCAATGCATGTAAACACAACAGAAATTATTCTGTGTGATGTGCAATATGTTAGCATTTGGGGACCCATTTTAAACTTTTGCCCAGGGCCCCACTTTGCCTAAAACTGACCCTGATGGAATGGATTTTACGCTTTTTTATCAATAGATGAACTTAATTTTGCATTTTGCCAACTGTCATAGCATTCACATAACATTCGCAGGGTGGCAATTTTCTTGGCCGAGAGACAGCTATTGATAAACTGGATGATGCTGTTTTTCTTTTCTCGGGAAATTTTTTCATGGCTGCTCCTAGTTTTGAACCAATGACCTTTCGCTTGAGAATCAGCCTAATAACACACTAAGCTATTAGGGAATGTGAGAACAGGTTGTACTATACAGGAATAAAAAAGATTTTTCCACCACCAGGAGCAAAACAGTAACTATGCAGTGACATGACAAAAATCTACATAACTAATCATATGCTGAATAGTTGCAAGTCAAATTTATGTGAAATAGCCAAAATGATTGCCTATAAAATGATGGTAGTCTCACGTTTGAGGCAGGAGATATGGAGCCTGAAAGTCAAAAATTCAAAATATTGTTACCCTTTTGCTCTTCACTGTATACAATCCTCACAGTTTTACATTTGGAAAAATCCCTATTTTTATAGGACCTGACACACTGACGAAGGTCTTATAGATGAATGAACATAGCAACAGAAACAGCAGGTACCACATTTGAAGGTGCCCACTTCTCTCTGATCTAACCAAGTCCCTGTTGGTCTTGATGTGCTATAATAATACATAGTTTCAGACTGATTTGACTCTCCTTTAACCCCTTCACCCCAAAGCCTGTTTTCACCTTCCTGACCAGGCCAATTTTTACAATTCTGACCACTGTCCCATTATAAGGTCATAACTCTGAAACGTTTCAACGGATCCTGGTAATTAATTCTGAGATTGTTTTCTCGTGACATATTTTACTTTCTGAAAGTGTTAAAATTTCTTCGATATGACTTGCGCTTATTTGTGAAAAAAACGGAAATTTGGCAAAATTTTTAAAAATTTCACAATTTTCAAAAGTTTAGTTTTTATGCCCTTAGAGAGACATATTACACAAAGCAGTTAATAAATGACATTTCCCACATGTCTGCTTTACATCGACACAATTTTGGAAACATAATTTTTTTCTGTTAGGAAGTTATAAGGGTTAAAAATTGACCAGTGATTTCTCATTTTTACAACAAAATTTGCAAAAAACATTTTTTTAGGGACAACCTCACACTTGAAGTGACTTTGAGGGGCTTATATGACAGAAAAATCCCAAAAGTGACACCATTCTAAAAACTGTATCCCTCAAGGTATTCAAAACCACATTGAAGAAGTTTATTTACCCTTCAGGTGCTTCACAGGAACTTTTGGAATGTGGAAGGAAAAAATAAACATTTACTTTTCTTTTACAAAAATTTTCATTTAGACTTAATTTTTTTTTACTTTCGCAAGGTTAACAAGAGAAAATGGACCATACATTTTGTTGTGCAATTTCTCCTGAGCATTCCGATATCCCATATATGGGGGAAATCTACTGTTTAGGCACACGGCATAGCTCGGAAGGGAAGGAATGTAAAATATGCTGGAATAATTAGCGGATGCCATGTTGCGTTTGGAGAGCCCCTGATGTGCCTAAAAAATGGGAACCCCCACAAGTGACACCATTTTGGAAACTAGACCCCATAAGGAACTTATCTAGATGTGTGCTGAGCACTTTGAACCCCCAAGTGTTTCACACAAGTTTATAACGTAGAGCCGTAAAAAATAAAAGATCATTTTTTCTACAAAAATGATCTTTTTGCCCCCATTTTTTTATTTTCCCAAGGGTAACAGGAGAAATTGGACCCCAAAATTTGTTGTGCAATTTGTCTTGAGTATGCTGATACCCCATATGGGGGTAAACCACTGTTCGGGTGCATGGCAGATGCTTTTTATTTCAAAAACGTTTTTGCATCACAATATTTTTAGAGCCATAATTTTTCCATATTTTGGCCCACAGAGTCATGTAAGGTCTTGTTTTTTGCGGGACGAGTTGACTTTTTTATTGATACCATTTTCAGGCACATGACATTTTTTGATCACTTTTTATTCCGATTTTTGGGAGGCAGAATAAATAAAAACAAGCAATTCATTATTTCTTTTGGGGGGGCGTTTATACCTTTCCGCGTGTGGTAAAATTGATAAGGCAGTTTTATTCGTCAGATCAGTACAATTACGATTCCTTATTTAATATTTTTTTTCATCTTTTGGTGCTTTTATACAATAAAAACTATTTTATGTAAAAAATAATTATTTTTGCATCGCTTTATTCTGAGAGCTATAACTTTTTTATTTTTTCGCTAATGATGCTGTATGACAGCTCATTTTTTGTGGGACAAGATGATGTTTTCAGCAGTAGCATGTTTATTTATATCCGTTTTTTGATCGCGTGTTATTCCACTTTTTGGTCGGCGGTATGATGATAAAACATTGTTTTTTGCCTCATTTTTTTATTTTTATACGGTGTTCACTGAAGGGGTTAACTAGTGTGACAGTTTTATAGCGTGCGTCGTTACGGATGCGGTGATACCAAATATGTGTACTTTTATTGTTTTTTTTTACATAAATAAATATATTTTTTGGGAAAATATTTAAATATATATATACAGTTGTGGCCAAAAGTATTGACACCCCTGCAATTCTGTCAGATAATACTCAGTTTCTTCCTGAAAATGATTGCAAACACAAATTCTTTGGTATTATTACCTTCATTTAATTTGTCTTAAATGAAAAAACACAAAAAGAATTGTCCTAAAGCCAAATTGGATATAATTCCACACCAAACATAAAAAAGAGGGTGTACAAAAGTATTGGCACTGTTCGAAAAATCATGTGATGCTTCTCTAATTTGTGTAATTAACAGCACCTGTAATTTACCTGTGGCACCTAACAGGTCTTGGCAATAACTAAATCACACTTGCAGCCAGTTGACATGGATTAAAGTTGACTCAACCTCTGTTCTGTGTCCTTGTGTGTACCACATTGAGCATGGAGAAAAGAAAGAAGATCAAAGAACTGTCTGAGGACTTGAGAAACCAAATTGTGAGGAAGCGTGAGCAATCTCAAGGCTACAAGTCCATCTCCAAGACCTGAATGTTCCTGTGTCTACCGTGCGCCGTGTCATCAAGAAGTTTAAAGCCCATGGCACTGTGGCTAACCTCCCTAGATGTGGACGGAAAAGAAAAATTGACAAGAGATTTCAACGCAAGATTGTGCGGATGTTGGATAAAGAACCTCGACTAACATCCAAACAAGTTCAAGCTGCCCTGCAGTCCGAGGGTACAACAGTGTCAACCCGTACTATCCGTCGGCATCTGAATGAAAAGGGACTGTATGGTAGGAGACCCAGGATGACCCCACTTCTTACGCCGAGACATAAAAAAGCCAGGCTGGAGTTTGCCAAAACTTACCTGAAAAAGCCTAAAACGTTTTGGAAGAATCAACATAGAGTTTACAGGAGGAAAAAAGAGGCATTCAAAGAAAAGAACACGGTCCCCACAGTCAAACATGGCAGAGGTTCCCTGATGTTTTGGGGTTGCTATGCTGCCTCTGGCACTGGACGGCTTGACCATGTGCATGGCATTATGAAGTCTGAAGACTACCAACAAATTCTGCACCATAATGTAGGGCCCAGTGTGAGAATGCTGGGTCTCCCTCAGAGGTCATGGATCTTCCAGCAGGACAATGACCCAAAACACACTTCAAAAAGCACTAGAAAATGGTTTGAGAGAAAGCACTGGAGACTTCTAAGGCCTCTTTCACACTTCAGTTTTTTGGATCAGTTCAAATTCGCCAAAAAGTCATACAAGCGGATCCGTTGTTAACTGATGTGAACGGATGGCACAGGATCCGTTTTTAGACGGATCCTGAAAATGCGGAAATTTAAAGGAAATGCTGGCCGGGAAGGGGGGGGGGAGAGAGAGAGAGAGAGAGAGAGAGAGAGAGAGATATTAAATTAGTGTCTGGAGGATCCGCCAGAGAAAAAAACGTTACAAGGTCCGTTTTGAAATCTTTGAGGATGTGACGGACAGCAACTTTTGGCGGATCCTCAAAAAAAACGGATGCAACGGACAGCAATCCGTCACGATCCACCATTGATGCAAGTCAATGGGGAAAAAACGGATCCTCAAAAAAAATTTGAGGATCCGTTTTTTTCAAAACCTGGCGGATTGTGACTGATTGTAAAAAACGGAAGTGTGAAAGAGGCCTAAGGTGGCCAGCAATGAGTCCAGACCTGAATCTCATAGAACACCTGTGGAGAGATCTAAAAATAGCAGTTTGGAGAAGGCACGTTTCAAATATCAGGGACCTGGAGCAGTTTGCCAAAGAAGAATGGTCTAAAATTCCAGCAGAGCATTGTAAGAAACTCATTGATGGTTACCGGAAGCAGTTGGTCGTAGTTATTTTGGCTAAAGGTTGTGCAACCAAGTATTAGGCTGAGGGTGCCAATACTTTTGTCTGGCCCATTTTTGGAGTTTTGTGTGAAATGATCAATGTTTTGCTTTTTGCTTCATTCTCTTTTGTGTTTTTTCATTTAAGACAAATTAATTAAATGAAGATAATAATACCAAAGAATTTGTGGTTGCAATCATTTTCAGGAAAAACTGAGTATTATCTGACAGAATTGCAGGGGTGTCAATACTTTTGACCACAACTGTATTTATTTTCTTTATTCTGGAATTTTTAAAAAAATATTTTTATACTTTATAATGTAGGGCCCAGTGTGAGAATGCTGGGTCTCCCTCAGAGGTCATGGATCTTCCAGCAGGACAATGACCCAAAACACACTTCAAAAAGCACTAGAAAATGGTTTGAGAGAAAGCACTGGAGACTTCTAAGGTGGCCAGCAATGAGTCCAGACCTGAATCCCATAGAACACCTGTGGAGAGATCTAAAAATGGCAGTTTGGAGAAGGCACGTTTCAAATATCAGGGACCTGGAGCAGTTTGCCAAAGAAGAATTGTCTAAAATTCCAGCAGAGCATTGTAAGAAACTCATTGATGGTTACCGGAAGCAGTTGGTCGTAGTTATTTTGGCTAAAGGTTGTGCAACCAAGTATTAGGCTGAGGGTGCCAATACTTTTGTCTGGCCCATTTTTGGAGTTTTGTGTGAACTGATCAATGTTTTGCTTTTTGCTTCATTCTCTTTTGTGTTTTTTCATTTAAGACAAATTAATTAAATGAAGATAATAATACCAAAAGAATTTGTGGTTGCAATCATTTTCAGGAAAAACTGAGTATTATCTGACAGATTTGCAGTGGTGTCAATACTTTTGACCACAACTGTATTTATTTTCTTTATTCTGGAATTTTTAAAAAAATATTTTTTATACTTTATAATATTTTTTTTTAAATCTTTTACATTGTCCCTGTATGGGACATTAATATATAAAGTCAGATCGCTGATATGACACTTTGCACAGCACAGGCAGTGAAGGAGGCTTGCCGGCGCCTGCTCTCTGCAGGCACTGACAAGCCACCTCACTGAAGGACTCGGAAGGACCCCGCGGCCATCATGGAGCAGGGGGTCTCCATGGAGACCACTGGAACAACGCTGGGAGCTGCGAGCACGCAGGTTTCTAAGGTACACATCGGGTAACTAAGTGACGTGCACTGCTTAGTAACCCAATATTTACCTTAGAGACCAGCTCCCAGCGCCTGCTCAGAGCACTGGGAGCCTCGCTGATCATTGGCTCCCGCTGCTACACACACAGCGATGCGCGCTGGCCAACGGGAGACCAATGATCAAAAAACAGTCAGGCACGATAGTGCTCGATACCCGGCGGGGGGGCGGTCACTGATCTCCATCACACACAGCGATCTTGCTAGCGAGATTGCTGTGTGTGACAGGGCCTTTACAGGGGACAGTACTGGTAAAATAAACAGTATCAGAAAGAATATGATATGAACAGGTTAAGCCATCAGCAGAAAACCATAAACGGAATTCAAACAGTATGAAAGTTATTTTCCTATGGGGGAACTTATCAGTCCTCAGGGTTCTTGATTGAAGGGATCACTCTTGTCCAACAATGGCACCGAGGCACCAGCGGCGCTTGCAGTCCTCTGTCTCGTGGGCCTTTGATGTCGTCCAGCCAGGGATTGAGGGGTTAACGCGGGAGCCAGGGGGTATAAGACTAACGATATTCCCCTTAGCTCCAAATCTTTCTCTCTCACTCCGCTGCGGTGTACTTCCACCGGAATCAGGGGCTCTACGTAAGCACACAGGTCACCGCAACCATGTACGGGGCTCAGTCCCTCTGTACCGGTCACAGCCCCGTTACTGTATGTCACTTCGCTACAGGGGAGCGTCTCATCACATAACATGGTCACAGTTTCTCTTAGGAGGTCACAGGAAAGTGTCTACTCACAGCATACAGCCTCTCCCTGAGAAACAACTTCCCCTGTTAGATCTCTCAGGACACACCTCATCTGTCACTGCAGGCTCCAACTGTATGTAGTCACGGGCTACAGTCTCTGCTTCTCTGCGGGTCTCAGTTCATCCACGGGGGTCAGGGCACAGCTCTGCTGTCTCCACAGTACACAGTCTCATGTACTCACGATTTTCAGTCCCTATGCACGGTACCCCGGACTTTATTCTGTGACCGGGAGCCTTGTCTCTTCTCCAGTCTCTGTCAGCGTCCTCCCCCTTCAGCTCCCCAGGCTGCTCTCTGGAAAAGCCCATGCTGCTTTCCCGCTCTCTGCTCTCCTCTCCTGGCCCCCTGTGCTCAGCCCCTCCCCTATCCAATGGTTCTGGGCATGGAGCAGAGGAGGCAGCCCTCCCCCGGCTGTTCCTGTACTTCACCTCCTTACAGTGGGTTAAGGGCTGGCTCAGGGATAGGAAATAAAGGGTGGTTATTAATGGAGTACACTCGGATTGGGTCACGGTGAGCAGTGGGGTACCACAGGGGTCAGTATTGGGCCCGCTTCTTTTTAACATATTTATTAATGACCTTGTAGGGGGCATAGAGAGTAGAATTCCAATATTTGCAGATGACACTAAACTCTGCAGGGTAATCAATACAGAGGAGGACAGTTTTAAATTACAGGAGGATTTATGTAAACTAGAAGCTTGGGCTGATAAATGGCAAATGAGCTTTAATGGGGATAAATGTAAGGTCATGCACTTGGGTAGAACGAACAAGATGTATAATTATGTGCTTAATTGTAAAACACTGGGCAAAACTGTCACTGAAAAAGACCTGGCTGTATGGGTGGACGACAAACTCACATTTAGTGGCCAGTGACAGGCAGCTGCTGCAAAAGCAAATAAATTAATGGGATGCATTAAAAGAGGCATAGATGCTCATGAGGAGAACATAATTTTACTTCTATATAAGTCACTAGTGCAACCACACTTAGAATACTGTGTACAGTTCTGGTCTCCGGTGTATAAGAAAGACATAGCTGAACTGGAGCGTGTGCAGAGAAGAGCGACCAAGGTTATTAGGGAACTGGGGAGTCTGCAATACCAAGACAGGTTATAACATCTTCATCTTCATCTTCTTTTCAACTTCAGCTTTTCTACAGATGGTGTTATGTTTGCATCAAGAATAGATGATTGAGTGACCCCCATACTTAATGGTTGGCAAGATGTTCTTTTTCTCAAATTCTTTGCTCTTTTTTCTCCACACACTTTTGATTATTGTGACCAAAGAGTTCTATTTTAACCTCATCAATCCACAGGACTTGTTTTCAAAATGGATCAGGCTTGATTAGATTTGTTTTGCATACTTCTGACTCTGAGTTTTATGACGAGGATGCAGGATACATTTTCTTATGATGACTCTTCCATGAATGGTACAGTTGTGCACTTGTCACTGAACAGTAGAACAATGTACCATAACTCCAGAGTTTTCTAAATCTTTCAGTCTTTTGCAGTCAAGCGGGGGTTTTGATTTGCCTCTTTAGCAAACCTACAAGCAGCTCTCACTGAAATTTTGTTAGGTCTTCCAGACCTTATCTTGACCTCCACTGTTCCTGTTAACTGACATTTCTTAATTACATTTCAAACTGAGGAAAGGGCAACTTGAAAATGCTTTTCTGTCTATTATAGCCTTATACTGCTTTGTGGGCTCCACCATCTTCCCTTTCAAACTGCTAGGCAGCTGCTTAGAATGGCTGCTGTTTTTTGGCACAAGGGTAGAGGAGGCTGGGTTTTTATGAGGCTGGAAAATTTGCATCACCTGGCCTTTCCTAACAATGATAGTGAACAAGCCATAACCCTAACAAGCTAATTAAGGTCTGAAACCTTAGTCAAAGTTATTTGAGCACACAAATCGCTACAGATGCCCAAACATTTGCATTGGCCCATTTTCCTTTTTTCTCATTTTTAAAATGTGAAAAATGACACTTTTTTTTGCTAAAATGCAAAGGAAATGTGTCATTTTTTATCTTTATTTCTATTAGAGATCATTCCATCTTCAAACTGCTTAACTGTTCACGATAAGAGTAATTTTGACCAGGGGTGCACAAGCTTTTACATACCACTGTATATCATCAAAACAAAGATGGCATATAATAGGATACAGCAATGTACTTCTGACATCCCGTGTACATGTTGAATTGATATTTTTTAAAATAACATGGCTTGACTTTAATTTGTTTCATTTCCTGGTCTGATTCTGCCACCAAGTGGAACATCTAAGCATGCCGCACAAATATAATCTGCATGTATACATTTCTCCTATTTAAATTAAAAGGATGATGCATGATCGCTAAATTATAAATGATAATTGTTATGGAACATAAAATAATCTGAATATCACACACTACTCATGTATATGCAACTACAACTATTCATGCAACTGATTGTTCTTACTTTGATTGAAAGCATAATACTCTAATTTAACTTAAAATACTTTTTCTACTCACAGATATGTGATGTAGTATCTTTTTTCCTAAATTAAGAAAGAACAAAGTCTAATATTTTTGACTCATTGGTTTCATCTGGTTCTTATTATCTACTTTTTAGGACCTTGCGCAAAAATCTTGTGTAGTTTTGGGTAAAATATATGCAGAAATATAAAAGTTTCTGATGGTTCAATGGAGAGTTCAAACTTTTAAGCACCACTGTGTTATAGTACATTGTTGTTCTACTACCGTAATTGTATATTTCTTTTTGCATATTGTATAAGTATTGTGACAGGGTCACTGGTGCCGTACATGTGGGGAGATATGAGTCACAAAGGTTGCTTTCCTGCGTGATGTGAAAGCCATAAGTGTTTTCTCCAGCATGATATGTGCTGAAAGCAATCCTGTTGCTACATGGGCATGGTCTATATGGTGGGTAACTCAGAGAACGGCAGGATGCCTACCCTCCATATTTCCACCTCCAGGGTGTGGCTGGAGGGAGTTAAATGTCCAGTTAGTTTTTTTTCTCTATGTTGGGTAGAGGAAGGACTCCTCCAAACTCCTAGCTCCTGTGAGATCTGCTATATGTGTTGTCTTTGATATGACTTGCATTTATTTATGAAAAAACGTAAATATGGCGCAAATTTTAAAAATTTTGCAATTTTCAAACTTTGAATTTTTATGCCCTTAAATCAGAGAGTGGTGTCACACAAAATACTTAATAAGTAACATTTCCCATATGTCTACTTTACATCAGTGCAATTTTGGAACCAAATTTTTTTTTGTTAGGAAGTTATAAGGGTTAAAAGTCAAACGGCGATTTCTCATTTTTACAACACCATTTTTTTAGGGACCACATCACATTTGAAGTCACTTTCAGGGGTCTATATGATAGAAAATACCCAAAAGTGGCAGCATTCTAAACACTGCACCCCTGAAGGTGCTCAAAACCACATTCAAGAAGTTTATTAACCCTTCAGGTGCTTCACAGGAATTTTTGGAATGTTTAAAAAAATGAACATTTAACTTTTTTCACAAAAATTTTACTTCAGATCTAACTTTTTTTATTTTACCAAGGGTAACAGGAGAAATTGGACCCCAAAGGTTGTGCAATTTCTCCTGAGTACACTGATATCCCATGTATGCAACTAAACCACTGTTTGGGCAAACAGCAGAGCTCGGAAGGGAAAGAGCGCCATTTGACTTTTCAATGCAAAATTGTCTGGAATTGAGAACGGACGCCATGTCGCATTTGGAGAGCCCCTGTTGTGCCTAAACAGTGGAAACCCCCCTACTAGTGACACCATTTTTGAAAGTAGACCCACTAAGGAACCAAGTGCTTCACAGAAGTTTATAACGTAGAGCCGTAAAAATAAAAAAAATATATTTTTCCACAAAAATGATCTTTTTGCCCCCTTTTTTTATTTTCCCAAGGGTAACAAGAGAAATTGGACCCCAAAAGTTGTTGTGCAATTTTTCCTGAGTATGCGGATACCCCATATGTGGAGGTAAACCACTGTTTGGGTGCATGGCAGATGCTTTTTATTGCAAAAAATAGTTTTTGCATCACCATATTTTGAGATCTATAATTTTTCCATATTTTGGCCCACAGAGTCATGTTAGGTCTTGTTTTTCGTGAAACAAGCTGACGTTTTTATTGGTACCATTTTCAGGCACATCACGTGTTTTGATCGCTTTTTATCCCGATTTTTGGGAGGCAGATGAACAAAAACCAGCAAATTAGGAATTTCTTTTGTTGGGGGCGTTCCGCGTGTGGTAAAATTTATGAAGCAGTTTTATTCTTCGGGTTAGTATGATTACAGCAATACCTCATTTATTTTTTTTTTGTTTTGGCGCTTTTATACAATAAAAACTATTTTATATAAAAATTAATTATTTTTGCATCGCTTTATTCTGAAAACTATAACTTATTTTTCTGATGATGGAGCTGTATGGGGGCTTGTTTTTTGCGGGACGAGTTGACATTTTTATTTGTACCCTTTTCGGGCACATGACTTTTTATCACTTTTTATTTTGAATTTTGGGAGGCAGAATGAACAAAACAGCAATTCATGAATTTCTTTTGGGGGGCGTTTATACCATTCCGCATGTGGTAAAATTGATAAAGCAGTTTTATTCTTCAGGTTAGTACGATTACAGCATTACCCTTTATATTTTTTTTATGTTTTGGCGCTTTTATACAATAAAACCTTTTTTATATAAAAAAAATTATTTTTTGCATCACTTTATTCTATTTATTTTTCTGGTAATGATGCTGTACGGCAGCTTGTTTTTTGCCCCACAAGATGATGTTTTCGGCGGTACCATGTTTAGTTATATCCCTCTTTTTGATCACGTGTTATTCCACTTTTTGTTCGGCGGTATGATGATAAAGCATTGTTTTTTGTCTTTTTTTTATGGTGTTCACTAAAGGGGTTAACTAGTGTGACAGTTTTATAGATCGGGTCATTATGGACGTGGCAATACCAAATATGTGTACTTATATTGCTTAGATTTTTTTTTCATTCAAATATTTATTTATTGGTAGTATAAATATTTATTTTTTATTATTATTTTTTAAAATATTTTTACAATTATTTAACATTTTTTTTAATTTAATTCTTACTTTAACACTTTGTCCCACTATGGGACAACAATTTTCTGCAGGCTTATCGCTTATTGCATGCCATATAAGCTGTCAGCGCTGCAATCCGTGAGACTTCCTTACATGCACTGCGCATGACAGGAAGTTTCTCAGCTCTGGTAACTCGGATGTCGTCATGACGACATTGGGTTACCATAGCAGCGATCTCCAATCCAAAAGCAGAGGGGCTGTCAGCCCCTGTTCTGGCTCCGGAACGCTGCAATCTTGTTTGATCGCAGTGTTCTCGGGGTTAAAGTGCTGGGAGCGGTCTGTGACTGCTCCTGGCACTTAGTGCCCGGTGTCAGCTATGAGAATCAGCTGACACTTGGCCGTGATTGGCCGCACTCCCCCTCATGATCACAACCGATCGCCATGATGTACTATTGGGACGCCCTCACACCCAGGGCTGTGGGGTACTCGGTACCGGGCCCGGTGGATCTCTATGGGAGTTGTCACGGTAGCTGTGGCCCCGCCCGTGGCCCTGGGCGCCCATTGTAAATGTTCAGTGTCAATGAATAAGTCGTGACGCCACCTGTGGTGTTCGGCAATGTAGATGTTAGGCCGACGCTGCAGACAGATGCTCTGGGACAGATGGTGTGGTGCAGCAGTGATGGTATAGCCCTCCACAGGCAGGGCTGTTGTGCCAGGGCAGAGTTGGTATGGTGACACTTAGGTGGTGTAGTGTCAGGCGCAGGGGATGTAGCAGTGCCGGACAGGTTGACGCAGGAATAAGTGGTGGACACCAGAGCATGTAGTTCCAAAGCTTTACTCACAGTCTGTTGTACAAACAGGTGCCTGCTTCCGCGCTGTGTCCTCTGGGTCTGGGACTCAGTCAACCTCCAGGCAAGATGAAGCACTGCTTTCCAACACTCCGCCAACTTGTGCTTTTCTGAACGTCTCCTCTTATAGCGCCTTTAGATGAAGTACTCCTAGTACTGAGTTACACTGGAGTTCCTCTTGTCTGATGTTCCTATGAACTCTACTTGTACGGCAGACAGCTGTAGCCTGCTTCGGGGACTCCTTGCTACTGAGTCCCGGCTCACTATCCAGTTACTGTTGTGCCCCCAAGTCTTATGTGGGAATAAAGTGGTCACTACTTCTATTCCTCCGGTGTCTGCTGCAGGACCATTAGTATCCATACAACCTCGGGGACTGGGCCCCGGCCTTGCACTTAGAACTTCTAGGAAGGGTTCTCTTCTCACCTGAGTCCTCTGTTCTCTTTTACTCCTCACTTTCCGTACTAATCCTTTCTTTCTATGGAGAGTCAGGCTTTCAGTTTATGTTGCTCTCTTTCTCCCTTTCCCGTGCCAGCAGACCCAGGTCACTGGGATCTGCTGCAGCACTTCCATCCATCTATCCCTCTCTCTAGGGATCTTCTTCTATCTCCAACCAACTACTGACTGACCCACTTAAACTCTTCCCGCTCCTTGAAATGTAATCTAACTCCACCCACCTCCCAGCACGTTTCTTGTTCCAAGCAGGGAGCCACCAAGGGGTGCTTTGCTATACTCCAAGCAGGGAGCTGCCGAAGGTGCTTTGCTACACTACTTGTGGTGTGGGGTGCAGGTGTTGGAGCGTGGTCAGGAGTCACCACCTTACCTGGATGGTGGGATACCACACCTCAGGAGGAGGTGCAGTACCTCTGTGGTGACTGAGCCTCAGGGGCACCACACTATTCCATCCATGGTCAGACATGGTCAGATAGTACATCTGATGTCAGAGAGGGGTTAACCTAACGTGGTCCTGTGTCTACCTCAAGGAGCAGCTAAGTGAGATGACCTTTCACAAGTGGTGGAGAATGTGGACAACGTTCCAGGAACATGGGGAGCAGTTGTGGATAAACCATATGTCCTGGATGAAAGCATCTACAGGGTTGGAACAGCGGTCGGACAAAATGGAGGACCTACTCAATCGCCTTATCCTCAGCCAACAGCAGCAGCACCAGGTACTGCAGGAGACTAATAAACTCCTGATGCAGCAGATTCAGCAACAACAAAGGCAAATGGAACTCCTTGCAGGAGATGTCCACAGCAGAGAAACCACCCCTCCCCCACAACAAGGTGATGACTCCTGCATCAGGAAAGTGGTAAGATGAGCCATGCAAAAGATGACACCAGAGGATGATATAGAGGGTTTTTTGACTGTGTTCAAGCGGGTGGTGGAGCTTGAGAAGCTACCACCAGAGCAGTGGGCAGAGGTACTGGCCCCCTTCAGTATTTTACGGGTGAGCCTCAGAAGGCCTACTTGATTTGACATTACAGGATGCTCAGGAATATGCCAAGTTGAAAATGAAGATATTGGCATGCTCAGGAGTCACTATGTCTGTCAGAGCCCAAAATGTTCATCACTGGGCATATTATGGTGATAAACCTCCCCGCTCACAAATGTTTGACTTTGGGACAGAAATAGTTGCAAATGTAGTCCTCCACTACTGTCCAGGTGGTCGAGCAGGTGGTCATGGACAGGTCTAATCACTCCCCCCCAGGCTGGTGCAGACCAGAGTTGCCCAGGGAGACCCCTGAAATGCGGATGACCTGGTGGGCCTTGTAGAAAGGTACCAGGTGGTCGAGAGGTCCCTAAGAAAGCCGAGGGGTGGTACATCTCCATACTGGGGTACTCAGCGGGAGCCAGAGTCCCAAAAGTGGGGTAACAGAGCCACCACTGGGGGGAGTCTGAGGTCCCCAGGAGCCACTGAGGGGCTACTAAAGACTTCTGGTAAAGAACTGATCTGCTGGAGATGCCACAGGCCTGGACACATCGCCTCCCTTTGTCCTATGCCTTTCAAGCAGATGGACTGTATACCAGCCCTGCTCGTATTATGCCTACCCAGCCTGCAGCGTGGACTATCAGCCTGAAGAGGGGCCGCAGTCATGTCCCGTGTATAGTATGAGCTATTTTTAATGGTTTCAACACTCCAATTAATTATTTTACTAATTATATATCTATATATATATAAATATATAATTCCCCCACATGTGCTCAGAAGCCCCTCCTCCAGCTTGCTGCATTCTACCATGTGTTCCACATGAGGCCCCTCCTTCAGCTTCCTGTATTCTGCCATGTGCTGGTAAAACAGGTTTCATTCAGGATTGAGGGGGATGTACTTTTTTAGCCAGTGGACAATACACTTGTGACATCATTCCCCACACCATGGGGCTTGACACGCCTCTTTTAGCTGGACATAAAGAACTAGGAGACATGTGCTTCTCTCTCTTTTTTGCTTCCTGGAAGATCAGTTGTGGACTTCTATCTGAATAATGTAATGTATGAATAATGCTTGTTTCTGATTGATGCTTATGTATTTATAGTTTATACTGTTTATTATTTAATCTTATCATTTATTAAGTAAATTCAACTAGTTTTATTCAATTCTCATGTGAGCATTTTCTTATTCAGTACAATCCATTCAAATCCGTTACAATACATGGTGTAAAGACTCTTAAGGGCCTTTTAGACATAGCAATATCACTAGCGATATCGCTAAAGCGTCACCGATTTTGTGGCGCAACAGTGATATCAGTACCAATATCGCTACATGTGACACTTACCTCCAACCGGTCCCCCTCCGCTGGCTATCGTTGATCACGTGAGATCGTCCTGGTCCATTTCTCGTCGTCGGCTTCCTGCTGGCGCCGACGAGCGACTCCATGGACGCGGGAGGAAGTCGTCAGCAGAGCTGCCGTCTGACTGGTGAGATCTGCCTGTTTGGCAGCTCACTAGCGACCATTTAGCGATGCACCAGCGATCCTGACCAGGTCATATCATTGTTGGGATCGCTGGTATATTTATTGCTAAATGTAATGGGACCTTTAGACTCACAGAATTTGGTGACCCTGATAAGGACCACGCTTCCCCACCAGTTGATCACAGGGAAATGTGTGACCGCTGTATCCACGGGGATGCCAAAGACTACCCTGTGGCTAGAGTGTTGATTAAAACAAGCCATGAAGTTCCATGAGGTCGGGGTAGTCAGAGACTTACTACACCCTGTGATAATCGAGCAGGACTTCAGCCTGTTCTGGGACTTGTGGGAGAAGGCAGGGGTGCCCAGTGATTCAGGCAGGAGCCAACGCAACCTTGATGCATCCCCATCGCAGTCGGATGTGGAGGAGTTCCCCTTGTGTGTCCTAGCTGGTTATAAAGATAACCAGTGACCAGTGAGGCTGAGGTTCCTGAGATGGGGGTTTATGGGGAAAATTTCAGAATTGCTCAAATGCAGGATCTAACTCTAAAAGGGCTTTTGAAAATGTGTCTGTGATTGATACCCCCCCCTCAAGAGCCGGGGCTGACACCAGGTACCCACACTTTGCAGTCAATAGCGAATTGTTGTATCGGGTGACTTGACTACACTGAGCGGAGGTGAAATACTGGAGCAGCTGTTGATTCCAGGGCCATACCGGCGGAGGGTTCTATACAAGGTCCATTTACATGTTTTGGGGGACATCTGAGGGTGGACAAAATGCAGGAAAGAATATTACAGAGGTTCTATTGGCCGGGATGTTACCGGTAGATCCTGAATTACTGTAGGTCCTGCCCCAGCTGCAAGTTAACCACTCCCTCTTCTTACTTCCGAAGCCCTCTGGTCCCATTACCAGTAATAGAGATCCCATTCGAGGAAATTGCCATGGGCCTAGTAGCTCCTTTAGTTAAGTCTGCATGAGGACACCAATATATTCTAGTGGTCATGGACTATGCGACCCGGTAACCTGAAGCAGTACCCCTAAGGAGCTCTTTGGCTAAAAGTATCGCCAGGGAACTTGTCCATATTTTTGCTAGGACAGGCTTGTTGAAGGATATTTTGACAGACCAGGGAATCCCCTTCATGAGCAAGGTAATGAAAGAACTGTGTAGGATCCTGCAGATTGCCCAGCTGCGAACCTCAGTGTAACATCCACAGATCGATGACCTAGTAGAACGCTTCAATAAATCTTTGAAAGCCATGCTCAAAAAGGTAATTGAGAAGGACGATTGAGACTGGGACTGCCTGCTTCCATTTTTGCTCTTCTCCATCAGGGAATTTCCCCAGGCCTCTACTGGCTTCTTGCCGTTCAAGCTCCTGTATGGTCAACATCAGCGAGGGCTCCTGGACATCGCCAAGGAAATGTGGGAAGCTGAGGTCACACCACACCAGAGCATCATAGAGCATGTCACCCAGCCGCAGGAGAGAATGGAGAAAGTGATGTCTATCGTGAAGTAGCATCTTCTCCAGGCACAAGAGGCACAGGCAAGGATTTATAACCAATTAGCAAGGCTGAGGCAGTGTCAGCCAGGGGACTGCATGCTAGTGCTTATCCCCATGGTGGGGATCAAGTTCCTAGCCAAGTGGCAAGACCAAAATGGAGTGGTGGAAAAACTTGGTGAAGTTAATTACAAGGTACACCAGCCGGGCCGAAAGAAGCCACACCAGGCCTATCATGTGAACTTGCTCAAACCCTGGCGAGACCAAGAATTGCTGGACACCGCTTGCCTGGGAGCCAGTCTCAAAGTCACAATGGAAGATGTCACCGTTGCAGAGACTCTGACATCAGCCCAGAGGCAACAGTGTCGGGAGCTGTTGCAGCGGAACCGACACCTATTCTCAGAGTTGCTGGAGCATACGCAGGTGGTCGAGTATGACGTGTTGACAGAACCGCATAAGAGGGTGAACCTCAAGCCCTATAGAATTCCAGAAGCATGGAGAGAGGTGATCTCCAATTAGATGAAGAGGATGCTAGACCTCAGGGTGATATAGGAGTCGAAAAGTGGTCGAGTCCCATCGTCCTCATGCAGAATCCCGACAGTTATTGGCGGTTTTGCAAAGACTACCACAGACTGAATGAAATCTCTAGTTCTGATGCTTACCTAATGCCTCGTGTGGACGAACTAATTGAGAGACTTGGACCCGCAAGGTACATTACAACCCTGGACCTGACTAAAGTCTATTGGTAGATCCCCATGTCCCAGAGTGCCAAGGAGAAGACAGCCTTCTTGATGCCGGATGGGTATTTTCAATACATCAGGATGCCCTTCGGTCTGCAGGGGGCCCCAGCCACCATTCAGAGGGCAAAGTATCAGATCCTGGCTCCGCATAAGAAGTATGCGGCAGCGTTCCTCGATGACATTGTGGGCTTTAGCCCTGACCGGCCTAGTCATCTGCCAAAGGTACAGTTGGTTCTGGATGCTTTAGGAAGTGCAGGGTTCACCATAAATCCAAAAAAGTGGGCTCTAGGGAAGGAAGAGGCTAAGTACCCAGGCTATGTCATCGGAAGGGGTGAAATTAAACCGCAGATAAATAAGATCAAGCCAATTCCAAAGTGGCCACAACCACTTTCTAAGAAGCAAGTGAGGGCAATTCTTGGAATTGTGAGCTATTACCGGCAGTTCATCCCAAGTTTTTCTATAATTGCCGCATGCTTGATGGATCTTCTTAAAGGTATTGTCACGCCAAGGCAGGCGGAGCGAGGTTAGTGAATCCACTTGACCACAGAGGACACTGTGGAAGCTGAACCCTAGGAACCAGCTGGACAAGGATGTCAGATGAATTGCAAGGCTTATTTAGACTCTTAAACTGGAGCTCCCACAAGGGAGATGGTAGATAGGCAGGACACCGGCACTAGAGGAAAACATTAGGCATCAGTACAAGCCAAGACAAGGCAGAACAAGCAGGTGCTGCTCTGGGACCTGAGAATAGCAACTTAGAACAATGCACAAAGTTGCCCACGCAGTTCCCAAAGGAAGTGAGGGCCTTAAGTATACACAGGCCTCTCAGCGATTGGCTGAGTGGTGTTTAGAGGAAAGGGTGCACTGGCCCTTTAAATCATTTGACAGTGACGCTCGTGCGCCCTATGCTTGCAAAACCACAACTCGGCAGTGAGAAGGTTGTGGAAACACGTCGGGAAGCTGCCGCAGCCTAAGTGAACATCGCGGAAGCTCAGACAGGGTAAGTAAGATTGCGGGGAACAAGGGAATGCTTGCAGCCAGACGTAGCCCGATCTCCAAGTATCCTGGAGATGGGTCCTGCCGACTGGATCGTTACAGGTACCAAGTCGACCATAGTTAAATGGACTGCTGACACAGAGAAGGCGTTCCAGGAGCTGAGGCATGATCTATGTAAACATCCGGTTCTGGTTACACCAGACTTCAGCAAAGAATTTGTGGTCCAGACAGATGCCTCAAAAGTCGGGTTGGGAGCCATGCTGTCTCAGTAAATAAATGGGGAAGAGCATCCCATCATGTATCTGCGCCAGAATCATTTGTCATGCGAGAAAAATTATGCAATTGTGGAGAAGGAGTGTCTAGTCATAAAATGAGCTGTGGATAGATTGTTATTATCTACTAGGCCAGAGGTTTAAACTCATGTCCAGTCATGCCCCTCTGAGATAGTTAAGGGAGAAAAAGGGTAAGAATGTAACTAGGTGGTTCTTAGGGCTCCAGGATTAGAGGTTCCACGTAGAACACAGACCTGGGAAGTTACATGGGAACGCAGATGCCATCTCCATTATGATGCCCCTGTGTGCCGCTGCATCCTCCTGTTTTGAATGCCGGCGCCTGCTCTGTGACAAGAGTTCTTGGGCATGCGCACTGCGCGCTGCCCGAGAACAGACATCAGGCTATTGCGCCTGCGTGTTGCAGAGGCCCCAGCCCCGCAGTGTGAATACATTATAACACACTGCGGGGCGGGATCTGGGGCCTCCACAACATGCAGACGCAATAGCCTGATGTCGGTTCTCGGTCAGCGCGCACTGCGCATGCCCGAGAACTCTTGTCACAGCGCAGGCGCCGACATTCAAAACAGGAGGATGCATCGACGCACAGGGGCATCATGATGGACGGATGGTGGGCGGTGCCCAGAGACAGGACAGGCATGATGGACAGATGGTAGACGGCTGATACAGGGGGACACACCATACCTATGGGACACATTACAGGTATGAGGAGCTATTTATAAAAGTCGATATTTCAGCATTACTAGGTGTCAGAAAAAGAAGAGCCACCTTCACCGAATGCAACCTTAGTGCTGCTGAAGGTGGCTCTTTAATTGAAAAACACCCTGGGGGGGTGACACGTTCCCTTTAAGATGATATATCAGAGTCAGTGGTACGCAACAAAATGCTAGCTATCATTCCATTCTGCAGATTAATGAGCATTCTGAAGGTATCCCTGAAGCAAAAATAAAAATTGGACCACATTTAGATGCTGGATTTTTTTCACAATTGATGTTCTTGACATTTGTTTTCCACTTCCGTGCACTTGACCACTATGCCTTTTTGTCTATGATAACCCAAGTTTGATAACAATGTAGTTTTCCTGCATAGCAAATCATTACCCAATATCAAAGGGTCTCCAAAGCCCCAACTTGATAGACCTTGCCATCAATGAATAGGATATAGTAATATATTAAATATCTAAAATACCAACAAGACAGACTCGTTCTTTTAAATCCAATCATCATGTTTATTTATGCATTTATCTGTTACAATCCAGTATTGACTTCTATCCTTTCCCCAACCAGCCCCCCCCATTTCAAATTTTCTTAATTTTTAATATTCAGCAGTGAAACATACAGTGGAGATATTTAGTAAAATGGATCTGTCAAGTGGGTATAAAGGCTGATATTTAGTTTGTCAGGACTAATTGAAAAATCTGATATACAAACACATGTCAGTTACTGTGCGAAAGGATGAAACCGTGAAACAGGGCATGATTCTCATCAGCATGTACAGTAAACAGCTTTTGTAATACAATACTGAATCAGATCTTGGAAATCTGTCCAAGCTCAGAGACACCATTTCTCTTATCTCTCTCAGGGGTAATTTAGAGACCCTGACAAATCTTCTGTAAGTCAATTGAAAGAGTTAACATATCACATAAATATTATATGTACTCTTATTTCTAAAAAAAAAAACACAAAAAAACAAAGAGTAGTTTTAATATTTTTTTCTTTAATAAATAGCCTACTGATAAATCATCTAATGTTCTCTAATTTTCCACAATCTAAATCCTAATTCTTTCAGACTTTATGAATAAGCATTATTTACAAAATTATATAGAATCTTTTTTTTTTTTAAATCATACATATTTTTTAAGCCACCTGATATGGTTAACCACTTAAGGTTAATTCTTGGTAACCTTGGACAATTCATGTTTAGGAGCCTTCTGTAGGTTCTCTTGCTGTTTCTGTTAGATCACAAACAGCAGGTAAACATGGACCTGGTGGTCCCCTTACTCCTGTATAACCAATATGTCCAGGTTGCCCTCTGTGCCCACGAGGACCCAACAAACCAGGTTCTCCATCAAATGCTGGACCGGTCTTGCCTCTTTCACCTAAAACACATTTGAAACAAAGGAAAGTGTACTTTTCTTTGATGATTCATTTGGTTCGTCTTTTGGTCAACACCAGACATGCTTAATTTATGTACATTGAAGACTAAAACACTGTCTTTGAAAATGCAGGGTAAATATATTTTTTACCTCTCGGTCCTACATCTCCTTGAAATCCTACTAGGCCATATCCTTTTGGACCTTGATCTCCTTTTTCTCCAGGTTCACCTACATAAGTCAACAACAATATGATTGTTTAATAAATGCTTTCTTCATAACTAATAAATTAATTTCAAATCCCATTTTTCTAAATGATATCTTTTACCATAAAGTATTTATGAAAAAATGCTCTAGAGACAACCTTGAATTAAAATCACAGGCCAGTTATGTATGTCATGTTAACTTTCTAATGAAGCAATGTTAGGTATTTTGGCATTAGCTTTACTTGTGATGCAGACATTGAGTAAGGCTTTTATAGAAAACGTAATACACAATACAAAAAGTTCGTTAAAAATAATACCTGTCTGTCCTTGCTTTCCAAGATCTCCAGGTTCACCATAAAATCCTTCAGGACCATCTTCTCCATCAATTCCATTCAATCCAGGTTTACCCTAATGTAATAATTTTTGTAAAATAATTTTTTTAAACACTTTAAAAAATCTACTAAGAGGTTTGCTGGTTTTAAAAATGTGGTGTAGATCACAGCAGCTACTCCTGTTACTTAGAGAATTGTAAGATGTACTAGTCTTAGTCAATCCAGAGTTTGCGATAAACAAAGAATCAGCTGTGTACTCTACTTTTAATATTTATTTGACCTCTGTATTACACTGATCTATCAACTGCAACAATTTTAAGTACTTCCTCCAAATTTGAACATACTATTATGCTCTACAGTAATAACAAGATCAGAGCTAGAGGCATGGGAAATTCTGTATTTGCATGTCACTATAAGGCTAAGATCACACAACCATAATTTCGGTACAATTGCTGTCCATGGAAAAAACTTATAGCACTAAGACTAATCTTACTCAGTAGGGCTAACCAGATGACCGTTTTTTGCACAACCCAAATCCACCTTGTATCAACAAAAAGCTAGCGCAATGTTCCAGATAAAATACGGTACTCATTATATCTTCACCAACACAATAAAAGCAGGCAAAAGCAATATGATAAAAAAAATGACTGACGTGTTTCTGGTCAAACGTTCCTTACTCATGGTCCAAAAGGACTGCAAAGCTGCAGAGTCTCCATCAGGGAATGTAGGTATGGAGAAATTATCTACTAGAAACAATACTCTTAGCAAAGAATAGTTCAGAAGATATGGAATTGAATTATTAAAATGGAGAAATGGTAACGTCCTATGGACCTTTTTCCAAGCTCTACCATGAGATACTGCAGAATAGAGTTACAATGCAGTTGTATACTTAAGCTCTTAGGGCTCATTCAGATGAATGTATTATATGGACGTGTGCTGTCAGTTTTAAAATCTGATAACACATGGATGACACATTGACTAATGTAATTCAATAGGGCTGTCTAGAATTGTTTTTTCACATGGACTAAATGTCCATGTGAAAAAAATGGAGCATGCATCAGTCTCTTCCATATTTCGGACAACATCTATTCAAGTATGTGTGCGCCACAAAAAAAATCTGATCCCATATGGATCACTTATATAGCATTGATTTTTACGGATACATTGCATTTCTTTAACATAGGAAACTGTATTTGCTCTTGTAAATTTTAATACCTCCTTATGTATAAAAATGCTAAGTATTCCTAAGCATTAAGTGATCAAATTCTAGTTTCTATTGCCACATTGTAAAAAATAAGTGAAATTAGGTTTGTAAAAATGACAACATGGCAAAAATGTTAATTACTGCTACAATGGTAATGACATGTAGAAAAGAGATACACTGGGGGAAATAAGTATTTGATCCCTTGCTGATTTTGTAAGTTTGCCCACTGACAAAGACATGTACAGTCTAAAATTCAAGGGTAGGATAATTATAACATTGAGAGATAAAATATCAAAAATAAAATCCAGAAAATCACAATGTACCATATATACTCGAGTATAAGCCGACCCGAGTATAAGTCGACCCCCCTAATGTTGCCACAAAAAACTGGGAAAACTTATTGACTCGAGTATAAGCCTAGGGTGGAAAATGCAGCAGCTACTGGTAAATTTCAAAAATAAAAATAGATACCAATAAAAGTAAAATTAATTGAGACATCAGTAGGTTACATGTTTTTGAATATCCATATTGAATCAGGAGCCCCATATAATGCTCCATACAATTCATGATGGCCCCATAAGATGCTCCATACAAAATACGCCCCATATAATGCTCCATAAAGTTCATGATGGGCCCCATAAGATGCTCCATACAAAATACACCCCATATAATGCTGCACAAAGGTTAATAATGGCCCCATAAGATGCTCCATAGAATAATATGCCCCATATGCTTCTCCATAAAGGTTATGGCCCCATAAGATGTTCCATACATTATGCCCCATATGCTGCCCCATAAGATGCTCCATAGATTATGCCCCATATGCTGCCCCATGAGATGCTCCATAGATTCTGCCCCATATGCTGCTCCATAAAGGTTATGGCCCCATATGCTGCTCCATAGATTATGCCCCATATGCTGCTCCATAAAGGTTATGGCCCCATAAAATGCTCCATAGATTATGCCCCATATGCTGTTCCATAGATTATGCCCCATATGCTGCCCCATTTGCTGCTCCATTGATTATGCCCCATATTCTTCTCCATAGATTATGCCCCATAAGGTGCTCAGTAGATTATGCCCCATATGCTGCCTCATAAGATGCTCCATAGATTATGCCCCATATGCTGCCCCATAAGATGCTCCATAGATTATGCCCCATATGCTGCCCCATAAGATGCTCCATAGAATATGCCCTATATGCTGCTGGGAATAAAAAAATGACACACTCACCTCTAGTTGCTGGGGGCCAGATGCCAGTGTCCTGAGCAGGCGGGGACACCAACGTGCTATGGGGGACAGGTGCCGTGGTCGCCGCTGGCTAAGGCCCCAGCACCTGAGATATTCACCTGTCCCCATTCCACCGCTCTGTCATCCGGGTTCCTCTGTCAGTGACTGTTCAGGCAGAGGGTGCGGCACGCACTACATCATCTCATCCTCTGACCTGAATGTCACAGCCAGAGGACGCAGAGGACAGAGCGGCGCATGGCGGTGGAATGGGGACAGGTGAATATCGCATCTACTTACCCCCTCCTGGTGTGGTCTCTGCAACCCCTCTTCTTCTACGGACGCCGGCAGCTCTTCCTTCCTTCAGAGGTCACGTGGTACCACTCATTAAAGCCATGAATATGCACATATTCATGACTTTAATGAGCGGTACCACGTGACCGCTGAACACAGGTGCAGGAGACCTTGGGGGAAGAAGGGGGGCTGCAGAGACGTGCCAGGAGGGAGCAAGTATGATCTGACACCCCCGCACTCTGCCCTGCCCTGATCTCAGAACATCTTCAGCCTAGTTCTGTTCCTGACCTAGTTCTGTTCGTGACCGCTGTCCTCGGTTTTCCTGGTCTTCCTCTCCCGCTCCTGCTACCAGTCCCTTATGCTCTCCCAGTCCTCTCTGATCCTACGAGCTGGCCCTCAGGTACTAGCTCTTGCAGTGCTTTCCCCCCGGGCCTGCCCCTAATGCTCCATCTATAGAGGTCATTTCCACCTGACCAGCTCTCCTGGGGTCAGTTGGTTCTGCAAGCCAGTGGGTCCACTGTAGGAATCGTGATAACAGCGTAATGTGTTACCAATGGTTTTCTTGGTGACTGTGGTCCCAGCTGCCTTCAGATCGTTAATAAATTCCCCCTGTGTAGTTTTAGGCTGATCTCTCACCTTCCTCATGATCAAGGATAAAAAGTGAGATTTTGCATGGTGCCCCAGATTGATGTCGATTGACAGTCATTTTGTATTTCTTCCATTTTCTTACTATTGCACAAACAGTTGTCTCCTTCTCACCGAGCGTCTTACTTATGGTTTTGTAGCCCATTCCTGCTTTGTACAGGTCTGTGATCTTTTCCATGACGTCCTAAAGAAAGCTCTTTGGTCTTGCCCATGTGGTAAAGGCTAGAGTATGACTGAGTAATTTAGTCTGTACACAGGGGTCTTTTATAAAGGTGACTATTAGACAGCTGTTTTTAATGCAAGTAACAATTTGGGTAGGAGCGTCTAACTGGTCTGTAGGAGCCAGAACTCTTAATGGTTGGTAGGGGATCAAATACTTATTTCTCACTTCAATATGCAAATAAATTTCTATAATTTATACAATGTAATTTTCTGGATTTTAATTTTGATATTCTATCTCTCAATGTTAAAATTTACCTACCCTTAAAATTATAGACAGTTCATGTCTTTGTCAGTGGGCAAACTTACAAAATCAACAAGGAATAATATACTTATTTCCCCCACTGTAACATGTTATTTGAACTGTGTTGCTGAAAGTGAATTGCTACTTTTTCCAATCTCCCATGAAAAAAACAATAAAAGTCAAACATTAATTGATATGCATCCAAACATGGTGCGAAGAGACCCACAGCCCAACATATAGAAAACATAACCACCCATATTTCTACATTATTAGAAAAATTAAAATGTTATGAGTCTCAGAATGTGTGCAGCATAAAATTATTTATTATCCATAAACAGACTTTTATGAAAGAAAAGTACTAAACATAAAAGTATACTAACTTAATGAATGTAGTTAACATATTATTTATACTATACCAAATGGAGCAATAAAAAATGCAAAAAAAAGCTTTTCTAAGTTAAAATGTAAAAAAAACATAATATACAGTATATATCACGAGACATTAAATATATATGTTGCAAAACTTGAAAATGACACTCAAAATGCCTAGACTGATTAGATTGATACATGTGAGGCCAATGTTTTGGCAATACTAAATCACATGCAAAAAAATACTAAACAAATAGGATTTTATATGGATTTGGCATATGTCATCGAATACAAGCCTATCAAAGTAAAATAAATAGTTTGGCAGATTTTTGCTGTCTGACCACAAAACCTTTTTATTCAAGTCATTTTTATTAGTATATCAACTATTAACCTCTTCACGACCGCCCACAGTAGATAAACGTTGGCGCTTGCTGGGCTTTGTGCAGCGCTGACGTTTATCTACTGTCGGCGGTTTTGTGCCCCCCGGGACCCCCACATACCTTCCAACGCGGGGATCCCGGTGCACAATGCATGCTGGGACCCCCGACGTCATCGAGACCTGATTGGTTCAGGTCCCGATGACGTCAGCGTCACAGCAGCCAAGGGGAGCGATCGCTGGGAAAGCTGCTTGTTTCCCGGCGATCTCCCTCATTGTAACGCGGCTTCTCCCTCTGATCTCACTGACAGCTGATCAGAGGTGAAGCAGCGTTATTGTGTGACTAGATCGCTGCCTGGCACAGCTGATCGCTGCCTGGCACAGCTGTGCCAGGCAGCGATCTTGTCACACAGTAACGCTGCTTCACCTCTGATCATCTGTCATTGTGAGATCAGAGGAGAAGTGGCGTTATTATGTGCCAGGCAGCGATCTTGTCACATAGTAACGCTGCTTCTCCTCTGATCTCACACTGACAGATGATCAGAGGTGAAGTGGCGTTACTATGAGTCAGATCGCAGTGCAGCGATCTTGTGACAAAAATAAAAAAGTAAAAAAAAAAAGTAAAAAAAAAAAAATGCAGGGGCTAGGGCTAGGGTTAAGGCCCCGTCACACTAAGCGACTTACCAGCGATCCCGACACCGATATCAAGGTGTCAGGATCGCTAGTAAGTCGCTATGTGATCGCTGGTGAGCTGTCACACAGACAGCTTCACCAGCGATCAGCACAGCGATGCCGAGCGCCCGGCATCGCTGGCCATCCCTGTAAAAAATAGAATCAAAATAAAAACTATAGTTATTCTCACCTTCCGACGTCCCGTTCAGCCATCCTGCCTCTCTCCACGCTCCGGTCCCAGTGATCCTTTGCACGAATGACCGCGAGATGTCACAGTCTCGCGGGATAACAAAGTCTCGCTGTCATTCGTGCAAAGGATCACTGGGACCGGAGCGTGGAGAGAGGCAGGATGGCTGAACGGGACATCGGAAGATGAGAATAACTATATTTTTTATTTTTTTTATTATTTTTTACACCTGATCGCTGGTCTCCCGCCTGTCACACGCAGCGATGCATGCTGGCCAGCGGGAGACCAGCGACCAAAGAAATGTCCAGAGATTTTTTCCAGCGATCAGCGATACCGGCAGGGGGGCCGCTCGCTGATCGCTGTCACACATAGCGATCTCGCTGGTGAGATCGCAGTTACGTCACAAGAGTTGTGACTCAGCAGCGATCTCGCTACCGAGATTGCTTAGTGAGACGGGGCCTTTAGGGTTAGGGCTAGGGCTAGGGCTAGGGTTAGGGTTAGGGTTAGGGCTAGGGTTAGGGCTAGGGTTAGGGCTAGGGCTAGGACTAGGGTAAGGGTTAGGGCTAGGGCTAGGGTTAGGGCTAGGGCTAGGACTAGGGTTAGGGTTAGGGCTAGGGCTAGGGTTAGGGCTAGGGCTAGGGTTAGGGCTAGGGCTAGGGCTAGGGCTGGGATTAAGGTTATGGGTGTGTTGGTGTTAGGTTTGTGGTTAGGGTTATGGTTAGGGCTGAGATTAGGGTTAGGGGTGTGTTGGGGTTAGGGTTGGAATTAGAATTGGGGGTTTCCACTGTTTAGGTACATCAGGGGCTCTGTAAATGCAATATGACGCCCGCAGACCATTCCATCAAAGTCTGCATTTCAGAACGTCACTACTTCCCTTCCGAGCCCCACCGTGTGCCCAAACAGTAGTTTTCTCCCACATATGGGGTACCAGCGTACTCAGGACTCAGGACAAATTGGACAACAACTCTTAGGGTCCAATTTCTCCCGTTACCCTTGTGAAAATAAAAATTGGGGGCTAAAAGATCATTTTTGTGGAAAAAAAATGATTTTTTTATTTTCTCGCCTCTACATTATAAACTTTAGTGAAACACTTGGGGGTTCAAAGTGCTCACCACACATCTAGATAAGTTCCTTGGGGGGTCTAGTTTCCAAAATGGGGTCACTTGTGGGGGGTTTCCACTGTTTAGGTACATCAGGGGCTCTGCAAAGGCGACATGACACCCACAGACCATTCCATCAAAGTCTGCATTTCAGAACGTCACTACTTCCCTTCCGAGCCCCACCGTGTGCCCAAACAGTAGTTTTCTCCAACATATGGCGTACTCAGGACAAATTGGACAACAACTCTTAGGGTCCAATTTCTCCTGTTACCCTTGTGAAAATAAAAATTGGGGGCTAAAAGATCATTTTTGTGGAAATTAAAATTTAGAAAATTGCAAAATTTTCTAAATTTTTGCCAAATTTTGATTTTTTTAACAAATAAGTGCAGATCATATCTAAAAATGTTTACCACCATCATGAAGTACAATATGTCATGAGAAAACAATGTCAGAATCAGTAGGATCCGTTGAAGCGTTCTAGAGTTATGACCTCATAAAGTGACACTGGTCAGAATTGAAAAAATTGGCCCGGTCACGAAGGCAAAAACAGGCTCGGGTGCGAAGGGGTTAAAAGACCACAGTAAATGAAATCCAGATACGGATTTTGACATATTGGTGCAATGACTGCAGTAATGTTTGGTTAAAATCCTACGAGGATTATAATATGAAAAGAAAACAATTAATCTACAGATTAAAGATAACTTGTCGTTTCCTTCCCTAGCTGATAGGGAATTGATTAGTTTAAAAAAAACGGAAAATTGTCAAAAATTTTGTAAATTTCACAATTTTCAAATTTTGGATTTTCATGCCCTTAAATCACAGAGATATGTCACACAAAATAGATAACAAATAACATTTCCCACGTGTGTACTTTACATCAGCACAATTTTGGAACCGCGATTTTTCATTTTTCATACAAAATTTGCAAAACCATTTTTTTTAGGGACCACATCACATTTGAAGTCACTCTGAGGGGTCTATATGAAAGAAGAAACCCAAAAATGACACCATTCTAAAAACTGCACCTCTCAAAGTGCTTAAACCACATTAAGTTTATTAACCCTTCAGGTGCTCCAGAGGAATTTTTGAAAAAAATAAAAAAATTAACATTTAACTTTTTTCACAAAAAATTGACTTCAGATCATTTTTTTTATTTTGACATGGCTAACAGGAAACAATGGATCCCAAAATTTGTTGTGCAATTTCTCCTGAGCTTGCTGATACCCCTTAAGTTTATAATGTTGAGCCGCAAACATTTTAAAAAATCAAATTTTCCTCACAAAAGCACAAAACATTGCATTTTAATTAGGGTTACAGGAAAAATTTCACCATACAATTTGTTGTGCAATTTCTCCTGAGTAAAGTCAAAGGATCGCCATTTGACTTTTTGAATGCAAAATTTGCTGGTAAACAATTGACGGACGCAATGTCGCATTTGAAAAGCCCCTGATGTGCCTAAGCAGAGAAAATCCCTCACAAGTGATACCATTTTGTAAACTAGACCCCTCAGGGAACTGATCTAGATGTGTGGTGAGCACATTAAAACCTCAGGTGCTTCATAGAAGTTTATAATGTTGAGTCGTAAAAATCAAATTTTCCCCACAAATATGTTTTCAGCACAAAATATTGCATTCTCATAAAGGTAACAGGGGAAATTGCACCATACAATTTGTTGTTCAATTTCTCCTGAGTACACCAATACCTAATATGAGGGAGAAAACTACTGTTTGGATGCACAACAGGGCTCTGAAGGGATGAAGCATCATTTGACTTTTTTGAATGCAAAATTTACTGGAATCATTAGCGGACGTCTTGTCCTATTTGGCGAGCCCCTGATGTGCCTAAACAGTAGAAACCTCTCACAAATGTCCCCATTTTGAAAACTAGACCCCTCAAGGAATGTATTTAGATGCATGTTGAACACCTTGAATCCTCAGGTGCTTCACAAAAGTTTATAACTTTGAGCCGTGAAACTAATAAAATTAAAATTACATATTCCGCACAAAAATGTTATTTTAGCCCCAAATTTGCATTTTCATAAGGATAATGGGAGAAATTGTAACATACAATTTGTAGTGCAATTTCTCCTGAGTATGCCAATACCCAATGTGAGATAAAAAAAAACTGCTGTTTGGACACATGGCAGGGCTTGGAAGGGAAGGAGCATCATTTGACTTTTTGAATGTAAAATTTCCTGGAATCATTAGCGGACATCATGTTCCATGTGGAGAGCCCCTGATGTGTCTTAAAAGATGCATGATACGCACCTTGAACCCCCAGATGCTTCACAGAAGTTTATAACGTCTAGCCGTTAAAATACTAAAATCATATTTTCCTCACAAAAATGTTGTTTTAGCTCCAAGTTTTTAATTTTTCTAAGGTCCAATAGGAAATAGGAATTTTTTTACAACAAAATGAGGTCCATTTTTTCCTGAGTGCGCCAATACTCTACATGTAATCGGGAAATATTTTTCAGGCACAGTGCAAAGCTCAGAAGTCAAGGAGCGCCAGATTTTACTGATATGATTTGCAGGTACCTTGACCCACTGGGAGTGCCCATGAGGTGCCAGAACAGCAGAACCCCCCATAAGTGACCCTATTTTACAAACTAGACCTCTCAATTAATTCATACAGGAGTGCAGTGATCATATTGACACCATGGGAGTGTCACAGAATGTTATAAAATTGAGCAGTGAAGAAAAAATAACTACTTTTTTATCATCAAAATTTAGTTTTAGCTCCAGATTTTACATTTTCACACAAGAAGTGGGTAAAAATGACACCAAAATTTGTCCCACAATTTCTACTGAAAGTGGCAAAAACCCATATGTGGCTGTACAGTACTACTTATCCATGCGGAGAGACTCGGGAGGAACGGAGTGCTATTTGCCTCTTGGAGTGCAGATTTTCTTAGAAGAGTTTGTGGACTCTATGTACAAAACCCCTAATTGCTATAAGAGTGGAATCCGTCCTCAAGTGACCCAATTTTGTTAATTATACTCCTTTGGGAATTTATCTACAGGTGTAGTGCTGATTTTGACTCCATTGGTATTTTCCAGAAACAAGCAGCAATGAATGTTGCCAAGTGAAAATTGCAAACTGCCGTTGTAGTGACCAGTACGCTGTAGTGACCAGTACGTTGCAGTAACCAGTACGTTATGCCCTGCTCATGCTTCTGGAGGCATGCACCCGTTAAGTTAAGTGGGCTCTCATCACTTCAGAAATGCCAAATGTGGATGCTATATGCTATATGAGGTTTAGGTACACTCTGGGGCTCAGAAGGGAGGGGGGCATTTGGATTTGGGAGCACAGAGTTTGCTGAATTTCTTTTGGCATGTGAGGAGCCATTTCACTTTTCCAGAGCCTTTGTATTACCAGTAACATGGAAGCCCCCTATATTTCCATTAACAGATGACAGACCTGAGTGAGGACTTGCTTTTTTTATGGATTGAGTTGAGGCTTTGACTAGGAACATTTTACATTATATCTGGGATCACATTTATCTGACGCTCTATGCTGAGCACTTAATTTGGAGTTTCCATCTAAATATCTAAGTGACGTGATTCAGTTGAAACCCCCGGAGGGATCCATTCACTATAATGAGGCAGCAGAGTTACTCTTGACATCATCTGGTCTCTGTTTAGTGGTGTCCTTCTTTTCAGAAGTGCACAAACTGTGGCAGTTAGCCATTTTATACATTCCTAAAAAGATGGACAACGCCGGATCAAAGGTCATACGGCGTCCACAGTGCCTCCATGTGCCTCATTATAGGGAATATTCCACCAGAGGGTCCAAATCATATATTTCATAGGTTTACACGGAAGCGCTCAACGCAGAGCGCAGGATAAATGTGTGCTGAGCCTTACTGCAATCTTTGGGAGGCAGAATGAAAAAATGAACGGTAGGTTAATAATTGGTTTTATTTATTTTTTTACGCCGCTCCTCCTGCGATATATTTATTCTTCACTCCAGTGGGATTACAGCGATGCCAGATTTATGTCAGCTTTTTTTGTCTGGCTGCTATCACTCACTAAAAGACACCTTTTATTGCAAAAAAATAGTTTTTGCATCACTACATTTTTAGAGCTATAATTTTTTCATATTTCGGCCGACAGAGTCATGCTATGGCTTGTTTGTTGTGGGACGAGTTAACTATGTTATTAGTACCATTTTCGGGAACATGATATTTTTTTCAATGCTTTCTGTTATGATTATTGGAAGGCAGAATGAAAAAAAGAGCATTTCAGGAATTTCTTTTTGGGGGGGCGTTTATGCCGTTCCATGTGTGGTAAAATTGATAAGGCAGTTTTATTCTTTGGGTCAGTACAATTACATCAATACCTCAGTTATATTATTTTCCTATGTTTTGGCGCTTTTACACAATACAAATTATTTTATAGAAAAAATTATTTTTGCATCTCTTTATTGTGAGAGCTATAAGTTTTTTAATTTTTTGCTGATGGAGCTGTATGGTAGTTTGTTTTTTGTGGGGCAAGATGATGTTTTCAGAGGTACCATGTTTATTTATATTCATCTTTTTGATCGTTTTTTATTCCACTTTTTGCTCGGTGCTATGATAAAGCATTGTTTTTTTATTTATTTTTTATGGTGTTCACTAAAGGGGTTAACTAGTGGGACAGATTTATAAGTCAGGTAGTTGCGGACGCGGCAATTCCAAATATGTGTACTTTTATTGATTGTTTTTTTCATTCAAATATTTATTTGGAGATACAATATCTGTTGATTTTTTTAATTATTATCTTTTATTTTATTATCTATAATAATAAATGCCCTAACCAGCTTCCGGTTGTAACAACTTCCGTCCAGTTGTAACCGGTGACGTCACCACACACACACGCACATGTTAACCCTCAACACACCACACCGCCTCAACACACACTCCTCTCACCTTTCACCTCCACTCATGTCCACTCACTCTTTCACTCCACATACGTTCCTTTCTCTCACTCCGTTTCTCATACTCACACCGTCATCGTCGCTGCCCCGACATCTTCCTCCGCCGCCGCGATCCAGGATCCAGACGTTCTCCAGGCCGCCGACATGTTCTTGCGGGACGCCATCTTGGATGTCGTGAAGTCCCGCGAGATTCAACATGACGTCGCCGCAACAATATGTCGCTGGCGTGGACGACATCGGGATCCAAAAAGATGGCGTCGGCGAAATCTCGCGAGATTACGCCGACGCCATTTTGGATCCCGATGTCGCCCATGCCAGCGACATGTTGTTGCGGCGATGCCATCTTGAATATCGCGGGACTTCACGACATCCAAGATGGCGTCCCGCAAGAATATGTCGCTGGCGTGGGCGACATCGGGATCCAAAATGGCGTCGGCGTAATCTCGCGAGATTTCGCCGACGCCATCTTTTTGGATCCCGATGTCGTCCACGCCAGCGACATGTTGTTGCGGCGACGCTATCTTGAATATCGCGGGATTTCACGAAATCCAAGATGGCGTCCCGCAAGAACATGTCGGCGGCCTGGAGAACGTCTGGATCCTGGATCGCGGCGGCGGAGGAAGATGTCGGGGCAGCGACGATGACAGTGTGAGTATGAGAAACGGAGTGAGAGAAAGGAACGTATGTGGAGTGAAAGAGTGAGTGGACATGAGTGGAGGTGAAAGGTGAGAGGAGTGTGTGTTGAGGCGGTGTGGTGTGTTGAGGGTTAACATGGCAAGAGGTGTGAGGCTGTGTGCACACGCTGCGGATTTTGCTGCGGTTCCGCAGCGGTTTTGGCCGCTGCGGACCCGCAGCAGCTTTTGCTGCGGTGTACAGTACCATGATTCCCTATGGGAATCAAAAACCGCAGTGCAGACGGTGCGGAATTTTCCACGCGGATTATCTGCGGTTTTCAATCCGCAGAAAGAATTGACATGTCAATTCTTTCAGCGGATTCTCCTGCGGTTTGCCATCTCCTCTATTGAGGAGATGAAAAACCGCAGGGCAAAACCGCAGAGCAATCCGCAGGTAAAACCGCAGGTCTTTTGACCTGCGGTTTCACCTGCGGATTTTACAAAATCTGCGCGGATGAATCCGCACCTAATCCGCAGCGTGTGCACACAGCCTTAACGACGTCGGTGAAATCTCGCGAGATTTCGCCGACGCCATCTTGCATTCGTGAAATTGCGTCATTTACCTCACGCCGACTTGCTGTGCGGACGCTTGGCATTGCCTGTACCACCATAACTACTGCTGCCTTGGTCCTATGCCTGTTTACTGCCGGTGTCTAATTACAGGGCCAATTTGCCTATACTGCCATAACTACTGCTACCTTGCTACTCTGCCGGTGTCTAATTACAGGGCTAATTTGCCTCTACCGCCATAACTACTGCTGCCTTGCTCCTCTGCCGGTGTCTAATTACAGGGCTAATTTGCCTATACCGCCATAACTACTGCTGCCTTGCTCCTCTGCCGGTGTCTAATTACAGGGCTAATTTGCCTCTACCGCCATAACTACTGCTGCCTTGCTTCTCTGCCGGTGTCTAATTACAGGGCCAATTTGCCAATACCGCCATAACTACTGCTGCCTTGCTCCTCTGCCGGTGTCTAATTACAGGGCTAATTTGCCTCTACCGCCATAACTACTGCTGCATTGCTCCTCTGCCGGTGTTTAATTACAGGGCCAATTTGCCTATACCGCCATAACTACTGCTGCCTTGCTCCTCTGCCGGTGTCTAATTACAGGGCTAATTTGCCTCTACCGCCATAACTACTGCTGCATTGCTCCTCTGCCGGTGTCTAATTACAGGATCAATTTGCCTCTACCGCCATAACTACTGCTGCCTTGCTCCTCTGCCGGTGTCTAATTACAGGGCCAATTTGCCTCTACCGCCATAACTACTGCTGCCTTGCTCCTCTGCCAGTGTCTAATTACAGGATCAATTTGCCTCTACCGCCATAACTACTGCTGCATTGCTCCTCTGCTGGTGTCTAATTACAGGGCCAATTTGCCAATACCGCCATAACTACTGCTGCCTTGCTCCTCTGCCGGTGTCTAATTACAGGGCTAATTTGCCTCTACCGCCATAACTACTGCTGCCTTGCTCCTCTGCCGGTGTCTAATTACAGGGCTAATTTGCCTCTACCGCCATAACTACTGCTGCATTGCTCCTCTGCCGGTGTCTAATTACAGGATCAATTTGCCTCTACCGCCATAACTACTGCTGCCTTGCTCCTCTGCCGGTGTCTAATTACAGGGCTAATTTGCCTCTACCGCCATAACTACTGCTGCCTTGCTCCTCTGCCGGTGTCTAATTACAGGATCAATTTGCCTCTACCGCCATAACTACTGCTGCATTGCTCCTCTGCTGGTGTCTAATTACAGGGCCAATTTGCCTATACCGCCATAACTACTGCTGCCTTGCTCCTCTGCCGGTGTCTAATTACAGGGCCAATTTGCCTCTACCGCCATAAGTACTGCTGCCTTGCTCCTCTGACTGTTCACTGCCTGTGTCTAATTACAGGGCCAATTTGCCTCTACCGCCATAACTACTGCTGCCTTGCTCCTCTGCCGGTGTCTAATTACAGGGCCAATTTGCCTCTACCGCCATAACTACTGCTGCCTTGCTCCTCTGCCGGTGTCTAATTACAGGGCCAATTTGCCTCTACCGCCATAACTACTGCTGCCTTGCTCCTCTGCCGGTGTCTAATTACAGGGCCAATTTGCCTCTACCGCCGTAACTACTGCTGCCTTGCTCCTCTGCCAGTGTCTAATTACAGGATCAATTTGCCTCTACCGCCATAACTACTGCTGCCTTGCTCCTCTGCCGGTGTCTAATTACAGGGCCAATTTGCCTCTACCGCCATAACTACTGCTGCCTTGCTCCTCTGCCAGTGTCTAATTACAGGATCAATTTGCCTCTACCGCCATAACTACTGCTGCATTGCTCCTCTGCTGGTGTCTAATTACAGGGCCAATTTGCCAATACCGCCATAACTACTGCTGCCTTGCTCCTCTGCCGGTGTCTAATTACAGGGCTAATTTGCCTCTACCGCCATAACTACTGCTGCCTTGCTCCTCTGCCGGTGTCTAATTACAGGGCTAATTTGCCTCTACCGCCATAACTACTGCTGCATTGCTCCTCTGCCGGTGTCTAATTACAGGATCAATTTGCTTCTACCGCCATAACTACTGCTGCCTTGCTCCTCTGCCGGTGTCTAATTACAGGGCTAATTTGCCTCTACCGCCATAACTACTGCTGCCTTGCTCCTCTGCCGGTGTCTAATTACAGGATCAATTTGCCTCTACCGCCATAACTACTGCTGCATTGCTCCTCTGCTGGTGTCTAATTACAGGGCCAATTTGCCTATACCGCCATAACTACTGCTGCCTTGCTCCTCTGCCGGTGTCTAATTACAGGGCCAATTTGCCTCTACCGCCATAAGTACTGCTGCCTTGCTCCTCTGACTGTTCACTGCCTGTGTCTAATTACAGGGCCAATTTGCCTCTACCGCCATAACTACTGCTGCCTTGCTCCTCTGCCGGTGTCTAATTACAGGGCCAATTTGCCTCTACCGCCATAACTACTGCTGCCTTGCTCCTCTGCCGGTGTCTAATTACAGGGCCAATTTGCCTCTACCGCCATAACTACTGCTGCCTTGCTCCTCTGCCGGTGTCTAACTACAGGGCCAATTTGCCACTACCACTTCATAACTACTTCTGGGCAATTACAGGGTCAATTAGTATCTGTTTACTCTACAATACTCCAGGACGCCTTCTTCACTGCCAGATAACTGCCAAATAGACTCCTTTACCTGTGCCAACATGAGTCATAACAAAAAGTATGCCAATGCCAGTGAAAGGAAAGCAGCTTTGGCACTATGACAAAAACAACGCCGTGCTAATGAGACTCCTGAGGAAAAACACCATCGCCTTGAGAAGATTAAGGCTTATAAACGCCGTCGCCTCACACACGAATCCCCTAACTCTAAATCCATAAGATTGGCTGAAGAAGCCTCTGCATGCCGTCACCGCCGACAACAGACGGCCTCTTCCTCATCATTATTATTAGACTCACAACAGGATGCTTCCACATCAGCATGTGGAACAATTTACTGCTACACTTCATCCCATATGCCGTTCACTGACATAACTAATCAGCAATCTGTTTCTGCCCTATCAATACCACCATTCAATACTGATGCACAGTATGCCAATGCCAGTGAAAGGAAAGCAGCTTTAGCACTACGACAAAAACAACGCCGTGCTAATGAGACTCCTGAGGAAAAACAGCATCGACTTGACAAGATTAAGGCTTATAAACGCCGTAGTCTCACACACGAATCCCCTAACTCTAAATCTATTACATTGGCTGAAGAAGCCTCTACACGCCATCACCGCCAACAACAGACGGCTTCTTCCTCATCATCTATAATAATAAATGCCCTAAGCAGCTTCCGGTTGTAACAACTTCCGTCCAGTTGTAACCGGTGACGTCACCACACACACGCACATGTTAACCCTCAGCACACCACACCACCTCAACACACACTCCTCTCACCTTTCACGTCCACTCACTCTTTCACTCCACATGCGTTCCTTTCTCTCACTCCGTTTCTCATACTCACACCGTCATCGTCGCTGCCCCGACTTCTTCCTCCGCCGCCGCGATCTTGGTTCCAGACGTTCTCCAGGCCGCCGACATGTTCTTGCGGCGATGCCATCTTGGATTTCGTGAAATCCCGCGAGATTCAAGATGGCGTCGCCGCAAGAACATGTCGCTGGCGTGGACGACTCGGGATCCAAAAAGATGGCGTTGGCGAAATCTCGCGAGATTACGCCGACGCCATTTTGGATCCCGATGTCGTCCACGCCGGCGACATGTTCTTGCGGCGACGCCATTTTGGATCGGCGAAATCCCGCGATAGTCAAGATGGCGTCGCCGCAAGAACATGTCGCCGGCGAGGACGACGTCGGGATCCAAAATGGCGTCGGCGAAAAGTCGCGAGATTTTGCCGACGCCATTTTGGATCCCGACGTCGTCCACGCCGGCGACATGTTCTTCCGGCGATGCTATCTTGACTATCGCGGGATTTCACGATACTCAAGATGGCGTCGCCGCAAGAACATGTCGCCGGCGTGGACAATGTCTGGATCCAGGATGGCGCCGGCGGAAGAAGATGTCGGGGATCGTGGAGCAGCGGCGATGACGGCGTGAGTATGAGAGACGGAGTGAGAGAAGGGGTCGTATGTGGAGTGAAAGAGTGAGTGGAGATGGTGAAAGGTGAGAGGAGTGTGTGTTGAGGAGTGTGTGTGTTGAGGGTTAACATGGCAAGAGGTGTGATGCTATCGCATCTTCCCGATGCGATAGCATCGGGCCATAATCTAGTCTAATATATAAAGCTCAAAGTGTGTATGTATGTATGTATGTATGTGTGTATGTATGTGTGTATGTCCGGGACAGGCATCCGCACCGTCGCAGCTACAGCCACAAAATTTGGCACAGTCACACGTCTGGACCCCGAGACTATGGCACGGGACTATGGGATGGCGGATATGTATGATGGGTATATGGGCACGGGACTATGAGATGGAGGATATGTATGATGGGTTTATGGGCACGGGACTATGGGATGGAGGATATGTATGATGGGTATATGGGCACGGGACTATGGGATGGAGGATATGTATGATGGGTATATGGGCACGGGACTATGGGATGGAGGATGTGTGATGGGTATATGGGCACTGGACTATGGGATGGAGGATATGTATGATGGGTATATGGGCACGGGACTATGGGATGGCGGATATGCATGATGGGTATATGGGCACGGGACTATGGGATGGAGGATATGTATGATGGGTATATGGGCATGGGACTATGAGATGAAGGATGTGTGATGGGTATATGGGCACTTGACTATGGGATGGCGGATATGTATGATGGGTATATGGGCATGGGACTATGAGATGGAGGATATGTATGATGGGTATATGGGCACGGGACTATGGGATGGAGGATGTGTGATGGGTATATGGGCACTGGACTATGGGATGGAGGATATGTATGATGGGTATATGGGCACGGGACTATGGGATGGCGGATATGCATGATGGGTATATGGGCACGGGACTATGGGATGGAGGATATGTATGATGGGTATATGGGCATGGGACTATGAGATGAAGGATGTGTGATGGGTATATGGGCACTCGACTATGGGATGGCGGATATGTATGATGGGTATATGGGCACGGGACTATGAGATGGAGGATATGTATGATGGGTTTATGGGCATGGGACTATGGGATGGAGGATATGTATGATGGGTATATGGGCACGGGCCTATGGGATGGAGGATGTGTGATGGGTATATGGGCACGGGACTATGGGATGGAGGATGTGTGATGGGTATATGGGCACTGGACTATGAGATGGAGGATATGTATGACGGGTATATGGGCACGGGACTATGGGATGGCGGATATGTGTGATGGGTATATGGGCACGGGACTATGGGATGGAGGATATGTATGATGGGTATATGGGCATGGGACTATGAGATGAAGGATGCGTGATGGGTATGTGGGCACTCAACTATGGGATGGCGAATATGTATGATGGGTATATGGGCATGGGACTATGGGATGGAGAATATGTATGATGGGTATATGGGCATGGGACTATGGGATGGAGAATATGTATGATGGGTATATGGGCACAGGCCTATGGGATCGTGGATATGTATGATGGGTATATGGGCACGGGACTATGGGATGGAGGATAATTATAATTTGCTATAACTAACCACAGTTAGTTACTATGCCCGGGCAGCGCCGGGCTCTTCAGCTAGTTTATATATATTTTTCCAATTATTTAAAAAAAAATTTTTTTACTCTTTTTAACTTTTTTTACTTTGCCCCACTATGGGACAATCTTTTTTTGCAGGTTGATGGAGATGCAGCAACTCCATGAGGTAGAAACTGTCAGCTTTGCACTGATTGAGAGACTTGCTGTTCCTGCACTGCGCATAATCAGCATGTTTCCTAGCTCTAGATGACATCCGTTCATCATGGCAACGATAGGGACCCTGCGTCACGCCGTGGGGTATCCGATCCAAAGGCAGAGGGGCTGTCTGCACTCTGCCGGCACCCGGAATGCTGCGATCGTGTTCAATCGCAGCATTTTGGGGGGTTTCAGTGCCAGAAGTGGTCTGTGACCACACCTGGCACTTAGTGCCAGGTGTTAGCTGTGAGAATCAGCTGACATTCGGCAGCGAATGCCCGCACACCACCTGTGTGCAAGGGTGATCGTACAGACGGATTATTACGTCTGATGTCAGTGGTTGCAGTATATAATTTGTTGTGCCTACTAGAGATGAGCTAATCAATTTCTAGGATGTTGTTCCATTGGTTAGGTCAGTATTTTATGGCCACTAGATGGGATCCCTGCAATCAGCCTCCTACCTGACGGCATCCACAGCTACTCTTTTGCTTAGCTGACCTAAAACAACAACCTCTGAAGAAGAACCTGTTGCGGGGTTCGAAACGCGTAAGGCATGGGGGTCTTCTTCCCCTTTCTGTTTTTATTATGAAAATATGTGAATAAAGTTTCCTGTGGATTTTATCAAATCTTCAGTGCCGGATCTTCCTTCTCACATCTAAAACAACATCATCATTGCAGTATGATGCATACACCACTTCTGCCATGCTAGCCAATTAAATGAGTCTCCACATTTGGAGGCAGGTAAAAGGCAGTTCACAGGGATGCCAAGCAACGGCGATCATATAGTGACATTGCCGCTGGACCAGAATCTTGCAAATTTATTCACTCATCTCTAGAGTCTATCTATTTGATATATACAGTGGCGACCAAAAGTTTTGCATTTTTTTTAAAACTGTGATTACTTCTGTCTGGTTGTTGTGATGTCAGTTTCCTGGTGATATTAGTAAACCAGAAGCAAATGGTTGACAGATATAAATTACATTTTACTTTCATTATAGCTTCCATTGTTAACCATTGATCCCAGCAGAATGTCACGTGACGGCTGTAGTCATTGATTGTTAACTTATAGAGCGCACATGGCAACTGCATCAAAGACATAAAGCACATTGAAGGGTTAACCCCAGATCACTGGGATTTTGTAATAAAAAAAGAGTTACAGATCATGGGGATAATTTGGATAACCCTTTTAGGGTATGTGCACATAGCGTCTTTTAAACAATGGCATACACAAATTGTTTTAGAAACAGAAAATGATTCAGAAAAACATTTTCTTAAAGCATCTGACAACTGTTATGACATCTTTTGCAGTGACTTTTCCCACTAGCTATTTTTTGGTACATTTTTTTTTTTTTTTATAAAATAGTGGTGACTTACAAGGAGAAGCCTCCAAAAGAATGGACAAGTAACTTCTTTCAGACACTTTAAGGCTTTCAAAGCCTGAAGCAGTTATAAGAAGTGACAAAAGACGCTTATTGAGTGCTTTTAGATTTGTGTTCTTGACAGAATCCAACTGAGAAAGACATCGAGTACACAGACCCTTGACTAATATATAAAATAAAACAAAAATGATTATGTTTTAATAAAGAGTGAGTAAGGCTGCAGTTTACATCTATAGGCATGATTTCACTAATGATTGTAAATTATCTTGTCCCCGCTGCAGTTTTATTCTCACAATTCTGATGTTGTTTCCTAAAGGGGTGTTTGCCATATTCAATTGTTTTATACTGTAAATCAGAACACTAAGAGAAATACAGCAAATAAATTCAGAAAGTTGGAAGAACAAGAAGAGCTGGACTTATTGAAATCGTAGCATCTTCATTGCCTAAATTACTCATTGGTGAAATATCTTATTAGAATCTAGTTTAGGTTTAAAAAGGCTACTTACTTGTTCTCCAGGTGGTCCAGGAGACCCAACTGATCCTGGTGCACCCCTTGGTACTTCGCCAAATAATGGGCAAGCGCTGGCACACTGACGTCGTACAGACTGGGCATATGACGACATTTGTTCAAGGACAACTTTCTGACACACTTCTATGACACGAGAGGCTGGGAAAGAAGGTCCCTGTTACAGGAAAAAAAAATAGAATATTTAACAGAATGAATTAAGTTACTTATGAGTGCATGATCTTATAGTGAAATAATTTCATTCTATTAGCCATAATCATTTACCTTCAGATACAGAAATGTTATGCAAAAAATATTCATTCCACTGGTGCACTAGTCTTGTTATTTAGATGACAGTTACCAGTAATTTTGTAATAGACTATATTAAGCATCACTTTCACAACTATATTTCTTTTAAGAAGGTTATGTCCCTTTATGTAAATGCATTTCACCATATTATTAGCTTTTCCTTACCCTGGATCCCATAGGCCCAATGTCTCCAAGGATGCCAGGATCACCAGGAAAACCTTGCTCTCCAGGTTGACCACGGGCACCATCTTCTCCTGGAGACCCTCTTCTTCCAAGAAGTCCTTCAGGACCTACTGGTCCACTGTCTCCAACCTGGATAATTACTATATGTTAATATACATTTCTAAACAAGTCAATGTATAATGTATTTATTTCATACATACAAGCATACGGAAACACACACTTACTTTTCCTTTCGGTCCTTTAACTCCTTTTTCTCCCTAAAATATATTAATTAGTTACCAAAAATAATAAAGAGAAATAAGTAACAACATAGCAAATGAAACATATGTGAGCAAACCATATACCTCTGTGCCACACTGATCGTAAAATCCCATTCACTTATGCACACATGTGGCTGCTGCAGTACTAGAACACATTCAGTCTGGTTCTGTACAGAACTTCAGAATGGGGCCTATAGATTAAGCAGCAAATTTCTTTACATAGCAGTGAGTTACCTATTGTGCACAGCAAGGTTTTGAAAATGAAGCATAATTGAGATAATATCTAGCGAATTTAAATTAATTTTATTCTCCTGGTCCAGAAGAATAACATTGTAGGAGACTGAAAGAGATAGCAGAAACAATTCCAGAACCACTAGCCAAAATCTTTGAAAATTCCTGGAGAACAGGAGAAGTCCCAGAAGATTGGAGTAGAGCAAATGTTGTCCCTATCTTCAAAAAAGGACAGAGGATGGAGCCAGAAAATTAAAGGCCAGTGAGCCTTATTTCCATATCAGGAAAAGTCTTTGAACAAATTTAACAGTATGTTCGTAAGTACTTGTATAAGAATACAGTAATTAACCAGAGCCAGCATCCTTGATTTCTGGAGCCTGGTGAATATATTGACATACAAGCATTTTTTGTCAGTCCTAAGGGATGCTTCTTCATAAGAGGCACTGGCATGGGAGGCTTTCTTACATACTAATAGGGTGAATGTTACAGCTCCTCCTGGACTCATATATACACATAGCCTCATTAAATCTTTTTATGTGGTCCTATATTTACTTAGCATAAAAACTGTAAACAATAATTATACTGGTCACTTGAATGGTATTTTAGGACTCCTTTATTTTGATTAATGGTAATTTTATGTCTGTTTGTCCTTATATGCTGACAGTACTTAACTACGCACCAGATAGATCTTTCTTCAGATATTTGGCTTTGGATACATTATAGCTTAGGTGTATAATAGAAAAAACTGTAGGAGGGGGATCACAGTACTCTAATTTTTCAAATGCCCTGCCCAAACATTGCCATATTATCTTTTTGATTGTATATATTATATAACTTTTTGTTGGCCACTTCAATATCCCCTGTAGGATATTCTGCTTTTTTACTATTGTTTTAATTATGTTTCAAATAAAAAAATATTTTTAATACTATGGATCTCTTCGGTACTCAGCTTTTTGTATACTAACTAAAAGGTTTAAGCTGGACAGACATCTGAGATGGTTTAGTGAATCCTGCATTGAGCAGGGGGGTGGACACGATGACTCTGGAGGTCCCGTCCAACTCTAACATTCTATGATTGTATGACTCTGTGATTTGACTCAATATGAGCAATATTAGGGTAAAGCTTATGCGGTTGTGCACAGGGTCTGTACAGCGCCACAGTAAAAAAACAATTGGCACCACCATGCACTATTCTCTTCCGTGTGTTGGATGGGACTTGCCTACTCAAGTCTATGGGTACACATTAAAAATCAGATCCCATTTAGATCATCTTTATTACATACAATCAATGCGATGCAATCTGGATGTTATATAGATGTCATATGGCTGAAAAAAAAGATGCACAGATAACAAACAAATGACAATACGAATGAAAAGTAGTTCAATTTTTCTGGATGAAAATCATACAATTTTTCAAGCTATCATCTGAACTGAGCCCTAGACTTTTTTGTGCAGTATGTACTGCAGTGTGGACTGATTATTTAAAAACTAACAAAAATTAAAACAGTTTGACTATGCATTCTCATTTAAACAAGCTGCATTTTATGCTGTTGGCATGTTTTTCTGAGTGACATATATTGTAAATTCAAAACCAACATTTTTTCCTGTTGCATAGCTTTGCACAGAGGTGTAATAATATTAGGAAGTTAGTTATTGAAATAAAATGGGTGATACCTTCTGTCCTTCTACTCCTTTGGCTCCTTGAATACCAGTACTGCCCTGTTACAAAAAAAATGTGCTATTATTTCTATTTGCCAATTGAACAATTTGTCCATGTTATTAGTATGAATTAATTTAGGCACCTAAAATTGTGTCCATATAATATTTTTGGGGTCAGGAATTTAGCAAAATGTCAAACATGCAGCAGTCTACAATTATTACAACCCACCTCTTCAGCCTACCACTAACTTCAGATACCTTCCCTTCTGCTTTCAAACATGCCACAATCACAATTATCCTTAAAAAGCTAACCCTCGACCCAACCGCTATATCCAGTTATCCCCCAATATCACTGCTCCCATTCACTTCCAAACTCCTGGAGCTGCACGTCCATGCTGAACTTTCCTCCCACTTCTCATCTAACTTGCTCATTGACAATCTATAGTCTGGTTTCCGTGCCCATCACTCCACTGAGACAGCCCTGACCAAAATTACTAATGATCTACTTACAGCTAAAGCTATACTCTATACTCCTCCTTCTAGACCTGTCCTCTGCTTTCGACACAGTTGACCACTGCCTCCTACTACAGATCCTCTAGTCCTTTGGCAGCAAAGACCTAGCCCTATCCTGGATCTCCCCATATCCTCCTTCTTCTCCTCTCGCTTCTGCAAACTCAATGTGGACAAATCTGAACACATTAACTTTCCTCCATCTCAGAGATCTTCCTTACCTGACCTATCTATCACAATTAATGACATCACGCTTTTCCCCTGTACCGGAAGTCTGCTGCCTCGGAGTAACCTTTGACTCTGCCCTGTCCTTCAAACCACACATCCAAGCTCTTTCCACCTCCTGTCACCTCCAGCTCAAAAATATTTTCAGAATCCGTCCTTTCGTCAACCCTCAATCTGATAAAATGCTTGTGCATGCCCTCATCATCTCCTACCTCGACTACTGCAACATCCTTTTCTGTGGCCACATTGCTAACACCCGCGTACCTCTCCAGTCCATCCTTAACTCTGCTGCCCGACTAATTCATCTCTCTCCTCGCTACTCTCCCACTTCTCCCCTCTGCAAATCTCTTTACTGGCTCCCATTCCCTCAACGTATTCAGTTCAAATTACTAATACTGACCTACAAGGCAATCTATAACCTGTCTCCTCCATATGTTTCTGAACTAATCTCCCGATATCTTCCCTCATGCAATGTCCCAAGTCCTCCTTCTTTCCTCCACACTTATTCGCTCCTCAACCAACTGCCTCCAAGACTTCTTCTGAATATCCCCCATCTTCTGGAATTCTTTGCCCCAACACGTCCGACTTTCAACCACATTCGGATCCTTCAGACAAAATCTGAAAACCCACCTCTTCAGGAAAGCTTACAGCTTGAAATGACCCCGCTGCCTCCTCACCACTACCGGAGCTACCACCTCAACCAATGCCGCAGCTGCTGCAACCCCCCAACCTAATGTCTCCTTTCCCACCATCCTGTAGAATGTAAGCCCACAAAGGCAGAGTCCTCTCCCCACTGTATCAGTATGTGATTGTTAGTTTGTTTACTGTAAGTGATATCTGTAATTTGTATGTAACCACTTCTCATGTACAGCACCATGGAATCAATGGTGCTATATAAATATATAATAATAATTATCTAGTGCATTTGTCATCGTACTAACCCCTTCCCAAAATCTGTCTTAGGCCTGTTTCACACGTCAGTGGCTCCGTGTAGTGAGAGTTTTCTCACATACCGGAGACATTGACACATGTAGACCCATTCAAATGAATGGGCCTATGCACATGTCAGCGTGTTTTCACGGACCGTGTGTCCGTGTGCAAAACACGCAGATATGTCCGTTTTGACCCGAACACACGGGCTGCAATATGTGCAGCACATGTGCACACAGAGAACAGTGTAAACTGTCCTCTGTGAGCACGGATGGCCGCCGGAGAAGAAGCGGCTACTGTAAGCACTGTTCCCCTGCATGTGTTGCTGAACGCGGCTGCCATTCTCCCTGCTCTGCCAGCAACAGCGCGAGCAGGGAAGAATTAATGAAAAAAACGAAGTGGGGTCCCCCCTATATTTTTAACCAACCTGGCAAAACTAACAGGTTTGGGCTGCTATTCTCAGGCTGGTAAGGGGCCATGAATGTGGGCCCCGCCAGCCTAAAAACAGCATCCCGCAGCTGCCCAGAAAAGGGAGCTTTGTTGGGTTCTTCCCACTTGCCCTGTAGTGGTGGCAAGTGGGGTCATAAGGGGTTAATGTCACCTTTCTATTGTAAGGTGACATTAAGCCCGACTTAGCAATGGATTGGCCACATGTGTGCCACACATATTACATACACGGACACACAGACATCTCTGGTACCGTTTTTTCCGGTACTGGAAATATCAGGACGTGAGAAAGAGGCCTTATATGTATGGTGCATGTTGATACAGGTGCATAAAGTGGAATTAGCAACTGAGCCCGCACCATACTAAGCAGATGTCGACTGAGCAAAGTTAAGCTCCAATCGCTGCTGATAACACCTCAAATACTGTTGTTAATCCTTGACAGCAGCATTCAAACTGCACAATCCCAAGGGTGCACCATTCCAGACACCTATTGCACCCATCACTGCAAAATTACAGAAAGATAAAGGTTTGCTCTGGTAGTAAGGAAAGCTTTCAGGTTCAAGAACCCTGACGAAACTAAAAGAAGTAAAAGTAAAAAAAAGTTTCTTACAACAAAAATCGAAAAAAAGGTTTTAAAAAAATCTGAAAAATTAACTTATTCAGTACTTCTGCATCTATAAAAGTCAACTCTGTCAAAATTTTATTTTTTTTAAAAAAAGTCATGTTATGGGTTTCAGAAAACTGATGACAAAAAACTTTTTACGATACAATGAACACCGAAAAAGCAAAACAATAAAAATAAAGGATTTGCTTGCTTTTTTCACTATTTCACTTCACTTAGATTTTTTTCTCCTATTTTCCACCACATTTTATGGTAAAATTAGTGTTGACATTCAGAGCTAAAACCTTTCTTGCAAAATAAAATAAAATAAATCATCATGGCTATGGCAACAGAAAAATTCAAAAAATGATGGCTCCTAGAAGAAGGGGAGGAACAATCAAAACTGCAAAAACAAATATTGTCTTGTGTTGGGAAGTGATTAAAGGGGTATTTTCTAGAACATCTGCAAATTGCTGCATGTGATGGAGCAGTCATTAATTTTTTCATGGATAAAATTGTATAGAATTAAAAAAAATCAACTCTGTATGACTTTATATGAAATATGAGGAATACAAAGGCACAACAGAGCCAGAGAAAGTGCCACTGAAGAAATATTACAGCTTTGTACAAATTGAATTTGTACAGTCATCCTATGCCTGTAAACATAAACCCTTACCCAGATATATAAAAGGTGAGATTTTCATTTTATTGCAAGTTGTGGGGACAGGAGGGAGGCCCAAGCTGGTCTTCTGCACAAGGTTCTACAACCCTTTAACTACTGTACATACATTTTGATGTCAAGTAATAGAGTTACCTTTGGACCAGTTGCACCAGGAGGTCCAACATGACCCTGTAAATAATAAAAAATGATAATTCTTTACATGTATTTTTACAAGTTTTTCTAAACAGAAAACCCAATTAAAATGAAACAAATAAGCTAGGAACACCACACACCACAATGATAAAAGTTGACATTACTCACAGCTTCTCCAGGTGGTCCAATAAATCCAGGTCTGCCAGGGAGTCCTGCTTCTCCTTTTGGTCCTTGCGGTCCCTTTGTATAAAGAAAAAAACATTTATGTAGATGGATTTATAAAAGACCTATGAAATTGCACAGAAACATTTGTGCAGTTTTGGTTTCTAAGTTAATTGCAATGTACGGCTAGGCATAGACAAAAGGCAATCATTACTTGCAAAAATTCTTCCCAAAAGGCAATGATACAGTATCTGTTTTGCCTTTCTGCAATCATAAGATCTTTGTCTCTTTTGATTTCCTTCTCAATGGCAAATAATTTTACTGAACTGACAAAAAATTATAACCCTGGACCATCATCGCTCTGAATTGCTGATCGCTGGATCTTCCTACAATCTTGGAACATTATTTGTCTATCAGCAACCTCTGATGGGCTGCAGCCTTCACATTTCCATCAAAGCTGATATCTGCTGATGGGATACATCACTCACATAAATATTAAAGGTTTGTTGGGAACACAGCTCTCAGAGCAGACTACTGGTGCGGGTCCAAAAAGTAAGCATGTTTTTGTTTTTTTTATTCAGCACTAGGGATGGGTGGACACATGGATGTTCAAGTGAATGGGTGCACAAACAGCATGGGAAACAGCTCTGACCGGCAGTTACCTTACTGAACTGACCGCTGATGACAGCTGCTGGGTATCACAATTCCCACGCTGTCACACAGCATATGAACCAGTGGCTGTGACAAGTATTGACAAGGTTACCACCGATCTGACACCGGCTGATGACCTGCGGTCATCAGCATCGCCTGCTCTAGTTGATGTATTCACCAGCTGGTACCTGTGCATAGTGGTAGCTTTACTACTGGTACTACTGTGTATTTATGTATTTTTACTACTGGATTAGTAATGGGGGTGTCTGACACCTCTCCATTACTAATCCCCAAAACAATTACCCCAATTGCCACCGCATGAGAGCGATCGGGAAGAGCTGAGGCATCAAATATAATGTGCTACTTCTGGGGTGGCTTCAGGCTGCTATTTGTAAGTTGGTAATGGCCCAATAACCATGGGCATTCCCAACCTGTTAATATAAGCCTGCAGCTGTCTGATTTCCCTTAGCTGGCTATTAAAAAATAGGGGGGGTATTTTTATTATTTATTATAGGGGGTTTTATTTATTTATTACAAATAAATTTAAAAAACAATGTGAGGGCCCCCGTATGTTTAATAACCAGCCAAGGTAAAGCAGACAGATGTGAGCTGGTCTTATTATTCTGGGAAGAGGCCAATATCCTTGAATCTTCCCAGCCTATTAATATCAGCTTCCAGATGTCTGCTTTGCCTTTGCTGGTTATTAAAAATGGGAGGCCTAAAAAAATGGCATGGGGTCACCCCTATTTTTAGTAACCAGCTAAGTCAAAGCAGACAGCTTGGGCTGATATTAATAGGCTGGAAAGGACCAAGGGTATTGGTCCCTGCCCAGACTAATAACACCAGCCCTCAGCCGCACCAAGAATGGCACATCCCTTAGAGATGTTAATTCTGGGACTTAGACTCGGCTCTTCCCGATTGCCATGGTCTGGAGGCAATTGGGGTAATGGAATTGTGTGGTTTATGTCAGCTGTATAATGTCTGCTGACATCAAGCCCACAGGTTAGTAATGGAGAAGTGTCTATCAAGCACCCACATTACTAACCCAGTAAGTAAAAGGGGAAGAAAACACTGAAAAAAAATTTTGAAAAAAAACTCCCCAACAATTTCCCACTTTCCCCCATTTATTAAAAAAATAATAATCCACAGGGTCGGCCATAATCCATAACTTTACTGATATCACCTCATTTCACAGCAGCCGGACCTCGTGGAGCACATCGCAAGACCTGGCAGTGGCTGCTGCTCCAGTCTATGGAGCTGCGTTGTCTGAACAGAGATACATAGACTGGATGAAGAAGATGGGATCATCATGGGACCTCCATATTATGGAGTATGGCAGACCCTGTGGATTATTTATTTATTTTCAAATAAATAATTTTGTAGGCTTGTTTTTTTCTCTTTTTAAAGGGAAGGTGCCATCAAAAAATTATTTCTTTATAGTAATTGAAAAAATGTAAATAATTAATGTTTAAATCTTCCTAAAAATATTATCATTTGTTTATAATTTAGTAAAATATGAAAAATAATTTTAAAAGGTTTTGTATTTCCACTTTTAAACGCTAGGAGGAGCAGCTACTGAAATTTGAAAAAACCTAGTGTACACCTAGCTCACATTACTGCCCTGCAGTAAATATGGGCTGGGTCTGCTGACATGGTGTGATGTCACTTATCCCCTCCCCTTCTGTGTGTGTGTTAAGGGATAAGAGAGGATGACATTTAGGAACACAGTGAGCAGCCATTTTGTTGGTGACTGCAAAGTTATATTGACAAGTAGTCACCGAGGATGGCAGGCAGCAACGATTCTGGGAGATACATGGTGGAGCGAGCAGGGTGACAGCATATAGATCACACATAATGCCGCCATATAGATCTCACATACTACAATCAGTATCACACATGGGAGGATTAGATACACGGCTCATCAGACAGTATCACATAGGATGGGATTAGATATATGGCTCAGCAGACAGTATCACACAGGATAGAATTAGATACACGGCTCAGTAGACAGTATCAGACAAGAGAGGATAAGATACACAGCTCAGCAGTCAGTATCACACAGGATAGGATTAGATACACAGGTCAGCAGTCAGTATCACACAGGATAGGATTAGATACACAGGTCAGCAGTCAGTATCACACAGGATAGGATTAGATACACGGCTCCGCAGACAGTATCACAGGATAGGATTAGATACAGGGCTCAGTAGACAGTATAGGAGATGATTAGATACACGGTTTAGCAGACTGTATCACACAGGATAGGATTAGATACACAGCTCAACAGACAGTATCACACAGGATAGGATTAGATACAGGGCTCAGTAGACAGTATAGGAGATGATTAGATACATGGTTCAGCAGACTGTATCACACAGGATAGGATTAGATACACAGCTCATCAGACAGTATCACACAGGATAGGATTAGATACAGGGCTCAGTAGACAGTATAGGAGATGATTAGATACATGGTTCAGCAGACTGTATCACACAGGATAGGATAAGATACACAGCTCAGCAGCCAGTATCACACAGGATGGGATAAGATATATGGCTCAGCAGACAGTATGACGCAGGATAGAATTAGATACACGGCTCAGTAGACAGTATCATACAGGAAAGGATAAGATACACAGCTCAGCAGTCAGTATCACACAGGATAGGATTAGATACACAGGTCAGCAGTCAGTATCACATGGATAGCATTAGATACCAAGGTCAGCAGACATTATCACACAGGATAGGATTAGATACATGGCTCAGCAGACAGTATAGGAGATGATTAGATCCACGGTTCAACAGACTGTATCACACAGGATAGGATTAGATACACAGCTCAGCAGTCAGTATCACACATCGGAGGATTAGGTACACAACTCAGCAGACAGTATCACAGAAAGGGATTAGATATACGGCTCAGCACAGTATCAAACAGGATGGGATTCGATACACTGCTCTGCATACAGAATCACACAGGATAGGATTAGATACACAGCTCAGCATACAGTATCACAGGATAGGCTTAGATACACGGCTCAAGCAGACAGTATCACAGAGGAGAGGATTAGATACACGGCTCAGCATAGAGTATCACAGGATAAGATTAAATACATGGCTCAGCAGTCAGTATCACACAGGATAGGATTAGATACATGGCTCAGCAGACAGTATCACATGAGAGGATTAGATACACAGCTCAGCAGACAATATCACACAGGATAAGATTAGATACACTGCTCAGCAGACAGTATCACACAGGATAGGATTACATACACAGCTCAGCACAGTATCATACAGGATGGGATTAGATACACGGCGCAGCAGTCAGTATCAAACATGGGAGGATTAGATACACAGCTCAGCAGACAGTATCATAGAGGATGAAATTAGATACACAGACAATCCCAGACAATAGGACTGAGCTGTGCTGACCCCTCACCCCCCACAGCTGCAGAAGCTGAGACAACTCACTGCTGTATGTGTGTGAGAGAGAGGAGCATTCACAGGTCAGCTGCTGCTAGCTCTTCAGCCCTCCTTATAGGGGAAAAGTGGAGCTCACAGTTTACACTGTGGGCTCCAGAAAAATGGCACCGATCTCCTCCCTTCTCTGTGATCTGGACAGACCAGGGGGCATGCCCAGATCACATCAGGGTGCAGCTCAATACTAGGTATGGAGTCTGCAGGCAACTGCTGTCTCCTATGCACAGGGCAGCCATATTTGCAGAGTGTAAGTGTCTCTTACACTCCTGCAAAGCAAAATGTCAGCACCCAGTGGCTGCAAAAATAATTAATATTAAAAAAACAATAAAAGTTAAAAAATTTAATTTTGTATTAAAAATAATTTTTATATAAATAATCATTTTTAATACAAAAAAAATATTGTGGCACCTTCCCTTTAAGACAGCTGTGAACTGGTCTTATTATGCTGGGAAGGAGCCAATATCTATAGACCTTCCCAGACCATTAATATCAGCTCCAAGATGTCTGGTTTGCCTTAGCTAGTTATCAGAAATAGGGAGTACCCTACCCTACATAATTTTTTTAGGGTCCCCTCATTTTTTATAACCAGCAAAGGCAAAGCAAATTGCTAGGGGCTGATAATAATAGGCTATGAAGGTGCAATGATATTGGCAACTTCCCAGCATTATCACACCAGACCACAGCTGTCTGCTTTCCTTTGGCTGGTTATTAAAAGATGGGGTGGACCTCACATCCTTTTTTTCAGTTATTTATTTATTAGTATTTTTTATCCAGGAAGTTCCAATGGTAATCCAATTGTGAAATGTCCTATGACACCCATTGAATCCTAATGAGTCTCTTAAGAAACTTCTTAGAATGAGACTTCATAGTTCACGCCTTTTCAGCAAAAGGCATGGAAAGTACACTCCTGCCTGCCACTGATCGTGAATAACCCTATTGAGCCTCGCTCTGAGAAAATTCTGAGAACTAGACACTGAGTTAGTAATGGGGTGTCTGATAGACACCTCCCCATTGCTAAACTCTGGACTTGATGTTAGCAGACATTACACAGCTGACATCACCTCCAAAATATTACCCTGCTTGCCAATGCACCAGTGCAAGAGAGAAGAGCCGGGCAAAGCACGAGAATTGGTGAATCTAATGGAGTGGCTGGGGGCTGCTATTTTTAGGCTGGGGAGAGTCAAATACCCATGGACCTTACCACCCTGAGAATACCGTCTCCCAGGTGTCTGCTTTACCTAGGATGGTTATCAATACTTGGCATGGCTATAGTAGGGCCTGAAGTGCACACACCAGAAAAGCTTGTTGATTGGCTGAGCTGCAACCTTCCAACAATTTTGTTTGGGCTGCCGAACTCGAACACTAACAGACATGCAAAAGAAGTCTGTGTTCAGAGCCCTTTCACGAAAACTAGGTGTACGGTATGGTCACCAAACTTTACCATTCGGGTTCATCCATCACTAAGCAGCACATTGGGGATATTCACAAAGTTGACAACCCATTTAAGGAAAATGTATCGCCTTATTTCTGTTCTTTTATTTTCTGGTCATATTTATTAATTCTACTTTCTTTCCACGATTTTTGGACAGTTATGTGAGAGTTGCTCTAGCAGCAGTTCCAAACAAAGATAGTAAAAAAACAAGCATAAAGGCACCCAGAGTTTTTCTTAAAATAATAGGTTATTTTATTTTGTGCCAGTATGATTCCTTTATTTTTTTATTTTACAAAGCTATTTTCACAGCTCAGTTGCATTAACTTGCTTTTCCCTAAATCAATGACTGGCTAGGACCTGGGGTCATTGCGTTCTTCCACTGCTGTCATTATTGCGTAAAATAAATATGTATATGTGGATTTTATTTATGAAATTACATGTATTACAGAAAATGAGCACAAGAAAATTTGCATCCTTTTACTTACAGGTCTTCCTCTTGGACCCTCTGGACCTCGTTGCCCCACAAATCCCTTTTCTCCCTTTAGTATAAATAATTGACATACCATCATTAGTATTATATAACATTTAGCTATAGCCTAGAACTGAAATTAAATGTAAGAAAATAGTGAGTTCAAAGTAAATAAAATCTAAACCACTATTGACATCTCACTTTCTAAAAAGAACACAGAATCCCCAATTTTACCTTTTTTGTGCTATCAATTGACCTCTAGGTAAAGTAATGTTAAAAGCTTTATATATATATATATATATATATATATATATATATCTGATTACACAAATTTAACTCAAAATCATATATTTATATATTGTTTTACCTTAAATCCCAAAGTGCCGCGACGTCCTTCATTACCCTGGAGACCTTGAAAAGCCTGTTAATACAACAAAAAATAGCTCTTTTCTAAGGTCATTTTCTTAATGTTCTGCAAAAAGAGCATTTCAAAATCAGTGCTGGATAAAGTTTTGAAATATAGTTCCTAACTTCCTAATTCTAAGAAATATCAAAAAATAACAAATAGGCTCTTTCACACTGATGTTATTCCTTCTATTATTGACAACCATGCAAAATTGAACCAATATTAATTAATACATTTGGATGCCATTTACCGTATTTTTCAGACTAGAAGACATACCAGACCATAAGACACAACCCAAATTTTTAGAAGGAAAATTGGGAAAAAAATTAGTGTGTCAAATGAGGGTGCATCTTACAGTCTGAATTCAGCTTACCGGGTGGGGGGATCAGCAGCGCTAGTGAAGCTGGATCACAGGAGGTGTTTGTTGGTTCGGTGATGATCTGACTCCCATTCCAGGCTGTTGTGGTTCGGCGATGCATGGTGGTGCGGGGGCTCCCCCGACATTTTGTGAAAGCCAGAACCCCACACATCCATTGCTGCAATGTGATGGCCTCTGGCAAATTGGCCACCAGAGGCGGCGCATGCGCAAATTGAGATCTCATCTCCTGATATCTCAATCTGAACATGCGCCTCTTCCAGTGGCCATTTTCCCGGAGGCCACCACATTGCAGCAATGGAAGTGCAGGGGTTCCAGGCTTTCACAAAATGTTGGTGGAGCCCCAGCCCCACTAAGCATTGCCGAAGCTGTCGCACCAGTCTGGGATGGGAGTCAGATCAACGCCCTGCAGTGTTGGACCATTGAACACGCCCTCTTCCCAGCCCAGGGCAGGCACAATCACGTGACTCCTGGTAAGTACAAATTTTTTGGCGGAAAAAGTGTGTCTTATGGACCTAAAAATATGGTACAATTTGCTGTACTTTGACACACAGGCAATTTATTGCTCACTGCACTTTTCTAAATTTTGTATATTTTTATTAGAATTTGTATACTATTCATCAAAGAAACAGCAAAGAAAGAAAATAACATAAGGAATAAAGTAAAGTAAGGAAAACATAATTTGCTATGGGTCCATTTTTATAGATATCTAAAAGACAAAATTTTGAAATGATCATTTCCTGTGATAAAAATATCTAAACAAATAACATGTTAAGTCAGTTATTAGTATATTGGCTGAAAGAGGAATATCTTATTCCAAGGTTACCACATTTTATTGCACTTTTCTAAACATGGCATATACTGGAAACCCTAAGGGAAACCCAACGGAAACCAGAAAAATCAGCTTCTAAAGAGTAATGTTTGTTGTTAGATTTGTTATAGCAGAGATGTTAAACTAAAATACACAAAAGGACAAAATTAAAAACTTGAAAAAAATCGCTGGCCATCTACAATTGAGGAAGTTTTTCCTTATCATCTACTGTATAATAATAAATGCGCTAAGCAGCTTCCGGGTTGTAACAACTTCCGTCCAGTTGTAACTGGTGACGTCACAGCACACCTCTTGCCATGTTAACCCTCAACAAACCACTCCTCCTCAACACACACTCCTCTCACCTTTCACCATCTCCACTCACTCTTTCACTCCACATACGACCATTTCTCTCACTCCATCTCTCATACTCACGCCGTCATCGCCGCTGCTCCACGATCCCCGGCATCTTCTTCCGCCGGCGCCATCCTGAATCCAGACCTTGTCCACGCCGGCGACATGTTCTTGCGGCGACGCCATCTTGGATCGGCAAGATCCCGCGATACTCAAGATGGCGTCGCCGCAAGAACATGTCGCTGGCGTGGACGACGTCAGGATCCAAAATGGCCAACATCATCCTGGATCCCGACGTTGTCCACGCAGGCGACATGTTCTTGCGGCGACGCCATCTTGAGTATCGCAGGATTTTGCGATACTCAAGATGGTGTCGCGGCAAAAACATGTCGCCGGCGTGGACAACGTCGGGATCCAGGATAGCGCCGGCGGAAGAAGATGTTGGGGATCGTGGAGCAGCAGCGATGACGGCGTGAGTATGAGAGACGGAGTGAGAGAAAGGGTCGTATGTGGAGTAAAAGAGTGAGTGGAGATGGTGAAAGGTGAGAGGAGTGTGTGTTGAGGAGGTGTGTGTGTTGAGGGTTAACATGGCAAGAGGTGTGTCACTATCCTCCCAATGCGATAGCATCGGGCCTTAATCTAGTCAAATATAATGATTAAACTTTTCATATGGAAACAAACTTAAAGGGGTTGTCCCACAAACAAACTACACTTTAAGTCCTCCACGTTATAGTCCACCATACAGTATAATGGGCCACCACATAGTCCTCCATACAGTATAATGTCCTGTCCAACATAGTCCTCCATACAGTATAATGGGTCACCACATAGTCTTCCATACAGTATAATGAATTAATTGTGCAAATTATACCAGTAAATGATATTGTGAGATCAGAAGTTATAAGCAGACTGAGTACATAAATAAAGCGTTCATTTTTGTCTTACTTCAATTCCATCATCACCATCCCGTCCAAATTGGCCAGGGTCACCAATTATTCCCTGAAAATCACAAAGAATGAAGAAATTTAAGGTAAATTTTACTTTAAAAAAATCTTTTCAGAATAAGTTGTCCTTTGTGTGTACGTGAGGATTAGCACAATATTTTACAGCACTTAGAGATTTGAGATATGCATTCCTGCTTTTCATTGCTTTTAGCACATGTAGAAAACAGCGACAGCATTGAGAACATTTTGCAACTTTACTGAGCTGTGTGGATGTGAATCAAGCTCTTATGTGGAGTTAAAGTCTTGTTAAAAAGCTCAGCACAATCTTTCTGTCTCTCTCTGATTGTTTCCTTACTCTGCTCCTCTCTCCCCCACTTTACCCATCTCCATAGGGTATAATAGGAGGTATAACCTGACACTTTACTGTGCTGGCAGACCATTTAGTCTGAGCAAGATGGAGCTGACTTGTTTTCCAGAGCTGATTACAAATTCAGTAGGCAGAAGAAGGCGTGGTTCATAAGTTGGGAAAGAAGCAGATTTTTCTGATAAGATGTATCACAAAGTTTCTTATACTCCCCTGTAGTATTATTATTATTATTATTATTATTATTATTATAGTAGATGTAGTGATGAGTTGTTAGGATTGGCGGAACGCACCAAATAAGAATTTATAATGAGGTGCGTTAGCCACCCGGGGTCCACCGTGCGGTGATGGAGAAACAGCAGCTTGCACAATGGTGGAGCAAGGCTACGAGAAAAACACTTTAAGCACACTTAGCTAAATGTCACTCAGTGTGCACAGAGCGCAAAGCACCAAGCTCTGTTACACCACACCGGTACTAAAAAGCAACACTCACTCATCACTAATAATAACGACATTAGTAGTATGACTATATAGGTCATAGAACATCAATAAAAATTAGCCCTGTCTTGTTCTTAATCCAGTGCTCCAGTGCTGAAAAATCAAGGTTTGAACTCATATACAAAGTAGCCTGGAAGTACACAAAGAGCATGTGATTGCATTCGGTGGTGTATCGACATGTCTACAATGCACTTCCAGCCTAACGTGTTATGTAGCTTGTTTTCTCAGCATTGGCAAATCAGACAACTGCAAAACAGATGTACTGTGTATTCTCATTCAAGCAATTTTATAACCACTACTAGAGGTTTACAAGTAAAGACGTCCTGATAAATTCCCTATAATGATGGCTTACATTAATAAAATTAGATTACCTTCTTAAATGCCTATATTATGGAGATTAGTAGAAGCGTACTGGCAAATCATGACAGATAATTAAGAATTTAAAACACTGCTCAAAAAAACACATTACATGGTACTAAACACATTGGTTAGATATGTCAGTTACTTTCACTGTACAACAAATTACTGTCACTCAAATAAATATTTTGGTTAACAGTAAAAAAAAAATGAGCCAATTTACCTGTGGGCCGTGGAATCCTTTCTGACCTTTTGGTCCTGGTATGCCCTAAAAAGTACAAATATTATAACTAGTTAATCCATTATTCAAAAAGTAGATAACTTTGTTCCCATGGCCTCCAAACTGTTTGCCAAAGTCAACTCAAATTCTTTATTGTAACTTTTCAAAAACTCAAGATATTCCATTATGCCAGTGTTTACAACATTGTTTTTAGCTAGTTGGCCATCCGCAGGTGATCCTGAGTTTTTATCATCTGCAAATGCTACTGTCCACTTGTGGCAACAGGGCCCGGGCATTACTAGAGATTATTTCTAAAGTAAAAACCATATCATTGGCAGTTAATACAAAACTTTTACATTTGAATTTCTGTGCTTTTGTTTTTTCCTCTACCTTATCGTTTTTTATTTTTCCTTCAACGTAGCCAAATGCAGACTATTTTTGGTTTGTTTTGTTTTGGGTTTTTTTGACATATGAGTTATAGTTTAGGATGACACCATTTGTTTACCATAGATTGCACTGGGGAATGAGAAAAAAACTTTGTGTGGTGAAATGATTAGTTTTGTTTTTATGTCAGACATTGTAGGGTAAAAAGGGATTTGAATGTGATTGTTCAAGTCAGTAATATTTCAACAATCTCAATCTTGTAGTTTTTTTATTATTTAAGTGGTGAAAAAATTCTGAGATTTGTGAAAAAAATTGGTTTGTTGCAACATTTTCTGAAGCCATCTTAACCCCTCACCAACATGTGACATACCGGTACGTCATATGCCGTGTCCATAACTTTGATGCAGGACCTCACGCCGAGCCCACATATTTCCCTGCACTTGAAGGCAGATTTAATCAGCCATTATGTGCCTCTAACAGCTGCGGTGAGACCGTATTGTCAGAATAATCTCGAGTGCGGAGACCCGTGCCGCCCTGCAAGTGATGTCACTGGTCTTGTCAAACTATTCTGACAATGCGCTCCTTTGACGGCTCATAACTGCTGATCTGAACTGGAAAGAGAGCATGCTGACCACTGATGATGCTACTTTTGAATATTCCACCATGCACTGGGATATCATTTAAAAGGAAGTGGAAAAAAAGCAGTTATATAGTGTAGTTAGGGAAGGATAGAGTATTTTTAATTCAAGCATATTAGACAATAGTTTAGATCATGGCATTCAATAAATAGTGATTTAGGATGAAAATCAATTTGAATTTCAGGACACCCCTTTAATTTTTCTGTTGAGGGAGAAATGTGGAGGCTTGCTTTTTGAGTGGTGAACTGATGTTTTATTGGTACACTTTTGGGGTAAATATAACAATTTAGTTTGTTTTATTGCATTTTTGGGAGAAGGTACAGCAGCTGAAAAGTACGTTATCTATCCATTTATGCAAAGGGGTAACTACAGTAGCAACCAAAGGAGGTGGTATGGAACTCAAAGGTTGAGGGAGTCCACTCAGGTGTAAGAAAATTACAAGCTACATAATTTTGATGATTATAATAATGTTGATTGCTTTTTGTGCACCTGTTTCTGACTCCAGACCTTTTATCGGGTGGTAGTGACTTTCATTTTGCTATAAGTCACTTTCAATTCTAGTTATTGCTCTGCATTTAGTTAATTCATTGCAACCTTGTATTTTTTTCTTTTTATATAGCTCAAATTATGTTGAACCACAACCATTTGCAAAAATTTAAATGTGATGTAATACTTACTGGCTCGCCTTTATTTCCTATAATTCCTGGCTCTCCTGGGTCACCAAAAAGTCCCTGAAAAATTAGTTATAATTTATTATAAAAAATTAATAGTGTTTTATTGGTCAGTTTTGCTTACCATTACACTGGTATACAGTGATATGTGGTTCTAATGATGTCTGAACAGTTTTATATTAAGCTTATGGTGCTGATTAAGAATATGACTTTGGTTTTGCCAGATTGGCTCTAGTTTCTGAGATATTTGATAATTAATTACAGTAGAATTCTGGCTTCAAAAATTCACTTTTATTGCATTGTAAGCCTACAAATTGAAATACAAAATAATTATATTGGACATTTCATTAGCTAAGACACTGTTAGAGTCAAAAGACCTAAAGTCGAATTGGGGGAATGCATTGTTTTCATGGATTAATTATCTCAAAAACTAGATCCAATTCAGCAAAAGTAATGGGATTTATGAATTCAGAACCCTCAAAATACCTTGGCACCTGAAAAAAAACAAATTTTTTTTAGACCTGTGTTAGTATTTTTTTTAATAAATGAATTTGCTAAAATGATAAAACTAAGGATGATTCTATATGTATACCATTATAAATGTGTTGAATTATTTATTGAAGATATTGCATGCATTTTTTTTCTTACTATTGCAAATAATTCATTAATATCTATAAATTTCACAAAACCTTTTGTCCTTGTCTGCCTAGAAGACCCTCAGCTCCAGGAAAACCATCATCACCCTAAGAATGAAAATGTCATACTGGTAAGTTGTATATTACTATTCATAATTTATTTTATACTTCCGTTAATTCAATATCAGTTGAACAAAATAATGAAGAATCATTGGGAAGTTTTCATTGTAGGGCAATATAATATTACCGAGCTACATTTATAGTATATGCTTAATTGAATAAAATAATGTAGAATCATTGGGTTTTTTTATTGTAAGGCAAATGATATTACCAAGCTATACAGTATATATTTGCTATATATGCCTGAATTAGGTAACCTTTACTTGTTACATTTTCCATTCATCATGTAAATCTACAGAACAATGTAAATGTGGATAAGACAAGACGAAGTGAAGAATATTAAATGACAAATAAATTGTACACAGGCTGAAATATTTCACCTATAATAAAAGATGTGCCTATAAAACTAATGTACCTTTACTCCTGTAAATCCTGGAATTCCTTCATATCCAGTTTCTCCTTCCTCTCCCTAAGAAATTGAACATCAATTGGAACATGATTTACAATAATAATCTAGGCCACGTGTATACTGCAATGGATCTTTACTGTACCTCTGCTATAGAGGTTTGATTCTTGCTCCATCGCAGAGTGTATGCTTGGAGAATTAAAGCACCAAATTCAGTATTGTAGGCAGAATGAGCAGTATTGTATGAGTCTTAAGTTTGGAAAACACGAATCATTTAAAGACCATTAAAAATGCTTGACAACTCTGTTGGAGGATCCCCAACATTTTGGGAAAAAGAGGAATCCAAACCCTTAATAAACTTCCAAAAAAACAGTGATCCCCAACAATTTTTCTTTCCATGATCCTGAGCCCTTGTGTCCAGAGTCACATTCAGAGAAGGAAATATAGGCTTGGATAGGACATGGCTAGTTAGGAGAGGTGATGTAGTTATGAAAATGACCCGACAAGACCATTTCCAAACGTTTCCAAATCACTGTGCTTTCATTGTGTCGTCTGAAGTATTATCTATACATACAACACTGCCCAACTTAGTTTAGCATAGGGTTATTGATGATTTCATCAAATAAATATAATTACAGCAACAGTTCAAACGATAGCTGCCACTCACATCTTCTTATAAGAATTGTTTTATTGATCCAATAGTAAAAAAGGCACAAAAATGGCTGAACACAACAGCACAAAAATTAAAAAGGCAGAAAAGAAATATCCGCTGTGCTCCCAGGCAGCATGTTTCAGACCTACATGATCCTTTGTCAAGCAAAAACCTATATAAAAAACAAGACACAGTGCACTAGACTTACTGTGTAACTGGCATCCTCCTGCCTCTGCCTTTATGAAGTGGGGCTTCTGCACACTATAAATGCAATTGTTTTATGACTTGTGTTGGTAAATACAGCTGTCCTTTTTTTGCTACAGTGGGCGAAATATGCACTCGATCCCTTGCTGATTTTGTAAGTTTGCCCACCGACAAAGACATGAACAGTCTATAATTTTAAGGGTAGGTTAATTTTAACATTGAGAGATAGAATATCAAAAATAAAATCCAGAAAATCACATTATATAAATTATATATATTTATTTGCATTTTTGCAGTGAGAAATAAGTATTTGATCCTCTACCACCCATTAAGAGTTCTGGCTCCTACAGACGAGTTAGACACTCCTAATCAACTCGCTACCTGCATTAAACACAGCTGTCCTACATAGTCACCTTTGTAAAAGACTCCTGTCCACAGACTCAATTAATTGGTCAGACTCTAACAACATGGGCAAGACCAAAGAGCTTTCTAAGGATGTCAGGGACAAGATCATAGACCTGCACAAAGCTGGAATGGGCTGCAAAACCATAAGTTAGATGCTGGGTAAAAAGGAGACAACTGTTAGTAAGACAATGAAAGAAATACAAAATGACTGTCAATCAACATCGATCTGGGGCACCATGCAAAATCTCACCTCGTGGGGTATCCTTGATGATGAGGATGGTGAGAGATCAACCTAAAACTACACAGGGGGACTTGTTAGTGATCTCAAGACAGCTGGGACCACAGTCACCAAGAAAACCATTGGTAACACATTATGTCGTAAAGGTTTAAAGTCCTGCAGTGCCCGCAAGGTGCCCCTGCACAAGAAAGTACATGTGCAGGCAAGTCTGAAGTTTGCCAATAAACACCTGCATGATTCTGCAAGTAATTTGGAGAAGGTGCTGTGGTCAGATGAGACAAAAATTGAGGTCTTTGGCATTAACTGAACTCGCCGTGTTTGGAGGAAGAGAAAGGCTGCCTATGACCCAAAAAACACAATCTCCACTGTCAAGCATCGAGGTGGAAACATTATGTTTTGGGGATGTTTCTCTGCTAAGGGCACAGGACTACTTCACTGCATCAATGGGAAAATGGATGGAGCCATGTACTGTAAAATCCTGAGTGACAACCTCCTTCCCTCCACCAGGACATTAAAAATGGGTCGTGGCTGGGTCTTCCAGCAAGACAATGACCCAAAACATACAGCCAAGGCAACAAAGGAGTGGCTCAAAAAGAAGCACTTTAAGGTCATGGAGTGGCCTAGCCAGTCTCCAGACCTTAATCCCACAGGAAACTTATGGAGGGAGTTGAAGCTCCAAGTTGCCAAGCGACTGTTATGAACTCTTTTTCAGCTCCACCAGTTGAGAGTTCCCCTCCCGCTCTCCCTCTGGTGGTGACAGGAGGTAGTCAGGTTGGTTTAAGTGGTAGTTATCTGCCACCTGATGAGGAAGATAACGATTTTATCTCTGGAGTGTCAGACTGGATATAAGACAGCCGACGCCCTAGCCTAGTGCTGGTGATTCAGTCTGCTTCTCAGGTCCTGGACTTCAGCTCTCTTCCAGTCTTCTCAAGTTAAGTTTGTTTTTTGCTATTGTTCACACTTGCGCTTGTTGGTCAGTTCAGGTTCTTGTGTCGTCAGCCTGCCCTTGCTGGTGCTATGCTGAATTTCCACTCCTATGTATCAGTATTTGCCAAGCTGCTTTTTGTCCCTTATTGGATTGGCCTCTTTTTGCTCTGTCTCAGAATATTTCAGAGTGCTGATATAGGTGTAGAAGTCTAGTGACTTCAGGGTTAATTTTGTTATCAGAAGTGTTGGACAATATTTTTGTAGGTTTTTTTGGCAGATTGCAGACAGTGTCTTTCCTTTCCTGTCCTGTTTAGTTAGCCGGGCCCCATCATTTGCTTAGCCTATTTTCCTGCCTTTGTTTGTAATTTCACCTTATTTCACCGTCAATACATGTGGGGGGCTGTCTTTCCTTTGGGGTCTGCTCTGGAGCAGTTAGTTTTCCTCTTTTCCTGCTTTAGGCTTATGTAGCTCTCCGGTTGTGGCGAGGCATCTAGGAACATCGTAGGAACGCTCCACGACTACTGCTAGTTGTGCGGTTAAGTTCAGGGATCTGCAATCTGCATAGTTACCAACTTCTCTGGTTTTCTGAGACTTAGCTTGTTGTTTATTTTTTCCTCCTCGGTGACCCATTCATAACAGCGACAGCCTCAAAATCTGAATGATTTAGAGATTATCTGCAAAGAGGAGTGGACCAAAATTCCTCATGACATGTGCGCAAACCTCATCATCAACCTCAAAAAGCATCTCACTGCTGTGCTTGCCAACAAGGGTTTTGCCACCAAGCATTAACTCGTGTTTGCTAGACGGATAAATACTTATTTCTCACTGCAAATTTATATAATTTATACAATATGATTTTTTGGATTTTATTTTTGATATTCTATCTCTCAATGTTAAAATTAACCTACCCTTAAAATTATAGACTGTTCACATTCTTCTCAGAGGGCAAATTTACAAAATCAGCAAGGGATCAAATACTTATTTCCCTCACTGTATGTTTTTTCAAAAGATTAAATTAAAACATTCGTTTTTCTTTTTGAAGTTCCCAACTGCATGATTCCTCTGCTTTCTTATTTGTGAATCCACCCTAGAAATATGCAAATGCTATGTTTAAACTATGACATGCAATATAGTTTTGTCTCTTTGAGCTATACAGTGAATTGTGTCTCACCTTCTTTCCTTTTGGGCCAGTAGGACCTCTGATTCCAGGTGGACCAGCAATGCCCTACAATATAATTTCATTAATAGATACAATATCACATCAGCGTGGTTTAAAACATTAAAGAAAATATTTACGGGAATTTTAAAAAAATAAAAAATTCAGGTCCCCTTAGACCAACTGTGCCTTTTTTAGTCAATGAACATAAGTACTAAAATAGGCAAAAATTACTTATTGCCATTTTTCCAAGGATTTGTACATCTTTGGGAACTATTTCTTTGTTATGCACATGTCTCAGCACTAGCATCGGGCCCTGCTCTCTATGGCTACCTATCTATGTTGTGATCAGATTTTTCAAGTAATTCTTTTGAGATCATCACCAAAGGCTTTGTAAAGCTTATTCAGTCAGTTATGTGCTGTCCTGGTATTCAGTAAGCTTTGCATTCATTTACCATGTGTATTTATGGATGTCTTTTGACCTGCGGATTTACCTGCGGTTTTTGACAAATCCGCGTGGAAAAATCTGCAGGACAATCCGCAGCGTGTGCACACACCCTTAATGTTTTGGTTAGCACTCCATCAATGTACAGGAGGTGCCTATTTCATTACAACTTCTTGGTAACTTATGACAATGTCATGAATAACTTACTTTGAAACCATCTGCTCCTTGTAGTCCCTTGAAACCAGGATCACCACGATCACCCTTTATAAAATAGAATTTCTTCTTAATTATGAACAGCAAACAATAAGCAGTCCTTTATGTCAAAAGTTGTAGTAGTGTAGTAATTGCCCCTTATTTTTAGAATCAGATTACCACAAGATTAAGGTAATGATAAGGCTTTTATGATTTATGACATAAAGAGATTGTACAGACAGGCTCTTCTGCTACAAAGACAGAGTCACAGTGAGATTGCAGTACATTGCTGCATGGTGGTCTGATCCTGCAGCATTTATAAAAGATTAAAGAGCTATGTACGGTAAATTAGAGTGTGTGACATTTGCATATTTTAAATTGAAGAAGTATTGGTATTTCAGACATTTATGGCATATCTACAGCATGCTTGGCTATTTATTTTTAGTGCATTTCTTTTTTTCTTCCTCTTCTTCCAAGAGCAGAAATTGGCTTTTTTTCTGTTCGCAAAGATGTATGAGGATTTGTTTCTTATAGGACAAGTAGAAGTTTTAAATGACTCCATTAATTTTACTATATAATGTACCGGAAAATGGAAAAAAAAATCCAAGTGTTGTGATAAGATGACGAAAAAAGCAATTCCACCAGTTTTATCATGTGATTTTTTTTTTATGTCCGTATGAATGCAGCAATTCCAAAGTTGTTTAGTTTTTTTTAATTTTGATGGTGAAAAAAATTCAGATATTTGTTCTAAAAATACATTTTAGCTTGCATTTCCATTTCCTGAGACCCGTAACTTTTCCATTGCTCCATTAATGCATCGAGCTGTATGACGGATTGTGTTTTGCATGCCCAGCTGATGAATTTATTGATGACACTTTGGGGAATTTTTTTGCAGTCTTAGGGGAGGTGCAGATTAGTTTTAAATACATTTTAAGTTTTAATAGATCGGACTCTTACAAACACAATACCTAATATGATTCTTTGATTATTGTTTTAATGTCTTTACTTCAAATGGGGGACAAGGGGATGGCGATTTGCAAAATATATATTTATTTTATGCTTTATTTTACTATTTTACTTTTTTATTTATTTTTTGTCCCCTTAGATAACTGGAACCTAATAGTTTGTGCTATATACTGTAATACAAAAGTAGTGTAGTGTATAGCTAAACTCCTGGTCTCTGATGAAGCCTAGCCTGTTGCCGAGTACTGACATAGCAGCCATGAGGGCTTTCGGCAGGGCTTTTCAATGTTGCTTAACCCCCCAGGCACAGAGAGAAGTGCGTTATTAGAGCTAGGTCCATCCATTTACTGCCCCTTGCTGCTGTTGGATAGTTTATACATTATATTTGATCAAAAATCATTATCTAAATACCTCATATTTGTAGGTCTTTACCAATAGCAAAATTCATGTATTTATTAATTGCATTGTGCTGATGTATTTTGTTAGTATGTACCTGTATATTTTTAATGCTATTGACAGAGGCATTTAAGGAGTTACCTGCAGCAAGGGGAGCTTATCTCTGATTATTTCTGTTACATGCAAATGGCAGCTGTATAACACAGTCAGCATCTGCCCTTTATGGTGCGAGTTCAGCTACTGAGACCACTCCTTACACCCATGACCGCTGCATGCCATAATAGAACATCATGGAGAGGGAAGGGGTTAGACACTGCATCGGGTTGAGCATTGAACTGGTACAATTGTCACCAATTATCTAATGCACTTGGTGCTCTACATACAATGAATCATAGTGCTTTTTCAAGCCCATAGCGCATATTGATTACTGCCTCTCAGAAGTATCTTATAGTCTTCTGCAAATTAATACTTTAGTTATATTCATTTTTATGTCAAAGATAAATTGTATAGATACTAGATATACTGATCTGTAGATAGGTCACTCTAATATATAAAGCTCAATGTGTGTGTGTATGTGTGTATTTCCGGGATTGGCATCCGCACCGTCGCAGCTACAGTCAAAAAAAATTTGGCACAGTCACACGTCTGGACCCCGAGAGCGTCATAGGCTATGTTGTGAGGCAAAATTTTAACTCCGCGCATTCCAATTCACCAAACATTTTTGCCCCTATCTACATAATGGGGAAAAAGTGTATGTATTGGCATCTGCACCGTCGTAGCTACAGCCACAGAATTTTGCACAGTTACACATCTGGACCCCAAGAGCATCACAGACTAGGTTGTGAGGTGCAATTTTAACCCCGCGCATTCCAATTCACCAAACAATTTTGCCCCTACCTACATAATGGGGAAAAAGTGAAAGGAAAAGTGTTGGAGGCAAATTGACAGCTGCCAGATGTGAACAAAGGGGACTTAAAGAATGAGAGCGATGGCGCCAAAGAGTATATACCGTATAGTTGCTAAGGTGGGGCCCTGACATGAGATACTCACCACACACGGGGATATGAACATACACACACAAAATGCGCCACACACTACCACGTGCTTCAACACATATACCACCCTCAGCACACATTTCACCACACATGCACCAACCTCGCCACATAAAAGTCGAAGCACAAAAGTCGCCACTCAAAACTCGCCACGCTGTCCCAGAGCTGTTTAAAAGATGAAAAATGAGCTGTGATTGGTTGCTATCAGCAGCAGTTTTCTTTGTAGACAGTTGTGGTAACTGAGGCCTATTATTCTTATCATTTCTATGGTGTTATCATCCTTATGTAAAGCTGGAAATAACACAATTTATTACCGTGCCAACAAAGACCACCCTCTGACACAGACTGCAGGGAGAGCCCAGTATCACACAGGATAGGATTAGGGCCCCGTCACACATAGCGACTCACCAGCGATCCAGACAACGATATCAACATGTCAGGATCGCTGGTGAGTCGCTACATGATCCCTGGTGAGCTGTCAAACAGACAGCTTCACCAGCAATCAGGACCAGCGACGCCTAGCGCGTGGTATTGCTGTGTAATTTATTTACCACCGCGCTGATGCAGGGAGCTGGTAACTAAGGCACACATCGGGTTTCTAAGGGACGTGCGTCACTTAGAAACCCTATGTGTACCTTAGTTACCAGCTCCCTGCATCAGTGCGCTGGTAACTAAGGTACATAGAGGGTTTCTAAGCACAGCGCAGTGCTTAGAAACCCTGCATTTACCTTAGTTACCAGCTGATCGCTGGTCTCCCGCCTGTCACACGCAGCGATGCGTGCTGGCCAGTGGGAGACCAGCGACCAAAAAAATGTCCAGGGCTTTCTTACAGCGATCAGCGATACCGGCAGGGGGGCCGGTCGCTGATCGCTGTCACACACAGTGATCTGGCTGGTGAGATCGCTGTTACATCACAAAACTTGTGACTCAGCAGCGATCTCGGTAGCGAGATCGCTATGTGTGATGGGGCCCTTAGATACACAGCTCAGCAGTCAGTATCACACAGGAGAGGATTAGACACATTTCTCAGCACACAGTATCACACAGGAGAGGATTAGATACACAGCTCAGCAGTCAGTATCACACAGGATAGGATTAGATACACAGCTCAGCAGTCAGTATCATGCAGGATAGGATTAGATACAAAGCTCAGCAGTCAGTATCACAGAGGATAGGAATAGATATATGGCTCAGCAGACAGTATCACACAGGATAGGATTAGATAGACAGCTCATCAGACACTATCACACAGAATAGAATTAGATACACGGCTCTGCAGTCGGTATCACACAGGATAGGATTAGATGCATGGTTTTTATGTGCAATATAATCATTATAATTTGTTATAACTAGCCACAGTTGGTTACTATGCCCAGGCAACGCCAGGCTCTTCAGCTAGTAGATAATATAATTATTAGAATGTATACATACCCTTTCTCCAGTTATTCCTCTCTCTCCCTTTTCTCCCTTTATACCTGGATCTCCCTAGTTAACAATTTAAACAGAATCAAATCATTTGAATATGGAGATAAAATGGTAATGGATTAAAAATATATTGAAAAAGTTTACTATGATCCCTGGGTCACCAACTCTTCCATATGCTCCAGGATTGCCACGGACACCCTAGTCCATTAAATAAAAAGTAAAAAAATCTGTTAGTGTAATACTTTATTTTCTTGATTTTGGCAGGATCCTCTATAATAATAGGCTTTGTAATGTTGCAGGACTGCCCACCTGATCTTATAAGGGTGCAACTAATAGGCTCGTCACCAGTAAGGTGCACTACACGTAAATTTGTGACTGACATCTTATATACTATATTTATCGAAGTGTTCCCAGAAGAAATCACATGTAAAACACAATGTATAAAAGTACAGTGACCTCACTTTTATGCTAGAATAAGAAAAAAAGTAAGAGGAACCAAGTGGGCACTGGGAATCGCATGGATAGATTTAGAGAGCCGCTGTGTTATGTATAAAAGGCCACGTGTGCACAATTAGTATATGGTGAGTTTTTTACATCAGTATCTGTAAGCCTAGGCCAGGAGTGGGACAATTAGAGGAAAAGTATAATAGAAACATGTCACCACTTCTGATTTATTACCCACTCCTGGTTTTGGCTTACATATATTAGGTAAAATACTGAACCAACTACTCAATACGTGCATGTGGCCTAAGACTACATTCCACGATGAGCTTTTGGTGTGTTTTTGATGTTGCAGAACTTCTGCACCATTTCTGCACATATTATTTAAATTTATTTACTTGTGTTTTTTCATTACATGTTGTGTGCGCTATTTTAAACATGCGTTTTGATCGAGCTTTTGTCTCTGTTAGGTATGTCACGCTTTAAATAAAGCTGCTTTCTTTTTTATACTTTCTGGGGTTTTCGCTGTGACAAAACTTTACTGCTATATTTAGGTGTGGTTACATGCGTTTTTGATGCGTTTCCGCTGCAGAAATCCAATAAAACATATGTGCTTTTTTTGTTGCAGATTTTCAACATCTAATGTAAGTTTATGAGGAAGAAAACTCAGCTTATCCGCAAGAGACAGTGACATGTAGATTTGAGAAACCACATTGTTAGAAAGTGGACATGAGTTTTCTATAAATCACATCCACTTTGCGAGAACTGTACGACAGAAATGCACCAAAAGCTCATTACAGGACCGTAGTCTAACGTACAGGTACTTCTCACAAAATTGAAATCTCATCAAAAACTTTATTTATTTCAATTTTTCAATACAAAAAGTGAAATTCATATATTATATGGAGTCATTACAAACAGTGTGATCTATTTTAAGTGTCTATTTCTGTTAATGTTGATGATTATGGCTTACAGACAATGAAAACCCAAAAGTCATTATCTTTATAACTCCAGCTTGAAAAATAATTTTAAAACCCAAAATGTTGGCATACTGATATGTATGTTCAGTAAATGCACTCAATATTTGGTTGGGGCTCCTTTTGCATCAATTACTGCATCAATGCGGTGTGACATGGAGGCAATCAACCTGTGGCACTGCTGAGGTGTTATGGAAGCCCAGGTTGCTTTGATAACAGCATACAGCGTGTCTGCATTGTTTGGTCTGGTGTCTCTCATCTTCCTCTGATTCTCTATGGGGTTAAGGTCAGGTGAGTTTGCTGGCCAATCAAACACAGTAATACTATTGTTTTTAAACCAGGTATTGGTACTTTTGTCAGTGTGGACAGGTGCCAAGTCCTGCTGGAAAATTAAATTTACATCTCCAAAAAGCTTGTTAGCAGATTGAAGCATGAAGTGCTCTAAAATTTCCTAGTAGACATCTGCGCTGACTTTGGTCTTGATAAAAAACAGTGGACCTACAGCAGCAGATGACATGGGTCCTCAAACCTTCAGTGATTGTGGAAACTTCACACTAGACCTCAAGCAGCTTGGATTGTGGCCTCTCCACTCTTCCTCCAGTCTCTGTGACCTTGATTTCCAAATGAAATGCAAAATTTACTTTCATCTGAAAACAACACCTTGAACCACTGAGCAACAGTCCAGTTCTTTTTCTCCTTGGCCCAGGTAAAACGCTTCTGGTGTTGTCTATTGATCATGAGAGGCTTGACACAAGGAATGCAAGACTTGTAGCCCATGTCCTGGATGTGTCTGTGTGTGGTGGCTCTTGAAGCAATGACTCCAGCTGCAGTCCTCTCCTTGTGAACCTCCCCTAAATTTTTGAATGGCCTTTTCTTAACAATCCTATCAAGGCTGCGGTAATCTCTGTTGCTTGTACTTGCTTGTTTTCTACCACACTTTTTCCTTCAACTCAAATTTCCATTAATATGCTTGAATACAGGGATGGCTTACCCTCCTTGTGGAGTGTGTCAATGACTGCCTTCTGGACATCTGTCAAGTCAGCAGTCTTTCCCATGATTGTGGAGCCTACTGAAACAGACTAAGGGACCTTTTTAAATGCTTCAGAAGCCTTTTCAGGTGTTTTTTTGTTAATTATTCTAATTTACTGAGATAATGACTTTTGGGATTTAATTGGCTGTAAGCCATAATCATCAACATTAACAGAAATAATCACTTAAAATAGATCACTCTGTTTGTAATGACACTATATAATACATGAGTTTCACTTTTTGTATTAAAGAACTGAAATAAATTAACTTTTTGATGATATCCTAATTTTGTGAGAATCACCTGTATATCCCAGGATATACGACCATAAGACCACATTCACACATTCAGTATTTGGTCAGTATTTTACATCAGTATGTGTAAGCCAAAACTAAGAGTGATTTTAGCTTGCTTACTGTTAGGGCTGGCGGAATGCACCAAATAATAAAGATGGTAATAAGGTGCGTTCGCAGCCTGAGGTCCACCGTGCAGGGGTGGCAACCTGCTGCTCAGTAATGGCCGATGCTAAATGTCAGTATACTATAAAGACACACGCGGGTTATCCTCACCCGGTGTGTACGGGGGCGGACCCTATTGCTTCACAGAGCCGCACTACCGCTGAACATAAACGCCGGAGCCTGTTTGTGCTCACAGAGCTCAGCTAAAAGAGCGCACAGTGTACAGCCACAGAACGCTACCCCAAGGACACGGGGTTAGAGACCCTCTAGGCGCACTGAGCGCGCTGCATCGCAGCCACGAGCGCCGCTAAAGATGCTGGCAGTGGAGTGTGGAGCACGTGCCCTGAGGCGTGCTGGATCACTGGTGAGGACCAATGTCTGACTCAAACCCTGACCTACTACACCTAAGCCTGGGCGCTAGCAGGCTAGGCTGCACAACACATGTGTACCAAGGGTAGGGGTTTCATAATGAGTCAGTCTCCAGATACATTCATACGTGCATACAACTCTCACACCTTATAGACTGTATATACAGTCTATCCTAGCACATGGGCGAGCGGCCATGCAAACCTTTTATAGCCTCGGGCGTTCGGGACCTTCCTGGCTCCTCGGATGGGCCAATCCGAACACGAGCAGGACCTGAGCGTGTGACCCTCGATCTCCAATGGGAGATCACTCCACGGGCATGCTCAGTGGCCCAACATGAGGACTTAGTCCCTGGAGAATCTCGCTGCTGAGCAGCATGCATTGTCATAGCTGTGCCAGAGGTGGCAGCAGCAAGCACACCCACGGAGTTGGTCTGGACAGAGCGCCGGGACCGACAAATCTGCTGAGCAGACTCCACTGCGGCCGAAGAAGAATAGGAGACCGCTGGGTGCAAGGCTCTGGACTCCTGCTGTGCAGTGGCAGGAACCCAACGCCTAACACTTACAAATACTGATGTGAAATAATGACCCAATACTGAACATGTGCACATGGCCTTAGGGTGGTGTGGGAAACTCTAAAAGATTTAGTCCATATACATATTCCTCATAGACAAGAAAAAAGAGAGGCACTCCCAGTGGAACAGCTGTTGCCTTTTTAATGTTGTTGGCGTCCAAACACTATGTATGGATGCACAAAAATAAAGTATACGTGCATTTCACTTCCACGGTGAGGGTCACTCTTTTTTCTCTTCACTCTTAAAGTTAATTCAAATCTATGTTTATAGTAGTAAATAAAATATAACTTGATAATTGTGCTCAAAATAATGTTTCAAAATAATATTATCATAAGGTATTATCGATAAATTACCAGATTTCCTACACGTCCAGGCACTCCCCGTTCTCCTTCATGCCCTTTCTTGCCCTAATTGAACAGAAACATTTTAAAAGTTAAAATTCTTAACACATACAGTATAACGTATACTTACGCAATTTGTAATGTCCCTGCACATGACAGCTGATTTACTGAAGCACCACTATGTATAGCACAGGCAATCAGATGATCGCAGCTTCAAGTCTCCTAAAGGGACTGTTAAATAATGTAAAAATTGAGAAAATTTTTTTAAAAAATATGAAAAAAAGTAAAAAAACAAAAAGTTCAAATCAACCCTCTTTTGTCCCATTAAAAATGAAACAATAAAAAAAATTGATATTGCTGCATTCAAAAATGTCCTTTCTATCAAATATAAAGTATATTTATCAGATCGGTAAATGACGCAATGAGCAGAAAAAAATCGAAACCCCAGAATTACGTTCTTTTGGCCTACACGACAGTGCAAAAAATGCAATGAGAGGTGATAAAAACATTGCATCTATCCCAAAATGGTATCAGTAAATACATCAGCTCAGAATCAAAACATAAGCTATCACCCAGTCCCATACCCTGAAAATAAAATGCTTCGGGTCTCGGAAAATGGTGACAAAAACTTTTTTCATACAAATTTTGGAATTTTTTTTCTCCACTTAAAAAAAATAAACTATGCATGTTTGGTATCTGCACACTTGTACTGACCTGGGGAATGTTACTGCCAGGTCAGTTTTAAATTATAGTGAATATGGTAAATACAAAAGAGCAAAAAACAATTGTGGAATTGCACTTGTTTTGCAATTTGACCGCACTAGGAATTTTTCTTCCGTACACTATATGGTAAAATCAATGATGCCATTCAAAAGTAAAACTTGGCCCATAAGAAACAAGCCCTCATATAGCTATATTGAAGAAAGAATAAAAAAAAATGTATGGTTCTTGGAAGAAGGAGAAGAAAAAAAACGGAAAAGAAAAAACATAAAATAGCCATGGGGAGAAGGGGTTAAAATTAATTTTGGGTGTGATTCATTTTTTTGTTTTTATTTTCCTTTTACCATATCTCCAGCAGAGCCCTGAAGACCTAGAACTCCATGTGTGCATTTGGAACACCGAGGAGAATTCGCTCCAAGGCTCAGCTCTGCAGCTCCAGCACACTACAAAACAGGAAACACAAGAAATGTTATAATGCTTATATGGTAAAGTGTTAAAATTCATTGATTTTACAAAATTGTTAATGTTGGTTGCTCCTTCGAAGTATCACCTCTGCAGCTGCTGCTGAGAGCAGAAATTAAATAATAAATTCAAAATATAAAATATAAAATAGAAAGATATGTAAACTTATTCTGGGATACAAGATCCAATTTTACCTAAAAAAAACTCTATAACATAAAATCTATGAAGCCAAACCAAATTATGTGAATCAATCAAAACCCAGCTCCAGTACACTGTTCATTTACGTGATGCTTCCATATACTACTCATAAGCTCAGAGAAGACCTGTGGGCACAGAAAATACAGCAAGGTGACCAGCTCACCTGATCGGACAGCTCACAACATTGTTCTCGCAAAGCTTTTGTTGAATCACAGTGGATTTCAAGTTGCTGAATGTCAACCTATAAAACAAGAACATCATGTAATCAGTCAACATAGATTACGGTCTAAAGTTATCCAGCAACACATAGTCCATAGAGTGTCATTACTTCTTCAACTAGTGCAGCCTGGTGCCATACCAAAGAACCTGAAGACCTACCTCTTCCGATAAAGCCTACAAACTGCAGTAACCACCAGTCGACCAAGCCACTGCATGACCAGCTCTACCCTCTCCTACTGTATCTTCACCCATCCCTTGTAAATTGTAAGCCCTCACGGGCAGGATCCTCTCTCCTCCTGTACCAGTCATGACTTCTATTGTTTAAGATAACTTTACTTGTTATTATTATCTATATGTGAGGGAGGGCCAAGGCCATAGTCATGGCCAAGGACTATGGTGTATCTGTGCCCTGTCCTTGCATCACATGAAAATAGTGTCCATTACTCTGCATACCTGTAGCTCCATCTTCTGCGCCCTGAGGGTCCTCTCTGCTCTGCTGAAGGCTCCCTATAGATGGTTCCTCATGTATAGAGACACAGTCCATTTCAACTTTCAAAAGAACAACTTTACTGGTTTCTTTATGCAGCACATCCTTATTGTTCACAGCATTAGCAACATGTTCCACATTGCACATTTCTTCCTCTTTCCCTGCACTTCTCACTTCTCTCTCTGTCTCACAGCAAGTACCCGGGTTGGACCGTCTTATACGGTTCCTCAGTGTACTCCCTGTTCAGCTATGTTACAGTTAGACATTTCCTAATCTGTTTCATACCAGACATGAGAGTATCAGCCTCCGAAGTCAGCTGTCACATGGTGAGCGACCTGCTCTTTTGCACTGTCTCCTGCAGTGACACAGCATCCTCCCGGTCTAAACTCACTGCATCTGGGATTTCCCTCAGCTGTTTCACCCCAGATCTGAGGGCATCAGCTGATGCAATAAGTTGCCACATTATGGAGCCACCTGCATCCCCGTACTGCCACTCTTTCTGTCTTAAGCTCCTGTTTCCAGACTGCTGTGACCCACTGCTGTTCTGGCTTGCTGCAATTCTGGTCTGATGCTGCGGAGGGCTGGGCTTCTCCCTTGATAAACATTGCGTTGCGTGGCCATTGCTATCATTGTGGGCACTTAAGCCCATGCAGGAGGTTTGGGCACCGTGGCCCAACTAACTCCTTTGAGGAAGTTCTCCCTCTCTTAGCTGCAGCTGACCCTCCTTTGTTTAACTATCTACAGTGTGGAACGCTTATCCCTGCTAAATATGCTAAAATGCCCCCCATCTAGTGGCCAAAAATGGACACTACACTCTCCCTAACACAAGCATTATTACAAAACATTACACACAATATATAGCTCAAAAAAATAAAGGGAACACAAACAGCCTGTTGCAAATGGAATATTGTTCCCTTTATTTTCTTGATCAGTATATATACATTATAGCAGCAATAATTAAGTACATAGAACACTAAGGAAGAGAGTGGGGTATTACACGGGCCCGGTACACCCCTTACATTTACCCCTCCTCACATTTAAAGCGCCATGGAATAAATGGCACTATAATCAATAATAATAATAGTGTAAAATAAAGGGGGTCAGCATAATCACTCTGACCGATTAATAGCCATACATCCTTATTCAATGCATTTTGTGTTCAGCCCAGACAGGTTATTCTTCACTATTTTTTGATATGCTAGAGTAAAAAAAAAGTTGCAAAAGTCCTCAGATCTTAACAATATATGAAGACCTTGCAGCTTTTCATTTTTGGTGGGGTTTTTTTGCCTTCCCTTCTTTCAAAAGCCATAACTTTTTTATATTTTCCACAGACATAGCATATTATTCGCAGGACAAGTTGTATTTTTAAATGACACCATTTATTTTAACAAATAATGTACTGAAAACAGAGTGAAAAAAAACAAGTGGGCCGAAATGTTGAAAAAAGGCAATTCTGTTTTTTTTTTAGTTTTGTTTGTACGGCATACAGTATATAGTAGAAATGATCTAGCGATATATTTCTGCAGATCAGTAGAATTACAGCAATAGAAGATGTATTTTTTTATATTTTAGTGCTTAAAAAAATTCTGACAATTGTGAAAAAGAAACATTTTATTGTATAACTTTTTGTATAACTTTTATTTTTCTGTATATGGAGCTATGTAAGGGCTAAACTAAAGATTTACTTATACCAATTTGGGGTATATACATTATTAGTTTTAATGTGCTTGGGGGGGGAGTGAGCCAACTAAAAAAAATAGCTATTCTAGCATTTATTTTATTTTAATTTTTTTCAGTGTTTACATTTCTATTTAAATAATTTTATATCTTGATAAACTTTTATCAACATAAAGATACCAAATTTTTCAATGGGGAAAGAGAGCTTTAAACTCTTATAATTTTTAATTTTTAATATTTGTACTACTTTTTTATGATGTGTACTTTATTTTTTATTCCCATTGGGGGATTAGGGAACTTCTACCTGTAATCATTTGATCACTCTTACTAATACATTGCAGTGTGTACTATAACTGACATTTTTCTATGAAGCCTAATTTGAAGCTGGGCTCCATAGGAGGGATAGGACTAACTCTACGAGAACTCATCTTCTCAGTCCGCTCTATAAGCCACATTCACATGTTCAGTATTTGGTCAGTATTTTACATCAGTATTTGTAAGCCAAAACCAGGAGTGGGAGATAATAGAGATATGGTGACGTGTTACTATTATACTTTTCCTCTGATTGTCCCACGTCTGATTTTGACTTACGTCACAGATCATCAAGTGAGTAAACGGAACCTGTCAGCAGAATGAACCAAACTAGTTGCATTATAATCTGCCAAAACTCATTTTTTACACAGTTGTATACAGTTGAAAATATATAATAAATAATTTACTACATATACACATTTAATCTACTTTACAAAACAACTTACCGTCGGGATGGATTGTGATTTTCCTGGCATACTTGATGTACCCATTTTCTTCTCATGAGCTTTCGGTTCAGCTATTTTAACTGAACTCACTTCGATACAGTCCAAAATCATCTTGGCGTCATTACTTGTTACACTAAAAGATAACTTATGCCATTTCCCATCAAAAAGTGTTGCAACCTTACTGGATGTATGGAAATTTAACGTCTTGGATGGTGAGGAGTATAATAAGTTCAAAGTTTGAGTATCTTTATTTAAAAATAGTCCAACCTTTTGCTTTTTAGTAGCATCTATAATTTGCCATAAATTTAAGGCATCTTGTGGCTCATTTGATAATATTTTAAATGTGGCTAAAATTGAATATTCTGCGGGTAATCCATTCTCAGGGAAAGCACTAAAATATAAAAAGACATATGACCAAGTGAGTATGTAGTTCATGTTTTTCAATCCTTTTTAATCAGTTGGTTCAAAAGTTATTTGCTGATTTGAATTGTCAGGAATCCATACATACATGCACTAAACCATGCAAGTACAGTTTACAGGACCTGTCAAAATTTTGGATATTCCAACTCATGAAACAATTGTTATTTATTTTTAATGTACTCACATTTCACAAAAATAATTAGTAAAAACAACATTGTTGAAGAATATTTTCACCTAATATCAAAAATCATTCAATATTATTACTGTAAATCAGAAGTTAAGTAGTATTGGAACTTCATATTGAAAATTTGATGTTTCTATTACTGGTAAATTTTTTAATAAGTCACCAACAGTGTCACCCCCAGATCTTCAATTCTTCTTACTGGTTTCTGTTTAGTATTTCTCTTGGATGTTTTGTAGGATTGCTATTTTGAGCTCTATATTGAGGTAGATTAGCACAGTTCTTTTCTATCCTGATACAGTCAGTAAGGCCTGTTTCACACTTCAGTTTTTTGGTGTCAGTCAAAATCCGCCAATTTCTGAAAAAAGCGGATCCGCCAAAAAAGGATCCGTTTTTTCCCCCCATAGACTTACATTAGTGGCGGATCTTGACTGACGGTCGTCCGTCACACCCGTTTTTTGACGGATCCGCCAAAATGTTACCGTCTCCCGGGCGGATGAGACTCTGCAACTTTTTTTGTCTTGACGGTCCGCTATTTTTAACTGCGCATATGCGGAAGCTTTGCTCCGGGAACACTTTTAACCCTGAAATGCCGTTCCGGGACCGGAAAAAATTCTCTCTCTCTTCCTTATTTCCAGGCAGCGGTTCCTATAAAATTCAGCCTTCACCGGATCCGTCAAAACAACGGTCCGGTGGCACAAGCTGGTGTGAAAATGGAGGCGGATCCGTTTTCCGCCATTTTCACGGATGGCAACTGACATAAAAAAAAGTATGTGTGAAACAGGCCTTAGACGAGTGAGTGGTATGGATTTTATCAGGACTTATAAAATAAAGATTTTTATCTTCTTTCAGTCAAATAGAAATTTCTGAGTTCGGAGAAAATTTGGGTTTCTGTGTTGTGAGTTGTTTTGCAGTTTTTTTTATAAATCCTGTATTTGCATGGTCTACTGTCCACAGTTCATCTTGAGATATACCTTCATCTTATAGTCGGTGGATTTACTTGGCCTATGATGTAGGTTGCTCTGATTTAGTGATTATTGAGGCTAATAAACTCATTCTGTCCCTTTTCTGTGACAATGCTCATTTCATAACACCAGAAAAAGCTGTCCAGGCTCAGCTTAGGGTTATCAATTTAAACCAAATTGCCAAAGGCATATAATCATTTCGTAGAGCGCTATAATTCCCTTCATTCTCCTTTCAAAATTATCCAGATCTTTATTTCTTTTTTTCAAAATGGACTGGTATTTTGATGCATTAGTACTTATGAATAGTAATTTATTATTTAAAAAAAGCTATTCTTGTAATTTTAGGAAAAATGCCATAAGTAAACATGCTTCTACAAAAGAAGGTCTAAGGGAACCTGTCAGCAGGATCTTGCTAAGTATAGTTAGTACACACATGGCTATATTGATACTGATTATAACGATAACTGCGATAAAGAAATCCACTTTGTAGATTTTATGTAATCAGAGTTTGAAGTTTTCTTATAATCATAACTTCGTGCATTGGGCAGGGATTGTGGGGTGGGACTGTGGGTAGGGTTTTTGGCTCATCCACAGCCCCTCCACTGCTCTTGTTGTCTTTATTGTCATCTTGGTTTAAACTTTGCACTGTCCTAGTCGCGGGTGGTGATTGCACACATTGATCTTGTGGCAGCACATTCGCAGATTGAGATCTCAGCTCACCATTGAGCCAAGATCTAAATCTGTGCATGCGCTGCCACTAGCACCTCATTAAAAACACTGGTGAATGAAGACGGTTGGCAGTTGTAGGGTATTCTATATTTGGAAAGGTGGAAAGAATAATTGGTTGCCAAGACCTCTTCAACCAAATCGTTTTCTGTCTTCTCAGGTTTTGGCATTTGGTAGAGCAGGTTGATAAACCACTGTGAGAGCACTGGTGGTGATTCATCTGTTGTGGTTCATGTCGAAACTTGTGGCAGATTAGGTGGTTGGCGAAGGATCCTTAAAAATAATTTTAAAGAACTAGGCTGTACACTGAAGGGAAGGACCTTCAAGGCAATTTTCCCTGAAATGCTGACTATGACATGTGCAAGACAGAACTGACAGTAGGAGATTAGGGAGTTAAATGTATGGCTTATGTTTTGGTGCAGAGCAGAAGTATTTGGGATCCTAAAGCACTTGTCTCACTTTTTCATGGGGGTGCAATTAGTATTCTGCAGATAAATTGTACCTGAATTGAATTGGGTCCGCTGTGCTGTTGGAGAAAACTCTAACAGGGGTGATAACATTTTTAAAAGGCAAAGACAAGAAAGAAAATTAAAGGGTAGGTAAGTGGAGAGGGGTAATACTGTGAGTGAGAATGCTGTAGTAGACTGTGGGGGTAGGATTAGGTTAGTGGATAAAGACATCCATGCTTTACAAGCAAACAGCGAAAACAAGTGTGGCCATGAAATTTCAGTAAATCATTTCTGAAAGTGAAAGAGGAAAGCTAGATGGAAAATTAAAGGGATGTTCCGATGCCTAAAATGCCCTTTATAAATATCTATTTTTCCACCCCAATCACTTTTGCTTCATTTTACAATTTCCAACTCTTTTTCCTATATAGCTAATCCCAAAATGTTGAAAAATGGGGGTCATTTGATCTTTTATATTTTTGAAAACATGTTTTATACTTTTAACTATATTTTGTAGTCCTCTTAAGGGACTTGGTCCTGTGATTATCTGATCGCCTGTGCTATGCACAACAATGACATACAGAGCAATATGGCTTTCATATGAGTACCATCATGACAGGCATGGAAGTCTTCAGCAGTCACCCGGGCCGTGCATTGTCACCGATTCACAGCAGCATCTCATAAGTTACCAGCTGCGGGTGGAGCTCTGCTTTAAAAATCTCACTGGGTGCAGCACTGAGTCTTTGTTTGTGCTTTCAGTGTCTGTTATTGTCTGCAGTGCTGACATCACCCCAACACCTCGTCTATCAGGGAGTACAACGGATCATGCTATCAATGCAGCAGGGTGAGTAAAGCTCATATTATTTTAACTACTGCAGCATCTGGACAGGGTTTTCTGAAGCCAGAATATTCCTAAAAAGAGTAACCGTTTTAATTTTTATTTCATAAATCAACATGAAAATATGAAACTTTGTAAAATATCTTAGAAAAATCTGGTTCTTTCTACTCCTGGATTGATCTTTTATTTTCAAAACTCTCAATTCATGGGTAAAATCTGCATTCAAAGAAGACAGATGAGATGGATCTGCACAGGGGAAGGGGGTGTCGACTTCGCTCACCTCGGGGGAGGGGAGAGAATGACCCAGCAAGGATCGGCTCTCTGGCGTCACCACTTGCCCCAGGTCAGTCAGGGAACTACACCGATGGCAAATAGTCGCCAGAAAAACTTCCCTTATAGGTACGATTTAATGAGGCACTCCCAGTGAGGGGGGATATATATCACCAGTCCTGGCTGGGGATATTTATATAAACTTCCTGGCCATCACTGCTAGAGTTCCTCACTAAAACAGTACGGTTTTCTGCCACCAGTTCCTCGTTCGAAATAAGCCCCGTCCGACAACAGGCTTATATCGGGTCAGAAACCAAACCGGGTAGTGTATAATTGACCAATGGAGCGTGCGGATGTAGGGATTCGTGTATCGAGATAAAAGAGCATCCCAAGATTAATTTTATATTTAATCACCGAAAACGCGCTCTAGAAATAGACAGGTATATACTTGCAAGAACAATATGCAGGTATACAGTCAAGAGTGTAGTACAAGGGTAGGGTATAGATAGGGTCAACCCACAGAAGCGAAAAAGTGAGAAACGGCCGTTGTTGCTCGTACACTCCATATACCATTCTCCCGGAGAGTATGTTTTACCGCTTTCAATAAAGAATGGACTATAAAGACCGGAAAGTGCCAACTACTTTTTCTTCGCACAAGGACTAATAGTTTTGCTGTTTTTCTTGGTCGCACACTTGCGAAATCTGCACACACCCTGGAAGGAGTAGTGCCACAACAGTCCCGGCAGTGCGGGTTACTTTTCTGCTTGTGTGGATATCTTATTTCCATGTGTACTTATTGATTTGTGCTCAGCTACCTGAGATGTGCTACCATCAGATACAACTGTGTCCCAAAGTCTTGTCTGTTGAGCACTGTCAGGAACCATTTTCCATTGTTCTGGGGACGCAACCAGAGCTGGCCTACTCTTCCTTCGAATGTTGGTTTTTGTAGGACCAAATCCTACAGACAGCCCATCTCTCTCTCCGAGAATTTTCACTAGCATAGCTGAATGCGTTTTTCCCACATTAGTCCCAGAAACATGAAAATTAGGTTTCCAGGACCTGGGCACTTGGGGTCACGCATGGCAGTGTTTTGCAGAATTTAGGGCTATCAGAAACCTGGGAAATGAATTTCTGCCCACCAGCAAATCCCCGAAGTACCGTGTCTGGACTCTAAAAAATGGTAAAATCGCAAGGAGAAAATAATAACAATATCTTTGGCCTGTGACTTTCCAGGTCAAAGATATGAAGAAAAGGAGTTATGGATAACTTTCAAAGATATGTATATCTCCCAGAAAACAGCCCAGATGTGAGGTCAGCAAAGTGGGAGTTCTTAGTTTTATGGCCGAAGCATAAAACAGTAACATCCACCTTTGTAATTCATTCAGAGCCAGGAGAGACAGCTGAACACCATGCTGTGGTATTGGATCATTTATTTGGGATCTCTCCTCCCCTTTAGCGACACGTCATACCTGTGACTGAGATTTAGCGAGTTTGGTATATTAATCCTGTTTTGTTTCATAACTGTTTATACATACCGTATATACTCGTGTATAAGCGACCCTTGTATAAGCCAACCTCCCTAATTTTGCCACCCACCAAAAAACTGGGAAAACTTATTGACTTGTGTATAAGCCTGGGGTGGAAAATGCAGCAGGTGCTGGTAAATTTGAAAAGTAAAAATAGATACCAATAAAAGTAAAGTTAATTAAGACATCAGTAGGTTAAATGTTTTGAATATCCACATTGAATCAGGAGCCCCATATAACGCTCCACACAGTTCATTATGGGCCCAACAAGATGCTCCATACAAAATTCACCCCATATAATGCTGCGCAAAGGTTAATAATGGCCCCATAAGATGCTCCATACAAAATACACCCCATATAATGCTGCACAAAGGTTAATAATGGCCCCATAAGATGCTTTATAGAATATTCCCTATATGCTGCTCCATAAAGGTTATGGCCCCATAAGATGTTCCATAGATTATGCCCCATATGCTGCCCTATAAAATGCTCCATAGATTATGCCCCCATAAGATGCTCCATAGATTATGCCCCATAAAATTCTCCATAGACTATGCCCCATATGCTGCTCCATAGATTATGCCCCCATAAAATGCCCCATATGCTGCTCCATAGATTATGCCCCCATATGCTGCCCCCATAAGATGCTCCATAGATTATACCCCCATATGCTGCTCCATAGATTATGCCCCCATAAAATGCCCCATATGCTGCTCCATAGATTATGCCCCCATATGCTGCCCCCATAAGATGCTCCATAGATTATACCACCATATGCTGCTCCATAGATTATGCCCCCATATGCTGCCCCATAAATTCTCCATAGATTATGCCCCATATGCTGCTCCATAGATTATGCCCCCATATGCTGTCCCTATAAGATGCTCCATAGATTATGCCCCATATGCTGCTCCATAGATTATGCCCCCATATGCTGCCCCCATAAGCTGCTCCATAGATTATGTCCTCATATGCTGCCCCTATAAGATGCTCCATAGATTATGCCCCCTTAAGATGCTCCATAGATTATGCCCCCATAAGATGCCCCATAGAGTATGCCCCATATGCTGCTCCATAGATTATGCCCCCATATGCTGTCCCTATAAGATGCTCCATAGATTATGCCCCATATGCTGCTCCATAGATTATGCCCCCATATGCTGCTCCCATAAGATGCTCCATAGATTATGCCCCCATATGCTGCCCCATAAGATGCTCCATAGATTATGCCCCCATAAGATGCTTCATAGATTATGCCCCCATAAGATGCTCCATAGATTATGCCCCCATATGCTGCCGCCGCTGCTGCAAGTAAGAAAAAATGACATGCTCACCTCTCCATTGCTGGAGGCCAGGTGCTGGGGCCCTGAGCAGGCGGGGACAGGTGCCCATGTTGCCGCTGGCTCAGGACCCCTCATGGTACCGCTCACTAAAGACATGAATATGCGCACATTCATATCTTTAATGAGCGGCACCACGTGACCGCTGAAGGAAGGAGCCTGAGACAGGAAGAAGCAGGGGGCTGCAGAGACACGCCAGGGGTGTAAGTATGATCTGGCACCCCCGCCGTCCCCCGGTATATGACTCGCGTATAAGCCGAGAGGGGGACTTTCGGCCCCAAAAAATGGGCTGAAAATCTCAGCTTATACGCGAGTATATACCTTATTTGTATTTTGTCTTTTTTGTAATATCATTTGTACCTTTTGTAAACACTTCCAGAGTAAAATTATAAATTTGCTAGCTTCATTCTTCTTGTTCTATGAGCGATCCACCACATACTTCACGCAAATCCACGTTACCAAACGAGTGTCTGATCCACCTATGAGAGGTCAGTGGTGGCAGCATAGATTTCGTATTTATGTGGTGTTGAGGACTTGATGGTAACTGAATCAAAGTATATATATGTTCGTATCAGGAACCGATGGTACATATACATCCCGTCACATCACGTGCCGCAATATTCAACATAAATTAGAGCAGCTGCGCTCATTTTCTTACCTTCTGTCAATACCCTTATTGGCTAGCAGGGTAAGGGGGCACCAGAGAGCTCCAAGTTCCTGACTAAGTTTGTGACAGGCACAATAGCTGCTACTATATCCATAAGTTTGGTAGAGTACAAGTACCTCCATTTTGTAGAAATTACATAAATAAAACTATCCTGCATTTAGCAGTGATTTATCAATCTTTATAATTTTTCTAAATATTTTATATATATTTTAAGAATTTTAAGAAGTAGAAAAGTCTAATGGACAATAAAAACTTACAATGGAAAATTCAACACATACAAATTATTTTCTGTAATAAACATATAATGAAAAGTGTCAATTATGTCTAGTCATAAAGATTCAAAATACTCCAGACTTTTGCTGGTTAAGAGTGGGTTCAAAAAGCATTCCAAAACCAGCAAAATACAATGACATCATTATGTGACTTGTTCAATTTTTCTACATTACTGTATATATTGCCTTAGAGCCAACAAAACAAAACAAAAATGCTAAATGGTTTCACATTTCACCAATCAGACACAAACATAGAGATAGAAATAGAAATAAACTGAATCAGAATATAAAGATTTATAGGAATTTTTGACAATACCTTTTTTTATTTTTCAGGTGAACCATAGAGCCTATGCGGATAGCCGATAAGTTTGGTGTGGAGCCATTGACTATTCTCACATCTGAAGTTGTTGAATATCGGAGTTCACCAATGAGATCATACACTGTAAAACAGAAGTTAATAAAAAAAAAATTATTTACATTGAAAATGTTATCATCACAATACAAAAGCCAGAATTATGCTTAAAAGGTGTTTTCTTATCTTGTTTTCATGAGGGCATCATTCTTCAACCTTCTGCATGGCTGGCAGGGGGTGCTGTTGAGCAGGATTAATGCAGATGCAGTATAAGGAGCAGGGCCATTGGTGCAAACACACTATGAAGAGTATAGATGATTAGTGCAGATGCACTGAGTAGTGGGAGGTTATGCGGGCACAGTATAAAGAGCGGGGGGATTGGTGCAGACTGCAGACACACTATGAGGAGTGGGGAGATTAGTAAAGACACAGTATGAGGAGTGGATGGGATTGTGCAGACACAGTATAAGGACTGGGGGCATTAGTGATGATACAGTATAAGGAGGGAGAGAGATATTGGTGTGGACACAGAATGAGGAGGGGGGAGGGATTGCTGTGGACACAAAGAGTATCCAGAAGGGGATTGTTGTGGACACATTATAAAGATGAGGGGAAATTGATATGGACAAAATTAGAAGAGCAAGGGTGGAAACGTGATGTGGACACAGTATGAGATGTGGGGGATTGGTGTGGACACAGTATGAGGAGTGGGGGGTCTTGATGTGGACACAGAATGAGTAGCCAGAGGGGGATTGATATGCACACCACATGAGGAGAGCAGGGAAATTTGTGTGGACAAAGCAAGAGGGGCAAGGGAGGGAGATTGGTGTGGACACAATATGAGATGTGGGGGTGATTGGTGTGGACAAAGTATGAGGAGTGAGGGGGAAGTGGAGTAGACATGGTATGATGTGTGAGGGGGGAGTTAGTGTGGACTAAGAGGAGTGTGGGGGGGCTTGCTGTGGACACAGATTGAGTAGCCAGAGGGGGATTGCTATGGACACAGTATGAGGAGAGCAAGGAAATTGATGTTGACAAAGTAAGAGGAGCAAGGGGGGAAATGGTGTGGACACGGTATGAGATGTGGAGGTGATTGGTGTGTACAAAGTATGAGGTGTTAGGGGGGAATTGGAGTAGACATGGTATGATGTGTGAGGGGGGAGTTAGTGCAGACTATGAGGAGTGGGGGGGGCTTTCTGTGGACACAGATTGAGTAGCCAGTGGGGGATTGCTATGGACACAGTATGAGGAGAGTGAGGAAATTGGTGTGGACAAAGTAAGAGAAGCGAGGGGGAAATGGTGTGGACACAGTATGAGATGTGGGGGTGATTGGTGTGGATAAAGTATGAGGGTGTGGGGGTAGTGGTGTGGACACTGTATGAGGTGTTATGAGCTCATTTTCTGCTCCACCAGTTGAGAGTTCTCCTTCCGTTCTCCCTCTGGTGGTGACAGGAGGTAGTGAGGTTGGTTTAATTGGTAGTGATCTGCCACCTGGTGAGGAAGATAACGATTGGATCTCTGGAGTATCAGACTGGATATAAGACAGCCGACGCCCTATCCTGGTGCTGGTGATTCAGTCTGCTTCTCAGGTCTTGGACTCAGCTCTGTTCCAGTCTTCTCAAGTTAAGTTTGTTTTTGCTAATGTTCACACTTGCTCTTGTTGGTCAATTCAGTTTTTTGTGTGGTCAGCCAGCCCGGCTGGGCTGTGCTGAATTTCTACTCTTATTTATCTGTATCTGCCAAATTGCCTTTTTTTGTCCCTTATTAGATTGGCCTCTTTTTGCTCTGTCTCAGAATATTTCAGAGTGCTGATATAGTGGGAGAAGTCTAGTGACTTCAGGGTTAATTTTGCTATCAGTTGTGTTGGACATTTTGGTAGGGTTTTTGGCAGATTGCAGACAGTGTCTTTCCTTTCCTGTCCTTTCTAGTTAGTTTGGCCCCATCTTTTGCTCAGCCTATTTTCCTGCCTTTGTTTGTGTTTTCATCTTGTTTCACCGTCAATACATGTGGGGGGCTGTCTTTCCTTTGGGGTCTGCTCTGGGGCAGTTACTTTTCTTCTTTTCCTGCTTTAGGCTTATTTAGCTCTCCGGTTGTGACGAGACGTCAGGGACCACCGTAGGAACGCTCCACGACTGCTGCTAGTTGCGTGTTAGGATCAAGGGTCTGCAGTCTGCATAGTTACCAACCTCTTTGGTTTTCTGAGACTTAGCTTGTGTTGTTTTTTATTTCCTCCTCGGCGACCCGTTCATAACAATGAGGTATGAGGGGGAAATGGTGTGGACACTGTATGGGGAGTAAGAGGGACCTGTAAGAAAATAGAATGGCTGTATGGGGAGTGAGAGGGACCTGTGAGGAGATTGAATGACAGTATGGGGAGCAAGGGGTATCTGTGAGGACACAGTATGGGGAGTGTGGAATATGTTAGGAAACAGTATGAGGAGCGGGGAAATGGGTGTGGAAATAGTATAAGAGGTGAGTATGTATAAGGAGACAGTATGGAGAGTGAAGGGAGACATGTGTGAGGAGACAGTATGAAGAGGAAGGAGGAAATGTGTAAAGATACTATTGAGAGGAATAGTGTGAGGGGGCACAGAATAGAGACTGGGTAGTGTGGGGCCAGTTTAGAGAAGGGGAAGCATGGGGGGCTGTGAGAAGGCACAGCAAGGAGGGGACAGTATGCCGAGGAGGGAGAGTAAGATGAGTGGCCACAATATAGTGACAGTGTACTATAAGGGGAACACAGTGTGAGAGGACAGTGTGAAGAGGTGGCTAGTATGGAAAGGAGTTATATTTCAGCACTAATGGTGGTTTTGGTGATGTGTTTCTGTACTGATTGTGGTTATGGTGATGTATTTCTGTACTGCTGGTGTTCTGTTGATGTATTTATGTACTATTGGTGGTCCTGGTGATATATTCATGTACTGATGGTGGTTTTGGTGATGTATTCCTGTACTGATGGTGGTCCTGGTAATGTATTGCTATACTGATGGTAGTTTTTGGTGATGTATTCCTGTACTGATGGTGGATCTTGTGATGTATTCCTGTACTGATGAGGATTTTGATGCTGTGTTTCTGTAATGATGACTTAATGAGGGTTATACGGATGTATTTGTGAATTTCTGTACTGCTGGTGGCTCTGGTAATGTATTTATGTACTGATGAGGGATGTGACACTGTGTTTCTGCATTGATGAGGGTTCTTGTGATGTATTTCGGTTCTGCTGGTGGCTCTGGTGATGTATTCTTGCACTGTTAATAGTTCTGATCCTGTACACATAGTTACTGTAAGTTAATAAAGTATTGTCCTGCCTGACAAGTAGAAGGTTACTACATTTTTATTTATGTTAGGAGAATTAAAGGGGTTGTCCAAGTTTTTGATGACAGTCAGCAGTTACTCTATGCAACTATAGATTTCTGAATCCATACAGTGAACACATTTTACGCTGTTAGGATCCTCTGGTGCCGGCAGTGAGAGCAAAAGGTCATGCAACCGATGCAATTTGCATAAATACAGCTAGATGCCAAGTAGATATGCATGGCATCACTCAATACAAGTGAATTGAGCAAGGCCAGATAAGTCTAGTTGGAATGTGGCCAGAAGTCTGAAAATCACATAACTGCATTCACATGACCATCCATTCTTGTTGCCAGCACCAGAAGATCATAATAGTGTGCAGTGTGCAGTTGTGAGAATTCAGAAACCTAAGTTGACTGAAGACTTTCAACACAAATCTGGACAATGTTTGTAAATAAAACATTAAAAACATTAAAAACATTGTAGTCAAAGCAAATAAAGACGTTTTCACACAAAAAACATTCCTCAATGTCATCGATCCATAAAATAGCTGATAAATATGAGATCCCACACTGGATGAAAAGGTAATCACAGGCACAAAACACTTATCTCAAGAAGACCTATCTAAGTCTGCAACACATTAGTATATCTGCTCCACGTTTAATACTGAGGGCTGCTATGTTAGGCACCGAGATTCTCCCACTGCATGGGATGGATCTCAAGCCTTGTCTGGTGCTGTGGTCTCCCATTGAGGCACGGCCACTGGGATGACTGCTCCACACAGACTTCGGTCCCAACACCTTGCCCAGGCTCATGCTACATGTGTAGTTACTGCTAGCCCTCCAGCTAAGCCTATTACTAGTTTACACAGGCAGCGCTGTGTTCTGAAACCTAAGTCCAGATTTCACCCTACTGAGTATGTCCATGATATGGTGCCTTCCCATTGGTGCTTGGATGTCAGGTGCTCTGCTGATGTGGCAGCTTCAGATTGGTCAACAGGCAAGGTCCAGTCTGTCTGGACTTGAGCTTAAGGTATAAAGGCTTTCAATGGTGCACGACTGTGCGCTAGTATCATGTGTGTTTGGTGTGTTGGTGGCTACTTTACCACCTTGTGTGCACGTGTGCTGCTAATAGCACGTGAGTGTTGGTCTAGACAAGCAGTATATGGTGGGAACTCCTGCTTGAACTTAGCATCTGCACCATGTGTCCTTAGGCATGTGCTAAAGCTCACCATGTGTCAGAGCAGGGTCAACCACCAGCCTAGTCTTCCCTGGGGGGTTAAGTTATAGGGACCCTAATTAGCATTTTTCTATATGCCTGTGCAGTCTAACAGGGCATAGTCCTTTTTGCGTTGCTTCATAGTACCACTCTGTGGTGTAACAGAGCTTGTTACTTTGTGCTCTGTGCACACTGAGTGACATTTAACTAAGTGTGCTTAAAGTGTTTTCTCGCAGCCTTGCTCCGCCATTGTGCTAGCTGCGGTTTCTCCATCACCGCACGGTGGACCCCGGGCTGTGAACGCACCTTATTATAATGGTGCGTTCTGCCAATCCTAACATGCTATTTCAGGGAGAACTAAATAAGTGATAATCCCCAGCACCTCATAGCATTATAGGGTTAACTTTACCCACAGTGGAAGCGCATGTCAAAATCCAGGGAGTCCTTCCTGGAAAGCATCCAAACATCAAATAGAAAGTAGAGACAGCGCCTCACAAGTTGGCACATGCTTGATAAAGATCATGTAGATCGAAACGTCGCCACAGAAGGCAGAATAAAGGAGATGTGATATTCACCAACTTGTGAGGCGCTGTCTCTACTTTCTATTTGATTTCAGGGAGAACTGTCATAAGAAAACTAGAATTCTAGGCATAGCATGTTAAGAAAGGCTCTTACTGCTTTCTAAGTGCAACTAAAAATTGAAACAAATGACCAACTAGCAGATAATGAGCTTGTCTTATGTATTTACTTGATGTTTCTAATCATTGTAAAAATATTAAAATTTGAGAGTCCTCAGTGGTTGAAAACTATTAATGGCTAACTGAAAAGATACTGTCTAACACGGTACAAATATATTTTTCCTGTATTTCATTTAACACATAGTTATCTTGTAAAACAGGCACTTATTGAGTCAGTATAATGATTCACTTGAGTAGGGCCTTGACTTACCAGAACTGGCAGATTCTTGGTATTTTACAATGCTCATTAAAGTGAGAAAACAAAAGAATCTTGGAAGTGTCATCTTCTCTTTTTGCAATAACATATATCTGAAAACAAGAGCACCAGAGCAATTACAACGTTGTTACTAATAATAATTATGTATGTTTTTCAAATAATAAATTAGGAGGCTAATATCCTGAAACAAAACTGATAAATTATATTTACTTTGTTTTTTATTCCAGAAAACTGATCCAGAAAAGTAAGCATGTTCAGCCAAGACGCAGATCAGACAGGTCTAAGTGTAACACATAGCGCTAGTTGACACATATTTTTTAAAGGAAAACTCTCCTTTTAAACAATAATTTACAACATTCCACAATAGAAACGTGTATAAAATGTTTCCTAATCAGATGTGTCGACATGTTTTTATTAGTCACTTATGCTTCCAGACCCTGGAACTGGGCCTAGCATGGTGTAAAAATGTAGAATAAAATATATTCACAACTGGCTCCCTATAGTCTAATATGTCTGATCACCAAGAATGACAACTTGAGTTTTTATTGTTTAAAGACAGCTTATCAAAAAATCACAGACAGACAATATTTTTTAAGGGCACTCTGTAAAATCATAATAAATCATTATGATCATAAGTGCTACTTGTCTACAGCCCATAATTCTGATACGTAGACATTAGCTGCATTGACAGGTAATGTCTACAGCTCCGACATATTGGCTTTTGATGTTCTAGTGATTAGCAGGTAATGTCTACAGCTCCGACACGTTGGCTTTTGATGTTCTAGTGATTAGCAGGTAATGTCTACAGCTCCGACACGTTGGCTTTTGATGTTCTAGTGATTAGCAGGTAATGTCTACAGCTCCGACACGTTGGCTTTTGATGTTCTAGTGATTAGCAGGTAATGTCTACAGCTCCGACACGTTGGCTTTTGATGTTCTAGTGATTAGCAGGTAATGTCTACAGTTCCGACACGCTGGCTTTTGATGTTCTAGTGATTAGCAGGTAATGTCTACAGCTCCGACACGTTGGCTTTTGATGTTCTAGTGATTAGCAGGTAATGTCTACAGCTCCGACACGTTGGCTTTTGATGTTCTAGTGATTATCTACTGCTGTCAAATGCCCTTCAATGCCAGAAGCGAAAGTTCAGAGATTGGATGAGGGCCTAGCAGGGATGTGAGTGGCAAATGATCAGTGGATGGGTATACTTTTTCATTTTTATATCATGACATACCCATTTTTTTTTTCTTAATGAAGGGGCGTCCAGGAGTAAGATGCGTCTAATTCATTAAAAGAAGTACACCGATTAATGAATTAAGCAAATCTTGATAGAGAGGTGCGGCTCCTGCAGAGATGTATTGCAGTCGGGGACTAGAGTACATTCCAGCTAAAAGTGCCTCCACTAAAGCAGCAAAAAAGTTTTCATGAACAAGGTAGGCGGGCATAGAAATGTCCTGTCTTGCACCATGCTCTGTCCATTTTGGCAAAGCTTACCAGGAGTGGTTCTATTATCTGCAAAAAATGCTCAAATTTGTCTGCAGTTCTGTCATCAGTTAGGGTAGAAATTACACCGGTTGCCTAATGAAGTCTATGGATAGGTGGAGAGCCAGTGAGCACAAAAAAGCTTTAGAGCCCATGGAAGGAAGAAATGTTGAAAGTAAGTTATATAATGGTCTGAAATAATGTTATTTCTCATGCACACACACAACAGCTTTTCTGGACAAAAAAAACAAAAGTTGCATTTTAACTTTAGATTGACTAGCTACATAATTTCCTTTAACAAAGACCATTGGATTATTTAATATCCATTTTTTAACTTGAAATTAGAAAATAAGAAGAAATATCATCATTGTGAAGCATGTAAATAATAGATTCATGATTACCCAGCAGCCTCAGATTGAAAGCAAACAGCGGGAACAGATGAGACAGATACATATTAACGTATTTTGGTTATTAATCTTTTATTGATTCTAAGTCATGTCACGTACGCTCTCATCATTAGAAGTTACTGTATGTGCAATTCTGCAACAAATTTTTCAGATAGTTTAGAAAGAAAGGGTTAAAAGAATGTAAAACATTAATGGTGTTGTCTCATTCTGTGTGTTCAGGACCGCATTGTTCCCCTGCCTCCCGGCTATCTGCTTTCCCGGGTTAGCGCCTAATGATTGACAGACCGGACCAGCTGGCCCACCCTGCATGCTTTCCCATGCTGCTGCCCAAAAGAGGAGCAGATTGAGGGCTTGTTCTTTTGTTTTTTGGCTTGGAAAGCTGATGTTTTAATTGATAACATTTTGGGTTACCTACAATATTTTGAACGCTTTTTATTGCATGTTTTGAGAGAAGTGCAACTACCAAATAATGGCAACTCTAGCTTTGAATTTTTCTTCTCTTTACAGTGTTTGTCATTGTTAATCTTAGAGTTTGATAGATCAGACTTTTATGGATTCAGTGATACCAGATGTTTATTTTTTTATTTATTTGTGACAAGAGGGGGTGTTTCAATATTAATAGCTTCTTCTACATACTGTTATAATGCAGGATATAGCAAAAATAATGGTTTCCTATGAAGCTCAGTCTGTAGGTACCGAAATGGCATCTATGGGGTCCTTCAGCAGGCCCCAGCTGCCATGGTAACAGAATTGAATTTTCCTTGAATGTCCCAAAAATAACATAAACTCTAGAATAAGGACTTTTTGCAATTCACTCTGCACAAATTCAGTAAAATAATTGCCAGCTAGCTGCCAATTTGCTAAGCCATAGAAGCCATCAAAAGGTCCCACTGCCCCTGCAGCCAATCATTTGCTGATGACACAAAGCTAGGAGGGATAGCTAATACTAGAGAAGAGAGAGAGAGGATTCAAAAAGATATAAATAAGAATGGTTTTTAACAGGGAGAAATGCAAAGTACTACATCTGGGCAATAAAAATGAAAAAAGCATATACAGAATGGGAGGAATAGGGCTAAGCAACAGCACATGTGAAAAAGACTTGTGTATACTAATAGATCACAGACTGAATATGAGTCAACAGTGTGATGCAGCAGCAAAAAAGGTAAATGCAATTCTAGGATGTATTAACAGAAGCATACAGTCTAGATCACATGAAGTCATTATTTCCCTCTACTCCTCTTTGGTCAGACCTCATCTGGAATATTGTGTCCAGTTTTGGGCACCACATTTTAAAAAAGACATCAACAAACTGGAGCAAGTTCAGAAAAGAGCGACCAGAATGGTGACCGGTCTGCAAACCCTGTCTTATGAGGAAAGGTTGCATGATTTGGGAATGTTTAGTTTGCAAAAGAGAAGACTGAGAGGAGACTTAATAGCTGTCTACAAATATCTAAAGGGCTGTCACATTGTAGAAGGATCATCTTTATTCTCATTTTCACAAGGAAAGACTAGAAGCAATGGGATGAAACTGAAAGGGAGGAGACAGATTAGATATTAGAAAAAACTTTTTGACAGTTAGAATGATAAATGAGTGGAACAGGCTGCCACGAGAGGAGGTGAGTTCTCCTTCAATGGAAGTCTTCAAACAGAGGCTGGACAGACATCTGACTGGGATGATTTAGCGAATCCTGCTTTGAGCAGGGGGTTGGACCAGATGGCCCAGGAGGTCCCTTCCAACTCTACGATTCTATGATTCTATGATCTGGACCTCCGCACCCCTACTTTTCATCTACCCATTGTTGCACATCACTTTTTTGGCCTGCTTCACTCTCACTAGTCAGGTAGATCAGACAGCAGCTACTGGAGTGGCGGAACAGTTAAGTGATGATGTGGTTATTTTTTTATTTACCATCCTTCTTTTAATAACATGAAAGCATAATAAGGAACATTTTTATATATACTATATATATATATATATATATATCTATAATAATAAATGCCCTAAGCAGCTTCCGGTTGTAACAACTTCCATCCAGTTGTAACCGGTGACGTCACCGCACACCTCTTTCCATGTTAACCCTCAACACACACACTCCTCTCACCTTTCACCATCTCCACTCACTCTTTCACTCCACATACGACCCCTTCTCTCACTCCTTCTCTCATACTCACGCCGTCATCGCCGCTGATCCACGATCCCCGACATCTTCTTCCGCCGGCGCCATCCTGGATCCAGACGTCCTCCACGCCGGCGACATGTTCTTGCGGCGACGCCATTTTGGATCGGCGAAATCCCGCGATACTCAAGATGGCGTCGCCGCAAGAACATGTCGCCGGTGAGGACGACGTCGGGATCCAAAATGGCGTCGGCGAAAACTCGCGAGATTTCGCCGACGCCATTTTGGATCCCGACGTCGTCCACGCCGGCGACATGTTCTTCCGGCGATGCCATCTTTAGTATCGCGGGATTTCACGATACTCAAGATGGCGTCGCCGCAAGAACATGTTGCCAGCGTGGACAACATCTGGATCCAGGATGGCGCCGGCGGAAGAAGATGTCGGGGATCGTGGAGCAGCGGCGATGACAGCGTGAGTATGAGAGACGGAGTGAGAGACGGGGTCGTATGTGGAGTGAAAGAGTGAGTGGAGATGGTGAAAGGTGAGAGGAGTGTGTGTGTTGAGGGTTAACATGGCAAGAGGTGTGATGCTATCGCATCCTCCCGATGCGATAGCATCGGGCCATAATCTAGTATATATATATATATATATATATAATTTCCATGATGAATGTGTGTGATTTGCCAAATTCTTATCTCAGCAGATCTCTGTATAGCTCAGCTTGCATAAGAGACTGCATAATTCAGTTGTGAGATCACTTGTCTGACAGCAGAGTGGGGCTAAACTGATGTTTGTATCCCTTATCCACTGGTTTCCATTTTCCTAGTATATCTGTGCAACCTTCCTTTGCTATGCCTCATGCTAGTGAGAAGAATTGGCAAACTAAAACATTTTTTACACCAATTTTAAACACCAATGCACTAAAGTAAGAAACTAATAAATTTGACCTATTTTTGTTTGTGTGTCAGAAAACTTGCATTGTAATTTCTGTCATAAATTACAGTATGCTTTCCTCCATGGTTTTTTCTCAGGATAAAAAGACTACATTCCAATCTTGATAAAGGCAGAGCTGAAGTAAGATGTGCCAAATTCATTAAGAGGTGCACGCTTCTTTCTTTACGAAATAGATGCAACCTGCAAGTGATGTGTGCCATTACCAGAAATGTAGAAAAGTCAGAGACTGGCATACATATCTTGTGTAATTTATGCCACTAAAGTGGTGTAAAGTTTGAAGACTTTTCAGGGTGAGTTTTACCACTCTCCCTCCCGCCACAACTGTGCTCAGTTATTGAAGATCAAGCAGATACTGGCGCAAAAGCGCCAATAGCTGTAACATTTTTCGAAACTTCAAGTTTTGCAAAAATTTTGAAGGCATTTTATGCCAGCAATTTGGTGAAAACACTGTCATAAATCATGCCCAAAGTATCTCTTCTCAAGTTACCAAAATTAAATCCATTATTCTTTTCTATTTGTGCTCTGCACAGTTGACTTTAAGCAAACTAATTTGACCAGTGACATTATATTATACTTTAGGCATATTCCTAAATTATATCATTTATACTATTTTTCTGTTTCTTCGTTTGTGTTCTTTCACCAAAAATGGAGGGAATAACAGCATAATTCAACCAGCTTGATTTTTGCATTTTGAAAGACACTAACATTCTGTAATATGCAAACTACAGAATATACTCCATCTCTTGTCCAGCATTATAGGAAGAGCCTGCTTCTTGAAAAAAACAGATACATTTCTTGTTCATGGACTCTATCTGGTACAACAACTAAATGCATATATAGGATCGCCTAGTCTACTCCCACCTTACCCTTTACCTCTTCACTCACTCCCTCCTAGACCCTTCACAGTCCGGCTTCCGCCCCCTACATTCTACTGAAACTGCACTCATCAAAGTTACCAATGACCTTCTGACAGCAAAATGTAACGGTGACCACTCTCTGCTCATTCTTCTCGACCTTTCTGCAGCTTTTGACTGTTGACCACCGTCTCCTACTCTCTAGGCTCCAGTCACTAGGCATTAAGGACACTGCTCTCTCCTGGTTTTCTTCCTATCTTTCTCACCGCTCCTTCAGTGTTTTGATCGCCGACTCCACTTCACATCTCCTCTTCCTCTCATTGTTGGGGTACCTCAGGGCTCAGTTCTTGACCCCTTCTCTTCTCTCTTTACATGGCCCCAATTGTCCAGACCATCAGCAGATTTGGCTTTCAGTACCAACTTTATGCTGATGACACACAACTATACATGTCATCCCCTGACCTTACCCTCGCTGTACTACAGAATGCCAGTGACTGTCTGTCCGCAGTCTCTAACATCATGTTCGCCCTCTATCTGAAACTCAACCTCCCCAAAACTGAACTTCTTCTGCTCCTGCCATCTACTAACCTCCCTAAACCTGACATTTCCCTCTCCATGGGTGGCACCATAATAACACCCCTGCAGCAGGCGCACTGTCTGGGTGTTATGTTTGACACCAATCTCTCCTTCACATCCCATATACATACTCTTGCCTGCTCATGCCGCTTACACCTAAAGAACATCTCTAGAATGTGCCCTTTTCTCACCGTGAAACAACAAAAACCCTCACTCCCACCTGGACTACTGCAACGCTCTATTAATTGGCCTCCCCATTACTCAACTTTCCCCTCTCCAGTGCATACTTAGTGTAGCAGCCAGGGTCATCTATCTGGCTAATGGGTATTTGGACGCGTCCGCTCTTTGCCAATTACTACATTGGCTGCCCATTCATTATAGGATCCAATTCAAAGTACTTGTTCTCACCCACAAAGCTCTCCACAGTGCAGCACCTCCCTACATCTCCTCTGCAAACGACTTTCGACTAACCTCCGCACTAATCTGTACCTCCCACTCCCGACTCCAAGATTTCTCCTGCGCTGTGCCAATCCTCTGGAATGCTCTATCCCAAGAAATTAGGACTATCCACAATTTGCATAGTTTTAGACGCTCCCTCAAAACACTTTTGTTCAGAGCGGCCTATCACGTTCACTAATCAAAGTCATTTTATGTGAAAGTGTGCATGTGTAGCCCATTCACTACCCCCATCTATCCCCCACTCACTCAAGATGGCTGGACCATCATTGTAAATACACCATTGTAAATACACACCTGTATTCTGTATCTCCCCCACCTCATTGTTAACGTTTTTACTTATGACTTGTGCTTTGAAACTGTTAAACTGTAAAGCGCTGTGGAATATGTTGGCGCTATGTAAAGATTATTATTATTATTCATACAGATACATTCAGTAAAAACATTTCGCAGACCTAAAAAATATTACTGCAATAAAGGGCATCTCGGAGTGACTTAGAGGTCCTCAGAGTTACCTGCTGTAAGGTCCAAATTGTATTTTAAAAATAATTACATCGTTGCAGACAATTCTACGGATTAATGACTTAATGATAAGATAGTAAAAATACATTAAAAGCCATTAGAAGTAAAGGCTTGGCATGATGTTTGTCCTTTATGTACAGTCATTTACACTAGAAAGTAAATCAAGTTATTGTGCTAAAACCTAATGTACCAGCCATCAAAGCTTCTCCTAAGAGGGACATGAACTGCGAAAGCAAATTTGCTCAAATTAATTTGCTTTAGGGATATGAGACTGTTCAGAACACACATAGAGCCATTGTAGGCATCCACTGCCCTTGTACTGCAGAACAAATATTGGGTTTCACACTAACAGTCTGCTGTGAAACATAATGCCACTATGTGAATGGGAAAGACCACATTGTGATGGCCATGGCATAGAGTAAGGTATTCCATAAGAATTCTATAGTATCCATTTCTCATGTGTAAGGTATATTATGATGTTAATAGTCACTCAATGAAAGAAATGTAATATTTAATCATGGGAAGTCAATGTGAGTAATAGAGATCTGGAATAAGTGGAACTTGAAATGAAAATAATTGAATGATTATGATTAACTATTAATTCAGAAAAAAATACAATATAGAAGCAGGATGTATTAAAGTGGTAAACTATTAATCTATGGAAGAGGCATTATATCACACAAGTCCATCAAATTCAACCTATAATCCACACCGTATTAATTCAAACAAATATAAAAAGTCGTTCTGCAACTGATGCCTATTGCCTCGTGTTGGAGGTAAAGTTTATTCCAAAGTGGAAATATGGAAATTTGAATAAGACTGGATCAAAAGATCATCTCCATTAATCTAACCAAAATAATAATAAAAACACTTACAAATTCAAATAATTCAAGAAAAAGTCACAATGGCACATCAAGACTAAAACAATTCAAGCAGACTTACATTTCATACTTTGTAGGAGAATACACAAGCCAGAAAGACTGTGATCCTTCACCTTCAGGAGAAGAGAAAGAGACTGTACAGAGCGGCTGGGAAAGTATCATGCACTCAAAGTTTCTTACTCATTCTTCAAAATTCACACTACTACTTCAAGTTTTGTGCAATAAAGGCCTTCTCCTAACTGGTGGAACACATGAGCACTATAGCCTTGTCTATTCACTGCTCACCCAGTGCCATCCTCAGAAAGTGCGGAATACTGTATATGGTTGCATTTAGTGAATCTTGTTGTCCATGAAGAAGTTGCATGAATTGATATAATAAAGTTAGTATGTACGGTAATTACTGTTTTGTCTAAAGTATAGGGTACGTAATCTCTTTTTACAGCATACATGTGAAACCCAGGCATGCGGGCCAAATCTGGCCCACAGTGTAATTATATTTGGTCCAAGATAAAATGCTAATTGTCAACCAGAGCTGGAACAAATGTCTAATAGAGTCAGTAGACAGTGCATGCTAATACTAGAAATCCTGCGTTTCTGGTCTGGCATGTTCCCTGTTTATAACACACCCCGTAGTAACGCACTCTACAGCTATGGCGCACTTCCTGACCGGCATTTACCTGAACAGGAAGCTCCCTCCTCTTGTCCCTACATCAGGGCGCACTCCCCTTGTGCTCTTTCAAACATCTCAGCGAACTACCCTCTATCTCCTCCACAAGCTGGGCACAGGTGCAGTATGCTATCGAGCCTGTGCGCTCATGGCATGCCATAATTGACTACTGTTTTTAAATAACAAATGGAGATTAATCCCCAGAGAAGGGTATATTGGCTAATCCGAACAGGCCTAAAGAGGCAAAGCCCCACTAGAAATGACCTGTCTCTAACAGGTCAATCAATGAAACTTAGCTTTTATTGTACTACATTAAAATAGTTATTTTATGGTTTAATTAATTAAAATGGTGATCCTTTTTTGCCATAAGTGCATATATCGAATAAGAACAGACCTCTTTGTCCTGTGTGTGGAGCCAATGTAGCTGTTACCAAAGAATATCATATAACTAGAAACAGAGACCCTGATTCCAGCAATGTAACACTTACTGGGCTGCTTGCTGTAGTTTTTATATAATCACTGGAGAATTTTTCACTAGAGGACTAGTAACCCTGCTGCCAGGTAGTCAAGTCTATTCAGGAGCTTTTGATAACCCCATCACTACCACTGATTGTCAGCTTTCTGTGTACAGTGTACATGTGTGGAAAGCTGCCAATCAGTGGGCAGGTTATACAGAGTTCAGCATTCAGAGAACTGCTACAGAGAGCTGCAACAGAGAAAATGAATTTATCAAAATTATATCAAGCAGCCCAGTAAGTTATACATAGATAGAATTGGGATCTCTGCCCCTATATCATGCTGCCTTTAAATAAGGCAGCAAAAACCTGGTGAAAGATTCCATTTAAGTTTAGCTTGTTCCAGATTCTATGTTTAAACAAAACTTGAGTTTGTTTCCTAAAGTAAAGGTTCATTGTTATATTTGATGCTAAGGAAAAACTTCTTCAATTGAAAATATTTTTTAAATAAATAACCAAGTTTTTCATTTTGGCCCTCTGTGTATTTGAGTTTGACATCCCTGGTTTCCCCTTTCCCATTCAGTTCCCTGAAGTAGGCTTTGGGGAAATGACCACTGGAGGCGGCGCATGCGCAGATTGAGATCTCAGGAAACGAGATCTCATCTTCCGAGATCTCGTCCCCAGAGATCTCAATCTGCACATGCGCAGCCTCCGTTAGCCATTCTTCTGAAGTCCACCACAGGGAACTGAATGGGCAAGCGGACTCCGCTCACTGGCATCGTCATCTAATGAACCCCAGGCACCACAGCATCACCCCACTCTCCCCTTCTTAACCCCACAGTGTGCCTAAACCACATTCAGCTTCCACATGTTGAGCATTTCTGTAGCTATGAGAGTCTTCTTGATTTATGGGGACATGTCTCCAGAAGCATAAGCTGGGCACAATGTACAGGCACTATAATGTATGGGCACTACAACGTACTACCATTACAATGGCAGATTTGCACTTTTAATTCAGGAACATCCACTGCTGCCTTTATCTGGAAAACACCCAAAAAGTCAAAATCATCACTTCACCTGTAGGTTTAATTTCCAAAATGTGGTCACTTGAGAGGGGATTCTGCTCTTCTGGCTCTTAGGGACTCTGTATATGGTGTCCACAAACTATTCTACATTAATTTGGTCTTCAAGAGCAAAATAGTGTTCCTTCCCTCCTGAGTCTAGCTGTGTAGTGGGTAAAATGGGATCACTTATATGGGGGTTCTGCTGATCTGGCATCTTATCGGCTCTTCAATGGATCTTGTCACCCGCAAACCATAACATTAAAATCTGCACTACAGTATGGCACTTCTTCCCTTCTGAGCTTTCCACTGTATCTGAAAAGTAATTTGAGATTACATGTAGGGTATTGGCATGTCCAGAATAAATTGTACAACAAACTATATGGTCTATTTTTTCCAATTAGCTCTTTTAAAATTAAGAAAAACTTGGGGCTAAAATATCAATTTGATGGTAACAATGTAATTATTCTTTCCTCACCACCCAAAGGAATAAAATTCTGTGAAGCACATGTCGTGTCAACATGCTCAATACACCACTAAATCAATTCAATGAGAAGTGGAGTTTGTAAAATGGTGTAATTTTTGGAGGGGTTCTGCTGCTCTGGCACCTCAAGGGCTTAGTGTGACATGGCACCCTCAAATCAGTCCAACAAAATCTGAACTCCAATAAGGCAACCCTTCCCTTCTGAGCCTTTTACTGTGCCTCAAAAGTAGTTTTTGACCACATATGGGGTATTGGTGTACTCAGGAGACATTGTGTAATATATTGTATGGTCAATTTTCTCCTTTTATCCCCTTTGAATATTGAAAACTTGGGATCAAACAGCAGTTTAATGAAAAAATTGTAATTGTTAATTAACTAAGCCAAATGTTATACAATTTTGTCACTTACCTGAGGGTTAAAAATGCTCACTACACCTCTAGATGAATCCTTCAAGAGGTGTAGCTTTCAATATGGGGTCTCTTGTGGGGATTTCTACTGTTTTGGGGCTCTTCAAATGTGACATGGTATCCGCAATCTATTCCAGCTAATATTGCGCTTCAGAATTCAATTGATGCTCCTTCTCTTCCAAGCTCTGCCGTGCACCCAAACAGTAGTTTTCCACCACATATAGGTATCAGTGTACTCGGGAGAAATTGCTCAACAGAATTTGGGGCCATTTTCTCCTGTTACCCTTGTGAAAATGAAAAATTTGGGGCTGAAGCAACATTACTGTGGGAAAAAAAATTTTTTTCATTGTCACGGCATAATGTTATAAAATTCTGTGTAGCACCTCCAGGTTCAAGAAGCTCACTACACATCAAAATAAAGTCCGGAAGAGGTGTATTTCCAAAATGGAGTCACTTATGGGAGGTTTCCACTGTTTAGGCACATCAGGGGTTCTGCAAACACGACATGGTGTCCGCTATAAATTCCAGCCAAACTTCAAAGGTTAATAGTTATAAATATATATATTTGCTCTAGAAATAATATCCTATGACCCAATAAGGAAATGAATTGCAAGGGAAGAGAAATGTATAAATATAAAAATTAAAAATAAAAAAAATAAAAAACTGCTGACACATGCAAAGAGGAATCTATTAAAGCAAACAGTAGCACACACGGGTGTTTACCTTGATAGGCAAATTATATAATTCCTCTGAGATTCCTGTATGCAGTCAAATCCTTAATGAATAGATAGCAATGTCATTCCTCCCAAAATACCTTTATGCAGCTAAGTCCTGGTTCAAGCGGCATTGCTGTTCCCGGTCCAAAGTGAGGTAGCAATTTCAAATACTTGCCAGAGAGGAGAGCGGTTCTCAGTGGTTCACCTATGGTGTGATCACAGGTATCGGATGTTGTCCCGGCCGGTGACAATCGTCCTATTAGCCGACGCGCTCACCGCCAATATAGCGCATCAGAGGCGCCGTCTGCTAACTTAAGCCGGCAAGGTACAGTACCTTGGGTGACATCACGGTCACGTGGTAAGTCACGTGATCGGCTAAGAAGCGCTTAGAGGTCCAAACTTCTATCCTACACGTTTCGGAAGGCTTCTCCTTCCTTCATCAGGGTTGGTCCGTGTAGCAGAGGTGGCGCTTATATACCTGGCACACATTGAGAACTATTTTTAATATTGAAAGCAAATAATTCGATTTCACTACTCAATCCATTCGGCATCAGAGTGTTCATTTTGAATCTCCATTTGCTTTCCTCTCTTGCGATCTGGTTAATATAATTTCCCTTTATCCAACTTTTTTAACTGTTTTGATGCCAGTAACCTGAATACCTTTGCTAGAATCTCCATGATGCATGGAGAAATGATTTGATAGAGGATGGCCAGTAAATATATTAGCAATATTACAAAGATGTTCAGCAATCCTTGTGCTCATTGGACGTATAGTTCTTCCAATATATGATTACCCGCAGGGACATGTGATCCCATAAATAACTCCATTGGTGTCGCAGGTGATAAAGTCTGTAATTCTAGTCTCAATAGAGTTATTAGTAATTACCACTTGTTTTTTAATGCCTAGTTTTTTTGCAGGGCCCACATTTTTTACACGGAAAGAAACCACTTGGAAGTCTTGATTCACATATATCCTTCCCCATTAAAGTTTTGGAATAGAGGGAGCAATGATGCTGCCAAGGTTATTGGCCTTCCTAAACACAAATCTAGGGTGTGTTGGTAATAATTCACCAATAGTCTTGTCATTCTGCAAAATATTCCAATGTGTTTTAACAATGTTCTTAATGATTTTGACTTTGGAATTATATTGTAAGACAATCGGAATTTCTTCTCTGGCATAAAAGTCATTCTTCTCTCTTTCCCTAGAGTTCAATAATTGTTCCCTTTGTATTTTACTGACCAATTCTGTGTTTTTTTGCAAGGAGTGTATATCATATCCTTTGTGCTGAAACCTCATATTTAAAAATTCAGCCTCCTTGTTAAAATCTTGTTTTCTAGAGCAATTTCTGTGAGCTCTTATCAGCTGACTTTTAGGGACATTTAGAAGCCACTTCGGAAGGTGACAACTATCTAGGGAAATGAAGTTGTTGAAGTCTGTAGGTTTGTGGTATAATTATTGAGTTTGGATGGTGTTATTTTCAATAAAAAATTTTCAAGTCTTAAAAATTAACCTCTTTATGGCTGATGGTGGCAGTAAAATTTAAAAAATAACAATTTTTATTTGATTCACTTAAAAATTCATTTAGTAAAATCCACCCACCTAACCAAATAAAAAAGATATCATCAAAGAAACGTCGCCATAGCACCAGGTTCGCCCGTAGAGCCCCACCTGGGTAGATGGTTTCCTGTTCCCACCTCAAAGTTTCTTGAATGGGGATGTGGTCCCTAAAAAAATTGATTTTATAAATTATGTTGGAAAATGAGAAATTGCTGATGAACATTTAACCCTTCTAGCTTCCTAACAAAATAATGTGATTTAAAAATGATACTGATGTGAAGTAGACATGTGATAAATGTTATTTATTAACTATTTTGTGTGGTATAAGTAAGGGTATAAATATTCAAATATTAAAAATTGCAATATTTTCATAAATAAATGCAAATGTTAATTTGGTGTCGGTCAGCAATAGTCATAAGGGGTCAAGATTACCAAGCCCTGGTAGAACCCATGTACTCTGATAGTAGGCCCACTATCTTGACAGTCAGAGGGGTAGTTGATGTCCGCAAGGGGAGAGTACCAATATGCATCTTGAATTGTGGGGAGAGAGAGGTCCATTTACCCCAGTATGCCAACCTTGCTAAGCTGTTCACTGTCAGTAACAATGCAATAGACAGCAGAACCCTTGCTTCCGTCCGACCAGGTGGATGGACAATGACTCTGAAGGGCAGCTGGAGGATTGGGGTCAGCAGCTACACGTAGGTACTGACTCCACCCCTTCACACCAAAAGCATGGGGCTTACAGGGTGGCTCAAGAATTTGAATGGGTCTTCAGCAAGCATCCTCTAGACATCTGGGCAGGCAAAAGGGGTCCAACACCATATCCCCACCAGAGATCATCCACCCATTAAAGAAAGGTACCGGTCTGTACCCCCAGCACACTATTAATGTGCCAAGAGTATGTTACGGGAGATGAAGAAGGCTGGGGTAATCAGAGATAGTTGTAGCCCCTGGGCAGCTCCATTAGTCCTCGTTAAAAAGAAAGATGGTACTATGAGAATGTGTGTAGACTACAGGGGGATTAACAGAATTACACATAAGGACGCTTACCCATTACCTAGAATTGAGGAATCACTAGCTGCACTGAGAACCGCTAACTATTTCTCTACTTTACATCTCACCAGTGGGTATTGGTAGGTTCCCGTGGCAGAGGCAGACAACGAGAAGACAGCATTTACGCCACCAATGGGCCTCTGCGAGTTTAACTACATGCCGTTTGGGCTTAGCAATGCGCCGGGAACATTTCAGAGGTTAGTGGAATGCTGCCTTGGACATAAAAACTTTGAAACCATTCTGCTGTACCTGAATGACATCATTGTCTTCTCCAAAACCTACGAAGACCACTTGGATCACCTGGCTGAGGTATTCGAAGCCCTGTCCAACTTTGGCTTGAAAGCAAAGCCATCCAAATGTCACCTTTTGAAGCCCAAGGTGCAGTACCTAGGCCACATGGTAAGCGTGGAAGGTGTGGCACCAGACCCTGACAAAGTCACCGTTATCCGGGACTGACAAAGACCAAGCACCATTCATGAAGTAAGGCAGTTTCTTGGGTTAGTAGTCTACTACCAAAGATTTATCAAGGATTTCACCAAAATAGCTGCACCCCAGCAAGAACTTCTAGTGAGCCAATCCAAGAAGCCCAAGAACAAGAGTCTTCCATTCGAGTGGAACAAAAAGATAGAAGAGTCCTTCATCAGGTTGAAATTGGCCCTCATGGGAGATGAGGTCCTGGCCTACACTGACTATGACCAACCATTTGTACTTTACACTGATGTCAGCCACATGGGATTGGGAGCAGTGCTGTCACAGGTGCAGAAAGGCAGAGATGGAGTGATTGCCTACGCTAGCAGGAAGCTTCGTCCCACTGAAAGGAACCCCGACAACTACATTTACTTTAATCTAGAGTTCCTTGCCATAGTCTGGGTGGTAACGGAGCGCTTCAAGCACTACCTGGCTTTGGCGAAGTTTACCATCTACACGGACAATAATCCATTAACCCACCTTGAAACGGCAAAGCTAGGTGCACTTGAGCAGCAATGGATGGCCCGGCTGTCCAACTACGAGTTTACCATCAAGTACCGAGTGGGACATATGAACGCTAATGCTGTTGCGCTGTCCAGGATGCCCAATTCACCAGACAGAGGAGAAGATCCAGAAGAACTCGAAGAAATTGAGTTATCAGCCTTCCAGTTGTGGCCCAGCTCTCCCAAGGGGTGAGAAATAAGCATTATATCATACGAGAGGCTACGTTGAACCCATTACCCCATCATGAGTGGGCAGAGACGCAAGATAGTTACTCAGCCATTCGCCTAGTAAAGGAGAAGCTGACACAAGCTGATTCACACCCTGGTCCAGATGCCCCACAGGAAGCACAGCAGTTATGGAAGGAGAGAGGCAAGCTGTTCATCTATGAAGGTAAGCTGTGTCGGAGGAACATCAATTCGCGCACAAATGAACTGGTCTGGCAGGTGGCAGTCCAAAGCGGGATGCGGGAATGGTCTTGGAGGTGTACCAAGAAGGAGCAGGACACTTTGGGTGGAAGAAGTTGGAGGTCCTACTTCGTGAAAGACTCTACTGGGTTGGCATGAGGAGAGCCATTGAGAAGTGGTGTCGAGAATGTGGCCCATGCAACCTGCGAAGGAAAGACCGTAACAGCCAGCGAGCCCCATTCCAGACAATCATCACGAAACAGCAGCTTGAACTGGTAGCCTTGGATCACGTGAAGTTGACTCCAAGTAGGACTGGCTACACCTACGCTCTGACCATCATTGACCATTACTCAAGGTTTTTGGTAGCCGTGCCTGTCAAATACCAAACAACAAAGACAGCAGGGAAGGCATTTCAACAATACTTTTGTTGACCACATGGTTACCCTGAACAAGTGCTCACCGATGAAGGATCAGACTTTGAGGCAGAAGTGTTCCAGGAGTTTTTTAGCATATATGGTTGCAAGAAAATCAGGACAATGCCGTTCCATCCACAGACAAATAACATGTGTGAGAAGATGAACCAGGTGGTAATTGACCTATTGAATACAATGCAAGAAAGCGGACGGCACCGCTGTTACCGTGCTAAGGTCCGTGGCTGGCAGCAGGCGGAGAGCTCACATCCAGGACTCCCGGGTGCTTGACCTCGTAGCAAGACGAATGTAGTTTCCAAGAGAAAAAGGTCGCACTCTGCGGGATAATGATGAATGTTTATTGACACTGAATTACATGTCACGTCGGAGATGACACCCTTATACCTTCAGACTTTAATAACACCAAGGTATGCTTCATCAGCAAGGATGGAGGAGAAAACTCAGAAGCAGTCTCAAGAGATCATCTAAAAGTGTGCCCTGATCAACTGAAAGACAAAGAGGAAGTCCAAGACACCTCTCGGCACACAGTAGAGGTGGAAGAGAAGACCTATACTATCCTTGGAGAATTTCCACGTTCGTGGACACAAGTAAATCAGGCTATTGTAGTACCAGTCCTAACCTTTCACCAGTCTACTGCACTAGATTAAGCAGAGACTCTTAATGAAACGGCTCCAGTAACAGATGCCACATCTCCAGTGGAATGTGGAAATCTGCCCCCTGCTAGCGGCGAATCTGTCAGTCTCAAGGTGAGTCTAAGAGTCAGGAGAAGGCAGTCCAGAAATACCAATACTACACAGGTCCACTGATAGCGTAGTGACTAGTGTACTCGCTGCACCAGCAGTAGACACTAGAGAACAGGTCAGGTCATCGGAGATACCTGTACTGCGTAGATCCACTCGTAGTACCGGGTCGCCCTCCCAGGGCTGTGGGGTACTCGGTACCGGACCGGTCTCTCAGAGGGGATTGTCACAGCAGCAGTGACCCGGTCCGTGGCCCTGGGCGCCCATGTAAAAGGGGTTGAGTTGGGAATAAAGTTTATAAGTGATTCGTGACGCCACCTTTATTAGCATCCTGAATAGGACCTGTGCACAATATATACCGTATGGGAATAAACATGCGAGAAATAGGAGGAAACCACTATGGCTAAATAGAGCTGTAAGGGGCGCAATAAGAGATAAAAATAAAGCATTTAGAGAATTAAAGCAAGTAGGTAGTGATGAGGCATTAAATAAATACAGAAGATTAAATAAATTCTGTAAAAAGCAAATCAAGACAGCAAAGATTGAGACAGAGAGACTCATTGCCAGAGAAAGTAAAAATAATCCCAAAATATTCTTTAACTACATAAATAGTAAGAAGCTAAAAAATGATAGTGTTGGTCCCCTTAAAAATAGTCTGGGTGAAATGGTGGATGAGGATGAGGAAAAAGCCAATATGCTAAATGACTTTTTTTCGACAGTATTTACACAAGAAAATCCCATGACGGATAACATGATCAGGGATAAAAATTCTCCATTAAATGTCACCTGCTTAACCCAGCAGGAAGTACGGCGGCGTCTACAAATCACTAAAATTGACAAATCCCCGGGCCCGGATGGGATACACCCCCGAGTACTGCAGGAATTAAGCACAGTCATAGATAGACCACTATTTTTAATCTTTAAAGATTCCATAATAACAGGGTCTGTACCACAGGACTGGCGTATAGCAAATGTGGTGCCAATATTCAAAAAGGGGACAAAAACTGAACTTGGAAATTATAGGCCAGTAAGTTTAACCTCAACTGTGGGTAAAATCCTGGAGGGTTTTCTAAGAGATACTATACTGGAGTATCTGAAGAAAAATAACCTCATGACCCAATATCAACATGGGTTTACAAGGGACCGTTCCTGTCAGACTAATCTGATAAGCTTTTATGAAGAGGTAAGTTCCGGACTGGACCAAGGGAATGCAGTGGACGTGGTGTACATGGACTTTTCAAAAGCTTTTGATACGGTGCCACACAAAAGGTTGATACATAAAATGAGAACAATGGGGATAGGGGAAAATATGTGTAGGTGGGTTAAGAGCTGGCTCAGGGATAGGAAACAAAGGGTGGTTATTAATGGAGCACACTCGGACTGGGTCACGGTTAGCAGTGGGGTACCACAGGGGTCAGTTTTGGGCCCGCTTCTTTTTAACATATTTATTAATGACCTTGTAGGGGGCATAGAGAGTAGAATTTCAATATTTGCAGATGACACTAAACTCTGCAGGGTAATTAATACAGAGGAGGACAATTTTATATTACAGGATGATTTATGTAAACTAGAAGCTTGGGCTGATAAATGGCAAATGAGCTTTAATGGGGATAAATGTAAGGTCATGCACTTGGGTAGAACGATCAAGTTGTATAATTATGTGCTTAATTGTAAAACACTGGGCAAAACAGTCACTGAAAAAGACCTGGGTGTATGGGTGGATGACAAACTCACATTTAGTGGCCAGAGTCAAGCAGCTGCTGCAAAGGCAAATAAAATAATGGGATGCATTAAAAGAGGCATAGATGCTCATGAGGAGAACATAATTTTACCTCTATATAAGTCACTAGTGCGACCACACTTAGAATACTGTGTACAGTTCTGGTCTCCGGTGTATAAGAAAGACATAGCTGAACTGGAGCGGGTGCAGAGAAGAGCAACCAAGGTTATTAGGGAACTAGGGGGTCTGCAATACCAAGACAGATTATTACACTTGGGGTTATTTAGTTTGGAGAATCGAAGGCTTAGGGGTGATCTTATTACAATGTATAAATATATGTGGGGACAATACAAAGACCTTTCTAATGATCTTTTTACTCTTAGACCTGTGACGGGGACAAGGGGGCATCCTCTACGTCTGGAGGAAAGAAGGTTTAAGCATACTCACAGACGCGGATTCTTTACTGTAAGAGCAGTGAGACTATGGAACTCTCTGCCATATGATGTTGTAATGAGTGATTCACTACTAAAATTTAAGAAGGGACTGGATGCCTTTCTTGAAAAGTATAATATTACAGGGTATATACACTAGTCTCCTTAATATTGCGTTGATCCAGGGAGCTAGTCTGATTGCCGTATGTGGAGTCGGGAAGGAATTTTTTTCCCCAATGTGAAGCTTACTGTTGCCACATGGGGTTTTTTTGCCTTCCTCTGGATCAACATGTTAGGGCAAGTTAGGATAGGATATGGGTTGAACTAGATGGACTTAAAGTCTCCCTTCAACCTTAATAACTATGTTACTATGTTACTATGTTACTATGTTACCTGTGGTGTTCGAGAAGGGAGGTGTTAAGCCAACGCTGCAGACAGATCCTCTGGGACAGATGGTGTGGTGCAGCAATGATGTTGTAGCCCTCCACAGGTAGGGCTGTTGGTCCCAGGGCAGTGTAGTGGAATGTTTAGGAAGAGGGTGCAGTGTTTGGTACAGAGATGTAGCAGTGCTGAGGATGTTGCAGGAAGGAGGCAAGGACACAACAGGGTGCAGTTTCTTTACCTTTACTTGGCAAATGCAGTCCAGGGTCCTGATTACAGATGGCACTTGAGCAGGCTAGCCTGGAAGCAACTCAGGAATCTCTCTATCAGATGGGTTGTGTAGTCTCCTTCCTAGCGCTGGCTTGAGGTACATGCAGTACAGTGTTACACTGAAGTTCCTCCTTCTTATTGTCTCTTAGAACTACCTCATATGGCAGACAGCTGTAGCCCTCTGTCTCTCTTGGCTCACCCGTTGCTGTTGTGCCTTCGAGTCTTAGTTGGGAATGGAGAATTTACAGCTTCCTATTCCTCTGGTTTCTGTTGCAGGACCTTCAGTATCCATACAACCGTGGAGACCAGGCTCCAGATCATGCGCTCTCACTGGGAGGGAGCTCTCTTTCCTCAGCTCAACCTCCAGCTTCTCTCCACATGTCTACACATGTTGCCCTCCTCACACTAACTGACTATTTCCCCTCCTGGCCCTCAGAGCGCGCTCCTCCCCCAATCCTGGTTCAGAGCTCCCTCTGCTGGCCTGGAATGGGAACTGTGTTGCATGTAAATGATTAACTGCTAGAGAGACCCTTCCTTGCTTCCAAGCATGACATCACCCTCCCTGGAGAAAGGTAATGCCACTGTGGCGACCATACTCCTGGGGGTGCCACAGTACCAGAGGTCAGATCCCTGTTCGTTATAGAGAATACATAATGTAAATAAGTTAATAAGAATGTATAGTTGTAACCGTTAATTATGAGAGCCTACAGAGACTTACTGTATGAACTTTGTAAGCATTTGTAATAACCAGTTGAAGGACAATTGTGCCACAGGACTATGTGTGGTCAGGACTTTATTTGTAAATAGTTACCCCATCTTGGTCTTGAACATAAGCCGCCGGCATGGCCAAAACAACAGGTCCATCTACAGAGTGTCCTGTAGATGCCCAGAGATGACACACAAAGTGGGCTAAGGCGATTCCCACCAACCAAACCCCAGGTACAAGGACAAAGACAATTTCTGGATGGCAGCCTAAGGACTGGTTGCTGCAGTAACTGTGTTAATGTTTTTTTAATGTTTTGATCATTTTTACATATTTAAGACTTTGTAGATTTTCATTTATTGCTGTTGTTAACAGTTCTTGTTATGTTACCTCAGTCCGGGAGTACTGAATTTCACTGGAGGGATTGTGACACCCCAGGGTTCCGTTGCCATGGTGACATTGCCTCCCTCTAAGGGGTGATGTCATGCCTGGAGGCATTGGGGTCCCCCATGCCAGGTAACACAGTGCACATGTCAGTTCCTGCTCCAGGCCAGAACGGGGAGCTTCCTTATAAATTCTGGCCAGCAGGTGGGGTTAATGAGTCAGAAAGAAGTCAACTGAGAGAGTAAACAGGGGAGTTGCCATGGTGACAGGACAGTGAGAGAGGAGAGTTCGCAGTTGGTCTGTGGAGAGAAAAGAGACAGGAGCAGAGACAAGGACTCTGGGGAGCTAAAATTGCATATAGCTGACCCCAGAGCAGAGCACTGGTAAAAAGGGATGCCAGAGTCCTTGTCTGGGCAGGTGCTGTATGCCCTGAAAGCCAAATCTGGAGAGCAGGGGACTGCAAGCTCCCTGGCCACACCGAACACCTGAAGGCATGGCAGCAGACCAAGAGCCCAGGGATGAAAGTGAAAAGGACAGTGCCAGTGATATAGGCTCACGCTGTCTGCCATACAGGTTTGAAACCATCACGCAGGAGAGGGACTCAGCTTAGCTACAAGCAGCAGGGACCCGAAAAGAGAGAGCAGAAGGAAGGTCCCCAACCCTACCTGGCAGGGTGGATCCCCTGAATGCATCCAGGCAAGCTGGACTCAATCCGTCATCTGTAATTGGTACCGCAGATTGCATCTACTTTCAAGTAAAAGGTAAAGAAAACTGCACCTCTCTATGTCCTTCACTATTCTCTGCACCCCAATGTTCACCACCATCTGAAAAATCAAATATATTTGCCCTGGGGCCTCGCTCTACCCGTGGGGAGCTGAACCATCTTTGCTGCATCACCATCAGCCCCAGTGGACCAAAACCGCAGCATTGGCCCCCCATTGCAGAACACCACGAGTGATGTCACGATTAAACACCACATAAATATCTTTTATGACACAGCCAGGGCCATGGAAATGAATCACGGCCCCGTGACTTCCCCCATAGAACTGTCCGGTCCGATTCCAGGTACCACACGGCCCTGGTGGGCGCATCACCTCCTGAAAATGTTCTACATTTTTGCACCAAAAAATAAATCATGACCAGTTTAGATATCAGCTGCAATTTAAGTCAGTTTTTTTGACTTACACTGTAATAAATTTGTTGTGCTGTAGTTGCTAATGCCCCTTTTGCTAAACTTGGACCACAATTTTAAAAAGTGTCAGTATTTGGGGCAAATGGGTAAATGTCACAACAATTTTTGAATAAAAACTCTTTTCTTCAAATACCATAAGTAATTGATTCCAAAAAAGTGATTTATAGGAGTGATACATTTTGTAGGTCAAAATTAAAGAAAACTAGAGGACAGCCAGGATGTAAAATTTTGATATATTGTATGCTATGTCTCCAGCATTAATTTGTATTCATATGCAGATGAGCTATCCAGTGTCATTATCAGGTTTTTGTCCATCTAAGGTTCCCATCCCTCCAGCGGAAGTAGAACATTCTGGGACAAAGAATGAACATTTTGCAAACTGTGCTGTAATATGTTATGTTTAACCTGCATGCTACTTTTCACATTCTACAGAATAATGTAGAGCAACGATAGAATATGGAATATACACTCACTGGCCACTTTATTAGGTACACCATGCTAGTAACGGGTTGGACCCCCTTTTGCCTTCAGAACTGCCTCAATTCTTCATGGCAGAGATTCAACAAGGTGCTGGAAGCATTCCTCAGAGATTTTGGACCATATTGACATGATGGCATCACACAGTTGGCGCAGATTTGTCGGCTGCACATCCCTGATGCGAATCTCCCGTTCCACCACATCCCAAAGATGCTCTATTGGATTGAGATCTGGTGACTGAGGAGGCCATTTGAGTACAGTGAACTCATTGTCATGTTCAAGAAACCAATCTGAGATGATTCGAGCTTTATGACATGGCGCATTATCCTGCTGAAAGTAGCCATCAGATGTTGGGTACATTGTGGTCATAAAGGGATGGACATGGTCAGCAACAATACTCAGGTAGGCTGTGGCGTTGCAACGATGCTCAATTGGTACCAAGGGGCCCAAAGAGTGCCAAGAAAAAATTCCCCACACCATGACACCACCACCACCAGCCTGAACCATTGATACAAGGCTGGATGGATCCATGCTTTCATGTTGTTTACGCCAAATTCTGACCCTACCATCCGAATGTCGCAGCAGAAATCGAGACTCATCAGACCAGGCAACGTTTTTCCAATCTTCTACTGTCCAATTTCGATGAGCTTGTGCAAATTGTAGCCTCAGTTTCCTGTTCTTAGCTGAGAGGAGTGGTACCCAGTGTGGTCTTCTGCTGCTGTAGCCCATCTGCCTCAAAGTTTGACGCACTGTGCGTTCAGAGATGCTCTTCTGCCTACCTTGGTTGTAACGGGTGGCAATTTGAGTCACTGTTGCCTTTCTATCAGCTCGAACCAGTATGCCCATTCTCCTCTGACCTCTGGCATCAACAAGGCATTTCCGGCCACAGAACTGCCGCTCACTGGATTTTTTTGCTTTTTCGGACCATTCTCTGTAAACCCTAGAGATGGTTGTGCGTGAAAATCCCAGTAGATCAGCAGTTTCTGAAATACTCAGACCAGCCCTTCTGGCACCAACAATCATGCCACGTTCAAAGGCACTCAAATCACCTTTCTTCCCCATACTGATGCTCGGTTTGAACTGCAGGAGATTGTCTTGACCATGTCTACATGCCTAAATGCACTGAGTTGCCGCCATGTGATTGGCTGATTAGAAATTAAGTCTTAACACACAGTTGGACAGGTGTACCTAATAAAGTGGCCAGTGAGTGTACGTCTAAAAAGGGTTACATGATCATTTCTAAGTTTCAGGGACTTGAGTGAATTGTAGTCAGTGCCATCATCAAATGCAGTTATCTGAGAATAGTGGTGTCCACTGTCCAGCCCTTCAAAGTAGCTTCAAGAACATCTCCAAAAACATTGGAAACCTCGTCTATGGTCAATGTGGTCAGTGTTTGAGACTGCCCATATTTAAAAAATTAAACAAAGCCAATTATCTCTAAGCAATTTCAAAGAATATTTTTTTTTTTTACATATAACTGAAAATATAGACTCTTGGACTTTACATCATGTAAAGCATCTGCACGATTACAGAACTTCATTCCCACAGTCAAACATGGTGCAGAGAGTGTAACGGAGAATTTAACAGCTCATAATGCAGCTTTATTTGCTGATATATTATCACATTAGAATAAATTAAAAGAAGTTTGGATGTCCTCTTAAAATAAAAGATGTACTGTAAACTATCTGTTTTAAATTAGATAAGAGAAGAGACTGACTTATTCTAATTTCTATATTCGGCATTATATCCATGGTTTCTCCTTACAGAATTTTTCCATTGTGGCTTGTTTTTTGCCTTTGTCTGAATTAGAGCATTATAAGATGATCCGTTTAATATCCAAATGATGAGGAAAAAGCAAAAGTAAAATAGTAATTTAATAAATACATGAGGAGGTTTTATACAAGTGTCATAGTTAGTAGATGTTCTTTGGATGTGTGCATTTGTATACAATTATAGCGGATTCTTTATGCTAGAGAGTATATATACTCCGAGAATTTTTACATATTCTGTTGAAATACCATACTGTGCATTGCACGAATCTGCGAGACGCAAAGCAAACATGGTCTGTGAAAGGAATGGATTCAGAGGAGCACATTTATAATGTAAGTCATTGACGTCAAGGAACTAAACACAGTTCAATAATCCAAGAAGACAAATTCATAGTGACTAATGGGATTAGTAATAAAAGAAACAGCAGTGTTCTCTTAGAAACATACAATGCAATGGAAAATGAAAACTTTCCAAGTCCCTTATCAAATACTTAATAGCTTGTCCAAGAGTTGGAGAAAGGTAATAATGCATTAGGAGTCATTAATGAAGACATATTATATTTGGGCTGTACGGATTGTGTCAAAATGAAATTGATTGCTTGGATCAAGGTCATTTGTTACATTATTTTGACTTTCTTACTTGCTGCACTGGCACCCTGGCTCAATTGGCACATTATTAAAATATCTGAAATGTCTTAAGTGTATATGTCAAACTTCGCAGACTACCTTCCGTAAAATGAGACCTCCTATATCTTATTTACACACTATAATCATATCAATTATTGAGGTGAAACAATTGATAAAACCCCTTCATGGCATTTTTGCGTTTCCTTTCTTTCGTCACCTTCTTCCCAGATCCATAACTTTTTTATTTTTCTATACACATAGACATATTTTGCGGGATGAATTGTATTTTTTCATTCATTTTTGCACATAGTTTAGTGGAAAACGGCAAAAATATTCCAAGTGGGGAGAAATTGTAAAAGCAAAAACGCAATTCTGAAATTGTTTTTTTTTTCGGGAGTGGCTTTTACGGTGTACACTTTGTGTTAAAAATAACCTCACAATATGATTCTGCTCATCATATTGTGTTTAGGGCAGGGCTCTGGCTGGGCCAGTCAAGAATGGTCACAAAGTTGATCTGAAGCCACTCCTTCGTTATTTTAGCTGTGTGCTTAGGGTCATTGTCTTGTTGGAAGGTGAACCTTTGGCCAAGTCTGAGGTCCAGAGCACTCTGGAAGAGGTTTTCATCCAGGATATCATATTTCCTTCAATTGCAACCCGTCATCCTGTCCCTACAGCTAAAACACCCCCATAGCATGATGCTGCCATCACCATGTTTCACTGTTGGGATTGTATTGGGCAGGTGATGAGCAGTGCCTGGTTTCCTCCACACATACCGCTTAGAATTATCATCAAAAAATTCTATTTTCATCTCATCAGACCAGATAATCTTATTTCTCATAGTCTGGGAGTCCTTCATGTGTTTTTTAGCAAAACTCTATGTGGGCTTTTATATGTCTTGCACTGAGGAGAAGCTTCTGTTGGACCACTCTGCCATAAAGACCCGACTGTTGGAGGGCTGCAGTGATAGTTGACTTTGTGGAATTTTCTACCATCTCCCTACTGCATCTGTGGAGCTCAGTCATACACAACATGTCCAGTTTTTTTTTACTATGTTAGTGGTGAAAAAAAATCAGAATTGGCAAAAAAAAAATTTGAGCTGTGTCACAATTTTCTGAGACCTATAGCATTTTCATTTTTTTGGTAATGGAGCTGTGTGATGGCTTATTTTTTAGAGGGAGAGTCAAAGCTTGCTTGCTTTGTGGTATTGCAGCAACCTAAAAAACTTTGCGCCGCAGCCCATTTTCATTTTTGCGTTTCTGTTTTTCACTCCCCTTCCCAGAGCATAACTTTTTTATTTTTCAGTCAATATGGCTACGCGAGGGCTTGTTTTTTGTGAGACGAGTTATACTTTTGAAAGACACCAGTAGTTTTACCATATCGTGTACTCAAAAATGGGAAAAAAATTCCAAATGCAGTGAAATTGCAAAAAAAGTGCAATCACACACTTGTTTTTGGGGGGGTTTTTTCACCATGTTCACTAAATACTAAAACTGACATTCCATTATGATTTTCCAGGTCATTCCGAGTTCATAGACAACAAACATTTCTAGGCTCATTTTTATCTAAGTGGTGAAAAAAAATTCCAAAATTTCTTAAAAGAAAAAAAAATTGTGCCATTTTCCGATACCCATAGCGTCTCCATTTTTCGTGATCTCGGGTTGGGTGAGGGCTTATTTTTTGCATGCTGAGTTGACGTTTTTAACGATACCATTTTGTTGCAAATACATTCTATTGATTGCTCATTATTGCATTTTAACGCAATGTCAAGGCGACCCAAAAAACATAATTCTGGCTATTTCAATTTTTTTCTCACTACGCTATTTAGCGATCAAGTTAATCCTTTTTTTATTGATAGATCGGGCAATTCTGAACGTGACGATACCAAAATATGTCTATGTTTGATTTTTTTTATTGTTTTAGTTTGAATGGGGCGAATGGGGGGTGATTTGAACTTTTGTATTTTTTTAACATTTTTTAAAACTTTTTTACTTTTGGCATGCTTCAATAGCCTCCATAGGAGGCTAGAAGCTGCCATAACTCGATCGGCTCTGCTACATAGAGGCGATGCTCAGCTTGCCTCTATGTAGCAGATTTATTGCATTGCGATGAGCGCCAACCACAGGGCGGCGCTCATAGCAATCCGGCATCAACAATGGCAGAGGCAGGGTTTCAAAGGAGCTCCATAATGACAACACACCCTGATGTCATAGCAACCCATTGTCGACCTACAATCACATCACAGGCATGACAATGGTTGCTTGGAATGGCCCACCGCCATGCCAGCATACTGTTATTACCGCTGTCAGAGTTTGACAGCGGTGTTTAACAGGTTAACAATCATAGGTGGAGCAGGTCCTGGCTGTAATGCACAGCCATCACCAACTGAGTGTATGTACAGCAGATGTCGTGAAGGGGTGAAAAAGTAACCGTCATTTTATTTTTTTTTTATAAAAAAATCAAAAATACACATGAAAATATATCTTGTTAAAGAAATAAGCTTCTTTCTCCTCCAGGACTAAATTTTCATCATCAAAATTATCAATTCACAGGTAAAATCTGTATTCAGTGAAGATGTTTACATTATTCAGATAGAACATTATTATTTGCTTTTAGAGCCATATTGATTTCACCGTGCTGTACATGAGAAGGGGATACATACTAAATACTAGAGTTGAGCGAAACGGGTCGAAAAATTTCAAAAGTCGCCGACTTTTGGCAAAGTCGGGTTTCATGAAACGAAACCCGACCCTAGGATGAGGTCGGCCACGAGGTCGGCGACTTACGCGCCAAAGTCGCGTTTCAAAAGTTTGTTTTGCGCTCTTTTTCAGCCAATCAGGATCCACGGACACTGTGGGCAACGTGATGACATAGGCAGGGGTCACCACCATCTTTCAGAAGGGCATGCAAGTGATTGGCTTGCTTTGGTGGGCGTCACAGGGGGTATAAAAGGGCGTGCACGCCGACCGCCATCTTACTTCTGCCGATCTCAGTATAGGGAGAGGTTGCTGCTGATTCTGTAGGGAGAGCGTTAGGCAGGGAAGAAGACAAAAAAACTGCTTCTGCTGCTAGCGATTTGGCCTGCACAACACACCAGTCACTGTGTGTGCAGTGCAAGGGGAGGCTATATAGTGGTGTATCAGTGGTGTTGGTTGTTGGGCTGCCTTCTAAGGCTTCCTGACATTCCTGCATTGCTGTTTACCCACTGCTCCACAAACTGCTTTTTTAAAAGCAATCCCAATTTTTTTTTTTGTCCTGCTGAGAAGAAAAAAAAACTACTTCTGCTGCTAGCGATTTGGCCTGTACAACACACCAGTCACTGTGTGTGCAGTGCAAGGGGAGGCTATATAGTGGTGTATCAGTGGTGTTGGTTGTTGGGCTGCCTTCTAAGGCTTCCTGACATTCCTGCATTGCTGTTTACCCACTGCTCCGCAAACTGCTTTTTTAAAAGCAATCCCAATTTTTTTTTTTTGTCCTGCTGAGAAGAAAAAAAAACTGCTTCTGCTGCTAGCGATTTGGCCTGCACAACACACCAGTCACTGTGTGTGCAGTGCAAGGGGAGGCTATATTGTGGTGTATCAGTGGTGTTGGTTGTTGGGCTGCCTTTTAAGGCTTCCTGACAGGCTGGCATTGCTGTTTACCCACTGCTCTGCAAACTGCTTTTTTAAAAGCAATCCAATCTCCCTTATCCTCTAGTCACTTTTGTCACAGCTGTGCCATCGAGCCTGTGACATAGCGCTCAGATATCAGTGGGCCTCACACAATCCAAAAGTGTCCAGTGTCCACAAGTGTCTGCAGAAATTCAAAATCTCCCTTATCCTCTCGTCACTTTTGTCACAGCTGTGCCATCGAGCCTGTGACATAGCGCTCAGATATCAGTGGCCCTCACACAATCCAAAAGTGTCCAGTGTCCACAAGTGTGTGCAGAAATTCAAAATCTCCCTTATCCTCTAGTCACTTTGGTCACAGCTGTGCCATCGAGCCTGTCACATAGCGCTCAGATATTCATTGGGCCTCACACAATCCAAAAGTGTCCAGTGTCCACAAGTGTGTGCAGAAATTCAAAATCTCCCTTATCCTCTAGTCACTTTGGTCACAGCTGTGCCATCGAGCCTGTCACATAGCGCTCAGATATTCATTGGGCCTCACACAATCCAAAAGTGTCCAGTGTCCACAAGTGTGTGCAGAAATTCAAAATCTCCCTTATCCTCTAGTCACTTTGGTCACAGCTGTGCCATCGAGCCTGTCACATAGCGCTCAGATATTCATTGGGCCTCACACAATCCAAAAGTGTCCAGTGTCCACAAGTGTGTGCAGAAATTCAAAATCTCCCTTATCCTCTAGTCACTTTGGTCACAGCTGTGCCATCGAGCCTGTCACATAGCGCTCAGATATTCATTGGGCCTCACACAATCCAAAAGTGTCCAGTGTCCACAAGTGTGTGCAGAAATTCAAAATCTCCCTTATCCTCTAGTCACTTTGGTCACAGCTGTGCCATCGAGCCTGTCACATAGCGCTCAGATATTCATTGGGCCTCACACAATCCAAAAGTGTCCAGTGTCCACAAGTGTGTGCAGAAATTCAAAATCTCCCTTATCCTCTAGTCACTTTGGTCACAGCTGTGCCATCGAGCCTGTCACATAGCGCTCAGATATTCATTGGGCCTCACACAATACAAAAGTGTCCTGTGTCCACAAGTGTGTGCAGAAATTCAAAATCTCCCTTATCCTCTAGTCACTTTGGTCACAGCTGTGCCATCGAGCCTGTCACATAGCGCTCAGATATTCATTGGGCCTCACACAATCCAAAAGTGTCCAGTGTCCACAAGTGTGTGCAGAAATTCAAAATCTCCCTTATCCTCTAGTCACTTTGGTCACAGCTGTGCCATCGAGCCTGTCACATAGCGCTCAGATATTCATTGGGCCTCACACAATCCAAAAGTGTCCAGTGTCCACAAGTGTGTGCAGAAATTCAAAATCTCCCTTATCCTCTAGTCACTTTGGTCACAGCTGTGCCATCGAGCCTGTCACATAGCGCTCAGATATTCATTGGGCCTCACACAATACAAAAGTGTCCAGTGTCCACAAGTGTGTGCAGAAATTCAAAATCTCCCTTATCCGCTAGTCACTTTGGTCACAGCTGTGCCATCGAGCCTGTCACATAGCGCTCAGATATTCATTGGGCCTCACACAATCCAAAAGTGTCCAGTGTCCACAAGTGTGTGCAGAAATTCAAAATCTCCCTTATCCTCTAGTCACTTTGGTCACAGCTGTGCCATCGAGCCTGTCACATAGCGCTCAGATATTCATTGGGTCTCACACAATCCAAAAGTGTCCAGTGTCCACAAGTGTGTGCAGAAATTCAAAATCTCCCATATCCTCTCGTCACTTTTGTCACAGCTGTGCCATCGAGCCTGTGACATAGCGCTCAGATATCAGTGGGCCTCACACAATCCAAAAGTGTCCAGTGTCCACAAGTGTCTGCAGAAATTCAAAATCTCCCCTGTCCTATAGACACCTTGTACCTTGTTTTACATTACTATATAGTTTGTTGGATTTTGTCTACATTTCTACCAAAAATGAGGAAGGCTGGTGGAAGAGGCCGTGGAATTGGGCGGGGGTTGGCAGCTGGTAATGATGGTGTTGGTGGTGGATCTGATGGTAGTGGCAAGAGCAAAATAGGACCGAATGCAGGAGGTGTTGAGCCTGCGTCATCGTCTGGCTACATAAGGCCTCGAATGCTTAGTTTTCTAGGAGTTGGCAAACCGCTTTTAAAGCCAGAGCATCAGGAAAAAGTTTTGTCTTACATTGCTGACTCAGCCTCCAGCTCTATCGCCTCCTCTTCTTCAGTTGTAAAAAGTAAAAGCACTGAGTCGTCATTGGAGGCTCATGTTCATGAACCACACCTTTCCTTGTGTCCTTCACCCCAACCAAGATTGAAGGATGACGCAGGCCATACTACTGATTACTCCATGGAGCTGTTTTCACATACCTTGACTGGATTATCAAGTCAAATGGTCAATTACCCAGGCCAAGATGAATCTGACATGGAGTGCACTGATGCACAGCCGCTGATGGATGATTCTGCTGGTACATTCACTCAGAGCACTACCTTGTCCTCGCAGTGTACAGAGCCAGATTCTGACCCTGATGAGACTCAGGTGCCCCTTCCCGCACACTATACCACCATACACGGTGACACAGAGGAAGGTGCACATGACATAGAAGAGGAGGTGATGGATGACCCAGTTGTTGACCCAGATTGGCATCCATTGGGGGAAGAGGGTGCTGCTTCCAATAGCTCAGATGAGGAGCATCCACAGCAGACATCGACATCGCAACAGCTGTTATCTGGCAGGCCCGGAGCACTCCAAAGACAGGTTCCAAACATCAAAACAGTTGCTGGACAGCTTGTCCAGAGGGTCAAAAGATCACAGCGTGCTAGGCCGCAAAATGTCTGCCAAAGTAGGAAGAGTGCAGTGTGGCACTTTTTTGACCAAAATCCTCATGATCAGGCCAAGGTTATCTGTAAGAAGTGCGCAAAGACCTTTAGCCGAGGGAAAAATCTGAAAAATTTGAATACCAGTTGCATGCTTAGACATTTAACCAGCATGCACTTGCAAGCGTGGACACAACACCAAACCTCAAGTGCCACATGTGCAACTGATCACAACGAAGGTAGTCAGCAACGCTACATTGTTTCCCCCACTGTAAGCCCACCGGTTAGCACAGCAGCAAATGTTGAGGTGTCGTTGCAAGGCCACAGCAGTCAGGGAATCCCACTGTTATATAAACGAAAGACTGATTCTAGGCCATCAGAAAGAACACCAACTCCATCACCATCATCAACCCTCTCTCAGTCCGCCCTGTCCACCGCTACTTCCACCATATGCAGCTCTCAAGTCCAGCTCACCCTCCCAGACACTATGAGTAGGTCAAGAAAGTACTCAGTCTCTCATCCGCGTACACTGGGTTTGAACGCCCACATTGCCAAACTAATCTCGTTTGAGATGATGCCCTTTCGGTTGGTGGAAAGCACAGCTTTCCGCGAACTCATGGCCTATGCAGTACCACGCTATGACCTACCCAGTCACCACTTCTTCTCTCGCAAAGCCATCCCAGCCCTCCACCATCATGTGAAAGACCGCATTGTCCATGCACTCAAGCAGTCAGTGAGCGGAAAGGTGCACCTCACAACTGATGCATGGTCCAGTCGGCATGGCCAGGGCCGTTACGTGTCCATCACTGCGCACTGGGTTAATGTGGTGGATGCAGGGTCCACAGGGGACAGCGGTGGTGGGACAGTGCTGCCTAGCCCACGGTATAGGAAACAGTTGGCTGTAGGCGTTCGACCCTCCTCCTCCTCCAGAAGCGAAAGCTCGTCCACAGAGCGCAGTCGTACGAGCACTCCATCTGCAGCTGCCACTGTTGCACACGATGTGTCCCCCTATCGAGCAGCTAGTGGAAAGCGTCAGCAGGCTGTGTTGCAGATGATGTGTTTGGGCAACAGACACACCGCCGAGGTGCTGGCCGAGTACTTGAAGCGACAAACTGAGTCATGGCTGGGCAGTTTACATCTTGAGGCAGGCAAGGTAGTTAGTGATAACGGCCGTAATTTTGTGGCAGCCATAGCCCTTTCAAAACTCAGCCATATACCTTGCTTGGCTCACACCTTGAACCTGGTGGTGCAGTGCTTCCTCAAAAATTATCCGGAGTTAACAGCCCTGCTCCAGAAGGTGCGAAGACTGTGCGCGCACATCCGCCGGTCGCCTGTACACTCCGTTCGTATGCAGAAGCTGCAGCGATTGCTCCACCTTCCCAACCACCGCCTCATTATCGACATTGCAACAAGGTGGAACTCCACCCTGCACATAGTGGAGCGGCTGTGCGAGCAGAGGCAGGCCATAATGCATTTGTGGGAGGATACACGGCCAGGCACTTTGAGAGCAGACATGGAGTTGACAGGTGTGCAGTGGTCGAAGCTGAAAGACCTCTGTAAAGTCCTTCAGTGTTTTGAGGAATGCACACGGCTGGTAAGCGCAGACGACGCCATCCTAAGCATGAGCATCCCACTTATGCGTCTGCTCATGCAAACTTTGACGCACCTTAAGGAGCAGGCGTCTGCAGCCAATGTTGATGAGGAGAAAGAGGAGGAGGGAATCCTTGATGACATTCAGCCATTGTCTGCTCAGGGACCTCTCCTGGACGAGGTGGAGGAAGAAGAGGAGGAGGAGGATGATGGGGATGATTACTTAGGGGAGGAGGATGCATCTCGTGGGGCAAGTGAAAATGTTGGCGTGGCAAGGTCTGGTACAGGGTTTGTGCGTGACTGGAGGGATGTGGATTTGCCAGAAAGTGCTCCTCCAACCAGCACTCGCAGTGCATCATTGACACCGGGAACATTGGCCCACATGTCAGATTATGCCTTGCAGATCCTAAAAAGGGACCCACGCATTGCCAAAATGATGAACGATGACGACTACTGGTTGGCCAGCATCCTGGATCCACGCTATAAAGGCAAATTACAAAGCATCATGCCACAGGAGAACCTTGACCTAATATTGGCTAATAAACAAGCAACTCTGGTAAATCGGTTGCTTGCATTCCCAGCACACAGCAGCGGTGATGGTTCTCATACGAGCCGTACGGGCCGGGGGCAGCTTGGCAGAGGTGTTCGTGGTGCACACAGCAGAAGTGGCGTTGGAGACAGGGGTTTCATGACAATGTTGTGGACTGATTTTTCAAGTACCGCTCACACAACTGGTAATACTGCATCGATGGAAAGTGACAGGAGACAGCAGTTGTCAACTATGGTTACAAACTACTTTTCCTCCCATATCGATGTTCTCCCACACAGGTCATTCCCCTTTGACTATTGGGCCGCTAAACTGGACACCTGGCCTGAATTGGCACAATATGCCTTACAGGAGCTCGCTTGCCCAGCTGCAAGTGTGCTATCGGAAAGAGTCTTCAGTGCAGCTGGATCAATCCTGACAGAAAAAAGGACCCGTCTGTCAACCCAAAATGTGGATGATCTAACCTTCATTAAAATGAACCACGCATGAGTTTCCAAGGATTTTGTCCCACCTTCCTCTGATGACACATAGGGTGACAGAAAAATGGCTTGCTTTGGTCCACCTCTTCCTGGGACTTGACCTATTTCACCTCTTGCATCAGCTGAATGTCCAACATCAACATATGCCACTTTCTAAAATTCCCTAACTGTGCTGCCTCCCCCCCATGGCCGGGGTCACCACCTAGCGCACGACACCGTGCGAGTGCCGTTGCCCTGGACAGGTGGGTAGGCCGACTCTTGGGCGCGGGCACTGATACAGGGTCCTTCATAGTGCAATCAAGTGTCTCTGACGGTGGTGGTGCACACCCGCCATCAGACACACCGCCGTACTATGAGGGGCCCAGTGCCAGTACCGACGCCCACGAGTGGGCCCCCCTTGCTTGGGCAGGGCCCCAGCATTTGCAATCTTTACCTCTCCCTGCTCCTCTGCTGTGTAGTCTGGGCCGTCAAATCCATACTGTGCCTGACACCGTCTGAGCCTGCCTCCTGATGTATAGACATATATTTTGAATGTGTACGCTATCCATACATGTTATCTGGGGATACGGTACCCTTTCTAACCTTTGTGCAATCACGTGCAATCCATACTGGGCCTAACACCATCTGAGCCTGCCTCCTGATGTATAGACATATATTTTGAATGTGTACGCTATCCATACATGTTATCCGGGGAAACGGTACCCTTTCTAACCTTTGTGCAATCACGTGCAATCCATACTGGGCCTAACACCGTCTGAGCCTGCCTCCTGATGTATAGACATATATTTTGAATGTGTACGCTATCCATACATGTTATCCGGGGAAACGGTACCCTTTCTAACCTTTGTGCAATCACGTGCAATCCATACTGGGCCTAACACCGTCTGAGCCTGCCTCCTGATGTATAGACATATATTTTGAATGTGTACGCTATCCATACATGTTATCCGGGGAAACGGTACCCTTTCTAACCTTTGTGCAATCACGTGCAATCCATACTGGGCCTAACACCGTCTGAGCCTGCCTCCTGATGTATAGACATATATTTTGAATGTGTACGCTATCCATACATGTTATCTGGGGATACGGTACCCTTTCTAACCTTTGTGCAATCACGTGCAATCCATACTGGGCCTAACACCGTCTGAGCCTGCCTCCTGATGTATAGACATATATTTTGAATGTGTACGCTATCCATACATGTTATCTGGGGATACGGTACCCTTTCTAACCTTTGTGCAATCACGTGCAATCCATACTGGGCCTAACACCGTCTGAGCCTGCCTCCTGATGTATAGACATATATTTTGAATGTGTACGCTATCCATACATGTTATCTGGGGATACGGTACCCTTTCTCACCTTTGTGCAATCACGTGTAATCCATACTGGGCGTGAGAACGGCTGGCGAGCTGTTAAGCAAGCTACAGCACCTGTGGTTTGCACACGTAAGTTTTTCATTTTTTCAGGAATGACGGTTAGGCCTAATTCCGGAACTGCGGTTGACCTGCACTTACTGGGAAATCATTGTTCGCGGGTAATAATTGTAATCAGTGATCCCCATCACTAACGTTGTTCAGCGGGTTATCTGCACCTGTAAGCGACAAACGCTGGCCTTTTCAGTGTAGAGCACATGCAGCCACGGACATGTAAGGGCATGACACACCAGTTATTGGCCAATCTCATGTGCCAGAGCCTCACGTGTCCCTCTAGTAAGCCGGACTCGGACCGTGGGGCATGACGGAGACTCGTTCGTTAACGGAATTAAGCTTGCAATGTGTGCATCTGTTCTGTAGCTGGCATGGTTGAGGTTTCCCAGGTGGAGTCGAATTTAACCGTAGGCTCCACTCCTGGTGGTGCCCTTCTGGACATTTCTTTAAGGTTCAGCTTTGCAACCATACTGCCCACGTAAAACAAACACTTTGCCTTCATGAACTCTGTTTTGAGGGTCATGACTCGTGGGAATAACGCCGCCCAATCAGTTAACCTGCTAGAGAGATCGTTCGTTGCTCCCAAGCATGACATCACACTCCCTAGGAAGAAGGTAATGCCACTGTGGCGACCGTACTCCTGGGGGCGACACAAGTGCACTGATGCCCAGCCACTGCTCGATGAATCTGCTGGTACATTGACCCAGACCACTACATTCCCCTCGCACGCTACACGACCTGAATCTGACCCTGATGAAACTCAGGTTACCCTTCCCATATACAGTTCCATCTTACACGGTGACAAAGAGGAAGCTGCAGATGAAAGTGCAGGTTCGGCCCACCCGCCATCAGACACACCACCATACTATCAGGGTCCCTGTGCCAGTGCCGTCGCCAACGAGTGGGCCCCCCCTGCTTGCTCAGGATCACAGCACTTGCAAAGTTGAAATACTGTGCAGTGAGATGGAAGATGGGGACGACGAGGAATCCAGACAATTACAGGGATTCCCTAGCGAGGAGACTTATTTGATTGTTTTCAATGTTGGGACAGCAATTTTTGGGGAGCACTATACTCTGGAGAATGATAGATGGGGCCCACCATACACTGGAACATTCCAAAGGTGGACATCAGACACTGGAGCAGCATTTACAGGGCCCATTATACACTAGAGCATTAGAAATGGGGCCCATTATGTTTGGAGCATTATTTGGGCCCATAAGACAGTGGAGCTTCATCCATGGGGACCAACATATACTGTAGCATTATGTGGAGCTCATCATATACTGTTTCAAACATTATATGGGACCAATGATTCTATATGGAGAAATAGATGGGCCTCGTCATGAGATGTAAAAAGTGAGGTATTTTTCATTGTACTATACCGCTATTTCTCTGCCGTATCGGAGCATGATGAGTTGTGGTATGTGTTAAAGGGGCGCTCTTTCGCCCAGGGCACATGAAAACCTGCAGCCAGCCCTCCCCCCCCCCACAACTTTAGCCAAATAACCCCCATTTTTCAGTGCGTAACTTGTATTATGAAGTTAATTAAGGTTGACAAGCTTAAGTAAGAAGAATTGATGCTTTTGGCATTCAAATGGGCACTGTAGGTGTGTTTCCCGTCCTCCTCTCACTGCCGACTTTTATTCCCCATTGGCGTACATTGGGTTTCGTGTTTCGGGACGACCCCGACTTTTCCCTATAATCGGACGATCTTGCTCGACCCGACTTTTGGAAAAGTCGGGTTTCACGAAACGAAACGCGACCCTAAAAAACCAAAAGTCGCTCAACTCTACTAAATACAAATATACAGTGGGTACAGAAAGTATTCAGACCCCTTTAAATTTTGCACTCTTTGTTTCATTGCAGCCATATGGTAAATTAAAAAAAAAGTTAATTTTTTTTCTCATTAATGTACGCGTACACTCTGCACCCCATCTTGACTGAAAAAAACATAAACGTAGAATTTTTTGCAAATTTATTAAAAAGAAAAACTGAAATATCACATGGCCATAAGTATTCAAACCCTTTGCTCAGTATTGAGTAAAAGCACTCTTTTGAGCTAGTACAGAGTTCTTGGGAATGATGCAACAAGTTTTTCACACCTGGATTTTGGGATCTTCTACCATTCTTCCTTGCAGATCCACTCCGGTTGAATTGTGAACGTTGGTGGACAGCAATTTTCAGGTCTCTCCAGAGATGCTCAATTGGGTTTAAGTCAGGACTGAGCCAGTCAAGAATGGTCCTGTGGTTGTTCTGAAGCCACTCATTTGTTATTTTAGCTGTGTGCTTAGGGTCATTGTCTTATTGGAAGGTGAACCTTAGACCAAGTCTGAGGTCCAAAACATTGTGCAAGAAGTTTTCATCCAGGATATCTTTGTATTTGGCCTCATTCATGTTTCATTCAATTTCAACCAATTGTCCTGTTCCTGCAGCTGAAAAACACCTCTATAGCATGATGCTGCCACCACCATGTTTCACTGTTGTGATTGTATTGGGCAGGTGATGGGCAGTGCCTGGTTTTCAACACACATACCGCTTAGAATTATCACCAAAAAGTTCTATATTCGTCTCATCAGACCAGAGAATCTTATTTCTAATAGTCTGGGAGTCCTTCATGTGTTTTTTAGCAAACTTTATGTGGAATTTCATATGTCTTGCGCTGAGGAGAGGCTTCCATCAGGCCACTCTGCCATAAAGGACCAACTGGTGGAAGGCTGCAGTGATAGTTGATGATAGTTGACTTTGTGGAACTTTCTCCCATATCCCTACTGCATTTGTGGAGCTCAGCCACAGTGATCCTGGGGTTTCTCTTTACCGCTCTCACCAAGGCTCTTCTCCAATGATCGCTCAGTTTGGCTGGACAGCCAGGTATAGGAATACTTCTGGTGGTCCCAAACTTCTTCCATTTAACCCCTTCACCCCCAAGGGTGGCTTGCACGTTCATGACCGGGCCAATTTTTACAATTCTGACCACTGTACCTTTATGAGGTCATAACTCTGGAACGCTTCCATGGATCCCGGTGATTCTGACATTGTTTTCTTGTGACATATTGTACTTCATGTTAGTGGTAAAATTTCATTCAAATAACTTGCGTTTATTTGTGAGAAAAACGGAAATTTGGCGAAAATTTTGAAAATTTCGCAATTTTCCAACTTTGAATTTTTATGCCCTTAAATCACAGAGATACTGCACACAAAAAACTTGATAACTAACATTTCCCACATGTTTACTTTACATCAGCACAATTTTTGAACCAAAATTTTTTTTTATTAGGAAGTTATAAGGGTTAAAAGTAGACCAGCGATTTCTCATTTTTACAACACCATTATATTTTTAGGACCACATCACATTTGAAGCCACTTTGAGGGGTCTATATGATAGAAAATACCCAAAAGTGACACCATTCTAAAAACTGCACCCCTTAAGGTGCTCAAAACCACATTCAAGAAGTTTATTAACCCTTTAGGTGCGTCACAGGAATTTTTTTGAATATTTAAAAAAAAATGAACATTTAACTTTTTTTCACAAAAAAAATACTTCAGGTTCAATTTTAAAATGTGCCCTCTCATGCCATCAAATAGAATCGCCTACGGTCTGTGGCTTCTGTCTTTTGCACTCCAAAGTTACGTGACAGATCATGATAGCCAGTGAGCACCATGTTTACATCGCTCCCTGTGATAAAAATTTGATTGAGATGAGTAACAGTGATGGAATCAACGGAAGTGCGATACAGCAAGACTTTATTCACAAAAAAATGTTTTCACTGTCTCAACACACAAATTAACCCCTTCACTACCAAGGGTGGTTTGCACGTTAACTCCTGGGCCAATTTTTACAATTCTAACCACTGTCCCTTTATGAGGTAATAACTCTGAAACGCTTCCATGGATCCCGGTGATTCTGACATTGTTTTCTCATGACATATTGTACTTCATGTTAGTGGTAAAATTTCATTCAAATAACTTGCGTTTATTTATGAAAAAAATGGAAATTTGGCAAAATTCTTAAAATTTCGCAATATTCCAAATCTGAATTTTTATGCCCTTAAATCACAGAGATATGGCACACAAAAAACTTGATAAGTAACATTTCCCACATGTTTACTTTACATCAGCACAATTTTGGAACCAAAATTTTTTTTGTTAGGAAGTTATAAGGGTTAAAAATTGACCAGCGATTTCTCATTTTTGCAACACCATTTTATTCTTACGGACCACATCACATTTGAAGCCACTTTGCGGGGTGTATATGATAGAAAATACCCAAAAGTGACACCATTCTAAAAACTGCACCCCTTAAGGTGCTCAAAACCACATACAAGAAGTTTATAAACCCTTTAGGTGCATCACAGGAATTTTTTGAATATTTAAAAAAAAATTAACATTTAACTTTTTTTCACAAAGAAAATAATTCAGGTTCAATTTTTTTTATTTTACCAAGGGTAACAGGAGAAATTGGACTGCAAAAGTTATTGTGCAATTTGTCCTGAGTACGCTGATACCTGATATGTGGGGGGGAACGACTGTTTCGGCGCATGGCAGAGCTCAGAATGGAAGGAGCGCCGTTTCACTTTTTCAATGCAAAATTGGCTGGAATTCAGATCGGACGCCATGTCATGTTTGGAGAGTCCCTGATGTACCTAAACAGTGGAAACCCCCTACAAGTGACCCCATTTTGGAAACTAGACCCCCCAAGGAACTTATCTAGATGTGTGGTCAGAACTTTGAACCCCCAAGGGCTTCACAGAAGTTTATAACATACAGCCGTACAATTAAAAAATCATATTTTTTCCACAAAAATGATCTTTTCACCCTCAATTCTTATTTTTCCAAGGGTAACAGGACCCTAAAAGTTATTGGGCAATTTGTTCTGAGTACGCTGATACCCCACATGTGGGGGTAAACCACTATTTGGGCGCATGGCAGAGCTCGGAAGGGAAGCAGCGCCATTTGACGTTTTTGGCTGGAATTGAGATCGGACACCATGTCGCGATTGGAAAACCCCTGATGTACCAAAACAGTGGAAACCCCCCACAAATGACACCATTTTGGAAACTAGACTCCCTAAGGAACTTATCTAGATGTGTGGTGAGAAATTTGAACCCCCAAGGGCTCCACAGAAGTTTATAACATACAGCCGTACAATTAAAAAAATCATATTTTTTCCACAAAAATGATATTTTCACCCTCAATTCTTATTTTTCCAAGGGTAACAGGACCCTAAAAGTTATTGGGCAATTTGTCCCGAGTACGCTGATACCCAACATGTGGGGGTAAACCACTATTTGGGCGCATGGCAGAGCTCGGAAGGGAAGCAGCGCCATTTGACGTTTTTGGCTGGAATTGAGATCGGACACCATGTCGCGATTGGAAAACCCCTGATGTACCTAAACAGTGAAAAAACCCCACAAATGACACCATTTTGTAAACTAGACCCCCCAAGGAACTTATCTAGATGTGTGGTGAGCACTTTGAACCCCCCAGTGCTTCACAGAAGTTTATAACGCCCGGGCGTGAAAATAAAAAATTCGTATTTTTTCCACAAACATGATCTTTTAGTCACCATTTTTTTATTTTCCCAAGGGTACCAGGAGAAATTGGACCCCAAAAGTTGTTGTCCAATTTGTCCTGAGTATGCTGATACCCCATATGTGGGAGAAAACTACTGTATGGGCACACGTCGGGGCTTGAAAGGGAAGTAGTGACGTTTTGGAATGCAGACTTTGATGGAATGGTCTGCGGGTGTCATGTTGCCTTTGGAGAGCCCCTAATGTACTTAAACAGTGGAAACCCCCCACAAATGACCCCATTTTGAAAACTAGACCCCCTAAGGAACTTATCTAGATGTGAGGTGAGCACTTTGAACCCCCAAAGGCTTCACCGAAGTTTTTAATGCCAGGGCATGAAAATAAAAAAATCGTATTTTTTCCACAAACATGATCAATTAGTCCCCAATTTTTTTATTTTCCCAAGGGTAACAGGAGAAATTGAACCCCAAAAGTTGTTGTCCAATTTGTCCTGAGTACGCTGACACCCCATATGTGGGAGAAAACTACTGTATGGGCACACGTCGGGGCTCGAAAGGGAAGTAGTGACGTTTTGGAATGCAGACTTTGATGGAATAGTCTGCGGGTGTCATGTTGCCTTTGGAGAGCCCCTAATGGACCTAAACAGTGGAAACCCCCCACAAATGACCCCATTTTGAAAACTAGACCCCCTAAGGAACTTATCTAAATGTGAGATGAGCACTTTGAACCCCCAAAGGCTTCACAGAAGTTTATAATGCCAGGGCATGAAAATAAAAAAAAATCGTATTTTTTCCACAAACATGATCAGTTAGTCCCCAATTTTTTTATTTTCCCAAGGGTAACAGGAGAAATTGAACCACAAAAGTTGTTGTCCAATTTGTCCTGAGTACGATGACACCCCATATGTGGGAGAAAACTACTGTATGGACACACGTCAGGGCTCGGAAGGGAAGTAGTGACGTTTTGGAATGCAGACTTTGATGGAATGGTCTGCGGGTGTCGTGCGTTTGGAGAGCCCCTGATGTACCTAAACCATTGAAACTCCCCACAAGTGACCCCATTTTGGACACTAGACCCCCCACGGAACTTATCTAGATGTGTGGTGAGCACTTTGAACCCCCAAGTGCTTCACAGAAGTTTATAACGCTCGGACGTGAAAATAAAAAAATCATTTTTTTCCACAAAAATGATATTTTTGCCCCCAATTTTTTATTTTCCTAAGGGTAACAGGAGAAATTGGACCCCAAAAATTGTTTTGCAATTTTACCTGAGTAGGCTGATACCCTACATGTGGGGGGTAAAACACTGTTTGGGCGCATGGCAGAGCTTGGAAGGGAAGGAGCACCATTTGACTTTTTCAACTCAGAATTGGCTGGAATTGAGATCAGACGCCATGTTGCATTTGGAGAGCCCCTGATGTGCTCAAACAGTGGAAACCCCCAATTCTAACTCCAACCCGAACCCCAACACACCCCTAACCCTAATCTCAGCCCTAAACCTAGCCCTAACCCTAACCCTAGCCCTAACCATAGCCCTAACCCTAACCCTAGCCCTAACCCTAGCCCTAACCCTAACCCTAACCCTAGCCCTAACCCTAACCCTAATGGAAAAATGGAAATAAATACATTTTTTTTATTTTATTATTTTTCCCTAACTAAGGGGGTGATAACGGGGGGTTTGATTTACTATTTATGGCGGTTTTTATGTTTGGCAGCTGTCGCACGCTAAAAGACGCTTTTTATTGTAAAAATAGTTTTTGCATCACCACATACTGAGAGCTATAATTTTTCCGTATTTTGACCCACCGAGTCGTGTGAGGTCTTATTTTTTGCGGGACGAGTTGAAGTTTTTATTGGTACCATATTCGGGCACGTGACATTTTTTTATCGCTTTTTATTCCGATTTTTGGGACGCAGAATGAACAAAAACCAGCGTTTCATGAATTTCTTTTGGGGGGGTGCGTTTACACCGTTCCGCGTGCGGTAAAATTGATGAGGCAGTTTTATTCTTCGGGTCAGTACGGTTACAGCGATACCTCATTTAGGTCTTTTTTTATGTTTTGTCGGTTTTATGCAATGAAAACTATTTTATATAAAAAATAATTATTTTTGCATCGCTTTATTCTGCGAGCTATAACTTTTTTATTTTTTCACTGATGATCCTGTGTGGCAGCTCGTTTTTTGCGGGACAAGATGACGTTTTCAGCGGTACCATGGATATTTATATGTGTCTTTTTGATCGCGCGTTATTACACTTTTTGTTTGGCGGTATGATAATAAATCATTATTTTTTGCTTTGTTTTTTATTTTTATTTTTTAAGGGGTTCGCTAAAGGGGTTAACTAATGGGACTGTTTTATAGGGTGGGTCGTTACGGACGCGGCGATACCTAATATGTGTACTTTTATTGTTTGTTTTTTTTATTTCCAAAAAATGGATTTATTTGGGGAAATTTTTTTTTTTTTTTTCTAATTTATTTGGCGATTTTTTTTAAATTATTTTAACACTTTTTTTTATTTTTTTTTAACTTTATTAAATAGTCTCAGGTGGGACATCACTGTCCTGTGACAGATCGCTGATCTGTCACATCACAGATCACTGTGACAGATCAGCAATCTGTCACAGGCAGTGCAGAAGGCTTCCTCATGCCTGCGCTTTGCAGGCACTGAGGAAGCCAGCTTCCTGCAGGCCCCCAAAGGCCCCCGTCGCCATCTTGAATTCGGGGGCCTGCAGGAAAGGAGCCCCCGCAGCAGCGCTGCACATTGCGCTGCCGTGGGGGGCTCAGGGAAGCACGGAGGGAGCCCCCTCCCTGCCGATGCTTCCCTTTAACCCCCGGTACACCGCGATCATGTTTGATCACGGTGTGCAAGGGGTTAACGTGTCGGGGGCGGTCCGTGACCACCCCTGACACATTGTGCCGGGTGTCAGCTGTGATAATCAGCTGACACCCGGCCGCGATCAGCGGCGCTCACCACGTGGGCGCCGCTGATCGCGGTAGACGTACTATCCCGTCCATGGGCATAGGGGCCCGGGTCCCATGGACGGGATAGTACGTCTGATGTCAGGAAGGGGTTAAAGGTTATGGAGGTCACTGTGCTCTTAGGACCCTTGAGTACTGCAGAAATTCTTTTGTAACCTTGGCCAGATGTGTTGTGAATTCTCTTTCTGGGCTCCCTCTGGTGGTTACTGAAGGTAGTGGAATTGGTCAGATTGTCAGAGGTGTTGCGAGTTCTCTTTCTGGACTCCCTCTGGTGGTTACTGGAGGTAGTGGAGCTGGTCAGATTGACAGAGGCTTGCCACCTGATAATAATGATGAAGATGATTGGATATCTCGGGTTTCTGACTGGTGTATTTAAGACAGCTGACTTCCTTCAATCCCTGCTGGTGATTTTCTTACTGTGCCTTCTGAGGTCTGATTTCTGATGTCTCCTGCTCTGTTCCTGCATGGTTCAGCTAAGTGGTTCATTTGCTAATCTTTTTGCATTTGATCTGGTTTTGTCTAGCTCTGCTTTGTGCGGGTCAGCCTGCTCCTGCTGGGGCTGTGCTGGATCACCGCCCATATGTTACTGCTTGTGTCAGTTTGTTCTGTCCCCTGTTATATTAGTTTCTTTTTGCTTTACTTTCAATATATACCAGAATGCTGATATAGTGGGGGCGAAGTCGTGTGACGTCAGTGTTTTTTGTGCATCAGACGTGTTGGATTTTTCAGGGTTTTTGCGTGTTTGTAGACAGTCTTTCCTTTCCTGTCCTGTCTAGTCAGTTTGGGCCCCATCATTTGCTCAGTCTATTTTTCTGCCTGCATTTGTGATTTCATCTTGTCTCACCGACAATATATGTTTGGGGGCTGTCTATTCCTTTGGGGTCTGCTCCGGGTCAGTTTAGATTTCACCTTTCTTGCTTTAGGCTGTTAGTTCTCCGGCTGTGCCGAGGCGTCTAGGGCATCGTAGGTACACTCCACAGATACTGCTAGTTGTGTGGATAGGATCAGGGGTCTGCAATCCGCTTAGATACCAACCTCTCTGGTTTTCTGGTGGCTTAGCCTGGTCCTGCTATCCTCCTTGGTGACCCATTCATAACACAGATGTGTGCCTTGCCACAATTCTGTCTCTGCGCTCCTTGGCCAGTCCCTTTGACCTCATGATTCTCATTTGGTCTGACAAGCACTGTGAGTTGTGAGGTCTTATATAGTCAGGTGTGTGCCTTTACAAATCAAGTCCTATCAGTTTAATTAAACACAGCTGGACTCCAATGAAGGAGTAGAACCATCTCAAGGAGGATCACAAGGAAATGGACAGCATGTGACTTAAATATGAGTGTCTGAGCAAAGCGTCTGAATACTTATTGACCATGTGATATTTCAGTTTTTCTTTTTTAATTAATTTGCAAAAATTTCAACATCAACATTTCTGTTTTTTTCAGTCAAGATGGGGTGCATAGTGTACATTAGTGAGAAAAAATGAACTTTTTGAATTAACAAATGAAATAAAGAGTGAAAAATTTAAAGTGGTCTGAGTACTTTCTGTACCCGTTGAATATATTAGTGATGATATCAGAATGTATGGGCTGCTGGAAGATCATATTAGTGAGGACGTCAGAATGTATGGGCTCCTATTAGATATATATTAGTGAAAATATCAGAATGTATGGAATCCTGGTAGGTATATATTAATGATTAAATCAGAATGTTTGTGATCATGGTGGTATATACTGTATTAGTGAAGACTTTAGAATGTATGCACTCCTGGTAGGTATATATTGGTAAGGACATCAGAACATATGGGCTCCTGGTGGTATATATTAGTGACAACATTAGAATGCGTTCCTGGTGGCTATATATTAGGGAAGATATCAGAATGTATGGGCTCCTGTGTCTGTATGTATGTGCTCTTTGTATGCATGTGTCTGTCTGAAGGTGCTCAGTATATACACATATGTCTATATGTATGTGATCTGTGCATGCATGTGTCTATGCCTGTGCTGATTAAACATATATATTTATGCATGTGCTCTGTATACATGTATATGTATGTGCTGTTTATGTGCTCTGTGTATACATGTGTGTATGTGCTCTGTGTAAATATATACAGGCAAAAATTAAGAGACCACTTTCAAATGTTCAGTATGTCTGATTTTTCTCTTTATAGGTATATTTGTGAGTAAAATGTAAATTGCTTTTTTAGTCTATAAACTTCTGACAACATGTCTCCGAAATTCCAAGCAATAAATTTTGTATTTTTTTCTGACAAAGGAAAATGGTTAAAATTTAAATAAAAACAGTGCTTTCAGACCTCAAATAGTGCAAAGAAAACAAGTTCATAATCATTTAGAAACAATACTAATGTTTTAACTCAGGAAGAGTTCTGAAATCAATATTTTGTGGAATAACTATGATTTTTAAAAACAGCTTTCATGCGTCTTGGCATGCTTGCCACCAGTCTTTCACACTGCTTCTGGCGCAAAAATTTAAGCAGTTCTTTGTTTGATGGCTTGTGACAATCCATCATCCTGCTGATTACATTCCAGAGGTTTTCAATGAGGTTCAGGTGTGGAGAATGGGCTGCCCATGACAGGGTTTTGATGTGCTGGTCTCTTAATTTTTGCCAGAGCTGTATGTTGATGTGTATGTGCTCGATGTATACATGCATGTGTGCTTTGTGTGCGTATACAAATGTGTGTTTAACATACAGTGTTTGTGTCACACACTGTGCGTATGTAATATCGATTTAGAATTCCCAGCAGCACAGACAAGAGTAAATTGGTGTAACCATGTTGGCAATCCCCCAACAAACAAGCAAAATGCTTCTCATTCATCAGGTGAGTGGATTGCTTATGGTGGAACCAAACTCATTGATCTCAGTGCACATCACCAGATGTAAACTGCAGATGTGCTGCTGATAACATGATACCGCATGGAGGCAGATTGATCTACTAGTAATTGTTCTGTGCCAATCGTTCTTCATTAATAAATAGCATAAACCCGGCACTCCAATACTATTTATTGCTTTATGGTGTGGGAACCTACCTTGGCATCTCTTCCAGTAGTGCTCAGGGTGTTTTCTCTAAATCCTTCTTCATCAACCTGTGTAAAGAAGCGGGGAAACAAGCGCCCAATAACTTCAATATTATTGATCACGTTTGTTTAACATTCTGAACTCAGAGCATGTCAATGCAACCGAAATATTTGAGTGTGATGGTGCAATATGTCAGCATTTTGGGCCCTACTTTAAACTTTTTCCCAGGGCCTCATTTTGTCTAAAACCCGTCCTCGTGTCCATGTAATGTTCAGTATAGGTACTGTGTTTGTGTCATTTTGCATCTAGTAGTTTGCAATATCACCATAGAGATATGAAATCCTGCATAGAATAACCTTAGTGACCTCTTACAGATCTGTAACCAAGGTATCTAGATTCCCATTAGGTTTGTGCGAATAATATTAAAACCACAGTTACATAAAACCACCAGCAAATAATTTTGTATACATGTTGTTCATGAAAAAAATAATCACTTTTGCAATTTCATGTTTATTAAAATTTGATTAAAACAGTTAACACTCTTCTTTTGTTTATTACTTGTTGACTAGGAAACCAACGTCAAATTATGCATTTTGGCAGAATAAAGTTTTTGAAAACAAAACTTCTAATCACCTGGAAGGGATGCTGTTCTTCTTTTCTATTTGATGGTATATGCTCCAGTTGGGTCATTGGACCAGAACGTGCATCTCCCTATTGAAGTGCTGTCAGCGAACATATGCCGATATAGGAGACCAACCTCCACTTCTGTGTCTAAACATGTCCAGTGCATACAAACTCTGTTCTATTGATCTTGTAAACACTGCTTTGAAGCTGACCAGGAATGCAGGGGCGCAATGTTGGTTCCTAATACTGGCGGGCTTCAGTGCAATTCTTACCCGCTAGTCTGGAGTGGTGGTCGGTCGCCCAGGTAATGAGCTGTAAATAAAAGAATAGAAAAGTGTTAATGTCTCAAGAATCACTGTAAATTTTAACTTTAAGTTGCAAACGTGCTTAAACTCTGTCAAACAATATTTACTGTATCCATGAAGATGTGAGTAACCCTGTACATGTGATGTTTTACACAGCAACTGCTCCTTTATTCAAGTAAAATGTAGAGTCAGCATTTTATATACCTGGGAAATCTTCTATGCATTATCTCCTTTGCATTCTAATATTGCACAAAGTCACCAAAGAAAGGTTTAATAATTGGCTGTAGTAAAACGTAAAATTTTTGCTGCAACTCATGTACATTAGTCACTGTCTATTCTATGAAAAACATCTGTTTAGCAGCTAACCCTGAACATTGGACATATCAATATTCAATCACACAGAATGCCAACATTTGTATTTGTCACTGATTTCATGGCCAGACGCTTTACACCACGGGTTCATAAGGAGAAAAACATGTCCTATATTTTCGAGGATTGATAAAAACCACATGAGTTTTTTAGACCAAACTTACAGATAGAACGTGACAGTTAATGATCCTGTAATCTCATATCAAGCCAAAATGTAATTTCTGCATATTTTATGTCTCTATAAATATCATTTTATACTGCAAAAATGTAACTGGAATCCATCATATGTATTTTATGAAGATGAGCCAGTGCTGTCGTATTGTATGAGCATCGTGGTCATAGTTCATTGTGAAATGTGTGTAAGAACAAAAGGAGTGTCACTGAGGACCAAAGAAAGGCATCAGAGTGGCACTATGTAAGACCAATGGGGCAATAGAGTAAAGTGTTTACTACAGAAAACTGGGGTAAAACACTATAAACAAAATATGTTGCACAACATGGAGTTGCACAAAAATTTTGTCGAGTTTGAAGTCATGTCAGTATGAGGCAGGTCTCCCCATTCTGGCAGTAAGACGGGTGTGAAAACCTCCACCTGCCAAATTCATCAAAAGTGTCAGTGTTTCTTGCAAGAGAAATGTTACTCCAGTCCCTGACTGAGGCCCACGGAGGCGCACACCGCTGATTGATGACCCAAATTCATTAAGTAGTCTTAATGGCTTAGGTGCATCTTATTACTGCAAACCCAACATTGAAACTGGCATATGACAAGCTAGTATTCATGAATGGGGACAATGTGTTTCCCAGTTCATAAATAGGTATTTACCATCACACACCATTTATGAAAATGTTTATACTCATTGGTTCAAATATTTTTAAATTTGCATTTTCTCTAATTCTATTATTTACATTTTAAATTCATTTTATTTATTTTTTGCTGCATACATTCAATATAAATAGCAATAGTTTTCCCCCTCCCACCCCTTGGATCCATGTGCACCATCACTTCACACACTATATGACAAGCTAGTCTTCATGAATCAGGCTAACGTGTATAAGTAGATTTTTACTATTAGGCCGGGATCACACATGCGAGGAACATGGTCGAGTCTCGCATGTTAACACCCGGCACTGCCACCGGCACTCGGGAGCGGAGCGTGAGGCTCCATGTATTGCTATGCGGCCGCACGCTCCGATCCGAGTGCCAGCGTCAGTGCCGGCTATTAACATGCGAGACTCGGCCGTATTTCTCGCATGTGTGATACCGGCCTTAGACTATTACAAATCATTTATGACTTTTCCAAACTGTTTATACTTATTTGTTCATATAATTTTTAATTTTAATTTTCTCTAATTCTATTATCTACATTTTAAATTCATGTTTTTTGCTGTATGCATTCAATACACAGTATATATCAATAATAATAATAATTTTTATTTATATAGCGCCAACATATTCCGCAGCACTTTACAATTAAGCGGGGACTTGTACAGACAATAAACTCAATACAAGTTAAGACAATTTAAACAGTGACATTAGGAGTGAGGTCCCTGCTCGCAAGCTTACAATCTACAAGGAAATGGGGGGACACAGGAGGTGAAAAGTGCTTGTTATTTCAGGTCTGGCAATTATAATAAATAGGGATTTTCATATAAAGCTGCATGATCCAGTCATCAGCTCGTGTGTTTAAGTGCAATAGTTAAGTATCAAGTGCAGTTATCGTGTGCATGGAGGGTGTGGAGACAGATGAATAGTAGGGTGCAGATTCAGAATAGTATTTGGGAGGAGGGAACAGGGCAAAGTTAGTTTGCTGAGAAGTTGATGTGGTAGGCTTGTTTGAACAGATGGGTTTTCAAAGCGCGCTTGAATAGGTCGGGGCTAGGTATCAATCTGATCGTCTGGGGAAGTGCATTCCAGAGAGCTGGCGCAGCACGAGAGAAGTCTTGGAGACAGAGGTGCGAGGTTCGGATTACGGTGGATGTTAGTCTTAGGTCAGTTGTAGAACGGAGGGCACGTGTAGGGCGATAGACAGAACTGAGAATATAGACATAAGGCGGTGCAGAACTGTGGAAAGCTTTGTGGGTGAGAGAGATGAGTTTATACTGGACCCTGTAGCGAATAGGTAGCCAGTGTGAAAAACAAATGCACACAAATAGGGCTTGCATAGGACATAAGTCACATAGATAAGTGTGGTTGCAAAGTGTCCGAACAGCCTATTTATGACGCCCATAGTATTAGCAGGCGGGCTGCTCAGCACTGTATATATGCATCACACACAAAAAACCAAGCCAACATGAAGAGGTCTAACTGCATGCTGCAAAAATGATAAAAAGTGCAAAAGGATGAAAAGATATGGGGTATTAGTTACTAATTTGGCCAAAGTAGATTAGCTCACAACCCAACGTCAAGGGTCCCCAGATATTGTGAGTCCCTAACACTAAATCTGAACAGCGCACATAGGAAAAAATTCCCAAAAATTCAAAAAAACACAATTGAAAGGTTAGCTCACCAAACCCTGACTAATGCACTAGCAGGATGCAGTAGACCTCCATTGATAAAGGCTGGGGCAGCACAGGTGCAAACCACTGATGAGAACAGCCAGTAACCCAGTATGGTCTGGCTGCCTAGTGGAAAAAAAATGCACACAAACAGGGCTTGCATAGGACATAAGTCACATAGATAAGTGTGATGCAAAGTGTCTGAACAGCCTATTAATGATGCCCATAGTATTAGCAGGCGGCCTGCTCAGCACTGTATATATGCATCACACAGAAAAAAACAAGCCAACATGAACCACACTTATCTATGTGACTTATGTCCTATGCAAGCCCTATTTGTGTGCATTTTTTTTCCACTAGGCAGCCAGACCCTCTTGGGTTACTGGCTGTTCTCATCAGTGGTTTTGCACCTGTGCTGCCCCAGCCTTTATCAATGGAGGTCTGCTGCATCCTGCTAGTGCATTAGTCAGGGTTTGGTGAGTTACCTTTCAAATGTGTTTTTTTGCTTCCTTGGAAAAAAACCCTTCTGCGGGCAGGCGCTGGTGGTGGCACCTGCGCTGCAGCATAATCGCACATCTAATGTGTTTATAATTAATTTAATTGTGCAGGCGCAGACTGTATCATCTTGCTAGAGAAAAAAAAATTTACTACATCCAAGATGGCACCTCCGGTGCCTGCGCAATAGCAGCTATTGGCGCCATGTTCAAACGGATTTTTTTTCCAAAGATATATATAATGTTCATTATGTAAACTAAGGGGCAGGTCAATGAATACCTAAGCAGAGCACCACATGAAGACCCCGCCACAGCCCCGACCAGAAGCACGAGCATATCATTAACTCAAAACTGAGAATAAAGATTAGACTACAACCACAAGGTGGATTTCATCATCCAAGGTATCATTTTAATCAGTATAACGGGACCGACCTGACACTGTCTGTAGGTTACTGTGCACAATCCTGCTGACAGGTTCCATTTAATAGCAGAGAAAAATGCAATCAGGAATTTGTAGCAAAGATATAGTTAATATGTCCAAAATAGAAGAAAAGGTAGCACTCACCTTCCGATTAAAAGTTTCCTTTATTCCATCATGGAACAGCACAAAACTCGTTGAAGCACATTGTGCGTGAAACGGCCGTTGTTCTCAGAAGTCCCCCAGCATCCTCCCGCTGAACCCACTGTTCCATGATTGAATAAATGAAACTTTTAATCGGAGGGTGAGTGCTACCTTTTCTTCTATTTTGGACATTGTAATTACAAATGCTTCTTGTTGGTATGCACCTGTACTCCAACGGTTGATGGTGTTTTGCTGACCGGCTGATTGGGTTGAATATAGCTGCTTCAGCCATGGATTTAGTACCAGCAATTCCTCTGCTACAAATGTTTTCAAAAGATATGGTTAGCTGCAGGATATCGGTGATGTATTGTCAAACTAGTAACCTTCTTTCAGAGGTGCAGTACAAATAGAAATAGTAGAAAAGTATTGGCAAACTCTTAACTTGCTTTCAGAAATGCAGTACCTTGAGAGCAAAGACTAAGGTGTGATCATCTATGAAAACAGCTGCAAGAAATTCATCTTAAATGAAACATGGTAGGTGCTGAGTTTGGAAACAATGCTGGTAGTAGAATGGAAGTCAGGAGTAAGGCTGGATTCACACTAGCATTTTATCGCGCAGAGCATCTTGCGCTATTGGGCGCACACGCAATGGTTCACTATCTTTAAAATGGCGTGCGCAGTGTATAGCGATTGCACGCGCTCATCAGCGTTTGCGTGTGCTGCGCATTTTCCAGGTGTTTCCCCAGACGCGCCGTACGCTACATGTTGCATTTTTGTTCCTCCCAACCGCTTAAAAAAATTGCACATGCACGCATGGTATGCACGAAAAAATAGCATTACAGTCTATGGGGTCGCTGACGTGCGCTTAGATGTGCGCACGTCAGCGCTTTTTGAGCGCACGTGACTTCATTAAACAATGTCTAGACATTTGTTTAAACCTCCCACTAAACAAGCAACATTATTTGGGAGCAGTCTACATAAAAGTAGGTGTCTGCAGGGCAACACCACTTACTCTACAGACAGCCTTGAAGAGAAGACCAGCTACAGACAGCCTTGCAGAGAAGCCCAGACAAGAGCCTTGGAATCAAGCTTCAGCATCCAAAAAGTGAGTATTCTTCAACATAATGTCTGTGTGTCCTTTAAATTTTTTTATGTACTAATGTTTTTTTGTTTAACCCCTTCATGACAAGCCTATTTTGACCTTAATGACCAGGCAATTTTTTGCAATTCTGACCAGTGTCGCTTTATGAGGTAATAACTCAGGAACGCTTCAACGGATCCTAGCGATTCTGAGATTGTTTTTTTCATGACATATTGGGCTTCATGTTAGTGGTAAATTTAGGTTGATAATTTTTGCGTTTATTTGTCAAAAAATCAGAAATTTGGCGAAAATTTAGAAAATTTTGCAATTTTCAAATTTTGAATTTTTATTCTGTTAAACCAGAGAGTTATGTGACACAAAATAGTTACTAAATAACATTTCCCACATGTCTAATTTACATCAGCACAATTTTGGAAACAAAATATTTTTTTGTTAGGAAGTTATAAGGGTTAAAAGTTGACCAGCGATTTCTCATTTTTACAATAAAATTTACAAAACCATTTTTTTTAGAGACCACCTCACATTTGAAGTCACTTTGAGGGGTCTATATGGCAGAAAATACCCAAAAGTTACACCATTCTAAAAACTGCACCCCTCAAGCTACTCAAAACTACATTCAAGAAGATTATTAACCCTTCAGGTGTTTCACAGGAACTAAAGCAATGTGGAAAGAAAAAAATGGACATTTTAATTTTTCCAACAAAAATTTTCTTTTAGCATCAATTTTTTCATTTTCACATGGGAAACAGGATAAAATGGATCCTAAAATTTGTTGGTAAATTTCTCCTGAGTACAACGATACCTCATATGTGGTCATAAACCACTGTTTGGGCGCACGGCACGGCTCAGAAGGGAAGGAGCGCCATTTGACTTTTTGAATGGAAAATATGCTGGAATATTTAGCGGTTGCCATGTCGTGTTTGGAGAGCCCCTGTGTGCATAAACATTGGAGCTCCCCCACAAGTGACCCCATTTTGGAAACTAGACCCCCCAAGGAACTTATCTAGATGCATAGTGATCACTTTGTACCCCCAGGTACTTCACAAATTGCAAATTGATCTGTAAAAAAAAAAATACTTTTTTTTCACAAAAATTTTCTTTTAGCCTCAGTTTTTTCATTTTCACATGGGCAACAGGATAAAATGGATCCTAAAATTTGTTGAACAAGTTCTCCTGAGTGCACAGATACCTCATATGTGGTCATAAACCACTGTTTGGGTGCACGGCAGGGCCCGGAAGGCAAGGAGCACCATTTGACTTTTTGAATGGAAAATTAGCTCCAATCGTTATCGGACACCATGTCCAATTGGGGGGGGCCCTGTGCACCTAAACATTGGAGCTCCCCCACAAGTGACCCCATTTTGGAAACTAGACCCCCTAAGGAACTTATCTAGACATGTAGGGAGCACTTTGAACCCCCAAGTGCTTCACAAAAGTTTATAACACAGAGCAGTGAAAATAAAAAATAATTTTTTTTTCCTAAAAAAAAAATGATTTTTAGCTAGCAATTTTTTTTTCACAAGGGTAGCAGGATAAATTGGACCCCAAAAGTTGTTGTCCAGTTTGTCCTGAGTACACTGATACCCCATATGTGGGGGATGACCACAGTTTGGGTACACGTCGGGGCTCGGAAGGGAAGTAGTGACATTATGAAATGCTGACTTTGATGGAATGGTCTGCGGGCATCATGTTACATTTGCAGAACCCCTGATGTACCTAAACTGTGGAACCCCCCCACAAGTGACCCCAATTTGGAAACTAGACCCCCCCAAGGAACTTAATCTAGATGTGTGGTGAGCACCTTGAACCCCCAAGTGCTTCACAGAAGTTTATAACGCAGAGACGTGAAAATAAAAAATATATTTTTCCACAAAAAAAATGATTTTTAGCCAGCAATTTTTTTTTCACAAGGGTAGCTGGATAAATTGGACCCCAAAAGTTGTTGTACAGTTTGTCCTGAGTACGCTGGCGCCCCATATATGGGGGGAACTATTGTTTGGGCACACGTAAGGGCTCGGAATGGAAGTAGTGGCCTTTCGAAATGCAGACTTTGATGGAATGGTCTGCGGTCTTCATTACGTTTGCAGAGCCCCTGATGTGCCTAAACAATAGAAACCCCCCACAAGTGACCCCATTTTGGAAACTAGACCTCCCAAGTAACTTATCTAGATGCCTGGTGAGCACTTCGGACCCCCAAGTGCTTCACAGAAGTTTATAACGCAGAGACGTGAAAATAAAAAAAATTTTTTCCACAAAAATATTTTTTTTAGCCCCCAATTTTTTATTTTCCCAAGGGTACCAGGAGAAATTAGACCCCCAAAGTTGTTGTGCAATTTTTCCTGAGTACGCTGATACCCCATATGTTGGGGTAAACCACTGTTTGGGCACACGTCGGGGCTTGGAAGGGAGGAGGCACCGTTTAACTTTTTGAACGCAAAATTGGCTGGAATCAATGGTTGCACCATGTCGCGTTTGGAGACCCCCTGATGTGCCTAAACAGTGGAAACCCCTCAATTCTAACTCCAGCCCTAACCCCAACACACCCCTAACCACAGCCCTAACCCCAACACATCCCTAACCCTAATTCCAACCCTAACCATAACCCCAACATACCCCTAACCCTAATCCCAACCCTAACCATAACCCTAACCACAACCCTAACCCTAATCCTAACCCTCTTTCCAACCCTAACCCTATTTTCAACCCTAACCCTATTTTCAACCCTAACCCTATTTTCAACCCTAACCCTCTTTTCAACCCTAACCCTCTTTTTAACCCTAACCCTAACCCTCTTTTTAACCCTAACCCTAACCCTCTTTTCAACCCTAACCCTAACCCTAATGGAAAAATAAAAATACAAATATTTTCTTTACTTTATTAGTTCTGCCTACCTATGGGGCTTGGAAGGGAGGAGGCACCGTTTAACTTTTTGAACGCAAAATTGGCTGGAATCAATGGTTGCACCATGTCGCGTTTGGAGACCCCCTGATGTACCTAAACAGTGGAAACCCCTCAATTCTAACTCCAGCCCTAACCCCAACACACCCCTAACCACAGCCCTAACCCCAACACATCCCTAACCCTAATTCCAACCCTAACCATAACCCTAACCCCAACATACCCCTAACCCTAATCCCAACCCTAACCATAACCCTAACCACAAGCCTAACCCTCTTTCCAACCCTAACCCTCTTTCCAACCCTAACCCTCTTTCCAACCCTAACCCTCTTTCCAACCCAACCCAGGTACCGGGGGGGTGAGGGGGGGATCGGACGCTGGCGGGGAGCAGAGGGAATGGGAGGGGGGCAGATGATGACAGCGGGGGGGCGATCGCTGGTGGGGGGGTGGAATCGGTGTCTCCAGCCATGTCCGATGCTACAGCAGCGTCGGACATGGCTGGATTGTAATATTTCATCAATTTTCATTGATGAAATATTACTATTGCTCTGATTGGCTGTTAAAAGTGAAACAGCCAATCAGAGCGATCGTAGCCACGTGGGGGCGAAGCCACGCCCCTGTGGTGAATTACAAAGCCCCCTGTATCTGCAGGTCAGGTGACCTTTCAGTGACCCCGGTCACCCGACCCGCAGGGGGGCTTTAAAGTCATGACGCCACATAGGCGTCACTGGTCAGATTTGAACCAGGTTTCATGACGCCTATGTGGCGTCATTGGTCGTGAAGGGGTTAAATTGCAGCATGTCTTCTGGATCGCAATATTCTCCATCCCGACAAGAACTGGCCCAAGCAGATCGTGAGGTGAGGATTTTGCTGCCTTTGGTAAGTATAGCTGCCTCTAGAAATGTGTAATAATTTGTTTTCTTTACAGACATCGGACACGGCAAGTGAGGCCGAAGAGCGGGAGCAGCGTAGCCAAGTCCCGGCGAGGAGACGTTATGTAAGTATATAGTCTTTCAATGTCATTTTTTCTGTAATTTTTTTTCTGTCCTGATGTTCATCTTCTATCTTGCTTCTTTTCTTTTTTTTCTATCTTTTCCATTCTCCAAAATTTCAAAGATAATAATTTTTTTTTCTATGTTCCAAAACGGGATGATGAAGACATCTATATAGATAATGAGCGCCTGATCAACCTTGTACAGGAGCGTATTCCGTTGTGGGACAGCCGTAACCAGCAGTACAAGGACAATGTGGTGACCCGGCAGCTCTGGAATGAGGTGGCCACAGCGATGATGGAGGGCTGGGACAGCGCCTCTGCAGCTTCCAAAAAGGCGTTCAGTAAGTATAAACCTGCTCTGTGATGCCGCATTGACTCTTGGTCCTGATGGTACTGGTGTGTTTGTTGCAAGATACAGTATATTCTTGCTTCAAACACACCAGTGCGCTCTGGATCAACAGTGACTGCTTTGTGTATTGGACTGCTATATTGATTCTGGTGTCATTCTTGCTCCTGATGGTACTGGTGTGTTTGTTGCAAGCTATATTCTTGCTTCAAACACACCAGTGCTCTCTGGATCAACAGTGACTTCTTTGTGTATTGGACTGCTGTATTGATTCTGGTGTCATTCTTGCTTCTCAAGATACTGGTGTGTTTGTTGCAAGATATACAGTTGTAGCCAAAAGTATTGACACCCCTGCAATTTTGTCACATAATACTCAGTTTCTTCCTGAAAATGATTGCAAACACAAATTCTTTGGTATTATTATCTTCATTTAATTTGTCTTAAATGAAAAAACACAAAAGAGAATGAAGCAAAAAGCAAAACATTGATCATTTCACACAAAACTCCAAAAATGGGCCAGACAAAAGTATTGGCATCCTCAGCCTAATACTTGGTTGCACAACCTTTAGCCAAAATAACTGCGACCAACCGCTTCCGGTAACCATCAATGAGTTTCTTACAATGCTCTGCTGGAATTTTAGACCATTCTTCTTTGGCAAACTGCTCCAGGTCCCTGATATTAGAAGGGTGCCTTCTCCAAACTGCCATTTTTAGATCTCTCCACCGGTGTTCTATGGGATTCAGGTCTGGACTCATTGCTGGCCACCTTAGAAGTCTCCAGTGCTTTCTCTCAAACCATTTTCTAGTGCTTTTTGAAGTGTGTTTTGGGTCATTGTCCTGCTGGAAGATCCATGACCTCTGAGGGAGACCCAGCTTTCTCACACTGGGCCCTACATTATGCTGCAAAATTTGTTGGTAGTCTTCAGACTTCATAATGCCATGCATACGGTGAAGCAGTCCAGTGCCAGAGGCAGCAAAGCAACCCCAAAACATCATGTTTAACTGTAGGGACCGTGTTTTTTTCTTTGAATGCCTCTTTTTTTCAAACAGTGCCAATACTTTTGACCACCCTTTTTTTTATGTTTGGTGTGGAATTATATCCAATTTGGCTTTAGGACAATTCTTTTTGTGTTTTTTCATTTAAGACAAATTAAATGAAGATAATAATACCAAAGAATTTGTGTTTGCAATCATTTTCAGGAAGAAACTGAGTATTATCTGACAAAATTGCAGGGGTGTCAATACTTTTGGCCACAACTGTATTCTTGCTTCAAACACACCAGTGCTCTCTGGATCAACAGTGTCTGCTTTGTGTTTAGAATTATTTTGTGATGCTGCATTGACTGTTTGCAAAGTTCACTTCGGTTTGTGTGCTGTAATGATGTTGCCATCAGTGCATTGTATAACATTTTTATGTGTTTTTGCAACAGTGAACAAAGTCTGCACACTTTGGCGCTCGATGAAGAACCGCTTCAACACTGATGTTCGTGCTGAGGGACAGGGTCGCAGTGGTTCAGCGGCAAGGCCCAGAAGAAAGTACCGCTATTTTCGCGAGTTGGCTCTCCTGAGACTGGTTCTTGCCACCAGAGCGTAAGTATTTTATTTTATTTTTTTTAATTTGTAATTAATCTGTGCTTGTCTATTCCATAGCTGATGCTTCTTGAAAATGCATGATAGTAATGTTTTTCCTTTCTTTCCACAGCACCTGGAGCAGCACCCTGCAACCTGTCACTGGAGCGGCCCTTCATCGGTCGACCTCGGACCCGTCCCAGCCATCCGACAGCCAGGAAGCATCTTGCAGGTCAGCAACACAGACAGCTGGTGACCAGGAATCTGGTCAATCAGGTGTTCCTCTGTCCCAGGTCTCTGCCACTGGTTATGCGGGCACTACCCGCCAGCGGCAGAGGGCCTCGGACAGCAATGTCATGCCCAAGTTCATGCACTTGAGCAAGGCCTTTCATGCCAGCCTCAAGTCGCTGACAAACAGAGTGGAAAGCGGTTTTTCAGTCATGGAACGCGGTTTTAACCACATGGAACACCGCTTCCACTCTGTTGACCAGCGCCTTGACCGTCTGGAGGCCGACCTCAACAGACCAGCGCACCATTTTTTTAGTAAAATTGAATGGGGCATGGCGGAACACCTTAGTCCTGAGCAACAGTTGAGTGTATTGCAGGCCTGCAACACTGCTTACTTGCAGGCTATGCAGCAGAATCGGTACGTGCAGCAGTCAGTGGTCTCATTCCCACCTGAGCCACCACTGATTCGCTACACCTCACTACCGACTTCTGCTGCATACCACTGCATGGCCACCTGCATTCCTAGCTAAGCCGGACACCAGTACACCACACCAATGCTGAGTGCTGCTGGACACTCCACCCCCGCCACCACCACGGCAAGCACTGCTCCTGTTTGGAGCACCACCACCGCCTCCTGAGCAACATCGTGGAGCACCGCCACCACAGAACCTGCTTGGGCCACCGCCACCTCTTCTCCGTCTAGGAGCACCACCACCACTCAGCATTCAAGGAGCACTGCCACCACTCCTCATCATAGGAGCACCACCACTCCTCATCATAGGAGCACCAACACCACTTCTCCTCCTATGAGCACCGCCAGCACTCCTCATCATAGGAGCACCGCCACCACTCATCATCATAGGAGCATCGCCACCACTCCTCATCATAGGAGAACCGCCACCACTTCTCCTCCTAGGAGCACCGCCACCACTTCTCCTCCTAGGAGCACCGCCACCACTTCTCCTACTAGGAGCACCGCCACCACTTCTCCTACTAGGAGCACCGCCACCACTTCTCCTACTAGGAGCACCGCCACCACTTCTCCTACTAGGAGCACCGCCACCACTTCTCCTACTAGGAGCACCGCCACCACTTCTCCTACTAGGAGCACTGCCACCACCACTTCTAGGAGTACCACCACCACCACCGAGCATCAAAGGGGTGACCGACATTCCCTGTTTTACTCATCAAGGCCAGGGTCCAGCAGCTTCAGGTGGTCGAGCAATGTAAGGCGGTCACATGGTGGAAGTCGGTCCCAGCAGGAGACTCCTGCACCAAAGAAGTCAAAGAAACCAAAGACTTTATTTGTCAGTCCCCCCTCTCCTCCTAATGTGTCTCACCCTGCCTCCAGTTCATCCCTGATCTCCCATCCCCCACTTCTTTCGTCGCCCCTGTTCTGCCCTCTGATATAGGGCAGTCTTTTTTGTGCTTTGTGCTCCGAATAGGGCAGTCTGTTTGTATTATGTGCTTGGTTAATTACAGCACCATCTAGTGGTGGCTGAATTTATAGCAGTGTCTTTGATAGCATTATATAGTCTGTGCCTTTAACAGAAGCAATGTACATGGGATTGAAGCAGTGCTTGTGGGAAGGAAGCATTGTATTCTGGGATGAAGAAGGGCCATTTTGCTTCTGTGTATATCATAGGATGCACATGGTTTACCTGTTTACCTTTCCTCCATCTTAATTATTCCAACTTGAATTCGTTATCCGGTTAATGCATATCTGGTAAGCTTAATCTTTCTTACAATGCAGTGGGCGCAGAGAGTTTATTAGCTGCATAGTAGTCAGTGCTCAGTAGGCGTAATTGGACACCTGTGTTTTTTTTTCTATGTAAATTGCATCACACTAAATGCTTCCTGTATCTGTGTTAAGTGTGTGATCATCTGCTCAATACTTATGTATGTAATTGTATTCTTTACAGTTTTACCGCATGTTCTATACTTTTCACAAATAAACAAGTTAGACCACAGAGAACAGTCTGCTTATTTTGGAAGACAGAGCTGTGGTTTATGCTGTATGCTGGATTGCACATTGTGTCAGCGTGCCTGAAGGTAGAATAGTAAAACAGATGCCAGACACCTGCGATAGTGAATTCAGGCTGTAAGGGACCGCTATCACCCAAACTGCTCCACATACGGGTACTACAGCAGCTGCCATACAGCCGCAGGAGACAAGTCTAGGGCCTAGTAAAACAGATTGCAATACACCTGCGACAGTGAATTCAAGCTGTAAGGGACCGCTATCACCCAGACTGCTCCACACACGGGAACTACAGCAGCCGCCATACAGCCACAGGAGACAAGTCCAGGGCTCAGTAAAGGACCGCCGGTCACACGCGGTGATTGCATAGACTGTATGGGACCGCTAAAACCCACACTGCTCCACATACGGGTATCACAGCAGCTTCCATACAGCCGCAGAACGCTATCACAGCCCGCCAAGAAGTGCTACATCTTCCCCGCCACGCAGAAGCTGCCATACGTAGACTGTTTCCCGCCGATATACTAAGCAGCGCTCAGCTAAATGCACAATGTCTCGGAAAAGTACATCTTCACTCAAAACAAGGTCACAAGCAAGCTCCAGCAGGTCATCCTTAGCAGAGCTAGCTGCTGTCGCTCACGTCGAGGCCGAAGCAGCCAAAGCGAGATCCTCCTTCGCCGAACGAAAGATGCCTCTAAAGCTGAGACAAGCAGATCAAGAAGCCGAAACCATACGTTTGCAGGCAGAGAGAGAAGCGGAAACTGCACGTTTGCAAGCAGAGCTAGAAAGACTTGCGGCAGACAAAGAGACAGCAGCTGCAATAGCTAAAGCAGAGTATTTGGAAGCTATGAAGGATCCTGATTCTGAGAGACACAGCAACATTCTCAGACCAGATCTAGAGCAGCAAGATCCAGCGCAACGCGTCGCAGAGTACGTCTGTCAACATTCCGCCATAGATGACAGCCCTGACGCATCATATCGATCAGCCCATGCCGATTACCAGCGATCCAACCCCGAGCTTCACTACCATAGGTGAGATGTCCAGCGCAGAGATGTCGACTTCAGCTACTGTTTCACTGAAAAGAAGGTACAGCTCCCATCCCGCCTTAAAGAGACACCTTCTTCACCAACAAGGTACCGCACAGACAGAGTCACAAGCATCTTACAGGTATCGTGATGCACCACACACTAGACATGACTATCACACACCGGCTCGTGCCAGCACTGACGGAGCCATCAAGGACCTTGCAAAGTTCCTTGCCCGCCAAGAACTGGTTACAAAGGGACTTGTAAAGTTCACTGACAAACCTGAGAACTATCGGTCATGGCGAGCCTCATTCCGGAACGCCATTCATGGTCTGGACCTTTCTTGTGGTGAGAAGTTAGATCTCCTGGTAAAGTGGCTCGGAAGTGAGTCAGTCGAGCATGCCAAAAGACTGAGAAACATTAATGTAAAGCATCCTCGCACAGCCCTACATAAGGTGTGGGAAAGACTCGATGAATGCTATGGGGCAGTAGAAGTCATAGAGAATGCTTTATATAAAAGAATTGAGGCTTTTCCTAAGATAGGACATAAAGGTTATCTAAAGCTCAGAGAACTGAGAGATTTGTTGAATGAGTTGCAGGATGCTCAGCAGGAAGGAGACTTGCCCGGATTGGCATTCTCAGATACCGCTAGGGGTGTCAATCTGATGGTACAGAAACTTCCTTATAACCTACAAGAAAAGTGGATTACATGTGGTTCAGAGTATAAACACAATCATAATGCATCATTTCCTCCTTTCAATGTATTTGTTGATTTTGTCACCAAACAATCTACGATTAGAAATGACCCTAGTTTTGATTTTACTCTGTCGTATTCCACTGCCACTGGTGTCAAACCCAGTAAGACACCCGTGGCAGTTCACAAAACTAACATTGATTCCACAGGCCCTCCTCACAAGGTGAATAAAACCCCTCCAGATGAGAGCAAACCTCAAGATGTCAGTAAATATTGTCCTCTACACAAGAAACCACATACTCTACTAAAATGCAGAGCCTTCAGGGAGAAGTCTTTAGAGGATCGTAGAGGTTTCCTCAAGGAGAACAACATCTGCTTCAAATGTTGTGCCGCAACCTCTCACTTTGCCAGGAACTTAGAAGCTAGCGTGAAATGTGCAGAATGCAGCAGCATGGATCACAATACAGCCTTGCACCCTGGATCACCTCCACGAGTGTTGTCGCAAGCAGAGGAGCATGATGGAAAGCAGAAGGACACTGACGAAGACACCCCGGATGTCAGCTCTAAATGTACTGAGATCTGCAGAGGACTCACAGGAGGAAGGTCCTGTTAAAAAATCTGCCTTGTCCGAGTTTATCCCGCAGGCCGCAAGGACAAAGCCTTCAAGATTTATGCAATCCTGGATGTCCAAAGTAACAGGTCTCTAGCCAGGTCCATCTTCTTGGACAACTTCAGCATTGTAGGCCCTGGAACACCCTAAGAACATGTTCAGGTACCGTTGAGACGGCGGGGAGAAAAGCAACCGGATACAAAGAGTCCATAGATGGCCAGACCTGCCTATCACTACCGACCATCCTGGAGTACAACAAGATTCCTCACAACAGGTCCAAAATACCTTCACGGGAGGTGGCGACATATCACCTCCATGTAAAGTGTATAGCTCACCTGATACCTGAATTAGATCCAGGAACCTCAATAGCACTAATTCTGGGAAGAGATATACTACAAGTCCACAAGGCTAGAGAATGTATAAACGGCTCCATGAATGCTCCGTACGCACAGAGGCACGACCTTGGATGGGTCATCATAGGGGACGTCTGCCTAGGAGGAGCACACAAGCCGGCCTTAGTTGACAGCATGCTTACCAATACTCTTGAAAATGGATGTCTGTCTCTCTTCCAGCCATGTAAGAGTAGCTTCCTGGTAAAAGAGTTGTCACACAATGCTCCTCTACCTTGTCCATTAGCTGATCCTTCCTGTGAAGACCACTCATGTGACGGCGACCAAGATCACATAGGGTGCACAGTTTTCTACAGAACAAGAGAGGACAACAAGGTAGCAATGTCCATAGAAGACAGACTGTTTTTGGACATCAGGGATCAAGAGATGGTAAGAGATGAGTCAAAGAGTTGGATGGCCCCGCTACAATTTAAACCCCAGAGGAGAGGCAACGCTTACCCACCAGTCAGAAGTCTTGTAAGGGTTGGCACCATTGCAAACACGCATTTTCCGCTCCGAACCTGGAAAATGCCAAAAACACGATAATTTGTACCATACAATGCGAGTGTTACACCAAAGAAATAGACAACCTCAACAAAGGTCAACCCATTTCTAGAGACAGCGTCTTGAAAAAGCTTGATCCAATAATTGACCAAAACGAGCTGATACGAATTGGAGGTCGTCTTCAGGAAGCCAAGGTGGAATTCGTGGAAAAACACCCTGTAATAATTCCTGGCCATTATCATGTGACTACTCTGCTCGTACAGCACCATCATGTTTTGGTGTAACATCAGGGCCAATTGTTTACCGAAGGGAAACTACTAACTGCTGGGCTATGTATAGTCGAAGCAAAGAGATGTGTGAGTAATCTCATCTTCAACTGTGTGACTTGTCGCAAACTCCGCGGCGCAACTCAAAGCCCAAAGATGGCCAATCTCCCATCAGACAGACTCAGTATGGATCCTCCCTTTACCAACATTGGACTGGATGTATTCGGGCAGTGGTTTGTGGTTGCACGGCATACTAGAAGAGTCCAAGCCAACGCAAAACGCTGGGCAGTTATGTTTACCTGCATATCCATCAGAGCGGTCCACATCGAAGTGATTGAATCCATGGACACATCAAGTTTCATAAATGTTCTCTGACACTTCACTGCCATCAGAGGCACCGTGAAACACATTCGCTCCGACAGAGGCACAAATTTTGTAGGAGCAGTGAAAGAACTTCAAATTCCTTCCAACCTAGACATTACCAGTGTGGAAAGATACCTGAGTGAACAGGGATGTACCTGGACCTTCAATTTACCACACTCTTCTCACATGGGAAGTGCTTGGGAGAGGATGACAGGAATAGCACGCAGAATCTTAGACTCTATCTTCTTGCAAGAAGGTAGCACAAGACTCACACGTGAAGGTTTCACTGTCATGATACCAGTGCTGGTGGACCTGCACTTCTGGGGTTAATGTTTTGACCTCAGTGCAGACTCTTACCAGCACACCTGGGTCTTAATATGGTGACCTCTCATTGGTTCTGGGAAAGCTTCTTATAGCCTCAGGAAGCTCCCATCCCCGTCAGTTATACTTTCGCCCTTGGCATAGTGTGGTGACCCCTGAGTGTGTTTGTGCTGTGTTCTGGTTGCTTGATACTCTGTGTACGACTCAGTCTGTTCTCTGGATATTGCCTGTTGGATTCTGCTTGGTACCTGCTTGGCCCTGACTATCTGTTCTGTCTCATCCCTGGTACTTTACTGCTATCTCTGTGTATGACCTCCATTTTGCCTGACTCTGAGTATTTCTGTTTAGTGTCCTGCCATCTCTGGAAGCAGGAGGCTAAGCGCCGCCCCTTGCAGTCACATGACCGTAGGTCCTTCACTGCTTGCTAAACTTCAGCGTCCCCAGGTCCTGTTTGTACTTTCCAGCTGTACGTGCCCCCGGGCCCCCCTACAGTGCGGATGAGTCCCTGCTCAGTGGAGGCTGCATGCCAGCGCTGACAGGACCCTGACATTATAACTGACCATTAAGTTTTTGGGGGTTTTTTGTGCAGAGAATTATGGATCCCATACAGTCTCTGGCTGACCAGATGAAAAATCTGAGTCAGATGTTTCAGGGTTTATCCCTGGAGCAGCAAGCTCTGGCTCGTTCTCAGCAACAGATTTCTGAGACAGTGCGAGGGGCTTTATCTGCTGGGTCTCCGGGGGCTGGGGCAAGGGATGTTGTTCAGGTGTCCCCGGAACCGCCTGTTAAACTGCCTGACTTCTTTTCTGGGAACAAAAAGGAGTTCAGGATCTTCATGGAGGGTTGCAAACTTTTTTTAGTTTGAGACCACGTTCCTCTGGGGACGAAAACCAGAAGGTAGGGGTCATTATGTCCTTATTAAGAGGGTCCCCACAAGCTTGGGCTTTCTCCCTTCCTCCCACTGCCCCTGAGAGAGTGTCTGTGAATGCATTCTTTGAGGCCCTCGGGCACATTTATGATGAGCCTGACTGAGTGCGATTGGCAGAGGACATGGTGATGAGCGTCTGTCAGGGGAAACACTCGGCTGAGTAGTTCTGTACTGAATTCTGCCGCTGGGCTGCAGAGATCTCTTGGGGCGACGCTGCGCTTCGAGGTCTCTTTAGCAGAGGCTTGTCCGAGCGGCTGCAGGATGCCTTGGTGTTACATCCCCCACCTAACTCTCTCGAGGACGCCATGACCCAGGCCGTCCGGATGGACCGCAGGCTGCGGGCCAGAGGGGTGATGCAGGTGGAGACTCCACTGTTCCCCAGTGGAAAAGAGACTGCCCCTGAGCTCATGGATGTCGGCATCCTCTCCCTGAAGGATACGGAGAGGAAACGCCGGAAGGACAAGCAGTTATGCTTTTACTGTGGTAAAACGGGACATTGGAAAAGGGAGTGACCTGATTGCCCGTCTTTGACCCGGTCGGCGGGAAACGACTAGGTCTGGGTAGTCAGCGGGGAGACTACTCAGACCCTCAGGTACCTCGTTTTCTAAGGTTTTACTTCATGTGGATCTGTTTGTGGACGGTAGTTATTTTCCCTCTACAGCCTTCGTGGACTGCGGATCATCGATTAATCTCATTGACTCCCAGTTGGTCACACGCTGCAAGATAGGGACAGTTAGGCTCAAGGTTCCGGTCAAGGTGGTGCCCATTGACTCCTCTCCCCTCACTAAAGAGGGAATTCTCTTTGTGTCTGACTTGTTTTCGCTCAGAGTTGGCGCTACTCATGTGGAAAACCTAAGATGTTTGGTTCTGGACAATCTACCTGCAGGGTTGGTGTTGGGCATGCCCTGGTTACAACACCATAACCCAGTTATTAACTGGAAAACGGGGGAGATTGTTCAATGGGGGTTTAATGATTTTAAGTTGTGTGTTAAATCTGCACTGCTGGTTGAACCTGTTAAATCTGTGTCTGTATCATCTGTCGAGCTGGAAGGTATTCCGGAATTCCTGAATGACTTAGAAGATGTATTCTCTGAAAGCGAGGCCGAGACATTACCGCCACATAGACCCTTTGACTGCGCTATCGAGCTGGTCCCGGGGGCTAAATTACCTAAAGCCCGTCTGTTTAATTTATCCGGCCCTGAGCGCTTGGCTTTGAAGGACTACATTGCTGAGAGTCTGCACAAGTGACACATACGTCCTTCTCACTTGTGGCGGCAGGTTTCTTTTTTGTAAAGAAAAAATATGGCGGGTTACGTCCCTGTCTCAATTTTCAGGAGCTTAATCAGATTACTGTACGGAATACGTACCCCCTTCCGTTGATTCCCGATTTGTGCAACCAACTATCAGGGGCAAAATGGTTCTCCAAACTGGATCTTCGGGGGGCATATAATTTGATAAGGGTCTGAGAGGGGGATGAATGGAAAACTGCGTTCCTCATGTCCGAGGGACTGTTTGAAAATTTAGTCATGCCTTTTGGTCTTACCAATGCCCCTGCCATATTTCAGAATTTCATCAACGTGGTATTCTCGGATCTCATTGGTCGTTTTGTTATCTACTTAGATGATATTTTGATATACTCCTCCGACAGGCATTCTCATCTGGAACATGTACAAACTGTTCTTCAAAGACTGAGAGAAAATCATCTGTTTGCCAAATTGGAGAAATGTGTATTTTGTGTTCAAGAATTGTCTTTTTTGGGATTAATTGTATCCTCTGAGGGTTTTCGCATGGACCCCAAGAAGGTGCAGGACATTGTGGATTGGGTGCAACCCCGAGATCTTAAGGGTCTTCAGCGCTTCTTGGGGTTCACCAATTATTACCGCAAATTTATCCGGGGGTTTTCGCAGGTGGTCAAACCACTCACGGATCTAACATGCAAAGGTGCGGATGTGAGAAATTGGTCCTCGCTCGCAAAAGAGGCCTTTGCGACTCTGAAAAAATGTTTTATGTCAGCTCCTGTGTTGGTACAGCCAGATCCGTCCAAACCATTTGTGGTGGAGGTGGATGCCTCCAAGATGGGGGTGGGGGCAGTGTTGTCCCAAGGGCCTGCCACTCTTACCAACCTCAGGCCATGTGCTTTCCTTTCCAGGAAGTTCTCTGCTGCTGAAAGAAATTATGATGTAGGCAATAGAGAGCTTCTTGTGGTCAAGTTGGCGTTTGAGGAGTGGAGGCACTTTTTGGTGGGGGCCAGTCACCTGGTTACTGTAATCACTGATCACAAAAATTTGTCATACATTGAGTCTGCTAAAAGACTAACGCCCATACAGGCCCGTTGGTCGCTTTTTTTTCTCGTTTCCAGCTTGCTATTACATTCCGTCCAGGGTCAAAGAATATCAAGGCTGACACCTTATCACGCAGTTTTCATCCTGTGTCTGCCCCTGAGCCACCGTACTCCATTCTGCACCCTGGGGTGGTGTTAGCAGGGATCTCATCTGAATTGGAATGGGAAATTGAGGGGGCCCAGTCGCTGGCTCCTGCGGCCAAGCCAGGGGGCAAGTTGTTTGTCCCAGAGCAACTTCGCCATAAGCTCTTGCAAGAGTTCCATGAATCCAAGCTGTGTGCTCACCCTGGTATATCAGCCATGTGACTGGTGGTGGCTAGGATCTTCTGATGGCCTACCCTTGGTTCTGATATAAAGAAATTCATTTCTGGTTGTGGGGTCTGCGCTCGTTCTAAAAGCTCTCATAGCCGGCTGGCGGGGGAGCTGATGCACTTAGCAGTTCCCGAAAGACCATGGACCCACCTGTCCATGGATTTTATTACCAATCTACCCTCTTCCAGGGGTAATACGGTGGTATGGGTAGTGGTGGACAGATTTTCAAAGCAGGCTCATTTTGTACCCCTGTCCGCATTACCTTCTGCTGAGACCTTATCCAGGTTGTTTGTGCAGCATGTGGTCCGCTTGCATGGGGTACCCCTGAATGTGGTGTCTGATCGTGGTGTGCAGTTTGTGACTAAGTTTTGGCGTGCTTTCTGCAAAAAATTAGGGATATCTCTGTCCTTTTCGTCTGCATACCATCCCGAGAGTAATGGTCAGACGGAACACACTAATCAGTCTGTGGAACAGATCCTCAGATGTCTGACTTCTGCTAGACAGAATGACTGGTGTGATATACTGCCATTGGCTGAATTTGCCTTCAATAGTCGGGTGAGTCAATCCACTGGTATGTCCCCTTTCTTGATCAACTATGGGTTCAGTCCTCATTTTGGTGAGTTTTTTCATCTAGATTCGGGGTGTCCCGGGGCTGAGGACTCTGTTCAGCGGTTAAAAGATACATGGGCAGAAGTCCAGCGGCGTATATCTTGGTCTCAAGGCAGGTATAAGTTTTTCGCAGACAGGAAACGAACATCTGGTCCCATGTTTCAGGTTGGAGAGAAAGTTTGGCTCTCCACGCAAAACATAAAGTTAAAGATTCTGTCAGCCAAGTTGGGTCCCAAGTTCATTGGCCCGTACAAGATGGTGGAAAAAATCAACCCAGTGGCGTACAGGCTGTGCCTTCCACCCTCTTTCAAGATCCCTAACGTCTTCCATAGATCTCTACTGAAACCTTTTGAAGCAGACCGGGGAGAACCCGAGTCCGCTGCTCCTCCGGTTTCGGTTGAGGGACATGTGGAATATGAGACTGGTCACATTGTAGATTCCAGGTTGGTAAGGCAGTCAGTACAGTACCTAGTTCATTGGAAGGGGTATGGGCCAGAGGACAAGTCCTGGGTGCCGGCCCAGTTGATGCATGCGGATCGCCTGGTTCGGACTTTCCATGCTAGGTACCCGGGCAAGCCTGGGGGTCCAGAGGCCCCCGTTGAGAGGGGGGTACTGTCATAATACCAGTGCTGGTGGACTTGCACTTCTGGGGTTAATGTTTTGATCTCAGTGCAGACCCTTACCAGAGTCTCCCATCCCCGTCAGTTATACTTTCACCCTTGGCATAGTGTGGTGACCCCTGAGTGTGTTTGTGCTGTGTTCTGGTTGCTTGATACTCTGTGTACGACTCGGTATGTTCTCTGGATATTGCTTGTTGGATTCTGCTTGATACCTTCTATGTCTGTCTGGTTTTGACCCCGACTATCCGTTCTGTCTCATCCCTGGCACTTTACTGCTATCTCTGTGTATGACCTCCGTATTGCCTGACTCTGAGTATTTCTGTTTAGTGTCCTGCCATCTCTGGAAGTAGGAGGCTAAGCCCCGCCCCTTGCAGTCACATGACCGTAGGTCCTTCACTGCTTGCTAAACGTCAGTGTCCCCAGGTCCTGTTTGTACTTTCCGGCTGTACCTGACCCCGGGCCCCCCTACAGTGTGGGTGAGTCCCTGCTCAGCGGAGGCTGTACGCCGGCACTGACAGGACCCTGACATTGACTACATTCTTGGCAGAAGTTTCAGCCATCATAAATGCCAGACCATTGACTGCACTCTCCAGTGATGCTGAAGATCCAACCATTCTCACTCCTGCCATGTTACTCACTCAGAAAACCAACACTACTAGTGCTCCACTAGGAGAATTCAGCAACAAGGACCTCTACAGATGTCAAGGGAGACAAGTTCAAAGTCTCTCCAATACTTTCTGGGACAGATGTAGAAAGCAATACCTCTCCACCTTACAGCCTAGAAAGAAGTGGCAGATCAACAAGCCATACATTAAACCCCCATTAAATATTGAGCTCATGAAGGACAGTCAGTCACATCGAAATGAGTGGCCTCTGGGCCTCATCACCAAGGTGTTCCCAAGCAAAGATGAGAAGGTGCGCAAGGTCGAGGTCAAAGTGTGGAATGCTGGGGAGAGTAAACTATTCCTCAGACCAGTTGCGAAGCTAATTATATTGCTTTCGCCTAAAGAGCCTGTAAGTGGCATCAGTTGATGCCAAGCGGGGAGTGTTCTGCCCTCTGATATAGGGCAGTCTGTTTTGTGTTATGTGCTCCGAATAGGGCAGTCTGTTTGTATTATGTGCTGGGTTAATTACAGCACCATCTAGTGGTGGCTGAATTTATAGCAGTGTCTTTGATAGCATTATATAGTCTGTGCCTTTAACAGAAGCAATGCACATGGGATTGAAGCAGTGCTTTGTGGGAAGGAAGCAATGTATTCTGGGATGAAGAAGGGCCATTTTGCTTCTGTGTATTTCATAGGATGCACGTGTTTACCTGTCCTCCATCATAATTCTCCAACTTGAATTTGTTATCCGGTTAATGCATATCTGGTAAGCTTAATCTTTCTTACAATGCAGTGTGTGCAGAGAGTTTATTAGCTGCATAGTAGTCAGTGCTCAGTAGATGTAATTGGACACCTGTGTTTTTTTCTATGTAAATTGCATCACACTAAATGCTTCCTGTATCTGTGCTAAATGTGTGATCATCTGCCCAATACTTATGTATGTCATTTTATTCTTTACAGTTTTACCGCATGTTCTATACTCTTCACAAATAAACAAATTAGACTACAGCGAACAGTCTGCTTATTTTGGAAGACAGAACTGTGGTTTATGCTGTATGCTGGATTGCACATCGTGTCAGCGTGCCTGAAGGCAGAATAGCCCCTTCCCCTATAACCCCTTCCTCAATTTCCAGCCGTTCCTACTCTCTCCACACCCCCAAAGTATCCCAATCTTCCCCCAAACGTTCTGCACAATAAAATTAATATTTTTAAAAAAAATAAATTTGTAAATCTGCTTTCACAAAACACGGTTTGGATTAAAGTGTCTTTCGCCGCCTCCACACACTGCGCCGTACAAACACAGCGCTGTACACTTTGCCTTTTTGACAGCACATAGCTCCATTACTGACACATGTTTCTTGTGTCAGTATTTTACCTATGTGGTGTCAAAAACACAGATGTATGACTTGTATTTTCACCACCAGTCTCTTTAGTAACCTAATATTGCTGAGACTGAATAGAAAAGGGTTCACCAACTCTAGTCCTCCAACAGATCATGTTTTCAGGCTTTCCTTTGTATTGCTCAGGTGATAATTGCATCATCTGTACATTACAAAGGAAAGCCTGAAAACATGATCTGTTGGTGGGCCTTGAGGACTGGCATTGGGGAACCCTGCTATAGAGGATGGTGTTGAGTGCAAGGCATATCTAATGTTCCCTTGCCCGGTATCATAAAATGTTAATTAACCATGTTGGTTTTTTACCATCATCATTTCAATATTAGTGAGACAACGCAAGGGATTCTAGATATACCTTTTAATTAACCACATCCTCTATTCAGTGTGTGGTAACTAAACTGATGACATGATAGTGAAAATACACGTCATATGTACAATACCCTGCCCTTGTATCATAACTCGTTGTCACACCTGGGCATGTGACTACACATGATTTTTAACATGCAGCATCTCTTCAGTCTGCATATATTTCAAGCAGATTCTAGCAATGCTGCAGTTTCACTCATATGTGTATTCTCCTGCCCATGTGTGATAACTTTCTGAAGTCAGGATGCAGTTACTTTGTGCGTCCTCACTTCAGCATGACACCAGGCCCTCAGTATTGAAGAAGTTGTATAACCTTTAATATGTCTCCAGTCTGCGTTCAAACACCGTGGTGATCCTACAAATAATATTTTAGTCACATGGTTAGTTGTCATAAAGAGTGACGGATGCTAGTGCATCCCCAAATCACTAATTGTAACATCAGGGCATGTGACACAAATATTAGTTGTATTATCTCCACTGTCGCTGCTAATTGAACACACACTGTAGACATGATAAAGGTCATACAACTTGTGTGTGTGTATAGTCACCTGGTCAGGAGTACTAGCAAAATTATGATGCACAAAACACAGCATCATGAATTGACTGGTACACCTGGCCATTTGATTATTGTATTGGAGTGTGAAAATACAGAGTGCACTCGGTACAGGTCTCAAAAAAGGTCTTTTATTAACACACACAAGAAAACATTTTTACACCATTTGATCTTGCCATTCCACCCGTCCTACATCTGAGATAAAGTAGGCTGCAAATTGGTCCCTCATTTGAGCCACTTCAATGGATGACCTGAGAGGGTGCTGAGTAAATTCAGGCAATGGGTTAGGAGCAGCATCATTGAGTTCAAAGTTCGGGTGCTCTCTAGCCATCACAAAATTATGTAGAACCACACAAGCCTGCATCAGAAATGGCCATGAGTACTGTAGAAATGTACTTTTTGTATTTATAGTACTCCGATCCAGTTCTTTTTGGTTTGATAATCCGGATGTGTTTCCCGTCCACCACTCCCAAACAGTTGGGGAAATTGCAGACTGTCAAGAATTTTTCAGCTATTTCCATCCACTTTTCGGTGGTGGGAAGGGGCATAAATTCAGGACATAGAACGTTCCACAAAGCCTGGCAGGTGTCCGCAACAATTCCATACAAGGTGGATATTCTAATCCGGTACTGGAAGTGGAGTGAAAAGAGGGTCTCTCCAGTAGCCAGGAATCTGTGAAACCGAGAAAAAACAAAAATTAATATTTATGCAAATGGATTTAAAAAAAAAAAAAAACATACATGGCATAAAAATACATCTGCTGCCTTTTGTTTACTACATGTCTTAAAAAAATACCACAACCTTTTGTTTACTACATGGCAGAACAATAATTCTGCCAACTTTGGAATGTTACATGTCACAACAAAGAAAATTATGCAGGCATTGGTTTTGCAATTCTACGTACCATAATGTGACCAGGAGCCGTTCCTCAGGAGTAATCGCACGACGGAGCTGTGTGTCCTGTCTCCGATGACTTCTTGGACACGACCAAGCAAATCCTTGAAGCTTTGTTGGGACATCCGGGTATAATCCGTAAATTTCTCCGGGTTCGCCTGGAGCTCGCTGTAGAGGGTGTGGTATGCTCCACGGCTCTCCCGGAGTTCAACAATTGGATGTATCCACAAACGCCGCCGCTGCCGTCTTCACTGTCTCTCTCTCCCTTTGTTGCTGGCAAGCAACTGTATAAGCCTGAGCCTTCCTGATGTCCAGATCCAAGTTGAAGTGAAAACTCTTCCAGCGCAGATCCATGTTGACAAGAGAAAATGCAAGCCAATGTGAAGAATTCAGCTGTAAACAGGGTCTAGATAAAGAATTCCCATGACACACGCCCACTGGTGTCCCATTGGTGGAGTCTGTTGCAAGAATTTTGCAAGGATTTTCCTCCTGTGAAATGTAACACCAAGACAACCCATGCGCATAAAAAACGCAAACGCATGGAAAACATTTTCAAATGCATACAAACGCTGCGTTTTTTATCATATTGCGCACGATAATGCGACAAAAAATCGCTGCATTTGCAAGCGCTTTTTGCATGCATTTCATGTGCACTCGAAGCTCTGCGCAAAAAGGCGCAAGTGTGAAACTAGCCTAACACACTCTATAATTTGACACCTGACTGGATCAAAGCAAAGTGAAAGAAGTAGCAAATCCCTGAAAAACACATGGTAGCTTAGAACTATGCTTTCGAAATACTCATATTTTCAAATTTCCTCCTCAGATAGCAAGAGCACTAGAACTCTAATGCCACATATTATTTTAACAATACTGAAAGCTAAACTTCTTTAATGCTTAAATAAGCATTGACACATGACTTAAGATGAAAAGACAAACCTAGAAGTGTCCTTATGCTGGCTTGGCATGCTCCACCTTCCCTCTTAGACCTCTAAATACTCAGGTACACATAAAAGGTCTTGGGGGATGTTCTCAGAGATGATTTCCAGGTCACCAGAGTAACCCAACATGGACTACATGAGTTACAAAGTGTGCTAAAAAAATAAATGTAATAAAAAATAAAATAATGTGTAATTTTTTATTTTCAAAATCTGATGTCTGATTTAAGCACATAGCTGGAAAAACTAGGAGGCCAAATCGCAGACTATCATAGCTCCCAACCGTCCCGGATTAGGCGGGACAGTCCCGTTTTTGGCCCGCCTACCTGCTGTCCCACCCAGGACTCTATTTTTCCTGCACTGCAGGGAGGTAAGCCGCACGCCCCCCCTCCTCGCCCTCCCAGACACCCATCGCAGCACTCACAGCCTGCAATGACATTGCTGGCTGTTTGTTTGTTCTCTTCTGTTCTGCACACAGGACCTGCGATGAGGTCACAGAGGGGAGGAGTCATGGGTCACATGATCAGGGGCCTCCGTGTGTGCAGGACTCTGCTGTGCTGGTTGTCATGGTGCTGGATGAGGTGAAGTTTATGTGTGGGGTCAGGAGGGGTTTACAGTGTGGATGTAGCAGAGCCGTGTGTGTATGGAGCGGAGCCGTGTGTGTACGGAGCGGAGCCGTGTGTGTACAAGGTGTATGGAGCAGAGCCGCGTGTGTACGGAGCGGAGCCGTGTGTACGGAGTGGAGCCGTGTGTGTATGAGGTGAGCCGCGTGTGTACGAGGTGTCCGAAGCGGAGCCGCATGTGTACAAGGTGTATGGAGCAGAGCCGTGTGTGTATGGAGTGGAGCCGTGTGTTTATGAGGTGTACGGAGCGGAGCCATGTGTGTACGAGGTGTACGGAGCGGAGCCGTGTGTGTACAAGGTGTACAGAGCGGAGCCATGTGTGTGCGGAGTGGAGCCACGTGTGTATAGAGCAGAGCCGTGTGTGTACGGAGTGGAGCCACGTATGTATAGAGCGGAGCCGTTTGTGTACGAGGTGTATGGAGCAGAGCCGCGTGTGTACGAGGTGTACGGAGCGGAGCCGTGTATGTATGAGATGTACGGAGCAGAGAGCTGTGTGTGTACGAGGTGTACGGAGTGGAGCCACATGTGTACGAGGTGTACGGAGCAGAGCCGTTTGTTTACAGGGCTGAGCAGAGCCGTGTGTGTGTACGGAGAGGAGCCACGTGTGTATGGAGCAGAGCCGTGTGTGTACGGAGTGGAGCCACGTATGTATGGAGCGGAACCATTTGTGTATGAGGTGTATGGAGCAGAGCCACGTGTGTACGAGTCCGAAGCGGGGCCACGTGTGTACGAGGTGTACGGAGTAGAGCCGTGGGTGTACGTAGTGGAGCCGTATGTACGAGGTGTACGGAGCAAAGCCATGTGTGTGCAAGTTGTACGGAGCGGAGCCGTGTATGTATGAGGTGTATGGAGCAGAGAGCCGTGTGTTTACGAGGTGTACGGAGCGGAGCCATGCGTGTACGAGGTGTACAGAGCAGAGCCGCGTGTGTACAAGGTGTACGGAGCGGAGTCGTGTGTTTACAGAGCTGAGCAGAGCCGTGTGTGTATGGAGTGGAGACACGTGTGTATGGAGCAGAGCCGTGTGTGTACGAGGTGTACAGAGCAGAGGCGTGTGTGTACGATATGTACGGAGCAGAGCCGCGCGTGTACGAGGTGTACAGAGCGGAGCCGTGTGTGTACAGGTTGTACAGAGCGGAGCCGCGTGTGTGCGGGGCATACAAAATGGAGCCCTGTGTGTACGGAGCGGAGCAAAGCCGTGTGTATGGGGTGTACGGAGTGGAGCTGCGTGTGTATGGAGCGGAGCCTTGTGTGTACAAGGTGTACTGAGAGGAGCTGTGTGTGTACGAGGTGTACGAAGCAGAGCTGTGTGTGTAGGAGCTGTACGGAGCAGAGCCGTGTGTGTACAAGGTGTACGGAGAAGAGCCGTATGTGTACAAGGTGTACGGAGCGGAGCCCTGTGTGTACGAGGTGTACGGAGCGGAGCCGTGTGTGTACGAGGTGTATGCAGTGGAGCCGTGTGTACAAAGTGTACAGAGCTGAGCCATGTGTTTACAGAGCTGAGCAGAGCCTTGTGTGTACAGAGCTGAGCCGTGTGTGTACGGGTTTACGAAGTGGAGCTGCGTTTGTACAAGGTTTATGGAGTGGAGCCATGAGTGTACAAGGTGTACAGAGCGTGGCTGCCTGTGTAAAAGGTGTACGGAGCAGAGCGGCATGTGTACGAGGTTTATGGAGTGGAGACATGTGTGTGTGCGAGGTGTATGGAGTGGAGTCATGTGTGTACGAGGCATACAAAGCGGAACCGTGTGTGTATGAGGCGAGCAGAGCCATGCGTGTACAAGGTGTATGGTGGGGAGCATTCATACCTCCCAACCGTTTCGGATCCAGCCAACCGTTCCGGATCCAGCAGGACAGTCCCGATTTTGAGTCTGCCCCACTGCCCCAGTCGGGAGGTTACTTTTCCAACGGACACAGGAGTACACGGTGAAGCCCCGAGGAGCACTTTAAAATTTGCATGTGACATTCCACCGGAAGTGACGTGCTGGAAGCTGACTGGAAATGAGGTAATTTTGGGAGGAGATTGTGACGGAACCATGGAGGCACTTCAGGGAATGCTTCTTTCTTTCTCTCTGTTCTTTCTTTCCCCTCTTTATTTCTCTCTGTTCTTTCTTTCTTTCCTCTCTCTCTGTTCCTTCTCTCTCTGTTCTTTCTCTTTCTTTCTCTCTCTGTGCTTTCTTTATTTCCCCTCTTTCTTTCTTTCTTTCTTTCTTTCTCTCGCTCTGTTCTTTCTGTCTTTCCCTGCTTTCTTTCTCTTTCTTTGTTCTTTCTTTCTCACTGCTCTTTCTTTCTTTCACCTCTTTCTTTCTCTCTCTAAACTTTCTTTCTTTCTCTCTCTCTTCTTTCTCTTTCTCTCTGTTCTTTCTTTCTCTCTCTGTTCTCTTTCTTTCCCCTCTTTCTTTCTCTCTGTTCTCTCTCTCTGTTCTTTCTTTCTCTTTCTTTCTCTCTCTCTCTGTTTGTTTTTCTGTCCTCTCTTTCTTTCTCTCTCTGTTATTTCTTTCTCTCTCTGTTTCTTTCATTATTCTTTCCCCTCTTTCTTTCTCTTTCTCTGTTCTCTCTTTCTTTCTTTCTCTCTGTTCTTTCTTTCCCCTCTTTCTTTCCCTCTTTGTTCTTTCTCTCTCTCTCTGTTTTCTTTTTTGTCTCTCTGTTCTTTCTTTTCCTCAGTACTAGTCAGTGTGCCAACAGTGCCTGCCACTGTGCCCATAATGCCAGCCACTGTGCCCTCAGTACCAGTCAGTGTGATCAGCAGTGCTAAATGGATGTGATTGGGGCATGGACATGGGTGTGGCCAGTTGTGAAATGGGTGTGGTCTGTGTGTGTCCTAAGATTTGCTGCGGCGCGCTGTGCCGCAACCCTTGTCCCTCTTTCCCTTTTTCAAAAGTTGGTAGGTATGGACTATAATTACATAAGTATTTTCCTCAAATTAAAATACATGTGCTTGAGATATAAGTGGTTCAATACTGGACTGGTGGAAGGGAATCAGGAAGTACTAATGATTGACAAACTAGGGAGCGCAAAATATTTGCATTGCCCCAGGCATTGGCAACCAACACTATACTATAGTCCGTACACGTTTGAGGTAAAGAATACTGGAAGGATTATTATCCCCCTTACGACATTCATTTGTTGTCATTCATATTACATATTATTTAGTAACACATTTCCAAATGTTATGTTCAAATTCAGACAATATTGTGGAACAAAGATAATAATGATGGTTGCAAATGTAAAATTGAAATGAACATGGAAAAATGTATTTGTAAGAAATATATATTCTAAAAAATACTAAATGTGTTACTTAGTTTATTGTTCTTGGCAGCCATTAATTATAGCACTGGCCAAAAAATCATTATGTTAAAATACCATAGAGATTGCAGACCAAGGCCTGGAACAATTTAAGAAAACAGGTCTACATAGTTGAAATAACATACCCATGTCTAAATGTTACAAAGGTTATCCATATCAGTGTAATGTAAACCCATTAATCTTCCTTATTAGTCTCCTATACCATATCTAATTGGGAAATTATTGTCTGGGATTCCTAGAATCTAAAATATATGAAATGATAGGGTTATCTCTTGGCATTCACTGCAATGGGGAATTCTGAGAGGCCTGAGAATCAGTGTAATACATATAGCACTGCGATTTGCAAGCAAGGCCGCATTGACAGCTCATGCTGCCCTAGGTACTCAGACGGAATACAATCTATGAAAAGGGATATTTACCATTTAGATATCTTTCAATTATTGTCAAAACCTGTTTTCTTAGTGATAGTAACTATAATTGATCAAGGTCAAGAATAAAAAAATGTATATTGCTAATCTTCAACAATTATCCTGTTATAAAATTAATTCTTATTAGAGGCATAATAATTATTGGTAGCTTGATTTGTCTAAATAATATCACTACACAGTATTCACCTAATACTATTATACAATAACTAAACACATTCGGACATATTGGTTAGGCTGATACTTATAGTTTCATGACACACGATGTATAGATTATTCAACCTGTGACTTTTTAGAAAGAAAAGACCAGAAGCATAAAGAGTGAGCAGGCAGTAGTCAGAGTTGAGTGAGTACTACATGGTGCTCAGTAGAGAAGGGCGGACCTCTGGATGTTCACGTCCGGTGGGTTCGGGTGAACAGTTAAAAAAAAGTTCGGGTTCAGGTACCAGAACAGTACCAGGACCCAAACCCGGAACCCATTCACTTGAATGGGGGACCCGAACATCAAGTGTTTGCCAGTGCATGACAGTGTGGAAAACACTGCCTCTGATCTAAAAGCATTACCGCCAGTCAGATAGCCGCGGTTCCCACGCTGTCAAATTACAGCATAAGCCTGCGATCAGAGGGAAAAAGTTTACCTATGTTCATTGGTGACAGCTGATGGGACAACTGCTCCCAGCAGCCTATGCCTGCTGCCACTAATAAAAGCGAGAGCAGACAGCGGCTGACAGGAGTATCCATCAGACGACACATGCGCTCTAAATAAATATTTTTTTTTTAACGGTGGGGGTTCCCCTGTATTTTTGATAAACAGCCAGGCAAAACTGACAGCTGCGGGTTGCAACCTTCAGCTGTCAGATTTAACAAGGTTGGTTATCAAGAATAGAGGGGTCCCCACGCTCTTTTTTTAATTATTTAAATAAATAATTTTAAAAAATGGCATGGGGTCCCCCCATTTTTGACAACCAGCCACGCTAAGGCAGACAACTGGGGCTGTATTCTCAGACTTGTAAGGGGCCATAGATATTAACCCCCCAGCCTAAAAATAGCAGCCCACCGCTGCCCAGAAAAGGCAAATCTATTAGATGTAGCAATTCTGGTGCTTTGCCCGACTCTTCCCACTTGCCCTTTGGCGGTGGCAAGTTGGATTGATATTTGTTGGGTTGATGTCACCTTTGTATTGTCCGGTGACAACAAGCACACGTATTAGTAATGAAAAGGCCTTTCCATTATTAATTATATAGTTGTATTCTAAATAAACACACAGCAAGTGTAAGGTATTTTATTTGAATTTAAAATAACCACACTTTTCCTTTTTTATTTAAAAATAACAAGCACTGTTATATTCAAAATACAAAACAACCATATCACTCACCTGTCCTTTGTTCTATCCAATGCCATAATCCATGTCTGGGGATAAATAGTTTTCAAGCTGGACGGTGGCAAGATTCCACCATCCAGGCTGATAACCACTGATGAATGAGTTGTTGCGAGCGCAGCATCAGTGAGCAGTGGTGTCATCATCAAAGTTACCGCCAGTCACTGAAGATGCATTCCCAACTTGGCTGAACTGCGGTGACATCCCTCCGGTGAGATCACCGCTAGCACAGTGAGAAAAACTGTAATACAACTATAGGATTAGTAATGGAGAGGCGTTTTATAGACAACTCTCCATTACTAATCCATGGACTTGATGACACCAGACAATACAAAGGTGAAATCAACCCCACAAATATGAACCCCATTTGCCACTGCCACAGGGCAAATAGGAAGAGCCGGGCAAAGCACCAGAATTGGTCTATCCAATAGATGCGCCTTTTCTGGGCAGCTGCGGGCTGCTCTTTTAAGGCTGGAGTGTAATGATTTTGGCGCCGATCAGAGGCACTGTTTGACGCGCTGTCATGTGAAGCACCCGGTGTTCGGGGACCCGAACCCCAACAGTAACACGGACTTCCTGGTGCAGTCCATGTTTGTTGTACGTGCCCGAACAGTAGGTGTTCGGTACGGATGCCAAATTTTACTGTTCAGGTTCGCCCATCTCTATGGCTCAGTTTTATTGTTCACCGCTACTGGTTAACAAACACTTTGTTTATTGGTAGCCCAACATAGTTAGCAACCTGTGCTCTGTATGTGACTGTCCTTTATAGAATCACATCCCTCAGCAAAACACTTCCCGTTAGCCACTGAGTCTTGTTCCCTCTACCCCCTACCCAGTAAAATCTGTAACTGCGTTTGACCTTCCGAAACTATTTACTTGTACATATAGCCCAGTGAACATGAACTCATCAGTACCTTTATATCATCAATTCATTGCCTGAATCTCGAGAAATCCACATTTTTAGCAATATGTATATGAGGTTTTAATTGTTGTGGATGAGAAAATACACGAAACAATACTCTGCCTCCCCAGGTTATTAATCTCTTAAGGACCAAGCCACTTTGTAGGTTTAAATTTGAACAGTGTCACTTTATGAGGTAATAACTCTGGACCTCTTCAATGTATCCCACTGATTCTGAGATTGTTTTTTCGTGACATATTGAACTTTTTGTTAGTGGAAAATTTTGGTCGATATTGTTTGCGTTTATTTATGAAGATATTGAAAATTTGGCAAAAATTTGAAAATTTGACAATTTTTAAACTTTTAATTTTTATGTCCTTAAACCAGCATTATACAACACAAAATAGTTAATAAATTACATTTACCACATGTCTACTTAACATCAGCACCATTTTTGACACATATTTTTGGAGGGAGCAAGAAATTAGAAGGATTAAAAGTTGACCAGCGATTTCTCATTTTTCCAACAAATTTATAAAACCATTATTTTAAGGGACTACATCACATTTGAAGTGACTTTGAGAGGTCTATATGAGAGAAAGTACCCAAATCCCATGCTTTAATGACTGTATACTCATTTGCGTCCTCCCCTGCCCGGAGAAACAGCTCTATCGATGGAAAAATACAAAAGTTACAGGTCTCAGAAAATAGTACCAGGGCCAAATGAATATTAAAATTTAAAAAAATCTATGCAAATTTAGCATTTTCACAATTGTAATCATATTTGCCAGATCATTTTACCTCACTATGAACAAAATCTTTTCTAATGTAAAGTAATTGTTGGGCTTTTTTATTTTGATTTTAAAGTAATAACGCAATACTAGCCTGTAAAAGTAAATGTAATAAATATGCATAAAAAGTTATTAAGGCTTTACACTTATTAAACCTACTAAAGACTGTTGATATGGGCTCAGAATAGGTAACATCTGTGCTTTCTACAGTGAATGTTTTAAGCGCGCTTTTAAACTCAGCGTCCACAAGGGGGCATCAATACAATACAGATTCCCTAGATTGTACTGAGGTTATAAGGAAGAGATTGCTCTAGTCATAAAGAATGTAGGTTAAACTCTTCACGCTGAGAAAAAAGTAAATAAATGCCATTTATAGGAGGCGGCTGAAACGCAAAGCGACGAGCTTAGATCATCTGGTAAAGAAAAACTTAGAGACCAGTCATTTTTATATCATTAATCATGCATAGTATTCTACATAGTATAGAGTGCAGCCAAATAAAATATACTCATATGTTACTGATTTAGTGCTCCCTTAGATAGGAAGATTAATAGAAGACACCATAATGCAGAAGCAAATCATTTATTTTTATTAGTGTGGGTTTTTTTAATAGGCATTACATATGGTCATAAGAACATTTACAATGGTGTATAACATCACATGGTATAAGTAGCTAGCCTACAATATACCACAAATAGTCTACATATAAAATTCAGTATAAACAAGATTTCTTTATGATTTTCAGTGGAATACTAAAAGAACCAATAGTCATGGGTAATCCCTGGACTGATGTCATTTACCCGCATGCAGCAGACATGGCCAAATAAATGTGCCACAGGATAACCACATTCAGTGCCAGCCATAAAGTGCTGCCATGTAAATAGGAATAGAGTGAGTAGAGATCTAGAGGGCCCCAATAAAAAGGGCAGTGATACTATTACCAAAAAGAGGTTATTCCAATGAAGAGTAACAAAATTTATTCCCATAGTGTCAGTCACAGATTGCATCAATAAAAATCATAAGCATTAGGTATTAGCTAGAGTCTGTCTCCATGACTAGTGTCAACAGAAAACACTGTCCAAAAAATTGACAACTAGAGTACAAGCCAAGAGTGCAGACTTCATGTTGTGTTTAGAGAGACCCTATTGTGCCTAAACAGTGGAAACCCTCCTCAATGACACCATTTTGGAAACTAGACCCCTCAAAAAATGTATCTAAATAAGTGGTGAGCACCTTGAAGCCCCAGGTACTTCAAAGAAGTTTATAACATAGAGCTGTGAAATTGAAAAATCACATTTTTCCCACAAAAATATTTTAGCCCCAATTTTTTTTCACAAGGGTATAAGGACAAAATGGACCCCAAGGTTTGTTGTGAAATTTCTTCTGAGTGCGCTGATACCCCATAAGTGGGGGAAAAGTGCTGTTTGGCCGCATGGCAGGGCTCGCAAGGGAAGAAGTGCCTTTTGACTTTTTGTCGCTTTTGGAGACCCCTAATGTGCCTAAAGAGTGGAAACCCCCACAAGTGACCCTATATTGGAATTGATCCAGTGTTTTCCTGGTATATGAATTTTATAATGTGGTGGCATGCGTAAGTTGTGTAGAGTGCATCAGGTTGGCATATGTGAGTTGTGTAGAGTGCATCAGGTTGGCATATGTGAGATGTGCAGAGTGCATAAGGTTGACATTCGTGAGTTGTGTAGAGTTAAACAGGTTAGCGTATGTAAGTTATTTAAGTCAGAAATAAATGTAGTAGTCCATGGGTGTGTGGTACAGTTTGAAGCATTCTTTTAGACAGAGGTCAGGTTTGTAGGGGCGGGTGTTGCCTTGCCAAGTTCTGTCCTTTCTTATCCCCCTTCTGTAACACACTCAGCACCTTTTTTGCGACCTTCCTTTTTTTGAGATTCTCTGTGGGACCTCACTGGGGAAATGTTGCCCTGGTACGATATGGACACCTTCAGTTTCGGAGGGACTTTGGGCCCGCTCCTTCCTGACTGCCAAATAGTAGGGCCTTGATCACTACCTCCCTGGAACTGAAGGTACGTACCAGTCTGGCCCGCACATCATATTAGCACAAAAGAGTTATACATTGTGTGAGGGGTTGACTCACTGAGCTGCTTCACTAAGTAGTTACAGGAACAGATCAGGTAGTAGTTCACCTGCTGGTTTATTATAAACATCATAAACCATAGCAGGTTTCAGCAAAACAAACAGAGCCTTTCTGGCATAAAGGTAAAACAAAGATAAAGTCCATCAGAGTCATTTCCCTGCTGGCTTCATTGCAAGTAACGCACACAGTGTCTTTAGCTCCTACGGGAGCCACGAGGGAGTTCCACATCTCACAGCACACCACATCCACTGACTCTCATGGCTAGGTATTTAACACCCCATGTGAAGATCACATGACCTTGACATCACACAGGTCCTGTCAGGACTCTGCAGGTGGAGATACGGTGGACCACCTCCCACCCGCTCTATGGAGGTCCATTAAAAACAGCCCATAACATAAATTAACCCTCTCAACACATAGCGTGCTGGAGGAAAACTATTCTGATTTTACATCACTGACGCTAATATGCACAGTAACACATATCTCCCTTCATACATTGTGCCAGTGACCCTGTCACATATTCCTGCCTCTGCCCGAAATCGGGAGTTTTGGCACCTTCAGACACTAAACACGGAATTCGGGAGAGAGCATCCGCATTGCCATGTAACTTCCCTAGCCTATGCTATACGTGGAAACTGGCGTCTTGAAGGGCTAAGAACCACCTAGTCACCCTGGCGTTCTTACCCTTCTTCTCTCTCTCTCAACCATCTCAGAGGGTCATGGTCCGACACTAACTTAAACCTACACCCTAGCACCCTAGCAGGTAGTATTTCAGGGTGTCAACAGACCACTTTATGGCTAAGCATTCTTTCTACACTATTGCGCAGTTCTTCTTGCAAAATAAGAGGTTCCAGCTCAGATACAAGATGAGATGCTCTTCTCCATTGAATTCCTGTGACAGCACGGCTCTCAATCCAATTTCTGAAACATCGGTTTCAACCACAAATTTTTTACTAAAGTCGGGTGCGACCAGAATTGGATGCTTGCACAGAGCCCCCTTCAGCTCCTGAAACATCATCTCTGTGTCTGAGTCCATTTTACCATTGTTGATTTGGTACCCACAAGGATAACGATGTGGCAATAATGGCAAAGTTCAGTATAAAACGCTGGTAATACCCCACAATACCAAGAAACGCCATCACTTGCTTCTTGGAGAGCGGCTGCGGCCACTCCTGAATTGCCTCTATGTTATTCAACTGGGGCTTGATTTTGCCTTTCCTGATGATGTAGCATAAGTACTTGGCCTCTTCCTTCCCTATGGCACACTTCTTGGGATTTATGGTGAATCCTGCTTTCCTCAATGCATCGAGGATCGCCTGTACCTTGGGCAGGTACAAACTCCAGTCAGGGCTAAAGATGACAAAGTCATCCAAGTAGGCTGCACCATATTTCTTATGTGGAGCCAAGATTCAATGCATCGCCCTCTGGAAGGAAGCTGGAGCTCCATGCAGTCCGAAGGGCAAGTGAAAACACCCATCCGGCTTCAAGAAGGCCGTCTTCTCCTTGGCGCTATGGGACATGGGATCTGCCAGTACCCTTTCGTCAGGTCGAGGGTGGTGATGTACCTCGCGGGCCTCAGTCGCTCAAAGAATTCACCCACACGGGGCATCGGGTACGCATCAAACCGGGACACCTAATTGAGCTTGCGGTAATCGTTACAAAGCCACCACTTGCTATTGGGCTTCGGTACGAGGACAATGGGATTTCACCAGCCACTTCTTGATTTCTCTATCACCCGGAGGTCCAGCATTTTCTTCACCTCCTTGGAGATTATCTCCCAGCGTGTTTCTGGGATTCTGTAGGGTTTGAGGCTTACCCTTACATGCGGCTTTGTTAGCACGTCATGTTCCACGATGTGTGCGCCCTGGCAACTCTGAGAACAGGTCACTGTTCTGCTGTAGCAGTTCTCGACATTGTTGCTTCTGGGTCGGCGTTAGCATCTCAGAAATCACAACTTCCTCAACCTTGGCTTTGGAACAGGCCCCCAGGCAAGGAGTTTCCAGTGGTTCACGGTCCCACCAAGGTTTGAGTAGGTTCACAAGGTTTACCTAGTGCGGCTTTCTGCGACCGGGCTGGTGTACCTTGTAATTCTTGTCCCCGAGTTTTTCCACGATCTCATACGGGCCTTGCTACTTTACCAAGAATTTGTTCTCCACCGTAGGGATAAGTACTAGCACGTGGTCCCTGGGCTGGAATTGCCTTAGCCTCGCTGATCGGTTGTATACCCTCCCTTGAGCCTCTTGTGCCTGGAGAAGATGTTCCCTTACGAGAGGCATTACGTGTGCCATCCTTTCTTGCAGCTGGGTGACTTACTCAATGACACTCTGGTGCAGTGAGACCTCGACTTCCCACATTTCCTAGACTGTGTCCAGTAGCCCTTGTGGATGTCGACCATACAGGGGCTAGACCAGCGAGAAGCCAATGGAGGCCTGTGGGACTTCTCTGATAGAAAATAGCAGGAACGGGAGCAGATAGTGCCAGTCTCAACACAGGAATATTTTTTTTAAGACATTAAATTGTGAAAATTATTTTTATTGCAAAACCAAAGAAATGAGCCAAAGCATAAGTTTGTATACATGCAATGTGTAGAAGTAGATTCACACTCTGGCCATTTCACAGACAAACCCAAGAAAGAAACAAAATGAGCATATACCCCTTGGTAAGTAGGTAATATTAGTACATGTAAACAGGTCCCCTATCCTTCTTTGCCCTTATCTACATTGAAGTTGGCTGACACAATGAACGGTATTAATGCTAGAGACAGATTAGGACCATCCTGATTGAGTACACCTTATCTCAGTGGGATGGCTTTTATGCTTTTTTGATCAAAATAGTGTTAACTAAGTACCTTATGTTATTTACATGTACTATTACTATTTACTTACTATAGGGTATATGCTCATTTTGTTTTTTTTTCCTGGATTTTGTCTGTAAAATGGCCACAGTCTGAATGTGATCTTACACATTGCGCGTACACCAATTTATGCTCTAGATCATTTCTTTGGTATTGCTGTAGTTTTTTGTACTTTGTACAAACAGGGTCATGGCTCACCTTTTTGAGCTAGGCATTTCATCTATATAGCTTCTTATGGTCTGGTGTCTGAACAGTCGGGCCATTGTCCTGAAATGCCCTTATCTACATTGAGGTCGGTTGACACAAGGTAAGTTTATAATACTAGAAATACCCTTGTCTTGTCTTTTAATTCAAAGCTCTTGGCATCCTAGTCATGTCACTTCTCATCAGTGGCTGGCACATTCATCTTTACAACTGCTGCCTTGTTCTGCAGCACCTTCTTCAAGTTCTGATCCATGTTCATCACAGCTATCTACTGTGATCCTCTCTTCTAAACAACTAGCCTTCACTCAACTCCAGAATGAAAGACTGACCAGGTAGGAGCCCTACCATAGAACATTCAAGCACCAGCTTAAACTTTGTTAGACAGATGGTAGACTGGCAGTCTCCTCTGTAGGAGATCTCTTCATTATAGGACTGCTCTTACAGCATCAAAAGGTGAGGAGCTTACGTCTTGCGCCTGCTATTCCTATGTTCTCAGCAGCTCTTGTTATGGTACACCTTATCAACACTTGCAGACTATCGAGCATGCAGCATAAATCTACTGCATATGCTGCCTCTATCTTCTTTAGACAGGCTGCTCTCAGGACCGCCTTCCCAGTCACATGTAGGTGACCAATAGCCCAGAGTCTATTGCTTTTACACCAGCTCTTCCTTGACTTTTTCTTCAAAAAGGTTGACATGCTAGTCACAACACTGCCAGTCCTCATCAGTGGCTGGCTCCTTTTCGAGAGCACCAGCTCTGCAGCACGGCCTTTTTTAAACGCGGCTCTACATTCATATAGTACTCTCAGCCATCTGCTGTAGTCTATTTTTGTGAGTTCTGGGGAAAAGTGAGTGTTCATATTAGGGTGGTCTCCAATCCCACCTTATAGATGGTCAGAAATGTAAAAAAGAATTAAATGCAGTAACTGTGTGTAGTCTATTGTAATCTGGTCCTGGGTTGAAATCTCATCAAGGACAACATCTGCAAGGAGATTGTATGTTCTCCCCATGTTTGTGTGAGTTTCTACCGGTGTCCTCCCAAACGCCAAAGACATACTGATAGGTAATCTAGATTCTCAGCCCCAATAGGGTCAGTGCTGATAATGTCTGCAAAGCGCTGTGGAATTAATAGCGCTATATAAATGAGTAAAATAAATAATCTGTGAAGTAACTAATTTCAGACATTCCAAGGTTCCGTTATTTGTCACCTAGTCATGTACAGAACCCTTCGATCAATTTAGACCTCAGCATCAAAAACCTAGACTAATCACTGTGAACTCCAGAAGAATTGTTAATAATGTGAGATCTGATAAGAACCCCTTTCGGATCTCCTATGGAAATAAATTGGGTATCAACATTAAGTCAAAGCTTGCTGCTATTTCTGCGTGTTTTAAATGCCTTTATGCCTTGTCACAGACGAGGATAGATTTGCAGATTATGTGCATATATGGCAAAGCTTATCCACAATGATAAAATTACATAGCTGTAAAACCCAGAATCTACGTAACTGTCCTTGCCAAAGCATGAATCAGATTTATAATGGACTCCAGTATGCTCTGTTTTCCATTGCTTAATAGTTCAGAATGAGCAATCCCTCACAACAATTATATTGATTGGAATAGCAGACGCTGGCAGAGAAAACAGCTCTGGCAAAGATCTCTGTGCCTGACATTGGTCTAAATATAGAGCAATTAGCGCTCATCATGCTCTTGTTTCGGAAACACCATTTAATAAGAGCAGCCTGTATAAAAGCCCAATGCTAGTAAACATTGAATAATAAGAAAACACATTCAGCACTGCGGATGAAGGAAATTAGTTTGTTGGGGGTTTTTTTTAGAAGTTAAATGAGAAAAATAAGGAAATTACTAAAAAAAATAAAATAGCAGAAACAAAGGGACATCAAAATATGAAATAGGCACATAGTGATCATTAAGGTTGGATTTTATGTTTTTTCTAATTTAGAAATTACATGTCCAAAACTAGTGTTAGGGTAATATAACACGCCACTACTCTCAAAATCAGGTGCTCAGACGAGGGTAACCAACCCCTGTATAATGCAATAATAAATCCGGCACTCAAAAAAGGGACAATGATTCTGTATTTATTCATAATCCCAAAAACCATGTGACGTTTCTGTCTTTTATTCGACCTTCTTCAAACTGGAAATGGTAAATAAACAGAAGAAATAAAGTACAATCAGTTTGACCCATATATGTACATTATTGAAACAATGACAATCATAGTGATATACAGCACACCAAATAAAATGAAAAGAGGTGGCACTCACCGGAATGAAGTCCAAAATTTACTGGTCCAAAAAATGTTTAAAACATCTCAGTCAGGTGGGGGGCTAAAGAGTGCAAAGACTGTGACATGCCAGTTTACATCTCTTCCATAACCAGACAAATTCCATTTGGCCTGAGCTTAAATTCACGTTGAATTACCATTCAACGGAAATCAATTTTCTAGACACTAGGGTCATACAGGATACTCAGGGCAATCTATAGGTGGAACTTTTTATTAAGGACACCGATCGCAATAGTTTTTTATTTTATCAAAGTTACCATCCTAGGGCCGTCAAGAGATCTATTCCACTTTCTCAATTTGACAGAGTTCATAGAATAGTGAGTGACCCTCAATTATGTCTACAGCGTGTTAATGAAATGGAAGAAAAATTAGTACAAAGAGGTTATCCCCGTCGGTTACTACAACAGTGCCGTGAAAGGCAAAATTCACCCAGGTTGCTACAATCTTCTCCCAGAATTCCTTTGTACACACTTTTCATCCTTTCATGTACCATATCCATAAAATAATTCGTAAACATTGGCATTTACTTCGGGATAGTTTTCCAGATGTTCCGGAATTTCAGTTTCCTTTTCTCCCTTGTTTTAGAAGGCCTAGTAATCTTAGGAACAAGCTTGTTAGAACCGATATTGGGCCTGTAGTGAGTCTACCAAGACAGACTTTTCTTCAGACACAAAGAAAAGGAACTTTCCCCGTCTACAATGTGCACAACGTGTCAATGTCCTTAAAGGATAACATATCTCACATCCACTTACTGGAGCTGACATTTCGATTAAGGGATTCTACACTTACGATCAGTGATATATGCATTTTTTCATCAGGGGCTCTCATGGATTCTGTTTTCGGGCATTATTCCTGTCTCGATATACTACTACAACAGTTGAGCTATCTCACATTTCCTTACTGGCGATATACTACTGCAACAGTTGAGCTATATCACATTTCCTTACTGACGATAAACTACTGCAACAGTTGAGCTGTATCACATTTTAACATAGATTATAAGTATAGCATTGGATGTAGGTGGCTTGTTTTTTGAAACTCACACTTATTTTTTTTTTCAATCCTTATACTTTACCAAGATATTGATTGGTTTTCATTGGTTGGCATGTTGTCTTTTGAAGAATTTACTAAGTCATGTACTGTATATCATTATGATTGATATTGTTTCAATAATGTACATATATGGGTCATACTGATTGTACTTTATTTCTCCTGTTTATTTATCTTTCCCAGTCTGAAGAAGGTCTAATAAAAGACCGAAACGTCACTTGTTTTTTGGGATTATGAATAAATACAGCATCATCCATTTTTGAGTGCAGGATTTATTATTGCAAAAGTAGTGTTAGGTACTGGAATTCTTCCTCTACAAGGGATGGATCCCAAGCCTTGCCTTCTCCTGCGGTCCCCCATTCAGTCTCAACCGCAGAGAATGCTGCTCAGCAAAGACATTGATCTCAGCATCTTGCTCAGACTCAGGCTATGCACTCGGTTACTGCTGCCTCTCCAGGTTCAGCTATAGTAACTGGCAATAGTCAGCGGCGAGCAGTCACTCCTGAGTCTAAGTCCAGGATTTGCTCTACTGAGCATGCTCCTGACGTGGCGACTGCCCATTGGTGATCGGTTGTCAGCTGTTCAGGTCTTGCGGCGAGTCCGGATTGGACAGCGAGGAAGGTCCTTTCTGACTGGCCTAGTCTATAAAAGGATCTCTGAGATGCCCGTCGACGTGCTATGTTCACATTCATATTTGCGTCGTGTGTGCTTGGGGCTTCGGCTCTGCCTCTAATGGCCTGTGTCTGTGAGTGTGTGCTGTGAGTTTATGCATTAGTTGTTCCTGGTGAGGCAGGTTATCCTCTACACAGGGAACAGTCTGTTCACGCGTTGTGGCACGCATCAGTTATTAAACAGAACACAGAGAGGCTATGTGCTGGTGCACGGTCCAGTTAGTTTACAGGGCACAGCCAGGCCACGCGATGTGGCACACACCTGTTAGCACGAGCTGTACATAGAGCACAGTTTATCCACATGTTCTTACACATTGCTTCTTTACCGCTCTGTGGAGTAACAGGGCAGGTTCTTTATATTCACTTCACACCGCGTGATGTTTAACGCATTGTGATTAGCCTTAGGTGCTCTGTAGCATTGTACCGCTCTGTGGAGCAAGAGTGCAGTAAATTTGCGTTTCATTCACACTGTGTGCATTTAATTAACTCAGTGTGCTTTTTATGAACGCTTGCAGTGCAGTACCGCCATTGTTCACATTAGCTGCAGTTTTACACCTCTGCACAGTGGACCCAGGGTTGCGAACGCAGTTCATTATAATACTTTATTTAGTGCATTCCGCCAACTCTAACAGTATCATAGTGCCAGGGTCTGGCTAGCAATGGCAGACGAGCCGCAGTTTCCGCGGAGTGTCCAGTAGCTGGAGAACATGTTGTCCGCTTTAGAGCGAGCAGCCCCAGCTGTGGATTCCTCTGCAGTAGCGCCACAGGTGGCCAGTGACAGGGGATTCGTGAACCAATGCTCAATTCAGTTGGAGCTACTGAGTACACGTTTCTTGTGCGAGCGGGCCAAAATGGAGTTTGTGGTGTCCCTTTTAACAGACAGGGAGTTGGAGTGCGCTACGCTGTTATGGGAATGGAAGGACCTGGTGGTTCGGCGTGCCTCACATTTTTTGAGCGCCCTGAAACAGGTCTTTCTGGGACCCGAAGTTACCCATGACGCTGCACTCCAACTCCTGGCTCTTATGCAGGGCTCTTTATTGACTAGCCAGTTTGCCATTCGGTTCTAGACCATAGCCTCCGAACTAGAGTGGTCAGACAAGGTCTTGATCCCTGTTTTTTGGCGCAGCCTTGCAGGCCATGCTAAGGATCCTCTGGCCATGAGGGTGATCCCCACTACACTGGAGGAATTGATCTCTATATCTGCTCATATTGACCTTCGGGTTGTTGAACGAAGGTTGGAATGAGCCCAGTGTAGGCACCAACTTTCACCAATCCTTTGGGGTCTCCTATTCGGTCCAATGAACCAAGTGAACTTCAGGGAGGTTGGCGGATGGAGGCAAAGACCCATTCCATTCATATCTCACTATTTCCTCCTGACAATGAGCAGGCTGGTCTAGTCACCAACTGGAGTGTCAGGTGACAGAGGGAACGACCATATCTAGTGGCAATTAGAAAGGGCGCTCCAGATTCGTTTGACATGTCTTCCAAAATTACATTTAAAGTGACACTGTCCTATGGGGCGACCACTCACTCTGCAGAGGCTTGTGTGGATTCCAGGGCTGAGGGTAATTTTATGTCCTCCTCCTTCGCCCTATGGCATGCAATACCCCTAGTGATGCTCTCTAAAACAGTTACCATCTGAGTGGTGAATGGTTCAGCGCTACCCTGTCAGATCACCCATCAAACTATTCCCCTTTCCCTCGAGTTTTCTCCTAGTCATCAGGAGTTAATATCATTGTTAGTCATCCCCAAGGGTATTGATGAGGTGTTGCTGGGTATGCCCTAGTTGTGCCACCCTTCACCCCATATTAATTGGGCTACTGGGAGTGTACAGGGGTGGAGAAGGGCATGCCATGGACAGTGTCTCAAGACCCATGTTCAGGTTGGGTCGGTGGAGGTTCCCGCAGATCTAACCTCGTTACCCAAACACTTACTGGCCGTATGCGGATGCGTTCTCTAATAAAGCTATGTAGACACTTCCTCCTCATCGTCTCTATGACTGCCCGATAGACCTCATACCGGGGGCAGAGCCACCTCGTGGACATGTTTATCTATTGTCTGTCCCAGAGACTGAGGCGATGTCGGAGTACATAAGGGAAAATTTGGCACGGGGATTCATTAGGAAATCTGTGTCTCCTGTGGGAGCTGGGTTCTTCTTTGTCCAAAATAAGAACGGTGAACTCCATCCATGCATAGATTATAGGGGTCTGAACGCCATCACGGTTAAGAACAAATATCCCCTGCCACTCATCTCCGAGCTGTTTGACAGACTGCAGGGTGCGAGGATATTTACCAAGTTAGATCTGTGAGGCACCTATAATCTAATACGCATTCGCGAGGGTGACGAATGGAAGACGGCATTTAACACCCGAGACGGGCATTGCAAATACCTGGTAATGCCATTTGGTCTCTGTAATGCTCCAGTTATCCTTCAGGATTTCATCAATGACATATTTCGGGAGATGTTATCTACATCCATTGTTATCTACTTGGATTCCATTCTTATTTTTTCTCCCGATCTGGATGTTCATTGTCTGGACGTTGCCAGAGTTTTTAAACTCTTCCATGCCAACTCTCTCTACGCCAAACTGGAGAAGTGTCTCTTTGAGCAGGAGTCCTTACCATTCTTTGGCTATATCATCTCAGCCAAGGGTTTGGCCATGGATCCTGCCAAGGTGGAGTCTGTGTTGAACTGGCAGGAGCCACATTCCCTTAAAACAGTGCAGCGCTTTATGGGATTTATTAATTACTGCCGCCAGTTCATTCCCCACTTCTCTACCCTCACGGCTCCCTTGGTAGCTCTCACCAAGAAGGGAACTAATCCTAAGCTATGGTCTGAGGAGGTCTCCAGGGCTTTCACCGCCTTGAAGTCCCATTTTGCCAAGGCGCCCGTTCTGCATCGGCCTGATGTGGACAAGCCTTTCATGTTGGAGGTGAAGGCCTCCTCCGTTGGTGCTGGAACAGTCCTGTTTCAAAAGGATGCTCAGGGTTGAAAACATCCTTGTTTCTTTTTCTCTAAGACCTTCTCACCAGTGGAGAGGAATTATTCCATTGGAGACAGGGAGTTGCTTGCTATGAAGTTGGCCTTTTCTGAGAGGAGGCATCTTCTGGAGGGAGCTCGGCACCCCTTTAAGGTCTTCACGGATCACAAGTATCTCCTCTACTTACAAACCGCCCAGCAGTTAAATTCTCGCCAGGCTAGATGGTCCTTGCTTTTCTCCAAGTTCAATTTTGCCATCCACTTTTTGTCCGGGAAGAAGAATTTACAGACCTTATCTCATTCCGTTGTGTCTACCGAGGATGGGGATGAGCCACGGCTTATCATCCCTTCAGAGAATCTGCGGACAGTGGCTCCGGTTTCGCTTAAGTCGGTGCCTCCGGGCAAGACTCTTGTTACACCAAACCTGTGGCCGGAGATCCTCTCGTGGACTCACACGTCCAAGGTGGGTGGGCACTTCGGGACCAAGAGGACTACTGAGCTTCTGGCGAGGTCATATTAGTCACCGCAGATGGCGCGTGATGTTAGGAACTACATCCTGGCGTATCTCTCCTGCGCCAAGAATCGGCCTTCTCGGCAGAGGCCCGTGGGACTGTTACACCCCCTACCGGGGGCAGATAGGCCCTGGGGGTTGGTCGGCATGGACTTCATTGTGGGCCTGCCAAGTCCCGTAATAACACCGTCATCTGGGAAGTTACCGACCATTTCTCAAAGATGGTACATCTGGTCCCTCTGCCGGGTGTACCATCGGCTCGAGCCTTGACTGTGAAGCACGCTTTTTGTGAAGCACGTCTTCCATCTACACAGAATGCCTGACAAGATAGTCAGTGACCTGGGTCCTCAGTTCGCGCCTCGCTTCTGAAGAGAGCTGTCGGCTGCTCAGTATTAAGTTTAATATCTGTTCTGCCTACCATCCCAAGATGAATGGATTGGTTGAGAGGGCCAATCAGACTCTGTTCACATATCTACGGCATTTCATCTCTGCCAGGCATGACGACTGGGCGTCCTTACTGCCATGGGCAAAGTTTGCCCTTAATAATGCGGTCGCCGATTCTACAGGGCACACTCCATTCCTCCTTAATTACGGTCAGCATCCGCAGGTTCTCGTCCCCATGCCCGTCTCGTCTTCAGACTCTAGGGTGGTAGACTGGGCTGTGGAGGCTCGTGACATCTTGGACCGCACACAGGATGCCATCAAGGCCTCTAAGGAGAGAATGAGGGTTTCTGCTGATGCGCATTGCCGACCCGCTCTATTTTCGCTCCCGGCGACTTGGTGTGGCTCTCAGCTCGTAATATCAAGCTGCACGTAGAGTCCACTAAGTTTTCTCACCATTATTTAGGTCCTTTTAAAGTCCTTGAGCCAGTGAATCCTGTTGTGTATTGCCTGTCTCTTCCGCCGCGACTGAACTGAACATTACCGACACCTTTCACATTTCCCTCTTGAAACCCGTTCACATGTCCCGGTGAGCGCAGTACCTTTGCATTCCGTTCACACTGCCTGCATTTAATCCAGTGTGCTTTTTGTGAACGCGTGCAGCCCCCAAATTTCCTAAAAGAAATCATTATTTTTGCTTTTGAATAAAATATGGATTAAAATATGACATTATCTTGTAAGTAAATTTGCTTACTTTTCAAATTTTTACAATCTCTAGCGACAAAATTTTGGATTTTCGGTGTCATTACACGCAGATTAACATAATGAAACTGTCTCCATTACCCTGATAGATCTCATCAAATTTTGTCTACCTATTACCTTGTTTTACTTTGTACCGTTTTGTATATTTATGGAACACAACTTCTTATTTAAAGGTTTGTGCGAACAAAGAGAATTGCCAACTATAGTACAAGAACTCCTTCCATATTTAATAGATGAACTGCTATCCTTGCTTTTCTGAGTGTCCTGGGCAGAGTTACGAAAAAAAATATGTTCACTTAGAACTGCATTTCTCCCAAGCAGATAAAATAAACTGTTTTACAATGACACTTTCTATATTTGGAGAATTATTGGGAATCAGACAGAGGCAGACAATATGGTTAGGATCTGAAGTCTAAATATTTAACTGAAAGCATTATAAATATAAAATCCATGTCATCTAAGGTAACAAACTACTACAATCATTATTCACCATCCGTGTTTTACTAAGGCTCCAACTACAATAAATTACAAAAATGGTTGTCTAAACTAACTCTCCACCTTTTACTGACTTCCCGAGGTGACGCTCGAATTGTGTGCAGTGCAGTCTGGATGGAGTATAGTCATAAATGCAGACATAGGAGATGGAAAACTAAAGAGATCTCAAGAAATTTGGTAATGGTTATGTACACACAGAGTTTATTTGCTGAGATTTCGGAGCAGAAACTCCAAGTTGTTGTATTTTTTTAGAAGGATTTGGAGAGTTTCCGCTCAGTTTTCCATCGGTTTCTCTTCCAAAAACTCCTTGAAACACTCTGTGTGCACATAGCAAACAGCTTTAAATAAAAATGAACAAATTACTGAACATGTGCAAGATTAAATAGTTTGTGCACAGCACACAATGTCTTTTGCAGGCAGATCTGCCCCGAAACAAACTGATGTGTGTCTCCCCCTTCATTTCATCTAAATAGCTTCCCATTGGCATGGGTCTGAACAGTTGGGCCTGGGTCCTGCTCTGTCCCAATCTATATTGAGTTTGACTGACACAAGATGAGGTTTTAATACTAGAGATGGGATCGTCATGATTGAAGTCACTTTGCCGGGATGAGTTTTACACTTTTTTGCTGAAAATAGTGTTAACTAAGTATGCTATGTTATTTACATGAACTATTGCTATTTATTTGCTTACTATGGAATATACCGCTCTGACAAAAATTAAGAGACCACTGCACAGTTTTATAAAAATCAGCTTCTCTACATGTCTGACAGCCATTCCATTCCAGTGTCAGTTGAATTCCAACCAGAGTACACCTCATTCTACTTAATGTGCTTCTCAATAGGTGATCACCTGAACCAAATCTTATTTATCGAAGGAAAGTATAAAAAAAACCCTGCTGTGGTGTTCACAATCCTTTTGCAATAGGACAAGCTGGATGGCAAAACAAGTGATAGTAATATCCCAAAAGTAATCGGAATGAAAAAATAACTTTATCCATGCCAAAGGAGTTGAAAAGAAAAGTCTTGAGTGAGGAAAAGAAGGGCTAAATTCTGGCTTTACTAGCAGAGAGATAAAGTGAGCGTCATGTTGCCTTAAAAATAAGACTGTAGTCCATTACAACAAGGTCAAGCAGCAGACATTGAGGACAACAAAGCTACAGACTGGCATAGGGCAAAAACAACTCTCCACTGACCGGGATGACAGTCATCTTATTTGATTGTCACTCAGCAACCACAGGATGACATCAAGTGACCTACAAAAGGAATGGCAAATGGCAGCTGGGGTGAAGTACACGGCAAGAACAGTTCGTATCAGGCTCCTTGAGGCAGAGCTCAAGTCATGTAAAGATAGAAAAAAGCCTTTCATCAATGAGAAGCAAAGGAGAGCCAGGCTGAAGTTTGCCAAAGACCATAAGGATTGAACCATAGAGAACTAGAGTAAGGTAATCTTCTCTGATGAGTCTAATTTTCAGCTTTGCCCAACACCTGGTCGTCTAATGGTTAGATGGAGACCTGGAGAGGCGTACAAGCCACAGTGTCTTGCACCCACTGTGAAATTTGGTGGAGGGTCGGTGATGATCTGGGGATGCTTCAGCAAGGCTGGAATTGGGCAGGTTAGTCTTTGCGAAGGACGTATGAATCAAGCCACATACAAGGTTATCCTGGAAAAACAGTTGATTACTTCTGCTCAGGCAATGTTCTCCAACTCTGAGGACTGGTATTTCCAGCAGGACAATGCGTCATGCCACACAGCTAGGTCCAATCAATGTGTGGATGAAGGACCACCACCTCAAATCCCTGTCATGGCCAGCCCAATCTCAAGACCTGAACCCCATTGAAAACCTCTGGAATGTAATCAAGAAGAAGATGGATAGTCACAAGCCATCAAACAAAGAACTGCTTAAATTTTTGTACCAGGAGTGGTATAAGGTCACCCAAAAGAGGTGTGAAAGACTGGTGGAAAGCATGCCAAGACGTAAGATAGCTGTGATTAAAAATCATGGTTATTCCACAAAATATTGATTTCTGAACTCTTCCTGAGTTAAAACATGTGTATTGTTGTTTCTAAATGATTATGAACTTGCTTTCTCTGCATTATTTGAGGTCTGCAAGCACTGCATTTTTTGTTATTTTGACCATTTCTCATTTTCTGAAAGTAAATACAAAATGTATTGCTTGGAAATTGTCAGTAGTTTATAGAATAAAAAAGCAATTTACAATTTACTCAAAAATATATCTATAAAGAGAAAAATGAGCCAAACTGAAAGTTTTGCAGTGGTCTTTTAATTTTTGCCAGAGCTGTATGCTTATTTTGTTTTTATCTTAGGATTTGTCTGGTAAAAAGCCACAGTGTGAATCTGCTCCTACACATTGCACTTATCAAAGTTATGTACTGGATCATTTCTTTGTTTCTGCTGTAGTTTTTTGTACTTTGTACAATCAGGGGCATGGCTCCCCTGTTTTGAGCCAAGCATTTCATCTACAGTGGCTTGTGAAAGTATTCACCCCTTGGTATTTTTCGTGTTTTCCTACCTCACAACCTGGAATTTCAGTTTTTTTAGGGTTTACATCAATTTATGTAAAGAACATGCCTGCAACTGTGAACATGTGGTTTTCTTTTATTGTGCAGAAAACTGCAAATATGACAAATAGCTGAGAACTTCAGTGTGCATAACTGTTCACCCCCTAAAGTCAGTACTTGGTAGAGCCTCCTTTTGTGGCAATTACAGCTGCAAGTCACTTCAGATAAGTCTCTATGGGCTTTCCACATCTTGCCATATATTTTGCCCATTCCTCAAGGCAAAACTGCTCCAGCTCCTTCAAGTTTGATGGTTTCTTCTGGTGAACAGCAATCTTCAAGTCTGATCATAGATTCTCTATTAGATTATGGTCTGGGCTTTAACTAGGCCACTCCAAAACATTTACATGTTTCCTCTTAAACCACTCAAGTGTTGCTTTAGCAGTATGCTTTGGGTCATTGTCTTTATGCAGGTGACCCTTTGTCTCAGTCTCAAATCACTGTCAGACAAATAGGTTTTGCTCCAGGATATCCCTGTATTTCGCACCATCCATTTTCCCCTCGACTAGGACAATTTTCCCTGTCCCTGATGCTGAAAATCATCCCAACAGCATGATGCTGCCACCACCATGCTTCACTGTGAGGATGGTGTTCTTCGGGTGATGAGCTGTGTTAGTTTGGCACCAGACATATTGTTTACCTTGGTGACCAAAAAGTTCAATTTTGGTCTCATCTGACCAGAGAACCTTTCCCCATACATTTGCAGAGTCTCCCACAAGTCTTTTGGAAAACGCAAAATGAGCCTTACAATTTTTGTTAGTAAAACGGCTTTTTTTCTGCCCACTGTTATATAAAGGACAACTCTAAGAAGGGTATGGCTTATTGTGGTTGTATGGACAGATACTCCAGTCTCTGCTTGGGAACTCTGCAGCTCCTTCAGGGTTACCTTTTGTATCTGTTCTGCCTCTCTCATTAATGCCTTCCTTGCCCGGGCTGAGAGTTTTGGTGGGCAGTCCTCTTTTGACAGGTTTGTTGTGGTACCATGTTTTTTCCATTTGATGATAATGAATTTGATGGTGCACAGGGGGATCATCATAACCCAACCGACTTATACTTCTCAACAATTTTGTCCCTGATTTGTTTGGAAATCTCCTGGGTCTACATGGTATTAGTTGGTTAGTGGTTCCTCTTGCTTAATGGTGTTGTAGCTTCTGTTGCCTTTCAGGAAAGGTGTGTATATACTGACAGACCGTGTGACACTTACTGTAGATTGCACACAGGTGGACTTTCCTTTCATGTAATTTATGAAGGTAATTGCTGGAACCAGAAATTTTTAGGGGCTTCATCACAAAAGGGGTGAATACACATGCACATGCCAATTTTTAGTTATTTGATCCCATAAATTTAATTTATGCCTATATTTTTCTCACTTCACCAACTTAGGCTATTTAGTGCTGATGCATCACATGCAAAACATTACAAAAACATTTAGACACAGGTTATAATGTAACAAAATAAGTGAAAAGCCAAAGGGGTGAATACTTTCACAAGCCACTGTAAAATATAGGATATCATGAATAAATATCACTATTTGTCCCTGGTATTGTGTAAATGTAGGGAAGGTGACGGACGGACTAGTCAGAGTGAAGAAGGAAAGGTTTACACAGTGTAGGAAGGTGTCAGTTATTACAGTGGGGAAACAGCTAGGAAAATGTAGTGGACATGCAGTACCTTGGGTTGACCATTAGATGGCAGGGAGGAGTGTGAGCAAAGGACCTGACAACAGCTTAGGGCTTTAGAAACCGTTGGTCATGGGGGGCGGGGTTACAGTGACAGGGGACCGGGAGAGATATAAATACTGAGGGAGGGTTCCAGAAGGTTCCAGTCCCCAGGGGGAGCTCCAGTGACAGGACTGTGACAGTCTGCGCGCTGTGAGGAGAATCTAAACCAGGGGGACTGAGGAGAGAGAACATCAGGGGGGTGGTCCTAACAGGAAGAACCGCAGAAGGGACGAGACACTGGGTGTGAGACACCGTAGTTGACACGACGACTGATCAGTGGAAGCGCTGTTGGTTTACGGGCCTAAGGCGGCCACAGTGACGGACCTGTCAGGAGCGTCGACGGTAAGAAGAGGGGACGGTGTGCGCATACACGTCCCCAGCATAGAGTACGGTGTTTGAGAAGCGGCCCTGAAAATGGAGGGCCGTGAGATAAAGAAAGTGCGGTGTGCTCTGAGGCCGTCAGACGGACGTCGAGTGAAATAAACTTGGACCTGTTGCACCCAGAATCTGCCTCCATTGTGTCTCTGTTTTTATCTCTGCGCGGTAAGAAGGACCACCCCCCAGCTCGGCCCACCGACCCTACATTAATGGTCCACAAACAATGAATAAGTGATTCCTATATCTTACTGAAATCTCACCCCCTGCTAGGCGTAACTTCTTAAGTACACAACTTATTTTACTTTTACAGAAATTGTTATCTGACACATATGTAGGTGTGGAGGATGCATTAGGGGTCTTGTTACCTTAATGTCCCGTTTCACATAGCGACGCACCAGCGATCCTGACGATACAACTTGGTAAGGATTGCTGGTGCGTTGTCACACAGCAGCTATTCTGAACGATTACAGCTTGTGTACCTGAGTTCTGCATCGCCAACAAAGTCGCTCGTCGGCGTCAAACACAGCGATGCATGCTGGCCAGCGGGATGCTGACGATGAAAAAATGGCCCAGGACATTCGAGCACGATCAGCGATATCCAGCAGGGGGGCCGGTCGCCGCTATGTGTCACACGTAGAGAGATCGCAGGCGAGATCGCTGTTGCATCACAAAATCGGTGACGCATTAGCGATCTCGCTATGTGAGACGGGACCTTTAGTCTCTAACCCATTTCTTTGCTTAGGGATGGTGGCGCCATTAGCCTCCTCTGCTTAGGACAGTGATGGCGAACCTAGAGACTGAGTGCCCAAACTGCGCTCCCAAACCGACTTACTTATTGGAAAGTGCCAACATGACAATTCAACCTGAATACTGAGGTTTTAGATTTGAAAAACAACTTGTACATTAAATCCATATACAGTCTATAGCAAAGAGCTTGTAAGCACTGGACTCCAAGCCTAAGATACTAGCCACCAATTGCAGAGGTCTGTTCTTGAGAATGGAGAGGATTTTGAATCAAAAGTAAAATTGCAAAGTTGTTTGTATTTACAACCTCCTTGCAATAATAACCCTTTTGCGTGCAGAGGAGAGTGGGCGCGGTGCTAGTGATGAAGGAGATGGCGAGCGGGCTGAGGAGAGTCATGGCAATGCTAGTTTTGAGGAGATAGCACGCATGCCCACCGGGAGGGATCTGTGTGCACCCTCTGGCATGCATGCCATGGGTTTGCCACCACTGGCCTAAGACATCAAAATAACATGTCCCTGCCCTGGTTCTCTGCATACATGTATTAACCTAAAACCAACTGTTATTTGCACTTCGAGTAACAGTTGCATTTGGACCTTGGTACTTGAAGGGTGAGGGGCCTCACATGTTTCTTTATCACATAATTATTAGATGGCTGTATTATAATGGGCAAATAGTATGTGAAAATCCCTATTACACATTTTGCAGAGCGGCCCAGAAGCTTCAAATTACACATTTGAACCTTTGTTCAGCAAATTTCAACAAGAATGTGACACTATGAAGAGAAAAATGCTTTTGAACTTGGCACTATGTATTCTGTCATATAATGTGAGGAGCTAAATAAAAGTTGGACTGCTAAGTTTTGTACTACGGTTGAGGCTGAGGTTACAAATAACTCTTCAAGCACATGTAGCACGTGTCTTTAGTGCATCTGCTGAGGAGCGGTTTTTTAAATGATATTGTAAAGTGGAATGTTGAGTGTTTTTTCTGCGCTGCTAGTGGAGTTCCACAGAAAGCATGAATCAATGTGGCTTTATTTATCTACGCTTTTCAAAGTCATCAGATTTCTTTAGGATACAACCACAATAAAAATGTGATGGAAAACAGCTTAAAAAGGGGTTGGCATTTGAATAAAGGCGCCAAAGGGGCACATATGTCATGGTTCACCTCTAACCCGCTTTAATAAATTATTTGAACACCCAAACAAGAAAAGGAAAATGTATATATGTATAGGTTATAGATGAGATAAAAAAGATGTACTACAGTATATCCGAACACATATAATGTAAAATATGAAGAAGGAATAGCGTTTTTGTCACGTGTGTGTCAGACAGTCATACTGGATCTGACTGTAGAAGGTCTTTGCGTTGAGCTCAAGCATCTTCTTGATTTTTGCATCTCTGCTATGAAACAATATCTTTCTCCCTCTAGAACCCAATAGTTACCTCCACCTTCTGCTGCCAATCACACATCTGGGCTGAAGGTTTAAATACATTCAATTGCTGCAGCATGGTGCGGGTGTTAGCTCATTCTTGCCTCAGTCTTGTTGGAAGTTCTAGCAGTCGGCTAGTGTCTTTACCTGAGGACCCTTGAAGGATTGTTAATGTCACATCTCGGTTGTCTTCTCAAGCAGAGATTTTTACCCCAGCTTCCATGTCTTTAGTATTAGTGGGGACTGATTAGTGCTAACCATGCCCCCTCCCTATGTAGGTCATATCACTAGGGTCTGGCAGGGATTAGGTTCCTGCTCGCCGATAGGTGTAGGACATATATAGGGATGTTTAGGGCAGGTAAGGTGATTTTAGATATGCCTAGTGGTCTCTACTCCCCTTTCCCTATTACTGTTGTTGTGTACTTACTTATCCTTCACGCAGCATGACAGTTTTCTTCTTTATATTTTTTTATTAATATTTTTTTCAATTGTCATCCATAGCTCACTCAGCAATACCTTTCACAGGCACTGGGACCCTGAATGCATACAGGTGCTTCTCACAAAATTAGAATATCATCAAAAAGTTAATTTATTTCAGTTCTTTAATACAAAAGGTGAAACTCCTATATTTTATAGAGTCATTACAGAGTGATATATTTCAAGTGTTTATTTATGTTAATGGTGGTGATTATGGCTTACAGCCAATGAAAATCCAAAAGTCATTATCTCAGTAAATTAGAATACTTTATAACACCAGCTTGAAAAATAATTTTAAAATCTGAAATATTGGCCTACTGAAATGTATGTTTAGTAAATGCACTCAATGCTTGGTCGGGGCTTCTTTTGCATCAATTACTGCATCAATGCGGCGTGGCATGGAGATGATCAGCCTATAGCACTGCTGAGGTGTTATGGAAGCCCTTTGATAGCAGACTTCAGCTCGCCTGCATTGTTTGGTCTGGGGTCTCTCATGTTCCCCTTGACAATAACCCTATAGATTCTCTATCGGGGTTAAGGTCAGACGAGTTTCCTGGCCAATCAAGCACAGTGATAGTGTTGTTTTTAAACCAGCTATTCGTACATTTGACAGTGTGGACAGGCGCCATGTCCTACTGGAGAATGAAATTTCCATCTCCAAAAAGCTTATTGGCAGAGGGAAGTATGAAGTGCTCTAAAATTTCCTGGCAGACGGCGGCGCTGACTTTGGTCTTGATAAAACACAGTGGACCTACACCAGCAGATGACATGGCTCCCCAAATCATCACTGATTGTGGAAACTTCACACTAGACCTCAAGCAGCTTGGATTGTGTGCCTCTCCACTCTTCCTCCAAACTCTGGGACCTTAATTTCCAAATGAAATGCAAAATTTACTTTCATCTGAAAACAACACCTTGGACCACTGAGCAACAGTCCAGTTATTTTTCTCCTTTTCCCAGGTAAGACGCTTCTGGCGTTGTCTATTGGTCATGAGTGGCTTGACACAAGGAATGCGACACTTGTATCCAGGACATGGGCTACATTTGTGTGTGGTGGCGCTTGAAGGAATGACTCCAGCAGCAGTCCACTCCTTGTGAATCTCCCCTAAATTTTTGAATGGCCTTTTCTTGACAATCCTTTCAAGGCTGCGGTTATCCCGGTTGCTTGTGCACCTTTTCCTACCACACTTTTTCCTTCCACTCAACTTTCCATTAATATGCTTGAATACAGCACTCTTTGAAAAGCCAGCTTCTTTAGCAATGACCTTTTGAGGCTTATCCTCCTTGTGGAGTGTGTCAATGACTGCTTTCTGGACATGTCAAGTCAGTAGTCTTCCCCATGATTGTGGAGCCTACTGAAACAGACTAAGGGATCTTTTTAAATGCTTAGGAATCCTTTGCAGGTGTTTTTGTTAATTATTCTAACTTACTGAGATAATGACTTTTTGGTTTTCATTGACTGTAAGCCATAATCATCAACATTATCAGAAATAAACACTTGAAATAGATCATTATGTTTGTAATGACCCTATATAATATGAGTTTCACTTTTTGTATTGAAGAACTGATGATATAGTAATTTTGTGAGAAGCACCTGTAGGGTGGGATCCCTTTTTAACATTTTCTCAAACTTCTGGTTAAAAGGGCTTAGCTGACCAACCCTAATGTTGAGATGGAGACATAATTTTTTATCCACGTACAATAGGGGTAATAAACGGATTCCAATAATTTTAAACAAATATTTGCATATCCCCCGAAAAGACCCCATATTGAAAGAAATGATCCCACATAGACCCTCCATAACATTCCGCAGAGGTCTGACAGTGAAAAACTATATTGCACCTAGTCTTTTGAAAAACAATAGAAATAAAAATTAGAATTGTATTTTGGAACCTAAAGTTGGGAGGGGAAAACACACCGAGATGATTAAGAAATGGGAATTTAAATGTGGGAAAACATGTTGCGGATGTTGAAAAATCATTGACCATGAAGTTAAATCTATTAAGGTTAAAAAATACAAATACTATTTATCATCTTAAACAAGAACTATATATGCCATTACATGTGACTGTGGCCTCATATATGTGGGTCGCACTACACTACCAAGTTATGGGAGATGTTGCAATATCATTAAGGACAGATATTCAAATGTTACAAAATCTCCCATTATATGTGTGACCACAGGTAGGAGCATGTGGCAACTCATCATCAAGTGAAGCCTGGAGGAATTTTTCCGGCAGACGACGAAGGTTTCTGATGTCGGTGTGACTGTGGTCCATTTAGAGATTGACAAGCAGCGGTTAGATGGGTATCATGTACATTGATTAGCCAGTCTGTCTTTATTGGTGGGGGAGCAGTGCAGAAAAAACACTCAAAGTTCCATTTTTTTCCCTTGGTTTTTATGACCTGTGTTTTTACGGCACATGATTATACATAAGCTCTGTAATTGTGTGCACACAACTTTACCAGGTGAGTAATCCCTCCTCATTTACTTGCTAGTTTTCATCGGATAAGGCCCTATTGCGCCCTTTGCTCCCCTACTCCTGTCTATAAATGTTACAGTGGCTCATGGTTTGCTTATTAATGTGGTTTCTACAAAATTAATTAAAATAGGCAAGTCATTAACAATGATGCAGTGGGAAGTTGCTATGACATTTAGTAAGCAGGATCTCAGAAGACGCGCCTTGAATGCGTGCTACGCAAATGCTGAGAGCTATTTGTGACCCCAGCATAAAGTTGTATTAAGGTATTACATTGCTGCATGAGTGATCTCACAAATAATATGCACATAAAACAACAGCACAATGCAGGTAGAAGACCAATAGGTCACCACCCATCTTGAAAAGTTTCCCCCATCCCATATACTAATGTGCTACATACAGGAAGTTGATATCACCAACCATTCCCATTTTATTTAGGTGTATCCATATAAATGGCCCACGCTGTATTATTGAATACACTGTCATTATATTCACAAGGCTACAATTAAAGAGAATCTGTCACCAGGTTTTTGCGATTTAATCTGAGAGCAGCATAATGTAGGGGCAGAGACACTGATTCCAGGGAAGTGTCACATGCTCAGCAACTTGATATGTAATCAGCAGGAGATTATCACTGCATGTAACTCGTGCCATGTAGTCCTCCTGCTCTGTATAACCTCCATCCCCTCACGAAGTGGCAGATTGCTGACAACGTGCAGTGTACATAGAAAGCTGCCAATCAGGGGTGTTCAAACAGTGCTCAGAATTCATAGCACTGCTAGATCCCTGGAATCAGGCTTTCTGCCCTTACATCATGATTCTCTCAGATCCCACAGCAAAAAACAGCTGACAGATTTGCTTTAAATATAGGAGCTAGGACTATCTCAATAATTGCATAGTACTATCACAATCCCCTTATAGTAGTATTATGGAATACATCTTAGATCTGATGACGCTGATGTACTTACTATTAAAAAAAATCATGACAAAATGCCAGTATAATCCATTTGAGCTTTTTTTTTGCCTTATATGAAGATGAGCAATTTTTAATTCTAGCTCCAACCTTAGCCTGCGTTGCCCTTATGTTGCCACTCTTGTGATGTCTTGCTCCACCAGAGAGCTGCAATGTCCGGATGGCAATGACTAGAAGAGGCTACTAATGTCACATCATCTGTTTTCCTGCTCATGTGTCACGCTTAACCTTTATTAATTATGAAATGTGGAATACATTTTTGTTATATTTCTAAATGTGATATTTTTATATTCCTGTATAAAGGAGTGGGAGGCAGAGGTATGGGGTCTCAGCTGTCTGTGTTCACTCACGGTAATGTTCCCCAAATGTACATGAGCACTACACAAACACAAATGCCATACATAACCTTAGATATAGGATGCGTTAAATAAATGTTCATTGCTTCAACAATTTTTGTTTTGCACTCTGGGACTCAATGATACTGATGTTTGACTGCTACCATAAAATGTAAAGCTATATAAGTGGTGTAAGCTTGAAAGTAATATTTGTCGCTGGTTTCACCAGCGTTTCTTATTGCAGCAGATTGGAGATTTACTAAGCGAAGATTTGGGGTCAATTTGTCTAAGAAAAAGCAGATGAATATGTCGTGAACCAGAAGGGTTTTAAGCGTTACATATTTTTATCAACTCATTTGACGGTTTTGAGATAGTCATTTCGCCTTTTCTAGACAATGTCCAACGGTGAATTCTCATGCTGCAGATTTTGTTGCAAAAATTCTGCAACTGTATGATTAAACTGATACAACCCCAATGAGAATAATATAACTGGTTTACAGTCACAAAAGTTTCTGCCACAAAATCTGCAGTGTGGGAGTTAAGCCTTAAAAAGTCAATTACATAAACTGATTGGCAAGGAGAGTTGGTAAGAATGCTTGTTCCTGATCATCAGTCCATGTTACTGGGCTGTTATTGAGAATATCTGGATTGTTCATGCAAATCATTAATTGTGGGTAGTACATCGCCTCGTGTAAACAATATGCTGGTTGTACGAGGACAGAATTATCTTATTAACATGTATTGTTTGTTCCACATATAGTTTCAATACCACGTGTAAACAGCAACAAGTCAACATACTGTATATATAAATTGGTGCACAATGCATATTATGAGAAAGTGAATACATTTTATTACATCGAAATGACAAAACAATATCATACAGGAAAAAAAGGTTCAACAAGATAACATGATAAAATAGCACAGGAGGTGGGTTGAGAGGGAGGTATGGGGCAGATTTTAAAACAATAGATCAATAGCCTAATCAGGTAGAAAATTCTTTTGTAATTAATGAAAATTATAACGCAATAAATATATTGAACCTGAAATAATATACTGTGCATAACGCATGTGAAAAACTGAAGAATGACTGCGGCAATAGTAAGTGCAACAGACACGGAGGTGCGCTCCAAAGTGGATTGCAAAGAATGTGTAAAATATATGTAAATACAGTCCAAAGGGAAAAACGTGAACCATGCAGAAATAAGAGGGATAAGGTAATAAATTTATCTAATAAACTTTTGACTTCTGAACAAATTCAGGTTTTGAGCAAGGGCTTATCTTGGTTATAAAAGCTTCTGATAAAGAAGGAAATGTGGTACTCTGGCCAACAACTTTGTATGAGGCTGCGGCAAAACATCACCTAGACCCTATTTTCCATAAGAAATTAACTTTTAGGGTATGTGCACATGTTGCGGATCGTGCTCAGGAATTTCCTGATTGGATTCTGCATCTCTTGGCAGAATCCGCAGGTCAAAATCCGGGCGGATTTTGTGCGGATTGTCATGCATTTTTTGCCTGCGGTTTTCTATAACTAAATGGGTGTAGAAACGCAGCGGAATCCGCACAAAGAATTGACATGCTGCGGAAAATAAACTGCTGCGGATTCTGTGCGGAATTTTGCGCAGCATGTGCACAGCAATTTTATTTTTCCATTGGTTAACATTGTATGGTCAAACACTTGCGGATCTGCAGCGATTCCGCGCAGAAAATCCACTGCGGATCCGCAGCAAATCCGCAACGTGTGCACATACCCTTAATCGGTTGACTAGATATCAGGCCCAATTACAATCTATCCTTTCAAATGCAGTTGCTAGGGGCATCATCACGAAACAAGAAATGGATTTTTCATTCTATAAAAACCCAAGGATTGTAACTTTTCATCTATTGCCAAAGATTCATAAAAATCCAGATAATCCACCAGTGAGACCAACTGTGTCCGGCAACGGAAAGTTCAATGAACTCATTTGTAAATTTATCGATTACATTCTCAGACATTTGGTCGAAACTTTGCCTTCTTATTTGAAGGACACTTCTGACTTCCTTAGGAAAACTGATGGTATACAGGATGATACGGACACAGTTATGCTCATTTGTGATGTGGAATCACTTTACACTTCCATACAACATGAAGATGGAATCCGGGCTGTTAGCTTTTACCTCGCTATGTCTAACCACAGTGAGGATATGTGCAAACTCATCTTGGAACTATCATGGTTTGTATTGACCCATAACTTCTTTCTAAGTCCTCCCTACCTACAGCTCCAGGTTACAGCCATGGGGGCGTCTTGTGCCCCCTCTTATGCCAACCTGTTTTTGGGGCTGTAGGAGAGGGAAGTCTTCATTTCCAAGCACCCTTTTGACAAGATACCACTTTGGTGCAGATTTATTGATATTTTTTTCTTATGGCAGGGTACAAAGGATGATCTCTCGGGTCTAATACTTGATCTTAATGCCAGCTCTCACAACACCAAACTTACCTTTAAATCAGGGCGAACTAACATAGAATTCTTGGATACCCTTTTAAATATTGATGAAATAGATAATATCCAAGTGGACGTTTTCCATAAACCAACTGCAGCAAATAGCCTACTACATGCATCATCCTCACACCCAAAAAATTTGGAACAAATCATTCCAACGGGCTAATTTTTGAGGATGCATAGAATTTGTTTCAAGGAGTCTGATTTTGAGCGACAATCCAGGGATCTACGTGGGAGGTTTTTACAGAGAGGTTACAATAAAATCATTCAAAGAAGCTATAGAAAAGCCAAATTTACCAAAAGAACAGACTTGCTTTATCTCACGAAAAAAATAGAACAGAATGACATTGTGAGATTTATCTTCACTTATAATTCTAGAAATGGAGACATGTGGACAGCGATGAAAAAGTATTAGGATATTTTAAAACTGGACCATAAATTGGCTTCTCATATCACAAAAAATCCAACAATTACTTACCAACGCTCTTGTAATAGCAAGGATACCCTTGTCAGGAGCCATCTTGTTGAAACTTCAAAGAATACTCTCTTCAGTTCCAAGGGTCCATCCTGGGGTTGTTGACCTTGTGGTACTTGTGTTGCTTGTCTAAACATTGAATCAACTAAAACTTTTACTGATGCTGCTAATATAAAGACTTATAAAATCACTGACAATATAAACTGTACGACTGTCAGTGTTATTTACTGTGCCCGTTGCCCTTGTGATAAAATCTACATTCGCCTGACTACCAGAGAACTCCGAAGGAGAACGAGGGAACATGTTTTTGATATTAAAGGGGAACTTGAAATTGAAGATCTCTCTTCATTAAAAACTTTACCCCATCACTTTAAAATGTTTCATAAATGCGATCCCTCTCAACTTAAAGTTAGTGATATAGACAAGGTCATCATTGACATCAGAGGTGGTAATTGGAAGAAAATTCTAGCTCAAAGAGAAGTGAAGTGGATCACAACCCTTAATTCCATGACCCCATATGGCTCAATGAAAGAATTAGTTTTGCTCTGTCTGTTACTCCTCACTGCTGGCGACATATCTCCAAATCCTGTCCCTCCTCAACACATCCCTACACTCACTTCTAACATCCAGTCTCGATCCTCTACATGTTTTCGCAACCATGATAACCTCATACCCATTCATCTAGCCCCCACTCCCCCGGAACTGCCATTTATCCATGACCTCTTCATCATCAACAAACTCTCCTTCCTTGTCATCACCGAAACCTGGCTCACCTCCTCTGAATCAGCCTCTCCAGCCGCACTATCTTACGGCGGATTCCACCTCTCTCACACCCCTTGCCCCAGCAACAAATGTGGTGGTGGAGTTGGCTTGCTCCTCTCCGATACCTGCTCTGTTATGATGAGTCACCGAAGGAGGAAAAAACAAAATACCAGCTAAGTCCAGAAAAACCAGAGAGGTTGGCAGCTATCGGATTGCAGACCCCTGAACCTATCCACAACAACTAGCAGTAGCCGTGGGGGGTTCCTACGGTGCCCTAGACCCCTCGATCACAGCCGGAGAACTACATAGCCTAAAGACAGAAAGGGAAAAAACTAAACTGCCCCAGAGCAGACCCCAAAGCAATAGGCAGCCCCCAACATATAATGACGGTGAAGCAAGATGAAAACACTAACACAGATAGAAAGATAGGTTGAGCAAATGATGGGGCCCAAGCTAACTACATAGGACAGGATAGGAAAGCTGCTGTCAGCCATCTGCAAAAACCCTATCAAAATGAGCCAACCGACTGATAGGAAAAACAGGCCCTGAAGTCGCTAGGCTTCAAAAGACTATATCAGCACCCAGGTATATTCTGAAGACAGAGCAAAAGATCAACAGATCAGAGACAAAAAATGGAATTCAGCTCACCCCCGGCCGGGGATGGCAGAACTCCCAAAAAACAAGGCAAAACAAAAACAAAACTGAAGAGTACAAAGCAGAGCAGAAAATCTTAGCTTTCAGACGCAGGAATCAGACTGGTCTCCAAGAATCCAGCAGGAAAATCACCAGCCAGGAAGAAGGGCGTCGGCAGCCTTATATCCAGTCCTCAATTCCAGCCACCCAGTCATCATCTAGCTTCCCAGGTGTTTGGTAATCAGCCTCACTACCTTCCTTCACCAGAGGAGGGAGTTCATCAGACCTCAATAGTGAAGGGAAAAATGAACTCACAACACTGCTCCTTTACCCCAATTCCACAACCACCCTCCGCCACTCTTCCCTTGTTTAAGGTGCACTCCGTCCGCATCTACTCCCCCTCCAACCTCCAGCTGTCTGTCATCTACCGTCCCCCAGAACTAGCCAGCTCCACCTTTCTCAACCACTTCACCATCTAGCTACTTCATTTCCTCTCTGCTGACATCCCCACTATCATCATGCGTGACTTCAACATCCCCATTGACGCTTCCACCCTGACTGCCTCTAAACTTTTATCGCTCACTGCCTCCTTTGGCCTCACTCAATGGTCCTCTGCGGCCACTCACAAAGATGGTCACAAGCTAGACCTTATCTTCACCTGCCTCTGTTCCCTTACTAATCTCACTAACTCACCCCTTCCCCTGTCTGACCACAACCTACTGACATTCTCTTCCCTCTCCTCTCCTAGTGCGCAACCCCCACTCCACAAACTCGCTCACCCTCGCAGAAATCTCAAACACCTCAATTTACAATCGCTCTCGGAGTCCCTCCTCCCTCTTACAGACATATCTTCACTTCATGACACAGATTCTGCTGCCACCTTTTATAACACTACAATAACAGCAGTACTTGATTCGGCCGCCCCCCTCACACATAGCAAAACTCGTACAATCAACAGAAAGCCCTGGCTAACCAGCCTCACCAAAGATCTGAGATGGGCTTCCAGGGTTGCTGAGCAGAGATGGAAGAAATCCCGCTCTGCCGAGCATTTAACCGCATACAAGCAGTCCCTCACCAGCTTCAAGTCCACGCTCAATGCTGCAAAACAAACATATTCTCCCTGTCTCACAACCCTAAACAGCTTTTCAACACTTTCAATTCTCTACTCTGTCCCCCAGCACCACCTCCTTCACCTCTCATTACCGCTGAAGACTTTGCCTCCTTCTTTAAGCAGAAGATTGATACAATCAGAGAAAGCTTTGGCCCACAACCCCCAATTCCCCTCTTAGGCCTCTTTCACACATCAGGTTTTCACCGTCAGGCGCGATCCGGCGCTTTTGACAGAAACCGGATCCGGCGAAATGCAATGCCGGATCCGGTTTCCCCCCCATTGACTTGCATTTGCGCCGGATCGCGCCGGATGGCCATGCGTTTCATCGGGTTTTCGCCGGATCCGGCAATGTGTCGCGATCCGGCGTCTGGAAAAAACGGCTACTGTAACGTTTTTTGTCTCCGGCGAAAAAGCCGGACACGCCGGATCCAGCGCGTCCGGCTTTTTCACACAATGAAAGCCTATGAGCGCCGCAATGCGCCGGATCCGGCGTCCGGATCCGGTTTTTTGGTCTGAGCATGCTCAGTAGCTCTGCCCACAGGAGATATATAAAAGCAAGACAATGGGACCCTCAGCCACACCCAACATGCCACCCAAGCCAAGAACCAGGAGCAGGAGAAGGCAGCAGACATCTGCAGCAGCAGCACCATCAGCACCACCCCAAATGGAGCAGCAAATGGAACATGCTGAGGAGGGGAGTCCAGCAGCAGATGAGAGACGGTAATTATCAAATCCCCCATTCCTCCATACTAGGGCCATGGAATATCAAGATATTCATTGGCCCTTTGTTTCTCTTTATTCAACAGCCGCCAAAGAGATGCAGCAGCAGCAGCAGAAATGGCATCACTGGCAGCAGCAACAGCAGCAGCAATACCCACAGCCATGGAGTCTGGCCATCAACAGGACAGCACATCTTCTTCTGGGAGCCCTCCCTCGCATCGTCAGCGTTTGACGGTAAGTTTTTACTTCCAAAATCCATCATCTCTGTAATATATGTCTATTCATTGCCTTTTATTTCAAAACAGGAATCACAAGATGAAGAGGAGCTCCCAGAAGAAGAAGGAAGGGGTGGACAGACACCTGGAGTGGGCTCACAATTGGTAAGTTTTTTGCATCAAACGCAGAAACACAACATCACACTACACACAACACATAGAAAACAATGTTCTGCAGACCACACACAGCAAACAAATGCCTACATCCAAAGACGTAACATTTTTTGTTTTTTTCTCTAGTCTTCCCAATCTGGTGCTCGGCCAAGAGGTCCTCGCAGTGCCTCCCAGGGTCGTCGGCGACAGCAACGCGGCGGTCACCAGCGTGTAAGTATAAATATTTTTGCTTTGTTTTTTTTGCACTTTTTATTTCATTTCTTTTGTGGAGGCTAATTATGTTATTTTTGTCTTTTTCTTTAACAGCCTTCACAGCGTGCTCCCGACTCTGACGGTGAGGATGGAGGGATTGATGTGGACCGCCTCATCGATCTCGTCAGAGAAAGGGAGCCGCTCTGGAATATGGCTGACCGCCGCCACGCTGACCTTATCGTTACCCGACGACTCTGGGAGGAAATCTGTTCGCTCCTTGTGGGCCGCTGGGAGGACCTCGATGTTCGGGCCCAGATTAAAGAGCGTAAGTATATACAGTACCGGTTGCTTGATGTAAACCAGTGTTTCCCGAACTCCAGTCCTCGTGGTCCCCACGGATCATGTGTTCAGGATTTCTATTTACTATGGAAATCCTGAAAACATGACCCCTGGGGACCATGAGGACTGGAGTTTGTGAAACACTGATGTTGTATACTAACCACTCCTTTCTCGTTTCAGGGAACAGAATTGTGAATCGGTGGCGGTCTGTGAGGGATCGTTTCAAGAAGGAGTTCAATAAAGAGATGCGGGCCCCGAGTGGATCTGGAGGACGCAGGAGCAAGTACAAGTACGCACAAGCCCTGTCGTTCCTCCGGGAAACAATGCTCACCAGAAGGTAAATATTACACACCACATGTGAAAAAAAATGTTAGATGTAACTTTTTTTTTTCAGCCAGGGCCATACCATGTCAGTATTTTAATTGTTTTTTTTTTCTCTTTATTCCACAGCACGGTGAGCAGCACTCGGGAGCCTGCACGATTGGACCCTTCTGAGGCGATCCCTGAGGAGACCGGCACCGAGGGACACTTCGACCGCCCCGGTACATCTGCACCTTCCCAGCCTTCCCACACATTCGACCCATCTGTCCCATCCACCAGCACAGGAGCATCGTGGCCGCCTACATTACATGAAGCTGCTGGTGAGGAGATCGCTTTCCCTTTACCCCACCCTTCTGCCCCTGCCACCTCTAGTACACCTGCGGGTACTGGGCGGCAGCGGCAGAGGGGTCAGGAAAAGAGTTATGCGCAAGAGTTCTTGCATCTGAATGCATCTTTCCAGAACTGTCTAAAAGTCTTGTCAGAGCAAATCTCCGCAGGCTTTCAGCAGATCAACTCCAGCATTCTGGAGGTGAAGACACTTCTGCAAACCATGCATTCAGAAGCAAGATCTTCGCCAAACCACACCTTTTTCAGGTCTGTTGTGGAGCGCATGGCAACACTATCTCCTACCCAGCAGATGCATGTAATGCATTCGTGCCACGGTGCTCTACAGCAGGTTACCTCCCAACCTCCACCTCCCACCACTGTAGTTCCTCCACCTGCACCCCCTCCAGCCACTTTCCATCCTCCCCCTCCTATTACATCTGCACCCCCTCCAGCCACTTTCCATCCTCCCCCTCCTATTACATCTGCACCCCCTCCAGCCACTTTCCATCCTCCCCCTCCTATTACATACCAGCAACCTCACCAGTACCAGCAACCTCCCCAGTACCAGACATCTCCCCACTTCCAGCAACCTGCCCCGTACCAAACTCCTTCCCCATACAACTTTCCATCAACATCATCTGCTCCTACAGTCCCTGCCCAACCCTCCACTCCACCGCCCACCACCTCTTCTGCCTCCAACATGTCCACCCATTCTGTAGCTTTTTCCACACCTTCACCTCTAACTGTTCCTTCCCCACCACGATCCCAGTCCTCTCTCCACACACCCAGTGTCGAAGTGTCCCGCAGCCCCTCCAGCAGTATTTCCACCCCACACTACACAGATTTGTAATTTTTTTTTTTTAATAAAAATGCCCATTGGGTTTAAAACCTTTATTAAAAAAGTTTTTTGCACTTTAAAAACATTTTACAAAAAAAAAAAAAATTTTAAATAAAAGTTAAATTATCGTTTCACAATGGTTGTCTGTCTTTTCTTTCTGCGGCGAACTATGTTTAAAAAAAAGGTTAAATACAGGGTATTTCAAAGGTAAAAAGGTATTCAAAACCAGGTATATAACTGTGGGTAAATTTTAGCTTTTTGCCACAGTTGTGTTCCTGGTTGTGTTTGAAGCAAAGTATTTCACCTAAAAAGTTGTGTTTATTGTTGGTGATTTCCTAACAATGTACACAACTTTTGTTAAAAGGTGAAATACTTTGCATAAAACACAACCAGGTACACACCTGTGGCCTAAAGCTAAAAATAGTAGACCATGACAAGATAGCCAACTTTGGTTGGCAAAGGTATATACTGTTGGTCCAGAAGGTACACAAGTTTGGTTAGGGCACAAATCTTTCACACTCTGTCATCCTGCCAGTGTACTCTGCCTTGAGGGTCAATTTTAAAAACCGGATCCGGCGTAATCCGTCGAAAAACGGATAGAAAAACGGATGAACCGGATGAGACGGATCCGGTTTTGTCTGTCAAGAACAAGACGGATCCGGCAGAAAACCGGATCCGGCACATCAGGTTTTACAAAACATTTGCCGGATCCGGCATTCCGGCACGACGCCGGATCGCGCCTGACGCCGAAAACCTGATGTGTGAAAGTAGCCTTAGCTGCTCAGCCCTTTTCCTCCAAAACCAACTTCTCCACCATGACAGAAGATCAGCTCTCCACCCTCCTATCAAGATCACACCTCACCACTTGCAAGCTTGACCCTATCCCGGCCCACCTCATCCCCAACCTCGCCACAGTCTTCATCCCTACTCTAACACACCTCTTCAACATCTCATTTACAAGTGGTGTGTTCCCCTCATCCTTCAAACATGCCTCGATCACACCAATTCTCAAAAAGACCTCCCTTGATCCATCCTCTGTGTCTAGCTATCTCCTGATATCGCTTCTCCCTTATGCCTCAAAACTACTGGAACAGCATGTCCATCTTGAACTGTCCTCCCACCTCTCCTCCTGCTCCCTCTTTGACCGCTTACAATCAGGCTTCCGCCTGCAGCGCTGAACTGAAACTGCCCTTACTAAAGTCATCAATGACCTACTAACCGCCAAGAGCAAGCGACACTACTCTGTCCTCCTTCTCCTGGGCCTGTATTCTGCCTTCACCACTGTGGACCATTTCCTCCTGCTACAGATTCTCTCATTTCTTGGCATCACAAGTTTGGCCCTATCCTGGATCTCATCAGATCTAACAAGACCAAACATTTAGTGTCTCCCTCTCCCACACCACCTCCTCACCTCGCCCCCTGTCTTTCGGTGTTCCTCAATGCTCAGTTCTAGGACCCCTACTCTTCTCCATCTACACCTTCAGCCTGGGACAGCTCATAGAATCCCACGGGTTACAGTATCATCTCTATGCCGATGACACGTAGATCTACAGTACGTATCTGGACCTGACCTCACCTCCTTACTTACCAAATTTACACAATGTCTCTACTACTACTTCAGCAGCTTTCTTTTCTGCTCGCTTTCTAAAACTGAACATGGACAAAACAGAATTCATAATCTTTCCCCATCTCACTCTACCCCTCCACCAGACCTATCCATCAATGTGAATGGCTGCTCACTTTTCCCAGTCCCGCATGCTCGGTGCCTCAGGATGATCCTTGTCTCTGCCCTCTCTTTCAAGCCACATATCCAAACCCTTGCCTCCTCCTGCCGTCTCAAACGCAAAAATATTTTCCGGATCCGTGCATTCCTTGACCATGAAACCACGAAAACACTAGTGCATGCCTTTATCATCTCCCGCCTGGACTACTGCATCCTCCTACTCTCTGGTCTCCCCTCTAGCACTCTGGCACCACTCTAATCCATCCTGCACTCTGCTGCCTGACTAATCCACCTGTCTCCCCGCTATTCCCCAGCCTCTCCTCTCTGCCAATCCCTTCATTGGCTTCCTATTGTCCAGAGGCTCCAGTTCAAAACCCTAACTATGGCATACAAAGCCATCCACAACCTGTCTCCTCCATACATCTGTGACATGGTCTCCCGGTACTTACCCACACGCAACCTTCGATCCTCTCAAGATCTTCTTCTCTATTCCCTTATCTCTTCTTCCCACAACTGCATACAAGACTTCTCCCGTGCTTCCCCCATACTCTGGAACGCTCTACCCCAACACATCAGACTCTCGCCTACCATGGAAAGCTTCAAAAAGAACCTGAAGACCCACCTCTTCCGACAAGCCTACAACCTGCAGTGATCCTCAGTCTACTGAACCGCCGCACGACCAGCTCTACCCTTTCCTAGTTTATCCTCGCCCATCCCCTGTAGACTGTGAGCCCTTGCGGGCAGGGTCCTCTCCTTCTGTACTTGTGTGTGTCTTGTATTGCTCATGTTTATTGTACTTGTCTATATTTGCCCTTTTTCACATGTAAAGTGACATGGAATAAATGGCGCTATAAAAATGTATAATAATAATAATTGTGCTCCGTTTTGTAGATGTAGCATGCTTCTTTGTTTACTATTAGTTTTTAACACTTTTAACCTTTTTCAGTTCTTTCACCATGGGGACCTAATTTCCTGTTCTTGAAACCTCTGGACCAGCCGCTATGTTGATCATCTTCTCCCTTTTATTTATTTCATTCATACAAGTGTGCATCATTATTTCATTTTTACTTTTTATTTTTCATATTCATTTATTTTCTATTTTTTCATTTTTGCTCATTTTTTCATTATTATTGTAATCTGGTTGATTGTTTATACTAAATATATATATATATTTATATTTTGTTACATATGTTCCTTGTGTATTTATATACATTAATTGTTTTTCTTTTCTTTCTGTATTTCCCTCTTACTTCTGCATGGTTCAAATTTTTTTTCCTTTGGACTGTATTTACATATACAGTATTTTACACATTCTTTGCGTTCCACTTTGGAGCGCACCTCCATGTCTCTTGAACTTACTATTGCCAAAGTCATACTTCAGTTTTTCACATGCATTACACGCCGGAGATGACATACTGCAGTTTTCACATGCGATCCACGCTGGAACGCACGCACACGTCACTTCCGCCGGTGTCGCCGCACTCTATGGAGACGCATCGCTCTGGCCGGAAGTGACGTGCCCTACTACCATGCATGGGTAATCAGATCCGTACACATAGCAGCTGCTCCAATCAATCATTTGCGCTTGATCACAGGGGGTTTAAATTCATCTCCACACCACAAATACATTTTTTTCTATTCATCTGGGCTATTGCAATAATGCACACTCGTCACCTTATGCACCAATTTTTTTTTCCCTCAGAAGAATTGTTAACCCCTTTATTCATCATGCAGGCACTTTGGACTTTTTTTGCATACTTTTTTGCCATTTATTCAATTTTGCATATGAATGTTGTTGCTTAGCGCTCTATCCTAATACACAGGGAAGTCAGAAATATTCACATACATCCAAACATTTTGTATCATTTTTTCAAGCTATTTTAAGCTTTATAATAATTAATTTTTTGATTAACCCTAATTTCTCCTCTAAAAGGATTTCTTGTACTGTTCTTGGCCCACGGTATATTAGATCAGGTTCAATATATTTATTACATAATAAATTTCATTACTTACAAAAGAATTTTCTACCTGATTAGGCTATTCATCTATTGTTTTAAAATCTGCCCCATACACTTCCATATCAACCCACCTCCTGTGCTACTTTATCATGTTATCTTATTGAGTCCTTTTTATGTATGATTTTGTTTTGTCATTTTGATGTAATAAAATGTATTCACTTGTTCATAATATGCGTTGTACATCATGTTTTAGGCTCAAATTCAAATAAGGGTACATAACGATCTTGATTATTTGATATAGATTTTTATGTATAAATTTATATAAATTGGGCAGAAATCAGCCATTGTAAATAGCTTACAAATGGGTAGTCAGGTTTCAAAAAATATTGTTCAAAAAGCTGAAAGAAGGAAAAAACAAAATCCTATCTCTTACTAACTCCTTAGGGTTCAGCGCTGTCTGTCATTTGTGCTCTGATGATTAGATACAGGCTGCAGCCAATCACTGAGCTTAGCAGCCTAGTCAATGTAGAAGACACAAAATGATGAGTTCCAGGATTGGCCTCAGTGCTGTAAATATGTTGTCACTAATACAGCTGATCAACAAAGACCAGAACAGCAGTGAAAGGCAGCGCTGAACCCTGAAGGAGTATCCAGTGTGCTGTATAATGGCCGTTCTCTGCTTCCTGAACTCACTGCAAAGCTGTGTGTGATTATAACTGACACATCTGCAGGTTTCTCTCAGCTTCAGATTCCAACTCACAGGCAGACAGGCATACAATATAGCAGAGCTGTGAGAGATTCAGCAAATGTGTATGTAAGACGTTCAGTTCTTATGTTCTGTGTTAGTTTCATATCTCACACTAGTAACGCCCCTTTTCAGAAATGACATCAATCCAAAAATTCTAGGACAGACCATAAAAACAAAGCACTTTTTTGTCCTGTCCAAAAAAAAATATTCAGATGAAAGTCAGTGATTTTTTTCTTTTAATGCTGAAGAAACTTAATCAGATTATTTTGACTGTAATTGTCAATTTCTCACAGTTTACAGTGAATGCAGCTAATGTGTTTAATATCAGAATTATGGGCTGAAGACCTGGATCACTTATATTCATAATGATTTACTATGGTTTTCCAATGTGTTCGTAAAAAATATTGTCTGTCTGTAATTTTTTGAAAAGCTGACTAGAAAAAAATTTAAAGTCACGTTGGCAATCCTGCTTCCTTTTATTCAAAGTAAGCTCTGGAGGCAGATTCTCTTGCAGATCAGTGGCCTGCCCATAGATCTTAATTGTTCAATTACATGTAAGCAAAACTGATTTTTCTGGTATAAGACATCAGTTTTAGACAATAACAAATCTGTTCCACTGGATCTAAAATACCTAAATTATTATTGTAATATAATGCAAGAACCTTCTCTAATTTCCTTATGATATTTTTTCAATGCCTATTAAAAGCAAAAATCACACAATTCAATTTGAACAGGTTTTATTTCATAGATTTTTGCAAGCAAAACTGATCTCATACAAAAGTTCATATAATGTTACCATCCACTCAAGCGAAAGAAAACTGCACATATGCACCAAATGCTATTATTTGAACAGTATTATAGCTCTATTAAGACTGAATCTCACAGACATAAATAAAAAAACAAAATAAAATATAATTTCTCACGATGATTAAATACCTTGCTGTGAGTTCTTTGAACTTAAAACTGTGTAAATAACTGCAGTATGCATAATAAGGTCCAAGTGAATGGAGATTCGGTAGTGTTCGGAAGCTTGGCATCTATGTCCATGTTCTTGCTCTATTATAAATAGGTATGAGGTATTCATAATTGCTAACTAATGAAGCAGTGTTTGGCATACTGATCATCCCTCCAGATTTCGGTTATAAATACATTCAATGACTGTTTTAGTTTCTGAACTTTACACAACCGCGACGTTAGTTTAATCCCTCAAGCAGTTCCAAACTATTAGACAAAACAAATGATTCTTCTGATAAAAATATGTGTAAAAAAACACGAAAAATACACATTTAAGGCCTTTTTGCAGGGTTAAAATCAAATATTTGCATTATTCCACAATAATTTCTACATAATAATTTACATCTTACAAACTTAAATAGGCAATAAACAAAGAAAAATCTCTCCGAAGCTTGGCGCCCTATCTTTTTGTTGATTTCGTTGCTAGTTTGCTGATGGGTGTCCGCCGTTGTGGGGTGGGAATTTTGGAAGGTCTACCTGTTGAAGACCGGGAACTTGCTCGTGGAGAGGGCCTGTTGCTGTCATGAACAGTCTTGGTCATTTCAGAACATACAGATTGGATTTCTGAAATATCAAAATCAGAGGCATCACTGCCCCGTCTGCTACTAGACCGGCTTCCAGCCTTGCTTCCGGCTCGGCTTGGAGTTTTCTTTAATTCTGTGCAAAAGAAAAATTGTTTCAAATGAATAAACTATTTACTTACATTAAAAAATGTATATTTGTAGTTAATATAATTTATGGTTTAGTTTCATCACATTTCACCACCCCTACTCTATTGTAGCGCTGTTGCTGGCGCACTTGCTTGGTGTCCCCTTCTCCCTCCATGCAGGGACGCCAGCTTACTAAATGCTGCGGCCCCTGACGTAGTTCCCAGTGTATTTCCTGGTTGTGTGTGGGCCACAGCTCTCGGCGGCGCACCTAGTACGCGCGTTCCCTTGCTCTTAAAGGGGTAGGGTGCGCAGTTTATTAAATGTCCTCAGCCTGTTGCTGAGAGGAAATTAGCATAACGTATACACCTGCAAGATGGCTACTTGCAGCCCAGTCGGTCTCCACCACGAGAAGCTTCAGTGAACACCAGGTCGCCGCTTAGCTAAGCCCCTTCCTAGGCAGACCCGGTCCTGTTGCACCGTGAGTCCACAAACCCACAAGCACTAACGTTGGGCGTAACATCTATTAGGGCCTTTTTGCATCTTTTCAAAATGTTTGCTTTTTTTGTTTTGGTTTTTAAATGAAGATATATTTTGCACAGTTAGATGTTAATAGTCCATGTGCCATTTTGGTATTAGCTACATCCCTTTTTTTTCTAAATGTCCAGCTGTTGGTCCAGTTCTGTCCAGACATATGCCAGCAGAAGGTTAGATCTGGCATCGCAGAGGCTAAAGAAACATTGTTGAATCATCCTGAGACAAAACATAACTTAAACGTTTCTGGACAGAACTGGACTGGACTACTGCTTAGACATTTGCTGTGTCACTAATGGAAATCACTTGTAACATTTGTAATGCATAGATAAAACTTAGATAGTGTGTCTGTGATGGCATGATATGCTACGTGGATGCCATTTTGTGTATATTTCTATTTCATTTGTTTTCATAGTGTTTTTCTTGATGCCCTGTGGGTCTACAGCCTGACTGTGTCTGTCTCTTGATGACCCCCTGTAGTGCATTAATCCCCAAGGCTCCTTTGTTCTCCGGGAGGCCTGGAAACCGCCCCAACCTTTTTGACTACCCCTGGACACAAGGAAGGGGGTAGGGAGAACAGGAGCTGGTCAAGTCAGTTCCTGTTTGGGGAGGATCGTGTAAAGACTGCACTTCAGAGAGAAGGACCCATTTTTTATCCTCTGGTGCTAGCGTTATCTCGTCTCCCTTGACATTTTATCCTGTCTTGTTCTGGACTATTGTATCCTCAGTGTGGTGGATTGTTTATGGACCTTCTAATTTTGCCTGTAATAAAGGTCCTGGGATTGTTCACCCTTCCCTCGCTCTGTTGATTGTGTGGTATCGGAGAAGGACCCCGTGACAACTGGTGGCAGCTGTGGGATCAACAGAGCATAACCCAATGGAGAACCACCCACAGAGTGAGTACAGAAATTGGACTGCATCCAGTTTACAGGAGAGAGCCAGAGACCTGGGCCTGAACTACCAGGGAGTGACTAAAGAGGCCTTAATCGATCTACTGGTGGGCGCTAGCCCGGCCACTTCCTCCCAGATGTCTGAAGGACGAGCACTGGAGACAGGGATCCCCATCCAGAAAAGCCAGTGGTTGGTGTGGTACGAAGAAGAGATGGCGGTTCTGGGCCCCGGCGTCTCTCAGGAGTACAAGGAGCAGGCTGCCAACCGGGTTCCAGAGGCTGTTCAAGGCATGATAAAGAATGAACTGGAGGAGATGAAACGACTGGGAGTTATTCAGCCACCTCACAGTTTTTGGGCCTCTCGTGTCGTCCTGGTCCCCAAGAAGGATGGTACAACACGATTCTGCGTTGATTACAGACGATTAAATGATGCCACCAAGAGTGATGCTTATCCCATGCCCAGGATTGAGGATCTATTGGATCATCTGGCCAGTGCCCAATTTGTGACCACGTTAGACTTGAGCAAGGGGTACTGGCAGATACCCCTAACGGAGGACGCTCGGGAGCGCTCGGCCTTCATTACTCCATCTGGGCTTTTTGAGTTCCTGGGAATGCCCATTGGGATGAAAACTGCCCCCGCTACTTTCCAGAAAATGGTAGATCGACTGTTACAACAATGTCAGGACTTTGCCTGTGCTTACTTAGACGACATTGCCATTTTTAGCACAACCTGGGAGGAACATCTTAAACACTTGGGCATAGTGCTAGACTGTATCCTTACTGCAGGGCTGACTATTCGCCCTAAGTGCCAAATAGGGATGGCTGAGGTGCAGTACCTCGGGCATAGAGTAGGGGGTGGGACCCTAAGGCCTGAGCCTGCCAAGGTAGAAACCATTAGCAACTGGTGTAGACCCCAGACTAAAAAACAGGTACTTGCATTTTTAGGAACTGCTGGATACTATCGCAAATTTGTTTCTAACTTCAGCACCTTGGCCAAGCCCCTAACCGACCTGACCCGCAAGAACATGCCTAGGAATGTGACGTGGACGCCTGCATGCGAGGATGCCTTTTCAGCATTAAAGACTGCCCTCGTCACTGCTCCTGTATTGGCTGCCCCGGATTATAAACGCAGGTTCCTCGTGCAGACAGATGCATCCACCTTTGGGATTGGGGCAGTACTTAGCCAAGTGAACGCCGCCGGAGAAGAACATCCTGTTGCATTTGCCAGTCGGAAACTACTGGATCGGGAAGTTGCCTATGCCACTATTGAAAAGGAGTAACTTGCCATCGTATGGGCGCTAAAAAAAATTGCAGCCATACTTGTATGGCAGAGACTTTACAATTGCTACAGACCACAACCCCCTCACATGGCTGAACCGCGTATCAGGAGACAATGGAAGATTGCTGCGGTTGAGCTTGTCCTTACAACCCTATAGCTTCTCCATCCAATACAAGCAGGGAAGCCAACACCAGAACCCCAATGGTCTGTCTCGACAAGAAGAACCATAGGCTCCCCAGGCCGACCTACCCCTGAACTATAAATAACTGAGCAATGTGGACTAAAGTGAGCAGGCCAGATGTCTGTGTAGACCTCATGGCATGCTCACTTATTATGGGGGGGGGGGAGAGGTTGTGATGGTATGATATGCTATGTGGATGTCATTTTGTGTATATTTCTATTTCATTTCTTGTCATAGTGTTTTTCTTGATGCCCTGTGGGTCTACAGCCTGACTGTGTAGGTCTCTTGATGACCCCCTGTAGTGCATTAATCCCCAAGGCTCCTTTGCTCTCCTCTGGGAGGCCTGGAAACTGCCCCAACCTGTTTGACTACCCCTGGACACAAGGAAGGGGGTAGGGAGAACAGGAGCTGGTTAAGTCAGTTCCTGTTTGGAGAGGATCGTGTAACGACTGCACTTCAGAGAGAAGGACCAATTTTTTATCCTCTGGTGCTAGCGTTTTCGAATCTCATCTCCCTGGACATTTTATCCTGAAGGACCCCGTGACAGTGTCTTTTCATGTTAATACATTTCTCTTGGTTATGAATACAGAGACTATAATTTTTGTACCATCCGTTTTGAATCACCCAGTATATGTTTTGTGCAATAAGAAACAAGACCCTATTACTAGTAATTACCAGTTATTTTTCATATATACACATATACATAGACACACAGTATACAATTCTAAGGCTCTCAGCTACGAAATGTATATTTTAGCTACATCCTGTTTTCATAGAATGGTAGAGTTGGAAGAGACCTCCAGGGTCATCATGTCTAACCCACTGCTCCATGCAGGATTCACTAAACCATCTCTGACAGATGTCTGTCCAGCCTCTGTTCGAAGCCTTCCATTGAAGGAGAACTCACCACCTCTCATGGCAGCGTGTTCCACTCATTGATTACCTTCACTGTAGAAAAGTATTTTCTAATATCTAATCTATATCTTCTGCTTTGCAGAATAACTGCATTATTTTTAATGAATCAGGTAACATTACTGAATATCACTTTAAGTATACATTTCTAGTATCTGGTATAGCTTGCTAGCATATTTGAAAATGCTCTACCTGCAAACTGTGTTCTGACTTTGGATGCTGCCGTAGTTAATATGCTGGTTTCCTCTGCAGAATGGAATCCTTTACCAGACAGGTATCCTGGAAGTCGTAATTTGCTCCCCTGGATAGGAGTTCCCTGTATCAGATAAGTAGAAAGTTTAGGCAAAAACATTAACTCCCAGAGTTACCTGCTTAATAGGTTGTAACCGGAGTTTTCTCTTGTCTTTAGGAAGCACACATAGAAATCAAAAGAACATGACCATGAAACTGGAAATCTCTGCGAAAAAATGCTTAGGTTATCCAAGAACGTGTATTTTACACCATCATCGAGGGCTTGTGCATCATTTCTGCTTACCATGGCTCTGGAGTTTTGTTTTTAACATTGTATCTTTGAGTCTCACACTATAACAGTTGCCTAGGTTCCTTTCTCTAGCGCCTTTTAGATATAATCATTTTGCAGCTCTAGGAGACAACAAACAACAATATATATATATATATATATATATATATATATATATATATATATATATATACATACACACTCACTGGCCACTTTATTAGGTACACCTGTCCAACTGTGTGTTAAGACTTAATTTCTAATCAGCCAATCACATGGCGGCAACTCAGTGCATTTAGGCATGTAGACATGGTCAAGACAATCTCCTGCAGTTCAAACCGAGCATCAGTATGGGGAAGAAAGGTGATTTGAGTGCCTTTGAACGTGGCATGATTGTTGGTGCCAGAAGGGCTGGTCTGAGTATTTCAGAAACTGCTGATCTACTGGGATTTTCACGCACAACCATCTCTAGGGTTTACAGAGAATGGTCCGAAAAAGAAAAAAAATCCAGTGAGCGGCAGTTCTGTGGCCGGAAATGCCTTGTTGATGCCAGAGGTCAGAGGAGAATGGGCATACTGGTTCGAGCTGATAGAAAGGCAACAGTGACTCAAATTGCCACCCGTTACAACCAAGGTAGGCAGAAGAGCATCTCTGAACGCACAGTGCGTCGAACTTTGAGGCAGATGGGCTACAGCAGCAGAAGACCACACTGGGTACCACTCCTCTCAGCTAAGAACAGGCATCTGATGGCTACTTTCAGCAGGATAATGCGCCATGTCAAAGCTCGAATCATCTCAGATTGGTTTCTTGAACATGACAATGAGTTCACTGTACTCAAATGGCCTCCTCAGTCACCAGATCTCAATCCAATAGAGCATCTTTGGGATGTGGTGGAACGGGAGATTCGCATCAGGGATGTGCAGCCGACAAATCTGCGCCAACTGTGTGATGCCATCATGTCAATATGGTCCAAAATCTCTGAGGAATGCTTCCAGCACCTTGTTGAATCTCTGCCACGAAGAATTGAGGCAGTTCTGAAGGCAAAAGGGGGTCCAACCCGTTACTAGCATGGTGTACCTAATAAAGTGGCCAGTGAGTGTATATATATATATATATATATATATATATATATATATATATATATATCAACTTGTTGGGCAGCTGAGTAGACCAGAGTCATCATTTTATTGTCCTCAATTTATATATATTTTGCAACAAATTGCCCATTGTTATGTCCCTCAATACTTAAGTAGCTGCATCATTAGATGTGTGGAATGACCCCTTGGACCCTTTGCTTTGAGTGGTTTTTGTTAAGTTGTTGAGAACTCCTGAACTCCGGTAAAGTTCACTGGTACTATCGAAATATGAAACACTTTCTGACTTGAAGTCCTCAAGACCGCTGGCAACATTAGATTACGGTTTGCTACAAAGGCCAACTTTTTATTTGTCAGTGGAAGTCATGAGGCCAACCACATACACAATAATATTTGGAGAGAGAAGGATTTTGCGTGTTCAATTACAATGTCAGTCCACTTTTTTTTCCCAAAAGCTGCTACTAGAGAAGTTTGGTGACTATTTATCCCACTGTCCCCATTGAGAATACATGCATGCTTGGACCGAGCTCTATATGGGGGAGTGGGAAGAGAGTGCTGTTAGCCAACCAGTCGAACTCTATCTAAGACCCTGTATGTGGACACCTTCAGGAAAAAAACAAAACATTCAAATTCATCATGTACATTTTCATATAAGCTGTGGACAGAAAGAATATCATGCATCAGATTTTAAGACGACAGTAGTAGAGAGCAATTAATACATGAGCAGTCATATTAAACAGGTGACAGTAGTAGTGAAACTGAAAAATAATGAAGTAGATGTATGAGGTGATGAGGTAAATTATCATAGTAGATTGTGGAAAAGGATTACATTTGAGCATCGGTTAAATAGGGTGTAAACGTGCAAGGTAGGCCTGTCAGTGATGACAGTAGTTAGTGAACAGAGCAGCTTTGATTGGGAGAGATTACACAACTGGGTGACCTATAAGTACTATACCTCTTCGGATGACAGCCTTTGGTCGGGGGACTCAGGGCTCTTACAAGGAGTTGTTGTTTTGCTGTTTGTCAACCAAGGTTTACCATAATTGCGTGTAATATGAAGGGGTGTCTGTGTGAAACAATGGCAAATCAATTTAGGCAATTTCACTGATGGAAGTGGTGGCGTAGAGGCTGCACTGGTATCATATGACTAACACCTGCACCAAAACTTTTGGTCACCTCTCTCACAACTCTGCAGGAAAAAATTGTGGTGGTATGATACATTTATTTCATTAGTATCAAAGGCAGGAGACAACTGCCATTATGTCTTTACCGTACAGACCTATAATTAAAAAACTACTAAGGTGTGGGAGATCACAAAACTAATTCTAGTTGTATGAACTGCTCTATAATTTCCAGCTGAGCGGAAAGGTCTGCACACAGTTAAGCATTCCATATACTGTATATCAGAATAACGTGGCAGATATTGAAGACTTTGGTCAACTGTCTAATGTGTATGCTTGGGGGGTCCCAGACAGATGATTGTTGGGGAAGGTAAAATCCAGTATGTCCGATTTTGCACTATTGATACTTTTGTTGTCCCTGAGATAAGTCGCCACCAAAGAAGACTGGCAGCAACTCTCTCATATATTTCCCTCGAATGCTTCTGTGTATGGGAAAGACGGGCAAGAGAGCTGCTAACGAAACAATCGTCTAAGATGAATGTATGAGATGTCTAACAGCCTCCCACCCTTTTTACTGCGCATTTACTTTGCGTCTGACGAAGAAAACTCATTAGGAGGTAAAGCAAATAAACCTATATAAATACTATAGGCGTTCACCCCAGACATCTGCCTAACTTCTCACAAATCGCTATATGACCTGTATGTTTAGATGGCTTTTATTGAAAAAAAAAATATGGAGTGCCAGAATTTTATCTTAATGTGGAAGGTGAACAAAAAAATATTACCTTGGGTGTGCTAATACCCGTGGCTTGTGATTGACAGGCTTGAACATTTGGACTTGAGCTGGATCTGTTGGGTGATGCGCCTCTTGAAGATGGCCTTGACCTTCGACCTTTAGGCCGGAAAGGAGTCATGCTTTGACTAATGCCTTCAGGTAACATAAACTTTTCTCGTAACTCTATGTTTGTTCTTCCTTTAGCTGTAAATAAAGTAGAATCAGACCTGTACTTTATCAGAAAATCTACAGCCATATTGCAATCCATAACATGATTAGTAATAACTTCACAAGCATGGGAATACAGCTACGATGACTAAAGCAACGGAAATCTGAACATTCACAGTTGGCAAAATACAAGTACACACAAACATTAGAAATGAGAGGAGAAAACAATGTCATCATATATATATCTGCCTAAAATATATGCTATGTCTAAGGTATATTTTAATTTAAAAAAAAAAAAAAAAAAGCTGAAATATAAAGTGAGGAGCTTATAATTTAATACACCCAGGTTAAAAAGCTAGTAAGAGCTGACTTTGGTCTGTGGGGTTGTAGATCATTCAAGTGGAGGTATTTTTAGAGAAAGTATGTGTGACATGTTCTCTCTCGACTTCCAAGAGTTATGATCATTGGCACAAAGTCAACTGGACAAAGCGAGAAGCCCCTAGATGCCGTGACAGTCCTGAGATAAGGTGTAGAGGACTGAATTTATCACAGTGCAGATTACTGTAGATTGGGTACGCACGACATGTACTCCAAGACCTACAGATGTTAAGATGAATATGTGTACTTCAGCTAAAAAGTAATCATAAATGTAAATAAAATGTTCCGTTTTCTACCGCAATTAATCCAAAATAATCTTCAAGCTTTCTATTGCTGTCTCTACAACTGTTCAAGCTATACTTTGTATGCCCATTGTAAGATTGAATGGGAAAATGATTGACACTTCAAATAATATGGTAATGGTAAATTGAAAAGAAGTAAAGAGATTGTTTGCAATTTGAAACCATGATGGCTGCCTCCAAGAAAAAGTTCCAACCATGGGAGTGGCCTGGTTTCACCTCTCAGCCCAAGGAGTAAAGGTGTGCTGTTTATGGGACATGAAAGCCAAGTCTCTAATTTTATACAAATCCTTCAAATGTAAGCAAACAGCAGTGAAATGAAGTCATTCATGATTAGAAAATTAAAAGGCAAAATAATATACAGTATATAAATATATATACAGTATATATATATATATATACTGTATATATATATATATATATATATACACACACATACACACACACACACACACACACACACACTGCTCTGTCAAAAATTAGGAGCTCACTGCAAAATTTTCAGTTTGTCTGATTTTTCTCTTTATAGGTTTATTTTTGAGTAAAATGTAAATTGCTCTTTTATTCTATAAACGACATGTCTTCAAATTTCCAAGCACTAAATTTTGTATTTATTTTCAGAAAATGAGAAATGGTCAAAAGAACAAAAAAATTCTGTGCTTGCAGACCTCAAATAATGCTAAAAAACAAGTTCATAATTATTTAGACACAACAATACTAATGTTTTAACTCAGGAAGAGTACAGAAATCAATATTTTGTGGAATAACCATGATTTTTAATCACAGCTTTCATGCATCTAGGCATGCTTTCCACGAGTCTTTCACACTGCTTTTGGGTGACCTTATTGCTACTCCTGGTACAAAAATTTAAGCAGTTCTTCTATGTTTGATGGCTTGTGACTATCCATCTTCCTCTTGATTACATTCCAGAGGTTTTCAATGGGGTTCAGGTCAGGAGATTGGGCTGGCCATGACAGGGATTTGATGTGGTGGTCCTTCATTCACACATTGATTGACCTAGCTGTGTGGCATGGCGCATTGTCCTGCTGGAAAAAACAGTCCTCAGAGTTGGGGAACTTTGCCTGAGCAGAAGGAATCAACTGTTTTTTCAGGATAACATTGTATGCGGCTTGATTCATACATCCTTCGCAAAATTCCAGCCTTGGCGAAGCATCCCCAGATCATCACTAATCCTCCACCAAATTTCACAGTGGGTGCAAGACACTGTAGCTTGTACGCCTCTCCAGGTCTCCGTCTAACCATTAGACGACCAGGTGTTGGGCAAAGCTGAAAATTAGACTCATCAGAGATTACCTTACTCCAGTCCTCTATGGTCCAATCCTTACGGTCTTTGGAAAACTTCAGCCTGGCTCTCCTTTGCTTCTCAATAATGAAAGGCTTTTTTCTAGCTTTACATGACTTGATGACTTGAGCCCTGCCTCAAGGAGCCTGATACGAACTGTTCATGCCGTGCACTTCACCCCAGCTGCCATTTGCCATTCCTTTTGTAGGTCAATTGATGTCATCCTGCGGTTGCTGAGTGATATTCAAATAATATGACGGTCATCATGCTCAGTGGAGAGTCATTTTCGCCCTCTGCCGGTCTGTAGCTTTGTTGCAATGGACTGCCGTCTTAGAAATTTTAAGGATGGAGGCCACGTGACGCTCACTGTATCCCTCTGCTAGTAAAACCAGAATTGAACCCTTCTTTTCCTCACTCAAGACTTTTCTTTTCCACTCCTTTGGCATGGATAAAAGTCATTTTTTCATTCCTATTACTTTTGGGATATTACTAGCACTTGTTGTTAGGGACGGCGGAACGCACTAAATATAAATAATAGGAAGTGCGTTCGCCGCCCAGGGTCCACCGTGCAGTAGGTGTAACAACCGCTGCTGAGTAATGGCAGACTCGCTATATGGCGGTATACTGCACTCGGGTTAAACGTCACCCGAGGTGCGCAGAGTGGACTCTGTTAAACTCACAGAGGCGCTTTAGTATAAATAAAGCATAAACGCCGAGCCTGTTAGCTTCACAGGTCTCAGCTGGCATGCACACATGGTATATGGTCACAGGACACGGCCCAAGGCAGAGGTCAGTGTCCGCCTTGACCTACCGTGCGTGCGGCGTCGCTACCGCGGACGCCAGTAAGTGCTGCTAACTGCAGCGCGGCGGTAACTACTGCCGCTGTACGACAGTGCCGTGAGGCATAACACTATAGGAAGAAAAAAAAAAACGAGGCGGAGGGCACAGCTGGGAATGATGTGGGTTCACCACGGATGTACAATGGAAAAACTGTGCAAATATGAAGGAAAGAAGTACATCCATAAAGGGGAACTCCAGCACAAAATATCATAGAAAAAGTACACAAATTTTATTGGTTACATGTACACAACACTGCAAGATAAAAACATTTAAAACACACAAAAAAGCATGTCACAGTTATGCAATACTAGCATAGTGACAGCTGGAGTTCCTCTTTATGGATGTACTTCTTTCCTTCATATTTGCACAGCATAACACTATCGGACGCTAGTGTAGTGGTGCGGTATGCACTGTGGAGTATGGCTTGTCACTGCGTAATATCAGAGGGAAGGGGTTTCAAATGAGTCAGTCACCAGAATCATACATCCGTCACCATTCACACATAGCAAGTATAGTCTATACTAGCGCATGGCCGAGCGGCCATGCTGGCCTTTTATAGCCATGCGCTTCCGGGACCTTCCAGACCTTTTGAGATGGGCCAATCAGATCAGGAGAAGGACCTGAGCACGTGACCCCGATCTCCACTGGGAGATCGTCTCGTGGGCATGCCCAGTAGCGCGGCGAGAGGACTTAGCCTCTGGAGTGGTTTCCTGCAAAGCAGGTTGCGCTACCATTGCTGGTCCAGAGGTGGCAGCAACATCCAGACCCAACGAGCTGGTCTGAGCAGGGCGCCTGGATCGCTGAAATTGCTGTGCAGGTCCCTGAGCGGTCGGAAAGGAATGGGAGACCACTGGATGTATGGCTCTGGATTTCTGCTGTGCAGCTGCAGGAATCCGATGCCTAACACTTGTTTTGCCATCCAGCTTGTCCTATTGCAAGAGGATTGTGAACACCACAGCAGGGTTTTTTATACTTTCCTTCATTAAATAAGATTTGGTTCAGGTGATCACCTAATCAGAAGCTCATTAAGTAGAATGAGGTGTACTCTTTTTGGAATTCAACTGACACTGGAATGGAATGGCTGTCCTACATGCAGAAAAGCTGATTTTTATAAAACTGTGCAGTGGTCTCTTAATTTTTGCGAGAGCTGTATATATATATATATATATATATATATATATATATATATATACAGTGGGGCAAAAAAGTATTTAGTCAGTCAGCAATAGTGCAAGTTCCACCACTTAAAAAGATGAGAGGCGTCTGTAATTTACATCATAGGTAGACCTCAACTATGGGAGACAAACTGAGAAAAAAAAATCCAGAAAATCACATTGTCTGTTTTTTTTCCATTTTATTTGCATATTATGGTGGAAAATAAGTATTTGGTCAGAAACAAGCAATCAAGATTTCTGGCTCTCACAGACCTGTAACTTCTTCTTTAAGAGTCTCCTCTTTCCTCCACTCATTACCTGTAGTAATGGCACCTGTTTAAACTTGTTATCAGTATAAAAAGACACCTGTGCACATCCTCAAACAGTCTGACTCCAAACTCCACTATGGTGAAGACCAAAGAGCTGTCAAAGGACACCAGAAACAAAATTGTAGCCCTGCACCAGGCTGGGAAGACTGAATCTGCAATAGCCAACCAGCTTGGAGTGAAGAAATCAACTGTGGGAGCAATAATTAGAAAATGGAAGACATACAAGACCACTGATAATCTCCCTCGATCTGGTGCTCCACGCAAAATCCCACCCCGTGGGGTCAGAATGATCACAAGAACGGTGAGCAAAAATCCCAGAACCACACGGGGGGGACCTAGTGAATGAACTGCAGAGAGCTGGGACCAATGTAACAAGGCCTACCATAAGTAACACACTACGCCACCATGGACTCAGATCCTGCAGTGCCAGACGTGTCCCACTGCTTAAGCCTGTACATGTCCGGGCCCGTCTGAAGTTTGCTAGAGAGCATTTGGATGATCCAGAGGAGTTTTGGGAGAATGTCCTATGGTCTGATGAAACCAAACTGGAACTGTTTGGTAGAAACACAACTTGTCGTGTTTGGAGGAAAAAGAATACTGAGTTGCATCCATCAAACACCATACCTACTGTAAAGCATGGTGGTGGAAACATCATGCTTTGGGGCTGTTTCTCTGCAAAGGGGCCAGGACGACTGATCCGGGTACATGAAAGAATGAATGGGGCCATGTATCGTGAGATTTTGAGTGCAAACCTCCTTCCATCAGCAAGGGCATTGAAGATGAAACGTGGCTGGGTCTTTCAACATGACAATGGTCCAAAGCACACCGCCAGGGCAACGAAGGAGTGGCTTCGTAAGAAGCATTTCAAGGTCCTGGAGTGGCCTAGCCAGTCTCCAGATCTCAACCCTATAGAAAACCTTTGGAGGGAGTTGAAAGTCCGTGTTGCCAAGCGAAAAGCCAAAAACATCACTGCTCTAGAGGAGATCTGCATGGAGGAATGGGCCAACATACCAACAACAGTGTGTGGCAACCTTGTGAAGACTTACAGAAAACGTTTGACCTCTGTCATTGCCAACAAAGGATATATCACAAAGTATTGAGATGAAATTTTGCTTCTGACCAAATACTTATTTTCCACCATAATATGCAAATAAAATGAAAAAAAAAACAGACAATGTGATTTTCTGGATTTTTTTTTCTCAGTTTGTCTCCCATAGTTGAGGTCTACCTATGATGTAAATTACAGATGCCTCTCATCTTTTTAAGTGGTGGAACTTGCACTATTGCTGACTGACTAAATACTTTTTTGCCCCACTGTATGTATGTATCATACATATTTATCATATATATATATACACACACACACACACACACACACACACATACATTCATGCAAAACACGCATACATATAAGCAGTTCCAAATACCAGTCAATTTTGCAACAAAACATTCATGCCTCTGCTAAAACCCTGAAGAAGGATATCTTCCCTTTGGCAAGACAACGACCCTGCTAACCATACCTGCTAACCAACAAAAGAATGACTTTGCAAGAGGAAGCTCAAAGTTGTGGAATGGCCCAGACAGAGCCCAGACCCGAATCTAATTGAATATCTGTGGGTTGAGCTAAAGAGGGCACTGTACAAGGGAGATGTCCTCACAATCTGACAAATTCTAAATGTGCCATACTGATTGACTCCTACACAAAAAGACCAGATGCTGTCATAAATTCAAAGGGTACTTCAAATATGTATTAGTTTAAGGGTATGCATATTTATGCAACCCCATTATTTTTATTTCTTTATTTTTTTTTTTACACCGAAAAGACTTCAGATTATTTTTCAATTGAATTGTAGTTTACAAGTGACATTAAAAGTGGAAGAGTTCTGAAACGATTCTTAGTATGATTTTTTGTATGTATGGATGGATGGATGGATGTAATATATATACATACAAATACTGTATGTGCTGTATATTGTCTTATGGTGAAATATTTTAGTCATACATTGTTTTGGAATTTATCATTATAAGTATTTTATTAATGATGCACAATTCGTTTTTTTCTAGAATTCCCCACTAGTATATATATATATATATATATATATATACATACAGAGTTACCATGTCCTATTCTTTTGCATGTTTGTCACACTTAGGCCTCTTTCACACTTCAGTTATTTGACGTCAGTCAAAATCCGCCATTTTTCTAAAAAAAAAAAAAAAAAAAAAATCCTCCCTTTTTATTGGCGGATCCGTTTTTTCCCCCCAAAGATCAGTTAGAATTTTAGCGTTCGTCGGCTGGAGTAGACGGAAAATGTAACGTTTTTTTCTAGCAGTGGATCACAATTTTAAACTGCGCATGCCCGGAAGATTTTCCCTTTCATGCAGTTTAACCCCTGAACGGCGTTATGGAAGCAGCGAAAAAGGTCTCTGTCTCTCAATCTCTCTCTCTCCTTTTCCAGAGATCGGTTCCTTTAAATTTAATGCACTTAGCGGCTGCAGCGGATCCGTCCAAGAAACGGATCCGGTGTCATCCGTTTGTTGCAAAACGGAAACGGATCCGTTTTTTTACACTTTAGTGGTTTATGACTGACGTCAAACAACTGAAGTGTGAAACAGGCCTTAAATGTTTCAGATCACCACACATATTTAAATATTACATAAAGATAACACAAGTAAACACAAAATGCACTTTTTAAATGAAGGTCTTTATTATTAAGGGAAAAAGAAATCCAAACCTACAGTGCCCTGTGTGAAAAAGCGATTGCCCCATAACCCTAATAACTGGTTGGGCAACCCTAAGCAGCAACAACTGCAATTAAGTGTTTGTGTGTAACTGGCAATTAATCTTTTACAACGTTCTGGAAGAATTTTTGGCCCACACATCTTTGCAGAATTGTTATAATTCAGCCACACTGGAAGGTTTCCGAGCATGAACCTCCTTTTTAAGATCATGCCACAGCATTTTAATCAGACTACGGTCAGGACTTTGAGTAGGCCATTCCAAAGGCTTAATCTTTTTTTTCTTAATCCATACAGAGGTGGAATTACTGGTGTGTTTTAGATCATTGTCCACCTGCATAACTCAAGTGTGATTCAGCTTGAGGTCACGAACAGATGGCCGGACATTGTCCTTCAGGATTTTTTGGTAGACATCAGAATTCATGGTTCCATTTACTACAGCAAGTCTTCCAGGTCTTGAAGCAGCAAAACAGCCCCAGACAATCACACAATTTTACAGTTGGTATGATATCCCTTTTCTGAAATCTTACTTCTTCGCCAGATTTAATGGGACAGGCACCTTCCAAAAAGTTCAAATTTTGCCTAGTCAGTCCACTGAATATTCACCCAAAAGTCTTGGGGATCATCAAGATGTTTTCTAACAAAACTGAGACAAGCCTTTATGTTCTTATTGCTCAGCAGTGGTTTGCAGCTTGAAACTCTTCCATGCAGGTAATTTTTGCGCAGTCCCTTTCTTATGGTGGAATCTTGAACACTGACGTTAACTGAAGAAAGTGAGGCCTGCAGTTCCTAGAATGTGGTTGTGGGGTCTTTTGTGACCTCTTGTATGAGTCATTGCTGCACTCTTGGGGTAATTTTGGGAGGCCAGCAACTCCTAAGAAGCTAGTATAGACTGTAGGTGGCGCTAGTAACTGTAGAAAAAAAGAGAGGAACACTTGCTGCAAATTAGGAACACACACCACCAATGTGATCAATAAAATACAAATAATTAAAATTTTCGCTTAATAATGAACCCCTTTAGCTTGTAGTGAACTAAAAAATACACACAAATGAATTGGATTGCTCCAAGTTAGGTAGTTATTACCTTAAGGTGTAATCTGAGTGGATGTCTGGACTCCAGAGGACCAGTAAAGAGCGCTGTATATCTTGATGTGAAATCAGATTGAATGATATTTGCCAGATAAATGTGGGTTAATACCACGGCTCTTCAGGAGTGCTATCCCGGCCGGTGACAGACACTCCACGCTCCCCTCTTCCAGCAGGGCGCCGGCGTGCACGATGTGAAGCTGTGGCGTGAGATGAGCCAACAGGACCTTCGTGCTGTCACCGGTCACGTGATAGATTAAAGGGAACGCAGTGGACCAATTCCTCTCCGACTAGTTTCAGAAAAAACACGGTTTCCTTCATCAGGGAAGGTCCAAAGGAGGAATTGGTCACCTTAAATATCTTCTGGTACAACCCTTAATTGAATCCAAATAACTCAACCTCACAGTTTAACCCCTCAGGTGCAAGACTGTCCATATTAAAAATCCACTGACTTTCCATGCAGGACATTTGCTTAATAAAGTCTCCTTTTCTCCAACTTTTGCGCACAACTTGCAGACCTGTGATTGTCATTCCCATAGGGGATCCCCCATGATATTCGCAATAGTGTTTAGACAAGGGATGTCCTAGGAATTTTTTATTTATATTCCTAAGGTGCTCATTCACCCTTACTCATAATGGACGCTTTGTGGGTCGTATATATAGTTTATCACAGGGGCATCTTAATGAATAGATAACCCCTGTTGTGTTACACGTAATGAAATCCCGGATTTTAAATATTTCATTTCCGTTGGATATGACAAACTGCTTTTCTGTTTTTAATGTTTTACAAATCCTGCAACCGCGGCATGGGTAATAGCCGGGTCTCTGACCAAAGGGACCAGATTGGGGTACTTTTCTTGGATTGGCTATAGGTACTGTTGGTGCCACTAGATTCCCCAAATTTTTTGCCTTTCTATAAATGAATTTTGGCTCCATTGGTAATAGATCCCCTATGGTCTTATCTTCCCGTAAAATCCCCCAGTATTTTTTTTACAATTTTTCTCAGAATATGAGTATTTGCACTATACTGGGTTATGATTGGGAAATCATCATTCATATCATATTGTGAATCACGGTTATGTTTATCTTGGAGTAAGTTATCCCTAGGAATATTATTTATTTTTTCTCTTTCATCCAGAAGGAAATCCTCTCTATATCCTTTCCCCTTAAATTTATCCATTAGTGTATTTGCTTCATCTAGAAAATCTTGTTTTCGTGGACAATTTCTATGTGCTCGTATAAATTGGCTCTTTGGGACATTGATGAGCCAAGTGGGTAAATGACAACTGTTCAGCGAAATATAGTTATTAGAGTCAGTCAGTTTATGATATGTTTTAGTGTGGATAGTTCCATTGTCTATAAAAATATTAAGATCTAAAAAAATTGACACCCTACTCTTCACTGCATTAAAATTTAAAAAATATTGATTTTTATTTAAGTCCGTTAAAATCTGTGTCAATGAGAAGGTTCACCTCTGTTCCATGTTTTTGCCATTTGTGGATAATGGCTCTCACGGTGGTTCTCTGGAGTCCTGAAGCTTTAGAAATGGCTTTATAATCTTTTCCAGACTGATAGATCTCAATTACTTTGTTTCTCATTTGTTACAGAATTTCTTTGGATCGCGGCATGATGTCTAGCTTTTAAGGATCTTTTGGTCTAATTCACTTTTTCATTCAGATCCTATTTAAGGGATTCCTTGATTGAGAAAAGGTGTAGCAGTAATCAGGCCAACGTGTGGCTAGGGAATTTGAACTCAGCTTCCGAAAGATGTGATAAACCACATTTAATTTATATTTTAAAAGGGGGGGGGGGCGATCACTGTTTCACACATTGTCCTGTAGGTTTGGATTTCTTGTTGTTCCCTCAATAATAAAGACTTTCATTTAAAAACTGCATTTTGTGTTTACTTGTGCTGTCTTTGTCCAGTATTTAAATCTGCTTGGTGATCTGAAACATTTAAGTGTGACAAACAAATAAAAGAATAGGAAATCAGGAAGGGGGCAAACACTTCTTCACACAACTGCATATGTATACAGCAGATAAAAAAAGGATTGAACACATAACCAATTTTTTAAGTAAATATATTTTTAACCCCATCACTACCAAGGGTGGTTTGCACGTTAACTCCCGGGCCAATTTTTACAATTCTGACCACTGTCCCTTTATGAGGTCATAACTCTGAAACGCTTCCATGGATCCCGGTGATTCTGACACTGTTTTCTCATGACACATTGTACTTCATGTTAGTGGTAAAATTGCATTCAAATAACTTGCGTTTATTTGTGAAAAAAACGGAAATTTGGCGAAAATTTTGAAAATTTCGCAATTTTCCAAATTTGAATTTTTATGCCCTTAAATCACAGCGATACGGCACACAAAAAAACTTAATAAATAACATTTCCCACATGTTTACTTTACATCAGCACAATTTTGGAACCAAAATTTTTTTTTGTTAGGAAGTTATAAGGGTTAAAAATTGACCAGCGATTTCTCATTTTTGCAACACCATTTTATTTTTAGGGACCACATCACATTTGAAGCCACTTTGAGGGGTCTATATGATAGAAAATACCCAAAAATGACACCATTCTAAAAACTGCACCCCTTAAGGTGCTTAAAACCACATTCAAGAAGTTTATTAACCCTTTAGGTGCGTCACAGGAATTTTTTGAATATTAAAAAAAAAAAGAACATTTAACTTTTTTTTCACAAAAAAAATACTTCAGGTTCAACTTTCTTTATTTTACCAAGGGTAACAGGAGAAACTGGACTGCAAAAGTTATTGTGCAATTTGTCCTGAGTACGCTGATACCTCATATGTGGGGGGGAACCACTGTTTCGGTGCATGGCAGACCTCAGTAGGGAAGGAGCGCCGTTTGACTTTTTCAATGCAAAATTGGCTGGAATTCAGATCGGACGCCATGTCGCGTTTGGGGAGCCCCTGATGTACCTAAACAGTGGAAACCCCCCCAAGTGAGCCCATTTTGGAAACTAGACCCCCCAAGGAACTTATCTAGATATGTGGTGAGAACTTTGAACCCACAAGGGCTTCACAGAAGTTTATAACGTACAGCGGTACAATTAAAAAATCATATTTTTTCCACAAAAATGATCTTTTCACCCCCAATTTTTATTTTTCCAAGGGTAACAGGACCCTAAAAGTTATTGTGCAATTTGTCCTGAGTACGCTGATACCCCATATGTGGGTGTAAATGACTATTTGGGCGCATAGCAGAGCTCGGAAGGGAAGCAGCGCCATTTGACGTTTTTGGCTAGAATTGAGATCGGAGACCATGTCGCGATTGGAAAACCCCTGATGTACCAAAACAGTGGAAACCCCCCACAAATGACACCATTTTGGAAACTAGACCCCCCAAGGAACTTATATAGATGTGTGGTGAGCACTTTGAACCCCCAAGGGCTTCACAGAAGTTTATAATGCCCAGGCATGAAAATAAAAAAATCGTATTTTTTTCCACAAACATGATCAATTGGTCTCCAATTTTTTTATTTTCCCAAGGGTAACAGGAGAAATTGGACCCCAAAAGTTGTTGTCCAATTTGTCCTGAGTACGCTGATACCTCATATGTGGGAGAAAACTACTGTATGGGCACACGTCGGGGCTCGGAAGGGAAGTAGTGACGTTTTGGAATGCAGACTTTGATGGCATGGTCTGCGGGTGTCATGTTGCTTTTGGAGAGCCCCTGATGCACCTAAACAGTGGAAACCCCCCACAAGTGACCCCATTTTGGAAACTAGACCCCCTATTGAACTTATCTAGATGTGTGGTGAGCACTTTGAACCCCCCAGTGCTTCACAGAAGTTTATAACGACCGGGCGTGAAAATAAAAATATCGTATTTTTTCAACAAACGTCATCTTTTAGTCCCCATTTTTTTTATTTTCCCAAGGGTAACAGGAGAAATTGGACCCCAAAAGTTGTTGTCCAATTTGTCCTGAGTACGCTGATACCTCATATGTGGGAGAAAACTACTGTATGGGCACACGTCGGGGCTTGGAAGGGAAGTAGTGACGTTTTGGAATGCAGACTTTGATGGATTGGTCTGCGGGTGTCATGTGCGTTTGGAGAGCCCCTGATGTACCTAAACTATTGAAACTCCCCACAAGTGACCCCATTTTGGAAACTAGACCCCCCATGGAACTTATCTAGATGTGTGGTGAGCACTTTGAACCCCCAAGTGCTTCACAGAAGTTTATAACGCCTGGGCGTGAAAATAAAAAAAATCATTTTTTTCCGCAAAAATTATATTTTTGCCCCCAATTTTTTATTTTCCTAAGGGTAACAGGAGAAATTGGACCCCAAAAGTTGTTTTGTAATTTGTCCTGAGTAGGCTGATACCCCATATGTGGGGGTAAAACACAGTTTGGGCGTATGGCAGAGCTTGGAAGGGAAGGAGCACCATTTGACTTTTTCAACGCAAAATTGGCTGGAATTGAGATCAGACGCAATGTTGCCTTTGGAGAGCACCTGATGTTCCCAAACAGTGGAAACCCCCCAATTATAACTCCAACCCTAACCCCAACACACCCCTAACCCTAATCTGAGCCCTAGTCCTAACCCTAGCCCTAACCCTAATGGGAAAATGGAAATAAATACATTTTCTTTTAGTTTTATTATTTTTCCCTAACTAAGGGGGTGATAACGGGGGGTTTGATTTACAGTGCCTACAAGTAGTATTCAACCCCCTGCAGATTTAGCAGGTTTGATAAGATGCAAATAAGTTAGAGCCTTCAAACTTCACACAAGAGCAGGATTTATTAACAGATCCATAAATCTTACAAACCAAAAAGTTATGTTGCTCAGTTAAATTTTAATAAATTTTAAACATACAAGTGTGGGTCAATTATTATTCAACCCCTATGTTTAATATTTTGTGGAATAACCCTTGTTTGCAATTACAGCTAATAATCGTCTTTTATAAGACCTGATCAGGCCGGTACAGGTCTCTGGAGTTATCTTGGCCCACTCCTCCATGCAGATCTTCTCCAAGTTATCTAGGTTCTTTGGGTGTCTCATGTGGACTTTAATCTTGAGCTCCTTCCACAAGTTTTCAATTGGGTTAAGGTCAGGAGACTGACTAGGCCACTCCAACACCTTGATTTTTTGCCTCTTGAACCAGGCCTTGGTTTTCTTGGCTGTGTGCTTTGGGTCGTTGTCTTGTTGAAAGATGAAATGACGACCCATCTTAAGATCCTTGATGGAGGAGCGGAGGTTCTTGGCCAAAATCTCCAGGTAGGCCGTGCTATCCATCTTCCCATGGATGCGGACCAGATGGCCAGGCCCCTTGGCTGAGAAACAGCCCCACAGCATGATGCTGCCACCACCATGCTTGACTGTAGGGATGGTATTCTTGGGGTCGTATGCAGTGCCATCCAGTCTCCAAACGTCACGTGTGTGGTTGGCACCAAAGATCTCGATCTTGGTCTCATCAGACCAGAGAACCTTGAACCAGTCTGTCTCAGAGTCCTCCAAGTGATCATGAGCAAACTGTAGACGAGCCTTGACATGACGCTTTGAAAGTAAAGGTACCTTATGGGCTCGTCTGGAACGGAGACCATTGCGGTGGAGTACGTTACTTATGGTATTGACTGAAACCAATGTCCCCACTGCCATGAGATCTTCCCGGAGCTCCTTCCTTGTTGTCCTTGGGTTAGCCTTGACTCTTCGGACAAGCCTGGCCTCGGCACGGGAGGAAACTTTCAAAGGCTGTCCAGGCCGTGGAAGGCTAACAGTAGTTCCATAAGCCTTCCACTTCCGGATGATGCTCCCAACAGTAAAGACAGGTAGGCCCAACTCCTTGGAAAGGGTTTTGAACCCCTTGCCAGCCTTGTGACCCTCCACGATCTTGTCTCTGATGGCCTTGGAATGCTCCTTTGTCTTTCCCATGTTGACCATGTATGAGTGCTGTTCACAAGTTTGGGGAGGGTCTTAAATAGTCAGAAAAGGCTGGAAAAAGAGATAATTAATCCAAACATGTGAAGCTCATTGTTCTTTGTGCCTGAAATACTTCTTAATACTTTAGGGGAACCAAACAGAATTCTGGTGGTTTGAGGGGTTGAATAATAAATGACCCTTTGAATAAACTTTTCACAATTTAAAAAAAAAATTAAACAAAGAAATAACATTCTTTTTTGCTGCAGTGCATTTCACACTTCCAGGCTGATCTACAGTCCAAATGTCACAATGCCAAGTTAATTCCGAATGTGTAAACCTGCTAAATCTGCAGGGGGTTGAATACTACTTGTAGGCACTGTACTATTTATGGCGGTTTTTATGTTTGGCAGCTGTCAGACGCTAAAAGACGCTTTTTATTGTAAAAATAGTTTTTGCATCACCACATATTGTGAGCTATAATTTTTCCGTATTTTGACCCACCGAGTCATGTGAGGTCTTATTTTTTGCAGGACGAGTTGACGTTTTCATTGGTACCATTTTCGGGCACGTGACATTTTTTGATCGCTTTTTATTCCAATTTTTGGGACGCAGAATGAACAAAAACCAGCATTTCATGAATTTCTTTTGGGGGGTGCTTTTACACTGTTCCGCGTGCGGTACAATTGATAAAGTGATTTTATTCTTCGGGTCAGTTCGGTTACAGCGATACCTCATTTAGGTCGTTTTTTTATGTTTTGTCGGTTTTTTGCAATGAAAACAATTTTATATAAAAAAATAATTATTTTTGCATCGCTTTATTCTGCGAGCTATAACTTTTATTTTTTGCTGATGATGCTGTATGGTGGCTCATTTTTTGCGGGACAAGATGACGTTTTCAGCGGTACCATGGATATTTATATGCGTCTTTTTGATCGCGCGTTATTGCACTTTTTGTTCGGTGGTATGATAATAAATCATTATTTTTTGCTTCGTTTTTTATTTTTTAAGGGGTTCGCTAAAGGGGATAACTAATGGGACAGTTTTATAGGGCGGGTCGCTACGGACGCGGCGATACCAAATATGTGTACTTTTATTTTTTATTTTTTTTTATTTTGAAAAAATGGATTTATTGGGGAATATTTTTTTTTTTTTACTAATTTATTTAGCGATTTTTTTAAAATTATTTTTAACACTTTTTTTTTTTTTTTTTTTACTTTATTACCTTGTCCCAGGTGGGACATCACTGTCCTGTGACAGATCGCTGATCTGTCACATCACAGATCACTGTGATGTGATCAATCTGTCACAGGCAGTTCTGCAGACTTCCTCATGCCTGCGCTTTGCAGGCAGTGAGGAAGTCAGCTCCCTACAGGCCCCCGAAGGCCCCCGTCGCCATCTTGGATCCGGGGGCCTGTAGGGAAAGAGCCCCCCGCAGCAGCGCTGCACATTGCGCTGCTGTGGGGGGCTCAGGGAAGCAAGTAGGGAGCCCCCTCCCTGCCGATGCTTCCCTTTAACCCCCAGTACACCGCGATCGCGTTTGATCGCGGTGTACAAGGGGTTAACGTGTCGGGGGCGGTCCGATCCTCACAGGCAAATAAATCAAACCATAGATATCCACAAAATTAAGTTATGTATAATAATGAGAAATGACACTGACAAAGTATCGAACGCATGAAGAAAGAAAGGTGCAAAAAGCCATGGAAAATCATGACACCAGCTGAAATATAACAGTAATTAGAAAGCAATCCTGCTACTTCTTGAAAAATAATATCAGCTGGTTACACTGATGGCATCTAAAAAGGTGTCTCATTATCAAGGTGCCACACAAGAAACATCTCATGATGCGTAAAACCAGTAAGCTGTCTCAAGACCATCACAACCTTATTGTTGCAAAACATACTGATGGCATTGGTAACATTAGAATTTCTAAACTACTGAAGGTTCTAGTGAGCCTTGTTGGGGCCATAATCCAGAAGTGGAAAGAACATAATTTCACCAAAATACGACAACAACCAAGTGGTCACTGCAAAATTTCAGACAGAGGAGTGAAAAGAAATATCAGAAGAGATGTACAAGAGCCAAGGACCACCTGTGGAGAGCTAGAAAAACCTAGAATCAACAGGTACAATTATTTCAAAGAAAACTACACTGCTCAAAATAATAAAGTGAACACTAAAATACCACATCTTAGATATCACTGAATGATATATTCCAGTAGCAAATCTTTATTCATTATGTAGTGGAATACGTCGAGATCAATAAAACTTAAAAATGATCAATGTAAATCAAAATTAATATCCCATGGAAGTCTGGTTTTGGAATGATACTCAAAATCAAAGTGGAAAATCAAATTACTGTCTCATCCAACTTTAGTTGAAATGCCTCAAGACAAGGAAATGATGCTGAGTAGTGTGTGTGGCCTCCACGTGCCTTTATGATCTCCCTACAACTTCTGGGCATGCTCTTGATGAGTAGGCGGATGTTCTCCTGAGGTATCTCCTCCCAGACCAGGATTAAAGCATCAGTCTGTGGAGCAACATGGCGTTGGTGGATGGAACAAGACATGATGCCAATGACAAAATGCAAAAGTGACCAAAACAACAGCCAAAAAGAATAAAAACAGAGAAATGGTCTGTGGTCACACCCTGCATAACAACTTGTTTATAGGGGTTGGCTTGCTAACATGCCTATCATTTCTACCTTTTTGTCTGTTCCATTTGCACAACAGCAGGAGAAATTGATTCACAATTGGTGTTGCTTCATAACTGGACTGGTTGATTTCACAGAAGTGTGATTGACTTGCAGTTACATTGTGTTGTCTAGGTGTTCCCTTTATTTTTTTGAGCAGTGTATAAGCAATGCACTCAACCTCCATGGCCTGTATACACACTCACCACACAAGAAGCAACAACATTTAAACAAGCCTGTGAAATACTGGGAAAATATAGTCTGATCAGATGAGTTCAAAATTGAACTCTTTGGATGCCATAATAAAACCATGTTTGGAGGCCAAAAGGCACTGCATATCACCCCAAAAATACCATACAATCAGCAAAGTTTGGAGGTGGGAACATCTTAATGTGGGACTGTTTTTCAAGCTTAAAATCATTGAAGACGGAATGAATGGACAAATATACCAAGACATTCTTGACAAAAATCTTCTGCCATCTAACAGGGTGATGAAGATGGATTGAGGGTAGACATTTCAGTAAGATAATGATGCCAAAATACACAGCTAAGGAAACTCTCAATTGATTTCAGAGAAAGAAAATAAAGCTAATAGAATGGCTCAGCCAATTACCTAACCTGAATCCGACAGAAAAATTATGGAACGAACTAAAACTGAAAGTTTGTAGAAGATTGCCATGGAACCTTCAGAATTTGAAGAGTGTTTGTGTGGAAAAACGACCAAAATCACACCTGAGCAATGAAGGCAACTTGTTTTTGCATACAGGACGAATCTTGAAGCACTCTTCACCAACAAAGGCTTTTTTTACAAACTATTAAATAAATTTCAGAAGCCGTGTTCAATACTTTCTCCATGTGTGATAAATCATTATTACACATAACTTAATTTATGGACATCTACGGTTTGATTTCTTTCTCTGTGTGGATTGGATGGGTTGTTACAGACAACTAGTGAAAATTTCATGTCAACAGTACCTTTAGAAACATATTTACTTAGAAAACTGGTGACGTGTTCAATACTTATTTCACCCGCTGTATGTATGTATGTTTGCACACACAGTGTGTGTGTGTGTGTGTGTGTGTATATATATATATACATACACACATACACACACACAAATACATACATGGTATATACACACATACATATACATACTCTGTAAGACAGCTCAAAATGTTTGAAATGGCCAAAGACTGTAGAAAACTGCCATGAATGATAATGGTGCACGCTAGAGAACCCAACACAGGCTAATGTTGTACAGAGTCTTTCTGCCCTTTGATAGTGTGTGTGCAGAGTCTTGTATTACAACGATTCAATGATAATATGACCAAATCAGTTCCTGATTACTTTACAGAAGTTAGCACTGCCAATAATATCTGACAAGTAGGGGCTTTGGAGTCAAGATTCAAAAAGTGCAAGGAAAGAGGGGCATTACATAAAATATCAACTTTTAAGTTTAGCACTTTTGTAAAGCTGAGCCACTGACAACCCTTATTGATTAATTCACTCATACATTTTTCAGCAGGTATATTTCCTTCTTCTAGGGCATTCCAGAGCATGAACCCACATTAAAATCTAAGATAATCATTGATATGTCCAAACACAGACTAGTCAGATACCAAGCATGCACAATATGACACTTATGCCTAATAAATGTAAACACATATGATGGATTTCAATATCCACCTCACCATGCACATTAACCACAGCAATGACCAAACCTTTCGAGTTGGAGGTGAGATTACACAATGAATTTAAGAGAAAAAAAACAGCATGCACAAAACACAAAAAAGTAGGCAAAAGACGAATAAAACAAAGCAAGTGAAAAGAAAAAGTGAAGATAAAAAGAAATGAAAGAGGGAGATATTTGCCAACCTATAAGAGGCTGAGTAGTTATTGAAGAGTTTGATTCCGAACGTAACATTTTACTTCCATGATGATGAACTAGCGAAAAAAGAAAGAATACCAGTCAAGTAAAATAATGGAGAATATTAGGTAAGAAAGTAGAAGTAGTAAAGTACTGCTATAAGTGACAACATATAATTAAAAAAAGCTACAAGAATTCCATGTAAGCACAAAACATCAAACATCCGACATCTATTATAGTCTGCATACATCACCATACTGATCCATTTGGCCTCCATGCTGATCTGCTTAAAAAATTTCCCATATAATACATAGTTTGACAACTAATTCATTTCTTAACCATGATGACTTTACAGTATTTGAATTTATGCCAACTTGTCATCAGGAGTGGCTTCTATACTACAATACTAGCGGACTGGTAGCCAAAGTTGCATTCAATAAATGTTAATCACATCTAAAAAGGTTAAGTGTAATACACATACAATATATTGCTTATACAGTAGCAGACAGTGTATACATCCTTAAGAAAAATTATTGGAGGGATTTTTTAAGCAGCCCCTAAGGCTATTGAGGAAACCTGGGAAGGTTCTGCGCAAGAGCGCGAAAGGTCATGACAAGCATCAGTCTGGGTGAGCAGAACCATCCTGGGACACATCAGAGGTGGAGCTAGCATGAGAAACCCAGGGATTTCAGCACTTGCGGGGCAATTAGAAGATGAGATGAGGGCTGGACAGGTGACTGTGAGGAGCGGAGAAGCCAGAGAGGTATTTATGTATTGTTTTATACATTTTTTAATCTTTTGATGGCCCTTTACGGCTCAGAAAAGTGATGTCCAACAGCTGCTATTTAGCTAAAACCACGCAGAAGTGAATTACAAAAAAATCCGCATTTTGGTAAATGAGAATTTTTGTAAAATTCGAGAACAACTCAAGTACACTCAAATGTATTCACCCATCTTTACTCTTAATATAACAAAAGCCATTTAATTTTTATAGTTAGGTGTTGTATCAAACTTTTCTGTGCCTGGATATCTTTTTGCATCAGGATTTCTTTGTCATTTTAAGTAAAACTCCCTTTGTACATAGTGGATGTTAAGCAACTTAAAATGCAGCTTATGGGTGGTTTCTCACAGAGATTTTTGAGCAGAAAAAATGCTGAGGTTTTTATGTGGAGTTTACAATATGTGTTTTCTTTTTTGTAGTTTTTTGTTTTTTTTTTGTAAAAAAAAATTGAAAAACACACCTTGTGCTCTATGTATGTTTTTTCCATCTACTTTTCAATAGGCTTTTCTATAAGATCGGAAAAATACATGAAAAAATGCATGACAACAATGAATAAAAAAGCCACCCAAAGCATTTGTACAAACACATCATGGTGTTTTTATAAGCCAAAAGAAAACCGCGTGAAGGAATCCTATTGGTAGGATGAAGCAACCCGATGGCCATTCTGGTAGTGATACCTTGTTCTTAGACTCTATAAGTGCTTACCTCTACATGGATCATTTTTCACTAGAAACTCATCAAGCGCCATCCAACCTCCACCTACACGAACCATCACTGTGCTCCTCAAAATACGAACAAGGCGAAGTTGCTGGGAATCGCCAAACTTAGGAAGAGTGAAAAAAGATCAAATAAAACAATTGAACTACAAGCAACATAATATACATTATTGGAGATTAAATTTGATCCTATTAGTCACCCAGAGTTGATTATATTTAGGCTTCATTCAGATGTCCATGTTTCACGTATATGTTCTATCCATGCTTTCCACAGATAGAATAGGTATCCAATATCGTCTATGGGGCTGTTCACATTACCGTATTTTTTTAAAGACTGAGTGTCCACAAAAAAAAGAAACAAAAGCTGAAGACATTTCCGTTTTTGTTTAGATTCAGGTTTAAAACCCCAAATGCATTTTATGATTCTATGATAAACTCGGCCAACACACTTGTGCTAGCACTGTTCATGTTAACTGACTGATAGAAGCTTGAGAAACCTCCATCATTTTTTAAGTATGAAAAGAGCTGATGAAATTCTGATAGTAACAAATGACACTAATATGATCTAGGACACTGATGAACATTGGTCAGTTTTATTTACACATGAAGAAAAACGGACGTCTGATTGAAGCCTTAATCTGTGTAGATCTGAGAACACCCATGCAACACCAATTAAAGGCAAACTGATTAAAGCAATGGTCAACAGTGACAGCAATGAAGGAAGGGGAGTAAATAATGTAGTGACTCACAAACATGTTATCTTCATAACATCATTCACAATTAGAGATGGTGCAAATTGTTTTCCAGGAACCAGTTCACAGGCCAAGTCTGTAATCTGTGACCATCGCACCGGAGCCTTGTGAACCACCTCTTACCGGATGGCATCCCCGCCTCCTCTTTTTATTAGGCGACCAGGTGCAATGTCATCATTGCAGCGTGACGCATATGTGATGTCGTGACAGGTCAGATGAAGGGGGGGGGGAGAAGGGGGGGGGAAGGGGGGGCAAGGGGGGCCAGGAAAGGGACGCGCTGAATCCTGTCAGCCTCCACTGACCAGCTCCGGCCTCTGGACGCCGCAGGGCTCTCCCCAGCTATCACATCCACATCATCTGGCCGCACTTCTCCGCTCAGGTAGAGGGGAAACGGAGGGGGGATATCCAGGATGGTGCAGGCACCCTAACTCCGTCTAACCCCTTCAGGGGGTGAGGAGAGGGACCGTCCGCCGCCTTGCAGCACCGCCGCCTAGCGTTGGTGGAGCAGTGGGGGCCGCACGGACTAGTCTTGTGTCTCTGTTAAGCCCATGGTTTCATACCTAGGGGGGGCCAGGGCTAAGTCCGGCATCGTGTCCCACGTCGCGGGACAGGATACGTGGAGGGACACTCGCACGTGGTCGCCCGTTGATGGTTTGGGGAAATCGGACCCTTTCAATAGGATCCGTTGCCCCGGTCTAATCTTCATAGTAAAAGCAAGAGAGAGAAAAAAAAAAGTCTGGGGAAAATGGCCCAGATATGTCCCACGGTGCGGGAAAGGATATGTGAAGACGATACTCAACACGTGCTCGCCCGTTGATGGTTTGGGGATATCGACCCCTTTCAATAGGGTCCATCGCCCCTGTCTTATCTTCATGGAAAAGAAAAAGTAAAAGAAGTCTGGAGAGACCCAGACATGTGTGCCTCCAAAGACACTAAGCAAAAAACTGGTTTCCGCCCGTAATCGGGGCGAGGGTGTAGGCGGCGGAGGAGCTAACCTTGTGTTGTTTACTTAGTGTCAGCCTCCAGATGGCGGGCATACACCCACAGTACCTGTGTCCCCCAATGAGACGAAGGAGAAAACTCCAAGCTTTGAGACTTTCTGCTAATTTTCCGCTCAAAAAACTAATCAGGATTCAATGTGAACCCACTCTAAGGCTATATTCACATTTTAAGGTGGGCAAATCTGTTTTTCAAGCAGAAACCACATCTGGAAACATTCCTTTTTCGGGAAGGTTTTGAAAGAGTATTTCTTTTTTTGAAGCATTTTCTGAAGCAGCTTTGTAGTGTTTTTTCCCTGAAGTACTTTTTGCAGCCTTTTGATTTGACAGAGGATCAGGATCCACTTTAAAGATATGGCATGCACTTTTTTATACCCCACCAGACATTTCTAAATATGTCTTCAGGAAAAAAAAAAAAACACTTAAAACCCCCCATATGATTCACAAAGTGAATTTCTCATATAAATGAATTGGGACAGTGTTCCAAACATTTTTGGAGCCAATCTCTTAAAAAAAAAAATCCTTATATAACGTTATATGAAAATAGCCAAAGACAACTGCAATGATTCATTAAGACTGGGGTTTCACATACCAGTCTCAATGGGGGCATGCAGGAATAAGATAAGCCTAGATCCTATCTCCATATGTAGTACTGTAGGTGTAATAACAATAACAATATTAGCAAATACTACCAATTAGAAATGTAGTATAGTTCTCCTGATTCGCTATGTTGGTTACCCCATGTGCAGGGCATTGCAGTAGTTTGGGTATCCATGGTTAAACCTACTCATAGGGCTCATACCCAATTGCGAGAAAAAAAAAAACGGTCCGATTTCTGGACCGAAAAAACGGATGAGTGCTATGCAAGTGTCATGCACTCGAGTGTAATGCGATTTCCGTGTGACATCCGATTTTAAATGAGGCTTTACATAGTGCAGCTCTCTGTATGAAAAAGCTCCTGTTAAAATTTCATAGTAAAACAGAACTGTACACATCGATTTAAAACCAAATAATCCCCAAAACCCACACACATACATATACAGTGGGGCAAAAAAGTATTTAGTCAGTCAGCAATAGTGCAAGTTCCACCACTTAAAAAGATGAGAGGCGTCTGTAATTTACATCATAGGTAGACCTCAACTATGGGAGACAAACTGAGAAAAAAAAATCCAGAAAATCACATTGTCTGTTTTTGTTTCATTTTATTTGCATATTATGGTGGAAAATAAGTATTTGGTCAGAAACAAGCAAATCAAGATTTCTGGCTCTCACAGACCTGTAACTTCTTCTTTAAGAGTCTCCTCTTTCCTCCACTCATTACCTGTAGTAATGGCACCTGTTTAAACTTGTTATCAGTATAAAAAGACACCTGTGCACACCCTCAAACAGTCTGACTCCAAACTCCACTATGGTGAAGACCAAAGAGCTGTCAAAGGACACCAGAAACAAAATTGTAGCCCTGCACCAGGCTGGGAAGACTGAATCTGCAATAGCCAACCAGCTTGGAGTGAAGAAATCAACTGTGGGAGCAATAATTAGAAAATGGAAGACATACAAGACCACTGATAATCTCCCTCGATCTGGTGCTCCACGCAAAATCCCACCCCGTGGAGTCAGAATGATCACAAGAACGGTGAGCAAAAATCCCAGAACCACGCGGGGGGACCTAGTGAATGAACTGCAGAGAGCTGGGACCAATGTAACAAGGCCTACCATAAGTAACACACTACGCCACCATGGACTCAGATCCTGCAGTGCCAGACGTGTCCCACTGCTTAAGCCTGTACATGTCCGGGCCCGTCTGAAGTTTGTTAGAGAGCATTTGGATGATCCAGAGGAGTTTTGGGAGAATGTCCTATGGTCTGATGAAACCAAACTGGAACTGTTTGGTAGAAACACAACTTGTCGTGTTTGGAGGAAAAAGAATACTGAGTTGCATCCATCAAACACCATACCTACAGTAAAGCATGGTGGTGGAAACATCATGCTTTGGGGCTGTTTCTCTGCAAAGGGGCCAGGACGACTGATCCAGGTACATGAAAGAATGAATGGGGCCATGTATCGTGAGATTTTGAGTGCAAACCTCCTTCCATCAGCAAGGGCATTGAAGATGAAACGTGGCTGGGTCTTTCAACATGACAATGATCCAAAGCACACCGCCAGGGCAACGAAGGAGTGGCTTCGTAAGAAGCATTTCAAGGTCCTGGAGTGGCCTAGCCAGTCTCCAGATCTCAACCCTATAGAAAACCTTTGGAGGGAGTTGAAAGTCCGTGTTGCCAAGCGAAAAGCCAAAAACATCACTGCTCTAGAGGAGATCTGCATGGAGGAATGGGCCAACATACCAACAACAGTGTGTGGCAACCTTGTGAAGACTTACAGAAAACGTTTGACCTCTGTCATTGCCAACAAAGGATATATCACAAAGTATTGAGATGAAATTTTGTTTCTGACCAAATACTTATTTTCCACCATAATATGCAAATAAAATGAAACAAAAACAGACAATGTGATTTTCTGGATTTTTTTTCTCAGTTTGTCTCCCATAGTTGAGGTCTACCTATGATGTAAATTACAGACGCCTCTCATCTTTTTAAGTGGTGGAACTTGCACTATTGCTGACTGACTAAATACTTTTTTGCCCCACTGTATATATATGTGTGTCATTGATATGTGTGTATAACAGGATTTTTGGGTTGCTTACCGTAAAATCTGTTTCTCGGAGCCTTCATTGGGGGACACAGAGACCATGGGTGTACGCTGCTGCCACTAGGAGGCTGACACTATGCACAAAAAAAGGGTTAGCTCCTCCTCCGCAGTGTACACCCCACCGACCGGCAGGAAATTCCTCAGTTTGTGAGAAAGCAGTAGGAGAAGTAACAGAATAGATTGAAAAACAGGACAACTCAACTGTAAATAACCAACAAACATAAGAACAGGAGTTGCAGAACATGGGAGGGTGCTGTGTCCCCCAATGAAGGCTCCGAGAAACAGATTTTACGGTAAGCAACCCAAAAATCCTGTTTTCTCGTTCGCCTTATTGGGGGACACAGAGACCATGAGACGTCCCAAAGCAGTCCCTGGGGCGGGAAAGCAAACTTCCATCAGGCCTGCGGACTCACCACCGCTGCATGCAGAATCCTTCCACCTAGGCTGGCATCCACCGAAGCGTAGGTGGGGACCTTGTAGAATTTCACAAATGTGTGAACCGATGACCAGGTTGCAGCTTTACAAGCTGCAGCGTGGAAGCTCTGTGGCAACCGTCCAGGAGGTACCCACTGCCCGGGTAGAGTGAGCTCTAATTCCCGGAGGGGTCAATCGATGTATGACCCGGTAGGCCTCCAAAATTGCCGATCTGATCCAGCGAGCAATAGTAGCTTTGGAGGCCGGCTGACCTCTCTGCACCCCATCTGGAAGGATGAAGAGAGAGCCTGTCTTCCGCAAAGAAGTCGTCCTAGCTAGGTAGACCTTCATCGCCCTGACCAAGTCCAGCTTGTTCAAGGAGCGGTCCCGAGGACGAGCTGGACCCGGACAAAAGGACGGGAGAACAGTATCCTCATTCAGGTGGAAAGTGGACAGCACTTTAAGAAGGAAAGCGGGCGGAGGCCGCAGAACTACCTTGTCCTAGAGGAGTACCAAGAAAGGAGAGCGGCAAGAGAGGGCCGCCAATTCCGACACGCGCCGGATGGAGGCGATGGCCACTAGGAAGGCTACTTTCCATGAAAGGAGGGATAGAGGAAAGTTCCCTGAGAGGTTCAAAGGGAGGACCTTGCAGAGCCTCAAGAACCAGATTAAGATCCCAAGGATCTACGGGCGCTCGGTACAGAGGAGCCGTATGAGCCACTCCTTGAAGGAAGGTTTTGACCTGAGGACGGGAGGCCAACGTCTTCTGAAATAAAATGGACAGCGCCGAAACTTGACCTTTTAAAGAGCTGAGGGCAAGGCCTGCATCACGCCCTGCCTGAAGAAACGCCAGGACAGAAGGGAGCGAAAAATGTATGGGCAGAATGTCGGTGGACTCGCACCAAGTGAAATAGGCCTTCCAGGTACGGTAATAAACTTTGGAAGACGATGGCTTTCTGGCCCGGATCATAGTATGAATAACTCGATCCGAAAAGCCTGATCGTTTCAAAACCTCGGTTTCAACAGCCACGCCGTTAAATTGAGTGGCCGAGAATTGGAGTGGCAAATCGGACCTTGAGACAGCAGATCTGCCCTGTCTGGAAGCTTCCAGGGGGCGTCCGCGAGAAGGTTGACGATGTCCGTGAACCAAGCCCTTCTGGGCCAATTCGGGGCGATGAGTGACTGGAATTCCTTCCGCCTTGATTTTCTTCAACAGCCTGGGAAGAAGAGGCAGAGGAGGGAATAGGTAGGGGAGCTTGAACTGCGACCAAGGAATGGCCAGAGCGCTGGCGCCCACTGCGAGAGGATCTCGAGCCCTGGATACAAACTTTCCTGTTGAGGCGAGAATCTAGCAGGTCTACGTCCGGGGTTCCCCAACGACGGCATAGCTGAAGAAATACCTCCGGACGTAGGGACCACTCTCCCGCCACTAGACCCTCGCGGCTGAGAAAATCGGCGGCCCAGTTGTCCACGCCAGGAATGTGCACCGCGGATATTGCCGGGACTGAAAGCTCTGCCCAATGAAGAATCTTGGACACTTCTGCCAGGGCTGAGACACTCCGTGTCCCCCCTGGCGGTTGACATATGCCACCGCTGTGGTACTGTCTGTCTGAATCCGGATAGGCAGGCCCTTGAGAAGCCTCTCCCAGTGAACAAGAGACAGATAAATCGCTCGTATCTCGAGGACGTTGATCGGCAGAGCTGACTCCTGAATCGACAATCGACCCTGAACAGTGTGACTGCGGAACACTGCCCCCGGCCGAGGAGGCTGGCATCCGTTGTCACAATCTGCCAGTGAATGGGAAGGAATGGCCGTCCTAGGGAGATGAGAGGAGACATCAACCACCAATTGAGGGACTGCTTGACCCGGTATGAAAGACGAAATGGGCGGTCCAGGGAAAGAACAGACCTGTTCCACCGAGACAGTATGGCGTGTTGGAGGGGTCTGGAGTGAAATTGGGCAAAGGGAACCGCCTCTGTCGCTGCCACCATCTTTCCCAGGACTTTCATGGTTGTCCGGAGAGATGGAAGTCGTAAGATATGCAGCGCTCGCACATCCCGCTGCAGGGAGCAAGTCTTTTCTTGTGGGAGAAAACCTTCGATAGACGATTGCCGAACAATAGACCCAGAAACACAAGACGTTGTGTCGGAAAAAGGCAGGACTTCCTTTTGTTGATGAGCCACCCGAAATTGGACAGGGTGTCGGGGACGATGGTAAGACTTTGGCGAGCTTGATGAAAGGATGGAGCTTCGATCAGAATGTCGTCGAGGTACGGAAAAAGAACGAGACCTTTGATTCTCAACAAGGCCATCAACGCTGCCATGATCTTCGTAAATACTCTGGGTGCGGTGGCGAGATCGAACGGCAGTGCAACGAATTGGTAATGTTCCTGGCGAATCGCAGGAATTTCTGATGGCCGGAGAATATGGGAACATGTAGATAGGCATCTTGAATGTCTATTTAACACATGAACTCCTGCGTCTCTATGGAAGCGATTACCGACCAGAGACTCCATTCGGAAATGACGCAGTCGGACTGTCTTGTTGAGTAACTTGAGGTCCAAGATGGGGCGAACTGTACCGCCTTTTTTCGGTACCACAAACAGGTTTGAGTAAAACCCTGTGAACCGTTCTGACTCGGGGACGGGCACGATCACTCCAGAAGTGAGGAGAGAGGCGATGGACGCAAAGAACCCCGGAACTAAGGCAGGATCTTTTGGAGGTTGGGACTCGAAGAAACGATCCCGGGGACGAGAAATGAACTCTATCTTGTATCCTGATGATACCACCTCCCTGACCCAAGCGTCCTCTACTGAGGCAAGCCAGCCGTCTCTGAAGAAAAGACGTAGACCTCCCAATTGGGAAGGACTCTCGGGGGTTCGTTGATAGTCATGCTGATGTGGACTGTCCAGATCTGGATCCGGAGGTTCTGCCCTGGGAGGAGTGAGATCGCCTGGAGGGAGTGGGTCTGAAAGACGCCTTTTTTCTATCCTGGCGTACCTGCGTTTTCTGTTGGTTAGAGAAGTTGGCTGCCGTATTGAAACGGTGGAATTTCCGAAAGGGCCGAAACTGACGTTTTAGCGGAGGTCTGCGAGGCTTGGACTGAGGGAGGAGGGAACTCGTGCCTCCAGTGGCGTCCTTAATAATCTGATCCATCTGGGATCCGAAGAGACGCGCTCCCTGAAAAGGCAGATTGGTAAGAGACTTATCTGAATTCAAATCCGCCTGCCAAGCCTTGAGCCAAATTGTACGTCGGATTGCCACAACGCTGCTTGACGCCTGAACTGCGCAAGATGCGACATCCAAGGAGGCAGAGAGCAGATAATCCCCTGCATGGGAGATCTGGTTGGCCAGTTCGGACAATTGCTCTGGTTGGGCCTTACCTAGGATGCCCTTGCAGAGATCCTCTGCCCAAGTGGCTATGGCCTTCGCTACCCAAGAGGAAGCGAAGGCTGGGCTTAGCACCGCTGCAGCCGCTTCGTATGCTTTGCTAAGGATTCTATAATCCTATCATTCGAATCCTTTAGTGACGCCACACCTGAAATCGGGAGGACCGTGCTGTTAGACAGTCTGGACACGGGTGCGTCTACCGAGGGGGAAGCAGACCAGTTGTTGGTGAGCTCCTTGGCAAACGGGTACAGCACGCCGAGGCGCTTCCCTCTTTGAAGGCGCCTGGTCGGATTTTCTCTTTCCCTGGTAAGGATCTTGCCAAACTCAGAGTGGGAGGCGAAGACCCTGGAAGGTGTTTCTGCCCGTCTGAACGAAACCTCCTGTTCTGAGGATTTCGCAGGGGAGTCTGAGATTTCGAAGGTGTGGTTAATCGCAGCAATGAGGTTCTGTACCGTAACCTTCATGTCCGCGTCCAGCTCTAAGATCCCTTCGGATGACACATCCGAGAACGCTTCACCTGACTCGGGTCAGGAGGCACGGGAGGGCGACTGCTGGGAAGGACTATGTGGGGATGTGAGGCCAGGAGGGGATCCCGGCCGGTGATCCTGTCTGGGCCTTTGCGGCTTCTACTGGCTGGCTCAGATGGAGCTTCATGTGACCTGCTGGACCCTGCAGAAGTGTCCAGGGGCAACTTATCAAGGACGGCTACTATGGACTGAGACACCCTGGTGAGGCCTGCCACAGATTGTGAAAGAAACGAGGCCCAACCAGGAATGGGGGGTTCGCTTTCACGTGGCGCAATAGGTGGCTCCTGGACGGAGTCATGCTGAATGGGATTGCTGCAGTCCAGGCAGAGGGGTGGGGGCAGGCGGACGGCCACGCTCAGCCTTAGAGATAGGATAATGAAGGAGAAAAGAAGAAACCTGCGGAAATGCTGGAAGGTTGGGGGACAGAAGGCAGAGAAGGGTGTCAGTCTGCAGTTGCAGAGCTACTCACGATGCGGTGTCCCCAAAGGTGCTGATACACGGCTCGTCTGAAGATGCAGGGCCCCAGCAGAGGAGAACGTGGAATCCCTCTGTGTCCGGCTGACATGGTGATAAAATGGCGGCAGCCTGAGGGAACCAGGATAAACGCGCGCCTTCAAACGAAGAAGATGGGCGGAGCTAGCTGCTGAGGCAAAGAGGGTACCGCCCGCTGCCCACCGCAGGTTCTGAGAGGCGGTGGGTGGTCCTAGAACGGGCGGGAGAGAAGCCCGCCTATGAGAGAGAGAGCGGGGGGGCGTGGCCGCGACGTCAGAGAAGGCCCGAAATGAAGCCGGGGACTAAATTAATGGCTACGGCCGCCTGTCAGCGCGGGGCGGCGCGGAGGTCTCGCAGCGTCGCCGCGGCCACCTCCCTACCTATCACCTGGATCCCCTGCCGAACGCCGAAGAAAGAAGGAGGTGGAGAAGCATAGAACAAGGCCCGCGCAACAGCCGGGGCCCGTACGAATGCGGCGGGCGCCGGGAGGCGCGGGCGGCGCAGAGACTCCACAGTACTCCCTCGGCGACCGCTCCCAAGAATCCTGAAACCGCCAGGGGGCTGCGTCTTGGACTGCATACTCACCTCCGTTTGCAATAAAGGTACCTGATATATCCCACGCTGTCTGCGTCTTTGTGGTATCCGCGCCTCATCCGACCGACAGGCTCTGGTAGGCGAGTGGGTGGGAGGCGGGGGCGAGGACTCTCCTGATCGCTGGCACGCACCCGTGCTAAGCTGTGGTCCCGCCACTGAGAGCTATGAGGATACGGGGTGGCAGTACATGCCGTACTCAGTCTCTTGTGGGAGTACAGTAGTGACCATTCACACTGTATCCCTCCGGAAACCTGAAAAGGAACGATGCACATCGAGGTAGATATGGGTCTAATGAAAGACCCGTGTCCACCTCCTACTGACACTAAGCTAAACTGGGGAATTTCCTGCCGGTCGGTGGGGTGTACACTGCGGAGGAGGAGCTAACCCTTTTTTTGTGCATAGTGTCAGCCTCCTAGTGGCAGCAGCGTACACCCATGGTCTCTGTGTCCCCCAATAAGGCGAACGAGAAATATATATATATACACACACACACATATATATATATATATATATATATATATATATATATATATATTTTTTTTTTTCTATTTGTTTATATCTAATGTTTTGTGAGTTGTCAGTGTGATTTTACAGTAGCCGGACATGAATTGCCGGCTTTTCAACGGACACCGATGCGTAAAGACCGGCATTCGCATGGTGCGAGTGCTGTGTGATTTTTTTTTCTCGCACCCATTGACTTGCATTGGCGAGTCTTGTCCAAGAATCGCAGCGATACGCAGTATGCTACGATTTTTTTCTCAGTCCGATTTCGGCTGAGAAAAAAACACGCAAATGAGATGTCACCTATTGAATAACATTGGTCCGAGCGCAATCCGATTTTTTAACGGATTGCACTCGTCCGTATTTATCGCAAATGGGTATGAGCCCATATAGTGATAGTTAGCTAGCTGCTAGTGGTCGTAACCATGGATAACCAAGCTACTGCAAATTCCTGCAAATGGGGTAAGCGACATAGCGAATCAGGGGAACTACACTACTTTTATAATTGGAGGTATTTGCTACTTTTATTATTATACCTACTACATATTAGGATAGGATCTTGAAGATGGGATTACCTCTTTAATGAATTTGAAACATTTAATCTGTGGTGCGTGTCTCTATGCACTTCCATCAGAAATGTTACTTCAGTTAGGGACTGGAGAAATATTTCTGGCGTAATGTACATTGATACTTTTGATTAATTTGTTGGGCAGGCGTTGCCATACGCATTCCCACCCCACCTCCTCCCAACTCTGCCCACGCTGACGGAACTGGCTGAAATTATAGTAAAAATGTCAAAAGTTGCCATTTTTGGTACATGGTGCAAAAATTTTGTTTCTTTTCAAAGTGTTTTACTCCAGAATTCTGGCAAAATCCCTTTGATGAATTTTGATCAAGGTGTCTTAAAAGACTACATACCACTACTGCTTCTCCAAAACAGGAGTCCTAAAATGTAGGTAGCGAGCTTTGGTCTCTGACTTTATAACAGAACTCTAAGGCTGTGTGCAGACGCTGCGGAATCCGCTGCGGATTAATCCGCACGGATTTTGCAAAAAACGCAGGTCAAAAGACCTGCGGATTATCTGCAGTTTGGTCCTGCGGATTCACCATCTCCACAATGGTGGAGATAGGAACCCGCTGCGGATTCCGCAGAAAGAATTGACATGTCAATTCTTTCTGCGGTTTCAAAACCGCAGCAAATCCGTGAGGATTTTTCCGCAACGTCTACACATCGTTTTTTTTTACCATTCATTTGAATGGTACTGTACACCGCAGCTAAAACTGCTGCGGGTCCGCAGCGGCCAAAACCGCTGCGGAATCCGCAGCGTGTGCAGTGCACATACCCTAACATGCAACACTAAGGGTGGGGTGATTTATGTTCCCCAGGAGTTGAAGCAAAGATTAAGGTAATAAATATTGGACACACACAGCTGAGGATGTGGATGGTGTGGTTACTGGACATGTGGTTGCATGCATCAACAGCAATGATAAGGCGATTATAGGGCTTTACCCGCTAGCCACCGTCTCAAGGAACTAATGTACTAGAAGCTAACCGTATAGCAATATATACCAAGCGTCAGGTACGCAGATTATCTGCAGTACTATACTAGGATGGATATCGGCTATAAAATATTTAAAGGTTGAAGGAAGAGATATTAAGTGTTTATCCATTAGCTGACACTCTGCATAGTGCTACTCCTAGTATATAATCGTATGATCTGTATTGGTACATTACAGGGTATACATTATAACATAAAGTAGATAGGGTGCTTCACATTAAAAATTATGTTGGTTACATTGGATTTTGTAGGTTACATTTTTCTGTGAATATAACGATTTGGTTGGCGACTACTATGACTTTCTGATCCTCTAATGCCATGTGAATTGATTGTTCATCGTGCTGGCAATGTCAGATTTCTTGCATGACAAAACCATGACAATCCATCTGAGCCACCAAATTACCATGGAAGAGAAGTTGGAAAATACTAATCCGCATGCAATGCACATTTACTACGGAGACCATCCTATGGCTACAGAACTACTGTTCAGAAGTAACGCAAGGTGACAGAAAATGTTTGATATCCGCTGTGTAAAGACCCTCCACCAAAGCAATGATGGGACGTGTAGGTTAGGGTCAGGTGACATGGAGCAAAGCTTAGATGACCATCTATATACATTGGAAACATTTTACTGGTTTATACCTGATTTCCAAGGAAGAACTGATTGCATAGAAAAAAATGGAAAGAAAATAACGTTAGTACATGGTTTTCTAGTAAACGGTTTCAGTTTTTGGATAATATAAATAATTGCATATTAAAGAGTAAAAGTAAACGTTTTTTAACCAAATTTTTTCCAGAATTTAAAATGATGAAACTTTGCAACTTGACTGAATTCTCTTCAGATTTTAGCAAGCCCACGTACTTTTGGTAATAAGCCAATAGGTTGGACCCGTCAGTCCTCTACAGTATATCTTCAGGATATATTGTAAGGGCTTACAATGAGAATAATGTTTAATATAGTAACTTTACAGAGGAACTAAACTTTCAAATTTTCTTTTTGGTCCAGAGTGGAAAATTATGAAAATATGCAAATCACTTTATTAATGGATTTATCTTCATTCCTATAAAAGAAAATTACATGTAAGTGGCTTCCAAACCCCTACTTTTCCCAAGTCTATTTGTCTGCCTATAGCTGCATTGATATCAGAACGTACCCATTTAGATTACTGATGATAGCAGTGAAAGTGTCTGCACCTGTGTCATCCTCTGAGTGTTGTGCTGCTGAAGGACATTGTTCTGTTAAGCACAATTCTCAGAGGAGGAGATAGTTGCCGTCCCATTCACTGCCATCATCTGTACTCCAAATGATTTTGTACGGATATTAATGAAAGCAGCCAAACTCACTGGTGAAAGGCATGGATTTTTTTAAAGGAATGAAGAAAAGTCCTCTAATAAAGCGATTTGAAAAGTTTCATAACTTTACATGACAGGTGAAGGTCCCACCTCTCGGCTCATTACCAGGAGAATGTGCGCCTGCAAAAATATCCATAAAGATCAAAGCAGTTGTACCCGCACACATCGCCATTGAAGTTGACAAGCTGCTAAACAAAAGTTTCCAAAATGCAAACAAAAAAATGGCAGAAAGATTCTGGCTACCGGTTGTTAATTAAGCTCTTTCTACCGTAAAATGGAAATGTTCCTTCCCAACAATGCGTGATAATTGTGTCATTTGACTAAGTAATGCTTTTACTTACCCTGTATTTGTTGTCCCCAATTTGCTCCACTTGGAAACGTTTGGCACACTTGCATTTTGCCACTTGTCTTGTAACCTGGAAAAATATAAATTATATCCTATTTCTTGCGCACATAAAATATTTTGACTCTTTTGGACATTAGGAATGAAGTACCTCATCTTCAATTTTGTCAGCATCGGTTACAGGCTTGTATGCATCCTTGTTGGGGTGAAGGGCTGCCACAAACTCATAGTAGTCAATGTAACCATCACCATCCCGGTCAAAGATGTCAGCCACAGCGCTCATCTCCAGACGACTAGTGGGGAATTCTAGAAAAAAAACGAGTGGCGCATCATTAATAAAATACTTATGATATATTCCAAAACAAACTATGGCAAAATATTTCACCATAAGACAATATACAGCATATACAGTATATGAATTCTTAAATCATTATCAAAAGCAAATGCAGTCATTTCTCTACAGAACAGGATGCAACAACTGTTAATTGGGAAAAATTGCATTATATTCAGAGGTCAGTAATCTAATAACAAGGAAAAATTAAAATATTACATTAGAGAAGACGATGACATCAAAGTTCTGTGCACTGAAGAACTGTAATGTGGTTAGCGAGTCTATACCAATGTCCCGAAATAGGATTTCAGTAATGACTGTTTGTAGTAACCAATAGGATGATCAACCCAATCACAAACTATTTCTATTATCAGATACAAGATGAAAATAATGTGAACTAAAGGCTAAGTCTGGAAAAAATAATTTTTCATAAAAATGTGTCTCTGACACTCTACTGTCACTTTAAACAAGGATAAACATGTTATTGTACAGATGTATACACACTAACCGTTCTACAACTTTAGTTAAAGGGCTTGTCGCCTTTCAAAAAACATTTCATTTTCTTATTACTTACCCCTCTCCAGTGGCAAATTTCCACCAATGCCCCAGTCTCTGTTTGTCTGCAGTGCTGACATCACGTTCACATAAACACAGAGCTCAGCAGCTTTGACTGTTCGGATGACACGAGCTGCTGAGCTCACCGATTGTGTGAACGTGATGCAGCCAAACACAGAGCTAAGCAGCTTTGTCTGTTCTGATGACACAGGCTGCTGTGCTCACTGATTGGCTGCAGTGCTGACATCACATTCACACAAACACAGAGCTAAGCAATGTCCAATTATTACCAAAATTTGCCAATCCTGGTGTTCTGTGGCAAATGCCAAGTGTTCTGCACGGTGTTGGGCTGTGAGCACAACCCCCATCTGTTGCTGGGTTGTTGCCCTCCTACGGCCCCCTCCACGTCTCCTGGTGTACTGGCCTGTCTCCTGGTAGCGCTTCCAGCTTCTCGACATTACGCTGACAGACACAGCAAACCTTCTTGCCACAGCTCGCATTGATGTGCCGTCCTGCACATGTTACCACGAGTGTGAAACCACAACCAACATTCAAAAGTGACCAAATCAGCAGCCAGAAAGCATTGGTACTGAGATGTGGTCTGTGGTCCCCACCTGCAGAACCACTCCTTTATTAAGGGTGTCTTGATCATTGCCAATAATTTCCATCTGTTGTCTATTCCATTTGCACAACAGCATGTGAAATTGATTGTCAAACAGTGTTGCGTCCTAAGTGGACAACTTGAGTTCACAGAAGTTTGATTCACTTGGAGTTATATTCTGTTGTTTAAGTGTTCCCTTTATTTCTTTGAGCAGTGTATATATCAGCATATAAGAAAAAGTAGTACTGCATACAATCAGAATTGTGTGCAAAACATGAGGTAAGTAGTAGTATATATTAAGGTGCAAGTGCATAAATAGAATGCTTGAAGCAAATGAGGTAGAGGCAAGCAACTGAAAGTGCAAGTGTCTAAATGAAATGCCAGTGCATTAATAAATCATCACATACTCATCTGAGACAGCAGAGGATATAAGCCATGAGAGAAGTATTGTGCAAAACTAAATCATACATAGTGATTAAATTGGGCTTCCAAATGTGGCTATCAAAGTGCGGTTACCTCATGTACGTATGAAACAGCCCCCAGGATGCGCCCACCCCTTTTGTAATAACCGGACATTGTTTCGGTTATTTTCTTCTTTCTTCTGTCCATTACAATTCCGAGTTGTCCTTCATGACTATCCATGTGTACACAGCCTGTGGGTATTATTGAATTTTCCTCACATTCTTGTTATCCCACATCATCTATTTAGGTGTACTTTTACTTGAGTTCCTTGTTTAAACACAAAGCTAAGCAGCTTTGTCTGTTCTGATGACACCGGCTGCTGTGCTCACCGATTGGCTGCAGTGCTTACATCACGTTCACACATAAACACAGAGTTCAGCAGCTTTGACTGTTCTGATGACACAGGCAGCTGTGCTCACCGATTGGCTGCAATGTTGTTGACGTGACATAAGCAATGCAGATCAATAAAAGAGACTGGGACAATGTCGTACAGCCAGCACTGGAACTGGAGCGGGAAAGTAATAATTAGAGATCAGAGCAAGTGCTCGTTATTTGAGTTAGCTCATGGTGCTTGGGTATGCACTGAGTAGGGCAGGTGTGCTAGTGAGATGTTCAAGTCCCTGAAGCTGCACATTTCGTGACTGTTATAGAGCCGCAAAAGATACGGGAATTGCCCGTGTGTATCAGGCAAAAAACATGTAGCCTCTGGGACTAGAACATGTCACTCAAGCACCTGGGCTACTCAGTGCATAACCTAGCACCCTTCGAAAACTCGATGCAAGGGATGACGTGACCGACCTATCTAGATCCGGACACGAGTCCCTTACTGCACAAAACGGGACGGGTGGACAGCTCCCGCTGACACGGAACGGCACGGCCGCAGGTGTGCAGAACCTGCGACACGTGATCGCTGGAGGAGGGGCCAAGGCAGGGCCAGCTGACGGTGCTCCTGGAACAATCAGCGGAGCACCGAGGGGGGACAGAATGGGGAGCCGACAAGAGTGTAGACAGAAGAGTTACCGGATATAAGCAATGTCAAGAAACCCAGCGGGCAATACCAGAGCTGAGGGAACAACCGGAAGGGAAGTCAGTAACCAAGCCGGGGTCAGAAAACCAGAATATTCAGACAGAACCTAATCAACAGGCAAGTGCAATGTGGGGGTCAGGCCGAGTCAACAACGGGATATACACAGATGAGGTAGGCACAAAGCACAAACACACCAATGTACAGAGGTCACTTAACTCAGCCGTTAGAGTAGCTATCTCTCGAAACATGTCGGTATTGTGCTGCCTTTCAGCCACCGTCTTACCCCCAGTGTGACGTCACGCTAGCCCTGCCCCCATCACACGCTGAGTCCCTCAGCGTTGCTCTCGGCCGGAGCGCGCGAGGCAGCCTCGGTCTCCACTTCCATACGGATTAGCAGCAGCAGCCGCCCCAGCCCCCACGCTGAGCACCCAAGCCTGCCTCACTGAGCACTGGCCCTGCAAGTAAGTGCACCAGAATCAAGCACCCCGTTCCACTAGTGGGAACAAGCTGTCACTAACGCTCATTCACTTTGCAGGAACTGTGCCATCATTTGTTTTGACAGGATTAATCATTCTGACCTCGCCTGTTGAAATTGGCATACAGTAAGGTCAGCATTCAGTTATCATCCCAAACATCTATTTATCCCCCTCTTTTTTTTATTTTTTTTATTTTGGTGTTTCATTTTATTTTTCAACTATTATATTTTTTTACATCAAAAACAGGCTGCAACATTCCAATCTTAATACCTAGCAATGGCTACATTTACAGCATGTATTTTATATGGTTCTGATTTCCTTAAGTGAGTAAATCAAGATTAGTTCATTTTTTTTTTTTCCTCTGAAACACACTAACAGGCTCACCCCCATTTAACCCTATATTATCTACTCAGCAGTTTTGGCATCCAAATGCAAGGCAATATACATCTATGACAAGGTGAATAGTCTCAGGATACTGCTATACATCCACCACCACGTGATTTTTTCACACACCAGCAAGTGAGTACTCAGTTATATTATTTTTTCATTTCCCAGTATAGCGCGGTGTATTTCTTTTCTTATCATTTACATCTAGTTATGAGTTTTCAGCCATTTCCAATTTTGCAAGGGAGCACCAACTTAGCAGCACCTACAGTTACATTATATAAAACCATCTTTGTGGCACTTACTTGAAGAAAGAATCCCTTCTATAAATTCTTGTCGTGTTATTTTTCCATCCTGGTCTTTATCAATTCTACGGAAGAAATCCATCACTCGAGATTTTTTATGGTTCATCCAGCGCATATATTTCTTTCTCCAAATGTCAAAATCGAAATTGGCAAATTCTCGTAGCTGAAATGAGAAGGCCTCTCTTTAGCATACACATTGACTGACAATTGAAGTGGATGAGGATATGTTTTGGCGCTCTAAGGGTGCATTTACACTGGCTGGTAGCAGATGTTTAAATAACCACCAAATGGCTGCTTGCAAGCTGAGGGCAGCCTTCACATCTTGTTGAGGCGGAACGCATTTCCTTGCACACAGAAAGATTGTATGATGATATCATGGATTTCACCACCATATGTGCTGTTTACATTATTTTTAAGCAAATGTTTTGCTTGTTTGTCAAGTGATTGTTAGCATGATTTGACAGGTTGATAATTGCGAGATGAGAATTCCAGTCCAGCATCATCAGTGTAAATGCATGTCTTAAGATTTAAATTTTGACCAGGATATTGTATTGTTACCCACAATTTTCTGGGCCTTTATTTTGAAGAGCCATAAAGGGAAACTGTCAGAGGGTTTTTGCTATTTAAACTGAGAGAAGCATAAAATAGGGTAAGAGAGCCCAATTCCAGGGATGTGTCACTTAGCAGGCTGTGTGTTGTAAGTTTTAATACAATCAGTGTTTTATCAGCATTATCATTACAGGACTAGGTCCCACATGCACAACAGTCCAGCTAATCTGTATAAGCCTGCCCCCACGACTGAATGGCAGATCGGTGACAATGTACTGTGTGGAGGGCGGTTATTCACTGCTCAACATTCTGACTACATCTACAGCAGAGAAAGGAAGATTCTATCAAAATTGCACCAAGCAGCCCAGTAAGTGATACACTACTGTAATCAGGCTCTCTGCACCTACATTATGCAACTCTCATATTACATGGCAAAAACCTGCTCACAGATACCTTTTAATGTTCACAGTTAATTTACAATAAGTAAATATATTAAAAAGGTCCCCTGTTTTTGTCTTAGAGGATATCCTATAAAATAAATATCTGTACATACACTACCGCACCTTTACCCATTATGCACAAAACCTTTGTCACAGGACTTCTGAGAGACTAAGGAACCACCTTTTACATGTCTGCTACAGCATAAGGAGTAAAGTCCAGGGGCAATTTGAAACTCTGAGGAAAACACTTACAGAAAGTACAGAGCAAAAATTACAACAATACTACAACCAACTATGGACCTTTCTGGTTCATAACAAGGAAAAGAAACTACACAGATTGCGCCTCAATTCAGGACTCTATACAAACAGATACAAAACAAATCCAAAACCTGACAACTTGGACAACCACTCCATTCCAGACACAAAAGCATCTAACTGTGTCATCAATCTCTCAGATTATAAACCCAACAAAGTGGAACTGGCCGTGCTTTCTAGAGGACTCTCATTTTGTCCCACTAAGGCCCTAGATAAAACTGAACTCTGCAGTGATATGGAACATTATTTCAGGAGACTGCGCCTGAGAGAATATTTTAATGATACAGAAGATTCAGAAAACACTCAGACCGAAGGAAAAGGGATCCTACCAACAAAGAAGCAGTCAGACTGGACACCTCCACCTGGACGCAACGCTCATTTGGATAAATATATAGACTCATTCAGACATTTGATAAAATCCAAAATCATAGACACTAACAGGAGACAAGCATCCAACATCAGTGCCCAGGAGAGAAAGGCCATACAGTCTTTAAAAACCAACAAAGATCCTGTGAACCTATGATCGCGTGCTTACAGGAGACACATCTCACTAGAGACACTATGCACTGGTTGTCAAGAGCCTGGATGTTAAAGACATATCATTCTACTAATTCCTCGTACTCCAGGGGGGTGTCAGTCCTAATACACAAAAACACACATTATGAAGAGCTGGGAGTGCATGTAGACAGTGAAGGGCAGTATGTATGGATTGCTTGCAGATTGTTCGGACACAAAATGATTTTAGTGGCTTTATATATCCCTCCACCTTACTCTAAAAAGAAACTACAAGCAGTAATGGAACTGACGGGCAGATGGGGGGAGACTCCATTGTTGATTATGGGAGATGTTAATAACACTATGAATGATTTTTGGGATAAAGTACGACCGGCAGGTACGGAAGCTGGACAGGACAGGATGACTGCCTTTGGCAAGTATGTAGGGGAAATTGGGCTGGTAGGTCTGTGGAGAGTACGAAATGAGGGTAAGAGGACTTTTTCATGTCATTCGGCAACACATGGAACACTGTCGAGGATAGACCTGGCTTTGGGGGATACCGCTATGGACGGGATGGTGGGGGAGGTGGAATACCTACAGAGGACTCTCTCGGATCATAGTCCTATGGTGGTCACGCTTCTGGTGAGATCTGCTCGGGGTCAGAGGGGAGGTTGGCGTCTACACCCGACGTGGCTTAAAGTGGTGGACATGGGTGGCATAACCAAAGAGCTAGAGCACTTCTTCCAAATGAACGAAGGGAGTAGTGAGGCCACAACGGTATGGGATGCCATGAAGGCATTTACGAGGGGACTTTTTATAAGTGAGATTGCGAGGTGTAAGACCAAAACTAGATTGGCAGATCAACAAATAAAGGATGACCTGACAAGAGCGGAGGCAGACATGATTTTGGCGCCAACGAGTGAAGCTCACAATAGACTAAAATTGGCTCAGGAGGCAGTTGATAAACTGCACATGATGCAAGCTGAGAGGAAAAGGGCATTTCAGCAAGCTCAATTCTTTGAAGAAGGAGAGAGAGTAGGTCACTTGTTAGCGGTGATATCTGCGGCACAAAGGGAGTCTTCCAGGGTGTATAAACTGAGAGATCAAACAGGGGCGACTGACAGACACAAAGGACATACTGGAGGTCTTCAAGGCATATTACATGGCACTGTACACTTCGAGAGAACGGGACACAGAGGGGGATGTGGAGAAATTTTTGGAAGGCATTTCACTACCTAAATTGTCTGAGGAAGATAGGTTGAGGTTGGAAGAACCTGTGAGTGTTAAGGAGGTGGAATGTGCAATACTGTCTATGCCCAATAACAAATCACCGGGAGCTGATGTCTACCTGGGGAGGTGTACAGGGAGTTAGTGGAACTGCTGGCTCCGAAATTGAAATCTGTGCTTGATGAGGCTTTAGTGATGGGGGCACTGCCGAGATCAATGGAGGAAGCGGTGATAGTAGTTCTGCCGAAGGAGGGAAAAGATCCCATGGATGCGGAGTCGTACAGGCCCATTTCGTTGTTGACAACGGATGTCAAAATACTCGCTAAGATCCTGGCCACCCGGCTCACCGGGGTTGCGCATACCATTATACACGAGGACCAGTCGGGCTTTATGCCTAACCGCTCCACGGCTGTTAACTTAAGAAGATTATTTCTTAATATGCAACTGCCTGCTGATAATGGTGGCAGGAGAATAGTGATGTCATTGGACGCTAGGAAAGCATTTGATAGCGTGGAATGGCAATACTTATGGAAAATCATGGAACTGATGGGATTCGGCCCCGCGTTCATGGCCTGGGTGAAGTTATTGTACTCATCCCCAAAGGCGGTAGTTAAGGTGAATGGAGAACAGTCCGGGATGTTTGACTTGCATAGGGGCACAAGGCAGGGGTGTCCGCTGTCCCCGCTATTGTTCGCGGTGGCAGTGGAGCCCCTGGCGGCCAAGATTAGAGCTGAGAGGGGAGTGGTCGGATTTAAATTTGGGAAGCTGGAAGAAAAAATATCATTGTATGCCGACGACATCCTGTTGTTTATGGAAAGTGCAGGAGAGACACTGGGGTGCGCGATGGATGTAATTAAACAATTTGGGAGCATTTCGGGACTGGAGATAAATTGGCACAACTCTTATGTCATGGCTGTGGATAGAGCAATAGAAGCGGAGGAGATAGATGAGAGGGGGAAACAACTCCAGCTAGTTTCACAGTTTAAATACCTAGGGATATGGGTAGCTCTTCCACTGTCCCGATTCACGGATCTGAATTTGGTTCCTCTGCTAGAGAAATTTAAAGGGAAAATAGGTGCATGGTGCAAATTGGCTTTAACAGTAACGGGTAGAACTAACCTGATTAAGATGGTCCTTATGCCACAACTAATGTACGTTTTGCACAATTCGCCGATATGGCTACCAAAAAAACGGTTTCGGGGCATTGATTCTATCTTCAGATCCTTGATATGGGGCAAGAAGCAGGCACGGATTAAATTTGGAACTCTGCAAAAAGGAAAGGAAGAGGGAGGACTGGCCGCACCAAATCCATGGGTCTATTTCTTGGCAGTACAGGGCCAGCATGTCAGGGGATGGAGAGAGCTCGATTGTGGAGGAGCAGCTCACCGGGTGCTGGTACATGTGACGGGGAGACGCCCACTTATCCAGGGTCTAGAGGATGGTACCTTTAAGAAACTGGGAGCACCATATCCTACCATAGGCATGATTCAGAAGGTATGGGACACCATTAAAAGGATCAGAGGGGTGGATGAGCTGACTAGGTACTCACCGGTGTGGGACAATGAGCATCTGCCGTAACTTAATAAGCTGCGTCAAATGGGCAATTGGAAGGCGAAAGGAGTAAGATATGTGTGCCAGCTGCAGAGTGGAACGGACCTGAAGACCTTTGAGACATTGAGAGAGGAATTTGATTTGCCTTCGGTATGGGGGTTTCAATACTATATGCTTCGACATGCTTGGAGGGCACAGTGTAGATTGGGAGCCATGACGGTTCAGGGCGACATTGTACTAGAATTTGTGTGTATGAAAGGAGGGACGAGGGGAGTTATATCGAGCATATATCATGATCTACTACACTCCTATCTGGGGGACAATCACTTCACTGCAAAGAGTAAATGGGAGAGGGAGGTGGGTACCCTCACAACAGAACAATGGGAGACTATTCTTGAATATGTCCCGAAGATCTCTCTAAGCGAGCAGGCACGGCTCTCCCAATTATATGTAATACATAGAACATACAAAACACCGCTGGTCCTATTCAAGGCGGGCTTGAGGGGAGACTCTAGCTGCCCTAGATGTGGCACAGACCAGGCCGGACTGTTACATATGTTATGGTCATGTCCGCGGCTGGTGGCATACTGGCTGGTCGTTATCAACAAAATTGAGAGAGCTTATGCATGTACGCTCGACAGGAATCCAGTGCTGTGTGTTTTGGGGGAGGTGGATGGGATACCTGTCTCAGAACATTACAAAGTGGCAATAGCGAGGTTGCTGTATGTGGCACGCAAACTAATAGCACGAAAATGGAAGGATTCGGAACCCCCCACTAGGAGGGAATTTATTGCTCAGACACGTACGGTAATGCATTTAGAGGAAAGCATTTACAGGCGAAGGCATGGTGAAAGCACTTTCGAAAAAATATGGTCCGCCTGGATGGCGGTGATATGATTGCTAAGACTCTCAAGTATACCCGGCATAAGGAGTATTGGGGGAGGGGGGGATGGCTTTGATTGTATTACTACAAGATATGTGAATTGTTACATGTATATTGATATCCACTGTTTATTGTTTAAAATCTTTTGAAACCTAAATAAAAATAACTGGTTTAAAAATAAAAAAAAAAAAAACAACAAAGAAATCATCATTAAACCTGCTGACAAGGGAGGTGCAATAGTCATGATGAATACGTCAGACTACATGAAGGAAGCAAACAGACAACTTATGGACACACGCTACTACAGAAAATTGGAGTCGGATCCTACACAGTACTATTACAAGGAACTAAACAAGTTGGTATCTTGCCTGCCTGACCAGTCCATAAGAGCCGGCGATGACTTGATACCAGAGAGTCCAAGAATATGGACATTCTACATGCTTCCCAAAATCCACAAATCTGGAAATCCAGGAAGACCAATTATTTCATGTGTGGGCACCCTTACTGAGCAGGTATCTGGATGGGTAGAGGGTATTCTTAAACCACTGGTGAAGGATACATTCAGCTACATTCAGGACACAACTGACCTATTGAATAAACTAGCAGCAATAGGTCCTCTACCAGAAGGAACCATCCTGGCCACCATGGATGTGGAATCTTTGTACTCTAATATCCCCCACCAAGATGGATTAAATGCCTGCAAATTCTTCATGGAAAACACAGGGACTGATGCTGATGCTGTGGTGAAACTTATAAAATTCATCCTCACTCACAATTACTTTGAATTTGACAACAAGATCTATCTACAGGAGATTGGCACAGCTATGGGAAGTAAAATGGCTCCACAGTATGCAAATCTTTTCATGGCAAAGCTTGAAAGCGACTTTTTGTCCTCATGCCCCATCAGGCCCCTGGCCTACTACCGCTTCATTGATGATATTTTAATCATCTGGACGGAGTCTGAGCAACAGCTAAAGATGTTCCACGAACAGTTTAATCAATTTCATCCCACCATCAACTTAACACTCAACTACTCCAGCACTGAAATTAACTTTTTGCACACCATCATTAAGCTAAAAAACAATGAAATAGAGATATCCCTGTATCAGAAGCCAATCGACCGTCCAACATACCTTAAATGGGACAGTTTCCATCCAAAACACAAAGAACTATATTATCTATAGCCAAGCCATCAGATACAATCGTATATGTTCCAACCCCATGGATAGAGACAAACACCTTGGTCGCCTCAAAAAGACCTCTTTGAATCAGGGCTACCATCCAAGAACAATTGAAAACCAAATTACAAGAGACACCAGAATGTCAAGGAATCACCTGCTACATTTCAAAGCTAAAGAAGAAAATAACCGGGTGCCTCTAGTAGTCACCTACAACCCAAATCTGGAAGTGCTAAGGGGAGCTGCACGGAAATTACAACCTTTACTACAAAAAGATGACCGATTACAATCCATTTTTCCAGACCCCCCACTACTGCGCTTTAGGCAGCCCCCAAATCTAAGAAGCATCATTGTCAGAAGCTCCCTGTCCTCTCCAACAGCTGCAGGAACCTTTCCTTTCAACCACAAAAAATGTAAAACCTGTCCATTTATAATGACCACGGACACGATAAAGATCCCCAATTCACATCAGGACTACAAGATCCCAGGTACTTTCAGCTGCATTACATCTAATGTGGTGTACTTAATTATTTGTACTAAATGTCCAACTGGAGGTCTGTATGTGGGGGAGACAGGGCAAAAGCTTAGAACAAGGATGAATGCTCATTGTCACACAATAAGAGAAAAAAGAATGGACCTACCTGTGGCAAAACATTTTTGTATGCCTGATCACAACAACACCATGGATATGAAATTACTGGTATTGAAAAGTAACTTCACATCTCAGAGAGACAAGAGGGTTTGGGAGTATAAATTTATGACGACTTTTGTTACTCTCAGTGCTGGAATGAATGTGTCGCATGGATTTATGTCTTTTTACATCAATTAAGGAATTTGCTCCTAACCTTGTGGGGGCATCACAACACACTAGGAGACCCCAATCAGAGAACAATAAAACATCCAGACTACTTATCTATGAACTGGTCCAATATTTATGTTTCTCCCTATCCCATAATGATACAGGAAAGATGTATATCTTTGTACCGTGTTAGCCAGTAGATAGAAAAATATTCAGAATTGAGAGTCCTCAGTGGTTGATACCTTTTAATGGCTAACTGAAAAGATGGTAACACATTGCAAGCTTTTGAGACTACTCAAGTCTCTTCATCAGGCATAGACTAATACAAAATCTGAAGAGTCACATATTTATGCACAATACAGCAAAGAAAAAATGCAATAGAGGAGACAAGTGACGTGAAGCAGAATTATGATTATTGGAGAGGGAGCCATTAAAAAGGTATCAACCACTGAGGACTCTCAATTCTGAATATTTTTCTATCTCATAATGATAATTCTGCTTCGCGTCACTTGTTTTATCTATTGCATTTTTTCTGTGCTGTGTTGTGCATATATATGTGATTCTTCAGATGTTGTATTAGTCAATGCCTGATGAAGAGACCTGAGTAGTCTCGAAAGCTTGAAATGTGTTACCATCTTTTCAGTTAGCCATTAAAAGGTATCAACCACTGAGGACTCTCAATTCTGTACATACACTACAATCTTTTGGGCTGAATGCTTCCCTTTAAAACAACACTGCCTGCAATCATACAAGATTTTGCCGCCCTTTTCTCAATGGATGTTATCTACTACTTCTGTGGCATGTTTGTAGACTTTAACGCACCACTCCAGCAGAACCTACACATAGTATTATACTTACCATATGCCATCTTTATCTTTTTTTGGCACCACTCCAGTCGGTCTTCTGCTGATTGTGACCTGCCGAATCGCTCCAGTGTTTGCTGGGCAAGCCGGAGGTCATAACTCAGTGTAAATAGAACGAGGAGGCCAGAACGAGGGACTCGTAGATTTCAGAGCTTGTGACCGTTACCTCTGACTTCCGATCAGTCAGAAGTTGGGGTCAAAATATGGCGGCGCAGATCAATGGCAGCAGAAGATGGCCGCTGGTGAGTATAATACTAGGGTCATTGCATTATTTTCACCACTCCAGCAGTGAAAAAAAAAAAACCGCTAGAGTATATAAAGAACAAAAAGGAAAAAACAGTTCACCCTCCTACTGCTTCAATTGGTCCCAGAGGACGTGATCAGCGCAACTGGAGGTGCTCAGACAAGGCAGAAGAGGAGGATGATCCAGCTCACAGGACAACAAGTTTCAATAAAACATCTAGTTTCTTTACTCAAAAAATGAGTTAAAAGCAGGTGAGTGTTCCGATATACTGTATATTTAGAGATATTTGGAGCTATAGTCCATGATAGAAGAAATGGAGGAAGAAATTAGATATTCTTTCCAGACCCGTTTCAAATGTCGCACATGATCTTCATATCCAGTTTAAGAACATGTGCGACGTTCGAAACGTGTCTAGTAACAATATCTATTTTCTTCCCCATGTTCCCCCATTTCTTCTATCATGGACTATAGCTCCATATATCTCCAAATCTATATCTGAACACTCACCTGCTTTTAACTTATTTTTTGAGTAAAGAAACTAGATGTTTTATTGAAACTTGGCGTCCTATGAGCTGGATCATGCTCCTCTTCTATGTTAATCTAAGTATATACAGATGCATCTCAAAAAATTAGAATATCATGAAAAAGTGAATTTATTTCAGTTCTTCAGTCATTACAAACTGACTGATCTATTTCAAGTGTTTATTTCTGTTAATGTTGATGATTATTGCTTACAGTCAATGAAAAGTGTGAAGTATCCACAATCAATGATGGTTTGGGGAGACATATCATCTGCTGGTGTAGGTCCACTGTGTTTTATCAAGACCAAATTCAGCAAACCCATCTTCCAAGAAATTTTAGATCACTTCATGCTTCCCTCTGCCGACAAGCTTATTGGAGATGGAAATTTCATTCTCTAGCAGGACTTCTCACCTGTCCACACTGCCAAAAGTACCAATACCTGGTTTAAAAACAACTGTATCACTGTGCTTGATTGGCTAGCAAACTCGCCTGACCTTAACCCCATAGAGAATCTATGGGGTATTGTCAAGATGAAAATGAGAGACACCAGACCCAGCAACGCAGTCGAGTTGAAGGCTGCTATCAAAGCAACCTGGGCTTCCATAACACCTCAGCAGTGCCACAGGCAGATCGCCTCCATGCCACGTCGCATTGATGCAGTAACTGATGCAGAAGGAGCCCCGACCAAGTATTGAGTGCATTTACTGAATATACATTTCAGTAGGCTAACATTTTGGATTTTAAAATCATTTTTCAAGCAGGTGTTATAAAGTATTCTAATTTACTGAGATAATGACTTTTGGGTTTTCATTGGCTGTAAGCCATAATCACCACCATTAACAGAAATTAACACTTGAAATACATCACTCTGTTTGTAATGACTCTATATAATATATGAGTTTCACTTTTTGTATTGAAAAACTGATAAAAATTAATTTTTTGATGTTATTCTAATTTTGTGAGAAGCACCTGTATATAAGATATCTGGAATCCACTGTGTTACTGAACGAAACAAAAGATTATAATACATTGGTATATATGGTACCTCCTCCAGTCTATCCAAGGCATCATTCAAGTTTCTTCTCCTCTCTAATGCCAAAAGCCAGACTTGTTGCCATTTGCCGACCAGTAAATTGACTCTTGGGTTTTTAGTTTCAATTGAGGTTTGTGAACCAGATGGATACAAGTTAGGAGTTGGTGAACGTTTTCCTGTTAAAATGCAGAATGTAATTTAAAAAAAATAAATAAAAAAATCAAAATCAAAAATCAAACAAGTACAGTAACTTTGCAACATGTCGTATCAGAGAAATCTGCTTCTTACTCCACCAGGACTGATGTTTCACGCTTAATTTATGGGCAAAATCAGTATTCAGTGAAGAAAGATGTTCACATTACTGAGATAAGAGGCAGCAGCTGGGGCATTTTAAAATTCTACAGGGGAAGGAGCTACAGGCAGACACAGACATTCTGCTGCTTGTTCCATATGGTTTCATAGATGTTTATGAGCACCAACTGCCATCTCCTATCTCAGTAAAGAGAAAGTCTTAATTCAATGACAGATTTTACCTGTGATTTGAGAACTTTGAGAATTAATGATCAGTCCAGGAGAAAAAATAAGTGGATTTCTCTGCTAAGATATATTACACAATTTCTTATTTTTACCTGTACTATTTATTTTTGAGAAAAAAAACTGTATATGAAAACAGTTACCTACATTTTTAATTTATCACATAGGTAGTTAGCTAGATAGATACTTATGAGGAACATTAACTATCAAACAAAAAGTCCTCATGTAGGCGCTTCCAGGACTGATGTAATTCAGGAAACTGATTACAATCTCTTTCCTATAGTTATAAGCAGTGGGGCTTTAACTACATAGCTAACTATAGCTATGATTTCTGTGGGTCTTTAATACTTACGGTCTGTTCTTCCTTTGCCTAAGACAGGGATTTGAGATTGACCTGACGTAGACTCTGTAGCTTTCCTCTTATAAGTCTTTGTAACTTTATCTACATCTGGCTGCTTCCTAGTCATTTCTTCCATAAAACTCTGTAAATGACAAGAGTTAAATAAAATGTGGCAGAAAATCAACAATGGAGCACATAATTTAATTAGGAGAAATTATTGTACCTGATGTTCTGCAATCAGAGCTTTAACTTCATCTATCTCCTCCGGGATGTCCTCCTTGTCTTTTTCGTTCAGTGTGGTTTCTGCCCATTGTAGCCACTGGAGCAAAGACTCCAGAAGCTCCTTTTTGGCTATTAAGTCATCCAAAGCAACAGTCAGCCTCTGTTGATGCTGTTTTGCCCATGTTAAGACCTAAAAATTAAAGCACAAAATACCTGTGATTTTTCCAATTTCTCCAGTCGTCTACCTTTACATTCAGCCAAATCGACCACAAATTAACACCAAAACGATTTCTGAAGCGTGAAGAGTTCATTTACAGTAGAAACAGTATTTTATAAATTTCCTCACCCATTAGATCCATCCAACTTATAAAACAAGTCACCATGACCACGTACAGAGATGACATGCACAAGTTACCTCCTCAAATCTGGCTCTGATGATGGTTATCCAGTGCTTTATTGTGGTAATAGAATCCGGGTGACAAATTGAAAGAATATCTTCTCCCATACTTGCTCCTTTATTCAGTTCAGATCTTTTCTCCTCCACTTTTCTCATAAATTCCTTAAAACAAGGCAAACGAAGATACAGCATGATGACCACACAGACAATGCTGTATTCTACATTCTGTACGGACAAAAGATTTTCTACAGTATCAGGAGACCATCATATGCTGTGAGGACTCCAGGAATAAAGCTTTCTAATCACTACCATTTAGGAAAATAGTGTTTCTCTATCGCTTCATTGGGGGACACAGGAACCATGGGTGTGTGCTGCTGTCACTAGGAGGTTGACTCTATGCCGTAAAAAAAATGTTAATTCCGCCTCCGCAGTATACACCCCCCCCCACGACCAGCTGTAGGAGAATCAGTTTTTGCTTAGTGTCAGCAGGAGGTGGACAGGGGTCTCTCTCCAGACCCATACCTACCTCATTGTGCATCGTTCCCTTTTAGGTAACCATTGGAGGGATACAGAGTGGATCTGTCACTACTGTATTCCTGCACAGGAGCTATGAGCACGGCGTGAACTGCCACCCGGTATCCTCATAGTTCCCGTTTACAGGGTGAGCAGAAAGCAAGGGGCTGCAGCATTTTTACCCCTCTTTTGCTTATCGTTACAGGAAGAAGGAAGAAGATAATGGATGGCACCTGACAGGTTTACCTTTTCGGAGTAGAGGTAGGGGCATGAAAGGTCTAGACCCCGGCTCCACGCAGAACCCAGCGGTTCTCTCCTTTCCCGCGTTCCGGTGCAGCGGGCCATCTTGGTGTCCCCCTCTCTTTTTTTCACCGGGTCCGGGGCGCGAAAAATCCAGCCCCTGGCTTCACGCCAGGCCCAGCGCACGCTTCCCCCGGCAGCAGGTCCCAGCGAAGCACTTCCGGGGTAGGCTCCGCCCCCTAGCATCGTCTTCCGGGACCGGCGCCATCTTGGCACCCCAGGGGTCCTGGAGCCTGGTTCCGCCCACCGGCTTCTGGTGGGCATATAATGCTTCTAGACAGTGGCAACGGCTGTCCACGCTGCTCTCTCTCTCTCCTCTCTCTTCGGGTCGGCGGTGTTTTCTCTGAAGCGGATCCAGTTGGCCCTTCTGACGGAGTATCGGGGACACAGGACACCGGTACTGTGAGTTGCTGCGCTACAGCTGTCACTCTCTCTATCTCTACACAGCTCTTTACCCCCCTAACCGCCAGCACCAGTTAGTGGTCCCATTCCTCCTCCTCTTCATCTGCTACCATGGTTAAATACTTTGTATGTACCTCATGTAATGGCAGGCTTCCTTCAGGTCAGTCCTTCCCTCTGCGCCTTGACTGTAGTAAACCCACTGTATTATCTACGCAGGAAAGCAGGAGCAGCCCCCCTTCCTTTCCTGTCAGAACCCCTGCAATATCTCAAGAGGCTGATGATGCTGCCTTGCCCGCCGCCCAGGGGTCATCTTTTGCCTCAGGAAACAGTGAGATTTCTTGCCCAGATTGGGCTTCCTCCTTGTCTAAATCCGTGGCCGATCTTACCAAGGTGTCACAGACCTTGGTAACGGTACTCGACAAATTGCCACTTCAGAATCTAGTGGCCTTCGGCACGCCAAAGGAGTCCTTTTTGGGTCTTCTAGAGGCCATAAGAGGTTCAGACAGGACCACCAGCCCAGGTCCCCTTCTCGCTCAATCTCACCATCAGAGTTTGGCTGGCAGTCTGCATCATCCCGATCCTCCTCCCCAGAATCAGGCGAGGCGTTATCAGAGACACCCTCAGAGGAAGGTTCAGAGTACAGGCCAGAGCATTCCCAGGACATCAAGGATATGGTCCAGGGCCTCATTGCCACGGTCAATGAGACCTTTAACATTCAGGACTCCGCATCGAAACCCGCTGCTCAGGCGTTTTCGTTTAAGCGGCATAAGTCCCTCTCCAAAGTCTTTGCTTCCCACACAGATTTTGAGGAAGTGTTGGCCAGGGAGAGGGAGAATCCGGCTAGGCAGTTCTAGAGAGGAAGTAGTTTTGGGACCCTGTATCCCTTCCCTCCGGAACTCACCGCCAACTTGACAGCCTCCCCTTCGGTGGATCCGAAAGGGGCGAGACTATCTACCAACACAGTCCTTCCACTTGCCAGTGGGGCAGTCTGTAGGGATCCTAATGATAGGATGGTGGAATCCTTGGCAAAATATGCCTTTGAGGCAGCAGCCGCTATATTATGTCCGGCCTTTGCCTCAGCTTGGGTGTCTAAATCAGATACAAAATGAGCCAAACAACTTAGACAGGGCATTCTGGCCGGGGCACCACCGACAAAACTAGCGGGACAGATCTCACAGGCAGGGGGGTACATGGTATCGGCAGCCTTGGACACCGCGCCTTGTGCAGCTCAAGCGTCCAGTAACAATGGTAGCTGTCCGGCGGACTGTCTGGCTAAAAGCCTGGCAAGCCTATTTATCCTCAAAAAAAAAAAATCCCTTACTGGTCTTATTCTTTTTCAGGGTTCCCACCTCTTTGGTCCAATGTTGGACCAAATCATTAAGGACGCGATCGGGGGCACAAGCTCTCTTCTCCCTCAGTCCAGGTCTCGCAGATACGCCCTGAAACGAAAGGCCCAACCTTTTTGTTCCTTTTGTCGTACTCCGACGACAGACGCCTATGCCCAGGGCTCACAGAGATCACAGGCGACTAAGGACAAAAAAGAAAGTGTCTTTTCGGGTCACCCCTTCATGGTGTTCCCGTAGCTCCCACAGCAAATCTGCCAGGACTGGGCCAGGCAGATCCTTTTTAGCCTGACGCTTACAAGGATCCCAGCTTTTTTCCCCAAGTTAGGAGGCCATCTTCTCTTCTTCAGGGACATTTGGCTGAGTTTGGTAGAAGACACTTGGGTAAAATTAGAATTAGTCTTACCGGTAATTCGGTTTTTAGGAACCTTCCACGACAGCCATATCGGAGGATGTCTCCCCGCTCTAATAAGGGACAGGAAATGCACAAGAGGTTAAATAACCATCCCCTTCCTGCTATCTCCAGTGTTTTTTCTGGACACACTACCATGTATAGTTACCACCAAGGTGTAGGAATCATCCAATAAGAGTATCAGATAGGGAGGGAAATTAGTGCTGTCGTGGAAGGTTCCTAGATACCGAATTACTGGTAAGACTAATTCTATTTTCCCTAGTCACCCTCCATGACAGCCATATCGGAGAAATACCAACCACTAATTTCTTAGGGAGGGACAACAGTCTGCAGAACATATCTGCAAAACGTTAAATCCCTGTTGAAATGTAGTGTCTGGTGTCTGGTGAATGTATGTACAGACGACCAGGTGGCGGCTCTGCATATCTGCTCAGAAGATGCGTTCCCTCTTTCTGCCCATGATGTTGATACTGGCGAGTAGAGTGGGCTTTCAGAGATGTAGGAGGAGGAACGTTCTGTGACGAGTAGGTGAGGCTGATAGCTTGCCTGTTCCAGTTCGTGATTGTAATTTTAGCCGCCTTTTTGCCTTTATTCCAACTGGAAATTTGAATAAATAAAATCTGGTCAATCCTCCAACTCTCCGTCTGCTGGAGGTAGAAGAGAACTACTCTACAGACGTCGAGGGTCTGAAAGGCTTCTTCCTTCATGTTGGAGGGGTGGTTTGTACAGAAGGAAGGTAATACAATGTCCTGGAACCTATGAAAGTTTGAGACTACCTTAGGCATAAAGAAGGGATTTAACCTTAGGAAGATGCTATCTTCCGTGATGGTCAAGTGTGGCTCCTGTATTGAAAGGGCCTGTAATACTCCTATGCGCTTTGCGGTAGTAATTGCTACCAAAAACAGTTTTTAGTGTTAAGTTTTCCAGAGCCGTGGAAGACAGTGGCTCAAACGGTTCCCTGGTCAAGCCTTTGAGAACTAGGTTCAAGTCCCACGGAGAAACTGACTACGGAGTCTGGGACAGATTCTAGTTGCTGAGGTTATGAATCGCTTGATCCAGCGATGGCTTGCCAGATTTTGATTGTAAAATGAACTAAGAGCTGATACCTGTACCTTTAGTGTACTAGGAGTGAGCCCTAAAACTAAGCCGTCTTGAAGAAATTCTAAGATCTGTGTAATATTAGGATGGAATGGGTCCAGGGCACTTAGGGAACACCAAGATGCGAACATTTTCCAAATCTTCCCATAAATGGCGCTAGTCATCCTCAGCCTAGAATGGCCAGTGGCCCTGTAGAGTTTGGATCACTTCCTCGGAAAGGCCTCACTGTACAGATAATGGACTTACCTGGACGCACCCAGACCAGGATTAGAATAACCGAGATACATCCAGCATGTTGTGTGCTCCTCCTCCCCTCGGTCCACGGGTGGGGGTCATTTCAATCACCCCTCCCCACAGCTGAATTCCCCAGCTGCTCAGCGGCTGCCCCTGCACACTCGGCGGTGCTCCATTCTGGTCCCGGCCCGCCTCAAGCTGCTTAGCGGCTGCCTGACGAGAGCAGCCACGCTCAGCCCAGAAGGGCCGGTGGCTGGGGCCCCGGACCGTGCCCGCAGTCCGGTAACTGCAGGCCGCGTGTGCGTTCCCGCCCGGCACACAGGTGGAAGGCAAACAGGAAATTCTGCGCCAGTCCCGACGCCACCTCTGGTGTGCACGTGCGCCTGGATCGCATGGGGAGCAGGACGCCAGGGAGCTCCAAGAGGACCCCGGCCGCACAGCACCGCCCCGCCTTACTCCGCTGAGGGGGCGAAGGAGGGGCGGGCAAGGGTCCCGAGTTAACACCAAAGTGGAGACGGGAGCAGTCATCCTACGGAGAGCAGAGCCCCCGACCATTGACTGCCCGGCGTTACAGGTATCTGATGTTGTAGTGCCTCCGGTCACCGGCCACGGCAGCACTAGCATGCCCCATAAGGGACAGGAAAAACACTGGAGATAGCAGGAAGGGGAGGGTTATTTAACCTCTTGTGCATTTCCTGTCCCCATTAGGGCGGGGAAACATCCTCCGATATGGCTGTTGTGGAAGGTGACTAGAGAAAGAGGTGGTATCCACAGGATACAAAACAGACTTCAACTCGATTGCGCAAGACCGTTTTTTCGTATCCCGGCCACCAAGACACACGTCTCTTGCTCCGAGTTTTTTTGCAGCCATCTCCTCTCTCCTCAGCTCAGGATTAATCATCCCCGTTCCCGAGCAGGAGCGTTTCACAGGTTTTTACTCAAACTTGTTTGTGACACCAAAGAAGGATGGCTCAGTTCGGCCGATACTAGACCTCAAGAGGTTAACCCCTTAAGCCCCAAGGGTGGTTTGCACGTTCATGACCGGGCCAATTTTTACAATTCTGACCACTGTCCCTTTATGAAGTAATAACTGAAACGCTTCCATGGATCCTGGTGATTCTGACATTGTTTTCTCGTGACATATTGTACTTCATGTTAGTGGTAAAATTTCATTCAAATAACTTGCGTTTCCTTGTGAAAAAAACGGAAATTTGGCGAAAATTTTGAAAATTTCGCAATTTTCCAACTTTGAATTTTTATGCCCTTAAATCACAGAGATATGGCACACAAAAAACTTGATAAGTATCATTTCCCACATGTTTACTTTACATCAGCACAATTTTGGAACCAAAATTTTTTTTTGCTAGGAAGTTATAAGGGTTAAAAACTGACCAGCGATTCCTCATTTTTGCAACACCATTTTATTTTTACGGACCACATCACATTTGAAGTCACTTTGCGGGGTCTATATGATAGAAAATACCCAAAAGTGAACCATTCTAAAAACTGCACCCCTTAAGGTTCTCAAAACCACATTCAAGAAGTTTATTAACCCTTTAGGTGGTTCACAGGAATTTTTTGAATATTTAAAAAAAAATGAACATTTAACTTTTTTTCACAAAAAAAATACTTCAGGTTCAATTTTTTTTATTTTACCAAGGGTAACAGGAGAAATTGGACTGCAAAAGTTATTGTGCCATTTGTCCTGAGTACGTTGATACCTGATATGTGGGGGGGAACCACTGTTTCGGCGCATGGCAGAGCTCAGACGGGAAGGAGCGCCGTTTGACTTTTTCAATGCAAAATTGGCTGGAATTCAGATTGGCGCCATGTCGCGTTTGGAGAGCCCCTGATGTACCTAAACAGTGGAAACCCCCCACAAGTGACCCCATTTTGGAAACTAGACCCCCCAAGGAACTTATCTAGATATGTGGTGAGAACTTTGAACCCCCAGTGGCTTCACAGAAGTTTATAACATACAGCCGTACAATTAAAAAATCATATTTTTTCCACAAAAATGATCTTTTCACCCTCAATTCTTATTTTTCCAAGGGTAACAGGACCCTAAAAGTTATTGTGCAATTTGTCCTGAGTACGCTGATACTCCACATGTGGGGGTAAACCACTATTTGGGAGCATGGCAGAGCTCGGAAGGGAAGCAACGGCATTTGACGTTTTTGGCTGGAATTGAGATCGGACACCATGTCGCGTTTGGAAAGCCCCTGATGTACCAAAACAGTGGAAACCCCCCACAAATGACACCATTTTGGAGACTAGACACCCCAATGAACTTAGCTAGATGTGTGGTGAGAACTTTGAACCCCTCAGTGCTTCACAGAAGTTTATAATGCCTGGGCGTGAAAATAAAAAAAATCGTATTTTTTCCACAAACATGATCTTTTAGTCACCAATTTTTTTATTTTCCCAAGGGTACCAGGAGAAATTGGACCCCAAAAGTTGTTGTCCAATTTGTCCTGAGTACGCTGATACCTCATATGTGGGAGAAAACTACTGTATGGGCACACGTCGGGGCTCGGAAGGGAAGTAGTGACGCTTTGGAATGCAGACTTTGATGGAATGGTCTGCGGGTGTCATGTTGCTTCTGGAGAGCCCCTGATGTACCTAAACAGTGGAAACCCCCCACAAGTGACCCCATTTTGGAAACTAGACCCCCTAAGGAACTTATCTAGATGTGTGGTGAGCACTTTGAACCCCCAAGTGATTCACAGAAGTTTATAACGCCCGGGCGTGAAAATAAAAAAATCATTTTTTTCCATAAAAATGATATTTTTGCCCCCAATTTTTTATTTTCCTAAGGGAAACATGAGAAATTGTACCCCAAAAGTTGTTTTGCAATTTGTCCTGAGTAGGTGGATACCCTACATGTGGGGGTAAAACACTGTTTTGGCGCATGGCAGAGCTTGGAAGGGAAGGAGCACCATTTGACTTTTTCAACGCAGAATTGGCTGGAATTGAGATCCGACACCATGCTGCATTTGGAGAGCACCTGATGTGCCCAAACAGTGGAAACCCCCAATTCTAACTCCAACCCTAACCCCAACACACCCCTAACCCTAATCTCAGCCCTAGCCCTAACCCTAATGGGAAAATGGAAATAAATACATTTTATTATTTTTCCCTAACTAAGGGGGTGATAACGGGGGGTTTGATTTACTATTTATAGCGGGTTTTTATGTTTGGTAGCTGTCATACGCTAAAAGACTCTTTTTATTGTAAAAAATGAGTGCTATAATTTTTCCATATTTTGACCCACCGAGTCATGTGAGGTCTTATTTTTTGCAGGACGAGTTGACATTTTTATTGGTATCATGTTCGGGCACGTGACATTTTTTGATCGCTTTTTATTCCGATTTTTGGGACGCAGAATGAACAAAAACCAGCGTTTCATGAATTTCTTTTGGAGGGTGTGTTTACACCGTTCCGCGTGCGGTAAACTTGATAAAGCGCTTTTATTCTTCGGGTCAGTACGGTTACAGCGATACCTTATTTATGTCTTTTTTTATGTTTTGGCGGTTTTATGCAATGAAAACTATTTTATATAAAAAATAATTATTTTTGCATCACATTATTCTGCGAGCGATAACTTTTTTTATTTTTTCACTGATGACGCTGTGTAGTGGCTCGTTTTTTTGCGGGACAAGATGACGTTTTCAGCGGTACCATGGATATTTATATGCGTCTTTTTGATCGTGCGTTGTTGCACTTTTTGTTCGGCGGTATGATAATAAATCATTTTTTGCTTCGTTTTTTATTTTTATTTTTTAAGGGGTTCGCTAAAGGGGTTAACTAATGTGACAGTTTTATAGGGTAGGTCGTTACGGACGCGGCGATACCAAATATGTGTACTTCTATTGTTTTTTTCTTTTTTTATTTCCAAAAAATGAATTTATTGGGGAATATTTTTTTTTTTCTAATTTATTTAGCGATTTTTTTAAAATTATTTTTACACTTTTTTTTTTTTTTTTTAAACTTTATTAGGTTGTCCCAGGGGGGACATCACTGTCCTGTGACAGATTGCTGATCTGTCACATCACAGATCACTGTGACAGATCAGCGATCTGTCACAGGCATAGACGCAGACTTCCTCATGCCTGCGCTTTGCAGGCACTGAGGAAATCAGCTCCCTACAGGCCCCCGAAGGTCCCCGTCGCCATCTTGGATCCGGGGACCTGTAGGGAAAGAGACCCCCGCAGCAGAGCTGCACATTGCGCTGCTGTGGGGGGCTCAGGGAAGCATGGAGGGAGCCCCCTCCCTGCCGATGCTTCCCTTTAACCCCCTGTACACCGCGATCGTGTTTGATCGCGGTGTGCAAGGGGTTAACATGTCGGGGGCGGTCCGTGACCGCCCCTGACACATTGTGCCGGGTGTCAGCTGTGATAATTAGCTGATACCCGGCCGCGATCAGCGGCGCTCACCACGTGGGCGCCGCTGATCGCTGTGACGTATTATCCCGTCCCTGGGAATTAAGTCCCAGGGCACATGGACGGGATAGTACGTCACATGGTATTAAGGGGTTAAACAAGTGGGTTCGCCTATGGTGTTTCAGGATGGAGTCGATTAGTTCGTTGATTGCTTCTATGGAGGAATAGAAATTCCTGTGCTTCATAGACATTCGGGAAGCCATTCCTATTTTTTCGGGGCACCAGAAGTTCCTGCGCTTCTCTACCCAGCAGGAACATTTTCAGTTTGTGGCCCTACCATTTGGTCCCATATCTTGACGATATTCTCATCAAGGCAATATCCTTTACTCAAACTCAAGAAAACACATCTGTTGTCCTCAACACTCTGGCCCGGTTTGGATGGCTTATCAACAGGGAAAAATCCTGCCTTACGCCAACACAGTGCCTAGAGTTTTAGGCATGCTATTCGACACCAGTCGGTCAAGGGTTTTTCTCCCTGAAGGGAAAAAGGACAACTTTCCAGCAGGGATTCTTTCTCTGTTAGAATCCCGACTCCTGTCTTTCCACTCTGCCATAAAGGTCCTGGGGAGGATGGTAGCAGCTTCAGAAGCAATCCCCTTTGCCCTGTTCCACTCCAGAACACTTCAGAGAGACATCCTCTTTCAGTGGGACAGGTCCATCCCTTCTCTGGATCGCATTTTTTGCCCTTCTATCCTGGCCAGACAGTCCCTCAGGTGGTGGCTAACCTCCCCTCTTGTTCATCTGGGTCGGTCTTTCCTTCCCGTCCATGATAACCACAGATGCCAGCCTCCTAGGCTGGGGGGGGCGGTATTCCGTCAGTTGACGGTTCAGGGACGTTGGTCGACTCAAGAATCTTTGCTGTCGATCAACCTTCTCGAGTTAAGGGCTATCCTTCAATCCCTCCTTCATTGGGAAGGACTTCTCAAAGGCCATCCGGTCCGGATTCAAACAATGTCACAGCAGTGGCATATATCAACCACCAGGAGGGGACCCGGAGCTCCTGGGCAATGGCCAAGGTATCCAAAATCTTCAGCTGGGTAGAAGCATCGATTCCGGCAATATTGGCAGTTCACATCCCCAGCGTAGTCAACAGGGCCGCCAACTTTCTCAGCCGGGAAGGGCTCACGGCAGGGGAATGGTCCCTACATCAGGAGGTATTTCGTCAGATCTGTCTTTAATGGGGGATCCCAGATGTGGACCTTCTGGCGTCTCGGCAAAACAGAAAGGTCCAAAAGATTGTCTCCAGGTCCCGCGATCCTCTTGCAGTTGGGGGTCGATGCTCTGGTCATTCCATGGTCACAGTTCAGACTCCCTTACCTGTTCCCTTCCCCTCCTTTCCAGGTTGGTGAAGAAGATCAAGGCGGAAGGGGTGCCGGTCATACTGATCGCTCCGTATTGGCCCAGGAGGGCCTGGTTCACAGAGGTAATCAATCTCCTCACAGACGCCCCCTGGAAACTCCCCGACAGACCAGATCTTTAGGCTCAGGGACTGTTCTATTACCCAAATTCTTGGTTGCTCAATTTGACGGCATGGCCGTTGAAACCATGATACTGAGAGTGGCCGAGTTTTCGGACCGGATGATTAGCACAGTAATCCAGGCAAGGAAGCCTTCTATCATCGAACCTGGAAGGTGTACTTTAGCTGGTGTGAATCTAATCACATCACACCTATGTCCTGTTCCTTACCATCCGTCCTAGCCTTTCTTCAGGCAGGGTTAGATGATGGGCTTTCCCTGAGTTCCTTAAAGGGCCAAGTGTTATAATTAGGCAACCGAGGAGGATAGCAGGTGAAAAGGCTAGGTTACCAGATAACCAGAGAGGTTGGTAGATTAGCAGACTGCAGACCCCTAAACTGACGCCACAACTAGAATTAGCCTTGGGACGTATCTACGATGCCCTAGACGTCTTGGCACAGCCAAAGAATTAACTAAGCCTAAAGAGAGAAATGAGAAAGCTAAACTGCACCGGAGTAGAACCGCAAAGGAATAGAACATATATTGCCGGTGAGACAAGATGAGGCACAAAACACAGGCAGAAAATAGAGTAAGCAAATGATGGGGCCCAAACTGTCTAGATAGAACAGGACAGAAAAGTATACTGTCTGCAATCACGCAAAAAATCCCTAAGAAAAATCCAACACGTCTAATATGCAAAAATACTGAGGCCACATGACCTCTCCCCCACTAAATCAGAACTCTGGTATGAACTGGACGCAAAAGATACTGATATAACAGAGGATTAGAGATACAGAAAAGACTGACACAAGCTGTGGCATATGAAACAGAGTCCAGCACAGGTCCCAAAAGGGAACCCGGCTGAACTCACACCAGCAGAGCAAAAATCAGAGAAAAGCAAAAATGAATCAAAATGCAAAAAAGATTCAAGCAGACAAATAACTTATCTGAAAGATGCAGGACGGAGCAGGAGGCAAGCAGACTTCCAAAATGCTCAGGAGGCAAACCAAATCACCGGCAACAACTGAGGGAAGGTTGCGCACTTAAATCTCTCCAGTTTGTAACACCTGACCTCCAATCATCATCCTCGGGTGATTGATTTCTGTCAGCCAGACCAGCCCCATTACCAGCAGCAACCATCAGAGGGAGCCCACACTCTGAAGCCAGGTGAAAGGTGTTCACAACAGCCAAGTATTAGCACTCTCTATTCTTTTTCAGAAGAACTTAGCTTCCCGCCCGCAGGTTAAAACCTTTCTTCAGGGGTGGCACACACAGCCCCCTCCATACAGGTCTCCATTGACACCCTGGGATCGTAACCTGGTCCTGGGAGCTTTGACAGATTTTCCCTTTGAACCTCTCCGAGAGGTTTCCATGTCCTTCTTGTCCTGGAAGGTGGAATTTCTTGTAGCCATCACCTCTATCAGACATGTCTCAGAGATGGCGGCCCTTTCGTGTCGCCCTCCCTTTTTGATTCTTCACCAAGATAAGGTTGTTTTGCGGCCTCCCCTTTCTTCCTTCGCAAGGTGGTGTCCGCCTTTCACCTGAATGATATAATCCTTCCTTCATTCTGTCCCACTCCAACTCATCCTCTGGAGTGCTCTTTGAATAAGCTAGACCGGGTTAGGGCGATAAGGGTCTATCTGGCTAGGACTGCTCCCTTCAGGAAGACAGATTCACTTTTTGTCATTCCAAGTGGTGCAAGAAGAGGCCTACCGGCCTCTAAGGCTACAATCGCCCACTGGATCAGAATGGCAATTCAGGAGGTCTACCGGGTTAAGAACAAGGTGCCGCCTTCTGGGGTTAAGGCTCATTCTACCCGGGCAGTGGGCGCCTCCTGGATGATGCACCATAGGGCATCAGCCATGCAACTGTGCAAGGCGGCTACTTGGTCTTCTGTTCATACCTTTTCAAGGTTTTATAAGGTCCATACCTAAGCTTTGGAGGACGCCAGCCTAGGCAGAAGAATTTTGCAGGCGGCAGTGGTGAGTTCTCAGACCTAAATGAAGTTCCTGTTTTCTCTCTCCCCAGGGACTGCTTTAGGACGTCCCATGGTTCCAGTTGTCCCCCAATGAAGCGCTAGAGAAACCACCATGGTTACTTACCGGTAGCCGGTTTTTCCAGAACCCATGACAGCACCACCTGAGAGAGGGATCCGCCCCGCCAGGACAGGAACCTACTGAGACATAAGGGGCGGCACCTCTCCCCCGCTTCAGTTGGATTACAGAGCATTTGAGAGGACTTCCCGGTTAGTTACATATTTATCCAACACCACATCACACAAATACACCCGACTATTGTGCACACCCAAACGGTGAAAAAGGGGGGGAAATATACGGGTGCTGTCATGGGTTCTGGAAAAACCGGCTACCGGTAAGTAACCATGGTGGTTTTCCCTTCACCCATGACAGCACCACATGAGAGATTCTGGAGACTTCGAACACCTTAGGGAGGGACCACAGCTTGCAGCACCCTTCTACCAAAGGTCAAGTCAGCAGAGGAGGATAGATTTAGTCTATAGTGTCTAAAGAAAGTTGAGGGTGAGGCCCAGGTAGCGGCCTTACAAATTTGCTCTATTGATACCTCTGATTTCTCAGCCCAGGAGGTCGCCACGGCTCTGGTGGAATGAGCCTTGATGCCGTCAGGAACCGGGACGCCACTAGCTGAATAGGCTACACTAATGGCCTCCCTAATCCATCGGGCAATAGTCCCCTTTGACACTCCATAACCTTTCCTAGCACCCTGGAAGGCTACGAATAGGGACTGGGACCTCCTCCACTGGCTGGTTATAGACATATACTCTACTAGGGTTCTTTTAACGTCTAGGCTATGAAATTTCTCCTCCCCTGGGTTTTTCGGATTCTCGCAGAAGGAAGGGAGGACAATTTCTTGGTTTCGGTGAAAGTTAGTTACTACTTTCGGCAAGTAAACAGGGTCTGTTCTCATAACCACCCTATCCTGGTATATCTGGGTATATGGTGGGTTGACTGAGAGGGCCTGCAAGTCACTAACTCTACGTGCCGACGTTAGAGCTACCAAAATGATTGTTTTTAGGGTGAGATTTTTAGTTGAAATCTGCTGTATGGGTTCAAACGGCTCCTTCGTAAGGGCTTCCAGCACCAGATTTAGATCCCATGGAGCTATTTTTGGTAAGGAAACTGGCATAGATCTGTGGCAAGATTTTATGAACCTGGCTACCCATCTGTTTGCCGCTATATTGCAATTGTATAATGCACCCAGCGCTGAAACCTGTACCTTGAGGGTATTAACCGCCAGGCCTAGCTGTAGGCCTGCCTGCCAGATCTCCAAGATGGACTCGATTGGGGGTTCTTGACCTAACGGTTTTCCCAGGAATTGTAGAAATTTCTTCCACGTCCTGCCATATATGTTGGTTGTTATTGGTTTTCTACTTTTCATTAGAGTAGTCACCAACCCCGGGGAAAATCCTTTATCTCTCAAAAGTGCCCTCTCAAATTCCACGCCGTCAGATGGAACCCCTTGACTTGTTTGTGGAATATCGGCCCCTGAGCTAATAAATCTGGAATTTCTGGCAGTACCCACGGGTCCGAGAGAGACATCATTTGCAGTAGTGAAAACCACGGTCTTTTTGGCCAGAACGGGGCTATGAGGATTACTCTGGCTTGCTCGTCTCTTATCTTTTTTACCACTGCCGGGATTAACGCTACTGGGGGAAAGGCATAGCTCAGTTTGAACAGCCACGGGATTTGCAGAGCGTCTACTGCCCACGGGTTTTCCCCTGGGTTTAATGAGCAGAACCTCCTCACTTGCCGGTTGTTTTTGGTGGCAAAGAGGTCGATCACTGTCTGCCCCCATAACTGTACTATCCTCTGGAATATTACACGATTTAAGGCCCACTCTCCCTGTTTTAACTTGTTGCGGCTTAGAAAGTCGGCTTGAACATTTTCTGTCCCTTTGATGTGTAGGGCCGTCAGGGAGGTTAGATGTTGTTCTGCTTTGAGAAGGATTCTTTTGGCTTCGTCCATTAGGGAGTTTGACCTTGTCCCTTCCTGGTGGTTGACATACGCCACTGCCACCCTGTTGTCTGACATAATTCGGACATTTTGACCCTGTAACATGGGAATGAATGCCCCCAAGGCTCTGTTTACCGCTCTTAACTCTCTTAAGTTGGAGGAAGCCTTCTGCTCTAGGTGACCCCAGGACCCTTGGGCTATTTGTTCTCTCAGGTGTGCCCCCCATCCCGAGGAGCTTGCGTCCGTCAATATTACATCGGACACGGGCCTGTGCCACAAAGTTCCTCCTGCTAAATTTGTGCCGTCTAGCCACCAAGTGAGAGAGTTTTTCCCCTTTTCGGAAAGTTCCAGCTTCCCTTCTAAACGCCCTTTCAATCGTTTCTGGGCTGACAAGATTTCCGCCTGCAGTTGTCGGGTATGAAACTGTGCCCAGTTGACCGCAGGGATACAGGCTGTTAGCGTGCCCAACAGGGACATTGCCCTTCTTAGGGTCATGTGAGGTTGTTGTATTGCTGTAAGGGTCATTTCTCTCACTTTCTCTAGTTTTTTCTCTGGCAAGAGACAAACTTGACGGTCGGAGTCCAAGACGAAACCTAGAAATGTTTGTTTCCTTAGGGGTTGAAGTTTTGATTTCTTTAAGTTTACCATCCAACCCAGTCTTTGCAGGGTTTCTGTTATTTTCTCTACTTGATGTGTGCAGTGATGTTCTGAATTGCCAATGACCAAAAAATCGTCCAAGTAAGGCACCATAATCACATTGTGGATTCTAAGGAAAGCTGTCATTTCCGCTATTACTTTCGTAAAAATCCTTGGCGCTATGGAGATGCCAAACGGAAGAGCTGTAAATTGAAAGTGCCTGTGGTCGCCCTGGATGTATAGGGCTACCCTCAGGTATTTCTGGTATTCTGGGTGCATCGGGATGTGGTAATAGGCATCCTTCAAATCTATTACGGCCATGAAGCAGTTGTGGTGTAACAGCTTTATGGCCGAAGTCACCGATTCCATTTTGAATGTTTGGTTCATGATCCATTGATTGAGGCGCCTGAGATTTATTATCGTTCTGAAGGAGAGGTCCGGTTTTTTTTATTAGGAAGAGGGGAGAATAGAACCCCCTTCTCTCTTGATCTTTTGGGACCTCTATTAGAACTTGTTTCTCCAACAGTCCTAAAATTTCTGTTTCTATGGCTGATTGCTCTCCTGGTTCCTTTCTGACGGGGGTTACCACAAATGAAGCTCTCGGATGCTGGAAGAAAGGGATTTTTAGGCCATTCTTTATAATGCTCAGAATCCAATTGTTGGCCGATATTTTCTCCCATTCTTGAGAAAAGAGCTTCAATCTTCCCCCCACCGGAGGGCTGGCGTCATTGCGGGGATTTTTTGGCGGTTGAGGTAGTTCCCCCAAACATAAACCCTGGTTCTTTTTTCCTCTTGTCGTCCCACCTTTTCCGCTCTCCCGGGGGACGGCCCCGATTGAACTTTCCCCTCTGAAAGGGCGGTCTCCTCTGATCACCCATGAATCTGGGGAAGCCCTTCTTTTTATCACCGGCCTTCTCCAAGATGTCATCCAGGTTTTTCCCAAACAGGAACTGCCCATCACATGGTAACGAGCATAATTTCGCCTTAGATTGAATGTCCCCAGGGCAGCCTTTGAGCCATAACGCCCGTCTTGCGGCGTTCGATAGCCCCGCTGCTCTTGCCGTTAACCTCATTGAGTCGGCGGAGGTGTCAGCCAAGAAAGCGGCAGCTCCGTGTAGCAAGTACATTTCTCCTAATATTTTCTCTCTTGGTACCTTGGAGGCTAATTTTTCTTCAAGTTGTTGCAACCAGACCATTAATGACCGGGCTGTGCAGGTGCCGGCTATTGCCGGTTTCAGACCCCCTGCCGCTGCCTCCCAAGTGTGCCTTAGGTATGAGTCCGCTTTTTTATCCAAGGGATCTCTCAAAACCTCCGAGTCCTCCAGGGGCAGGGCCGACTTCTTGGAAGACCTAGACACTGCTGCGTCAATCTTTGGGACCTTGTCCCAGACGTCCGTGTCTTTAGCCTCAAAGGGGTATCTTCGCTTTGAAGAGGAGGGAAGGCTACCTGACTTCTCCGGTTTCTTCCATTCTCTTTCGATTAGGGCCTGAACCTTGTCATTGACCGGAAAGGTACGCTTCTTCCTTTCTTGCAGGCCGCCAAACATTACATCCTCCAGTGATCTCTCTACCTTCTCCTCTTGCAGGCCCATAGTGGACCTGATGGCTTTGAGGAGAGCGTCCGTATCTTCTACGGGAAAGCAAGGTCTGCCCCCCGTATCACTGTCTGAGGATGAAGATGACCCGTGCTCAACTTGATACTCCGAAGAGGAGGAGCCTGACGAGGAACTCGGGGAGGCTCTCCTACTCTTACTCTTCTTTTTTAATAATTTTTTAAGTGAGCCCTGTACCTCAGATTTTATTATCGATCTGAGGTTTGTTGCCAGGCTCGGCACCTCTTCAGCCATAGTCCGCTGGATACAGCTGACACATAAGCCCTTTTGGTAGTCTTTTGCTAAAGGGCTGTGGCATATGGCACATTCTCTATTTTTCTTTTTGCTTATAGCTTTTTTGCCTCCCTAAAAAAGAAAAAACAAGACATAGGAAGGCCTATTATTGTCTAACTTTCACGGAGATCACTCACCACCCAGGAAAGACGGATACCGGGCTCTGGGGCTGCGAAGGAGCGTGCGCTCTGTGCTCTTTTGATCTCGAGGAATCCCTCGATCGGTGACTCGGACGGCTGCTGATTTTGCCGCTCGAGCGGCTCTTGCGACCAGAAGCTTGCGATGGGGGCAGGGACAACGGGGACGGTGAGCGATCCTCCTGAGACGCCATTGTCACCCCTGCAGCCGCTTCTGCTCCTTCTTTTATGCGGTGAGTGAGCCCCTCATTACCCCTCCCCCCCGCGACCGTCAGCCGCTTCTCCTGGCCGGCGTCGCGCCCGGCGCCATGACCGTCGCGTCCTGATGACGTCAGCGGCGCGCTCCCACGTCAGACGCCGGTCTCTGCTCCCGGCTTCCCCTGCATGCAGGGGAAGGAACGGGCGCGCGCGCAGGGGGAGGGCGGCACAGGGAGGAACCTCCGAAGGGAGGAGATCGGAACGTGCCCGCACGAACCCGGGGCCCGTATGAGGAAAAACCCCGGGGACTGCGCTACCAGATGCCGACGGCCAGCGTCGCAGGTAAGCCAGCCCTGCATTTTTACACGCCGGGACGGCCCTGGGTCTTTTCATCCTGACAGGCACCGCCGCTGTCAGAGGGATTCCTTTCCAGGACAGGAACCCAACTGAAGCGGGGGAGAGGTGCCGCCCCTTATGTTTCAGTAGGTTCCTGTCCTGGCGGGGCGGATCCCTCTCTCATGTGGTGCTGTCATGGGTGAAGGGAAAAAAAGGATTTTTGGTTGCTTACCGTAAAATCTGTTGCTCGGAGCCTTCATTTGGGTAAACACAGCACCCTCCCATGTTTATATTATTTATGATTATTTGAGTGGCTTGTTATGCCAATATGATGAATTCTCCTACTGCTTTCTCACTAACAGATTCTCCTACAGCCAGTCGGGGGGGGGGGGTGTATACTGCAGAGGCAACATTTTTTTCATGGCATAGTGTCAACCTCCCAGTGGTAGCAGCACACACCCATGGTGTTAGGCGTCGGATTCCTGCAGCTACACAACAGGAGTCCAAAGCCTCACATACTGCTTTGCAGCCTGTTATTCCTGAGGCTAAGTCCCGCTGCCGCTCCATTGAGCATGCTCATGAGACGATCTCCCATTGGAGGTAGGGAGTCACGTGCTCAGGTCCTTCTCCTGATCTGAAAGGTCCCGGCAGCGCACGGCTATAAAAGGACCGCATGGCCGTTCGGCCATGTGCTAGTATAGACTCTTCTTGCTAGATGTGTGATTGGTGATGGATGTATGATTCTGGTGACTGACTCATTTGAAACCCCTTCCCTCTGATATTACGTATGTGGATAGGGAACTATAGTAAGAGTCTGCGCCAGTCAGTGGCAAACCATAGGCCACTGTGCACACCGCACCTCTACACTAGCGTCCGGTGGTGTCACGTCTCTCAAGGCACCATCGCTTAGCGGCTGTCTCTGCCGCCGCGCTGCATGCAGCAGCATTTACCGCACGCACAGTAGGTCTAGACGGACACCATCCCCTGTATTGGACCCGTGTCCTGTAACCAGATACCGTGCGTGCAATTTCACTGAGTCCGGTGAAGTCTAACTGGCTCATTGTGTATGTTTATGTTCCAGCGCCTTTGTGAGTTAAACAGAGTCCGCTCTGCGCACTTCGGGTGACGTTGAACCCGAGCGCATTATACCGCCATATAGCGCGTCTGCCATTAATTAGCAGCAGTTTTATCTCCTGCACGGTGGACCCCGAGCGGCGAACGCACTTTATTATTTATTTATTTAGTGCGTTCCGCCGTTCCTAACACATGGTTCCTGTGTCTACCAATGAAGGCTCCGAGAAACAGATTTTACGGTAAGCAACCAAAAATCCTGTTATTGTGCTAACAATAATTATTAAATTCATTTCTTGCCTTTTAGTTTTTATGAGATTCTTCAGGTAAACCATGAATTAATCATTCCCAATACAATGACCAAACTATATTCAACGTGCACAATATGCCAAAATACACTAGAGATTCCATGATGATAAATGCATTCTAGTGCTTTTCATGGATTAGTAACAAAATGTATATATATATACAGCTCTGGCAAAACCTAAGAGACCACCACATCAAAACCCTGTCATGGGCAGCCCATTCTCCAGACCTGAACCCCATTGAAAACCTCTGGAATGTGATGAAGAGGATGATGGATAGTCACAAGCCATCAAACAAAGAAAAACTGGCTCAATGGCACTATTGCACTGCTGGCCTCAACTGTCCACTCCCCGAAGCTGCTACATGGGGCAATTTTCTATGAAGCACAAGAGAAGCTCAGTTGCACCGAATCTGGCAGGATGGGGAGGCCTTTCTAGAAATAATGTTATATAATATTTGAATGACATAATTTCTGAAAAGGCCTATCTGAGTAGCTGGCCGGTTGGCTGGTGCCCACTGACCTAATGGAAAGAGCTTGTACTGTACATATTTGTGCAGGTTTGGCCACCACCACCGCTAGCCTGTAGAAATGACTGGTGCACTTAGCAATGAGCAACAACCAATAGAATAAAAAAATGACTCCACTCTTGAGAACAGAGATGAATTTTAATAACCTGTAAATGACACTGTTGCTTGTTTTATGGAAATAACCCTTTAATCTCCCAGCAAATACATTTGAGTGATCCATGTAAAACAGCTCATGTTTAGGATCAGTTTAAGACTACTATTCAGTTATAAAATTGGTCTAGTCTTCTTTCAAGGTGCATCGTACAATGACTTTTATTGATGCCACCCTTATGGCGTACTACATAATGCTCAGATAATAAAAGATATCACTGTTGTGGGTGTTGTAAGAACACAGTCAGTCAGCTGAGTACAACTACTAAACTAATAGGGTAGTATAGCTGTATCCTGTGCATGGAATAGTGCACTGATCATTGCTGAAAGCGCTGGGTGCCCAAGACATCAGTACCAGTAGCGCCTCCTTCAGGTCAGACAGGTGATACGCTATGTGCAGATTGGCCATCTCTGAGGCCAGCCTTGAGTGTATTACTATCATTATATGATGACTTGTGCTTTTGTGAGAAAATAAAGACCTGTCTACACTCGTTTTTTCCACAGGAAATTATTCGTAGCACAGACTGAACAATAAAGATTATCTTATCAATAACAAAATAATTTCCATGACAACCTCATAAATACTACAAATCACGTGGAAATGGAACAAAAATTCCAGCAGGGAACTGTGCCAATATGTCCAAAAAATGTTAGCACTCCGCAGAGAAGAACAGCAGTAAGGAAACTTTATCGGGTAATGAGGAGATGGAGCCTGAAAAATAGCGGAGTAACACTTCTATTTTCTTTCCACCCTCTACTGCTGTTCTAAAATACACACCATGTATGTTGTGATTTTACATGCCTTTCCCTAATAAAGACATCCTGGAAGCTTGGGATCCTTTCGTTGCTCACGTGTTTTTGTTCTGATATGCAGAACCATAGTGACACATTAACCTTTCCTGCAAGTAAGCTTTACACTAATTAAGCTAAAAGGCTTCTTTCTGCTCACCTTGTGCTGGTCTATTAAGGTCTTCAGAGACTCTTCATCATCTGGGAGAAGACCATGAAATCTCAACGCTTGCTCCGCTTCTGCCAGCCATTCCAGCAGGGTATGTACTGCGGCATGAAACTCCTCTGCCTGCAATAAGACATAATTTGATAAAATCTTAATACAGGTCGCTGTTGATCAAACTAAATGTGTACTCCGCGTAAGGCAGGGTCACACGAGCGTAGATTTTCTCATGCAAGAGAATCGGATCAAATATGTTATTGACACTCCAATCAAATTCTGAACCGAGTTTGGGCAGAGTGTCAGCTTAGTGAGATCAGATTCTTTCAGATGAGAGAACCACAGTACAGGTGAGGAGAAGATAGAAAACTCGATTTCTCCATCGTCTCCATTGTGTGAGGTCATCCGAGTATAGTCTGATGTTTTCCATGAAACCATAGACTTGAATGGGTAAGTGGAATCTGATCTGCGTTGCAAATTGCAACATACTACAATTTTTTTCTCAAGCTGGTTGGGGATGAGGAAAAAAAACACATATTAGCACTGCCCCATAGAACAACATTGTCCAAGTGCTATCTGATAAATCATCGATGTATAAGCTTGTGTGAGCGAGCCCTAAAAAGCAATCCCTCACCGTCTGTATCAGGCCTAAATTTTTCTCAGCATTAATAGGCAGATCACATTTTATTTTAATTGCATTTCATAAGCCACCTAATAAATATGCCAGGTCTACCCACACTACAGTTAGTTTTCACTATTATAACAAGGAACTAGGCAGTACTGGTATCACATCTACTCCTACTCAGAAATGACCTCATAAATGTAAGTGCAGTAAAAGAATGTTGTAAGACTAATGCCTAATTCCTCTTAAAACCCACCTGGCGCAATGCATCTTCTAGTCGGGTCTGTTTGGACACAGATAAAGTGCACACAGTTTCCCAGCGGGTGCCTAATTCCAGCATCTGGGCCTTCACCCAAGAGGAGTCATCACGACTTCCTTCCACTAACTCTCTAGCTGAACGTTTCAGTGCTTGGATACTGCTACTTCGCTTGCCCAACTCTTTCTGAAAAACCTAGAGAGAAAAGCACAGACATATCTACTTTGTTAAAAGACAAGTGCCCCAGACAACATGCCAAACACTGAATTTCTATTATTTTATCAGTATTACTTTGTGGTTGTCAATGAGGTTCATCACAATGTCAATGTCTCCATGCACAGGTTGGTCTTCGGCTAGCTGTGGCTCCACTCTGTATAGCCAGTCAATAAGGGCCTGCAAAGCATCTGTAAACTGGCCAGAGAACAGTAGTGCCTCTTCTAGTTTGTTTTGCCTGCACAAAATAAAAAAAAACAAAAATGTAAACAAAAAGTCCAACACTATACTGAAGAACTCAATATTCGGGGCATAGGAATAACTTCTTCATTTACTATTATTGCCCATAACATGTATAGTTATCCTTGGGAAAGTTACATTTATCATAGAACATCTAAGGTAGGGTAGGGAAGGGAAGGGACTTGTGACAGTAAAATGATGGACACCATGATAGAAACCAAATGGACCTCATTATAGTCAATAAAGTCCGCCAAGTACTAATGGCTTCCATCATGTGTCAGATCCGATGCGGTCATTATTATCCAGAAAATGAAAATGGAATATGAACACAGAAGTGAACCTAGACCAAGATCCACCTCTCTTGCACCTCATCTGATGTCAACTTCAACCAATCAGAGATACTTCAACAGATGTTGGAACATAAACGAGTCTTTTTTACTGCAGCATGGTTCATCATTTTTAGGAGATGACTGTAATATGAACTCTCCTGCACGTACCTTTCCACTGACTTTCCACAAACTGTATCCCATTTGTCTCTTATCTCACTGAGCATGTCATCAAGTTTTTGGATATCATCACTAAGTGTAGCTTTTTCTTTCAGCGATCGTCCACTTCTTGCGGTGGTATCATAGACTGAGTGCTTGGCTCCCAGGGTTTTCTGGAATTCCTGTGGATTGCAATAAACAGCTATTCCCAAAATTCCATAATGGTACAAGAGACAGGAGAGCAACACAAGATACTTGACAATGGCTTTATGACAGCAAATGTGAGATAGAGCCTTCTGGCAGCAAAAGGACTGGAGCAATAAAAATGCAAATCAAAATGGAGAATACAGTACAAAACTGCAATACATCATCTTAATAATGTTCTGATGGAAACTATTGCTCATAAGGTCTACCTTCCAAACAAATGTGTTGATCTTTTACAGAGAGATGAAGCACAGATTATATTATAAGCTAGCTTTCTGTGGTGCCAGAGAAATCTTATACTTCTCTTAGTGGTGTGATATATAATATACATATTACTTAATACATTGGCAGGTCATCAGAGGTAGCACAGTCTTGTCAAAATGGAAAATGCTATTTCTTCCATAAAGCCAAAACAAATTTGCACTTTCTGGAATCATCCATCAGCCAACATTGTGGCCGCAGGCTATGAAGAAAAAAAATGAGATCTGCAATTATTAATCTAGTACTCATGGTTTAGTGATTCCAACAAATGTTCCCACGATGTCTGAACTGCCATTTTAGTAATAATTGTAAATGGAGCATTTCATTAGATTTACTTTCAGATCACATAGACTCCAAGCTGTTAAACATAAAATGGGCCGCAACACTGTGCCCTGTGGGTAATTCACTGGACAGGTGCAACAAGAAAATAACTCCTAATACAGTGTATTACAAAATCTTGAAACTTACAATGAGGTACCTTTACACCTCTTAAGTCAACTAAAAGTCTACTTTAAACAGATGAGAAAAGCCTTATAGAAATTCTATAAATGGGTATCCTAGTCATTTGATATGCTAGTGTTGAGAAATCAGACTCTAAAGTCATATGCAAATTAACCTGGAATTGCATTGGAGGCATTGACATAATATTTGTACATCAAAACCCATTGCCCCCCATTGCACTTCCAGGCTAACTTGCTTTAAGGTTTGAATTTTCAGCGTTGGCACATCAGATAACTACAAATCATTCATCATTTTTATCTTGTACAGTCACACAGTGGGTACGGAAAGTATTCAGACCCTTTTACATTTTTCACTCTTTGTTTCATTGCAGCCATTTGGTAAATTCAAAAAAGTTCATTTTTTTCTCATTAATGTACACTCTGCACCCCATCTCGACTGAAAAAAAACAGAAATGTAGAAATTTTTGCAAATTTATTAAAAAAGAAAAACTGAAATATCCCATGGTCATAAGTATTCAGACCCTTTGCTCAGATACTCATATTTAAATCAAATGCTGTCCATTTCCTTGTGATCCTTCTAGAGATGGTTCTACTCCTTCATTGGAGTCCAGCTGTGTTTAATTAAAGTGATAGGACTTGATTTGTAAAGGCACACACCTGACTATATAAGACCTCACAGCTCACAGTGCATGTCAGACCAAATGAGAATCATGAGGTCAAAGGAAATGGCCAAGGAGATCAGAGACAGAATTGTGGCAAGGAACACATCTGGCCAAGGTTACAAAATAATTTCTGCAGTACTCAGGATTCCTAAGAGCACAGTGGCCTCCATAATCCTTAAATGGAAGAAGGTTGGGACCACCAGAAGTCTTCCTAGACATGGCCGTCCAGCCAAATTGAGCAATTGTGGGAGAAGAGCCTTGGTGAGAGAGGTAAAGAAAAATTTCTACATTTCTGTTTATTTTCAGTCAAGATGGGGTGCAGAGTGTACATTGATGAGAAAAAAAAATAACTTTTTTGAATTTACCAAATGGCTGCAATGAAACAAAGAGTGAAAAATTTAAAGGGGTTTGAATACTTTCCGTACCCACTGTACATCTACACGTGGATTCAATAGGAAAATTATCATCCTGACATTCCCTTTAAAGGGACTGTCCAATACTCGGACAACCCCTTCTCAATCGCTATGTTTTCTCCCTAGTAAAATAATAAACTTAGGGTCCCGTCACACTAAACGATGCACCAACGATCCCAACAACGATACGACCTTGTAAGGATCGCTGGTGCCTCGCTACATGACAATCGCTGGTGAGCTGTCAAACAGGCAGCTCTCAGCAGCGATCAAGACCAGCGAGGACGCTGGTATCCAAGGTAAATATCGGGTAACTAAGCACGCGCATCGCTTAGTTACCCGCTGTGTACCTTGGATACCTGCGTGCTCGCGCTGGGAGCTGGTAGCCAGGATAAACAGCGGGTAACCAAGCGTGCGCGTCACTTAGTTACCCGCTGTGTAGCTTGGATACCAGCTCCCAGCGCGAGCACGCAGGTATCCAAGATACACAGTGGGTAACTAAGCGACGCGCACGCTTAGTTACCCGATATTTATCTTGGATACCAGCTCCCAGCATCTGCTTACAGCGCTGGGAGCTCGCTGATCGTTGGTCTCCCGCTGCCACCCGCAGCGATGAACGCTGGCCAGCAGGAGACCAACGATCAAAAAATGGCCCAGGACACTCCTTCACGATCAGTGATACCGGGCGGGGGGCGGTTTGCTGATGCATGTCACACACAGTGAGATTGCTGTTGCGTCACAAAATCAGCGCTCTCGCTGTGTGTGACGGGGCCTTTATACTCCCATCCGGTGCCGTCACTATTCCAGTGATGTCAGCACAGTCTCTCCCAAGGCATAACAATGTCATACGATCCCTGCTGCCAATCAGTGCTAGCCTCACTTTCCTTTAGACAAATAAGATAGGCGGAGGGTGTCAGAGCGGCGTCTGCCATCTCATTTCTGCCGGATGTCAATTACGTCCTTAGGAGGAGAGAGCGAAGCCAGAGCTAATTGGCTGTAGGGATCAAGTGACAAAGAGGCCTGGGAGACAGTGAAGACACCACTGGAATGGAGCCGGCACTGGAGACATAGGGATTGAGAAGGAGTTGTCCGAGAAGTGGACAGCTCCTTTAAGCATACATTGGAGTTTGTTTTTTCTTGGAACAGAGTTTACTACTGAACTGTAATCATTTTATAGTCTTTACAAAGGTTGACGCAATATAATTAATTCCCTTTAACCTATTTGTCACCAAGACACTACTTAAGGATTCATGGTATGTGTTGGTTTATCAGTTATAACCCATGCTATACAGCAGGGATAGGGAACCTCTGACCCACAATGTCATTTTCTCCAGCCCCCAAGAAGATTCCCGGGGACCGCAGTGCTTCGACCACCGACCACGTTTTGAGGTCCGCCCACCCTTTAATTTCTCCGTACCCCCGATGAGGCAGCCAGCTAACAGAAGACAGCTTGCTTTAACATCATTCCTTTTGATATACATGATAGGATTATGTGCTGGAACTGATGTTATTTTCAACCTTTCCAAATATACACCATGCTCTCCAAAATTGAAATTTTTGTAAGAAATCTCTGACCTTATGCTGTGTCAGCTGTGTCTTAAGCTTGTCTGGATCATTTGCAATCTCAAGTTCTGAGTCTAAAGATGTTTCAGATTCTTCAAGCCACTCCATAAGTTTAGTAAAAGCTTCATGGAACTGAGGATGAAATGAAGATGTTACTGAGCACAAGCCTTATAAGATCCCAAGATATGATACTCATCCACTAGTATATCTAAACTCTGTACCTGTTTTGACCGTTTGCGAGCATCATCTAAAGCCCGACCTCTTTCCAGTGAACGCTGTACCACATTTTCCCACCGATTTTGTACACTGATCAGTAAATTCTTAATTAATACCACATCTTGTTTTTGGCTGAAATATTTGATATGGGTGCCGGTTTTATCTAGCTCCATGATCTGATCTCGATGCGAGTTTACTTCCGTAACAAACACCTAGAATAAAACACACAAAGACATAATATATATATATATTCCATACCTTATCTTTAATACATTCTACTAAATATATGATTGATATATTTTGGTACACTTTTGTGCTTGGGACAAATAAGACTTGAGACTACTCTTCAAGTCAAATTGATTATTATAGTAGTCAGATAGATAAAATATAGAAAATCTTTCATCTTTTTACATGAATACTAAACTCTTTGTCTTCCAGAATTCTGAGAATTGATCAGCCCTAGAGCTCAGATACATTTTAGTGTAGTGACACTGCAGTGAAAAATGATAAGATGTACCATAACTCAATAATCGCAATATTTACTCAGCGATTCGGATTATGTGAAAACTATAAAATAAAAAATTGTCTACATACCTTATGTTCATCAATTTGAAATAATACTGTGTCCAAAATAAGACTTGGTGGGGAAGCCATGGTGAGGGTCTGTTCAGCCTGAGTTAACCAGTTAATGAAGTCTTGGAGAGAATAGTGAAAACCTGTGGCCACACTGAGCGCTTCTTCTAACTTTACCTAAAGATAAAATACAAAACGAGAAACTATGTCTCTATTCTCATTAAAAGTGTTGTTCAGTAAAAAGGACAAGCTGCTATCATAGTGATGAGCGAAGTGCTTGGATAATGTGTTATCCAGCATGCTCGTGTGCAAACAGAGTGACTCCGGCATGCTTGAAAAATATGTTTGAGTCTCCACGACTGCATGTCTCGCAACGGTTCGAAAGTGGCAACACATGCAGGGATTACGACTTTTTTTTTTTTTTAAATTCGTTTATTAAACACAGAATAGAATGTACACATTTGTATATCTTACAGAGCATTTGCAAGAGGACAATAAATGTTGCATAATAAACTAAGATTATACAAGTTTTGCGTTATTATATAAGCAATAAACCAAGTAACAATTAAACAAGGAACATTGAGTATCGTACATTCCTTTACATGTTCAACAGAATATGACTCGTAAGAGTTCCCTACACTACAACTACAACAACTACTATCTCGCCGCCTAACACTTTGCACTGTATTATTCCCCATGTGATGCCCCAAAATGTAAAACTTAACATTTTACATTGGTGTCGAGTCCTTACGCATTAGTAGAGTAAGATGAGAAGAATTCCACCTATCCCAAATTTTATCAAATTTTCCCGGGCACCCTCTATTTTGATACAGTGTACGCTCATATGGAATAACTGAGTTCACCAATTCAATCCAGGCTCTAAGAGAGGGGCGTGAGCCCCCCATCCAGCGTAGCGCCAATACCTTCCTGGCCATGAAAAGCGTCTAGGGATTACGTCTTTGTTAGGCAATCCCTGCAGGTGTTGTGGCTGTTGAACAGCGGTGGGACATGCAGCCGAGGGGCCGCAAACATATTTTTAAACTTCACCAAAGACACTCGGTTAGCACACGAGCATGCTGGATAACACCTTATAAGAGCAAGTTCGCTCATCACTAACGTTAAGTCATACCAAAGACCATTCTGTCAATAACACTAACACTATCTGAACTAAAATAAAATGAAATTATTTTATATTTGGAAATATCTTCGCAAGAAAATGTTATATCAATATTGCTTGTGAAATGCAGAAATTAAGGCATAACAGTCTCTCTGTTAGCTTTGTCTTACTTTGTATTTTTAGACAAGGTAACACAATTTTCAAGTCAAGAAGACAAATGGATACACCTTATAGCGGCTGCTTCTCAATCGCAAAAACAAATAACACGAACACCTACAGGCTTATATGTTATACACGATCTTGCCTATTATTACTAATACTATAATATTCATCATACAAACTTTTTCAGCCTTTTTTGATTAAGGTAATGTAAATGGCTGTTCATAATGGTTCTATTCACAACAGTTTTTAATTTTTTGCTAGTTGCAGACTATTGGCTATATTTTGCCATGTGATTCAGTACTCCATTATATATGGAAGTCCTGTTGCAGCTTACAGCATATCATGATTAGGGTTTATTGCCAAAATGCATATCTCTGCTATACTTTTTTCAGTATGTATAACTACAATTGATTTTAATTCATGAAATAAAAGTTTACTTTTTACCCTTTTGAGATTCCTAGCTGGATTCAGTATTTTTTCTTTCCTTTTTGAATATTGCTTCAGAAGTTCCTCCGACACATCAGGGTGGAGGATATACATGTAACCAGCGAACACTAATTGACAAAAAGCTATCTCTCTCTCTTCTATTTATTATTCCAGGTGCCACTGATGTGGTACTGGGGCTTAAAAGGGTTTGTCCAGTCTTTTGGTGAAAGTCTGTAGTCACTCTATGTGACATCAGACTTCTGAATCCATAGTGCTGGCTCACTGCAGCAAGCTGTCAGGGTTCTCCAATGTTGCTGCCGAGACCTGTGATTTACATATATGCAATCAAGTGCCGACTAGACATGCTCGGCCTCGCTCAATACAAGTGAATTGCGTAAGGCCACACAAGTCTTGTGGGAATGTGGCAGTAAGTATGCAAATTGCATACTTGCGGTCATGTGACTGCCTAGTCTGACAGTGACACTGGATAATCCATAGTGTGTGGTGTACAAACTGTAAGGACTCAGAAGTCTGCACTCACATCCAGTGACTGCAGACTTTGACCACAAGACCGGACAACCCCTTTAAAATCAGGGCCAGATAATCCATTAGGAACCATGTACACCAGTTCTCAGCATCGTTTAAGATTAAAATCAACAGCGTGTAACATTTACAATAACAATCTGACTCCACATTAACACTTACTTTCCTCTCACTGAGTTTTGACTCAACCAACCCCCATTTCTCCTTTAAATTATTAATATCTTGATCCATATTTTCCTCGGGCTCATCAAGGCATCTTTGCATCATTTGCTGGCTTTTATGCATTATACTGTTGTAAACATGTTCTTTGTCTTCAAAGTCAGCACACAGTTCCTAAAAGAAACACATAACACCCATAAGAATTCATATAACTTAAAGAAAGGTACAGCCAGAGTTTCTGATTTGCCTTTGTATATGACTATATACAATATGTGAGGAGCGGGTAGAACAAAGCATGAAATGGGGGCCTCCTGAAATAAATAAACGTCCACCCCATCCATCGTGTACTGCATGTACGCCGGTTTGGAGATCTTACCGGAGCGCAATTACCATCCTTGGCAAAAAAGACCCTGCAAAACTAGCTACACGTGCCTGAAAAAGAAACGATGACTAGAGGCTTTCTAAACGTAAATTGCCTCTTTAATTACCTGTGAAGACTTTAGAAATGGAGGGTTAATTACAGCAGTAACATATAAGCACCCTTACAACTCTCTGTTCTCTTTCTCAGCATAAATGCTCATTTTGGCGAGTGTGCTTTACTGTAATTCGTGAGCTAAACAAAATAAATCATCGCTTGACACCATGTAGAATCGATTATAGCCCATTTCTCTCTATGTATCATTGTGTCAGGTTTTTATATACGACTATACTAAAATAGCAGAAATGTATAAACACATCAGGGGCACGTTCAAAAACTTTGTGAGATTGCAGATTTTTACCAGATGAGTTTGAAGCTGCTCTTTCGCCGTCTCTGGTAATCCTCCAACAGGCTTGGAAGCCAGTAAGTGACGTTCAGTGTCTGACAGCCATTGATGCATCTCTTCAATTTCATTGTGGAAACCTTGAGCCTAAATTTCGCAGCACAGATAAGTGTTAAACAAATGTCAGCAATATAATGCTGTGCAGTGCCTAAGTGCTTACTCAAATATTCCCTGACGTGGATTTCCGAAATCCTATAATATATGGCTCTTTTTGTGTTTGGGGACACTGTTTGGCAAACACAACCAAAGAGACATCCATTGAACTATAAATATAATGCACTCCAGAAAATAGACATCCTGAGATCAGAGTTAATATGAGGCTATTCATTACAATATACAATTGTTTTTATTTCTTTATACGGAATAATAGGGAATAATCTATCAGGAGTAACAGGACCAGGGGAACAGTGTGTGATGGAGTACACACAACCAGTCGGGCAGTTGGGTAGCATAGAACTGTGCATTTCACTGCTCCATTGGGTCACTCCAGGTGACAATGATGACCCTGGCTACCCTCCTGCAATGCTGTATGGTATAAAAGGGCAGATATTTCTCACAAGCTTTGTTTTTGCTGCTGGAAGTTAAGCAATTGTTTGGTTAGAAGCTGTGCACTAAGCTCACATGTGATGAGGCAGGATTTTGACAGTTTAGCTAGCGGCCAGTCGGCCCAAGATTTTGTTTCGATCTTTTTGCACTTTGTTGTATGGAACCAATAAAACTGGTTGTACCAAACCTGCCTCGTGTGAACAGTGCCTGAGAGTGCCTGTAGCACCCATCTCACCCAGGAGATGGTGATCCCATGAGTTAATTCTCTCTAATAATGTCACTTATGTTTAACAGGTGGGCAGAAAACACTGACATATAGTCATAAATTCATTAATCAATGGAGAAAGACCAATTGATCAGAATAATAAAGTAATCTTGAACATATAACCAGACTTCAAAAAAAATTATTTGTAATGTTTGGTCAAAATACAGTGCGATACTACGATCTGAAGGTCACAGAACAAATAAACAAGAAAACTATTGAATATCTACACATTGTTTTCTACAGCAATGGAAAAGAAAACTTCACTCACCTGGAATAATGCGTTGTCCAACTGTTTCCTCCTCTGTTCGGTTTTATCCAGGACATTTTGCCAGCGTTGGCCCAGAGCTTCTAACCTGCTTTGCAGACTGCTGGCTTCCTCTCCAGCACTGGATGCTATCAGGTCATTCCCGGCCTTCTGTACGGTTTCTACACTGGACTTGTGAGCCAGTACATCATTTTGGAGTACCTTTATTGAATAAAAATCACTGTGTCAGCATTTTTTGTAATGTTTTTATGCTGTACCTATCAGGCCACAGAACATGGAATGAAATCTAGATAAAGTGACAGTGATGTCATCATAGACATTGATATGAGATCACACCAAACGTCATATGCTAGAGGCCTACTCACATGGTGCTTGGCAAGTTCAATCTCAATGGTCTTTGGGTCTCCCCCTATGGTTTTTTGGTCATTTAGCAATCCCTCTGTATGGGTCATCCATGTCAGTAGCTCATCCAAGGCATTTTGGAATGGTCCTAAGGCTAACAGGGCACCTTCCAATTTATGCTGTAAAAATACATCAAAATATATTTATACTCACACCCACAAGAAATTATGTGCCAAAGAACCTCTGGAGATGCTCCCTGATATGAGCCAGTTAGTCAGGGTTTTGACTGCCCCTGAATCAACACAATAATACTATAGGTTGAACTCAATGGACTTTTCTAAACCTTAACAACTATGAAAGATACTATAAATAATATAAAGAAAGCAGTCTCCTGTTATCTGATCACTAGTGTTCCCACTGCTGGGACTCCCTCGAATCATTAGAACAAAGGTCCTACATCACTTAGTTTGATGGCGCAAGAATCCTGTCTCTCTACTCAAAGACTATGGGACTGAAGGAAGACAGTCAAGCACATTGCTCGGCTATCTTCCTCAGACCCATAGGCTTTGAATGGAGCAGCAATGGGAAAGTTTGTCTAAAGCTCCATTCAAATAGTGAAGTAGGACGCTCATTCTTGTGATCCATAGCGGTCACAGTGATGAAAACCTCAGCAATAATACATTTATCATTATCCTGAGAAGAGGTAATAAGGTTTGATGCTGGGAGCTCAGTTTTAATTTTGTTTCAAAGGTTCATAAAGTACATGCGCTGCTCTTTATAACTTTGAGGACAATAAAAAAGTAATGTCTACTGAACTGGTACAGGGAGGATTATTTTTGTTTAATTTGTGGTGCAGTAGCATTATTATTTATTGCACTGATGTGTTGTGCACCATTGGTCAGATCCAGAGAGGGGATTATTACGATTCAAATGTTCTTCATCAGTGCTTCTAAAATATTAACGAGGGTCTCACCAGTGATCTGTACACTTCAATCCCATCTTGTCTGGAATAAACCTGTACACTGGATTTTAAACAGGGAGTATATATCAATACCACACTACAGCTCATGCTACCTTCCTAAAAGCCCAGGAGGCTAAACCAACATACACATCTCATATTGCACCATACAGAATTCTTGTCTCCATCAGTCAGCAAACACCAATTCTATGTTACCTGTCTGTTGATAATCTTATCCTCTAGAGATTGCCAAAAATATTTGAGTTCTTTGAAGGAGTCCTCCACAGCTAGCTTATCATTCTCATCTGTCGCCTTCTTCTCCAACAACTCCTTCTGGTGATTCAGTCTTTCCAGCTCTATTTGCTGTTGATATGCCTCAGTTTTGAAATACTGCAGCAAAAAACAATTGCAGCTCATAAGTTAGATGCAGGGATTAAGGCATACAAATCACTAACCTCTTTCCAAAAGAACACATCATCAACAAAATACTGATGGGGTCATCACAAGACAACGGATTTTCAGTACCTTGAGCTCAGCTATCTGTTGCTTTACAGTTTCTAGATCCGTCCCTATTGGAGTCATTGTTTCGATTCTTCCCATGGCAATATCAACCCAGTCAAAGAGTGCCTAAGAAACATGAAGGAAAATTCAGAACTTCATGATATATATTGAATATTATATATACATATATATATATATATATATATATATATATATATATATATATATATATATATATATATATATATATATACACATACATACATACATACACACACACACACTTGTCACTTTTATGTCGGATAACAATAATTACACCAGAGACCAGACCAGATCTTTATTCTTAAAATGTCGGTTCACTAGATTCAACACAATACATGTGTTCACATTTATGGCTCCATTTACAAATGAATTACTCTACCTCTGATCCTGACTAATACAAATGAATTACTCTACCTCTGATCCTGACTAACAAGTGATCACTGACAGCATCTCCTGCTTGTTCAGAACAGAACTTTCTCTGCTCTCCAATTTGAATCCTGAGAAATTTCACAAGGAATTATACAGTATTCTGACATACAGCACTCATGTCAGCTGTAAAGCCCCCATACACATTAGAGTAACCTCGGTCAAACCTGCTGATAAAGGGTTCCAGCATGTCTGATTTTGCGACTGCTAATCCTTTTTTATCCTGAAATAGCTTAGTTACTCACCGATAACGGTGTTTCTCAGAACCCATGACAGCACCACGGAGAGAGGGGATCCGCCCTTCAGGGACAGGAACCTACAGATAAAAAGGGCGGTACCTCTCCTCCGCCTTCAGTTGGTTACAGAGCATCAGAGGGTCTCCAGGTTAGTTAGACAACAGAAATATATGCATAACATTATAATATTGCTTATTATCAGAAGCACCGTGTCTAAACGGAAACACTCTACTAACAGTAAAACGTGCCCACCACACTCGTGAAGGGGAGGGGAATAAGCGGGTGCTGTCATGGGTTCTGAGAAACACCGTTATCGGTGAGTAACTAAGCTATTCTCCCTCACCCATGACAGCACCACGGAGAGAATTACAGAGATTGGTAGCTTAGGGAGGGACCACCGCCTGAAGGACCCTACTCCCGAAGGTCAGGTCAGACGTAGAGGCTAGATCTAATCTATAGTGCCTAAAAAAGGTCGAAGGTGATGACCAGGTGGCCGCCTTACAGATTTTTTCTATTGATACCTCAGATCTTTCAGCCCATGAGGTCACCATCACTCCTGTGGAATGGGCTCTCAACCCTTCCGGAATGGTATTTTCACTGGATGAATATGCCAGGGCAATCGCATCCCTTATGCACCTTTCCAGGGTACTCTTAGATGGTTTGAGTCCCTTCCAAGGTCCCTGAAAACACACAAGGAGAGAGCCTTCCTTCCTACATTTCTTGGTGGCCTCTAGATACTGCACTAGGCACCTCATCACGTCTAAGGTGTGGAATTTGTCTTCTCCCTTCTTTTTAGGATTTGGGCAGAATGAAGGAAGGACTACCTCTTGGGACTTATAGAAGTGTGATGACACTTTGGGTAGATATGCCAGGTCAGGCTTTAAAATGACCCTATCATCTAGAATCTTTGTGAAAGGTGGCCCTACTGATAAAGCTTGCATATCGCTCACTCTGTGAGCTGATGTTAGCGCCAAAAGAAGCACTGTTTTTAACGACAGGATTCTTAGGGATGCTGAGTGAATAGGTTCGAATGGAGGGCCTGTTAGCGTGGATAGTACAAGATTTAGATCCCATGATTGTAATCTTTGATTAGCTATCGGCCCGGATCTGGATACGGCCTTAGTAATCTGTCACCCAGGGATTACCTACCACATTATGGTTATAAAGGTGCCCAAGGCCTCTACTTGTACCTTTAATGTGTTGACCGCTAGACCCTGTTCTAGGCCCTTTTGTAGAAATTCTAGGATTTTGTCAATGTGAACCTCATCCTGAACCTTTACCTCCGAAGTGGATAAGAATTTTTTCTCTCTTTTTTTTTTTTTTTTGTAGTGTAGTTATCAGGTTCTCTGAAATTCCTCTGTCTCTCATCAGTGCCCTCTCAAATTCCATGCTGTTAAATGGAATCTCCCTGCCTGAGGGTGTAACACTGGCCCCTGCGATAGCAGGTCCAGGAGATCTGGGAGGATCCATGGGTCGGTTAGAGAGAATATTCTTAGCCAGGAGAACCAGGTTCTTTTGGGCCAGAAGGGGGCTATTAAAATCATTCCTGCCCCATCCTCTCTGACTTTTCTTAACACTGCTGGGATCAGCATGATCGGGGGAAAGGCATATGTTAGGCCCCATGTCCATGGGAGTATGAAGGCGTCCAGAGCTAGAGGATTCCCCCTGGGGTCTATGGAGCAGAAAGTTTCCACTTTTTGTTTCTGAAGTCGGCAAACAGATCTATGCCCGGGTCCCCCCACATTTTTACAATCTGCCGAAAAACGGACCGCTTTAGGACCCATTCCCCTTGTCATAATTGGGAGCGACTTAGAAAGTCTGCCCTTTGATTCTCCGTGCCCCGGATGTGTAGTGGTGACAGAGATAGCAGGTTTGCCTCTGCTAATTTGAGGACTCTGGAGAATGTTTCCATTAGGGCTCGGGACCTGGTTCCCCCCTGATGATTTATATATGCTATTGTAACTCGATTGTCCGAAATATGCGGACATGATGACCCCGGAGCAGGGGTAAGAAGTGTACTAATGCGTAGCCCACTGCTAAGAGCTCTCACTGGTTCGAGGAGGCTTCTAATTCTTGAACTCCCCACGTACCCTGGGCCACTTCGTTGTTCATGTGTGCTCCCCACCCTGTGGGACTGGCATATGTGGTAGCTATGTGTGTTATTTTTTGTTACCCAGGGGATCCCTTTGGAAGGGTTGTCTTGGCTTTTCCACCAGGTTAGGGAATGAGTAGTTTTTGAATTTAGGGTAATACGACCCTCTAGGTGTCCCCCTACTGCAGACTAGTTGGCTAGTACATCCCACTGTAGAACTCTCGTGTGTAACTGAGCCCATTGGACTGCTGGCAGGCAGGCGGAGCGAGAACCTAGTCGTGACATCGCTTTTCTTAATGTCATGGAGGGATTTTGGATGGCTCTTGTTACAATTTGAGCGATTTTCTCCTTCTTGCGGTCTGGGAGGCGGCACTCTTGAATGTTTGAGTCCAATATTAGACCCAAGAATTCCTGTACTCTGCTGGGCTCTGATCTTGATTTTTTAGATTCAGGAGCCAGCCCAGGCCTTGCAGAGTGCCCATCACTCTGTCCCCCTGTTCCCAGCGTTTTTGAACCAAGCTGGTTGCTAATAAAAAATAGTCCAGATACGGGATTAATATTATGTCTTGCTCCCTTATATGGGCCATCATCTCTGCCCGTGGAGCTACAGATATTCCGAATGGCAAGGCTCTATACTGGAGTTCTCTTATCTCGCCCTTTATCGAGACAGCTAACCTGAGATATTTCCTGGAGTTTTTGTGAATGGGGATGTGATAATAGGCGTCGCTGAGATCCAACACCGAGATTGGTGGTGGACCTGATTGACTCCAAAAAAAATTTTTTTTTTTTTTTTTTTTAAATTTATAATTGTCTGAAACCTGCCGCCTGGCTTGGTCACCAGGAAAAAGAGGGGAGTAAAACCCCTTGCCCCTTCCCTGCAGGGGAACCTCCTGGAGGGCTCCTTTTTCTACCAGGCTTAGGACTTCGTTTCCTAGGGCTTTCTGCTCTTGCATACTGGATCTTAGCGGAGTCATTACATACTTTTGAGGCGGGAGGGAGAGAAGTTTATCCTTAGGCCCTCCTGGATTAGGGGTTTACTGTCCATGGGTTGTTTGATATTCTTTTCCAGGCTGGGAGAAAAAAGGGTTAACCTTCCCCCCACCCTGAGCAAACTGTCACCTAGAGGGCTTTTTGTCTCAGGACAAGTTGCCGAGGAGGAACCCTCTATCTCTTCTCTTGTCAGCCCACTTTGCTCTCTCAGTGGTCTCCGCAAAAGAAACTTTCTATTCCGAAAGGGCCTCTTAGCTGCATTTGAGAGTGCTGCTGCTTTGGACGATAACCAGACTGAGTCTGCGGATGAGTCCGCTAGGAAGGCAGCCGCTCCCCTTATTACTGGGATAGAGTCTAGGATTTTATCGCTTGGCGTCCCGCTATGGCTGGCCTGAGGTTACCTCCAGCTAACTGCCCTGCACCTTTAAGAAAGGTATCTGCCTTTTTATCTAGGGGACCCCTGAGGGTGCCCATGTCCTCAAAGGGGAGGGCAAAATTTTTTTTTTTTTTTTTTTTTTGAGGCCTTTGCGACAGCTACATCGAGCTTCGGGCCCCTTTCCTCACAGGGATATTTCCTTTTAAGGGAAGGGACCGTGGTGTTTTTCCTGTCCGGTTTATCCCATTCTTTTTGATTAGACCCCGCACATTTTCATTTAGCGGGAACACTCTCCGCGCCTTTTCTGGCCCAGTCCCCCGAACATTATGTCCTGGACTGTTTTATCCGGCCTAGGGTCCAGCACCCCCATGGTAGACGTTACCGCTTTCACTAGTTTGTCCACCTCGTCTAGGGGGAAGCAGTGACGCCCCTCTGTTTCCTCGTCTGAGGATGAGGAACTGGAATCTGAGGGTTTTGACGTGATTTCTCCCGATGTCGAGGAATCTGACTGGGAAATCACTATTGTGTCTTTCTTTTTTTTTTTTTTTTTGATTTGTCCCTATGCTTAAGGGATATAAGGGCACTCTGACCTCCAATTTAATCGCAGCTTTTAGGTCAGAGGCCAAATCCGGAGTTTCCTAACAGAGGATTTCTTTTGTACATGGTTCCGTTTTTTTTTTTTTTTTTTTCGCACTCGATGTTTTCTTTGCTTTGGCTTTTGCCCCCGGTAGTCACTGGGGTTATAGCAGTTTTTGGCCCCTGATCATTTGACCATTCCCTTTTCCCATGGGGTCACATGGTCTAGGCAGGTGTTGGTGATAGCGTCTTGTGAAGCCACTGCAGAAACCTGGTGGAGTTACCAGCTGGCTTGAAGCCACTGCTGAAACTGGTGTTGAACTCTGGCTGCCTGGTGTCCGCAGCAGAGTGAGATGGTGAAGGTGGCAGCTGGCTCTGAGGTGTAGAACCACTCTCTCAAGAAATAGGTAGGGGACTAGCACAAGTGGGGCACCCCTTTTCTTTTCCCCTTCTTTCCCTAGTAAGGGAAATGGAACTTTTAATACAATGGTGAACATTCACGAAGATCACTCACCCAAAGGTATGCGGCTGCAGGTATCGATTCGGGAGATGGAGTCAGGTCCTGAATAGGCTGCACTCCTGGTGGCGATTTGCTCCTTGCAGCTGACGTGCTATGCTGCGTGGAGTGACTACTGGAACGACCATCTGTACTGCGTTCTTTTGACGATGATTGTGGTGGTGGTGCTGCTGCTGCTAAAGCTGCTGCCTGGCTTGCTGCTCCTGTTGCTGGTCACTATCCCCTTCAGGATCGCCTCCAGCCTGGAGCGCTTGTGCAGCCACCATTTTAAAATTTCCCGGCTGGCGTCACCGCTCCCATCCTGCACCGCGGTCCCCGGGAGAGCGCTCCTGCGCATGCGCCGGTTCTAGGGACCCGGAAGCCGGCTTCTACTTCCGGGGCGGCCGCCATCTTGGTACACCTCTGTAACCCGGCGCCGCCCGCATGTTTACCGGGTCCCCACGAGCCCCGACTTCCTCTCCGGAGCGGCGGCTCCGGCGTCACTCCCGCCCGCTCACCCGGCAGCCCGCATGGGCCCCAGCAGTGGCGGCTTCGGGCACCGCACCTTCCCGAGGCAGGGGCCTTCCCGCTGCCACCACCGGTCAGGCCGGCCCCGGATCCTGGACACACGAAAGGTACCGTCCTGTGGGTCCCTCCGTCAGGGACAGGAACCCAACTGAAGGCGGAGGAGAGGTACCGCCCTTTTTATCTGTAGGTTCCTGTCCCTGAAGGGCGGATCCCCTCTCTCCGTGGTGCTGTCATGGGTGAGGGAGAATCAGCTGTTATTAGAGTTGTGTGGCTGCGTAACTCTCTGAGAACTGCTGAGGAGCATTCAGCAGGGCTTGGCTTTGGGAAAGACTGTGACAGCCATCTAATATGCATGGGAGCCCTGGGCTTTTCATTGTCAGGGAAGTTAAAAGGGTTGTTCCACTAACAAAAGAACACTTTAATCAATAGATCTTTGAATAAAAATAAGTTTTACAATTGGATGTGCTGAAAAAAATGCTCTTGTCTTATAAATGTGCCCCTGTGTAATAGGTGTGTCCAACCAGCAGGGGATCACAGCTGATTCTTTCTGTGAGGTCAATAAGTTTTGAAACAGGCAGGGAAATGTTTTCCTGACAGCAACCAGCTTTGTGACCCAGGGCTGTCTTGTCTGTATACTTTCTTTTGCTTCCTTCCCCTGCCCAGGAGCTGTGGTATGATTAGACCATGTTCTTGTATGCTTGGACACATCCATTACACATGGGCATGTTTATAAGATTATCTCGGGACAAAAGCTTTTTTTAACACACCCAATTGTGAAACTCATTTTTATTTGAAGATCTATTGATTAAAGTGTACTTCTGTTTGTGGAACATCCATTTTAAAGGATCCAGCATGACTGATTTTAGACTGCTATTTCTTATGTTCTTCCTGAGAAAAACTACCAGAGATGTCTGGAGGCGATTCTCATAAAGGACACAGGAGTGCTCAGCTCGGAAGACAAAGCGTTCCTGTATATGGAAGAGACTGTTGGCATATCGATCAGTCAAACCATCATTCAGTTGACCGCCAACTAAGGTGTATGAAAGAGCTAAGAGACGTGTCTGCTGAAAGGACGTCAACTTTACAGAATTAACCAGTAACAATCTGCCTACAGATTTGGGTTTAATCAGGCAATAAATCAAGGCTCATCAATAGCAAGATATTTCTCAAATATGAATAACTTTTTATGGAACTTTTATTTTCTGCAACCATTTGGTAAGATTTTGCTAAAACACTTGAGCAATAAATAATTCAGAACTACTTTTTAAACTAATTTGCATTCTCTTCATCACGTAACATTTTATATTGTGAGCCCCATCGGGGACAGTGATGATAATGTGTGCAAACTGTAAAGCGCTGCGGAATATGTTAGCGCTATATAAAAATAAAGATTATTATTATTACTACATTCTTCCTTCTCTTTCTACTCTATCCTAAAAAAAAATCTTATTTGTAAAGGAAATAATAATAACAATAATAGATACTGTGCATGTTCTACAAATCTAAAATGTATGTACTATACAGTACCTGCAGTCCATCCTGATACTGTACAGCCGCCTGCATAGCATCATCCAGTTTGTCTACTCGATCTTTCCAAGTTTTATTCAACATCTCCCATGCAGAGTTTAGCTGGAAATAAATACAATATAGTAGAATACATATATAAACATATATGTAATGATATGTAATGCATTTATTACTTACACTGTAAGCAGACATATTACTGTGGCATATGAGACCCAATAGACATGCTGCTGGGGACACAATCTGTTGCTATATGAACATTTTTTCCTGCAGGGCAGGCTACAGTATAACCTTATCAATCCATATGATCTGTATCAACCATTCTCCAAATATGAATCAAGTGCTTACTTCATCTATATTTTTATTCACAACAGGTTTATCGGGTTCACCACATGCAGTTATCAGATCTGACCCTAGGGCTGTGACCACATCCAGCTCTTCTTGCAGCCCATCAATCTCTTCTTTAATGGCCTAAAAGATAAATAATGTCATAACAGTATATAAAAAATGAAATCATATCTTCACATGTGAAAAATCGTCTAGCTCACCCTCATGCTGGCAATATACATGAGCACTGGGCTCGGCAGAGGGTTCATGTAGTTTCAATAGATTCTTATGAATTACGACTGCACTCCTCTTATTCTGACTGTATCACTGTTCTTTTCAAAGGTTTTCTCAGACACCTTACCACTAAAAATTAATACCACACTCTTAAGACTGTGTATAGCCATTAGTTTATAAGGTTTCTCAGTCACATCATTGCTATAAATTACGACTGCACTCTTTTTGTGGCTGTGTATCACAGTTCTTCCGAGGTTTTCTCAGTCACATCACCACTATGACTTACAACAGCTCTGCTCTGACTGTGACTGTGTATAGCTATTTGTTTATAAGGTATTCGTAGTCTTCTCAACTCTATGACTTACGACCGCACTCCTCTGATTGCGACTGTGTGTAACTTATAGTTTAAAGGCATTTCTCAGTCATCTCAATGCTCTGAATTACGCCAGCACTCCCCATATTGTGACTTGTTTAGATGGTTTTCTCAGTCACCTCACTGCTCTGTATTACGCCTGCACTCCCCTTATTGTAACCACTCGTTTATAAGGTTTTCTCAGTCTCTCACTACTATAAATTACGCCTGCACTACACGTATTGTGACCACTCGTTTATAAGGTTTTCTCAGTCACCTCACTACTATGAATTACGCCTGCAATCCCCTTATTGTGACCACTCGTTTATAACGTTTTCTCAGTCACCTCATTACTATGAATAACGCCTGCATTTCTCTTAGGCTTCTTTCACACATCCGGCTTTTTGAATCCGGCACCATGCGGCGAAATTTGGAACACCCGGATCCGGTTTTGCCCCATAGAGTTGTATTGTCGCCGCACCGCGCCGGATGGGTATGCAGCGCATCCGTTTTTTGCCGGATACGGCAAGAAGTAGCCGTCCGGCGTCTGCAAAAAACGTTCGCTGCAACGTTTTTTGACAGCGCCAGACCGGTTTTTCTCACAGCGCATGCGCGGAGACTGAGTTTCGCGCTGCTCTTTTAAATGTGGGCGCCACCGTATCCGGCCACGCAGGCATCCGGTGTCTCCGGCACATCCTGGATCCGCCCCTACAGCTTTTCGCCGCACGGCACCGGAGACACAAAGCCGGATGTGTGAAAGAAGCCTAATTGTAACCACTCCTGCATAAGGTTTTCTCAGTTCCTCACTACTATGAATTACGCCTCTCCTCTTATTGTGACCACTCGTTTATAATGTTTTCTCGGTCACCTCATTACTATGAATTATGCCTACACTTCTCTTATTGTGACCACTCGTGTATAAGGTTTTCTCAGTCACCTGACTACTATGAATTACGTCTGCACTCCCCTTATTGTGACCACTCGTGTATAAGGTTTTCTCAGTTCCTCACTACCATGAATTACGCCTGCACTCTTCTTATTGCAACCATTCATTTATATGGTTTTCGGCTTCGCAGTCATCTCACTGTTACAAATTACGCCTGCACTCCCCTTATTGTGAACAGTCATTTATAAGTTATTCTCAGTCTCCTCACCTCTGCTGCCTCCTGTTGTTGTTTTACAACAGAGGGATCAACCCCAGGTTCATCAAGTTCACGGATAAATTCTTGGGTGTCTTTTATCGTGGCTAATAATGCAATGTGATCACACCAAAATTTCTCTGCCAGCTCCATCACATCCAACAACTGAGCCTCCCTTTCTTCTGTCAAGGCCTGGATGTCCTCCCAGATGAAGACCATTTGGTCAAGCTTATCTTGAACAGCTGGAGAAGAAAACATAATTTATAAGCGGCTTCGTCTACGATCAGATTCATTTGCAATTAAATCAGATTTGTTCATAGTTTATATATTACTGTGGAAGAAAATAAAAGTGCAATTAGGCCTTAATTACTTATACATTCTAACATTCAAAATAATAGCACCAGCTCTATCTTGCCAAATAACATTTCATACAGATATGAAATTTGAAATATAATTTTTCTCATGATAAAAATGCAGAAGACAGTCCTGTTTCCAATTTGTGGAGTGATAAGAATGGTTCCTGTCTTCTACAATGGATTACCTTTGGCTGAGATGTCCTTATCAGCACCTTCTGAGCGAGCAATCATTTCCTCTCCCCGCATTTTGAGTGTTTCATAGACAGGCTGAAGCTTTTCAAGCTCGACAGAAACGTTTTTATTTTCGCTTATCTGTTCTCTGATCTTCTCACACTCTGCAGAGATTGAAGGCGGCTGCCTCAGGCGCTCAGCTATTCGTTGTAGGCTTTCAAGTGTTGGCTCAATCTTGTCATGGAACTGGAAAACAAATAGCAAGGCCGTGCAAATACGGCAGGTCCAATATTAATCTTCATTAATTCTTTATATTTCTCCTACAATTATAAGTTACATCTTTTTTCATCTACAGCGGTAGTCATGTAGTGAGAGGTAAGTGATCAGTCACAAATCCTGTACATATTAATTGTTGGACACAATTCTCATTTCAACCAGAGACTGAGAAAACTCATGCAACTCTTGAAATAAATGAGGAACTTCAATTCATATATTGTAAAGTAATATTAGCCAGACAATCATAATGAAAAGGTGAGAAAGTAATTTCATAATGAAGACATTACAGGACTGCGGACTGATAGTAATCCAATTATCTACACCAGTAAATAACAATAAGACCAATGAACACTACTACAAAAAGTACATAGTAAAATAAAGTTGTGTAAAGATGCGCTTTATTGTAAAGGCCCCGTCACACATAGCGATCTCGCTAGCGAGATCGCTGCTGAGTCACAAGTTTTGTGACGCAACAGCGGTCTCACCAGCGACATCGCTATGTGTGACATCTATCAGCGACCGGCCCCCCCCCCGCCGGTATCACTGATCGTTGTTGGAAAGTCCTGGACATTTTTTTTGATCGCTGGTCCCTCGCTGGCCAGCACACATTGCTGCGTGTGACAGGCGGGAGACCAGCGATCAGCTGGTAACTATGGTAAATGCAGGGTTTCTAAGCAGCGCGCTGTGCTTAGAAACCCTCTGTGTAACTTAGTTACCAGCGCGCTGATGCAGGGAGCTGGTAACCAAGATACACATCGGGTTTCTAAGTGACGCGCACTGCTTAGAAACCCGATGTGTATCTTAGTTACCAGCTCCCTGCATCAGCGCACTGGTAACTAATGTACACAGTGACGCCGCGCGCTCGGCGTCGCTGGTGCTGATCGCTGGTGAAGCTGCCTGTTTGACAGCTCACCAGCGATCATGTAGCGACTCACTAGCCATCCTGACAAGTTGATGTTGTTGTCGGGATCGCTGGTGAGTCGCTATGTGTGACGGGGCCCTAAGTTTTGAAACTAAGTTTTACAGCTGCTATGTGTCAATTCTGTGATGAACATCTCATATGTTAAACTATCACTCTCAGAATACAATGTTTTATTATTTTATTTTCAGTTTATCCTCCTTAAAAGGGGTTGCCGAATTTAGAAAATCTATTTTTTATATATTCCATAAGAAAATTTCAAGTTACTAGAGAGAGTGCTCTGCTCAGGTCACATATCTTAAAGCATGGAGAGATTACACGTTGTATCTCTGGAGGACCTGTCATGTCTTGTATAACATGGATAGCTCATTGTTTTGAAGGGGAACTGTGTAATCTTTAGTTTCTCCTGTGGTGACGCTGCAGGGAATAAAACACTCATGGCCAGGCTCTCACTTAGCTTACAGATAGATGATCACGGGGGTGATCAAGTAGTAGTACACTTTGGGATCAGCTTATTATCAAGATATCCTTCTAACTAATCAAGCTTGTTGAAAGCGGAAAACCCCTTTAAGACTACAGATTTCTCACCTATGTATGCTCAAGGCTTTAAATATAATGAGCTAATACTTCTCAATTTGTCAAATATTAATCTCACAATGCCGGATTCACAGTCCAACACTCAGAGTACGTCTCTTAATCTGGACTCGACAGTTTCATAGGCATAGGCTGTTGAGGTCGAGGTCAGGAGACCCACGGACTGTCGAGACATTGTGGTCCGTACTTGGAACATAAAAATTGGATGTCTGAAACTGGCCCAAAAGATTGTCATGTCCAACATGGTACAACAAGTTGAAGATTTAGTAAGAGTTCTCTCAGTAAATGACATACCCTTGAATTAGGAGCATATTTACAGGCACAAATGAAAAATGTTTGTGTCAATACAATGGCCTTTATAGATATGACTTTTCAAACATAATTGCTAACAATCACTGGCATGATGCATTGTGTTCGCTGTTTTAGTCCTCTTGTATTCTGTGCTGAAAGTTGGGAATTAAAACTCTATTTAGTACCTGTGATGACTGGTAAATAGCTTCCTCCAAAGCGATTGCACGTTTCTTGACAACCTCCTTAATGTCGCTATATAGAGTATCGGCTGTTAAATATTTCTCCTGGATGAAGAACCCTTCTTCAGGGCTGAGTTCCAGCAGCTGGGGCCCGGTTTTGTTCATCTTATCTATATGAGGCTTGTGTTCAGCAATCAGTTCCCGGAGTTGCTAAGACAGAATACAAACTGGTTAATAATGTTTTAGAACCAAACTCCCAACATGTCTGGTTTATGCACCCGTAATGTATCCAGCTGGCAAAGCAATGTAAACAAGAGCTCTCTGAGAAGATGTCTAATGGCGCACGAGGGTAGCTACGAGTATAGGTCACCACATTTATTACGTGCGATTAAGCAGAGTGGGCATAAAAAAGGAAAGTTTACATAATTATGAACTGAACACATCATCTCTATAAGCCCACTAGTTTATCAAATAATAATGTAACAGTGCAAACTGATCACAAGAAAGACCAATATTCTCCACCAAATACACAGGTCACCAATTGTCAGCAATTAACTGGCAGCAAGGCTGAGGTGTAGCTTTTCCTATTACTATCTGGTTCCGTTCACATGCTCAGTATTCAGGATCATAAAAATGGAAATAAAATATTCCAGTACAGAACCCATTCATTTGAATGGGATCGGCAGTGTCATAAAGTCTATTTCGCTTGCCTCCTTTTCAGCAAACAGAAAGAAAACAGCACTAAATGCTTTAAAAAAAACCTCGGCCAAACCAACAGCAAATGTTAGGGGAAAAAAAACACTTCTCATCTTTTTAATCCTCACCATGCCATGCTGGTGCTATGTTGCAAAACTGAGGGATGATGCCAGCAGTACATCCCATGAGCACACCATTTGCTTGAAGGTTTTGGGGAGGGAGTGTTTTTTTCTATTTTTGGCCTTTTTTTCAAAAATTAGACAACTCTTAATTACTTTATTTACAAAATATAGAATTCTGTAATAAATTTGTACTCATTGTTTGCTTGCCGTCAATGATAACCACCTTTCCCCAATAGGTGTTGAAAATGTAAATTATACAGTGCAGAAATAAGCTTATAAATATAATAAAATAGGAACAAATAAAATAAAAATAGGCCTAGAAAGGAACATTTTTAATACATTGAATATACACTGCTCAAAAAAATAAATAAAAAAAAATAAATAAAAAAAATAAAAAAATAAACACTTAAACAACAGAAAATAACTCCAAGTAAATAAAACTTCTGTGAAATCAAACTGTCCACTTAGGACGCAACACTGATTGACAATCAGTTTCACATACTGTTGTGCAAATGGAATAGACAACAGATGGAAATTATTGGCAATTATCAAAACACACTCAATAAAGGAGTGGTTCTGCAGGTGGGGACCACAGACCACATCTCAGTACCAATGCTTTCGGGCTGATGTTTTGGTCACTTTTGAATGTTGGTTGTGCTTTCACACTCGTGATAGCATGAGACGGACTCTACAACCCACACAAGTGGCTCAGGTAGTGCAGCTCATCCAGGATGGCACATCAATGCGAGCTGTGGCAAGAAGGTTTTCTCTTCTGTCAGCGTAGTGTCCAGAGGCTGGAGGCACTACCAGGAGACAGGCCAGTACAACAGGAGACGAGGAGGGGGTCGTAGGAGGGCAACAACCCAGCAGCAGGACCGCTACCTCAGCCTTTGTGCAAGGAGGAACCTGATGAGCACTGCCAGAACCCTGCAAAATGACCTCCAGCAGGCCACAAATGTGCATGTGTCTGCATAAACGGTTAGAAACTGACTACATGAGGATGGTCTGAGTGCCCAACGTCCACAGATGGGAGTTGTGCTCACAGCCCAACACCGTGCAGGACGCTTGGCATTTGTTACAGAACACCAGGATTGGCAAATCCGCCACTGGTGCCCTGTGCTCTTCACAGATGAAAGCAGGTTCACACTGAGCAGTTACAGACGTGACAGAGTCTGGAAACGCTGTGGAGAGCGATCTGCTGCCTGCAACATCCTTCAGCATGACCGGTTTGGCAGTGGGTCAGTAATGGTGTGGGGTGACATTTCTTTGGAGGGCCGCACAGCCCTCCATGTGCTCACCAGAGGTAGCCTGACTGCCATTAGGTAGCGAAATGAGATCCTATGACCCCTTGTGAGACCATATGCTGGTGCAGTTGGTCCTGGGTTCCTCCTAATGCAGGTCAATGCCAGACCTCATGTGGCTGGAGTGTGTCAGCAGTTCCTGCAAGATGAAGGCATTCAAGCTATTGACTGGCCCGCCCGTTCCTCAGACGTGAATCTGACTGAACACATCTGGGACATCATGTCTCACTCCATCCACCAACGTCACGTTGCACCACAGACTGTCCAGGAGTTGGCGGATGCTTTAGTCCAGATCTGGGAGGAGATTCCTTAGGAGACCATCCGCCGCCTCATCAGGAGCATGCCCAGGCATTGTAGGGAGGTCATACAGGCACGTGGAAGCCACACACAATACTGAGCATCATTTTGACTTGTTTTAAAGACATTACATTCCACTTTTATTTTGTGTGTGACTCCAAATCCAGTCCTCCATTGGTTAATAAATTTGATTTCCATTGATGATTTTGTGTGATTTTGTTGTCAGCACATTCAACTTTGTATAGAACAAAGTTTTCAATGAGAATATTTCATTCTTTCAGATCTAAGATGTGTTATTTGAGTGTTCCCTTTATTTTTTTGAGCAGTGTATCTATGTTTTACTAATTCACTACAGCGAGATGGCGTGCCAAGTGCCTAGACTCTCCCCTGAAATCTTTATTATGACGGTACCCTGCCATGATCACAGTGTCAGAGTTTGGTAGCACAATAGAATAGTTCTGACTTACTCTTCATTGAGGACAATATTATCATAGATTTGCACCAGGTACACAGACTGAATACTGCTGCCATTTTCCTAATGGGGATCTGTAACTACATGAATGTTGTCCTGCTAAGCACAACAGAGCGAAATCAACAAAAACAATAACAAGTCCAAATTCTACGTAAACTGCGAACATCAACTCACTGTTTAGCACATGATGATTGACTACGTTTTCCTGCAGAGCAGCTGGTAACTAGAACTGGTAGACTGACAACAGCTAAAACTAATCTAACAAAAAACAAATAGGATCAGTGACAATTATTATACTATGTTACTGTAAGGAGGTGGCAGGGATCCTCAGTGCTCCCTCTCTCCTAGATGCCGGGTATGAGTACCCCGTGCCGTGCCCTAAAGGTTTGCCTATGTCTAACTGTTCTATTAATACTATGTGTAATGTGTGATGCTCTTTTATCCTATGCCCTTGTATTGTATATAATGTGTTGTTATGAACATGTTAACATTAGGGATAGCAAGAGTTAATTCCGTGGGCTGAGTCAGCAGCTTCAAAGGAACAGGAAGTTCATGTTCCCCAGTCAGTGCCCGGGCAGGCTTGCCCGTGGCAGGACGCTCCTACAGTCAGGAGCAGAAGGTGCCCTGGACAACGGGGCAAAGCTGCTGCAGACCGCTGACTCAGTCTGCCAGGCAGTGTAGACGGACCCTCGGACTGTCATCAGAAAGACGGATACTGACTGGCCTCAAGTAGCTGCAGGGACAGAGCAGGAAGCATTGCTTCATGTACAGTAAAGTTTTCAATCTTGGATCAGAACTGTGCCTGTCATGTTTTCCTGGATCCTCATCCACAGTGGTTGCAGTGAGCGTGAAAAGAAGGTAAATGACTGTGCTGTAGGGTTGGGACCGCACCTGTCTTTTTTCATGTGCAAGGGACCAGGGTGCTTATGAACTGTTGCTTTAATAGACTCGATCATGACTACCAATCCGTGCCACCTTGTTACACTACAATGGCAAAAATCGGATTGCTAACTCTCTGGACAAACAGACCTAACAGCAGACTGATAAAAAGAAAGTATTTAATTTCACAGCTTATAGGAAAACAAAAGTATCTTCTACTACAATAATGTAGACAGCATACACAAGGTGGTGGAGTGAACATCTATTCACTGCAAAATTATTGTGAACCATAGTCCCTAGGTATGCTTGTTACACGATAATTGTGTAGTTTAAACCAGCCGATTATCCAAGGAACAAGCAGAAAGCTTGCTCGTTGGGTGTAATGATTTTTAGGTTCATCGTTTTCAGCAGAACATCATCCTCTGTAAACAGGACCTACACTACAGATTACAATGGCTACCTATCCGCACTGAACGATCTGTTACAGATTATCTGAAGCACCGCCTTCCTGTGTAAACTGGCTATTAAGCAATTGACAACTGACTGTGTACATGGACTTTAAGAGGGCAGCGTCATCTGGGCAAGCTGGGGATGTTACTGCCCATTTCATATTTAGACGCCATTCACTAAAAGGGAATCTGTCATCAGGTTTTTACTATGCAACCTGACAGCACCATGAGGTATGGACAGAGACCCTGATTCAGATTCAAAGTAATGTATCATTAGATTACTGGGGGCAGCTGTTATAATAGTCACAGCTTTCTCTGCTGCAGATTGAGCAGAGCTCAGTTGTTGAGCTGTATATAAATCACGCCCACACCACAGCTTTCTATCTACACTGTATAGTGACAGAGAGCTGCTAATCAGTGATGGGGGTGTGGTTGGACTACCCTGCATGTGCCAAGTTGTCCTGTAGTGATAATCATCTGTTGAGAAAGACTGGTTGTATTGATATAGCAAAACCCAGCCCAATAAATAACACATTGCTGTAATCAGGCCCCGTGCTTCTACATTATGTTGCATTCAGATTACATAGCAACAATCTGCTGACAGATTCCCTTTAGAGGTCAAGTATCACACTCCTTCAATGAAGTGAAGAAACAAATGCATATTAATAAATTAATTTGAAAACTAATTATATATTATCATTTAAAAACTAAGCTGAAATTATTTCTTGCAAACATTGCATCTGTAAAAACTCCCCATTTCTCTGGTATCAGTTCTTACCCGGATATCCTCTTGTTGTTCCTTTAATGTGTCATAATCTAGAGCGGGTGGTGGCAGTTCTGATATTCCTTTCTCTGTCTCGGTCAACCACGGCCACAGTTCTTCATAAGTTTCCCAGAATTGGTTCACTAAGGACACGGCTCGTTCCAGCTGAAGGTTTCTTTCAGAATTCAAGTGGCAGATGTTGTCGTAACTCTTCACCAGGTTTGTTAGCTTTTTCTTTAGAAATTGACACAAATACAAAGATAACTGTTATACCAAAAACCTGTGCTAGATACATTAGATGTTCCATACCTCAAGATGGTAATATGATATCAGTATGTCATACTTTTGTGTCTACCCTTTCCAATATGCCTTACAAAGCAGCTAAGCTACATTAGTGCTTTTCATTTTCATAACTGTGTTCTCACTACAACCCATGATTGGTATCACAGCTAGAAATGAAGCTGGCATGATCTTTCACATGCATCTTATTAACATACCTTCAGGTTTTATGAGGCTGACAATACAAAAAGTGGGTCTGCCATAAATTAGTGTTATATCGGCTCATATGATTTAATCTGAGAATCAGAATTAACAGAACGTCAACACTCCATTGAGCGCATCACATCACAACTAACAAAATTAAGGAGCTGGAACGAATTTGTTTGTGTGATAGCTTTTTGGATGTTTTGTAATAGCTTCACGAGGCTCATTTATTGTAACACTCATTGGCAAATGCTGGGGATGAAACATGCAAGACAATCAAGCCTCTCCAGTATTTCTGCTACCTACCTCTTTCAGAAAAGCTCAAAATTAGAGAATTGAATCACAGGACCCCCCAGGCCATATTATAGGGAACAGATTTGGTTGACAAGGTCTGGCATCCAGTCCCGTGCTCAGATACAGCCAAACCAGGACAGTCTTCACTTTTGCGGCCAGCGTCCTCAGCCTGGCAACTCAGGAGCCTCTTGAGCTTAGTAAGCCGCGCCATGTTATGACCCAACTGTAGCTTAAAGGGTGTGTAGTGACCACTATGTCCACTAGGGGGCGCTGTGTGAGTGTCCCAGGACAGGCGTATAGGCATTTCCAGTGTCCTGATAGGAGTAGGATGCTGAATGATCGCTATGTATCTCAAGGTGGGTGGCCTTGAGATGGAGACTTATGTGTGTGTTGATCAGCAGTGATACTGCTGAGGTGCTGTTTCAATGTGTCAGGGAGAAGTCTCCAGGTAGCTGGGGAGACGGGCAGACCCAGTTACCTACAAACCCACCCAGGGGGTGTGTTTAAGAACCCTATTATAAAGTTTGTATGAGTGGTTGAAGGACCTGTGATGAGGTCATAGCCATGTGACCCGGTGGGCGTGGCTACGGACCATATAAGGTGGCCAGGGTAGGTCACATGGAGTGAATGCAGGGACCCGGTTGGTCCATTGTGGAAGGTCCCGCTGGGAGATGGGGTTTCCTGCCTGACAGCACGTGAATGCTGTGTTTAATGGCTGCAAGTGTCTGACAGTTCCCAGGGAGAAGGATTGAACGTCTGCACTATGGATGAAGCAGCCATGAGGTAAAACCCTGACGGGGTGAGAACTGTGAGGCTAGAAAGCCGGCGCAAAGGAACATTGCATAACCTGTGTGACCACAGGCTTAACAGAGGAAAGCTCTGTCATGGACGCTATGCTGTTTTCTATTGCTTTGATGATTTTGATGCATGAATAAACCGCAGGGACTGTTTTGGTTTTGTGGAAAACCTGTGCCGGATGTGGTTATTTGGCTGCCAAGCGAGTGTCCCCCACCTTGAATGACAGCGCTACCTTACAACTGGTGGAGAAGGCTATGGGCAGAAGAGGACTGCAAAATTTGGTTGCTAAGGGCAACGCTGAGCCAGGAGGGCTGACGGTTGTGGAAGCCATGTGCTATACTGACAGCAGGTCAGTGAGAGACTGTGGATTGCTATAGGGTGCCTATGTGGAGAAGAGGTACCCGAGGACCTGTGTGGCCGACACAGGTAACGGACAGGTGTTCGTGTTGTACTGACCTGGGTCAGTGAGTAAGACTGTGTGCCTGGAGGGTTCAGTGAGCAAGGGGGTCAGTGCTGGGAGATTCTAGGAGAAGAATCGGATCCCTGGAGCACGTGGTATGATCTTGGACCTGGTGAGGCGTAAGTGTTGGGCAGTCTCAGGAGGAGATGGATGTACTGAAGAGAACCCGCTGAGCCCCTGGACCTGGTGAGGACGGTGTGCTGGGAGACCCTGGGAGGAAGGTCGGCTCCCTGAAGAGCACCCAGTGCGCCCTGTGTGTTGGACGGTCTCAGGTGGAGACGGAACGTCCTAAATAGCACACAGACGGGACACGTGAGTTTTTGTGTGGTGTTTTTTTTTTCTCAACTCAGCCTGCTGTGGCTCAGTGGGAGTCAAGAAGGTGACAAGCGGCTTGCGGTAACTCGGCGGGGTTACAAAGGTGACACCAGCAGCTGTGTGTGAACGTCAGCCGGAGGTGTCGAAGATCGGTGACAGCAGGAGCTGTGGTTGTGCCAGCAAGGACTTGTGTGGTATCATAAGAGACATAAACTGTGCTGTGTGAACTGCGGTCTAAGGAGACCGGTAAAACGGACATGGGGAAATCCCGAAAGGGGGCGGTGGCCCAAATAGGGGTGGGAGCCCAAAAGGGGGTAGAGTCCCAGAAGGGGGCGGTGACCCAAATTGGGGTGGAGTCTGAGGGAGGTGGTAACCCAAAAAGGGGTGGAGTCCCAGAGGGGAGCGGTGGCCCAAATTGGGATGGTGGAACAGAAAGGGGCCGAATTTCAAAAGAGACAGCTCTGGGTACCTCAGTGGACATGTCTGGGGAACTACAGTGTGTGCATGACTTTTCCGGAATGTGGAATATTCTTTCCGGATAATGACGAGCCACAGGGGTGTACCGTAATGCTGCTCCGAGAAGGAGTCTTGGGTCGGCTGGACTCAAAGTGTCAGGTGACTCTGATAGGATCGCCTCTCACTTTCTGTCTGACTGAGAGAATGGTCCAGGTTTGCTGTAAACATGGAGTCACGGTGAACTATACGGTAGACAGAGTGATGTTTAAGCGGCCCATAGGTGCTGAGTACCAAGGGGGCGGGATACCACGGGACTTAGTCTATGCCTTGGAGTGGGTCAGGTTTGATGACCTAGGGCAGGAGGTTGGAGACTTGTCTACTGTTGGGCTAACAGATATTGAGACGGTGACTGCTCCTGATGTGGACAGGTCAGAGGTAGATATGACCGGACAAAGGGGCAAAGGGGTACGTCTGCCCAACTTATGGACCTGGTTAATAAGACAGCTGAAGTATTCACACGGGTAGTGGGTAACTGGGAGGATTACTCGACAGGCCGGGGTGGCTCAGTCTCTGGGGGTGACTGTGGCTCTGAGAGAGAAAGAGAGCACAGACTAGAGGAGCTAGAGAAGGAAGTCTCCGAGCTCAAAGGTCACATGGTAACGTGGCAAGGTCTGAATAAGACCCTTAGAGAAGACGTGGAAGAACAGGTTCAACGAGAAAGAGTCCGGAGACAAACGGCTGAACACAGGGTCGAGGAGCTCGAGAAAGAAGTCTTGGAGCTCAGAGGTCACCTGTCCACCTGGAAAAGTGTGAACAAGAGCCTTAAGGAAGAGATGGAAGAACTCAGAGGAGTAGTAAAAGGTCTTCTACGGGAGAAGAGCTTAGACGAAGATACACAGCGGCCAGGCCCAAGTGATAAGAGGGAACTGCCAGTACCCATCTTGGCAAAGGGTCGTGAAGAGATAACATCTCGTGAAGTTGGTGAGCTAAGAACTGAAGAAGACAGTCACCCAGTCGGGTCAACTGCAGTGAGGGAAGTGTCCGTGGTAAAGCCAGAGCCTTCTGTCCAGGAAGAGAGCAAGACCACGACCTTCAAATCTGTGATTGAGGTACCCGAAGACATGCAAGAAGCCTGTGCTGAGGAAGGAGTGCATGAGGCTTTCAAGGAGGCGGTCAAAGCGTGTAAGGTGCACTGGGCACCTGAGACTCGGCAGTTGGTGATATCAGCCAGGGAAGATACAGCAAACCGGGTAGCTGTCCTGAAAGAGATGCATTTGCAATGTCTCCACGCCAAACAGCTAGTGAGGCGGAGTAATATGAAAGCTGCTCGACGCCTAGAGTTAGCAAGGGAGGCTATGGATCGGCTGGGTTTGCGGAAAGATGTAGTTCCGGTACCCAAAGGTCTGATTGGGAGAATCATCGGAAGACTAGGGAAGGCAATGCAAGACCTTGTGAATATCTCCGGTGTGGTGAGGGTGAGGATCCCCCCTGATGATGAAGACCCGGTATCCAGTGGAGAGGGTAGGATTCCCATCATGGTGGTTGGCTCCGTGGAAAGCCTGAGAGACTTTCGGATGCTCTTGGAGTATCGAGTGGGATACCTGCAAGAGATTGAGCAGTTGAGGTTGGACCGTCGGTGAATCAATAAAGAGGTACGGAACACCAGGTGGCGGCCGCCTTCGACCCAAGACGTAAGGACTCGAAGAGTTCCTCCAAGTAGTGACATGGCAGGTGGCCGAAGAATGTCAGCAAGTGGCAGTTCGACGGGCTGTACGAGGCTGAGAGACCTTCGTTCCTGCGAGACGCTGAATGGGTCAGACTCAGGCCAGACAGTAGGCTCGACTAAGATTTATGACCGCACCAACCGGGAGAGCCGGTAAGTGAGAGAAAGGTCAGGTGACGAAGTGCACTGCAGACAGGTGGAGACTAAAGAGTGTCTGGTCACGCTGACTGACTTTGACTGGTGGGCCAAAGACCAAGGCCGTTATTCTGACCGCTGGGGGTGAGGGAGGCCTAACGTAGAGATGAGGCCGGATGACAGACGGAGACGGTTCTCTCGAGCTGTGGGGCAAGGTGTAATGAGTGCCAGGTCTCGAGATCCCGGGGTAATGTTGTGTGTTCAACCCCACAAGTTTGAACAGAGGGGGGAGGTATGTGGTGTAGTGACCACTGTGTCCGCTAGGTGGCGCTGTGTGGGTGTCCCAGGACAGGCGTATAAGCATTTCCAGTGTCCTGATAGGAGTAGGATGCTGAATGATCGCTATGTATCTCAAGGTGGGTGGCCTTGAGATGGAGACATATGCGTGTGTTGATCGGCAGCGATACTGCTGAGGTGCTTTTTCAATGTGTCAGTGAGAAGTCTTCAGGTAGCTGGGGAGACGGGCAGGCCCAGTTACCTACAAACCCACCCAGGGGGTGTGTTTAAGAACCCTATTATAAAGTGTGTATGAGTGGTTGAAGGACCTGTGATGAGGTCATAGCCATGTGACCCGGTGGGCGTGGCTACGGACCATATAAGGCGTTCAGGGTAGGTCACATGGCGTGAATACAGGGACCCGGTTGGTCCATTGTGGAAGGTCCCGCTGGGTGTGCTTAATGGCTGCAAGTGTCTGACAGTTCCCAGGGAGAGGGAATGAACGTCTGCAGTATGGATGAAGCAGCCATGAGGTAAAACCCTGACGGGGTGAGAACTGTGAGGCTAGAAAGCCGGCGCAAAGGAACATTGCATAACCTGTGTGACCACAGGCTTAACAGAGGAAAGCTCTGTCATGGACGCTATGCTGTTTTCTATTGCTTTGATGATTTTGATGCATGAATAAACCGCAGGGACTGTTTTGGTTTTGTGGAAAACCCGTGCCGGATGTGGTTATTTGGCTGCCAAGCGAGTGTCCCCCACCTTGAATGACAGCGCTACCTTACAAGGGGTATTCCCATCTACAAGATCCTATCCCCATATTTAGTAGGTGTAATAATAATAATAATATTAGCAAATATTTCCAATTAGAAATGTAGTATAGTTTTTCTGATTCATTATGTCTCTTTCCTCATGTGTAGGCATTGCAGGACCTTAGGTATCCATGGTAATGACCACTAGCAGCTAGCTAACTAACTGTCACTTTATCAGTGGTCGTAACAATGGATACCTAAGGTCCTCCAATGCCTGCACATGTGCACATGAGGAAAAAGACATAGCGAATCAGAAAAACTATACTACATTTCTAATTGGGAGGTATTTGCTAATATTATTATTATTATTACTGATTCAGAAAAAAGTATGCAGCACTTACCATGGCATCTTGAATGAAAAGTTCTAGACGAATATCCTAGATAGTAAGGTTAACCGGTGGGTAGAGGAGTGCGGGGAGAAAGGATGACAGCCGTTTCACGTTACCATGATTCAACGGGTCCAGGCCTGTTCTGGACCCGTTGATGCATCGTAACGTGAAACAGCCGTCGTCCTCTCTCCTCTCTGCCGGACACTTTTCATTCAAGCTGCCATGGTGAGTGCCGCATACTTTTTTTCTGAAATAATTCATATCTACATGTTGATATATGCTGAGCACCTCCAAATTGGACATTTATACTGTTAAAGGCTCTATAATCCCGCTCAACTCCTCCATACAAAGGATTATATGTTTTAACACTGGTCCCGCTATTCACATTTCGCTGTGGCTTAGAGATTATTATCACACCTACTACATAATGTGATAGGATCCTGGAGATGGGAATACCCATTTAACTCTAGTCCATAGGCATTACAAAGCATTTAAAAATACTGATTTCTTTATCGCCTTATTGGGGGACACAGATTACCATGGGTGTATGCTGCTGCTGCTAGGAGGCTGACACTATGCAAAAAACAAGAAAATTGACTCCTCCCCGGCAGTATACACCCACCGACAGATACCAAGTACCTCAGTTTGTGCTTAGTGTCTGTAGGAGGCGGACCGGGATCTCCCCAGATCCGCATCTAACCATTTTCTTTTAGGTTTTGTGTGTGTGTGTATTAATCTTTTCCCATTTATTTTCCAGATTCTACACCGGGAAACAGGGGGTCAATGTTCAGCCTGCTTTCCCATATCATGCAGCTGAGCGAGCAGTGTGGTGTTGGCCACATCGCAACTCTCAGTACCGCAGGCAGGACTTTTTCCATATCACCATTCGGTGCTATGGGTGGACGACAGGTGGCCGGTCCTTGCCAAAACAACTCCTCATCCCTATCCCAGGACAGGGCTGAGAGGAAGACGGTGGTCGCCATCGCTCCCAACAAAAGGACGCCGTCTTCTACGTGACACGGGTAAGAGGACCTCTCCCAGCGGCCTGTTCCCTACTCATGCCCCTGTGGCCCTCCTCTTCAGGGACGGCAGGTAAGATCCTGAACGATCCCTTAGCCCCGCATGTCTCAGAAAGCAAGAGTGGAGATCAGTCTGCATTTGAATCTCCCGCCCCTACTAGCCGCGCGTCTCTCATATCAGCCGCGCTCCCGGTTAATACAGAGGCACATAACGCGGGGGTCTTCCTGGGCTCAGGGGGCTCTTTCTTATATAGCAGGGTAGCGCAGGCTCACCTTAATTAGCGGCGCCGCGGGTGTCAGTGTAGAAGCTCGGGCGGGGAGAGAGACCGCTTTCACTTTCTCTTTCAGCCGCGCTTTCTCTTTCCCCGCTCTGAGCACGCTCCCTGTTACACTGGGAGCGCTTTCTTCTCTGAGCACGCGTTTTTCTCGCGCCCTTTCCACCCTATCACAGCTTGTCTTTCTTTTTAGGGGATGTCACTCTCCCTTTTACCGGGCCCCCCCCCTCTGCTATTGCCAATCTCCTCCGGGCGCCAAATCCCGCCCTCCGGACAGCCAGTTCCCTCCTGCAATTTTCTCTGCTTCCTGCGCTGCTTGGGGGACACGTCAGGGTCCGGCTGCTCGTCAGATTCTCGGTAGGCTCGGCGCTTAATGGCAAATTGGCTCCCCTCTGCAGTACTTTTCTGTGTAGTGCAGCCATAAGGCGTATCTTTCCTATGTTCAACCCTGCAACGGCTCTGTCTTTCAAGCCCACCGTTACCCATTACGCCTGTGCACGCTGTAACAAGAAGTGGGCTTCAGGTCAGTCATCACCTCTCTGTCCGTCCTGCAGTCCTTCAGTTATGTCGGCCTCTCAGGAGCACACCGATTCCCGGGATGAGGGTACTTCCCACCTCCCAGAGTGGGCCGTTGCAATGTCGCAGTCGGTCTCCGATCTGACTAAAGTCTCTAAGTCCCTGGTCCAGGTCTTAGAACGTTTGCCTCAGTTATCTACAGCCACCTGTGCACCGACCATCTCTCAGGGTGGGTCGTCCGCACCTGACCGCGACCTTCAGAGGGACAGGCCGAGTAGGATTTCTGGGAAGCGTGTTCTGTCTGGCTCGTCTTCCAGTTCGCTAGGCCCGTCGGCTTCTCCCAGGTGTCCTTCTCCGTCTTCAGGGGACGACCCTAGGTCTGACGACGATCCCCAATCGGGATCTAGTTCAGAAGCAGATAACATATCTAAACGCGGAATATGGTCGATAGTCCTCCTTCTGCCATCTTCCAAACTTTGGAAATTACGCAGGACAAGCCTCCTTCTCAGGAATGTTCTGTTCCGAACCTTTCCAAGCCATAAGGAGTTCGATACTACTCTAACCAAACATTGGGAGCACCCTGAACAACGCTTTTCAGGCCGCAGGTACTTAGATGTCCTGTATCCCTTTGATGTGGATCTGCTCACAAAATGTACCAAAGCCCCCGAAGTGGATCCTTCCGTCTCTCGTATAGCCTCTAAGACGGCTCTATCCCTGAGCCTCTCTCTGTCCTATTTCCGCTTCCGCCTGGGTGGCAAAAGTCATTTCAGCTTGGGCAAAACTTCTTTGCAGAGGCATCTTAGCGGCAGCTCCCCAGGACGAGCTGGCAGATCTAGCAGATCAAATTAATCATGCCGGTAAATACCTCTTAGCCGCCTCCTTGGATGCGGCTGGGTGCGTAGCAAGGGCTAACAGCAACATAGTAGCCGTATGCCGAGTCCTTTGGCTAAAGTCATGGAATGCAGATACCACCTCTAAAAAGTCGCTTACCAATCTGCCTTTCCATGGTTCTCGGCTCTTTGGAGCCAAGCTAGATCAAATAATTTCGGATGCCACTGGTGGTAAGAGCACTTCTCTCCCTCAGTCTCGGCCAAAAAGGGTTTCCAGCCGTTTAGGCCCTTTCGTGCCTTCTCGTCCACAGAAAAATCTACCCAGCAAGATCGGCCTTCCGGCTCTACGGAGCGAGAGCAGAAGAAGAAGAAGAAAAAAAAAAAAACATCTTACAAACCTGCTCCCCGCTGGAGATCTAGAGTACAATACTCCAGGTCTTCAGGTGCCCGTTCCGGTAGGTTCTCCTCCAAGTGACGGGTCACCCCCACCTGGAAATTTTTCCAGGGTGGGAGGCAGACTTTCCTTTTTCGCGGACGTTTGGCTGTCTGTTGTCGACGATGCTTGGGTCAGGGAAATCATCGCATCCGGATACAAGATCGAATTTTCTTCCCAGCCAAACAGACGTTTTTTCCTGTCTCGACCTCCAAGACAACGGTCCCAAATTCCAGGATTCTTTCAAGCCATCTCCTCCCTTCTTTCCGCCGGAGTGTTTGTTCCCGTTCCCTCAGACGAACGGTTTTCAGGGTTCTACTCAAATCTTGTCGTAGTCCCGAAAAAAGACGGGACCCTTCGACCAATCCTGGACCTCAAGTTGCTCACTCGCCATGTGAAGATTCTCCACTTCAAAATGGAGTCTCTTCGATCAATGATAGCCTCAATGGAACCCGGAGAATTCCTCTGCTCTGTGGACATCCGGGATGCTTATCTTCACATCCCGGTTTGTTTGCAACATCAGAAATATCTTCGGTTTGCGATTCAGGAAAATCACTATCAATTCACAGCTCTTCCCTTCGGCCTAGCCTCTGCTTCCCGTGTTTTCACGAAGGTGATGGCGACGGTCATGGTCATCCTTCGATCCAGGGGGATTCTCATTATCCCTTATCTGGACGATCTCTTGATCAAAGGCTCGTCCTGTCAAGACTGTCTCCTGAGTCTTCACATAACCCTGGATACCCTTGGCCTTCTCGGATGGTTAGTCAACAAGGAAAAGTCCATTCTCAGACCCACTCAGCGTCTGACCCGAATCTGGCCCGGGTGTTTCTTCCGAGGGAAAAATTTGCGTCTCTGTCCAAAGAAATTCAAGCCCTCAAACGGCCGAAGCCCATTCCCCTTCGGCTCGGCATGAAAGTTCTGGGGAAGATGGTGGCTTCCATGGAGGCAGTGCCTTTTGCACAGTTTCATCTTCGCCCCCTTCAGCTGTCCCTCCTCTCAGCTTGGGACAAGACGACGTTGTCCTTAGACCGCCCCATTCTCCTCCCTCTCAGAGTGAGGCATTCCCTGACTTGGTGGGCAATGCCTACATCAGTCCTCCAGGGGAGGTCCTTCCTCCCGCTCCAGTGGCAAGTCATTACCACCGATGCCAGCCTTTCTAGGTTGGGGAGTGTTTTTTCCATCAGAGAACGGCCCAAGGACGCTGGAATCCACAGGAAGCCCTGCTCCCTATCAATCGTCTCGAAATCATAGCAATCTTCCTGGCCCTTCTTCGCTGGCAACCTCTTCTCGTCGGCAAGCCGGTCCGCTTTCAGTCGGACAACGCCACGGCTGTGGCGTACATAAACCATCAGGGCGGCACGCGCAGAAACCAAGTGATGTCAGAAGTGGCCAAGATACTGCACTGGGCAGAACGGTACGTTCCAGCAATCTCCGCTGTGCACATTCCAGGGGTGGAAAACTGGGCAGCCGACTTTCTGAGTTGTCAAGGCCTAGCGTCAGGCGAATGGTCTCTCCAGTCCACGGTCTTCGATCAGATATGCCAGCGCTGGGGTTATCCGGATGTCGACCTCATGGCATCTCGGATGAACAAGTTTCCGCGTTTCGTAGCCAGGTCCAGGGACCCACTAGCCGTCGCTTGCGACGCCCTAGTAATTCCGTGGTCCCAGTTCCAACTCCCTTATCTGTTTCCACCTCTTGCCTTGATCCCAAGAGTGGTCAAGAAGATAAAATCGGAAGCCGTGCCAGTGATTCTTGTGGCTCCAGACTGGCCAAGGAGGCCTTGGTATGCGGAACTGGTGAACATGCTCGCGGACGTCCCCTGGAGGCTTCCAGACCGTCCGGATCTTCTCTCGCAAGGCCCCCCTTTACCACGAGAATTCTCGGTCTCTGAATTTAACGGCATGGCCGTTGAGACCGCAATCTTAAGAGATTCAGGTTTTTCAAACAAGGTGATTCAGACGATGATCAAAGCCAGGAAACCAGCCTCTTCCCGTATCTACCATAGGCATTGGAAGGCCTTTTTCTGTTGGTGCGACGATAAAAGAGTCTTTCCAATGTCCTTTTCCATTCCGTCCATACTGGGTTTTCTCCAGTCTGGCTTAGATTCGAGTCTGTCTCTCAGTACCCTCAAGGGCCAGGTTTCCACTTTGTCTATCCTTTTTCAAAGGGAGCTCGCTTCCTTACCGCAGGTTAAGACATTCCTCCAAGGAGTCGCTCATGTGGCTCCTCCTCATCATTCACCGATAGAACCGTGGGATCTCAATCTCGTTCTTAGCGCTCTCCAAAAAGCACTGTTTGAGCCCATCCAGGACATTCCTTTGTCTTTTCTGTCATGGAAGGTAACCTTTCTGATGGCCATAACATCCATCAGAAGAGTTTCTGAATTAGCGGCCCTGTCATGTCGTTCTCCTTATCTGGTCCTCCATCAGGATAAAGTCGTCCTCAGGCCCGTTCCTTCTTTTCTCCCAAAGGTGGTATCCTCCTTCCACATCAACGAGGATATAGTTCTTCCATCATTTTGCCTGCTCCTTCTCACCCTCTTGAGAAGTCACTCCACAAACTGGACGTTGTTAGAGCCTTGCGTGTTCATCTCGCTAGGACTGCTTCTTTTCGTCAATCCTATTCATTGCTGGTCATCTCTGAAGGTCACCGGAAAGGGCTTCCGGCATCCAAATCCACGATCGCTCGCTGGATTCGTTCTACTATTCTGGAAGCATACCGTCTTCAGGAAAAACGGCCGCCTCCGGGAGTGAGGGCTCACTCCACCCGGGCTGTGGCAGCTTCATGGGCCGTTCGACACCAGGCTTCGGCTCTGCAAATTTGCAGGGCCGCGACCTGGTCGTCTTTGCATACGTTTGCGAGGTTCTACAGGGTTCATACCCAGGCCTCGTCTGATGCAGTTGTTGGTAGGAAGGTCCTGCAGGCGGCGGTGGCGCATCGGCCGACCTAAGCCCTTCCTGTTCTTTCGTTCCTTATTGCTGTTCCCGCCCTTGGGACTGCTTTGGAACGTCCCATGGTAATCTGTGTCCCCCAATAAGGCGATAAAGAAAGATGGATTTTTGGTTCTTACCGTAAAATCTCTTTCTTGGAGCCTTCATTGGGGGACACAGCACCCTCCCTGTTTAAGTTGTACCGTGTTGGGTCCTTGAGTCCCTTGTGGGGTTGGTACATATGTTTATTGTTCCGTGGCTTCTCCTACTGCTTTCTCACCAACTGAGGTACTTGGTATCTGTCGGTGGGTGTATACTGCCGGGGAGGAGTCAATTTTCTTGTTTTTTGCATAGTGTCAGCCTCCTAGCAGCAGCAGCATACACCCATGGTAATCTGTGTCCCCTAATGAAGGCTCCAAGAAAGAGATTTTACGGTAAGAACCAAAAATCCATCTTTTAAGTTTACAAGGCTGGACCCTTACTTACAATTGACTCGTATTTGAAGAGTTGATTTTTGACATGAGATAATTTGTGCATGAAACGTTAGTGGTCTACTGATGAGAATTATACAACCAATATTTCACAATCTCTCAATATTGTGATTTTGTTTGTTGGATTCTTATCATCCTGTAGTCTGTTGAAATGCTAAAATTCTGTTGAGAAAGGCCCGTAAGCAGTAGATCCGCCAATATAATATGGGTGCTAATTATGTTTAAAACAAAATCTAATATGCAAATTGCTTCTTGAGACAGGAAGAGGACTTGAACTCTAGTGCCACCTATTGGAAACAGCAATCCTAAAAGTCACTATTCACCCTTTAACTAGACTTATCATGTGACTTTGGAGAGGAGCACTGAACTGTGTACAAGTCTCCTTACACTGACATGTCACTCTCCACAAGGAGAAACGTTACCCCTTAGAAACTAAATCTAGTGATTTTCGCACATGTATGTAATTGTTTAGAATATTATATGTCAAGTTAAATGGTTGGTTAAGATGACTGTCCAATACAAAGCTCAAAAATGTTATGTCAATCTTTAACAATCTTGCTGCTTTGCTATTTTTTTCAGTTTATCTCTATTAGGTAGGGTTCAGACAGCCTACCAACAAGTAGCCTGAGGTAGTCTAGGACGCGCCCATGTCTTATAATTGGCTCAGGCTGCTGCTTAATGCCTTCCCCTACAGCTTTGTCTCCATCGACCGGCTGGTGTATAACACATATGAACCAAAATCTCATCAATAAGTCACTATATGTAAGGCTGATTTCTAATACAGTAATGGAAGAATGATTATTGATTAATTACCCACCAGTGAAAAAAGATGATTACTGGGTAACTGCCATGCAAAACCTGAAACTGTATTTGGATTGCTTACAAAGAAATAGGCACATTAGTAGAAAAGATTTTAGCTAAGAAGCATAGGAAAACTGCAATACGTTGGATCCGTAGTGAGGATTTGGTGAAGGCCCCCCTTGTCTCTAATGATATCATTGCACAAAAAGGCAACACAAACAATAATAATATCAACAAGCTGAGAGCACTGGCGCAATTTCAAACTTATGGAACCCCTTGCAAAAACTCAAGGTCCACAACTATCATGGGTCTTTAACAGCATTGGTCTTCTCATATGGGATAAAGGGACCTTTTTGAGCCCCTAAAGTTCCGGAGCCTGGATGCAACTGCAGCCCTACATCCACTACAGTTATGCCTCTGGTTAAGAGGAATGTAAATGGAGAAAATAAAGTAAAATAGTGATTACACTCAGCAGCAAGTAGCTGGACCATCTCGGTGGTAGGTCCCATTATCACGTCAGTGCCATCAATAGGGTGCTCTGGTCAGCAGGTTAATCTTGAATTACAGTGAATTTACAAGGATCACATGCATACTAGATGAGAAACGTAACATGAGAGTATGAATATTCACTCTTTCAGAACTGAACATACCATCATTGTTTGTTTCTCGTCCTCGTTGAAAGAGCTCACTATTTCCTGTCCTGATTTGACTAGCTCATCTATTGTATCCTTGTGTCTCAAGATCTCCATAGTGAAGCCCTGTAAAAAGAAAAAAATGTTCATCAGTTCCTATAATATACTTCCACGACTAAATCCTAAGGACATTTCATTACCTTTTGAACTTGAAGCTGAGCCATGGTCTGGTCTTGTTCAAGCCTAATGTGACCTAGAGCCGTCATTTTATTTTTAGTATCCTCAATCCATGTAAGCTCCACGCCCATAGCCTGCGAGAACTGGAACCATATAAATGTGATTATATCACCCAATACTGCAATAAGACTTTCTAAATCGCTAGAAAATTAAGAACACATTTCATTACAAAAACATCAAGCCAGAGGCTTAAAATCCAGACACTCGGAATAGGATGATGCATGGACTATGCAAATGTAACACACTAAAATAATCAAGGTCTTTTCGACACCTTCATATTGTGTTATCAGAGTGCAAAAATTATGTCTGGCGTTTTATAAAATAGATAAAGTGCAAATATAAACATAAGGAAAATATTTGGTATGAATATCACTATTCCAGACATGAAAAATGTGGCTATTTCTTGACAAAGGCTAATTTGTCTGTAGCAGATCATGATGTGGGAATACACTGCATTCATTCAGATGCTTTGTGTGAATATATGTTATGGGTTCCCAAGAGAAAAAGGTCGCACTCTGCGGGATAATGATGAATGTTTATTGACACTGAATTACATGTCACGTCGGAGATGTGAAGGAGAGTGTGTCAAATGGCTGACTACGGCCGTTTCACGCTACTCGAGCGCTTCCACGGGTCCCGTGGAAGCGCTTGAGTAGCGTGAAACGGCCGTAGTCAGCCATTTGACACACTCTCCTTCACATCTCCGACGTGACATGTAATTCAGTGTCAATAAACATTCATCATTATCCCGCAGAGTGCGACCTTTTTCTCTTGGAAACTACATTCGTCTTGCTACGAGGTCAAGCACCCGGGAGTCCTGGATGTGAGCTCTCCGCCTGCTGCCAGCCACGGACCTTAACATGGTAACAGCGGTGCCGTCCGCTTTCTTGCATTGACTTCATATGTTATGGGTTCATGCGGACGACCTTAGTTTCGGTCCGAGTGCTATCCATCAACAAATCGGATCGCACTCGGACAAATGTTATTAAATCAGACCACGCACATGTTCGATTTTTAAATTGGTCCAAGTGCTCAGAGGAAAAAAAGTGCAAGAATGCACGATTTGCCTCCGATGGATGGCACCGTTTAAGTCCATGGGTCTGTGAAAAAAAAAAAAAAAGAAAAAAATCACATGGCACTTGGAAGACATTTGAGTGCGTTCCGATTTTCATGGACTGACAGAATGGAGAAGATAACAACTTATTTTTTATATTCTCCACAACCAAGAAAAACGGATCCCATTCTGATCAAGCTCTGATTGGAGTGTAATTAGCATAATCTAACGGAGTGTAATTAGCATAATCTGAATGATTTCCTGGGACGAAGAGCATACAGTCGTGTGACCCAAGCCACACATTCGCCAATTTGTAGTTATTAGGATCAGCTGTTTGGAGGGGCACAGATATGTCTGGGCTTCTGTCTAGCCACACAGCTCTACCATCAGAGAGAAACTTTCAAAAACATTTTTAGAACTGTTTTATTTTTTTAGCAGTTTTTTTCTTTTAAAACAGCTTCATTCCAGGCTATAAACGATGTTCATTATTGTGGCTCACCCTCATTCAAAATTTCCTTAGAGGACTTGCACCTGACTTGATTGCCTGTACTACATACTTCAGTATTGCAGTATATAGAACATACTGAATAAGGAACTCCTGTGAACCCATACTGTTACTGGGTCTCACAGGAACATCAAAAGAGTGTTGACCATGACAACCCATCAACCTCCCGTCAGAACCAAAACCTCTCCAATGGTGCTATAATAGTTGGGATAACTGACAGCGGCATTTAAAACCAACTTTTCATCAGGATGTAAATAACAGCTATGAGTAAAGAGCTTTTAATCCTTATTAAATCAATACCATGCTTGTAGAATTTTATTTTTACATCTTAGAGAAATCCAACATTGAAGTTTCAATTGCAAGTGAAAGGAGTCATAGAATCATAGAATGGTAGAGTTGGAAGGGCTCTCTCCTGGGTCATCTGGTCCAACCCCCTGCTCAATGCAGGATTCACTAAATCATCCCATATGTCTGTTTAGCCTCTGAATGAAGACTTCTATTGAAGGAGAACTCGCCGCCTCTCGTGGCAGCCTGTTTCACTCATTGATCACCCTAACTGTCAAGAAGTTTTTTCTAATATCTAATCTGTGTCTCCTCCCATTTAGTTTCATCCCATTGCTGAACTGGAGTGTGCACTGCAATTCCAGCTCTTCTGCCTCTCTCCCTATTCATTGGCTACTAATGGCCTCTGCATGCATCGTCACTGCCTCAGCTTTGTCTCCTCCGAGGAAGTATCGTAAGCGCAGATCAATAGTGCAGTTCTCGTAACATCAGGAGCTTCTCAAGAGACAACCCCAGGGTAATGACCGCAACTACACAAAATCTTGAGCTGTGGAGGCAGGTCACTGAGAGAAGAATAACCTGTCTGTAAGAGGCTGGAAGTGAGTGAGCAAAAGGGACAGAGGCAGGATAGCTGGAAGTCCAGTGCCCAACCCCTGCCCTTGCAGCTAAAACTTCAACCCTAGATTTCTGTAAGATGTCAAAATGAAACTACAAACAAGGTATGGATTTAATAAGGATTAAAGGCTATTTACTCGCATGCCATTAGCTAGGGATGAGAAAGCTTGATGACAGGTTTCCCTTTACTGGTTAAACAGCAGCACTTGGAGCTAGCTCTGATCGCTGCTGTCACAGACAGGTGCAGGCTGTTTAACACAATGAGCCCATAGCTCAGCTCTTCTGGTCACTCTATACACCCGCAAACTTCCTAGGATGTACTACTTAAGTCACGGGGAGAGAAGGGGTTAATGTGCACTGGGGTTAAAGGGAATCTGTCAGCAAGTTTCTGGTATTTCTTTCTGAAAGCAGCATAATGTAGGGGCGGAGACATTGATTGCAGGGATGTGTCACTTTTTAAACTGTGTGCTGTAGTTTCTATACAATCAGTGTTTTATCAGCAGGAGATTATGCAGGTCAGACAGGCCAATCTGTGTAGCCTCACCCCTACCACTGATTGGCAGCTTGCCAACAATGCAAAGTAAACACAGAAAGTTGCCAATCAGTGGTGTGGGCGGAGTTATACACAGCTAAGCATTCTGACCACTGCTACATTTACAACTGGGATTCTATCAAAATTTCACCAAGCAGCCCAGCAAGTGATACATCATTGTAATCAGGGTCTCTCAGACTACATAGCAAAAACCTACTGACAGATTCTCTTTATAGTATTAACTTCATACTGCTCCTTTATGAATGGGATGCATATATTTTTTTTTTCTTAAGACAGTTTACTTCTATTTATCAGCTCTAAAAATAAATACGGCTCAGCCCAAATTAAAAATAATTCAAATGAATGGCCTCGGCTGCAATACCAGACATGGCCTATGGACATAAGAGGTGCTGTTTTTCAAATAAAGGCAGAGCTTATTATCAAATCCTACATTCATTTAGTGTGGTGATACTGGCTGTATATAATGAACCTGCAGTCTCAGGATCATTTTATAGGTTGATTAAAGGGGACAACAAGAAATCAATCTCTTCAGTGGGCTTCAATGCAAATGATGTAGCAATAGGTTTATAGCATGAGCAGCATTATAGTCTAACAAATCGGAAACTCTCTGATAATATGACAGATGTTATACCCCTATAATGTTCTTAATATTTCATCTACATAATAAATTGTTCCCAGTCCTAATTTATAAGTCTGATATTAAAAAAGTAATTAAATGTGACAGAGAATAATCATTTGCTCCGCTACTCTTTTATGTCGACACTGGGCGAATTATCACATCTAGTTTCTGAATATTACTGAACAAAGACTCCTGAAGTGTGAATCTGCTGCACATAAAGACTCCTTTCACTATGACATTGGTGACAGCAGAACAAGTACAATCTCGAGGATTCGGAATATTGATGAAAGCTCTCCTGTGATCGTGGCCCTTCAAGGAGATGTCATTCAGCTTGTATCTCCAGTCGGGGGTGTAATCTGTAACATACTGTGCGGTGTCTTTCCAATTCTTTTAGGCTGTGTGCACACGCTGCGGATTAGGTGCGGATTCATCCGCGCGGATTTTGTAAAATCCGCAGGTGAAACCGCAGGTCAAAAGACCTGCGGTTTTACCTGCGGATTGCTCTGCGGTTTTGTCCTGCGGTTTTTCATCTCCTCAATAGAGGAGATGGCAAACCGCAGGAGAATCCGCAGAAAGAATTGACATGTCAATTCTTTCTGCGGATTGAAAACCGCAGATAATCCGCGCGGAAAATTCCGCACCGTCTGCACTGCGGTTTTTGATTCCCATAGGGAATCATGGTACTGTACACCGCAGCAGAAACTGTTGCGGGTCCGCAGCAGCCAAAACCGCTGCGTGTGCACACAGCCTTAATGTTTTTCTCTTTTTGACTAACATCAAAGCTCACTTTGACAGTGTGATGGATGTAATTATTATTTTACCCATGACTGCTATTCTTTGAATGTATAAGTAGTTTAACATTGGCTTGAGCTGCAAACAAAGTTATTGTAAATAATCTAACAATTATAACAAAGCGCGCGTCAGCTCTTCTGGCATGTTTTTTTAAATAACATTATTTCCCATGAAAAACTGCCCTGAAGTATCTTTTCTTATACCTGTTTTTGCTGTTCCCTGTCCTTCCTTCTAGAATTTTATGAATACATTGACAGCTGGGAGTCACCAAGTGGGTGTGTCCCTACAAACTCTGATGCCCATTCGGGTGGACAGGATAGGACTGTGCAGGGACACGCCCCTTTGGAGGTGTAGCTATATACAGCCATATAACAGATGAAGAGTAGCACCCAGTGGTCAATACGCTTGCAAAATGCTAGTTTTTCCGTGGGAAAATCGCGGGAATTTAAAATGCGATTTTCCCGCGGACTGGAATTCCGGAATTCTCGCGGTAATTTCCGTGAGAGTTCCGGTACGTGTGCACTTAGCCTAAAAGTGTACAGTGCATTCGTTGTGAGAATTCAGAAGCTGCAATGTCAGGATTCAGGTCTGCAGGTTCCAGTAGTCATCACATGGACACTTCATTCACTATGCGATATTCATACTTATGGTCCTGTGACAACGAGCTTCTCTTTCTGCTTCTCTCAGTTTTTCATTGAACATTGAGAGAATTAGGGAGAGCAGTTCGTGGGGACATGACTAAGTGTGCAAATCACATGTGTGCTCATGGGGGGGGCGCCGGACCGAACTCTTGCCCCGGGTGCCAGAAAGCCTAGATACACCTCTGGCATGTGTGCGAGGTGTACGGAGCGGAGCCGTGTGTGTACGAGGTGTACGGAGCGGAGCCGCGTGTGTACGAGGTGTACGGAGCGGAGCCGCGTGTGTGCGAGGTGTACGGAGCGGTACCGCGTGTGTACGACGTGTACGGAGCGGAGCCGTGTGTGTGTACGAGGTGTACGGAGCGGAGCCGGATGTGTACGAGGTGTACGGAGCGGAGCCGTGTGTGTGTACGGAGGGGAGCCGCGTGTGTACGAGGTGTACGGAGGGGAGCCGCGTGTGTACGAGGTGTACGGAGCGGAGCCGCGTGTGTACGAGGTGTACGGAGCGGAGCCGCGTGTGTACGAGGTGTACGGAGCGGAGCCGCGTGTGTACGAGGTGTACGGAGCGGAGCCGCGTGTGTACGAGGTGTACGGAGCGGAGCCGCGTGTGTACGAGGTGTACGGAGCGGAGCCGCGTGTGTACGAGGTGTACGGAGCGGAGCCGCGTGTGTACGAGGTGTACGGAGCGGAGCCGCGTGTGTACGAGGTGTACGGAGCAGAGCCGGATTTGTATGAGGTGTACGGAGCAGAGCCGTGTGTGTACGAGGTGTACAGCGCGGAGATGTGTACGGAGCGGAGCCGTGTGTGTGTACGAGGTGTACGGAGCGGAGATGTGTGCGGAGCGGAGCCGTGTGTGTACTAGGTGTACGGAGCGGAGCCGTGTGTGTACGAGGTGTACGAAGCGGAGCCGTATGTGTACGAGGTGTACGGAGCGGAGCCGTGTGTGTACGAGGTGTACGGAGCGGAGCACTGTGTGTACAAAGTGTACGGAGCTGAGCTGTGTTTACGGAGCTGAGCAGAGACGTGTGTCTACAGGATGTACGGAGCGGAGCCGTGTGTGTATGGAGTGTACGGAGCGGAGCTGCGTGTGTACAGGGTGTACGGAGCGGAGCCGTGTGTGTACGGGTTGTACGGAACGGAGCCGCGTGTACGGGGCGTACGAAACCGATCCCTGTGTGCACGAAGTGGACGGAGCTGAGCCGTGTATGTATGGTGCGGAACAGTGCCATGTGTGTACGGATAGGAGCCCCGTGTGTACAGAGCGTGGTTGCATGTGTACAAGGTATTCGGAGCAGAGCCGCATGTGTACGAGGTTTACGGAGTGGAGCTGTGTGTGTACGAGGCATACAAAGCGGAACCGTGTGTGTATGAGGTGTGTGAAGCCATGCGTGTACAAGGTGTATGGTGGGGAGCATTCATACTTCCCAACCGTCCCAGATCCAGTGGGACAGTCCCGATTTTGAGTCTGCCCCACTGCCCCGGCCAGGAGGTTACTTTTCCCGCAGATACAGGAGTACACGGCGGAGCCCCGAGGAGCACTTAAAAATTTGCACGTGACGTTCCACTGGAAGTGACGTGCTAGAAGCAGACCGGAAATTAGGTAATTTCGGGAGGAGATTGTGACGGAACCATGGAGGCACTTCAGGGAAAGCTTCAGATCCATCACCATGTCCTCCTCCAACAGCGCGGACAGCGGGACCACCTTGGAATTGGGGATGCCGGCTGTGAAGAAACCACAGTATATCTTAATTGCCCAGACGGCTATGTTTTTTTTACAGGCCTGGAGGAATAGACTTTTTGTCTGTATATTTGGCTTGGGATTTAAGTGTGGATTCTGGTGGGTCAAGAAGACTGACTTGCACAATGATATACCATGTAACATAGTGTGTGCTTATCTGATGTTTGTTTATATTCTGGAATCAGTTTGTTGACTTGAATGTAAATAGGGAAGGCTGTGAGGGTGTACTGAAGGACACTCGGTAATTCTAAAAAACTAGCTTACCTGCCTTGGGTATAAAAGACCCAGAGACAGAGAGACGGGGTCTCATCTCATCACATAGAGCTAATAGCCAGACATTCTGCTAAACACTTAACGGACAAGAAACTGTTCAGGATCCCAGCTGAGGGTATGTCAGACCCGACTGAAAGAACACAGGACTGCTCTTGGTTATCTCCCTATGCTTGTCGTGACCTCCTCTCTGTGTGTTATCACAGGTGGAATAGCTACCATGGGAGCTCTAACATAACATCCACTAGCATCCCTATGAGCCAGCGGAGGGGAGAGACCTTGTAATGTGCACCATCTTGGGGTAATTGCTGGGATTGTTTTGTTTGCTACTGGGTGTTGTGGTTCAATAAAGCTTGGCCACACTGTTTTACCCTAACCCTGTGTTGTCTGTGTAGTATTCTGCCCACAAGGAGATAGAGCGGGCGTTCAATGGTATGAGCCCTGGTCCATGCAGTCTTGCTAAAGACAGCCAGGCCAGCGGACGAGAGCACCCACTAACCCCGTTACTCCACACCGGCCATGTGAGCGGAACCTGATATGTCCTGCAGAGGAGGCTCAGGTGGGCATTACAATGGGAGCCGGGCTGCTATAGTATTTTTATAAAATCTTTCTTTCTCTCTCTGTTCTTTCTTTCCCCTCTCTTTCTTTCTCTCTCTGTTCTTTATTTCTTTCCCCTTTTTCTTTCTCATTCCTTCTCTGTTCTTTCTTTCCCCTCTTTCTTTTTTTCTATTTCTCTGTTCTTTTTTTCTGTCCCCACTTTCTGTTTCTTTCTTTTCCCTCTTTCTTTCTCTCTCTGTTCTCTTTCTTTCTCTGTTCTTTCTTCCCCCTCTTTCTTTTTTTCTCTATCTGTCCTTTTTTTCTGTCCCCTCTTTCTTTCTCTCTTCTTTCTTTCTTGCTGTTTCTTTCTTTTTTCTCTGTTCTCTCTTTCCCATCTTTCTTTTTTTGTTTCTTTCTCTCTGTGTTCTTTCTTTCCCCTCTTTCTTTCCTTACTTTCTCTCCTTTCTTTCTCTGTTTTCTTTTCTCTGTTTTTTCTTTCTTTCTTACCCCTTTCTTTCTTTCTTTCTTTCTTTCATTCACTCTCTGTTCTTTCTTTCCCCTCTTTCTTTCTCTGTTCTCTTTCTTTCCCCTCTTTCTTTGTGTGTTTCTTTCTCTCTGTTCTTTCTTTCTCTCTCTGTTTTCTTTTTTCTCTCCCTGTTCTTTCTTTTCCTCAGTACCAGTCAGTGTGCCAACAGTACCAGCCACTGTGCCCATAATGCCAGCCACTGTGATCATCAGTGCTAAATGGGTGGGACTCTGGCCAATATTAAATGTAAAGTGAACACTTATTTTTAAAGGGGAACTCGGGTGACTGTGACTGTTAAAGGGGCACACACAGGGCATTATTACTTTCTAGGGGGCAAAATGTGGGCACTGTTTTCTAGGGCACTTGCACCCGGCATCACTATATTGTAGAGGGTTGCTTTAGAATTTAAAGGGCACAGAGAACCACCCAGCAGGTGCAATAATAGGGACACATACGGCAGCAGCAGCTCAGCACTGGGGTATCAGTATGATGAGGGGTTTGCGCAGGTTGGGGATAGATGGTGATGGGGCAGGAATATGAGAAGTGAAACGTGTGTTTCTTGTATTCTCTGCAGCCGAGTCCTGGCTGGAGAATTGTCATTGTCGGTCTGGGCCAGATGGAAAAGACATGAAAAGTGAACGATTCCATCAGAAAGAACGTCGGCGGTAAGACACTATCTGTAACTCTGCTGTAATCACTTGCATGTTCTGTAGGACTGGTATCTACCACTGACCATATGGCAGTAATATCAATATTGGTCTTTATATAGAGATTATTTTCAGTAACATCGCAGTCATCTGCTGAGGTTCTCCTCCACTATTAGGGTGCGTCACTGAGTTGTAATCAAGGTTACCTGGTTAGGGGCCCACTCAGAAGTTTCACCCCCCCTGAACCAAAACCCTAGCTACGCCTCTGGGTATACCATAGCTGTTATCTTTCACATTTCTTTATCTGGGAAGGCATGCAATCTTAGGATGCTCTGTGAACAATGAAGCCAGATGGTTGGTGCTCACAATACACAGATTAGCTATGCCCTGCATCTAAATATCTCATACACCAGAATTCTTTTCAGGCTCTGCTTTGTGTTTTGTGCATATCGAATCAGCCGAAACATTATTTTTTAAGCATTTTGTTTTAGTCCAGAAGAATCAATAGTTTTCTATACCTGCTGAGATCGTAATCTGGCAGCATCTATCTCTTCCACCATTTGTGTTAGGGTGTCGCTTACTGATCTGTAGCGCTCATTGTCTTCTGTTACCATTCTGTCAAGACCTCCTTTTGCTCTCCAAGGCACTAACTCCAGCAAAGAGCTGCTAACATCATTCATGGCGTCCAGCAATGCCTTATTAGTCCTGGCCTCTACCTGTAGTTCCTTAAAAAGAATAAAGAACATATTTATTGTGATCTACAGGTGCGGATCAAAGATTTTCTTTATGATCATTATAGGGTTCTAGTTACTGGAAATAAACGTGAGGTATGTTATACCTTCTTTCTTTGCTGTGTAGCATTGATTTCCTCTGATTTTTGGTCTTCTGTTTCATAACTCTTCAGTTCTATCTCTACTTTGTCTAGCCACCTACCCAATTGGTCGTGCGATGAATGGAACTGTGTTGCAAGGTTTAAGGCCTGTTCTAACACATTAGAAACATCGGAACCTAGCTTTGTGATTTCAGAATATCTAGATTTTATGCCATCCAATTTTTCCTGAATAATGACAACTTCATCACCTAAGTAGATAAAAGAAAACACATGTTTTATATATTACATAAAGTGGTGTCCCTTAAAACCATGTCTACGATGTGTTATCCTGGAACTAAAACCAACCATATATATATTTCATCTATAAGAATGATGGAGGGCTACAAAATTGAAGGCCCATTTCCAAAATCCACTTAGGCCTCTTTCACACATCCGGCTTTTGTAATCCGGCACGATGCAGCGAAATTTTTAATAACCGGATCCAGCACCGGATCCGGTTTTGTCCCATAAGCTTTCATGGTCGCCGCATCGTGCCGGATGGTTATGCGTCGTGTGCGGTTGTTGCCGGACACGGCAAAAATTAGCCATCCGGCATCTGCAAAAAACGTTCTCTGCAATGTTTTTTTTGTCAGCGCCGGACCGGCTTTTTCCACAGCGCATGCCCGGACTCTCTGAATGTTAACCCCACAAGTGCCCGGCGAGAGAGAGAGATCTCTCTCTGTCACCCGGACACTTGTGAGAGATCTCTCTCGCCGGGCACTTGTGGGGTTAACACTCACAGTGTCTGGGTGAGAGAGAGAGATCTCTCTGTGGGGTTAACCCCACAAGTGCCCGGCAAGAGAGAGAGATTCTCTCGCCTGGACACTGAGTGTTAACCCCACATGTTTCTCTCTCTCTCCACCCCCCTCTCCTCCCCTCCCCTCACCTCCCTTTCAGCAGCTGTCTCTCTCAGCGGCTGCCTCTGTCCACCTCCTCCTGCGGCTCCTTTAAATCATGTCCGAGCCGTATCAGACGCCGCATACACATCCAGTGTCACGGCTGCAAGCCGGATCCGGTGGCCCGGCTTTTCGCTGCACCCCACACACCGGATGTGTGAAAGTAGCCTTAGGCTCTCTAAAAATGGTTAAGATCCAATGCATCCTCCAGTAGCTGCATTCTCCAGATGAGATGGTACATTTGTAAGTTGTAGGGTTGCAGCTTCTTCTTCGTTGGGGCAAACCAGCTTCCTCTGCACGATCATGACTCTCCTATACCCAAAATGAAGACCCCTGGTTTTGTGCACCATGCTGGATACTATAACACCAGTTTTATAGACCTCACCATTCCGGTTCAAAAATATAACTTACCAGTGGTATGTTTCAGTAGCTCTAATCCATTTTGAATGGCTTGATCAACATTTTGTTTTCTCAACAGAATGTCTTCCTGAAGGAGCTATAGGGAGAAAAAAAATAATCAGCTCCGATGAATTTTCTTATACGCCAAAAATTATTTTTCAATCCACTGAATAGGTGCTAAGTGTGCTATTGGTGGGAATTCGACATTGGGACCCCCACCAATTAAAACAACAGGTGTCTGCAACTCGATGGTGTGAAGCAGTAGTGTGAAGCGTGGCCATCTTTTCATTCACACATGGAACTCGAAGAAACTAATTTTTGTGATTGGTGAGGTTCAGAGGTCAGACCCCAAATGAACACACATGTATTAACCATACAGTGAATAGGAAATAAGTTTTCATTAATGGAAAAACAGCTTTTTCCGTTTTCTCCATCCTGTATTATATACAGAACACTTATCATGAAGTAGTAAAACACTTTTTTACTAAATGGGCCCGATTCATCATACCTTAATTGCCAGCTTTCTGGAGTAAAAAGCTTGGAAAAGTTATAAAATATGGGTGAAACTCAATGCTGTGCTAAAATTTTGCAACTATTGGCGCTCTCACTCCGATTCTGCCTAGCTACAATAAAGCTAGGGCAGGATGGGGGCGCAACGACTGCTGCTTTTCAAATTCATGATGAGTGGCAGCGTTCCGTATGATGCAAATCTCAGTCTAGCAGCTTTATGGTGCGGCACACAGAGGCGCAGTCCATTCGTTAGACGCTAATGATTCATTAGGAGTCTTGATGAATCAGGGTCAATTTTATTTAATAGGCACCATAACAACTCTGCAGTGGAACACGCAGAGAGCCCAGATTTGTTAACCTCTTCACTATATATGATGTATATTTACGTCATGTGTTGGCACATTGAACTTTGATGTGGACTCAAACAATGAGCCTGCATCTTTGACCGCACATGACAGCGGATTTAATCAGCCATCATATGCCTTTAACAACCATGGGTGGAGCGATGCTCCGCCTGCGGCTGTTATCTTGTTAAATCAGAGATTGACAGCGGGATTTAACAAGGGTTGACAGGGGTGCACGTCATTGCACGTTTACATTGACATGCCTGAGACGCAATTGTGGGGTGCTGATGGGTTTTCATGACAGCTGGGGGGTCTACCCGTGGCCGGTGTACATATGAGATCGGCATTTCTGCTTTGCAAAGCAGTACTGGAGCACTGCTGTGTCTAGTCCAAGCGATCAGACGATCAAAGCGTCAAGTACCATAATAGGACTTGACTAACAAATACAGTAAAAAAAAAAAATTTTTTTAAAAATATGAAAAAAAAACCCAGAAAAGTTCAAATCACCCGTTTTTGTCCCAATGAAAATAAAATAAAAAAAATATATATCTCCATATTTGGCATTGCTGCGTTCATAATTGTCTGATCTATTAAAATACAAAATAACTAAATCCGATAGGTAAACAGCACCACGAGAAAAAATTGAAACGCCAGAATTAATTTTTTTTTGGCGGCTACAACATTGTGATATAAAAAAAAAAAAATAAGCGATCAGAACATTGTATCTTACCCAAAATGGTATAAGTAAATACGTAAACTCAGGGCGCAAAAAAAGCCCTCACACAGTCCAATATCCCAAAAAATGAAAAAGCTACAGATCTTGGCAAATAGAGTCAAAAGCAAACATTTTTTTTACACAAATTTCTGATTTTTTTTCACACTCACCATAAATAAAAAAAAAACTATGCATGTTTGACATCTGTGCATTTGTACTGACCCGGAGAATCATATTGTCAGGTCAGTTTTACCATATGGTAAACATGGTAAATAAAAATAAATATTGTGGAATTGCACTTTTTTTTGCAAATTCACCGCAGTTAAAATTTTTTCCCGTTTTCCAGTAGGTTATATAGTAAAATAAATGGAGTCAATAAAAATTACAACTTGTCCCGCAAAAAAAAACCCTTATATGGCTATGGGGACAGAAAAATAAAACAGTTATGGCTCTTGGAAGAAGAGGAGCAAAAAACAAAGACAAAAAAAACCAGAAAATGGTGAAGTTTTTAAAGGGGTTATCCAGAAATTTTATTATTTTTGCGTATGAGGTTAAAAACGTACAGGCAGGTAGTTGCTATCTACCGGGCTCTTCTGCCTGGTGCCGATCCCTGCTGGCTTAGAGAAGTCACTCCACTCTTGCCGGCAATTCCAATGCTTTTGCTGACATCACGTCAGAGCAGTGTCTTCAATTCTGACATGCTATGTTGACGGGGTGTCTCTACTGATATCATGCTGCTCCCCACTGCTCCCTAAATACTGTCAAATCATGATGGACTCAATTGACTTAAGGATCCACTTGGCTTACGCTTTTCCTACAGCAGGATTATTATGCACATCAGTTGGGTACATTTATTGAGCTGTAGAGATCTACCTAAGCAGCTGATACACAAGGCTTTGGGATAATATTCACATTAATCCTATTAATACGGAAGTACCCAGAGCATACATTCCAGAAAAAATAGTCTAGAGTACCCATTTCTTTTCCAAAAAGATTTATGGATTAATAAAAGTGTCTATGGTCATAAAATAATAAAATAAAAATACATGAATATGATGTGAAAACTAAAATAACCAACAGAAAATACCAGCAGCTCAGTGTGTTGTCTTGTGAGTACATCTGTACTGTGATCTTGGACAGATAGTTTGCTCAGCTTGTCATGTACTTCAGTCAGCCAGTTCATTAGCTCAACTTCATCGTCGCCAAATATCTGAGCATTGCAGTGAGCCTGATGCAGAAGTTCTCCTCTCCTGCTACTTCTCTCCTGGACCTCCATGAATCGGGTTTGGCAAATATCTAATTTTTCCTGAACCATTTCCTTCTCTTCCCTGGAGCTTAAGGCTTTTAAAGACTGGCCAATGCTCAGAGATTGGTGCAAGATGGTGTTATGAGCTGTAATCTTGTCCTGTAAGGCCTGAATGAGGGGATGAAAATGAAATAAAACATATATAAAACAAAGAGAATATGGCCAAAAGAAATAATGCAAACCAGAAAGCAAAAATTCTATCAGCAGGGTTGTTAGTTTCATCAGGGGGGAGAAGAAAAGAAGGAGTTTCACGTTTAGCTTGTGAAATCAAACAGACAGCATGGAGATTAAAATTCTTCAGCAGTAGAAAATCTGGGAGGGGAACGTGCAAAGTTTGTTAGTTCTGAAGACATAGAAGTTCTTGAAGCACCATTAAGACCAAGCAGAGTACTAAAATTATGCTGTAACTTGGTTATGACAAAATAGAGATGGATTTTCATTTTTAAAATGGAAATTCTTATGTATATAGAAATATAAGTGGTTTCTGATTGGCTTGCATTGGACCCATGTGTATGAGAATGTGGCCCTGAAGAATCATGAGAATAAATAGGGTCCTTTCGTTTTGAAAGATGTACTTAACTGACAAATCTAGCCACTCCAAATTACAATTTGACAAATTTCACAAAAGATCTGAAGGTTATCAGTTGTAGAAAACAGCCATCTTCTATACGTATAGTTGAAAGGGAAGTAACCAGTACCCACAACTCATGATTAGGAATGCAAGAGGGTACACAGTTTACATTAAATAGTGGATCTCATTTCAGGGTTGGAGAAGACAAAATATGTGCCTGGCTACATGGGATCTGTGGACAATAACGTTGACTAGCTAATGGCTTTGAGGACGTATTATTGAGTTCCTTCTGGCCATATAATTGTATCCACCAAGTGTACTTGCTTGAAGACAGCTCAACTAGTGTATGCCACAAATTCTTATGTTGGAGAAAATACAGCAGAAAAGTTGTCTTTTAACATGGCCAGAGAGTCCAAAGTTGTTGGATGGGTGGTTAAAGTGTTTGGCCATCAATAGATCTGTTTCGGAATTGTGCATTAATTTTACAACTTTTGCCATTTTCACTTGAGTTGTCTTGGCGCCGTCAAAATGGGCAAAACTGGGGTAGGTCTGGGGTGTATTCTTTACAAAATGAATGCTCATCAGCACCCCATATGAGAATGTAACATATATATGGTACTGTGGTCTTATGTGGTACGAAGAACAAAAGATAGCACACGTTTGTTGTGTTAAGCTTAGTGCAAACATGTTGTTAGCCTTACCTTGTGCTGGGTAATTTGTTCAAGGAGCTTTGGTGTCTGTGTTCCTATGGGCTCAGAATTTGCTAGCTTCTTCTCGGTGTTACTGAGCCAATCGGACAATGGTTCCAAAGTTTCATGGAATTGTTTTGCCACAATTAATATACCATCCAGCTGTTGATTTCTAAAATATGCAAACACCATGATATTAGTGCAAAAAAAGTCATACATGTAGCCAATCAAAATAATAAAAACAGAATAGAAAGTGGACAACCTTGTGCTGGCAAATAATACCAAACACTACATCAAAGCTATTGTACTAGAAATGGAGGGTAAATTATAAAATGGAACACTTGTATACCGCAAGTCACAAGAATGGCATATGTGCTGTGTTATAAAATACAAAAAAACAGTAAAGTCTAATAGTCATTAAATATAAAATTTGTACACAATCTAGGTAATCACAAGCAAATTACATGATAAAAATTTACCAACATGTGGCACCAACAATAAAGACTAATGGAATTGAAAACTATCTCATAGATCCCTCTGCTACATGATTTCATTGGTGAAAGTGACGTATGAACATCTAGATCCTGGACTGATGACCTGCATGATAATATGTGCCGATCCATGGGCAGAATGTAACAGGTGTTAAGTTCCCATTAATGTTTTGTACCTGGATGTAAGGCTTTACAAATATTTTGTGCACAACAATAAAGAGCAGGATAAGCCCTGTTTGAAAAGGACACCTGTGATATTTTTTGTTTCCTTGGTGCAGCATATTACTTGGGGTGGAACTATCTTTATGCTCCAAATCTCTTCAGCATTTACCAAGACTAATGCACTGTAATAAGTACGGTATATATTAGCATGGTTCCCTAGGAATTGCCTGTAAATTGAATACAACATAAACCACTCAGAAAAAAGGTTTTCATCCATAACACTTATGCGCTTATCTTTGCCATGATTCTACATCATAAGGATAATCTGAACCTCACTGTTTTCTATAGAATGTTAAAATAGTTAGAATTCCTTTACCAACCCACCGGCTACTGATCTAAGCATAAATCGGTAATGGCTTGTGCTACATCTCAGCACAAATAACATGGCTTTATTGAAATTACGGTACACTGAGAGAATCTGGTGACATCACTGGAGCAAAGAGAAAAACCAGAGCCGCGAGATGCAATTACTGTGTTAGATAAACAGCTTGGGTGGGTTTAGTGTATTATTCTTGCAGAAAAAGCAAGTATTGGCTTTACTTTTCTGCCCTTATGAACTTGCCGGTTGTTTCCCTCTTTGAAAAGTTACCATTCTTTTGGCTCACAATGGAACAATATGAAGATTTCTTTTATGTAAAAGTGCAGCAAAAGGTCATAGGCTCTAATGCACAGATATGAAATTGGAATTATCAGGAATTATTTTCATATTAGTTGGGCTTTACTAAATGTTCGGCAGTCATTGCCCTCGAAGATTTAATATAAGAAATATGCACAGTGTTTGCTTTTATGTCAGTCAATGCTGGGTCACAAAGTTTCTTCAAGGAGAATATAACTTTCTGTGAACCTTAGTTAGATATGACCATTTCTGTTCTTCCACTAGCACAGTCAGAAAGCCGCAGAAATCTGACAAAGAAAAGAACACAGTGCACGGACTGGCTGGTGGCTTTCCCGACCAGAGTTAGATAGTTTCATGTATCTCTATGCAGCTGTCATGCTTGGGTTGGGAGAGCCGCCAGCCAGTCAGTGCGTTGCATTCTGATGGAGGTCCGATTTATATGGCTGTGTGCCTGCACCCTAAATATGTAAAAATGAAATTATTTATCTTCACCAAAATACTATTAGTCTGGGGCTACAGAGCAACATGTGTTGCATGACATGGTGATTGTGAGCCTGCGTTGCATCCTCCCCATTTTACCACTTTGAGGATCCTTCACCACTTTCCACATAGTAAACTGGCTAAACTGTGACTAGAGTTGAGTGAATATCTTCAGTTCCCCTCTTATTCAGCAAGCTATAGAGCTTGCTGAATAAGCTACAGCCGGATCCCGGCTTCCTGGATCGTGTCGACTAAGTAGCTGATCACCGCCGTAGCTGTATGTGTTGTGGCTGTGTCAGATCTCAGTGTTTTCTGTTTAGATTTGTCTTATCATATTAGACTGAAAAAAGCGGATTCAAAGCCTTTTTGGAGGCGCATTATTTTTCCTCCACAATGCCTTCTGCTTATGAATGGGCAATGGCATACAATAGATAAAATTATAAACGATGCCAGACAAAAATCTCTGTTAAAGTGCCTTCAGTTGAAGGGAAAATGGCATAATGTATAAACTATACAAACTAGTATCTGGACAATGGAGATGAGAACTAAAAAAATAAAAACTATGTTTATTTGTAATTAACACACTGTCGCTATTCCACTTGGAGAAGGAAAGATACGGATAATCCCAGATGCGGCTGGTGATAAACAGGCTCTGTGCCGGTGCCTGTTAAAAAAGGGTTAAGTTGATAAATAAAGAAAATCACCGTGCTATACTGATATATAAAGGAATCTGGTTACCGGATACTCACTTAGTGGTGTGAGAAGGATCTCTGTGAGAAGGATCTCGTAACGAGATCCTTCTCACACCACTAAGTGAGTATCTGGTAACCGGATTCCTTTATATCTCAGTATAGCGCGGTGATTTTCTTTCTCAGCTAAAAACTATGTTTAGTTCAGATCTTCAGCTACTTGATCGAGATGTAGCCAGTTTAGTATGTAAAAAATTGTGACAGATCCACTTTAATCATGGTCATTGGTGTCAAAACAACTCATGACTGTGTCCCGATTGTCAAAACACAAAACCTATTGGCCTTTTATTCGCACGTTGCAGGTTGCATGTAATTTTATGGGGGAGGATGGGTTAAAGTAAGTCACATGTGCTTTATTATTTAGCGGTTCTCTATACAGCTTAATTGTAACTAAAGTAGTCAAGCAAAGGGAAACTTGAGAAATGATTATGGACTTGTGACTTATCTGAAACTTGCAATAAGCTTAGGCTAGTTTCACACTTGCGCCTTTTTGCGCAGCGCATCGCGCGCACATGAAACGCATGTCAAAAGCGCATGCAAACGCTTGTAAACGCTGTGCTTATTTGTGGCACTATTGTGCGCATTACGACAAAAAAAATCGCAGCGTTTTTATGTGTTTGCAAGCGTTTTTCATGCGTTTGCATTTTTTATGCGCAATGGTGTCACTTCACAGGAGGAAAATCCTTGAAAAATTCTTGCAACACACTCCACCAATGGGACAGCAGTGGGCATGTCTTATGGAAATTCTTTATATAGACCCTGTTTACAGCTGAATTCTTCACATTTGCTTGCATTTGCCTTGATAAACATGGATCTGCGCTGGAAGAGGTTTTACTTTGACTTGGATCTGGACATGAGGATGGCTCAGGCTTATGCAGTTGCTTGCCATGAACAGAGAGAGAGGCAGCAAAGAGGGCAGCGGCGGCGTATGTGGATACATCCCATTATTGAACTCCAGGAGAGTCGTGGAGCGTACCACACCCTCTACAGTGAGCTACAGGAAAACCCGGAGAAATTTACAGATTATACCAGGATGTCCCAAGAAACCTTTAACTATTTGCTTGTTCGGGTCCAAGAAGTCATCTGGAGACAGGACACGCAGCTCCGGCGTGCGATTACTCCTGAGGAACGGCTCCTGGTCACATTATGGTCTGTAGTTTTGCAAAACCAATGCCTGCCTAATTTTCTTTGTTGTGACATGTACTCTTCCAAATCTGGCAGAATTATAGTTCTGCCATGAAGTTAACAAAAGGCTGCGGTAATTTTTTTATGGCATGTATTGAACAAAAGGCTGCTGAAATATTTTTTTTTTTTTTTTTGAATTTTAGATGTGTACAAAAATCCCTATAAACAAATATTAATTTTTTTTTTCTGTGTCACAGAATCCTGGCTACTGGAGAGACCCTCTCTTCACTGCACTTCCAGTACCGTATTGGAATCTCCACGTTGTCTGGAATTGTTGCGGACACCTGCCGGGCTTTGTGGAACGTTCTTTGTCCAGAATTCATGCCCCTGCCCACCGCAGAAAAGTGGTTGGAAATTGCCGAAAGATTCTGGACTGTTTGCAGTTTCCCTGTTTGGGAGCGGTGGATGGGAAACACATCCAGATTATCAAACCCAAAAGAACAGGCTCTGAGTACTACAACTATAAAAAGTACTTTTCTACTGTACTCATGGCCATTGCGGATGCAGACTGTATGTTTATTGCTGTGGACATTGGGGCATTTGGCCGCGGGAATGACTCCCAGGCTTTTAAGAACTCGGACATGGGCAGGAGGTTGTATGGCAACCAGTTCAATTTTCCCATTCCACGGCCTCTTCCCAACACCGAAGGTCCGCCACAGCCCTTTGTAATGGTTGGTGATGAAGCAATCCAGATGTGCCAAAACCTGCTCAAGCCCTACTCCAGCCAGGACTTGGACCACAACAAAATAATTTTTAATTACAGGCTGACCAGGGCCAGAAGAACAGTAGAGTGTGCATTTGGAATACTTATATTTAGATGGCGCATTCTTGGCACAGCCATTAATCTGAAACTGGAAACAGTGGATGAGGTGGTGATGGCGTGTGTCGTTCTACATAATTTTGTAATTGCTAGAGAGCAGCCGAACTTAGATCTTGATGATGTTGCTCCTAACCCATTGCCTGAATTTACTCAGCACACTCTCAGGTCATCCGTTGAAGTTGGCCAAATGAGGGACCAATTTGCAGCCTACTTCAACTCAGATGTAGGACGGGTGGAATAGCAAGAGCAAATGGTGTAAAAAAATTGTCTTGTTGGTATGTTAATAAAAAACACTGTTTTGATACCTGTACTGAATGCATTCTGTGTTTTTACACTCCCAATACTATTAGCAAGTAGCCAGGTGTATCAATGAATTTATGATGCTGTGTTTTGTGCATCCTGAATTCACTAATACTCCTGAGTAGGTAACTATACATACACACACAAGTTGTATTACCTTTATAATCTCTACAGTGTGTGTTCAATTAACAGCGACCGTGGAGATAATACAACTAATATTTGTGTCACATGGGCCGATTTTACAAATAGTGATTTTTGGATTCACTGGCATACTTCACTTTTTTGTGCCACCGAAACATGTGACTATAAATATTATTTGTAGTATCAGCACTGTGGCTTGGATTTTGGTAGCACACAGGTAAAATACCCAAGCCTGGTGTCATGCTGAAGTAACGAATACTTCACAAATTTATCACAAATGGGCAGGAGAATACACATTAAACTGCAGCATCACTACACTGTTCTTCAAATATATGGAGAGTTAAGCAACGCTGCAGGTTCCAACTCATGTGTATTCACCTGCCCAGGTGTGATAGTGATGATGATACAAGGTCAGGGTATTTGTGAAGTATATATAACATTTATTTTCACCATCATTAATCAGTTTCTTCAACACACACGTAATAGAGTATGTGTTAATTACAAGGTATATCTACAGTTCCTTGCCTTATCTCTAATAGTTAAATGATGATGGTACAAAATAGGCAAGGTAACAATAGATATGCCTTGCACTCAACACCATCCTCTATGCCAGGGTTTCCAAAATCTAGTCCTAAATGTCCTCCAACAGATCATGTTTTAAGGATTTAATTTTTTTTTCCTCAGGTGATGCAGTTATCACCAGAGTAATGGAATTACTTAAAACATGATTTGTTTGTTGGCCTTGAAGTCTGGAGTTGGGGAACCCTGCTCAATACACCAGATATCTCCATTACTGATGTTTCTTGTGTCAGTCTAGAACTAAATTGTTGTAAAAATAAAAAAAACAATCTACATGACTTGTCTTTTCCACAGCAGTCTCTACATTCTCGGAGTATTGCACAGACTGGATCCAGCAGGGTTCCCCAACTCCAGTTCTCAAGGTCCACCAACAGATCATGTTGTAAGGAAATCCATATCTCCGTTGATAACTGCTTCACAAAAGCAAAAAAAAAAAAAGGAATTCCATACAACATGATCTGTTGGTGGCCCTTGAGGACTGGAGTTGGGGAACTCTGCTGGATCTAGTGTGTGCAATATTACAAGAATGTAGAGACTGTTGTGGAAAAGACAAGTCATATAGATATGTGTTGTCAAAACGACCAATCTATATGACTTGTCTTTTCCACAGCAGTCTCTACATTCTTGTAATATTGCACAGACTGGATCCAGCCGGGTTCCCCTACTCCAGTCCTCAAGGGCCACAAACAGATCATGTTGTAAGGAAATCTATATCTCCGTTGATAACTGCTTCACAAGAGCAAAAAAAAAAAAAAAAAAAAGGAATTCCATACAACATGATCTGTTGGTGGACCTTGAGGACAGGAGTTGGGGAACCCTGCTGGATCCAGTCTGTGCAATATTACAAGAATGTACAGACTGCTGTGGAAAAGACAAGTCATATAGATTGGTTGTTTTGACAACACACATCTCCAAGACTGACCCAAGAATCTCCAAGACTGACACAAGAAACATGTCTCAGTAATGGAGATATCTGGTGGCAAAAACGCTAAGTGTACGGCGCAGTGTGTGTACGGCGCAGTGTGTGTAGTCGGCGATTCACACAGTAACCAATCCAAATATTTTGAAAGCAGAATTGCACATTTTTTTTTACAAAAAAAAAAAGATTTTATTAGGAATGACGTTTGGGGGAGGATTAGGATACTTTGGGGGTGTGGAGAGACGAGGACGGCTGGAGGTTGAGGAAGGGGTTCTAGGAGAAGGGGCGACGAAAGTACTGGGGGAAGGGAGCTCTGGAATGGACATGGAGGCAGGTTGAGACACATTAGGAGGAGAGGGTGGATGGACCAACAAAGTTGTTTTTTTTTCTTTTCTTTGGCGCAGGAGTATCCTGCCTGGACCGACTTCCACCGTGTGACTGCCTTACTTTGCTCGACCGCTTGGAGATGGTGGACCGTGGCGTTGACCTGTAAAATATCGAATGCGGATCACCACTCTGCTGCTCTGTTGTGGCGGTGCTCCTAGAAGTAGCAGTGGCGGTGCTCCTAGAAGGAGACAAAGTTGTGTCGGTGCTCATAGAAGTGGCGGCGGTGGATGTCATACGAGACAAAATCGTGTCGGTGCTTAAAGAAGTGGCGGTGATCCTTGGAGATGTAGTCGTGTCGGTGCTCCTAGAAGGAGGCTGCGTGTGGGTGATCTGAGCAGAAGTTCTGGCGGTGCTCCGAGGAGGAGGAGTGCTGGAGGTGCTCCTTTGATGAGGAGTGCTGGCGGTGCTCCTTTGATGAGGAGTGCTGGCGGTGCTCCTTTGATGAGGAGTGCTGGCGGTGCTCCTTTGATGAGGAGTGCTGGCGGTGCTCCTTTGCTGAGGAGTGCTGGCGGTGCTCTTTTGCTGAGGAGTGCTGGCGGTGCTCCTTTGATGTTGACTGGTGGTGTCAGTGACCCAAGCAGGTTCTGTGGTGGTTTTGCTCCAAGCAGGTGGTGCTGTGGTGGTGCTCCATACAGGAGCAGTGCTTGCCATAGTGGTGGCGGCGGCGGAGTGTCCAGCAGCACTCAGACTTGGGGTGGTGTAGCGGTGTCCGGCTTCGCTGGGAATGCAGGTGGCCGTGCAGTGGTATGAAAGCAGAAGTCGGTAGGGAGGTGTAGCGAGTCAGCGGTGGCACTGTTGGAAATGACACCACTGACTGCTGCACATACCGATTCTGCTGCATAGCCTGCAAGTAAGCAGTGTTGCAGGCCTGTAAGACACTCAGCTGTTGCTCAGGACTAAGGTGTTCCACCATGCCCTGTTCAATTTTACTGAAAAAACGGTGCGCTGGTCTGTTGAGGTCGGCCTCCAGATGGTCAAGGCGCTGGTCGACAGAGTGGAAGCGGTGTTCCATGTGGTTAAAACCACGTTCCATCAGGGAAAAACCGCTTTCCATTCTGGCGGACAGCGCCTTGAGGCTGGCCTGAAAGGCCTCGCTCAAGTACATGAGCTCGGGCATGACAGGCCTGTCCGAGGCCCTCTGCCGCTGGCGGGTAGTGCCCGCATAACCAAAGACAGAAACCTGGGACAGGGGAACACCTGATGGACCAGCTTCCTGGTCACCAGCTGTCTGTGTTGCTGACCTGCAAGATGCTTCCTGGCTGTTGGATGGCTGGGACGGGTCCGAGGTCGATCGATGAAGAACCGCTCCCGGGACAGGTTGCAGGGTGCTGCTCCAAGTGCTGTGGAAAGAAAGGGAAAACATTAGTATCATGCATTAACAAGAAGCATCAGCTGTGGCATAGAAAAGCACACAGTAATAAAAAAAAAAAAAAAAAAAAAGAATACTTACGCTCTGCTGGCAAGGACCGGTCTCAGGAAAGCCAACTCGCGATGATAGCGGTACTTTCTTCTGTGCCTTGCCGTTGAGCCACTGCGAACCTGTCCCTCAGCACCAACATCAGTGTTGAAGCGGTCCTTCATCAAGCGCCAACGTGTGCGGATTTTGTTCACTGTTGGGAAAAAAAAAAGAAAAACGTTAGACAATGCACTGAAGGCAACATAATTATCAGCGCACACACCTGATAGAAGTTTGAAAACAGTCAATGTTGCAGCACAAAAAAATTCTATACACAATGCAGTCACTGTTGATCCTGAGGACACTGTTATGTTTCCTGCTAGAATATATGTAGCAGCAAGAGTGAAAACAGGATCAAGACAGCAGTTCAATACAAAAAGCAATCACTGTTTTCCAGAAGGCATTGGTGTGTTTGATGCAAGAATATATCTGGCCACAAACACACCAGCACCATCAGGACCATAAATCAATGCAGCTTCAAGACAGCAGTTCAATACAAAAAGCAATCACTGTTTTCCAGAAGGCATTGGTGTGTTTGATGCAAGAATATATCTGGCCACAAACACACCAGCACCATCAGGACCATAAATCAATGCAGCTTCAAGACAGCAGTTCAATACAAAAAGCAATCACTGTTTTCCAGAAGGCATTGGTGTGTTTGATGCAAGAATATATCTTGCCACAAACACACCAGCACCATCAGGACCATAAATCAATGCAGCTTCAAGACTGCAGTTCAATACAAAAAGCAATCACTGTTTTTCAGAAGGCATTGGTGTGTTTGATGCAAGAATATATCTTGCCACAAACACACCAGAACCATCAGGACCATAAATCAATGCAGCTTCAAGACAGCAGTTCAATACACAAAGCAATCACTGTTTTCCAGAAGGCATTGGTGTGTTTGATGCAAGAATATATCTTGCCACAAACACACCAGCACCATCTGGACCAAAAATCAATGCAGTATCAGAGCATCTTTATACTTACTGAACGCCCTTTTTGAAGTTGGAGAGGCGCTGTCCCAGCCATCCATCATCTCTGCGGCCACCTCATTCCAGAGCTGCCGGGTCACCACTGTATCTTTGTACTGCTGGTCACGGCTGTCCCAGAAAGGGATACGCTCCTCAACAAGGCGGATCAGGTGCTCGTTGTCGATGTACACTTCTTCGTCATCCCGTTGTGGAACCTAGAAAAAAAAAAAAATTAGAATCTTTGTAATTTTGGAGAATGAAAAAGATAGAAAAATAAACAGAGAAGAAGATGAAAATAAAGACAGAAAAAGAAAAAAAAAGGAAAGACTATATACTAACATTGCGTCTCCTTGCCACGACTTGGCTACGCTGCTCCCGCTCAGACTGCTCCCGCACTGCACCTTCACTGGCCGTGTCCAATGTCTGTACAAGAGAAAAAAATAAATTATAACACATTTCTAGAGGCAGCTAAACTTACCCAAAGGTAGCAACATCCTCACCTCACGATCAGCTTGGGCCAGTTCTTGCCGAGATGGCGAATAGACCGATCCAGAAGAAGACATGCTGAAATTTAAACAAAAAATACATTAGTACATTATAAAATTGTACAGGACACACAGACATTATGTTGAAGAATACTCACATTTTGGCTTCTGAAGCTTAAATCCACAGTTGGAAGGCTCTTCTATGTTCTTGTCTGGTCTCTGCAAGGCTGTCTGTAGAGTATTGGTCTGGCCCTGAAGACACCTTCTTTTATCAACACTCCTCCCAAACAATGTTGCTTGTCTAGGGGGAGGTTTAGACAAGTGTCTAGACATTGTTTACTGAAATCGCGTGCGCGCACAAAGTGCTGATGTGCGCGCATCCAAGTGCACGTCAGCGACCCCATAGACTGTAATGCTATTTTTGGGCGCATACCGTGCGCACGCGATTTTTTTAACGATGTAGGCGGAACAAAAAATGCAACATGTAGCGTACGGCGCGTCTGGGCGCACACCTGTAAAATGCGCAGCGCACACTAAACGCTGATGAGCGCGTGCAATCGCAAGACCCTGCGACTACCATGTTAGAGATAGGGGAACATTGCGCGTGCGCCCGATAGCGCACGATGCGCTGCACGATAAAATGCTAGTGTGAAACCAGCCTTAGCCTTAGTTCAGGGCTAGACTCTGACCTCAAAGGCAGGGGCAGTGTTATCGATGTACATATGACTGTTTTTAGCTATCAATTGATTAAAATATGATTTTCAAATAAATACACTTGTAAATCAGCTACTATCCTGTGGAAGGAGGTGAAAGCTCAACTCCATAGTAAGTTATAAACACTTGGCATGGTTATGAGCCAGCACCTCCTTCAATAACACACTCTACTGGGGAAACATACTGGAGCGGATCTCATACTCAAAAACATTTCTCAGCTGCATTCCGCACTAAAAGGGTATTCAGGCTATATTCACTTCTGCATTGGAGTGTACGACTGGCAGATATTGTGCACCTATACTATTGATTACACTATTGATTAGAATAGGAGAGGTGCACAATACCTGCTACTCACATAAGTGACATAGCAGATATCAGTAGATGTGATGTGGCTGTACATATCCTGTTACAAAAGTGAGCACAGCCGGAACACCCCTTTAAGACAATGACTGACAATTTTTACAAGGTATTTTAAAAAGTAATTTTGTTTCAGGGATATGATCTATAAAGGAAGCACTTGTTTTCTTCTGCTTTCTGCAGACTTAGGCCAAAACATCTATTGTACAGATTTTCAGGAGCTGTCACTCATTTAGTTTTCTCCAGCAGTAATAAATGACATTATGATGTGCTGCAGTGTAACCACAGATTTCCCCTTGAGAAAATCTGGAAAGGTTGGAGATCAGAACCCAAACGAGCTGTAATAATGGTCATGGTTCTAAATTGGACCCTTCACCAAATTTTTCATGTAGAACAGGACATACAATGTAATAAGTGCTGCAAAGAACAATAAATCATTTTTCGTTTCTCCAATATAGAGGTATTTGCAATTAAAGTATTTTGCACTCAAACACTTATTCCAATTGGGCATTACCAGAGAGATTTCACTGGTGGCATTTACTTCTTCCACCTGCATAAAGCCACTTTCACATTAGCGTTTTTTAGCACTGTGCTTTGTGCGCAACAGAAACGCATGAAAAAACGCATCATGCGTTTGCTTTTTTAGGCGCATGCATTTTAACCAGTTTCTAGCCATGTTATCCTTAAAACGCCTGCGATTTTAAACGCAGGCGTGCGCATGTCCATGCGCACACCTGCATTCCCATAGACTGTAATGTGTTATTTTAGCGCCTAGGCTCACACTTCAAAAAACGCATGCGCACGAAAGCGCATACGAACGCATGCAAACGCTGGACCATGCGTCCACCATGTTAAACATAGGGGCGCATGGCGCATGTGCATGGACGCGCACGATGCGCTGCGCTAAAAACGCTAATGTCAAACCAGCCTAAGGCTGACCAATCATAAGCAGGAAGTAACACACTGGAGAAAGAATATGCTCCCATAAATAACACTGACAAACAGTCTGCTCCCCATACTGCAGTGTGTTGACATATGCTGGAGCACAGCAGACCTACAGTAGCATGTAAAGGTTTTTGCACTCTTGGTCAAAATTACTGTTACAGTTGTCATGATCCATGCTGGATCATGACAGATAAAAAGCACAGGTAACCTTTTTTTTTCCTTAAGCTGTGTGCTTAAGTTTGGTTTTGCCCCCGGTGGCCATTAGGATTATTACACAGTGGTGTCTTTTGTTGAGTTTTCCCCCAATGGTGGCGAGCGTTATTGCACATGATTATAAAGCAGGTGTGATTGCTGGCTCTTACCTATAAGAGAGTGTCAGGTGTTGCAATCACGGTTGGTGATAGTGTTCATTTCAACCATCCCTGGTGGAGGAAGGATCTAGAGAGAGGTCCTGGCAGGTCAGTCAGAGTCCTGGTGTGGAAGGAGAAAGAGGGGATTTCCTTGCAGCTCTGACAGAGCTTGGTGGCAGCTATTCAGGAGGAAAACTGCATTCTGGTGGTGGATTCTGTTGCTGGGAGCAAGAGCAACAGAGCAAAGCTAAGTGGTGTTTCCCTGTTTGTATTTTTCCCTGGTGTGTGTTAGTACAGCGGTGGGGCCAGTGCCTGCACCACCCAGCTCCCTAGCAAGGGATAGGTGTAGGGTGTGCTAGGGTGACAGGTATCCTGATCGGTGCCCGATGCGAACTGGCCTAGGGATCGTTAGGAGTGTGAGGGACACTGACTCAGGGTAGTGCAGGAGGTCTCCACATCGCCGTTTCCCTATCGCAGGGCCCACCATTGTAACTGTTTTCCCTTCCCCCGTGTCTTGTTGTTTTAGTTACCGGCCTGTGGGCCGTGTCACACAGGACAGTTTCACGTGCCGTGTCTTGTTGTTTCAGTTACCGGCCTGCTGGTCGCGTCACACAGGACGGGTCCAATGAACACTATCACCAACCGTAACATTTTTCTCTCTGGTGAGACATGGGCCAAGTTCAGACCAGTGAGCAGTTGCTGCTGGCCCTCACTGAGATTAGTGAGGAGCTGAATGATGCGGTTCAGCAGCACCTGCAGCAGCATTATGGGTCTGAGGCCTACCCTCTGCCTCAACTAGAGGGTCCATATACGGCTTTGGCCAGGATGTGCCGTGTAGTCCCTGCTGGGGAGCAGGACTTGCTTATACAGGCGGACGTACCCAGGCAGGTGGGTGGAGTTGTTGTTCCCATGGTGCTGCCTGGTGTTCCCCAAGGTGAAGGGGTACGTCCCTGTAGTGAGCAGACTAATGATTTAGTCCTTGGCACTCACGCCAAAACTTTGGTTATATCAGAGAAGCCATGTCCCCCTGGCTGTGTGGAGGAAGACGACCTGGGAAGGTATATTTCCTCCTCACCCTCAGAAGGTATTTTGTCAGCAGAGGTGATGGTTGGCGAGGTACCTGAGGGCATACCGATGCTTGTTAACAGTGGAGCAGAAGTCAGTCTGGTGGATGCTCAGGTTGTCCAGACTCATAGTCTGAGGTGTAAGACGCTGGACAAATCCATAAGCGTCCAGGCCATTAACTCTGTTCCACTGAGCCAGGGGGGGTTAAACCAAGTCGTAGAAGACATTGAGCTGCATAGCGGACATCAGGATGTGTCCCAGCCATACTACGTCTTGGAGGGAAATCCAGCACCTATCGTTGTGGGCCCCCTTGGTCTAAAAAACACAACCCGGTATTTGATTGGCGGAGTAGGGAAGTAGTCAGCTGGGAGCAGTCGTGTGAGGGCTGCTGCCTAGGGACTACTGTCTCTGCCGTCTCTATTCAACCGACCCCTTTCTCTCCCGTGAGAGCAGCAGATGTGCTGCAGGAGAGTAGGGGCAAGTCTCAACCCTCTCGCCATTAGCCAACCCTGGGAGACGCAGACCTCGTGGTGGAAGGGGTTGGAGGGTGGTGTACCCCATGGTAAATTGCGGGGGTGTGAGTGTGGTGACACAGGGGGACGCCTCTGTTGTCAATCCCAGAAAGAGTTCACCAAATTGTGACAAACGAATGTGTGGCAATAAACGTTCATATCCGGACCAGTGTGTGAACGAGCATGTAAGGGTGGCCACCAAAAAACATCCAGTGGAATTGTGTTGTGGAGTCTTACCAGCTCGAGTTACCCCCAAAGATACACAACTCGCTCCCTAGGTCGGCGCTTCAGAGATGTGTGGTGTTGTGAGTTCATTTTCCCCTTCACCTTTGATGTCTGATGAACTCCCTCTGCTGGTGAAGAGAGGTAGTGAAATTGATTGGGATGGGAAGAACCTGTTATCTGAACAGGCGGAGTGTGATTGGACATCTGGCATTTCTGAGTGGATATAAAGCAGCCGACGCCCTGCAGGGTTTGCTGGTGATCCTTTCTGCTCTGAGCTCTGGCATCCAGTTTTAGTTCCTGTCTACTAAAAGCTAAGTTTTTGCCCTACTATTATTCCATGAGATTTTGTCTGGTTTCCTTAGTGTTTGTATTCAGCCAGTCCTGGTTGGGACTGGCTGAATTCCATTTTTGTCTCTGATCAGTTGATCTCTTTGCTCTGTTTTCAGAATATACCTGAGTGCTGATATAGTGATTTTGAAGTCTAGCGACTTCAGGGCCTTTTTTCCTATCAGACTGTTGGGACATTTTTGTAGGGTTTTTTGCGGATTGCAGCCAGCATCTTTTCTGTCCTGTCTAGTTAGTTGGGCCCCATCGTTTGCTCAGCCTGTCTTTCTGTCTGTATTTGTGTGTTCATCTGTTTTCACCGACAATACATGTTGGGAGCTGTCTATTGCTTTGGGGTCTGCTCTGGGGCAGTTTAGATTTCCCCTTTCTTTGTTTAGGCTTATGTAGTTCTCCGGCTGTGACGAGGGGTCTAGGGCACCGTAGGAACCCCCCACGGCTACTGTTAGTTGTGGTGTATAGGATCAGGGGTCTGCAATCAGATAGCTACCAACCTCTCCGGTTTTCTGGACTTAGCTTGTATTTTTGTTTTCTCCTCCTCTGGTGACTCATTCATAACAGTGTGGTGCCTCCGGAACATACATTGCCAATACCAGCAGTGCTAGTTTGTCATAAACCTGAAGTGCAGGTAGTTGCTGGGGTGAACTCTGGACCTGGGTGTCCCCGCTGTAGGTGGTTCCCTGATGAGGAGCGGTCTTGAGGGTCCAGAGGCCCCTCATTAAGGGGAGGGTACTGTCATGATCCATGCTGGATCATGACAGATAAAAAGCACAGGTAACCCTTTTTTTTTTCCTTAAGCTGTGTGCTTAAGTTTGGTTTTGCCCCGGTGGCCATTAGGATTACACAGTGGTGTCTTTTGTTTGAGTTTGCCCCTGGTGGTGGTGAGCGATATTGCACATGATTATAAAGCAGGTGTGATTGCTGGCTCTTACCTATAAAAGAGTGTCAGGTGTTGCAATCACGGTTGGTGATAGTGTTCATTTCAACCATCCCTGGTGGAGGAAGGATCTAGAGAGAGGTCCTGGCAGCTCAGTCAGAGGCCTGGTGTGGAAGGAGTCAGAGGGGATTTCCTTGCAGCTCTGACAGTGCTTGGTGGCAGCTATTCAGGAGGAAAACTGCATTCTGGTGGTGGACTCTGTTGCTGGGAGCAAGAGCAACAGAGCAAAGCTAAGTGGCGTTTCCCTGTTTGTATTTTTCCCTGGTGTGTATTAGTACAGCGGTGGGGCCAGTGCCTGCACCAACCAGCTCTCTAGCAAGGGATAGGTGTAGGGTGTGCTAGGGTGACGGGTATCCTGATCGGCGCCTGGTGCGGAACCGGCCTAGGGAACGTTAGGAGTGTGAGGGACACTGACTCAGGGGAGTGCAGGAGGTCTCCACGTCCCCGTTTCCCTATCGCAGGGCCCACCATTGTAACTGTTTCCCCTTCCCCCGTGTCTTGTTGTTTTAGTTACCGGCCTGCGGGCCGTTTCACACAGGACAGTTTCACGTGCCGTGTCTTGTTGTTTCAGTTACCGGCCTGCTGGTTGCGTCACACAGGACGGGTCCACGTGACAACAGTGAGCAGTTATGCAAGTTGAAGATTAAATGATCTCTAATGATCTCTAAAAGGGCTAAAGTTAAAGATGATATATTTCCTTTACATTGTAGGCAAAAAATATATATACTGTAATTTTTTACATGTTAAAAATTACAAACAGGAAAATGAGCTGATGCAAAGGTTTGGTCACCGTTAGAGATTTATGTACTCAGATAACATTGACCTAAGTTTCAAACCTTAATTAGCCTGTTAGAACTATGGCTTGTTCATGATCATTGTTAGGAATGGCCAGGTGATGCAATTTTTCCAGTTTTATAACTACCCAGACGCCTCTAACCTTGTACCCAAAAACAGCATCCATGGGTTCTTCTAAGTAGCTACCTAGCACTCTGAAATTGAAAATAGTGAAGGCCCACAAGTCAGGAGAAAGCTATAAGAAGATAAAGTGTTTTCAAGTTCCCCTTTCCTCAGTTCAAAATGTAGTTAAGAAATGTCAATTAACAGTGGAGGCAAAAATAAGGATTGCTAGAGAGGCGGGACATTGTTCTACTGTTCAGAAAAACCTGCACAAAAATGGCATTCATGGAATAGTCATCAGAAGAAAATGTTTCCTATGTCCTAACCATAAAATTCAGTGTCAGAAGTATGCAAAAGAACATGTAAACAAGCCTGATGCATTTTGGAAACATGTCCTGTGGACCGTTGAGGTTAAAATAGAACTCTTTGAGCACAAAGATCAAAGGTATGTGTGGAGAAAAGGGCACAGAATTCGAGGTAAAGAACATCTCGCCAAAAAATTACGCCTGTTGGTGGATCAATCATGCCTTGGGCCTTGTGTTGTATCCAATGGCTCGGGGAACATTTCTCGGGTAGAGGGAAGAATGGATTTTATGAAATGTCAACAAATTCTTCATGCAAACATAACACCATCCATAAAAAAGCTGCAGTTGGAAAGAGGATGGCATCTATAAATGGACACTGATCCCAAACACACATCAAAATCCACAATACACTACCTCAAAAGGCGCAAGATGAAGGTTTTACAATGGCCCGCAGAGTCCCCTGATCTGAACATCATTGAAAATCTGTGGCTAGACATCAGACTAGCAGTGCATACAAGACAACCCAGTAATCTCACAGAACTGTTAGAATTTTCCAAGGAAGAATTAATGAAAATCCCTAAAACAAGAATTGAAAGACTCTTGGCTGGCTACAAAAAAACCACTACACTTGTTTTGGCAATGCTAATATGTATTTGTTCCTGCCAATAAAATCAATTTGAATTTGCATTGAGAGCTACAAGTAGTATTTGTAATGAGTCTCAACTCTGCAGTACTGCCTCCACCACACTGATTGCCAAAGATGAGAGCTGAAAGCTGTCAGTTAATCACACTCAGGTGTGCTTCAGCACATGTCATAACACTGCAGTGAGGAGTCCGTAGTATGTGGTTTGAAAATCCTAATGTGGGGATGTGTTTTTCTTTCTCCAATGTGTTGCAGCCTCGTCACTCTCATACAGGGGGAAGGAGTACATGCCCCCCAGTGAAATCTGTCTGATAATGCCTACTTGGACTTAAGGAAAAATAACTGTTTAGGTGCCAAATATTTATCTACTCTATGGAGAGGAGAAATGAAAAAAAAATGTTTTATTCTGCTCTGCTGCATCTATTACATTGTGTGTCAGGATCAACACGAGAAATTTGGTGAAAGGTCCTCTTTAGATCCTTCAATTTCTGTTTTTGCGTTTTTGTCTTTTCCTTCCCTTCTTCCCAGAGCAATGACTTTTTTATTTTGCTGTCCACATAGACATATAAGGGCTTGTTTTTTATGGGACGAGTTATATTTTTCAATGACAACATTCCAAGTGGGAAGAAATTGTGAAAAAGACGCAATTCTGACACTGATTTTAGGTAATTGTTTTTACGGTGTACATTTTGTGGAACAAAATGACCTTGCAATATGGTTTTGCTCATCAGTACAATTACGGTCATACTAAAAAGCTCAAGTTTTTTTACATTATTTTTGTAATAAAAAAAATAGCTTGCAAAAAAATTTGAGTGGGGTTTGTGTCATTTTCTAAAACCTGCACGTTTTATTTTTCAGTCGATGCAGCTGGGTGAGGGCATATTTTTTACAGGACAAGTTGAAGATATTCATACCATTTTGGGATAGATGTGAGGTTTTCATCGCTTCCTACAGCATTTTTTGTGGAATTGCAGCGACCAAAAAAATGGAAATTTTGGCGTTTTTGATTTTTTTATGTTTATGGTGTTTATTGATCAGGTTAATTATTTTTACATTTTCATAGCTTTGATTTTTCTGAATGCGGAGATACCTCGTGCATTTTTATTACATTTTTATTTTTAATGGAGGAAAAGGGGACGATTTGAACTTTTTTTTTTCATATTTCTTTAAACTGTTTCTTACTTTTCATTGTTCCAAATAGTCCCCTTAAGGGACATGATGCTAAAACCACCATGGTTACTTACCGGTAGCCGGTTTTTCCGGAACCCATGACAGCACCACCTGAGAGAGGGATCCGCCCCGCCAGGACAGGAACCTACTGAGACATAAGGGGTGGCACCTCTCCCCCGCTTCAGTTGGGTTACAGAGCATTGAGAGGACTTCCCGGTTAGTTACATGTTTAATCCAACACCACAACACTCAAAACACCCTACTAATTGTGCACACCATACAGTGAAAAAGGGGGGGAATGTACGGGTGCTGTCATGGGTTCCGGAAAAACCGGCTACCGGTAAGTAACCATGGTGGTTTTCCCTTCACCCATGACAGCACCACCTGAGAGATTTTTGGAGACTTCGAAACACCTTAGGGAGGGACCACCGCTTGCAGCACCCTTCTACCAAAGGTTAAGTCAGCAGAGAAGGATAGATTTAATCTATAGTGCTTAAAGAAGGTTGAAGGTGAGGCCCAGGTAGCGGCCTTACAAATTTGTTCGATTGATACCTCTGCCTTTTCAGCCCAGGAGGTCGCCACGGCTCTGGTGGAATGAGCCTTGATGCCGTCAGGAATCGGGATACCACTAGCTGAATAGGCTACACTAATGGCTTCCCTGATCCATCTAGCAATAGTCCCTTTTGAAACCCCATAGCCTTTCCTGGCACCCTGAAAAGCTACGAATAGGGACTGTGACCTCCTCCACTGGCTAGTGGCAGATATATATTCTACAAGAGCTCTTTTAACATCCAGACTATGGAATTTTTCCTCCCCCAGATTTTTTGGATTTTCGCAAAAGGATGGAAGAACAATTTCCTGACCCCGATGGAAATCTGACACTACCTTGGGCAGATAACTGGGGTCTGTTCTTAACACTACCCTATCCTGAAAGACTTGCGTATAAGGAGGATTTACTGAGAGAGCCTGTAAGTCGCTTATCCTGCGGGCTGATGTGAGGGCTACTAACAGGATCGTTTTTAGGGTCAAAAACTTTAGGGGTAGCTGATGTAATGGCTCATACGGTTCTTTTGTAAGGGCTTCTAACACCAGGTTTAAATCCCAGGGGGCTATTCTAGGTATTGGAATAGGCCTAGCTCTATGGCAGGATTTAATAAATCTGGCTATCCACCTATCTGATGCCAGTTTGCAATTGTAGAGCGCCCCTAGTGCCGACACCTGAACCTTAAGTGTGTTTACTGCTAACCCCATCTGCAACCCAGATTGTAAGAACTCTAGGATGTCACTAATCGGGGGTTCTTTCCCTAACGGCTTACCCAAGAACTGTAGGAACTTATCCCATGTTCTGCCGTAGATGTTAGTAGTCACCGGTTTCCTGCTTTTTAGCAGAGTGGCCACCAGCCCAGGGGAGAACCCCCTATCTATTAAAAGCGACCTTTCAAATTCCACGCCGTCAGATGGAATCCTTTGACCTGAGCGTGCAATATTGGACCCTGAACTAGTAGGTCCGGGATTTCTGGCAGAACCCAAGGATCGGAGAGGGACATCTTCCGTAGCAGAGCGAACCAGGGCCTTTTTGGCCAAAATGGAGCTATTAGAATCACCCTGGCTTGATCGTTTCTGATTTTTCTTACCACAGTCGGGATCAGAGCTACTGGGGGGAACGCGTAAGCCAGTCTGAAGTTCCACTGGATGTGCAATGAGTCCACTGCCCATGGGTTTTCTCTTGGGTTTAGAGAGCAGAACCTTTCTGTTTGCCTGTTGTGCTTGTTTGCAAAGAGGTCTATCACCGGTTCCCCCCAAAGCTGAATTAACTTTTGAAAAATGGATCGGTTTAGCGCCCATTCTCCTTGCCTCAGGGTATTGCGACTCAGGAAATCTGCCTCTATGTTTTCTGCCCCTTTTATGTGTAGGGCTGTCACGGAGTGTAGGTGATCCTCTGCACTGCTCAGAATGTCTGTTGCTGCTTCCATTAAGGAGTGTGATCTTGTCCCTCCTTGGTGGTTGATGTATGCCACTGCTACCTTGTTGTCTGACATGATGCGTACATCTCGACCCTGGAGTAGCGGAATGAAGAGGTTTAGGGCCTTGCCCACTGCCCACAGTTCTCTCAGGTTGGAGGATGCCTTCCTTTCTTGAGGTGTCCAGGAACCCTGACCTATGAGGCCCCTTAGGTGTGCCCCCCACCCCGAGGAGCTTGCATCTGTTAAAATTATATCTGTCGCCTGTCTGTCCCATGGTATTCCTAAGGTCAGATTTGTCTCGTTCAACCACCAGTTGAGAGAGTCTCTGGTTTTTAAGGAAAGCTCCAGCTTTCCTTCCAAACGCCCTCTTAGCGATCTTTGTGCTCTTAGTATCTCCCCCTGGAGTTGCCGGGTGTGAAACTGAGCCCACCTGACCGCCGGAATACAGGATGTTAGGGTACCTAGCAGGGACATTGCTTTTCTTAATGTCATACATGGTTGGTTTCGGCCCGCCAAGGCCAGATTTTGCACCTTCTCTATCTTGGACTCTGGGAGCAGACACTCTTGCCTTTCTGAGTCCAGTATAAATCCTTGGAAGGTCTGTTTCTTTAGGGGTTGTAATTTTGATTTTTTGAAATTGACTATCCACCCTAACTCTTGCAAGGTGTTGATCACCTGAGTCAGCTGTGCTGTACAGTGGTCCTCTGAACTGCCCACTATAAGAAAATCGTCCAGGTATGGTATTATGACCGTATCGTGAATCCGGAGAAAGGCTGTCACTTCCGCTATGACCTTGGTGAAGACCCTCGGGGCTATGGATATGCCAAACGGAAGAGCCCTGAACTGAAAGTGCCTTAGTGTGCCCTGAATATAAAGCGCTACCCTCAGGTATTTCTGGTAATCTGGATGGATAGGGATGTGGTAATACGCATCCTTTAAATCGACTACGGCCATGAAGCAATCTTGATGTAGCAGCTTCACTGCCGTAGTTACTGATTCCATCTTGAAGGTCGGGTTCTTTATCCATAGATTGAGGCGTCTGAGATTTATGATTGTCCTGAACGACTGATCCGGTTTTTTTATTAGGAAAAGGGGTGAATAAAACCCCTTTCCTTCCTGTAAGCGTGGCACCTCGGACAGTACCCGCTTGTCTATCAGGCTCAGGATTTCTGTTTCTAAGGCCAGTTGTTCTTCGGTCATCTTCCTGATAGGTGTGATGACGACCACGGATTTTGGCTGACGAATAAAGGGGATTTTCAGGCCTTCTTTTAGGATGCTCAGAATCCAGGTGTTGGAGGAGATCTTTTCCCAGGCCTGGAAAAAGAGTGCCAATCTCGCTCCTACTGGAATACTGGCGTCACTGTGGTGACTTTTTGGAGGTGGAGGTGCCTCCACCAAACATAAACCCTGATTCTTTCTTCTTTTTATCCTCCCATCTTCTTCTGTCAGCGGGAGGACGCCCTCTATTGAATCTCCCCCTCCGAAAGGGCTGTCTCCTCTATCCATAGGGAATCTGGGGAAGCCTTTTTTCTTATCGCCTGCTTTCTCCAGAATATCGTCCAAGTTCTTGCCGAACAGGAATCGGCCATCGCAGGGGAGAGAGCACAATTTGGCCTTGGACTGAAGGTCACCCGGACAGCCCTTAAGCCATAACGCGCGTCTAGCAGCATTTGATAGTGACGCTGCTCTGGCTGTCAATCGCATAGAGTCCGCCGAGGTATCTGCCAGAAAAGCCGCTGCCCCGTGCAAGAGATACATGTCTGATAAGATCTTCTCTCTTGGGACCCTTGACGCCAGCTTCTCTTCTAACTGCTGCAGCCAGATCATGAGGGAGCGTGCCGTGCAGGTGCCCGCTATCGCCGGCTTAAGACCTCCTGATGTCGCTTCCCATGCGTGCCTCAAATATGAGTCCGCTTTTTTGTCTAGCGGGTCTCTAAGAACCCCTGCGTCTTCCAAGGGCAGGGCCGACCTTTTGGAAGACCTGGACACCGCTGCATCTATTTTTGGGACTTTGTCCCATATTTCCGTATCCTTGTATTCAAAGGGGTATCGTCTCTTAGAGGCGGATGGAAGGGCCCCCGATTTTTCAGGCTTTTTCCACTCCTTCTCAATAAGCGCCTGGATTTTCGCGTTTACTGGAAAGGTTCGGTTTTTCCTCTCCTGAAGCCCCCCAAACATGACGTCCTCTAGGGTTTTAGCCGCCCTTTCTTCCTGTAGGCCCATTGTGGTTCTAATGGCCTTTAGGAGGGCATCTGTATCTTCTACAGGGAAACATGGCTTTCCCCCTGTGTCACTATCTGAGGAGGATGATTTTTCCGCCCGAGATGATACTGATGCGGAATCTGAGGGGGAACTAGGGAAATCCTTCCTGCTTTTTTTCCCTTTTTTCAATAAGGACTTAATTGAGCCTTCCATTTCTGACCTGAGGGCAGATATTAGATTGGCTGCGAAACTAGGCGCTTCCTCCGCCATAGTCCGCTGAATGCACGAAGCACAGAGATCTTTTTGCCAGTCTCTTGCTAGGGGAGATTTACATATAGCACAATCCCTATTGTTCTTCTTGCTTCCTGCTTTTCTGGGCCTTTCCTACAGGGTGAAGCATACAATAGAAAAACCCCCTATTAATATACTGCTGACATTCACGAAGATCACTCACCACCCGTAATCAAGGGTACCGGATTTGGAGGCTGCGTCGGAGCACCTGACCCGCGCTCTTTGGACCTTGAGGAGTGCCCCGACCTGCGGCTGGGGCGACTGCTGCTTGAATGGCTTCCATGCTTTCTGCCAGAGGGCTGTGAGGGAGGCAGGGACGCTGAACGTTCCTGCTCGGACTCCATCTTGCACCGCCGATCTACAGCTGTCTTTCCCCTTTTAAATTGCATGCCTCCGCCTGGTGAGCGTCTTCCTCCCCTCCCCCCTGCGACCACCGGCCCAGCGCTTCAGAAAGCCGGCCGGCGTCGCACCCGGCGCCATTACACCGTCGCCCTCTGCTGACGTCAGCCGGCGCACCCAGCATTCCAAGCGCCGCTGACGTCAGCGGCCGGAAGACGCCAGCGTCTCTCCCCTACCACGGGGATCGAGATGCGGCGTGCGCGAGGGGAGGGCGGCGCGGTGGGGGCTTCCCGGAGCCACCGGGATCCCATCCACGCCCGCACGAACCCGGAGCCCCAGGGACCCTGGGGACTGCGCTTCCAGGACCCGACGGCCGGCGCTACAGGTAAGCTACCTGTTCTTCCCGCGCCGGGACGGGCCTGGGTCTTTATCTTTCTCTTCGCCCATGACAGGCACCGCCACAGTGGGATTCCTTCCAGGACAGGAACCCAACTGAAGCGGGGGAGAGGTGCCGCCCCTTATGTCTCAGTAGGTTCCTGTCCTGGCGGGGCGGATCCCTCTCTCAGGTGGTGCTGTCATGGGTGAAGGGAAAATCATGTTACTTGTGCTATATACAGCTCCACGCCACCCATGATTGTTAGAGGCAGGACCTGGCTGTAAGGCTACGTTCCCACGATCAGAAAGTAGCAGTGTATTTTCGCTGTGTCCAAAATGCTGTGTTCTAATCATTCAGGTAAATCCGCATGTGTTCATTGAACCATGCAGATTTACCACATCCAAATACATTCTACTGTTGAAATTTGAGGAGACTAATATCTCCGCAAGAGAAATTGAAATGCTGCGGCTTGCTGCATGTTAGTATCCGCGGGTGAGCCGCAGGCACACATACACACATAGTGGATGTGGGATTTCTAGAAAGCCCATTCACTATGCTGTCACATCTGGCCAATGCATTTTTGACACTGCATAAATACCGCGGCAATTCCTGATCGAGGGCACATACCTCAACACACAGCGATGACCTACCGGATATGGAGCCCATTCCATAACACCCCCTTCTGACTTGCACTGTACATGTCATGAAGGGGTTAACAACATTATTATACACAAAGACATTTTAAGGATTTGCAAGTGTTTTTTTAAAGAGAAAATGTTAAGATAGAATAATGCTTTTACCTTCTTGATTACTTTTAATAAATTCATATATTTTTTGCAAGTTCCATTTATAGATTCCATTTTATAAATAGTAAACCTGTAAGTTGATTTACTGTGGATAAGACGTTTATTTTCCTCTGTGCTATCTATGGATGGATATCTTTCTAAGGCTCCTGGGAACCTTCACGGTTAAGATGATTAACGGGATATCTTTGTTCACTAAAGCTATCAACCCATCCACATATAAAGTAAAACAGTAACACAGCAGTATTAATAACCACAGCTAAGGATGAGCATGGAGGAAGCAGACAGCAGATGGGTTTAATCTACGGCCTAATCCTAAAGGTCTGTTTTAAAAAAAGAAAACCTCTTAATGCTTATGTTTTGTGATTTTCCATCTACATGAACTTCACATTAAAGTAACGATACGAGGAGGAAGCAATAATATGCACACATGAGACTACAAGATAATAAAAGCTGGAAATAATCCCTGAGAATAAGTGTCAGACACAAGCTATTAAGGCTATTCATCTCTCAAACCTGTACCTTCCTGCCAACACGACATTTGTCAGGGAAATAATATTCTCGCATACAAATGCAAGAACAATGCATACATATGAGTGCAAGCTCCTGTAGATGGTGCCACATGACATTATACTATAAGTATTGTAAGGCATCGGTAGCACTGTAAGCAGTGAAGAGGCAGTGACCCACAAAATTCAAATACAAAAGTCTCTTTAACGTGTTATCTTCACACATAAAAGTCCAATCCACACAAGTGCATATAACTTCAGTGCATATAATTCGTATCCATTTCACCATTTGCAGAATATATATTATACGGCATCCCTCATTTTACAGACACTAAACATGCCTTAACGTGTTATCTTCACACATAGAAGTCCAATCCACACAAGTGCATATAACTTCAGTGCATATAATTCGTATCCATTTCACCATTTGCAGAATATATATTATACGGCATCCTCATTTTACAGACACTAAACATGCCAGTCTTCCTCTGACTAGCTCCGGTGGGTGTCTATGCGCCGTATCCAAGACTCTATTCACACAGCATTACATGTTGCAGGTACTACACACGCTAGTCCTCCTCTAACTAGTTGCCATGAGTGTCTTGCACCGCTGCATCACAGTCTCTTTACTCACACAGCCGTACATAGTCCAGGATATCCTCCGGATCACAGCTGGGCACCATAGCCACCTGTTTTGCAATCATTACACAACGCCAGTCTTCTTTCGGGCACAGGACATCCACCTCCAGTTCACCTCCGGGCACAGGACTGACCACATCCGAGACCAGTTACCGTGGACGACTTGCATCTCTGTGTATGCAGTGAGTTGCCAGGCCTCTCTCTGGCCCTTACACACCTGAGACTCACTAAGCACTCATTCAGATCTAACTAACCTTTTCCTGCAGGGCTTTTATCACAGAAACCTGTGGCTTTCAGCCACATGGAAAACCAGGGTCTGTAATGGAACGGACTGCACAAACTACTATCATACTGCAATCTGTTTCATACACAACATCCAGAGCAGGTTTTCCCTGCCTCTGTCTTGGACACTAACATCTTCAAGACTAACACTTTTATTATCAGTCTGCATAGCAGTCACAGCTACGCCCGTGACTGCCATGCACACCTATGGCCTTCATACGCCTCCATGCACATCATGCGGAGAACACACAGCGACCCCTATCTGTGACATCAGTCACTGCTTCCCCATTGCAATCCCAGCTATGCCTGTGAACGCAATGCATCCTCATAGCCTCAATACGCCTTTGTGCGCATCCTGGGGGGAACACACAGCGCCCCCTAGCTTTGACAGGGGTCACTGTCTCACATATCCCCCTCCCCTGTTCAAACCTGTGGCATTGAATACTTGACGCCCCACATGGGCGCGAGACAGGGCATCTGCATGCCCCTGTGACATCCCCGATCGGCACTGTACTAAGAAACCAAAGTAGGGACTGGAACCATCGATCGGCGCAGGCATCCCTCCCCTTTGTGTTTCTCCTCCATACTTCAGTACGGAACCACCCACTTCGCCGTTCTCAGTCGCAGGCGCCACGCTCACTTTCACGTTTAGCCATAGATTTGGGCCAGTTTAGGGTGGTCTTGACCTTGTTTATTTTGGGTTCAGTAACCCCGCATCCCATCCTGTTACCTAAGTACTCGCCTTCGGGCCTCTGGTACCGTTTCCTGCGTACCCTTACGCGTGCCTCTGTGACTATATCATGCTGAAATGCCGCAGTCCTCGCTGGCAACTCCGAGCATTCATCTTTATTGCGTCGCACCCGAATCTGAGCCTCCTGACCCTGCTGTCTAGCGAGCGCTCTATCTAATTTACCCTGACCCTCGGCCACATCCTTGGTCGGTGCCAGTGGGCTCCTCTTGCGCATGTCCTTCGCGACCACACATTCCCGTTTTTTTCCCGGCGTTATTTTTAAACCTGCGGTTTTTACACCAGTTTCTCTGCATGGGACCCTGGAACTGAGCTGTCCCAAACTTACCAGGGGGCATTTCCAGAACTGGATTCAGTGGAGTCTCCACGAACTCTACTACCACAACCTCTAGGGGAAGCCTATCGGGGTTACACTCTGTCCCTAAGTTGGCGACCCCTGTGGCAGATATCTCTGACTTGACATCTTCAGGTTCTGCACCCAAAACATTTTCAGCCTCTCCTGCCACCACCTCTAGGGGGAGCCTATCGGGATGACACTCTGTCCCTAGGTTGGCGACCCCTATGGCAGGTATCTCAACATCTCTGGTTTCTGGCTCCGGCACAACATTTTCATCCTCTCCTGCCATCACCTCTAGGGGGAGCCAATCGGGATTACACTCTGTCCTTAGGTTGGTGACCCCTATGGCAGGTATCTCAAAATCTCCGGGATCTATGCCCGGCACAACCTTTACCGTGAGAGGGTTAACCATGGTCTCTCACAGGGACAAGTCTCTCCCAAACACAGTCCCATATGGAAGGGTCTTTGCCACTCCCAGCACATATTTAAAGTCCCCATATGGTGTAGAAAATTTGACCTCAGCGGTCGGGTACTCCCGGATTTCTCCATGGATACCCACCGCCTCCACTTTCCGCCCTTTGGGGTCGTCCCTGGCAACAAAGGACCTATGAACCAATGACACTTTGCTCTGAGTGCAGGAGAGCCACTGTGCAACACTAGTTCACAAGTACCTGGCACAATCGCTGTTCGCTGTCAGCAGTGCCCATAGTGGTGGTACAGACCGGCTAGGAACACATAGATTTATGGCAAGTATATCTGCAGTCCATGGGCTCAGATGTTACAGAACAGTTATTAGCCCCATGTCCGGGTTCTGGCACAATGTCCTGAGTGGGTTTATACCGCTCAATCAATCCTATAAGCAGGTCCAGGTTGCCCAGTTCCCTTGCTCGACCAATCTGTGCATGGCGGCCGGCAGAGCCCACACCATCTGATCAGCCACAACTCTCTCCATCATCTCGAATGGGGAAAAAAACTCAGGCTGGAGCCACTCCTCCACCAACTGCAACAAGTCATTTGCCGGAGACCTGGTGGGCCGAAACTCTACATACAGTGTTGGCCAAAAGTATTGACACCCCTGCAATTCTGTCAGATAATACTCAGCTTCTTCCTGAAAATGATTTCAAGCACAAATTCTTTGGTATTATTATCTTCCTTTAATTTGTCTTAAATGAAAACACAAAAGAGAATGAAGCAAAAAGCAAACCATTGATCATTTCACACAAAACTCCAAAAATGGGCCAGACAAAAGTATTGGCACCCTCAGCCTGATACTTGGTTGCACAACCTTTAGCCAAAATAACTACGACCAACCGCTTCCGGTAACCATCAATAAGTTTCTTACAATGCTCTGCTGGAATTTTAGACCATTCTTCTTTGTCAAACTGCTCCAGGTCCTTGATATTTGAAGGGTGCCTTCTCCAAACTGCCATTTTTAGATCTCTCCACAGGTGTTCTATGGGATTCAGGTCTGGACTCATTGCTGGCCACCTTAGAAGTCTCCAGTGCATTCTCTCAACCCATTTTCTAGTGCTTTTTGAAGTGTGTTTTGGGTCATTGTCCTGCTGGAAAACCCATGACCTCTGAGGGAGACCCAGCTTTCTCACACTGGGCCCTACATTATCCTGCAAAATTTGTTGGTAGTCTTCAGACTTCATAATGCCATGCACACGGTCAAGCAGTCCAGTGCCAGAGGCAGCAAAGCAACCCCAAAACATCAGGGAACCTCCGCCATGTTTGACTGTAGGGACCGTGTTCTTTTCTTTGAATGCCTCTTTTTTTCTCTTGTAAACTCTATGTTGATGCCTTTGCCCAAAAAGCTCTACTTTTGTCTCATCTGACCAGAGAACATTCTTCCAAAACGTTTTAGGCTTTTTCAGGTAAGTTTTGGCAAACTCTAGCCTGGCTTTTTAATGTCTCGGGGTAAGAAGTGGGGTCTTCCTGGGTCTCCTACCATACAGTCCCTTTTCATTCAGATGCCGACGGATAGTACGGGTTGACACTGTTGTACCCTCGGACTGCAGGGCAGCTTGAACTTGTTTGGAAGTTTAATCGAGGTTCTTTATCCAACATCTGCACATTCTTGCGTTGAAATCTCTTGTCAATTTTTCTTTTCCGGCCACATCTAGGGAGGTTAGCCACAGTGCCATGGGCTTTAAACTTCTTGATGACACTGTGCACGGTAGACACAGGAACATTCAGGTCTTTGGAGATGGACTTGAATCCTTGAGATTGCTCATGCTTCCTCACAATTTGTTTCTCAAGTCCTCAGACAGTTCTTTGGTCTTCTTTCTTTTCTCCATGCTCAATGTGGTACACACAAGGACACAGGACAGAGGTTGAGTCAACTTTAATCCATGTCAACTGGCTGCAAGTGTGATTTAGTTATTGCCAACACCTGTTAGGTGCCACAGGTAAGTTACAGGTGCTGTTAATTACACAAATTAGAGAAGCATCACATGATTTTTCGAACAGTGCCAATACTTTTGTCCACCCTCTTTTTTATGTTTGGTATGGAATAATATCCAATTTGGCTTTAGGACAATTCTTTTTGTGTTTTTTTCATTTAAGATAAATTAAATGAAGATAATAATACCAAAGAATTTGTGTTTGCAATCATTTTCAGGAAGAAACTGAGTATTATCTGACTGAATTGCAGGGGTGTCAATACTTTTGGCCACAACTGTAGGTCCACTGGTACATCCAATGATCACCCCTTACATTTGTGGTCTCTTTACGACTCTGCTGAAGCTCGGGTAGCTTCCACTGCAGCGCCTCTTGCTGCTGCTGCAGAACCTCTTGCTGTTGTGCTGACTGAGCACAAACTGCTCCAAAAGTTCCTCCATTTCTCCAGCAGGCTTGCACAATGACCTGCAGCACTCTTTGGGGTATGCTTGGGTTCACACTGCCTGCATTCTCCACCATATGTAAGGCAGTGGTAGCACTGTACGCAGTGAAGAGGCAGTGACCCACAAAATTCAAACACAAAAGTCTCTTTAGTGTGGTATCTTCACACATAAAAGTCCAATACACATAAGTGTATATAACTTCAGTGCATATAATTAGTATCCATTTCACCATTTGCAGAATATATATTATACGGCATCCCTCATTTTACAGACACTAAGCATGCCAGTCTTCCTCTGACTAGTTCCCGTGGTGTCTATGCGCCGTATCCAAGACTCTATTCACACAGTATTACATGTTGCAAGCACTACACAAGCTAGTCCTCATCTGACTAGTTTACGTGGGTGTCTTGCACCGCTGCATCACAGTCTCTTTACTCACACAGCCGTACACAGTCCAGGATATCCTCCGGATCGCAGCTGAGCACCATATCCACCTGTTTTGCAATTGTTACAAACACCAGTCTTCTTTCAGGCACAGGACATCCACCTCCGGTTCACCTCCGGGCACAAAACTGTCCACATCCGAGACCAGTCACCGTGGACGACTTCCATCTCTGTGTACGCAGTGAGTTGCCAGGCCTCTATCTGGCCATCTCTGGTCATCGGGCGGACAAAGAGCTCTTTACCTATAGTGGGCTTTCACATGCCTCCACCCTGATTAGTCTATTTCCTGATAATCATGCCTATAGTGCTTGCCACTATATATTCATTCCTAAGGATAGTGCTCCCTTTAGAACTGGGTTCAACTATGTTAGATCACATTTATGACAGATTTCCCTTTTTTTTCTCTCAGCCTAAGGTTCTCAACATTATCTCTTAATTCTGCCGCTGTGAACTGGCACATGAGACAGTCAAGACACATATAGGTCAGTTCTTTGTTTCATATGACATATGTCTGCTTTCTTTGTATGGCTCTTTTGTTCACCAACTGTTGTTGAAAAGTTTACTGTTTTTAATGTATCCTGTACATATTTTAAGTGTATATGTTTCTTTTTTCTGCATAATTTACTTGCAAGCAGAAAGTTGATTTATTGTTTAATAGTAAGCTCCAAACAGCAGAAAATGGTCGCACTCCACGGGTGCGGGTCCCGTAGAAGCGCTTTGATAGCGCGAAACGGCCGTTGTCAGCCTCTCTGCACTTTTTACCACTACCCCGACTTGACATGTAATTTTATGAGTCAATAAATAAACATAATTCATCCCGTGGAGTGCGACCATTTTCTGCTGTTTGGAGCTTAAGATTGATTGCTACGAGGTCAAGCACCCGGGAATAGCTTAGTGTGGATCTACTGCCGGCTGTACACCACCTGTGCAAGCAAGGTAAAAGCGGTGCCGTCCGCTCTGTATCTTAGTGGTCACATTATTGTTTAATAGTATGGACCTTCTTTCCAATGTCTGTATACCCACATTATCTATGTGAAATGCTGCGTTTACAAATAATTTGTTTTCTTCTGCATTTTAGTGAATTGCCATATTTTCATGTCTGTATTTTTGTTTGTGCTTTAGCGTGGTTTGATAAAGACCTACACTGGTCGAAACGTCACAAACAATTCATCTGCTGTATAACTTTTTTCACCATGCACTGATTTGGCAGTGTCATTTTTTCTTTACCATTATTAAAGAATTTTGCAAAGAATATTACTGAGTGCGGCTGATTTAACTCTTATCCACATCCGAGACCAGTCACCGTGGACGACTTGCATCTCTGTGTATGCAGTGAGTTTCCAGGCCTCTCTCTGGTCCTGACACACCTGAGACTCACTAAGCACTCATTCAGATCTAACTAACCCTTTCCTGCAGGGCTTTTATCACAGAAACCTGTGGCTTTCAGTCACATGGAAAACCTGGGTCTGGAATGGAACAGACTGCACAAATTACTATCATACTGCAATTTGTTTCATACACAACATCCAGAGCAGGTTTTCCCTACCTCTGTCTTGGACACTAACATGTTCAAGACCAGTGTTCCCCAACTCCAGTCCTCAAGAGCCACCAACGGGTCATGTTTTCAGGATTTCATTAGTATTGCCCAGATGATGGAATTATTGCCTGTGCAAGTACTGCTATTATCACCTGAGCCATACTAAGGAAATCCTGAAAACATGAACCGTTGGTGGCTCTTGAGGACTGGAGTTGAGGAACACTGTTCAAGACTAACACTTTTATTATCAGTCTGCATTGCAGACACAGCTACGCCCGTGACTGCCATGCACACCTATGGCCTTCATACGCCTCCATGCACATCCTGGGGTGAGCACACAGCGACCCCTACCTGTGACATCGGTCACTGCTTCCCCATTGCAATACCAGATATTCCTGTGACCGCAATGCATCCTCATAGCCTCAATACGCCTATGTGCGTATCCTGGGGTGAACACACAGCACCCCCTAGCTGAAACAGGAATCACTGCCTCACAGTAGACAGGATTTTGGGAAGCACAAAAAAATATACTTGTCCTACCGTATTTCAGCTTTCTTCAGTAGCTCGTCCCATCTCCGTTCTAAGTCACTAAGTTCCTTCAACATTTTATCCTTATCTGCATGGTCAGCAGTGCCAGAAATCTTTTCTCCCTCTCGCTTAATGACATCAATGGTAGGTTTACGGTCGTCTAGTAGTCTTCGCAATAGCTGGTAAGAGAAAAAATAAAAATATGATAAAAAAAATAGTAATTTCTGTTCAAAAGATGCAGATTGTAATGTGCAAAACTGGAAAGCTAAATGGATTTTATTTGCCCCACAGTTTGTTTCCTTCTATAAATTGATCTGAGCCCCATCACATTGGAACATGGTAAGTTTCACTTGTATCTCGGTGTCATTCTTCAAAAACATACTAGGAAAGCAAAGCTGAAAGAGTGGGAAGACTAGATATTTTAATGGGAGTAATGGATTGGGTGACACTGAATGTGCTGAGAATTTAGTAACATACAGTACCTGGACAAAAATATAAGGACACAGACTCATTACACCTACAGGAGCTTTCCCGACATCCCATTCTAAACCCATAGTCATTAATAGCGCCCCTAGTTTCTTTTCCTATGACCCCTAAAAAGGCACCCACTCTTCTGGGAAGGTCTTCTACAAGATTTTGATGTGTGCCTGTGAGAATTCTTGTCTTTTCATCCAACTGTTCCCACAAAATTGGAATTATACAGTTGTCCAAAATGTCTTGACAGGATGAAGCATTAGGGCTGGTTTCACATTTGCGTGTGCGCAGCATTTGATCCGCACAGATCCGCATGTATCATGCATACATACATTTAACATGGTGTATGCAGGAACATGTGTTTGCATGCGTTCGCGTGCTTTTGCATATACATGCGTAGTTTCGCGGTGTGCGGCGGGGCACGGTGAATGCAACATTTTGCACTTTTAGAGGCGTCAAAAATCCGAAAGCGCATGCGGATGAGTGCGTCAAAACATGCATTACTGTCTATGGGAATGCATTGATAAGCAAGGACATGTGTACGCATGTGTTCGATACGCATGTCTACTTCAGAATGAGCAGGTCCAGGAAATGGTTTCATGCACCCCAAAACAAAGCTGTATAAAAGGATGTGTGGAAACTGCAAGGCCATTACTTTCAAGACTCTGTATCTGACAACAACACTGGCTATGTAAGTATAGAACCTTTGAAAATGTCTGTCTCTCTCACTGAACACTGTACTTCGCACTAATTTTTTTTCTGTTCCTTTTAGACTGGTTGTCTCCTGGTGCTGGTGTGTCTCCTGGTGCTGGCGTCCTGGTGAGGATAACACTGGCTATGTAAGTATAGAACCTTTGAAAATGTCTGTCTCTCTCACTGAAGTCTGTACTTTGTACTCATTTTTTTCTGTTCCTTTTAGGCTACTTTCACACATCAGGTTTTCGGCGTCAGGCGCGATCCGGCGTCGTGCCGGAACGCCGGATCCGGCAAATGTTTAGTAAAACCGGATCTGACGGATCCGGTTTTCTGCCGGATCCGTCTTTTTCTTGACAGACAAAACCGGATCCGTCTCATCCGGTTCATCCGTTTTTCTATCCGTTTTTCGACGGATTACGCCGGATCCGGTTTTTAAAATTGACCCTTGTGGCCTTCCGAACGGGATTGGCTACTGGAAAACTATATATAGAGTGTTCCTACAGCCCTTCTTTGACAGGTTGTCGAGGAGAAAGTGCAGGTTGGAGAGAAGAGCAAGTTACTGGCGAAGATGGATGTTGTCATTGGAAATATTTTGAAGAATTTGGTGGATTTTATAGCGGAGGCGAATCGTTTGAGGGTGATTGTTCTGGAGAAGGAGAGAGCGAGACAGCAGCGCATCAGGCATCGTAGACGACGTTTGTGGATCCACCCCATCACAGCCAAGAGAATGACGCGTGGGGTCTATTCTACACTCTGCATGGACCTTCGACGAAACCCGGATAAATTTTTTGGATATGTGCGGATGAAAATGGAGAATTTTGATTACTTGGTGGAGCGCATTGCACACCTCATAAGAAAAGCGGACACCTATTGCCGCTTCTCTGTTTCACCCGCAGAGCGTCTGATGGTGACTTTAAGGTAAGCCACATTTATTGGATGTGATCGCATCAGAGCACACTTTCACTGCAATCTTGTTGGTGGTAGTTTGTATCTCCAAGTGTTATAGGTCAGTTTTGGTATGTAATGCTGTGATTTAAAACTAATTTATTGTTTTTTAATTCCCCACAGATTTCTTGCAACTGGAGAATCCCTTTCGTCACTGCATTTCCAGTACAGACTCGGGATTTCCACCATATCTGGAATTGTGAAGTACACATGCCGTGCACTGTGGGACTCCTTAGCTGAAGAGTTTTTACCAGAGCCCACAACAGAGAGGTGGATTGAAATTGCTGACAAGTTTCAACAGATATGTCAGTTTCCCAACTGCTTGGGCGCTGTGGACGGGAAACATATCCGCATTGTAAAGCCAGCTGGATCGGGATCGGAATATTTCAATTACAAGAAATATTTTTCAATTGTCCTCATGGCCATCGCTGACGCGGAATACAAATTTATTGAGGTTGATATTGGGGCCTATGGCCGCTCCAATGACTCTCAAGTTTTCAAACTGTCTGCCATGGGGCGTAAACTGTATGGAAACACCTTCCAGTTCCCACCACCTAGACCGCTGCCGCAAACATCTGGTCCACCTATGCCATTTGTCTGTGTAGGGGATGAAGCCTTCCAGCTGTCAGAACACCTTTTGAAACCGTACTCTAGCAGAGGATTGACAAGACCAAAACGCATTTTTAATTACCGCCTCACAAGAGCAAGAAGAATGGTTGAATGTACCTTTGGTATTCTGACAGCCAAATGGCGGGTCCTATTGACTGCGATCAACCTCAAGACAGAAACTGTGGACGAGGTGATCAAAGCGTGCGTGGTACGCCACAATTTTGTTATCTGCAAGGAACCCATTTCCATTGAGGACACCTCTGAAGAAACCACCTTGCAAGATTACCATGACATTACCACTAGAAGTTCTGTTACGGTTTCAGTAATGAGGGACAATTTTGCACTATACTTTATGTCACCTCAAGGCAGAGTACACTGGCAGGATGACAGAGTGTGAAAGATTCGTGCCCTAACCAAACTTGTGTACCTTCTGTACCAACAGTATATACCTTTGCCAACCAAAGTTGGCTATCTTGTCATGGTCTCTATTTTTAGCTTTAGGCCACAGGTGTGTACCTGGTTGTGTTTTATGCAAAGTATTTCACCTTTTAACAAAAGTTGTGTACATTGTTAGGAAATCACCAACAATAAACACAACTTTTTAGGTGAAATACTTTGCTTCAAACACAACAAGGAACACAACTGTGGCAAAAAGCTAAAATTTACCCACAGTTATATACCTAGTTTTGAATACCATTTCACCTTTTAAATACCCTGTATTTAACCTTTTTCGCCGCAGAAAGAAATGACAGACAACCAGTGTAAAATAATTTAACTTTTATTGAAAAATGTTTTTTTTAGTAAACTTTTTAAAAATTTTATTAAACTTGTTTAATAAAGCTTTGAAACCATAAAACTGGTCATTTTTATTTAAATACACACATTATAAATCTGTGTAGTGTGTGGTGGAAATACTGCTGGAGGGGCTGCGGGACACTTCGACACTGGGAGTGTGGAGAGAGGACTGGGATCGTGGTGGGGAAGGAACAGTTAGAGGTGAAGGTGTGGAAAAAACTACACAATGGGTGGACATGTGGGAAGCAGAAGAGGTGGTGGGTGGTGGAGTGGAGGGTTGGGCAGGGACTGTAGGAGCAGATGATGTTGATGGCAAGTTGTATGGGGAAGGAGTTTGGTACGGGGCAGGTTGCTGGAAGTGGGGAGATGTCTGGTACGGGGCAGGTTGCTGGAAGTGGGGAGTTTGCAGGTACTGGGGAGGTTGCTGGTGCTGGTGAGGTTGCTGGTGCTGGGGAGGTTGCTGGTACTGGGGAGGTTGCTGGTGCTGGGGAGGTTGCTGGTGCTGGGGAGGTGGATAGTATGTAATAGGAGGGGGAGGATGGAAAGTGGCTGGAGGGGGTGTAGATGTAATAGGAGGGGGAGGATGGAAAGTGGCTGGAGGGGGTGTAGATGTAATAGGAGGGGGAGGATGGAAAGTGGCTGGAGGGGGTGCAGGTGGAGGAACTACTGTGGTGGGAGGAGGAGGTTGGGAGGTAACTTGCTGGAGAGCAGCGTGGCATGAATGCATTACATGCATCTGCTGGGCACGAGAGAGCATTTCCATGCGCTCCACAACAGACCTGAAAAAGGTGTGGTTTGGCGAAGATCTTGCTTCTGAATGCATGGTTTGCAGAAGTGTCTTCACCTCCAGAATGCTGGAGTTGATCTGCTGATAGCCTGCAGAGATTTGCTCTGACAAGACTTTTAGACAGTTCTGGAAAGATGCATTCAGATGCAAGAACTCTGGCGCATAAGTCTTTTCCTGACCCCTCTGCCGCTGCCGCCCAGTACCCGCAGGTGTACTAGAGGTGGCAGGGGCAGAAGGGTGGGGTAAAGGGAAAGCGATCTCCTCACCAGTAGCTTCATGTAATGTAGGCGGCCACGATGCTCCTGTGCTGGTGGATGGGACAGATGGGTCGAATGTGTGGGAAGGCTGGGAAGGTGCAGATGTACCGGGGCGGTCGAAGTGTCCCTCGGTGCCGGTCTCCTCAGGGATCGCCTCAGAAGGGTCCAATCGTGCAGGCTCCCGAGTGCTGCTCACCGTGCTGTGGAATAAAGAGAAAAAAAAAACAATTAAAATAGTGACATGGTATGGCCCTGGCTGAAAAAAAAAAGTTACATCTAAACATTTTTTTGTCACATGTGGTGTGTAATATTTACCTTCTGGTGAGCATTGTCTCCCGGAGGAACGACAGGGCTCGTGCGTACTTGTACTTGCTCCTGCGTCCTCCAGATCCACTCGGGGCCCGCATCTCTTTATTGAACTCCTTCTTGAAACGATCCCTCACAGACCGCCACCGCTTCACAATTCTCTCCCCTGAAACGAGAAAGGACAAAGTGGTTAGTATACAACATCAGTGTTTCCCAAACTCCAGTCCTCATGGTCCCCAGGGGTCATGTTTTCAGGATTTCCAAAGTAAATAGAAATCCTGAACACATGATCCGTGGGGACCACGAGGACTGGAGTTCGGGAAACACTGGTTTAAATCAAGCAACCGGTACTGTATATACTTACGCTCTTTAATCTGGGTCCGAGCTTCGAGGTCCTCCCAGCGGTCCACAAGGAGCGAACAGATTTCCTCCCAGAGTCGTCGGGTAACGATCAGGTCAGCGTGGCGGCGGTCAGCCATATTCCAGAGCGGCTCCCTTTCTCTGACGAGATCGATGAGGCGGTCCACATCAATCCCTCCATCCTCACCGTCAGAGTCGGGAGCACGCTGTGAAGGCTGTTAAAGAAAAAGACAAAAATAACATAATTAGCCTCCACAAAAGAAATGAAATAAAAAGTGCAAAAAAACAAAGCAAAAATATTTATACTTACACGCTGGTGACCGCCGCGTTGCTGTCGCCGACGACCCTGGGAGGCACTGCGAGGACCTCTTGGCCGAGCACCAGATTGGGAAGACTAGAGAAGAAAACAAAAAATGTTATGTCTTTGGATGTAGGCATTTGTTTGCTGTGTGTGGTCTGCAGAACATTGTTTTCTATGTGTTGTGTGTAGTGTGATGTTGTGTTTCTGCGTTTGATGCAAAAAACTTACCAATTGTGAGCCCACTCCAAGTGTCTGTCCACCCCTTCCTTCTTCTTCTGGGAGCTCCTCTTCATCTTGTGATTCCTGTTTTGAAATAAAAGGCAATGAATACACATATATTACAGAGATGATGGATTTTGGAAATAAAAACTTACCGTCAAACGCTGACGATGCGAGGGAGGGCTCCCAGAAGATGTGCTGTCTTCCTCATGGCCAGACTCCATGGCTGTGGGTGGTGTTTCTGCTGCTGCTGCATCTATTGGGCGGCTGTTGAATAAAGAGAAACAAAGGGCCAATGAATATCTTGATATTCCATAGCCCTAGTTTGGAGGAATGGGGGATTTGATAATTACCGTCTCTCATCTGCTGCTGGACTCCCCTCCCGTTGTTCAGCATGCTGCTCCATTTGGGGTGGTGCTGATGGTGCTGCTGCTGCAGATATCTGCTGCCTTCTCCTGCTCCTGGTTCTTGGCTTGGGTGGCATGTTGGGTGTGGCTGAGGGTCCCATTGTCTTGCTTTTATATATGTCCTGTGGGCAGAGCTACTGAGCATGCTCAGACCAAAGAAACCGGATCCGGCGCATTGCGGCGCTCATAGGCTTTCATTGTATGAAAAAGCCGGACACGCCGGATCCGGCGTGTCCGGCTTTTTCGCCGGAGACAAAAAACGTTACAGTAGCCGTTTTTTCCAGACGCCGGATCGCGTCACATTGCCGGATCCGGCGAAAATCGGATGAAACGCATGGCCATCTGGCTCGATCCGGCTCTAATGCAAGTCAATGGGGGGGAAACCGGATCCGGCATTGCATTTCGCCGGATCCGGTTTTAGTCAAAAGCGCCGGATCGCGCCTGACGCCGAAAACCTGATGTGTGAAAGAGGCCTTAGACTGGTTGTCTCCTGGTGCTGCCGTATGCCTCTGTCCTGTGCTGACTGCTGTGCTGTTGGACTACTGCCTGTAATGTAAGTATTGGTGTGCATTTTTTTTTTGTTTTTTTGGCTACATTGCGTTTGGCTCTTGACAAGTTTAATTTTTGTTATCTTTCACTTGTTTCACTTGCCTGCTGCCTGCTCTTCAACCATGTCCTCAAGTGAAGAACTGACTGCTTCCCAAGGTGGACATGACACCGATTATGTAATCACATTTGCTATAGTGATTGGCATGGAGTGACTGGCAATACTATACCTGTGTTAAATTATGTAATTTCTTTACAGGTTACCTTCCACTGATGCAGTCCAGGAGCAGTCGAGTGCAAATGATTCGTCCCAGGGTTGTTAGGCTCATGTGTCTCAGGAGGAAAGACGGGGTGTAAGTATTTTTTTTCATCAGAGTTGTAATTGAATTTGTTTTCAGTTTTACTTAAAATTCTTTTGTTTTATTTGATCTAAAGGTTCCACAATTTGAAGAAGCCAAACAGGAAATTGACAACGATCAACTAATTAACCTTGTGCAAGAGCGAGTACCATTGTGGGACACCCGTGATCATCAGCACTCCGACATTGTAGTGATTTGACGACTCTGGGAAGTAGTGGCCAGATCGCTGTTGCATGATTGGGAACGTGCCATGCCACATACCAGAAATGATTTTGGTAAGTATTGCAATGTGGTCGAGGTGCCAGTGAAACTGTAAATGTAGGTGTATTGTTTTGCAATTAATTTTTTCCTTTTTTCCCTCTTCACAGTGAAGAGTATAAGAGAACGTTGGTGCTCGATGAAGGATCGCTTCAACAAGGACATGAGACAGGAGAACCAGGTTAAAAGTGGTGCTGCTCAAAGGATAAGAAAATACATTTACCACAGTAACCTTGCTTTTCTGAGCGAACTGAGCAAACGTGAGTACCTTTTGTGTTGTCTTACTAATATTTAACTTTTTTTTTTTTTTTACTAACGTTTTTCTTTTATCTTCACCACAGAACCTGGTGCAGCACAACACAACCTGGATCATCCTCTGCTGAAGCGGCCCCTCATCGATCACACAACGAACAGACGCACATTCATATAAGGCCAATCTAACTCCTACAACTTAATAATGGTCAGATGGATGGTGCTATCCCTGTCATGTGTCAACTCTATAGAAAGGTAAAATCGCGATAACATGACGACAATATCTACAGTCTGGGATCTCCAGTTACGAAAGTACATTGTAAGATGAGGATCTCAAAATTCTGCGGGACCTAGCACATTCCACAACCAGTCCTCACATGAGCTCACCAAGGGGAGGTATGTGGGCATAACCTTGATCTACTAAAAATCAGAATTTGGGTTTGTTCATTTGTCAGTCCCGGAAAGAACAGCTTGCTGTGGTTTCTGTCCGTTTTCCTAAGGACCTCCCTCTTGCTAAGCTCTGAGCCATTTCCGTAACACCAGGTTTAGTAATTTTCATTTGTTATCTCTTTTATGTAATATAATTGTGTATACCGTATTGTTTTGTTTCCATTTTGTATCATCTTTGTATATTTTTTTTTATAAACACTGCCTACCTTTCTGGACAAAATATATAAAATGTAATAGCTCTGCTGCTCTTGCTCTGTAAACCATACCCATGAAGCAATACGCTACCTTGTAACAGGTGTCCAATTGGCAGATTGGTGTCAGCTAACGGTTCCTTTTTGCCATTGCGGAGTTGGTGGTAACCATACCAGGGTGTGTGTATATATATCCACATATACACACACACGGCCGAAAGTGTTGGCACCCTTCATTGACATTGTTCCAGAGGATGAAGTATTTCTCCCAGAAAATTATTGGAATTACTCATGTTTTGTTATACATGTTTATTTCCTTTGTATTGGGACAACACAAGTGGGCGAGACAAAATAGTTGGTACCCTCAACATAACATTTGGTTGCACAACCTTTGGAATAAATAACTGCAATCAATCGCTTCCTATAACCATCAACAAGCTTTTTACATCTCTCAACTGGTATTTTGGACCAATCTGTTTGCAAACTGCTACAGGTCTCTCATATTTGAAGGGTGCCTTTTCCTATCAGCAATTTTAAGATCTCTCCACATTTCAATAGGATTTAGATCTGTACTCATTGCTGACCACTTCAGAACTCTCCAGCGCTTTATTTCCTTCCATTTCTGGGTGCTTCTTGAACTATGGCCGTGGTCATTGTCATACTGGAAGACCCATGACCTATTACGCAAACCCAGTTTTCTGACACTGAATTCTGACCTAAAATCCTTTTGTCATGATCCGAGTGCAGGTTTTGACCTGCACGTCAGGGGTTAATGTCTTGAGCTCAGTGCACGCTTTGACCTGCACACCTGGGGTTAATTATTGTGGCGTCTCTTTGGTTCAGGCAGAGCTTTTTATTGCCCCGAGATACTCCAATCCCTGTCAGTTATACTTTCGCCCTTGGCATTGTGTGGTGACCCCTGAGTGTGTTTGTGCTGTGTTCTGGTTGCTTGATTCTCTGTGTACGACTCGGTCTGTTCTCTGGATATTGCTTCGGATTCTGCTTGGTACCTTCTATGTCTGTTTGGTTTTGACTTCTGCTTGGCCCTGACTATCCGTTCTGTCTCAACCCTGGTACGTTACTGATATCTCTATGTATGACCTCCGTTTTGCCTGACTCTGAGTATTTCTGTATAGTGTCCAGCCATCTCTGAAAGCAGGATGCTAAGCCCCGCCCCCTTGCAGTCACATGACCTTAGGTCCTGTGACTGCTTGCTAAACTTCAGCGTCCACAGGTCCTGTGTATCTGTACTTTCCGGCTGTACCTGACCCCGGGCCCCCCTCCAGTGCGGGCGAGTCCCTGCTCAGCGGAGGCTGCACGCCGGCGCTGACAGGATCCTGACATTATAACGGACTGTGAACTTTTTTTTTTTTCTCTCCTCACTTCTGCAGCATGGACCCAATGCATGCCTTATCTGAGCAGGTGAAATGCTTGACTCAGTCGCTGCAGAAGCTAAGTTTGGAACACCAAGCTCTGGCCCAGTCCCAACAGCAGGTTGCGGACTCAGTTCAGGGGGTGCTTTCAGCAGGCTTTCAGGAGGTGGGGAATAGAGATGTCATTTTAGTCCCACCCGAATCCCCGGTTAAGTTACCAGATACGTTTGCTGGTGACAAAAATGAATTTAGAGCGTTTAAAGAGGGCTGTAAGCTCTTTTTCTCCTTGAGACCCCACTCCTCTGGGGAAGAGAAACAGAGGGTGGGGGTAGTTATGTCCCTCCTTAGGGGGTCCCCACAAGCCTGGGCATTTTCTCTTTCCTCTTCTGCCCCACAGAGAATGTCTATGGATGCGTTTTTTGAGGCCTTAGGGCTTATTTACAATGAGCCAGAGAGAGTGCGTTTGGCTAAGGACAAGGTGATGAGTGTCTGTCAGGGGGAGCACTCGGCCGAGTGGTTCTGTTCTGAATTTAGGCGTTGGGCAGCTGAGGTTTCTTGGAGTGATGCCGCCCTTCGGGGGCTGTTCCGTAGAGGCCTGTGTGAACGTCTGAAGGATGCCCTGGCACTCCATCCTCTACCTGACTCCCTGGAGGATGCCATGACCCAAGCGGTTCGCATGGATCGCAGACTGCAGGCAAGAGGTGTTATGCAACTTGAAACATCATTATTCTCCAGTGGAGTTGAGACCCGGACTCTTCCGGTGGCTATGGAGGTGAGCGCTGTCATCTGTGATGACAAGGAAAGAAGACGCCTCCGGGAGAAGCAGTTGTGCTTCTTTTGTGGGGAATCTGGACAATGGAAGAAGGACTGCTTCTCCTGTCCGTCATCCTCCAAGGTGGCGGGAAACAACTAGGTCTGGGTAGTAGTCGAGGAGGCTACCCAGACCTTCAGGTACCTTTTTCCTCACTTGCAAAGTTGTGCTTCGGGTGGAACTGGAACTTGGTGATGGTCCTGTTCAGACTACCGCCTTTGTTGACTGTGGCTCTGCTGTTAACCTGATTGATGCCCGGATTATGACTCTTAATAAGATAGGGACAGTCAGGCTTCAGGATCCTGTTAAACTTGTGGCAATTAACTCGTCCTCTCTTATCCGAGACGGTATCTGTTTTAGGTCTGAACTTTTTTCTCTGAAAGTGGGTTCCACTCATGTGGAAAAATTAACTTGTCTTGTGTTAGATAGCTTGCCTGCACGACTGGTACTGGGGATGCCTTGGCTTCAACGCCATAATCCTACCATTGGTTGGGTGACGGGGGAGATCACTCAATGGGGATGTAAAGATAAGTGTTGTAGCCTGGGGCCTTTTGTTAACTCTGTTAAAACCGTATCTGTGTCGTCTGTCGGTCTGGAAGGTATTCCGGAGTACCTGAAGGATTTCGAAGACGTGTTTTCCGAAAGTGAGGCTGAGGCGCTGCCACCACATAGACCCTACGATTGTGCCATTGAGTTAGTACCCGGGCCAAGTTACCTAAGGCTCGATTGTTCAATTTGTCCGGGCCTGAGCGCCAAGCCATGAAGGAGTATATAGTTGAGAGTCTCCGCAAAGGGCACATCAGGCCTTCTGTGTCACCCATGGCAGCAGGATTCTTCTTTGTGAAGAAAGATGGTGGTCTGCGGCCGTCCCTCGACTTTCGGGAACTTAACAAGATAACGGTTAGCAACACATCCACTTCCCCTCATCCCAGACCTATGTAACCAGTTATCTGGGGCCCAATGGTTCTCCAAATTAGATCTCCGGGGGGCCTACAACCTGATAAGGGTTTGGGAAGGGGACGAGTGGAAAACTGCGTTCCTCACATCTGAGGGACTCTTTGAAAACCTGGCTATGCCCTTTGGGTTAACTAATGCCCCCGCTATTTTCCAGAACTTTATCAATGTTGTGTTTTCTGACCTGATAGGCCATTTTGTTGTCATTTATTTGGATGACATTTTGGTGTAATCCCCAGACAGTCAGTCTCACTTACAACATCTACAGACAGTTCTCCAGAGACTCAGGGAGAACCACCTGTTTGCTAAATTGGAAAAAAGTTTTTCGTACAGGAACTGTCTTTTTTGGGGCTGTTTGTATCTTGTGAGGGGTTTCGTATGGACCCTAAGAAGGTGCTGGCGATCGCAGACTGGGTTCAGCCTCATGATCTCAAGGAGCTCCAGCGCTTCTTGGGATTTGCAAACTATTACCGGAGATTCATTACGGGTTTCTCTCAAGTGGTTAAACCACTCACAGATCTTACCCAGAAGGGGGCTGATGTAAAAAATTAGTCGGAACTCGCTAAGGAGTCCTTCTCAGCTCTTAAGAAGTGTTTCATGTCCGCTCCGGTGTTGGTCCAGCCAGATCCGTCCAAACTATTTATTGTGGAGGTGGATACTTCTGAAGTAGGGGTGGGGGCAGTGTTGTCCCAAGGTCCGGCCACCCTTACTAATCTCAAACCCTGTGCCTTCCTCTCCAAGAAGTTCTCATCCGCTGAGAGAAATTATGATGTAGGCAATAGAGAACTTCTTGCGGTCAAGCTGGCATTCGAAGAATGGAGGCACTTTTTGGAAGGGGCGGCTCACCGTATCACTGTTATCACGGATCACAAAAATTTGGCATACCTTAAATCTGCTAAGAGGCTTATTCCTAGACAAGCCCGTTGGTCACTTTTTTTTCACGCTTTCAATTCTCCACTACTTTTCGACCAGGGTCCAAAAATGTTAAAGCGGATGCCCTGTCCAGAAGTTTTGACCTGGTGTCTCCCCCCCGAGTCGCCGTCCTCCATTCTTCCCCCAGGGTTGGTAGTGGCGGGGGTCTCAGAGTTGGAACAAGACATTTTGAGGGCTCAGTTCCTAACTCCGACGACCAGGCCAGGGGATAAATTGTTTGTTCCGGATTTATTGTGGCCTAGACTTCTGCAGGAGTTTTGAGTCTAGGCTGAGTGCTCATCCCGGTATCACAGCCACTAGAGAGGCATTAGCCAGGATTTTTTGGTGGCCTTCACTGGGGTCCGATGTCAAGAAATTCATTGCTGCTTGTGGAATTTGTGCCCGTTCCAAAAGCTTGCATAACCGGCCGGCAGGGGAACTCATACCTTTACCGGTTCCTGATAGGCAATGGACTCATCTCTCCATGGATTTTATTACCGGTTTTCCACCTTCCAGGGGCAATACCGTGATCTGGGTGGTGGTGGATAGGTTTTCAAAACAGGCCCATTTCATTCCCTTGGCAGCACTACCCTCAGCAGAAACATTGTCAAGGTTGTTCGTGCAGCATGTGGTCCGATTGCATGGGGTACCCCTGAATGTGGTGTCTGACAGAGGTGTGCAGTTTGTGGCCAAATTTTGGAGGGCATCCTGTATGAAATTGGACATCTCACTCTCCTTCTCGTCGGCATATCACCCGGAGAGTAATGGTCAGACGGAACACACCAATCAAACCCTGGAACAAATTCTCAGGTGTCTGACCTCCGCCAGACAGGAGGATTGGTGTGATGCGTTACCGTTGGCAGAATTCTCTTTTAAAAACCGGGTGATTCAGTCCACCAACATGTCCCCATTCCTAATCAATTATGGGTTTAATCCTAATTTTGGGGAGTTTTCACGGGTGGATTCCGGTTGTCCAGGGGCAGAGGGGTCCGTCCATCGGTTAAAAAACCTCTGGGCTGAAGTCCAGCGTAATATCTCTCAAGCCCAGGGGAGGTACAAATATTTTGCTGACATAAAGAGGGCCCCGGGACACGTTTCAGGTGGGGGAGGTTTGGCTTTCCACACGTAACGTCAACTTGAAGGTACCGTCAGCTAAATTGGGACCAAAGTTCATTGGTCCGTACGAGATTGCGGAGATAGTCAACCTGGTGGCATATAGGTTGCGTCTCCCCACCTCCTTAAAAATATCCAATGTGTTCCATAAATCTCTGTTGAAACCCGTGGGGTCTGTCAAGGAGGACTCCGAGTCTGTTGTTACTCCAGTGTTGATGGAGGGTCACTTGGAGTATGAGGTTGGACATATTGTGGACTCTCGGCGGGTGTGCCGCTCTTTGCAGTACCTGGTCCACTGGAAGGGATATGGACCGGAGGATCGCTCATGGGTCCCTGCTCACACTCTACTTGCAGATCTCCTGGTTCGGGCTTTCCATGCCAAGTACCCGGAGAAGCCTGGGGGCCCAGAGGCCCCCCGTTGAGAGGGGGGTACTGTCATGATCTCAGTGCAGGTTTTGACCTGCACGTCAGGGGTTAATGTCTTGAGCTCAGTGCACGCTTCGACCTACACACCTGGGGTTAATTATTGTGGCCTCTCTTTGGTTCAGGCAGAGCTTTTTATTGCCCTGAGATACTCCAATCCCTGTCAGTTATACTTTCGCCCTTGGGATTGTGTGGTGACCCCTGAGTGTGTTTGTGCTGTGTTCTGGTTGCTTGATTCTCTGTGTACGACTCAGTCTGTTCTTTGGATATTGCTTTGGATTCTGCTTGGTACCTTCTATGTCTGTTTGGTTTTGACTTCTGCTTGGCCCTGACTATCTGTTCTGTCTCATCCCTGGTACGTTACGGATATCTCTGTGTATGACCTCCGTTTTGCCTGACTGAGTATCTCTGAAAGCAGGACGCTAAGCCCCACCCCCTTGCAGTCACACAACTGTAGGTCCTGTGACTGCTTGCTAAACTTCAGCGTCCACAGGTCCTGTGTATCTGTACTTTCCGGCTGTACCTGACCCCGGGCCCCCCTCCAGTCCGGGTGAGTCCCTGCTCAGCGGAGGCTGCACGCCGGCGATGACAGGATCCTGACACCTTTAGTAATCTTCAGATTTCATGATACCTTGTACACAGTTAAGGCACACAGTGCAAGAGGCAGCATAACATCCCCAAAACATATTTGAACCTTCACCATACTTGACTGTAGGTACTGTGTTCTTTTCTTTGTAGGCCTTATTCCGATTTCGGTAAACAGTAAAATGGTGTTCTTTACCAAAAAGTTTTATCTTGGACCCAATTGTCCACAAGATGCTTTCTCAGAAGGATTTTGGCTTACTCACATATTTTGGCACACTGCATTCTAGTTTTTTTATGTCTAGGTGTCAGCAGTTGGGTCCTCCTGAGTCTCTTGCCATAGTGCTTCATTTTACTCAAATGTTGAAGGATATATGGCTCACGCTCACACTGATGCACCCTGAGCCTGCAGGACAGCTTGAATGTCTTTGGAACTTTATTGGGGCTGCTTATCCACCAGCCTCACTATCTTGCATTGCAACATTTCATCAATTTTACTCTGCCATCTATGTCCAGGGATATTAGCTACAGTGCCATGGGTTGTAAACTTCTTGATTATGTTGCACCGTGGACAAAGGAACATCAAGATCTCTGGAGATGAACTTGTAACCTTGTTATTTTTCAACAATTTTGGTTCTCAAGTCTTCAGACTCTGCTTTCGGTTCTCCATGTTTCGTGTAGCATACACAGACACAAATGCAAAGGTTGAGTCAACTTCTCCACTTTTTATCTGATTTCAGGTATGATTTTCATATTGACCACACCCGTTATTTGCCACAGGTGAGTTTGAACAAACATTACACGCTTGAAACAAAGTTTTTATCCACAATTTTGGAAAGGTGCCAACAATTTTCACCGCAGATCACAATGAGAATTTCTGTGAATCTTCGATGAACAATATTAAAAAAAAACAGCTTGGGGACCACTCTACTCTTGATAACCAGCCTTGCTAACACTGACAGCAAAGGGTTTCAGCCCCCAGTTGTCAGTTTTGCCTGGCTGGTTATAAAAAATACAGGGGAACCCACTTTTTTAAATTTATTTATTCATATATAGCGCAGGCTGATGAACATTCCTATCAGCTGTCGGTTGCTCTCACTTTTTATCACTTGAATATAACTCATCATGCTCCCCTGCTTGTGCTGATTGCCGACAGAGCAGAGGAGAATGATGTGAACCGTCTTCAGCACCAGGCGCCGGGGAAGAGGGCTAACTGTACCCCTGCTTCCTGGCGCCGCTGCATGTGGTACTGAAGCAGCACACGATTGCAACACGTGTGCCACAACTATTAAACACACGGACACGGGTATCTCTTGTACCGTTTTCTTCGGTACCAGAAATATCAGGACGTGTGAAACAGGTCTTAGTCTGATTTCATAAGTCCAATAAACATGGACTGTGAGCTGATTATAATACCTGGTCAGACCACCAGATCTCCTGAATTGACGTAATTTCCTCAGAGGCATATATGAGGCAGTTAGCTCTGGTCTGGAGACATGGCAGTTGGGTCAGGTTTTTTGATTGGAGCACAGTCCACGTTTCACGTACTTTTGAAACTGGCCTTACAAGTTACACTCTAGATCTGTCAGTCATTTGATGGTTCTGTTACTAGAATGAATGGTGCTTTATAGTGCCTCAGTACAGTAAATCATTCTGACTGACTGTAAAATTAGTTTATAGGAGGAGAGTCCATTACTTGTAGTGAGCAATTATAAAACATTCTGACCTACTTTCATGTAAAACTGAAGATCATTGGACTAACTCTAAGTTAATGCTGAAAAAGGATTGTGACACAAGACTGACTAGAACAGGGGTCTCAAACATGCGGGCCGAATGCGGCCCGATGCTGCTTCATGTGGCCCTCAGGCACTGTAGACCCCTTGGAATCCCTGTGCGGGTCAGCGGATGGGCCAACTGCAGCGTTTTATTTCAGCTGAATGTGCTTCCTGCCGCGGCTAACCCCTGTGCCTGCTGCTGAAGAGGAATTAATTGTGACGATCCATTTTTGGATCTGTGACAGATTTTCTTTGCATATTAAACCTTTTTTCCTTTCAGGCCATCAGGGGTTAATATCAGTTTCCCCCCCGGTGGCAGCTGGTGTAATTGCATGGCTGGTCTGTTTGCTATGCAGGTGATGACCACTCCCACCTTCCTTTAAAAGGTCACAAGGTGCTGCAGCTAACTGTTGGTGATACACTTCTTCTTTGGAGACCAACCAAGCTGATTGCAGTGGAGCTTCAGCTATTACCTTGTTCTGGTGCCTAACTCTGCTGTGTGGTGCATTGCAGCAGATAAAGCTAAGTTTTGTTTTCTAGTTGATTTAACCCTGAGATGTCTGTTTTATTGGTGCAGTTCACTTTTTTCCCTGTCTCACCTCCTGGGGAGGGGGTTGGGGGGTTTAGCTCAGGGCTAAACAGGAGATAGGGACAGGTCGGTGACTTGGGCCTCACTACCATCAAGTGTACCCCCAAGTTAAGGAAAGTTAGGGCACCCCCTTAGCCTGAGGGGTAGTTCAGGGGCCCAGGTTTCTCGTCCCCTGTTTTCCCATTACTGCCCCGTGACATTATTAGCAACCGACACATTTTTTTCTGGTGAGTCATGGCCCAAATGCAGGCCTTTGACCAACTGCTTCAGACCCTCACCGATGAGCTTGGGGTGCTGCGTGGTGAGGCGGTGCAGCAACTGCAGCAGTTGGTGGGGTTCTGGGCCTCGGCTCAGGTGCAGGCTCAACCAGAACCCAAGATATCTCTCCCTGACAGGTTTTCTGGAGGGAGAGATAAATTTAAATTTCTTGTTTTTTCAGGAAGCCTGTAAATTATACTTCAGTCTCCGCCCCCATTCATCAGGGAGTGAGGAACAGCGTGTGGGAATTATTGTCTCCCTTCTCAAGGGTGATCTCCAATCCTGGGCCTTCTCCCTGCCGACCGATTCGCCATCTTTACGGTCGGTGGATGGGTTTTTTGCGGCTCTGGCGCTGGTGCATGGAGATCCTGATGGCGTCTCCCTGGCGGAAACCCGACTCCGTAAGATCAAGAAGGGGACCGGCCTGCTGAGGAGTACTACTCAAACTTTAGGAGGTGGGCCACTGACACACAGTGGAATGACCCTGCCCATAGGAGTCATTTTGTGCAGGGTCTGTCCCCAAAGTTGCAGGATACTCTGTTGCAGTACGCCGCCCCCAGGTCATTGGAGGCAGCCATGTCCCTTGCCATCCGGGTGGATAGACGCCTCAGGGAGAGGCATACACCAAATGTGCCCCCGTAGTCCTTGTCATGGAAGAGGACACACCTGAGCAGTCGGAGGAACCCATGCAGGTGGGAGTAGTTGGTTCCCAAACGAGGTTGCCTGCGGTTTGCCGTGGGGTTGGGGCATGTTTTTACTCTGGGCAGACTGGTCATTTCATCGGAGTCTGCCCAGCTCGCGCCAAAATACCTGTGCCATCTAAAAAGCCGCATCCCCCTGGTCGGGTGGAGGAAGGCGACCAGGGAGTGTATATTTCCTCAGTTTCATCCCCTCAGTGTACCCTGTCAGCGGAAGTGGTGGTTGGCGGGTTAACTGAGGGCATAACGGTGCTTGTAGACAGTGGAGCAGGAGTCAATCTGGTGGATACTCACTTTGACCAGACCCATGGTCTGAGGTGTAGGACGCTAGCCAAACCCCTAAGCGTCCAGGCCATTGACTCTGTCCCACTTAGCCAGGGGAGGTTGACCAAAGTCGTGGATAATTTACATCTGCATAAAAAGACTCATCATGATGAGTCCCTGTCATGCTACGTCTTGGGGGGAATGCCAACACCCATCGTTTTAGGCCTCCGTTGGTTGAAAAAAACACAACCCGGTCATGGACTGGCAGTCCAGGGAAGTAGTCAGCTGGGGCCAGTCGTGTGAGGGCTGCTGCCCAGGGGCCACTGTCTCTGCCGTCATTCTACAACCGTCCCTTTCTTCTCCAGTGGGGGCAGCAGAGGTGCTGCCAGGGAGTAGGGGCAAGTCTCAACCCTCACCACATGCTAACCCTGAGTGTCAAGAGTCCTCTTAGGAGGAAGGGTCAGAGGAGGGTGGTGGCACCTTCTGTGCATTGTGGGGGTGTGAGTGTAATGACACATGGGGACGCCTCTGTTGTCAGTTCCTTGAAGAATTCACCGTCTTGTGGCAAACGTGTGTGTGGCAATAAACGTTCAGGTCCGGACCTGTGTGTGAACGAGTATGTAAGGGTGTCCACCAAAAACATCCGGTGGAAGTGTGCTGCTGGGGTCTGGAATTCTCGGGTGATCGGGCCGTATCGGGTGTCGGCCATTCTCGGCCGGAGGACTTACCAGCTGGAGTTACCCCCAGTAATGCCGATATACAACTCATTCCCCAGGTCGGCGCTCCGGAGATTTCTGGCACCTCAGGAGCATACGTTATTGTCACTTCCATCAGTCTGCGTTTGCCATAAACCTGAGAGTCAGGTGACTGGCGGGATGAACTCTGGTGGATCGAGGCGTCCTCACCGTAGGTTGTTTTCTGGTGAGGTGTGGTATTGAGGGTCCAGAAGCCCCTCATTGTAAGGGGGGTACTGTCATGATCCATTTTTGGATCTGTGGCAGATTTTGCTTTGCATTTTAAACCTTTATTCCTTTCAGGCCATCAGGGGTAATGCAGTTTTTCCCCCCAGTGGCTGCTGGTGTAGTTGCATGGCTGGTCTGTTTGCTATGCAGGTGGTGACCACGCCCACATTCCTTTAAAAGGTCACAAGGTGCTGCAGCTAACTGTTGGTGATACACTTCTTCTTTGGAGACCAACCAAGCTGGAGTCAGGAGCTGGCTGATTGCAGTGGAGCTTCAGCTATTACCTTGTTCTGGTGCCTAACTCTGCTGTGTGGTGCATTGCAGCAGATAAAGCTAAGTTTTGTTTTCTAGTTGATTTAACCCTGCGGTGTCTGTCTTAGCTTTCCTTTTGTTTTATTTTTGCAGTTCACTTTTTTCCCTGTCTCACCTCCTGGGGAGGGGGTTGGGGGGTTTAGCTCAGGGATGAACAGGAGATAGGGACAGGTCGGTGACTTGGGCCTCACTACCATGAAGTGTACCCCCAAGTTAAGGAAAGTCAGGGCACCCCCTTAACCTGAGGGGCAGTTCAGGGGCCCAGGTTCCTCGTCCCCTGTTTTCCCATTACTGCCCCGTGACATTAATATTCATGACTCTCCATGTCAAAGGGAGTGGAGAGCAGAGAAAATTCTATTCTCTTTAATAGAGGACACAGTAAGCGCAGCCACCGACTTCCTGCAGCTCCCGGGCAAGCACGTGTGCCCGCTAACTAAAGAGAATGAATATTCACTACTCTCCACGCCTACAGGAGAGGAGTGCAGTGAATATTCATTCCCTTAAGTAGCGGGCACACGTGATCACCCGGCTGCAGGAAGCTGGCTACTGATATTTAAGAGCAATGAATATTCAGTGCTCTCCACCCTATACTCCTGGCATGGAGAGCAGTAAGTATTCCGGCAGCTGTCCTCTGCTTGTAAGCAGCACATGACATCATTGTCACGCGCTGATTACAAGCATAAATCAGCTGCTGGCATCACGACAAGATGCTGCGAGGGAGCGCAGGGAAGCTAAGTAGGATGGTTTATGTTTTTTTTAACATTTTTCTGATGGGGGCCATGCATACCAGGATAAGGATGAGGGGGCCATGTATACCTGAATTGGGGACATATATATACCTGGATGGGGGATATTAGTACAGAACTGACCACATTTTTTGCTTCACTATTTTTTCTATTTTTCTTCTCTAAAACCTAGGAACATAACTACAATATGAAGACCTGGTTATGGGGACATAACTACAATATGGGGACATAACTACAATATGGCGACCTGGATAGAGACATATCTACAATATGGGGACATAACTACAATATGACGACCTGGATGGGGACATATCTACAACATGGGGACCTGAACATGGGAAAACAACTAAAATATGGGGACATAACTAAAATATGAGTGCCTATTTGTTAACACCACATCCATAACGACCCAAGCTCTAAAAATAAATTAAAAATACACAGCAAAAATGTTTAAAAAGTGTATAGTAAAAAACAATGGTATCACTAAAAATGTCACTTTGTCCTTCAAAGAATGTGGCGATCCAAATTAATTTTTTTTCTACATGCGGCCCATATACCCAGCCGAGTTTGAGACCCCTGGTCTAGAAGTATAAAATTCTACATACACTACTTAGCATTTATATATAATTTGGGAAAATTAATCTAAAAATGAGTTTCTTACCTTTTGTTCCTGAATCTGAGCCTTCACCACTTTATATTCTGCAGATGGTGATTTCTGATTGGCCACGAGCTCCTCCGTGTCTGTGAGCCAGCTCAGGATGGACTCAAGAGCATCTTGAAACCTGCCACAATGGAGAAGTGCTTCTTGAAGCTGTGCTGCACGCTGGGCAACCTGAAAGGACAGAGCTTTCCTTTAATCACTGATAACAGGGATCTGAGGATGGGAAACTTACAATCATACATGAATGAATGATGGCTATTTTTATAAATGAAAGCACATTGTTTTTCATGATGCATTCCATTTCTACCTTGTTATGAAAACTTCTCATGGTGCCAAATTCCAACCTGACAAACTGCATGAAACACCATAAGCGTATGTTCACATGCAGCATTGTTGGAGGTTTTTTTCTGTGTTTTTTTTCTGCAGAAAATAAGATGCGTTTTACAGTGCCAGCAGATGCTTTGAGATTTCAGAAATCTCTTGCAGGTGCTTGTTATTTCTTTTCCCAATTGGATTTGAGTATTGCGGCATTTTGTAAATCTGCAACATGTCAGGCTATGTTCACATTCAACGGTTTTGCAGCGTTTGTTTTTTTCCTGTAGCCAAAACCTGCTCTCTTGGCAGTAAAAATACATTCAAAACGCAGATTTACATGCATTTTTACAGTGTTTTTTTGGTGCAGATTACATGTGTACTTTATCGAATGTATGTGTTTAATAAAAATGTTTTATTCACCAAAAACGCAGCAAAACAGGTCTGATGCATTTTTTCAAGTCTTTTTGCACTTTCTCATTGCCTTCTATGGGTGAAAAAACAAGGCAAAACGCTGCAAAAACACTGAAAGAATTGACGTGTTGCAGATTTAAAAACATGCTGCAGTTCTCAAATGCAGTGAGGAATAAAAAAAACAAGCGTGTCCATGAGTGTCGAGGAGATTTCAGAAATTCTGATGGTACTTTAACACAGCATCTTCTATGCACAAAAAAATGCAGCAAAAACGCTGCATGTGAACATAGCCTCAATTCTTTCAGTGTTTTTGCCGCTTTATCATCCATAGAAAGTAATCGTACAAAAAAAAAAAAAAACACAGCTAAATTTGTTTTCATTTGCAGCATTGTTTGGTGAGTAAAACTAATTTTGTAGACATGCACTGTGACAGATCACATGTGTAATCCACAGCAAAAATGCAAAAAAAAAAATGCAGCAAAATCTGCATTTTGAATGCAGGATTTTTACTGCCAAGAGAGCATTTTTTGGCTTCAGAAAAAAAAAATGCTGCAAAAACGCTACGGGTGAACATAGCCTAACATGTCACCATGATAGAGGAGTATTGAGAATTGGTTATACTCTACCCAGACATGAGAAATATTGAGAGCATGGAAAAAAATAAAAAGCATGGCAACAAATCAGACATAATAAAACACTTCAGTAGGCACCTTTTTGTTTAGCGTATTCCACCGCGTGTTTACTTCCTCTAGATCATGTTCCAATTTCTGGGTGCTGGTGTTTTTAGCTGCACTTTGCACAAGTCCTTGACCCAACCAGTTCACGTCCTGTACACGAGCTTGAAGCGGTTCAATTTCTTCCTTTTGGAAAGTCTGAGGGTTCAATAAAATACATACAAATGAAGTGAAGAAAATCTTTTGTCATGAAGATGAACAGTTTTGATTAATTGGTTTGCATTTAACAAGAAAAACAGATTTAAAGGCGTTGTCTCAGACAAAATAACTGATTCGAGTGTCAGCGGTCTGTGCTCCGATCCCCTCGCATGAGAGAATCAGAGCACAGCTGCGGAGGAGACCAAGAGATTTATTTTTCCAACTCCTCCAATGCTGGCGTTCGCGGGAATCGCACTGCACTGGGGTGATATCTGAGTGCAGACTTATATGGGTGCATGCGAGCCAACTCTCGGATGCAATCGCAGCATGCCGTCGAATCGGTACGAGAAAATAATTGCACGTGAGCTGCCCCATAGAGTAACAATGGGCAGAGTGTAATCTAATTTTTTATCAGATTGCACTTGTCTGATTTATTTGCTCTTGTGAGTGAACCCTAAAGAGGGCTTTACACATACGATATCGCTAGCAATATCGCTAAAGCATCACCGATTTTGTGACGCAGCAGCGATATCGCTATGTGTGATACTTACCTCCGACCGGCTCCCCCGCTTCTGTCGCTGATTGCGCGAGATCGTGCAGCTCCATTTCTAGTCGAGCGCTTCCTGCTTGCGCCGACGAGCGACGCGTGGACGTGAGCGGGAGGACGACAGGATCGCCGCGTCTGAAAGGTAATAACGACTGCTGCTGCGTCGCTACATCGCTGTGAGATCTGCCTGTTTGGCAGCTCACTAGCGACCATTTAGCGATGCACCAGCGATCCTGACTGGGTCGTATCGTGGTCGGGACCGCTGGTGCATCGCTAAATGTAAAGGGGCCTTAAGGCTATTTTTAATTATTAATGGATCTTACTTACCCTTTAAATTTGTAGGGGAGAGGAATGTCTATTAGAAATAGTTAAAGTCCCATGAAAAATACAAAAATAAAATGTTTGCCATTGGATGGCCGATGGCCACAGATGAATTGTGAGCCAAGTACCTTAAAGGGGTATATATCAAGATTGAAACTATTCCTTATCCTTAGGCTAGGGGATAACTTCCTGGTCGCTGGGGGTCTGACTGCTGTGAACTCCACTAATCCTGAGAAATAAGGCTCTGAAAAGCCCCGGGTTAAAGTAGTGATGGTCGATCATGTGAATATATGGTCCATTCATTCTTATGGGAGTTCCAAAGACCAGTCAAACAGTGCGCATGATTGACCATGACTTCATTTACAAAGGACTTTTCAAAGACCAGGTACTTAGGATCGGTGGTGGTCGCAACGGTAAACCCCCCAGTGATCCGGAAGTTATACCCTATCCTATTGAAAGGGGATAACTTTCAAACATGAGAATATCCCTTTAATTTTAGAAGTGTAATCTATATAAGTAATGCAGTTTACATTTCATATATTCAACAATTGCATATATATTGGTACACAGCATGCTGCTGCACTCGTTGGCCTGTATATAATGCAGTCATAGCAACTTGCACCTGCTGAAAGACAGTATGCTTCATTCCTTTATAAGGTGCTGGTCAACCATTTTTTTTGTACAATTCAATGGTCCATCAATACGAGATAGACCCCTTTAAAGCAAATCTGTGTCTAAATAACCAGAAGTGATAATTTTCAACTGACAGTAATTCCTGAAGTTAAAGTGACTCCATAAAATGACATCAATAAACGGCGCATGTTGTAATCTGTCTACACAAATGTCTTTTTCGGCAACAACAAATAATCAACTCCCAATGTAGGAGAACCGTTCATCTATCCGTTTGAAAATGTTTTTATTTTTATCAAAATAATTGGATCAGAAATACTGTACTAACTTCTTTACCTTAATCTACAGTATGTCTCAGGACCAAGGAGTATGCCTTTACTATGCTAATATGGATGTCCTATGCGGTAAGTAATAATGAACATGTCAGTCAAAAGTGTGCCAAAAGGCTTGAGCACTGTCTATGTGCTCATGGGCAAATGAATGAGATATTTCTGATAGCCATGAGTCGGCCATAAAGCTGGTCAAATAGCTCCAAATGAAGCACAGGCTACTCTAACAATCTAGAATGGATGTGTATAATGGGTGAATGGTAGCTACACAGTCAAAATGTGGAGGAAGAGATGGAAATGGATAAAAATGAAGTAATAAGTCAGAGAAAGTTTAAGCTCACATGACCCTAATTCTCTCATCCAAGAAAATTGGTCCAATTATGCCAATCATGCTCTGACCAAACTTTGATCAGTGTAATCTAATTTTACTGGATGAGGAGAAGATGAAAAAAAAAAAAAAAGTCTCCATTTTCATTATTCTGCCAATCTGTGAAAATCAAACCGCACTTGGATGTCATTCGAGTGCAGTCTGATTTTTTCCATGGACTCACTGACTTGCATGGTCGAGCGCGATTCCATTTACGTATGAAAATTGCGCATACTGCGATCTTTTCTTTGGACAGACTTGGTCTGAGGAAAAAAAAAAATAAAAAAAATAATCGGATGTATACACGGTCTTATAGACTAACATTAGTCCATGCGTGATCCAATCTTTTGTTGGATTGCATTATGACCGATAATACAGTCACCTGCACGAGCTGAAAGTAACAGAAAACGTAGAAGGCCGTGATTATTCTTGATAATATGCATTATCTCAGAAGACATCTGTTTTTATAAGCAAACAGGTCAATGAAACCAAGAAACCCCAGAAGACATGATAGAAGAGGAGTGATGGGATCATCATAGTCATAAGGGAAGAGGTTAGGTCTTTTGCAATATGTTTAATTGGGACTTTCAAGATGCTTTGTGGGCTCATAAGTGATGCAAGCTTAGCTAGCCCCCTGGCAAGCTCAGAAGTGTTCCATATCTACCAGCTGCTTTCAAGCTCAAGTATTCAGTATGCGATTGTCATGGATTGTAGAGCGATCATTATCAGTGGTGACATACTAAATCGGTTCCTTTTTTAAACTCTCAAGGGAACAGTGATATACAGCACTATCAGAAAAGCTATTAGGAGCACAGCACAGATTAGCATCAAAAAATGTTATACTCAATAAGCTGTCCTTCTTAAGTAGCTCAGCTCTAAGTTGTGAATTGATACAGCGGAGTTTTTGTCCATGGCTTCCAATCAGATTGCAGCTTTCATTTTCTTCTGTGAAATGAGAGGGAAAATCGAATTGGTTTTACCTGCGGATTGCTCTGCGGTTTTGCCCTGCGGTTTTTCATCTCCTCAATGGAGGAGATGGCAAACCACGCAGAATCCGCAGAAAGAATTGACATGTCAATTCTTTCTGCGGTTTCAAAACCGCAGAAAAACCGCGCGGAAAAATCCGCACCGTCTGCACTGCGGTTTTTAATTCCCATAGGGAATAATGGTACTGTACACCGCAGCAAAAACTGCTGCGGATCCGCAGCGGCCAAATCCGCAGCGTGTGCACGTACCCTCAATGTTTCCATTTGGTTATAGGTCTTACAGTGAACGGCACAGTTCCCACAGACAGAACACAGAAACTGACTCGCTGGAAAATGCCACGTAGAATGTTACTGATCTTTTCACTGTATGACCAACACTACTGCTAATGTCTGACCGCATCACATTACACTGCTCCTGTGGTCAATATGACCAAATCCACTAACCACATTGGTCTTCACATAATATGACCATGTAGTGTACTCACAAAATCCTAGGAGAGGTATGAAGATACTGTGACTAAGCTCAAATGTTTTAAGTGGTTCCCTCTAAAATATCAGAAAATTGATCAATATCATAAAAACATGTTTCTGCCATAGGACAGAGAACAGCAGAATTTATTGGGGAAGAATTGTGCACTACTTATAATGTCCACTACCAAACAGCTGCTACCAGCAACGTCAGCAGCCAGATGTAACTAATACACGGAGCGCAACACCACCACTCATACATGTAGCAGCACATTACCTCTCATGGACAGAGTGGAAAATCACCACTCATACTTATAGCGGCACACCACCTCTCATACACCGAGAGGAACGCCACCTCACATACACAGAGAGGAACGCCACCTCACATACACAGAGAGGAACGCCACCTCACATACACAGAGAGGAACGCCACCTCACATACACAGAGAGGAACGCCACCTCACATACACAGAGAGGAACGCCACCTCACATACACCGAGAGGAACGCCACCTCACATACACCGAGAGGAACGCCACCTCACATACACCGAGAGGAACGCCACCTGACATACACAGAGAGGAACGCCACCTGACATACACAGAGAGGAACGCCACCTGACATACACAGAGAGGAACGCCACCTGACATACACAGAGAGGAACGCCACCTGACATACACAGAGAGGAACGCCACCTGACACACACAGAGAGGAACGCCACCTGACACACACAGAGAGGAACGCCACCTGACACACACAGAGAGGAACGCCACCTGACACACACAGAGAGGAACGCCACCTCACATACACAGAGAGGAACGCCACCTCACATACACAGAGAGGAACGCCACCTCACATACACAGAGAGGAACGCCACCTCACATACACAGAGAGGAACGCCACCTCACATACACAGAGAGGAACGCCACCTCACATACACAGAGAGGAACGCCACCTCACATACACAGAGAGGAACGCCACCTCACATACACAGAGAGGAACACCACCTCACATACACAGAGAGGAAAATCACATTACTCTCCAGCAACAGTGGCGCCGTCATCCTCTCTCCGCAGCTTTTGCCTTAGCCTCCCCCTCACAAAAACATGTCAGATTTAATATTAAAATCAGCAGGATGCAGAAAATGGGGGGGGGGGGGGGGTTTGTAAAAAATGAAGTATCATTTTAATAAATAGCTGCGTTTGGCTGCTGTGAAGGATCAGTAATCAATATAAAAGTAGTCAACAACTCCTTTTACTATCCTACTTTTCCAGATTACTGTCCTCCAGTGATTAATCGTAGAAGGCTGATCTCATTTGCTATGCATTAAGATCAAGCGTGAGGTCATTTTTTGCTTTGATGCATTGCCATAGCAATATAATAATATAGTGATATGGTCATATTAAGATAGCCCAATTGTTATATGGCAATGTCTGTGCAGCAAAACATTTTAAACCTCGAGGCCTTGAGAGAAGGGAGCTAGGTTTGGGAGACTGTCAGCCAGAAACCTGGAATTGTTATGTCCTGCATAGACTCAGACATACCGTACTGAATATATTGCTTAGGGGGGGGGGGGGGGGGGGTGTCACACTTGCGAGAAACTCGCATGAGTCTCGCATCTCAATACCCAGTGCTGCCGCCGACACTTAGACCGGAGAGCTCAACTGCATAGAAATACATGCAGCTGCACACTCCGGTCCCAAGTGCCAGCGGCAGTGCCAGGTATTGAGACTGGTGCGGGTTTCTCGCAAGTGTGACCCCGGTCTTACCGAGATCACATACATGGCAGCAATAGATTTATTTGTACTTAGCTCACAATGGTGCAATCCAACCAACAAAACTGCAGGATAAATATACAGTCATATGTTAAAGTTTGGGAACCCCTATTAATGTTAACCTTTTTTCTTTATAACAATTTTGGTTTTTGCAACAGCTATTTCAGTTTCATATATCTAATAACTGATGGACTCAGTTATATTTCTGGATTCAAATGAGGTTTATTGTACTAACAGAAAATGTGCAATCTGCATTTAAACAAAATTTGACTGATGCAAAAGTATGGGCACCCTTATCATTTTCTTGATTTGAACACTCCTAACTACTATTTACTGACTTCCTGAAGCACTAAATTGGTTTTGTAACCTCATTGAGCTTTGAACTTCATAGCCAGGTGTATCAAATCATGAGAAAAGGTATTTAAGGTGGCCACTTGCAAGTAGTTCTCCTATTTGATTCTCCTATGAAGAGTGGCATCATGGGCTCCTCAAAACCACTCTCAAATGATCTGAAAACAAAGATTATTCAACATAGCTTTTCAGGGGAAGGATACATAAAGTTGTCTCAGAGATTTAACCTGTCAGTTTCCACTGTGAGGAACATAGTAAGGAAATGGAAGAACACAGGTACAGTTCTTGTTAAGCCCAGAAGTGGCAGGCCAAGAAAAATATCAGAAAGGCAGAGAAGAATGGTGAGAACAGTCAAGGACAATCCACAGACCACCTCCAAAGACCTGCAGCATCATCTTGCTGCTGATGGTGTCACTGTGCATCGGTCAACAATACAGCGCTCTTTGCACAAGGAGAAGCTGTATGGGAGAGTGATGCGAAAGAAGCCGTTTCTGCAAGCACGCCACAAACAGAGTCGACTGAGGTATGCAAAAGCACATTTGGACAAGCCAGTTACATTTTGGAAGAAGGTCCTGTGGACTGATGAAACAAAGATTGAGTTGTTTGGTGATACAAAAAGGCGTTATGCATGGAGGCTAAAAAACACAGCATTCCAAGAAAAACACTTGCTACCCACAGTAAAATTTGGTGGAGGTTCCATCATGCTTTGGGGCTGTGTGGCCAATGCCGGCACCGGGAATCTTGTTAAAATTGAGGGTCGCATGGATTCAACTCAGTATCAGCAGATTCTTGACAATAATGTGCAAGAATCAGTGACGAAGTTGAAGTTACGCAGGGGATGGATATTTCAGCAAGACAATGATCCAAAACACCGCTCCAAATCTACTCAGACATTCATGCAGAGGAACAATTACAATGTTCTGGAATGGCCATCCCAGTCCCCAGACCTGAATATCATTGAACATCTGTGGGATGATTTGAAGCGGGCTGTCCATGCTCGGCAACCATCAAACTTAACTGAACTGGAATTGTTTTGTTAACAGGAATGGTCACAAATACCTTCATCCAGGATCCATGAACTCATTAATAGCTACAGGAAGCGACTAGAGGCTGTTATTTTTGCAAAAGGAGGATCTACGAAATATTAATGTCACTTTTATGTTGAGGTGCCCATACTTTTGCACCGGTCAAATTTTGTTTAAATGCAGATTGCACATTTTCTGTTAGTACAATAAACCTCATTTGAATCCAGAAATATAACTAAGTCCATCAGTTATTAGATATATGAAACTGAAATAGCTGTTGCAAAAACCAAAATTGTTATAAAGAAAAAAGGTTAACATTAATAGGGGTGCCCAAACTTTAACATATGACTGTAAATGGTTTTCCCTAGATGTTCAAAGTAACAAGGTACTAAAGTGCATGTGCAAAAATAGAGGTAAAGTAAAATGCAATATTTACCCAAGAATATGTCTGTGCAACCGTGTCCCCTATGCGCATTTCGGCACTTTCCTTCTTCTTCTGTGCAACCGTGTCCTCTACAAAACGCACGTAGGGGACACGGTTGCAGACATATGCTTGGGTAAATATCATTGCGCTTTACTTCTACCTCTATTTTTGTACATGCACTTTAGTACTTTATGTTACTTTGCCCATCTAGGGACAAACATTTATAATTATTTTAATATAGAGGTTTCTTTATTATTATCTTTTTTCCCCCATGCATAATATCTATTTTGTGTACCGCTGCATTGGTTTCAGCTGGTCTATTTATGTACATGTATATTATTTATGCATGATGTATTGTTAATAAACTTTTGGATTTTATATACTTTATGGTTTGGTCGTATCGGCACAATTTCTTTATATAATATATTTTTGGCATTTCGTGCTTGACCTCCCCTTTTTTTTTGTCCTCTGCCTTATTTATAGGCATACTTTGGATTTCCTTCGGTGTCCTTCTTAGGCTATATCCAAAACTTTGCATTATTCCAATACTTGCAATCATTTACAATAGCCCAGCACAATCTTATGCCCAAGAAAAATTTATTCTGTTATTAGTATTACCATCCAGATCTTTTAACAATGTCTCACGCAGTTTCACAGTATCTAAAGGAACAAAAAAAATATTTGTTCAACCACCACCCTTTACTTTAGAGCCAAGAGGCTACTCCCTACCTGCAGGTCTGTGCTACCAATATACTGCACAGCTGCATCTGATTTTTTAGACACTCAATTTTTCAAGCACTGAAATGGAAGGAGAACCGAACGTAGTTGAGGCTGTGTGCCCACGTAGCGTTTTTTTAAACATTTCTGCAGCGCTTTTAGACAAGCGTTTCTGCTGCGGAAATGCTTAAGAAAAGCATCCAATTAATTATAATGGAAAACACACAAGTTGTGCTAATGGTGCGTTTTTTCCGCTGCGGAAATGCTAAGCGGAAAAAAACGCAGCATGTTCATTAATTTTGCGGAAATGCACGAGTTTCCGCATACATTCAATTGCATTGCAAAAACACTTAACAAAAGTGTCAAAAACGCTTACAAAAGCGCTTAATAAAACACATGCGTTTTCCCGGGAAGAGGGTGTGCGTTTCTGCTCAGGAATATTCTGCATCAAAAACGCTACGTGGGCACATAGCCTAAAAGTCTCCAAGATGCCATACATCAGTGATCACTGGGCCCTGATACCATGAAATAGAGAACAACTATGAAAAAAAAAAATGGGAGTTGTCAAGTACCAAGTAAAAATCTACAGTGCAGAGGAACAATTGCCACCTTCAATGCTATTTTTTATCAAATGCCTTTGGCTTTAGTAAGATTTACATGTACTCATGAATTCTCTTTAAAACAATTTGTGATGGATATAACATTTCGTCAAAAATGGAAAGTGTGCTTCATTTATATAGAGAAGACTATGTTCTTTATTGTTAAAAAAAAACTTCATAATGAATACTACTATATGGATGCAAAATAGACTGGAAGAGCTTGTAAGACCCATGTCAATGGTCAAAGTTAGAATTTTTATTTCAAAAACACATTATATATATATCTATATATGCCAGCATCAAATTCCTAGGTGGACTTGACTATGTTTCTCTTTGGATCTGCCAAGACATGAATCTGAACAGCTTAGGCCAATAATACGGCAAAAAATCATCTTAAAAAGGGAACATTCTATTATGCTGTATTTATTACTCCAATTTGCCCTGCATGGGTGTCGCTAGTCTTCATCCTACATCATCCACACAGTGTTACCCTTCATGCTCTTGTGCAAGAGCACATCTCTCTGCCCTACCAAGATTAGAGCAAAGTACTGTAATGCACATGCGCCAGCGCTTTTTGACTTTTCCCTTGCGCGTTACAGTACTTTGTTCTGCCCAGGATGAAGACCAGTGACATCCATTGGACCGGTTCACCCTGTAGGTGAGTATAATAAAAGGTGGGGGGTTTTTGTATTGCAGAGAGAATTGGAGTCATATATAAAGCATTATAGAATGCTGTCACATGGGACTGAAAGGTGGTGGCCGAAGGTTACATGGGAAAAACCTGGTGACAGGTTCCCTTTAGGCTATGTGCACACGTGCGGAATTCCAGCGGATTTTATGCGTTTTTTTGCCGCATTTTTTCGCTGCGAAAACGCATAAAATAAGCAACCCATTGTATTCAATGGCATTCCGCACATGCTGTGCTAATGCTGCGTAGTTCTCCGCAGCGGAATCGCATCGCGGAAAAATACGCAACATGCTCATTCTTTTTGCGGAATCGCGGGAATTCCGCACACATAGGAATGCATTGTTCAGTTTACTTTCCGTGTGTGGCAATGCCCACCATGCACAAAATAAGCGGAAAATGTGGGGATGGTACCCAGGGTCTAGAGGAGAGGAGACTGTCCTCCAGGCCCTGGGTACCATTATCCCTGTTAGAAAATAGAATTAAAATAAAAAATCGTGATATTCTCACCTTCCGGCATCCCCCGCAGCGTCCCCAGGCCTCAGCAATGTTCCCGGGAAGTCCCGTTCCTATCGATGCCTTGAGACAATGACCTGTGATGATGTAGCGGTCTCGCGTGATGCTACGTCATCTGGGGTCATTGTCGCAAGGCATCGCTGGGAATGGGACTTGCCGGGAGCATCGCTGAGGCCTGGGGACGCTGCAGGGGACGCCAGAAGGTGAGAAATACACGTTTTTTTTTATTATTATTATTTTTAACATTATATCTTTTTACTACTGATGCTGCATAGCCAGCCTCAATAGTAAAAAGTTGGTCACACTTGTCGAGTGCTATGTTTGACAAGTGTAACCAACCTATCAGTTTTCCAAGCGATGCTACAGATCGCTTGGAAAACGCTAGTATTCTGCAAGGTAATTACGCTTGCAAAACGCTAGTTTTTGCAGGATTTACGCAAGCAGATTTCTCGTGTATTTCCCACGGCAGGGAGTTGCGAAATTGCCCTGGAAATTTCCGCAGAATTTCCACACGTGTGCACATAGCCTTAAATGAGTTGTATGGTCAATAATATCAATTTTGTCTACCAGTCTACCTACTTGATAACTGGCACAACCAGGCACAGTCTATTGACAACAGAATCTCCTACAACTGCTAGTTGTCAGCTTTAGACAATCCCTACTTGTTAGAATGTTCCCATTACATTAAGCTGATCACACACTATTCCACTGCTGGGATCCCAGCGATCAATTTCAACTAGTGGGAAAATCCACATATAGGCCCTGACTGATCTTGACAAAGAGATGGGGTATAATGCAAGGCACATAATTAAGAGGCAAATGCTTTTTAACAAATCAGTCAAATAGCAAAGTGGCATGTACCTCTGTGTGCGTCTCACCACGATCTTAGTTCATGTCTAAGATTTGTGGCGTAGCAAACGCCGCTGCCCTCCATGACCCAGCTGTACCCTCTTTGTGAGAGATGGGCAAAAATGGCGTGCAAACACTAAAGATTGCAAAATTTTTATCTCGCACTGAATAAACATTTTGCAACTTTTCAAAGTTTTTACACCAAAATTCTGGTGAAAAAGGTTTGATGAGTCAGGGACTAAGTGCTCAGTTTCCCTGCAGCAGCACCTTATAGCATAGAAAGAATTGCACAGGGTCCATTCCAGTCAATGGGTCAGTATAATAAAGGATAGGTCTTAGGCTATGTGCACACGTAGTTTTAGGTCCTGCGGATTTGGAAAAATCTGCAGGAAAATTCTCAGGTCAAAAGACCTGCGGATTACCTGCCGATTAGCCTGTGGTTTAGCCCTGCTGTTTCACACCTCTACAATGGAGAAGGTGTGAAACAGCAGCGGAATCCGCACAAAGAATTGACATGCTGCGGATTTGAACCCGCGGAAAAATCCGCAGCATGTGCAGAGCGTTTTTCAGTTTACCATTGAAAATAATGGTACTGTACAACACACCTAAATCTGCTGCGGACCCGCAGAGCCTGAAAGGCTGCGGATCCGCTGCAGAATCCGCACTGTGAGCACATAGCCTTACACAGCAAGTATTCCTCGTAAAAAAAAAAAAGAAAAAAAAGAAAACATTCTAGCCAAACAATCCAGAAAAGAGACTCATTCCCTATTACCTTAGAATTTGCTAATAGATTTACAGTATAACATTTGACAACTCTTCATTTAGAAGCAAAAGGTTTCCTATCTCTTGCAACCAGTGAGAACAGTTATAGCGTGATATATTCAGGGTAGGTGGGGAAGCCTAAATGCACATCCATGTACTGCAGAGTTTACATAAAAGTGTGTATTGTGCTTTTCAGAGCGCATCACTTCAAAGTGATGGTAATGTGACATGGTTAAATAATAGCTGGTATGTTTTACAATTAAATGTATCCTTCCTTCACTTGAGGAACAATAAAGGCTGTGTACAGCATTTCCAACACAGCATTTAGTATGCAGTGAAAAAATCTGAGCTAGGCTGTGTTTCTGCAGATGAAAGAACAGAACACGCACACAAATTGTTTATATATCCTAAGAAAAGTTTAAATCTGGCCATTGTGCAGAATCAAAGCCATAAACATGCCCGGGTAAGTGCATTGTTAGAGAGTCACAGACAATGACCACTGTTCCTAACAGCTGGCAGCAATCAGGGCTGGTAGATTGGTGCCATTTATCTGCTGACCATGTAACCTTTCCAAAATGAGCCCTTATTAGCATTTAACCAATTGCTATGTGCTAGAAGGTCCGGAGCAGACATCTGTTCAACACAGCCTGGCGATGCACATGTGGATTGTTTGACAATAGTGGAATGGAATAGTTTACTGAAAATAGCTGTTATGTGAAACATGAGGGTCCCAATAACATGCCCTTCTAAACTGTTTTAGCAGGACATTCAGTACTAACCCTGAGCCCCTTATTTACAGCATGGTGGAGAACATCAACATAAACGCATGGGCCATAAATTACAGAAAATTTGAAATTACCTTTGAACACAAAGATTCAGTCGATGCTTGCCCTTTTTGTAATTCTTTGGTCCAAAATTTATGATCCCTCATAGGAATAGTTTTTGGGTGCATAACTGTACATTTATGACGTTCAGTAGAACTCAGCACACCCAAGGATCCTGTACGTGCCAGCTTGATATGTTTAAGATTAGGCCTTGGAAGATCCACATCGTAATTGCTACCACTTGAGGAAGAATTAACTCCATTGTAAACAGCCAAGCCATTAGACACATAGTCTACCTGATGTTTCCTCCTGACTTGGTCATACATGTAACTCTGATCACCTTCGTCAAACAAGTTAAAGCTATCCTCCAGATGAATACAGTCCTCACAGGGAACAGAGCATTCACTATCCATGTCAGAATTAAAGGCACTGTGGAATTCGGGGCTCTTGGGATCTGTAATGCTACAAGCAATCAGGCTAAAATCTAAGTTGTTCTGGACTTTTGCATATAAAAGGAAAGGAGAATGTTGGGCGCAGTCAGAAGTCTCAGGATATAGCTGGTTCACCATGTTGCTACTTTCTTCACAAGGCAAAGAAACTTCTGGCCCTTCAAGATCTATAACAGTGGGATCTGCTTTTTCATCTCCATCAGCTTGGGGACTGCACAACCCAGAGTCATCCTCTGATGTTAAAGAATGTGTTTCCTTTCTACATGTATTCAATGTATCACTTGTAGGACTTTCAACATAAGAGCCTTCATTTCTACTGACGTAGTCTGCTAAATTCACAGGTACAAAAATCCTCCAAGACCTCCGGTGCTCCCTCTTGTCTGTTTTATGTCTATTCCTGGTTCCTCCACCGGGGCGGTTGATCTCTCTATTAAGTTTGAGGGCATCAAAAATCATTTTCTCATCCAGTTTGCTTGGTTCCAAATCCCGATTTCTGATTTCGCTGTTACACACGAGCACACCATTGCTGCACAGTGTGCTGCTGTCCAGCGTCCTATTGCTATAAGGCAAGGTACGATCTGTAAAATGCCGTGAGGTAAGGCTTCCTTTACTACCAGAGTCAATCTGTTCATTTAAACGCACAGTGTCGTAAATGGACCTCTGGGGGACATAACAATCTTCAATGTTTAGATCCTCTTCCTCTGCCTTTCCAATACATGTCGGATTTTGTCTCAGACAATCTGGCCTGCTTAATGGCTTACCCATACTGTTACAAGTGCAATGGCAGAGAAAAGAAACAAATAGAAAAAACTAGGCAAATTTTAACATTTGTGAAATGATAAATACCTCAAAACATTTTTAAGATCTGATCTGGCTCCATTCACTATTCATTTTAAAATATACTTAGCAAAAACCGTAAGGTGCTCCATTAATGGTCAGTACTATGCAGTCCCTTTTCCTTGGCAGAACTTGCAGGTTATGGCACGTATCCACAAATGAAACCATTCAAAGCCTTGCGTAACATGATTGCTGGGAGATCCCAATCCTGTGCAGATAATTGGTTAACTGTAATCCATTTAAATGGCTTGTATGAAGTAGCCAGCAAGAGGCAGTGCAGCGTTTTAAGAAAAGGTCTATAACCAGGGCCATGCGAGGGACGTGCAGTGCAACAAAGTAAAACCGTTATCCGGAGTCATCAGTTAATTCCTCTTTGGCAACAGTTTGTGATGTTCACTTTGCTCTCTCGCTGAACACTTCTATGTCCCGTGATCTTTATAATAATCTTCCCATAAATAGACCGGTTGGCAAATTGAACAGCTCCTGTATGGAAGAGGACCGTGAGATCTCCTGGTAACACCAAAAAAGCAGCATCCTCTATTTCCGCTGAAGGCACAAAGTAAGGTAAAATATAAAATATTCACAGTTTAATCCCTGAAGCCAACAAAGTAGAAGAAATCCAAACTACACAGATGGGTGACTTGCTGCTCTGTACAATCCAGTGTCTGATCAGCTGTGCAGCTCTTGTCTGGCTGCTCCTGAACTGACAGGCAACCTCCTCACAGTGAGCCCAAGAAGGAACGCCCTTCTGATTCCTTAAGCAACATCTGCTCCTAGCCCATTCCTGCTCCCAGCTATTGTGCTATTGGTAGGTGACTGACCTCTGGGCACTGCCCATATGTTGCATGCCCTACATCGCTCCAATTTGCTTTAACTATTTACTTTGTGCTAAGTAGGCGGCCTGAACAATACCTGGAGATTGAGGCACAGCCGAGCTACTGATTGCTGACAGGTCCATGTAAACCTACACCACCTACACACATCAAAGAGGGAATTGTACATTCACATGGAAGCAGCTACTCACTACTGTGGAAGGCTTTACACAAGCAACTAATAAATGTACTTCTACAGACTTCAATATTAGCTATCTGCAAATGACAACTTATTACGTTCCTACTACGGAAATAAAGATGTCACATATTAAAGGGACTATGTCACTAGGTTTTTGTTACCACACCTGAGACCCTGATTCCAGTGACATAAGTGGACTTCTTCCTGTAATTGTAATAAAAATCACTACTTTATCTGCTGCAGATTTACCAGTTTTTTAAATATTGAGATTGGTATAACTATGCCCACATTACGAGAGCTTAGCGCACAAAAAATATGCCCTGACCGAATCTGAGATCACAAAAAATGGAGACGCTACGAGTATCAGAAAATGACTCTTTTTTTTAGAACAATTTGTAATTTTTTTTGACCACTTAATTAAAAAATAAACTAGGCATGTTTGGTGTCTATGAACTCGTAATGACCTGGAGAATCATAATGGCAGGTCAGTTTTAGCTTTCAGTGAACCTAGTAAAAAAGCCAAACAAAAAACAAGTGTGGTATTGCACTTTTTTTGCAATTTCACCGCACTTGGATTTTTTTTCCCGTTTTCTAGTACACGATATGTTGGGGTGCGAAAAACGAAAATACAAAACCGAAAAAAGCTCCGGGGGATAAATAAAATATTCCTGTGCTGAGATAATCTTTTAATTGTGCCCCGGCTATGTACTGTGTAATGGCTGTGTCTGAGGGTACAGTGACATGGTCTGATCATACCACAGCTCCTGGGCAGTGGAGGGGTGGAGAAAAAGAGTATACAGATATTACAGCATGGGATCGCAGCTGATTATTTTTGTGAGATAAAACATTTCCCTGTCTGACTTTAAACAATGTTTTATTGCAAAGAAAGAATCAGCTGTGATCCCCTGTTGTCCTGTCTGTATGCTCTTTTCCTTCCTCCCCTTTCCAGGAGCTGTGGTATGATCAGACCATGTTCCTGTATGGTCAGACACAACCATTACACAGTACACAGCAGGGCACATTGATAAGATTATCTCAGCACAGGAACATTTTATTTAACCCCTTCACGCCGCAGCCAATTTTCCTTTTTGTATTTCTGTTTTTCGCTCCCCTTCTTCCCACAGACATAACTTTATTTTTCCGTCAATATGGCCATGTGAGTGCTTGTTTTTTGCAGGACAACTTGTAGTTTTGAACAACACCATTGGTTTTACCATATACTGTACAGAAAAATGGGAAAAAAATTAAGTGTAGTGAAACTGCAAAAAAGTACAATTCCACATTTGTTTTTTTTTTGTTCACCAAATGCTAAAACTGACCTGTCATTCTGATTCTCCAGGTCATTACGAGTTCATAGACACCAAACATGTCTAGGTTCTTTTTTATTTAAATGGTGGAAAAAAAAATCAAAGTTTGTTAAAAAAAAAAAATAAATTCTGAGACCCGCAGCACCTCCATTATGCGTGATCTGGGGCTGGGTTAGGGCTTGTTTTTTGCACGCACAGCTGACATTTTTATTGACACCATTTTGGTGCAGATACGTTCTTTTGGTCGCCCGTTATTGCATTTTAATGCAATGTTGATGCGACCAAAAAAACTTAATTCTGGCGTGTGACTTTTTTTTTCCTAATTACGCTGTTTATTGATTAGATTAATTCTTTTTATATATTGATAGACTGGGTGATTCTGAACGCTATCATACCAAGTATGTGTATTTTTTAATTTTTTAATTGTTTTATTTTGAATGGGGCGAATGATGGCTGATTTATACTTTTATTACTTTTTTTAATATTTTGAAAATTTTGTTTTTACTTTTCACTTGCTTCAGTAGTCTCCATGGAAGACTAGAAGCTGCAATCATCCGATCACTTGTGCTACATAGAGCAGGACTTCAGCCACACTCTGTGTAGCAGAAAAGCTCACTTGCTACACTCCCTGACAGAAGTTGTGTCACTTATCCATGTTATGTAAATAAAAGCTTATAACCTGACGTTAAATTCATCCATTGGTTGTATAAATTATTCTTTTGAAAGCTGAAACCCTCCGTAATGTGGTTTAGGTTAAGAAAATAAATTGGCATCAATGCAGAAATATTGATCATTTAATGGACACAGAATGGTCAGATTTTGGCAAGACAAAAGTATTGTCGCCTGGTCATATAATGCACCAATCCTAGTTTACATCCTCACCTGTGCTCAGTAAATGATTGGTTAATTAGTGGGTGTGTATAAAAAGAAACCCAGCACCCCAGACCTTCACTTTAGCTCTGACAACATGCCAAAAATCCACCCTGCGATTATCAAGAGGCTGAAGACCAGATCCACTGCAGAGGTGGCTGGCACCTTTAATGTGTCTTAGTGTCAAGTACAAAGAATTAAAAAAAAGATTCGAAGAGACTGGAGATGTGCTTGACAAGCCCAGGTCCAGCAGATCCCACAAGACAACTGCTCAGGAGGAAAGTTTGTTGATTAGAAAATCCAAAGCAAGCCCCTCTTCCACTGCAGCAGAGCTCCAACAGGCCTGGTCACCTCAAGTCCCTGTGTCAACTAGAACAGTTCGTAGGATTCTGTCTCGAAATGGTCTCCATGGTTGATTCAGTGCCCAGAAGCCAGCACTAAACAAAAGGCAAATAAAAAACCGTGTGGCATTTGCAAAGTCCCACAGCCTGTTAAACAGATGGACGCTGGAAAAGTGGCAGAAGGTGGATTTCTCTGATGAATCTTCAGTAGAATTACACCACAGCCGCTGCAAATACTGCAGATCTACTGGAGCCCATATGGATCCAAAATACACCCAGAAAACAGTTAAATTTGGTGGTGGAAAGATCATGGTCTGGGGTTACATTCTGTATGGGAGTGTGCGAAACGTTTGCAAGGTGGAAGGCAATATCAATAGCCTAAAATATCAAGAAGTATTAGCTACCTCTTATATTCCAAATCATAAAAGGGGTCAAATTCTGCAGCAAGATGGTGCTCCATGTCAAACATCCATCTCTACAACAAAGTTCCTCCAGGCAAAAAAGATCAAGGTGCTCAAGGACTGGCCAGCCCAGTCACCAGACATGAATATCATTGAGCATGTTTGGGGTAGGATGAAAGAAGAAGCTTGGAAGACAAAACCAAAGAATCTAGATGAACTCTGGGAGGCATGTAAGACTGCATTCTTTGCTATTTCTGATGACTTCATTAATAAATTGTATGAATCATTGTTGAACCGCATGGATGCAGTGCTTCAAGCTCATGGAAGTCACACATATATTTGTATTTTAAGTTAATTATTTGTTTGAATATCACATTACTTTCTGTTGCTGACAAAACTTTTGTCTTGCCAAAATCTGATCATTCTGTGTCCATTAAATGATCAATATTTCTGCATTGATGCCAAATTATTTTCTTAACCTAAACCACATTTCAGAGGGTTTCAGCTTTCAAAAGAATAATTTATACAACCAATGGATGAATTTAATGTTAGGTTATAAGCTTTTATTTACATAACATGGATAAGCGACATAACTTCTGTCAGGGAGTGTATGTGCGCAGACCGCTTGGCGGCGTTCATAGCAATCCAGGAATGACAGCCACAGGGGTCTGCTGCAGAACCCGAGTTGTCATGCCAACCCATAGGCGACCCGCGGTCATGGGATATGGGCGCTGTTGGGCAGGATTAGTGACGCGCTTCCAGCGGGATTGTGTTAAATGCCCCTGTCAGAGATTGTCAGTGGCATCTAACAGGTTAACAATAGCGGGTGGATCGCGATTCCACCCACGGCTGTTAGGGGGGTCATGTCAGTTATTTAAATCAGCTGACATATGTCGGGAACAATGTGGGCTCACCACAAGAGTCCACATCAATGGGGGAGACCCGACATGCGTCGTACATGCACGGCGCATGTCGTGAAGGGGTTAAACACATCCAATTGTTGAACTTATTATTATTCCAAGTTCTATTGACTAAAATTAACTTTTGTTCGTTGGAAAACCCCTTTATGTATCTTGAAACAGATCTGACCTAGGCTTGAAGTAAATGCATGAGTAACTGGTAAATCTGACCATAGTGACTCATCATAAATTACATTAAACCAGTGAGTCTCCATCCATGAACACACTGGAAAACTTTGATTAAAGTTATGGGTAAGCTCCTATTTTTTGTCCCTATCAGGTAATATGCATGGCACACAAACTCAGCACTTAGATCTGGATTATTTCTTGTAGATGTGACTGATAACAGCAGCTACATTATGACAGGAATGGAAATATATACAGTACATATATATATATATATATATATATATATAAGACTAACTGCACATAAGGTGCAAATGACAGTGGATATTGCAGAGCATATCTAATAACACCTACTGGTATGTTTAGGGTATTAGCATTACCCTATGCAAACAATACAGTGGTGCTCCATATATATACTGATTTCAGTGTGATGAGCTTTTCATTCTCTGTGTATCGTGATTTAGGTTTGTGATAACAATGACTTCAGTTGAATGCATGAAGAATTAACTTCAGGCCACTATGTTTAGAAATACAGAGGGAACATGACAAGATTCCAAGTTCTTCTGAAGTTATGAGGAGTATTTAGGCCACCAGCCCTTACTCAGTAAACCTGTATTGTTTTGGATTCAGCTTTGCGCCATATCGCGTTGTAACATGGGTAGGGACTGTAGCTCTACTGTAGCCCTAAATGGCTCCAAGGCTGGCTACTATCCCGAACCTACAGCATGTCCGCCCCACGTGGCCACATTATAACAAGCATATGCCTGGGCCATTCACTAAATTTCATCTCTACTGACACCTTCTATGAAATATCAACATAGTCTAAGGCAAAGGTTTCAGACCACCATTTTCATATCCACTATAAAATAATGGCAAAATAAAATTCTATATTTGAAGTCATAGAATCAAAGAATGTTAGAGTTGGAAGGGACCTCCAGGGTCATCGTGTCCAACCCCCTGCTCAATGCAGCGCAGTATACACTGAACCATCTCAGAAGTCTGTCCAGCCTCTGTTTGCATCGAGTGCAAAACATCTGTTGTTCCAGAAATTTTTTTTTATAAAATTAAGAGGTAATGTTGTGGTGAGGTATGGAAGTCAGAGCTAACCTGACATTCAGCTAAAAATCTTGTGCTAGAAAACGATCATAGAAGCAATTCTATGTATTACACAATATCTATAACATATTTGGTACTGCTCAGTGATTTTAACCAGTTTGACTCTGCCAACCAAACATTACATAACTACACTAAAATCTTTAGATGCTATGGGTGTCTTGCTGCAAATGACAGAGTGCAAACTAATAACCAATTTGGGACCCGGCACGTTTATATGGAAGCTCAGCTTTCAAAGATGTTTTGTTAAAGCCTTGACTTGATTGATACGGTCTAGATGTGGTTTACAATACTTGAGGGTGATCCCATTCTCTCCATCTGCTCCTTCAAATGAAGCAGATGACACTCTCTGAAAGGCAAGTGACATGATATAACCTGAATTTGTGTGAAAAACCTAAAAAAAAAAAAAAAAAAATCCTGCTTATTTTCCAGCGTGAACCCTGTCATCACAACATCCTTGACTCCTATACGGTTCTGTATGGACTAATAATGATATGCTGATTGAGATGACTTTACAGGCTACTGGAGATGGTGACTAGGCTACATGAAGCATCACATGATTGCTAATTGAAGGATCAGCTGGGAATTACGCAATTAAAAAAATAAATTAAAAGTAAATATTGTAACAAGTGTTTCTGCATCACACAATGACTAATCTGTGTTTTAGGAGCTATTCTTTGGTAATTAGAGGTGGCAGTAAAATGGGAGTTGAGCAAGCACAATACCACCCTCATTGAATTGGGTTCAAGGGTGCAGTAAAAAGGAATTTTTATTAAATTAAAAAGTATTACAATATTAAATCATACAGTGTAAAAAGATCCAAACTAACACACCTTGTATCTGTTGACATTATATAAATATAATAAATGCAACCTGGAAGCAATTCTGCCTAGAGCAAATACTCTGAAGAATAAATAAGGAGCAATAGTGTATGAAAATAATATAGGGTGCTTAGTTAACGTGATTTTGATAACCAAAAATGTAAGAGCCATCCCACCGCGTCAAGGCGGCCCTATTAGGGACTGTCCCAACCTCTAATATTAAAACAATACCATGTGTCAAATTACATAAATGTGAATAAGGGTCAAGCAGGATAGACACCCCAAGTAATAGACACCCAGACCCATGGGCAAGGTAAGGCTCACCGTCTTGAATAAAGCAGAGAGGTGCATGTTCGGCCTCTGCTCCATTCACTGTCCATGGGATTGAGGAAAATAGCCTAGTACTGCACTCAGATTTCCCTGGCATTCCAATAGACCATGGTGCAGCGGAAGTCAAGCATTTATTTTCATCTACGTGCCTCTTGATATGGAGCTGCAGAGAACCACGCTTGGTGCTTCTGAGGCCCGTTCTTGGGATCGCAGGCGGTCCTAGCGCTCACACCCCCAACAAACAGGAATTTAGCTCCTATGCCATCAGGTAAGGGTGAACAGTTTTTTTTGTTTTTTTTTGTGAATCACCTTTTAACTGGCTTCCAATTACTTTATCAAGCAGATAAAAATTCACAAGCATCCTAAAAGTAAGACATGTAAGAATATATAAGGCAACATGAATGTAGTAAACGATTTTAAAATAAGGAGAGAAAAAAATCTATTTGGCATGTATTTTCAGCTAAAAGATACTTGAAATACATCATTTCTTATAGTAATTACAATTGGATTTTAAGGATATTACCAGCAACCTACGATAATTACGTGCAATTATCTTCACATGACAGGCAGTGCTTTAATATTTGTGGGAAAATAAAACGCAGATACCAGTGCTCATCTCTTGACTTGTTACAACAAAGTCCATCAAAAAAGTCAATTGTAGAAGTCAAGATGCAATAACCTAGGTAAAGGTCAGAAGGCTGAACTGTGGCACAATAGCCACATATAAAATTTATCAGATATATGAGACATTAAAGGGAATCTGTCACCCTATTTTTCTCCTATCAGCTGCCGACACCGACATCAGGGGCTTATCTACAGCATTCTGTAAAGCTGTAGATAAGCACCCCCCCTCGATGTAACCTGAAAGATAAGAAAAAAAAAAAAAGAGTTAGATTATACTCATCCTGGCGTTAGGTCCGATGGGTGTCGCCGTCCGGTCTGGCACCTCCCATCTTCTAATGGTGATGTCCTCTTCTTTGTCGTCTGCCTCTTTTTTGCTGCCCCTCAACAGGGCAGAGCAGAGTCCTGCAGCACGCAGGCGGCGGGAGAGGTTCGGCGCCTGCACACTGCAGTATTCTGCTCTGCCCTCAACAGGGCAGAGCAGTGCGCCTGCGCCGAAGCCACGACAGGCAGCAAAGAAGACATCACCGTTAGAAGAAGGGAGGCGCCGGACCGCAACATCCATCGGACCAAGACCGGGCCGCCCCCGGTGAGTATAATATAACTCCCTTTTCTTATCTTTCAAGTTACATTGGGGGCTTATCTACAGCATTACAGAATGCTGTAGATAAGCCCCTGATGGCGGTGCTGGCAGCTGATAGGCTGATAGGCGAAAAATAGGGTGACAGATTCCCTTTAAGTGAGAAATTACCAAAAAGTTAACATAGTCAAAATCTCAGGGGTTATGATAAAGGGGCTTCCACAACTGACATTGTGACATAATGTCTGTAAAATGTCCATACGATGCCCCGCTCCATTCAACGACTATGTGACTAAGCCAGACAGCAGAGTATAACACTGGGTTCTTTCATCAGCCTCACTGATGTCTGTATGAATAAATGCAGAGGACTGATTTATAGTTTAGGTCCCTCTTCACATTAGACTAAAGTCAGATGAATCCATCGATATCCATGGGTCCAGCAGACAGTCTCTGTATGGGAACCCTATACTCTCCCCCAATAAATGATGTGGGGGAGAGTATAGGGTTCCCATACAGAGACTGTCTGCTGGACCCATGGATATCGATGGATTCATCTGACTTTAGTCTAATGTGAAGAGGGACCTAAACTATAAATCAGTCCTCTGCATTTATTCATACAGACATCAGTGGGGCTGATGAAAGAACCCAGTGTTATACTCTGCTGTCCGGATTAGTCACAGTCGTTGAATGGAGCGGGGCATCGTATGGACATGGGGGAGAGAAGAATCCAGCATGTCTGATTTTGGATTGCCGATCCTTTTATTTTCTAAGAGACAAGTTGTGATCAGAGATGTCTGGCAGAAGCTCTCATATTTAGAACACAGGCATGCTTCTCAGAGAGAGAGCTTCTGTGTATGAGGCAGTCAGTCTAGAAAGCTGCCAAATGTCTGAACTTTAGGCTGACAGCCTTCTAAAATGCATGGAGACTTTTGGATGGTGAGGTACCCTGTCTCATGATTTTGCAGGCCACCATTGGCATCATGTGAATTGGGCACATTCCGGGGCCCACTAGGTCACAACAATTATCTGGCAAGTTGAGGGTGAGGTAGACAGAGAGCTGTTAACAAAGGACTTGTACACACCTTGTTGTACCCCTGACTAATCAAGTGTAATCGACTCTATTGCTTAAAACCCATTCATAGTCAGAAGCAGTATGATTTTTATGCGGTTATAACAGCTTTTCACCATGTACTGTACATTAAGTAAAGGAGGGGGAACATAGTAGAAGGCATTCTGGGATATGTAATTTTCCTGCTGACCGACAACTTGTCCAACTAGACAGGTTCAACAATGAAAACAGATTGGCGGGTGTTAAATGTGCAATAGAAACGGTAGGAAGTTTTGCACTGGAGCCTGAAAGTATGCTATACCCAATGTTACAGGTGGTAGTGTACTGACTTGGTCATTGATTTATAGAGTGGGAAGGGACCTCCAGGGTTTTTGTGTCCGACCCCCTGCTCAATGCAGGATTCACTAAACCATCTCCAAGCCTCTGTTTGAACACTTCCACCCTCACTGTCAAAAACTTTTTTTTCTAATATCTAGTCCTGACAGAATACTGCATAGTAGGTGCAGCTTCACCTTTACATGGTTGCTCACATGTAAATTCCAGGTCAGCAGCACAGGACTGTAGAAGACATATTGGCTTCATATCATTACAGGCACCCTAACTGCTATATCTGACCCTCCCAATGTTAGGTGCAGATGTTTTTTCTCATTCAAAGAAAATCGGTACGATTATGCTAATCACACTTCGATCAGAGCAGGATTTAATTTTCTTGGAAATGGAGAAAGAACAATGTTTCTCCACCTTCTCGATCACGTCAGTCCGAGAGAATGTCTTGAAAGTACAGTACGAATTTTTTCATGGACCTATAGTCATAAATGGGCAAATGCCATTGATTCTTGGAGGCAATTTGTGCATGTAAATTGGATATGTAAACGGCTACATAGAATAACATGGGTGGGAGTTCTATCCATCAAAACCATGGATAGCATTCATCTTATGTAAATGTTCGTCTACACGAGCCCTATGATACAGGTCATGGAAATGACTGCCACTGATCTCTCTCTCGGGGGGGGGGTATCTTAGTTGGATATATATTGGCAAAGTGAATGCACACTAGATTCACATTACGGGATGTTCCTAATCCCTCACATTATCTACGGGTAATTTAGTATTTAATCACAATCACAGACTTTCTCGTGGATTACAGCATGTCAGGGCATGGTGTGATAGTAAAAGGCGGAGTGCAGGGTACTGGATACATGTCTACATCTGACAGTCACAGCCTTGGTTACACAGAGTGAAGCTGCAATTCACTTTTTGTTAAAACAAAGTGCAATAAACCACGACGGTATAAACTGTGGCACTATTCTCTCACATGATGCTTTTACTGCTCTCCACCTGTCTAGTCGGCAGAATAGCAGCAGCTCAAACAGGTGATTAGAAGGAATTTTATAGTGATGCCACTGCCCCCAATCCAGAAGACTATGTTATGTAATTTCTTCCACGCCCCCATGTATAATCACCATATTTGTTGTCACAGGTTGTTTGGAACAATGAAACTCAGTCTTCATATATTCCCTCATGCATCCCAATTAACAAGCACACCCAAAAAAAAAAAGTTATCAATTTAAAGTGTTTTTACATTATCCCACTGAGGAGTTAAAGGTGTTGTCTGGCCTTAGACTACAAGTCTACAGTCACTCTATTCTCCGGCAGGCACGTGACCACAAATATGTGATTTGCATGCATGTGGTCACGAGTCGACTAGATGGGCACGACCTCTCTCAATGCAAATGTATTGAATGAGATCAGACGCAGTCTAGTTAGAAGAATTCATATCGCATATGACCGGCCGCTCCCAGCGCCAGCACAAGAGACTCCTCACAGCGTGTAGTGCACACAATGCAAGGATTCAACAGTCTGCAGACTTGTAGCCTAAGGCCAGACATCCCCCTTAAATGACTACATAGGCTCCTCATGTTCTCGACGTCATTGTCCTGTTCACACAGGATGATGTGCTGTCGATAACTATGATCTTTTTGATGAACCAAGAGATAATTTCATTTAAAAAACAAGCGTTTTAATTGTTTGTTGGATGATCGGCAGACGGTCTACACTGCATAATTATTTGGACACAAGTGTTCCTAGGAAAGCTCATCTCACAACAATTGTGCAGCATAAATGTTCCTTTAAATCAGTGGTGAATTTATTTTTTCCTCTTTGGTCTCCATCTAAACAGTAAGTAAGCCAAGGGCTGGATTACACCTGGTCTCTACTTTCTAGACTCATTTTTTTTTAAATAAGCTCCCGACAGCTAGCCGTTAAGAGTCTGAAAAGATTTAGGTATACCGCTCAATTAAGTAAATGGACGGTGACAAAATTGTCAACATTTACAATGGATATGGACAAAGCCATTAAGATGTCATTGAAGTATAGACTTTAAGCTTATTTTCCAAATTTTTGTATTTACCATTTAGAAGTTGAAGGCATTTTTTACAGTTCCTCTACACTGACAGGATAAAAAGTAGTAAGGCATCTTATAATAATGATAACTATATTGAGAACACATATGCACACCCCGCCCAGCCGAGTGAGCATGCGCATGGGGGTGTCAGCAGAATCCAAGGTGAAAAGTGACATGTTACAGGGGGTATCCGGGACCTTATAAAAAACAAAAAATGTACCAAAGCACTAACAGGCAGGTAACTGCAACTTACACAGCGCAGTTTTTCCCCAGCACAGACTTCTCTTGCTGGGAATGCTGAAGCTTTCACTAACATCACGTCTACAGAGTCTTCTTTTCAGGTTCGCTTTGTTGACGGGATGGGATTTCCAGTGTCATTTTGATCATTTTGATTGACAGCCGGATCCCCATTACCTAACTGGGGGAGCTGGCTGTCAGTCAGAATGACGTCAGAATTCCCGCCCCGTTGTGTCAGCAGAGTCAATTACCTGCTGGTTATTGTTAACGTAAACTTTTTTTTTTTTTTTTTTTTTATAAAGTCCCAGATACTCCCTTTAAGTAAAGTAACCCACAAAATCAGCATCCACGGTTAGGAAGAGGAATTAAATGGAGAGGATCTGATCTTCTCCAGAACTAAAAAGTTGTCCAATAACTATTAACCATTTGTTTACAGCAAAGACTAGATATTTGCCTTTCATGTTATTTCCCTGTTATTAAAATTTTATAGATGGATATTAAATGGAAACTCCATGGATGTTCTCTCCTACAGACTACACAAGTGATGTGACTTGGAGAGTTTGATGCATCTCAGGCAATGTACTTTTCACATCTGGCCACAACTAGCTTTGGTCAGTGAGCCTTGATTTATACTAATCCAGCATCAGCAGAATTTCACATACTGGAAACCACAAAGCAATATACAAGTTTATGGAGCTTAAACAAATGCTTGTAAAGAAAGTCTAACTGTTTGGAGAACATAATAGATTCATATACAATCTTTGCACAAACGGTCGCCTTAATTGACACCCACCACTCTGGAAGGAATACCAATAAATTCACGTCTGAGCATTTTTATATGACAGAATAATGACTATAAAGCTACAACACTAAAGGGAGCTGTGCAGCCAGCATAGAGTCACGGGGGAAGGGGGACTCGTGAAAATATAATACACAAAAAAGTTTTACATTTGCTGACCGTGCATCCATTACAATTAAAGGTGGAGCTTTAAGACAATAGCCCCAATTCATAATTTTGTGAAGTTATTTTTCTTTTTTTATATTGTGGTAGTCACTGATACTTTTTGCACCAAATCCTTCAAAATGGTGCACGTGATTCATGAATTTGGCGCACGATTAATAATGCTCTTTATTTCTGTCTTGAACCTTAGTTTGTGACTTTTCCGCACCAAAAGTCGCAAATTATTTAAAAACAACATAGTGTGTCAAATTGAAAACTCCTCCAGAAACCTTACTCCAGGCCGGGAATAGAGTAAGAAGAGCAAAAATAATGCAACATTAATAAAAGTGGCATTTCTGGAATCTGTCTAAAACATCTGGATAAGCAAAGTTGTCAAGGAAAAATAATAAAATAAAGAAAATAAAGACAACTGTATAAGTTGCACAAAAAGTATAGAGAATAAATACTAACACAAATACTAAAGCTACTAATAAAGAGCAAATTACTCCTGAAAAATGGAGAAACAGCAATGATGAATCGGGGCCAAGGCCTGTTTAATATAGTTCTCTCCAAATGTCCACGTTGACAAAAAAACTTACAGGGGCCAATTCATCAAGACTGGAGTAGCGAAACTCATGCTACGTCAATTCCGATAGAGTACAAAGTGCCTATCTTCACTAAGAGACAAATGCCACTTAATGAATTTCGCCAGGGTTGCCAACTTTACTTCTTATTTCTTTTGGACACATTACCAAAAAATCACAGAAAGACAATTATTTTTTACGGACACATTGGAAAACCATAATAAATCATTATGATTATCAGTGATACATGTCTACAGCCCATAATTCTTGTAGAAAACTTGGCACTCAGGTAAATGTTGTAAGCAGATAATTTTATTTTGAGCAGGCAATCCAAAAATAAAAAAAAGTTTCGGTCCTACAATGACTATTGTTGAGCGATACCACCCGATACTGAAAAATATCATATCGGAATGGATCGGCCGATCTAAAAAATGTATCGGGTATCGCCGATTCCGATCTCGGAAATTCCATTCAAGTCAATGGGACAGAAATATCGGAATTGAAAAAACCTCTCTCTTGCCTTGTACAGCCTGTTCAGGAGGGGGGGGAAGAGTGTGGGCGGTGCGTGGGCGGACACTGTGCGTGTCTGTCTGTACGGGCCTGCCAAGGGTCTTGTGTGTGTGCAGGCATCGTCCGATGGGACTACAAGTCCCATCGGGCGATGCCTGCTACACTGACAGTGATTGATGGGACAGTAGTAGTCCCATCATCCGGCTAATGTGTTGAATGTTAAAAAAAAAAAAAACAAACATACTACATACATACATACAACATACATGCTACATACATACTACATATATACAACATGCTACATATATACAACATACATATATACTACAAATATACAACATATATATACTACATATATACAACATACATACTGCATACATACTTCATATATACTACATTCATACAACATACATATATACTACATACATGCTACATATATACTACATTGTAGTATATATGTATGTTGTATGAATGTAGTATATATGTATGTTGTATGAATGTAGTATATATGAAGTATGTATGTAGTATGTATGTATGTAGCATGTATATATGTAGTATGTATTGTGAGGTAACGCTGTCATTCAAGGTTGGGGGACACTCGCTTGGCAGCAAATAAATCACATCCGGTACGGGTTTTCCATAAAACCATATCATAGTCCTTGCGGTTTATTCATCATCATAGAGCCACAGCAGCACTATACAGTTCATATCCGTAGCATAGTACAAAGCAATTAACATAAAGTTCATCACAGCATAGCGTCCATTACAGAGCTTCCCTCTGTTAAGCCTGTGATCATACAGGTTATGCTTAGGAGGCTTTCTAGCCTCATTTATCTCACCCACGTCAGGGTCTCGGTCATGTCCGCCATGTTTGTCATGTCTGCCATGTCTGTTTTGTCTCAAGAACTCCTGGAGCGATGTGCATGTGCATATCTTGTCTGCTGTCCTGCATGTTCACTAGAGCAGTGTGCACACTCACCTCATGTCTGAGCTGCAGGATGCCTGCGTTTCTGCTCTGCCTTCTGTGATCTTCTCGTCATGTCTAGGATTCCTGATCATGTGTTCCTGCCTGGATCCTGCACTGTCTGGTTCTGCAATCATCTCGTCATGTCTAGAACTCTGATCATGTGACCTGTCTAGGTTTCAGCACTGGATCTGCAGTCTTCTTGCCATGTTTGGAACTCTGATCATGTGACTGTGCTCTGTTATCCTGTGGATCTGAACCCGGAAGTGCTCCCCTGGTCCAGACCTGGAAGAGGAGGTGCTATGCCCTATATCAGGCCGCCCCTTCCTATGCTCAGTGCCTGAGTATTGTGTGGTGTCCCTGAATGGCTGCTTGGTCTGTGGGGCGCTTCCTCTATTCTGTGCCCTTGCACTCTGCCCTGTCGTGCGTCTCTGCACACGCTCCGTGCTTGTACTCCATCTCTTGTCTCGTGCCGTGTCTAGTGTTTGTCCTTTGTGCCATGTTTTGTCTCTGCTCTGCTTGGCCTTGTAGTCCTTCCTTGCTCTGATTCCGTTCTGTGTTCCAGTCTAGCTTCCGTACCTTGCCTTGCTCTGCCTGGTGTTCCTCCCTATGGTCTCTGCCTTTGCTTGCTCTGCCTCTCTCTCTCCTATGGTGCTCTGTAGTGCTCCCTGGCACACGCACCATTCCTCCTCTCTTTTGTGCTCTTTTTCCATGTCTAGTCCCAAGGCTCTGCCTTGGCCCGGCTCTGGGCTTCGGCCTACGCTCTGCTGCTAGACTCTTTCCTATTATACTCTCTTGCATGTTTCTAGGCTAGTCCCAAGGTTCTAGCTTGGCCCAGCTCTGGGCTTCAGCCTACGCTCCGCTGCTAGCTCTGTTCTTGCTCTGATCTGATTCCGTGTTTCTGCCTATGCTTCCGTTCCTGGTTCTGTACTCTGCTTAAGCCCTGCCTTGTTTCTCGTCTTGTCTTCCTTGCTCTGTTTCTTCGTATGCTCTTTGCATGCGCCTGGCCTTCCTAGCCTCCTGTTTGTGCCTCAGCCGTGCCCGCCTGCTTGTGTCTCAGCCGTGCTCGTCGGTCAGTGACAGCTGTGTCGCCTGCCATGCCTCAGTCGGGTTTGCTGGAGTCTTGCCCGTCTGTCAGTGCCGCAGCTCGATCAGCTAGCCAGTGCCCCAGCCGTGCCCTCTGTGCTCCCTTGCACTTCACGCTGTTTCCGCACTGTGCTCTGCGTGCTCTCTAAAGCACGTGCAGGCCCTCGCCTGCCCATGGCATACCTCCCCGTGCTTCTGTAAAAGTACGTGCAGGCTTTGCCATGTCCCCTGTCGTGCCCTCTTGCACGCACAGGCCCTAACCCTGTCCAGGAACCCTGACATGCCTCTCTGCACGCGCAGGCCTCTGCCTCGCCTGGACCCTGGCGTGCCCCTTTGCACGCTCAGGACTCTGTCTCGTGCCTTGGCATGTCTCTATACACGCGCTCTGTCTCGTACCTTGTGCCTTGGCGTGTCTCCACACACGCACCCTGTCTCGTGCCTTGGCGTGTCTCCACACACGCACCCTGTCTCGTGCCTTGGCGTGTCTCCACACACGCACCCTGTCTTGTTTTGAGAACCCTGGCGTGTCCCCTACACACGCACCTAGCCTTGAACCCTGGCGTGTCCCCTACACACGCACCTAGCCTTGAACCCTGGTGTGTCCCCTACACACGCACCTAGCCTTGGACCTTGGCGTGTTCCCTAACACGCACCCTGCTTGGATATCTGTCGTGCTTCCTTGCCTGGACCCTGGTTTGCCTGCCGGATGCCCGGAACCTGCCGATCGCTGCCAGAGATCACGAGCTGAATGACTGCGACCTGACCTCTGGAGTTGATGCCTTGATGATGTCGATCGTTGCCAGCAGTCCGGAGTCTGATGCCATCATGCCTTTACCTGTACCTAGGCGTGCCACCTGGCACGTACCATGTTATGGACCTTGGCGTGCCCACGCGCGCACCTTGCACGTTTTGCTTGTTTACACTGTATGTGATCCTGAGTTATTCTAATGAAGTTACCTTGCACCTACGTCTTGTCTCGTCTTGCTTCCTGCTCGTCCTTGTTGTCAGACACTCAATAGTGTCTCCTTGAGCCGGCTGTCTGGTCTAGCTGCCGTGGTGGCTCACCCCCTTGGTCTTGCCCCTGACACTCCCTGTACAGGGGGTGGGTTCTCACAAGGTAAGCTTGCCCTCGGTGGGTGGGTGCCACGGTCCAGAGGGTCCACTCTAAAAGGAAAATGGGCTCAGCAGTAGCTGAGTCCATCACAGTCTCCACATGGTTCCTTCATTCAGGCTGCAGACGTCCATATCCCTCCAGGGAACTCTCAAGCTCTGGCAGCCATTACACACACATCCACACACAGGCTGTTCACCAGGAGACAATCCTGCGCACGGGACCTTCCGCTCTGGACCAACCAGGTCCCTGCATTCACCTACATGTGACCTACCCTAGCCACATTATATGGTCTATAGCCATGCCCACTGGGTCACGTGACTATGACCTCATCACAGGTCCTTCACACACTTACAAAGCCTTTTACCATAGGAGTTTTCAGACACACCCCTGGGTGAGTTTGTAGGTAACCAGAACCCGCCCATGTCTCTAGTTACCTGAAGACTTCTCCCTTATACTTAGAACCAACACCTCAGCAATGATATTGCTGATCACACATACACAAGTCTCCATCTCAAAACCACCCACTTTGAGATACATAACTATCCTTCAGGATTCTGCCACTCATCCGTTCTCTTGGGACATCCACACAGCGCCCCCTTGTGGCCGCAGTGGTCATTACACCACAGTATGTAGTATATATGTATGTTGTATGAATGTAGTATACTGTATATGAAGCATGTATGTAGTATATATCTATGTTGTAGGAATGTAGTATATATGTAGCATGTATGTAGTATGTATGTACTATGTATGTATGCAGTATGTATGTTGTATGAATGTAGTACCGTATGTATGAATGTAGTATATATGTAGCATGTATGTAGTATATATGTATGTTGTATGAATGTAGTATATATGAAGCATGTATGTAGTATGTATGTATGTTGTATGTAGTATATATGTAGTATGTAGTATATATGTATGTTGTATGTATGTAGTATGTTTTTTTTTTTTTTACATTAAACACATTAGCCGGATGATGGGACTACTACTGTCCCATCATTGGCTAATGTGTCAATCACTGTCAGTGTAGCAGGCATCGCCCGATGGGACTTGTAGTCCCATCGGACGATGCCTGCACACACACAAGACCCCTGGCAGGCCCGCACAGACCACCGGCAGCCGGCACAAGCCCCCCGGCTGGCCCGTACAGACCCCCGGCAGCCGGCACAGGCACCCGGCAGGCCCGCACAGACCACCGGCAGCTGGCACAGGCACCCGGCAGGCCCGTACAGACCACCGGCAGTCGGCACAGACCCCCGAGAGGCCCGTACAGACCACCGGCAGTCGGCACAGACCCCCCCGCAGTCGGCACAGACCGCGCATCATGATGCGCACAGACCGCGCATCATGATGACGTCATTTCAGCAGCCAATCACAGCCATGCCAATAGTTAACATGCCTAACAGGATGTGCCCACACTTCTGAGGATTCCCATTGGCTGAATCAAATTGAGCAGGCTGATAGCTTTATGGGAACTTCTGATTCCGGTATCCGATACGAAAAAAGTATCGGAAGTCAGTATCGGAATTCCGATACTTGCGGTATCGGAAAGCTCAACACTAACAATGACCTTCATCAGACAGACTGCAGTGTGCACAAGGTTACAGGCAGAAACGAATGCTGGGGATATGCAGCACATGCTGAACAAAATAAAATTATCTGCTTACAACATTTACCAGAGTGCCAAGTTTTCTACAAGATTTACATGGGATAGGATCCTACTTGGGCACCATCCACAGGAGTGCCGTAATTACCATTTTACAGCCCATAATTGTCATATGAAGATATTAGCTGCATTCACCGAAAACTGTGACATGATAATAACTACAGTCAAATTCATCTAACATAAAAACAAAATGGCTCCCACCTTTTTTGGCCTGGGCATTTTGTCAATATATAACATTGCACTGGCAGGTGTCTGTATCTGAACAGTCGGGTCTGGGTCTCTGCCCTCAACTCCATTCAAACTGGTGTAAAAGCATCAAAGGTCACAAAATGTTTGTGCAACTCTGTGTTGCTCAAAAACTGTGCAACTTGTCATAGCTTTTGCAACACTTTTCTGGCTTAAACACTTTGATGAATAGGCCCCAATATATTTCTTCATCCACTTTATCTTTCATGTTTTAATTTGTAGCTTTATAATTTTGAGCAATTCTATGTAGGCTTCCAGATGTCTAGGACCTAAAACATAGATGCAGTGTACTGTATGGTAAATAGAACTTCCATTAAAGTATTATTATGTGCAGTTGCAGCAAAAGTGACCACAGACAGAGAAGAGGAGAACAATATATGAGCCCCTAAGGCTGGTTTCACACTAGCATTTTTTAGCGCTGTGCTCCGTGCGCGTCCATGCGCATACGTCCTGCTCCCATATCTTTAACATGGGGTCGCATGGTCAAGCGTATGCACGTGTTTTCGTGCGCATGCGGTTTTTGTAGTGTGCGCCAAGGTGCGCCCGACGCAACATGTTGCATTTTTGGTCCGTCCCACCTGTCTAAAAAAAAAAACGCATGCGCACGCTTGAGCACGGAATGCACAAAAAAAAATCACATTACAGTCTATGGGAACATGCGCATGCATTTTAAGAGTTAACATGGCTAGAAACTGGTTAAAGCGCATGCGCATAAGAAAAGCAAACACATACAAAACGCATGATGCGTTTTTTGCATGCGATTCTATTGTGCACGAAGCGCAGCGCTAAAAACGCTAGTGTGAAACTAGCCTAATTTGTAGCTACATGTAGCCACACAGTAGGCCTAACCGTTAGTAGGAAACCTCAAGTGGCTAGGCGAAAACTGTTTGATGATTGAAGTCCATTGTATCACACGCTAATAAAACCATCCAGAGGTAGCCAATACACTGGCCTTAAAACTGCAACATTTGTACAGAGAACAATACAGGGATCCCAGCAAAGCCTCCTTTGATCTCCTATTTTCCTTCAGTTCTATTCTGTCTCATAGTAAGATTAAAATTTAGAAATATGCAGAAATCTCTGTCCCATGAGCTCAGCCATGTCCCTCTCCTCCTCCTCCCAGTCCTTTATCTGGCTGTAAGACAACTGGCTGTAGCAAACATCCCCATTCTCTACCCTGTCTGTAGGACACAGATATAGCTAAAACACACTCCTTAACAAACCCTGAGTTAAAAATAGAATAGATCAGTTGAAAATCAACCTTGCAGTCCAAAAAACAGTGGAGGCAAGATTACATACTACTTACTTTAATCATCTGTTTAAAGGTTAAGTGTTCTTTTAAGTTAACATTTCACTTCTTAGATTGGCTGCTATGTAGATTTATGGAAAAAGATGTTAAGGCCAAACAGTATTCTAAGGCCTGTTTCACACATCCGTTTGTGTCCATCAGTCAAAATCCGCCGTTTTGCCAAAAAAACGGATCCGCCATTTTCCTTGGCGGATCCGTTTTTTTCCCATTGACTTTCATTATCAGCGGATCTTGACGGATGGTCATCCGTTGGACCCGTTTTTTTACGGATCCGCCAAAATTTTGGCGTCCGCTGACATGACAGGACAGGACGGACAATGCAACGTCTTTTTGGCTGGCCGGATCCACATTTGTCACTGCGCATGTGTCTCTTTCTCTCGTCGTCGGATCCATCAAAGCAACGGTCCGGTAGCACACGTTGCTTCCAAAACAGTTGCGGATCCGTGTCCCGCCATTTTCGCGGATTGCAACAGATGCAAGAAAACGTATGTTTGAATCAGGCCTTAGAGTATGAAGTTTTTTTGCAATTATGAGAATAGAAACTTTCTAAGGGCACATGCACACTGCGTCTTTTTTAATAAGATTCTACGTGGAAGTTGCAAGAAAAAGCTTGTCAATGTCAAGCCATCGCAAGAAGTGAAGATACTGTAAAGTAATGTAAAAACAACATTGCAGTGCACATCTTTAGTCTTTTGTTACCTCTTTTGACTGCTTCAGGGTTCCGAAACCGTGAAGTGGATAAGGAAGTAAAATGTTCCGCTAAGAAATTATAAAGAAACTGTCACTCAAATGATAGATGCAAGTATTGAAAAATGTATTACAATGAAATTATCAACTTTTGAATGGACCTCCTGAGGTTTTTTTAATGTACCAGGATAATTTTTTATACAGACACAAAGTACAAACATGGGGTCAAACGTAGCCCCGCCCTATGCTAACTCTTTTATGGCCTACTTTAGAGAATTATCATGTCTACAATAATGAGATTTTTTGTGAAGAAAAAAAAACCCATTTTTTGGTGTTATTATGTAGATTACATTTTTTGTATCTGATGGGGCTCGTTGGAATTTCAAACTACCTCAAATCAGGTGTGGTCTAAGTTACAATTTTCCATTCACCACAATATTCGTTCTATTAAATTTCTCGATACGGTAATTATTAAAAACCCTGAGAGTTTATTGAGTATTGACCTTTTTACCAAAGACACAGACAGAAACAGTCTGCTGCACTCCGAGTTGTCACCGTAAACCGACTTAAGATGCGATACCCATTTCTCAATTTAGCAGAGTAAAACACATTGTGTCGGATCCTTTATTATGCCTTAAGAGGCTGGATGAAGAGGAACTCAAATTTAAAAATAAAGACTACCCCCCCAAAAAAATTATAGCGGAGTAGAAATCCACAAACCCAAAATCAAGGGGTCTAACAACCATAGGGTTCCCTTTATTCATTCATTTCATCCGTTTATGTACAAAATCCATAAAAGCATACGCAAACACTGGTCACCGCTAAAAAAAAGCCAATCCATCAGTGATGAAATTCCAGGTACCATTTTTACCATACTTCAGATGTCTAAACCTCCGTGACATGCTTGTGCATGTCGATGTAGGCTCATCCAAAAAATTGCCAGTCTAATAATTTCTTAGCACCCACAAAAAAGGGACTTTCCCTTGTTCCTACTGACCTCAATGCAGCAATGTTCAGAAAAAAGAAAAATTCTATCACTACTTGTCGTGTTAGGGCACCCCCATCAGGGGATTTTTTCATGTGTGATTCTTAGTATGTAGAATATGCTGTGAAATGCCCATATGTTGGAGAGACCACCTAACATATAAGAGACCGTATCTCGTAGCATAAATCTAACATCAGATACGGTAAGAAATATTTACCATTACCACATAATTTCCATCTAAAATGTCATAACGTGTCTCAACTGCGTTTTCAGGTACTGGAACATGTCCCGAACGCTAGAAGAGGGAATAATAGACCTAAAAACCTCAAATGTCAGGAATCCTATTGAATGCATACCCTACAAACTTTAGAACTGAAAGGGCTCAATATTGACTATGAAATTTCCAGCTTTATCTGATAATATATTTATTACATGTCTCTTTCTTTTAGACACGTTAAAGCAGCACCATCACCACCGACTCTGCAGATGGCTATAATTTTCTCCTTTATTACATTTTCTCTAATCACATTTTTTTTGTTTTCTGTTATTTCTTCGGTCTTTCTACTTTTCAGTTATTTTGTATTTCTATTTTTATTTTTTCTTATTTATTTTTTTATTATTTGTTATTTTTTATTTAAATTTTTCTAAGGCTTCTATCCTACCTTCTTAGTTGGCTTCATGCTTTTTTTATTGTGTACATTGCATATTATTTCTCTACCTTTTCTTATAGTTCTTTATTAATCCCATAGTAGGTAATAATCCCAAGCTCTTCCCTCTCTTTATACAAACAACGTTCATTCTCACTGCTGTATTACATTTACTCACATCTGGTGACAGTACTGCCTTCGCGATACATCAATTCCAGTGACATGTTAACCACCAAGTATCCCTGAGAGGCGACATCTTTCTAGTGACGGAGCATGACACCAATTCCGGTTCCTGCTTCTCAGCATGCTACATGCCCCCAACAAGTCACAACTTATATTAGGGACAGTATTTAAGTCTGAGATAGACCACTGCGCTTTCCTGTAGCACATACTGGTGACTACACAAGTGCTGTCTTTTGAAGACTTATTTCTCACATGACCTGATCATTGCAATCTGGAAAGACTTGTTATGGTCATTTTTTCTTTTCAGACTCATTTGCATTATACTCCATCTTTTCCCTCTGCTCTTAAGGTACTGTCACACTAAGCGATATCGCTAGCAATATCGCTATAACTTGTGACGTTATAGCGATATTGCTAGCGATATCGCTGTGTCTGATACTTACCAACGACCGGCTCCCCCACTGGTTATCGCTGATCGCGCGAGAACGTTCAAGACTGTTTCTCGTCGTCAGCTTCCTGTGGAGAGACGAGCGTGGAGACGGGCGGGAGGACGCAGGATCGCCTGGTGTGACAGGTTAGTAGCGACCCCCGTCCTCAGCGATGTCGCTGGTGAGATCTGCCTGTGTGGCAGCTCACTAGTGACCACTTAGCGATGTACCAGCGATCCTGACCGCGTCATATCGCTGGTCGGGAGCGCTGGTATATCGCTAAGTGTAACAGTACCTTTAGGATGCCGCTTCTATATATCTCTTGCACTTATAGATGACACGTTTTAGCATCATTGTGCCCTTGCATTTGATTGTTAATCTATTAATATTATTATTACTATTATACATTTATATAGCGCCATTTATTCCATGGTGCTTTACATGGGAAAAGGGGAAATCTAGACAAGTACAATAAACATGTGCAAGACAAGGGACACACAAGTACAGAAGGAGAGAGGACCCTGCCCACGAGGGCTCACAGTCTACAGGGATGGGTGAGGATACACTAGGAGAGGGTAGAGCTGGTTGTGCGGTGGTTCAGTAGACCGAGGATCATTGCAGGCTGTAGGCTTGTCGGAACAGGTGGGTCTTCAGGTTCTTCTTGAAGGTTTCCGTTGTTGGTGAGAGTCTGATGTGTTGCGGCAGAGAGTTCCAGAGTATGGGGGAAGCACGGTCTTGTATGCGGTTGTGGGAAGAAGAGATGAGGGGGAGTAGAGAAGGAGATCTTGAGAGGATCGAAGGTTGCGTGTGGGTAGATACTGGGAGACCATGTCACAGATGTATGGAGGAGACAGGTTGTGGATGGCTTTGTGTTATGAGCTTGTTTTCTGGTTAGGGTTTTGAACTGGAGCATCTGGACAATAGGAAGCCAGTGAAGGGCCTCGCATAGCGGGGAGGCTGGGGAATAGCGAGGAGACAGGTGGATTAGTTGGGCAGCAGAGTGTACGATGGACTGGAGTGGTGCCAGAGAGCTGGAGGGGAGGCCAGAGAGTAGGAGATTGCAGAAGTCGAGGCGGGAGATGATAAGGGCGTGCACTAGTGTTTTTGTGGTTTCATGGTTGAGGAATGCGCAGAGCCGGGAAATATTTTTTAGTTTGAGGCGGCAGGAGCAGGCAAGGGCTTGGATATGTGGTTTGAAAGAGAGGGCAGAGTCGAGGATCACCCCAAGGCACCGAGTGTGCGGGACTGGGGAAAGCGAGCAGCCATTGACATTGATGGATAGGTCTGGTGGAGGGGTAGAGTGAGATGGGGGAAAGATCATGAATTCTGTTTTGTCCATGTTCAGCTTGAGAAAGCGAGCAGAAAAGAAGGCTGAAGTAGCAGACAGACATTGTGGGATTTTGGTCAGTAAGGCGGTGAGGTCAGGTCCAGATAGGTAGATCTGCGTGTCATCGGCGTAGAGGTGGTACTGCAACCCGTAGGATTCTATGAGCTGTCCCAGGCCGAAGGTGTAGATGGAGAAGAGTAGGGGTCCGAGGACTGAGCCTTGAGGAACACCGACAGACAGGGGGTGAGGTGAGGAGGTGGTGTGTGAGAGGGAGACACTAAATGTTCGGTCTGTTAGGTATGATGATATATTGCTTATATATGAATTATTTGCTTTCTGATATGATAATATACATGCGTATTATTACCTTCAAGTATGAGTCCTTTTTTCAATTACCATTATTTTGTTTTGTACATTTTCTTTTTGTAAATTTTCCTGTGTAATTTTCACTATGCATCTACTCTCTTGTTTTGTTTACCTTTTTTTTTTCAATTTGGAGTGTCTTTTGATTCTTGCCCTGAGTAGGAAAATTTGTTCTTTTATGTTATAGTGTCAGATGAAAGTCTGTTTCATGATCGAAACGTCATACAGTGATCAGTGGATTGCATAAGTTAATTAAAATAAATATTTCAACACTTGCATCTATCATTTCATTGCCAGGGTCTTTATAATTACTATGTGGAGTGGAATCCTACCTGTGCACCAACCTCATGGAGTGCCATGCATCTATCAAATTTTACATCTTCCACTAAGAAGCTGCTCACTTGGTATAAACTACAGAAAAAGCGGCAAAGCCAAAGTAAAAACAACAATAAAACCACCAGCAAAGCCTCTTTAGAAAAAATACAACAGACTGTTTCCTGAAACAACGTTGCCTAGAAAAACTATGGCACGGTCTTAAAGATGTAATGTTCACATAGTCTTACTGTCATGTGCACACAGTCTTTTTGCTGAATTTTTAAAGCAGAAGCTGACTACATGCACACCTCGCCTTTTTCAAGAGGATTCCTCAGTTGAAACCATCTGAAAAACCTATCAAAAATCATTGAAAAGAATGAACAAAAGCAATTCCATGTAAAAATGATTTGCTGAGCATACAGGGGCGTCCATTAAAGATTTCCCCTGACCCACTTCTATTTATCGCAGGACACTGAAACTTCACATGTGCAATGATATAAGTCTCTATAGGTTACGTGCCAATTTGCCATTCACTCTGAACTGATAACGGTCTTTCTTTTTACAGGTGTTGAAGTGGTGTGAAGGCTGATAATGGACCCAGAGGAGTACAGAGCAGTCATCAAGTTCCTTTATTTGGAAGGCCACACACTAAGGAAGTCATTCAATGAGAAAGGTTTATGGTGACGATTCCCCATCATATGATGTAGTCAAGAACTGGCATTGTGAATTCAAATGTGGTGGACTTCGGTGTTAACGGCTGGGCTGTGGAGTCGGAGTCGTGGAGTCGGAGCTCATTTTGGTGGAGTCGGAGTCGGTATAAAATGGACCGACTCCGACAATATATAATAAATTGGGTACAGTAATTTAATGCAGGATGTGCTGAATATTTTTTCATAGGAGTTTGGGAAAGTTATGAAATGTCCTATAAATGGCTGTTATATTCCTGATCTAAGGCTACATTCACACACAGCGTTTTTCCTGTGTTTTTTGAGGATACGTTTTTCAGCTGCAAAAGCTGATCATCTTTTTAAAAAACTGCATCACCTGAAAGGTTTTTGAGCTCATAGATAATGTTTTCAATAACAAAAGCAGATCAGAAATCTGCTCTATCTATCCATTTATCCATATCTGTCTATCCATATCATATCTGTACCAAAAAGAATGAAAACCGGGTAGTACACCAATATATATTCTGTTCTATCTAAATATCTTGATTATTGGATCATAAAAATGATTAAATGTCTGAGGTTCACATTGTACTACAATAAATTTTTCACTTAAATATAAGCAATATGTGTGGGAGTCGGAGTCGGAGTCGGAGTCGTGGAGTCGGAGTTGGTGTAAGGGAAATTGAGGAGTCGGAGTCGCAGGTTTGGCTTACCGACTCCACAGCCCTGGTTAACGGCTTCAATTCCAGGGCGACCCCATTCCGCTAATGATGAACACACCATCCACCAAGTGGAGGCCGCCATTTTGGAAAATCTCCACGTAACCATTTGCCACCTAGCCCAAAATGTGAAGACTAGTACGGAGTCCGTGGAAAAAATCATCCAAAAGCACCTTCATATGCATAAGTTATCCGACCGCTGGGTTCCCTGGCTGCTCACACCTTTCCAGAAGCAGGAACGAGTTGAATGCGCTCAGGCTCTATTGATGATGTGTCATGGAAACCAGGAAGAGTTTTTTCAACAGAATGATCACACAGTATGAAAGCTGGGTCCATCACTATGATACTGAGACTAAAGTCCAGTCGATGCAATGGACGCATCTTGACTAACCGCCTCCAACCAAGGAAGGAACGTGCCCAAACCTCGACAGGCAAGGTCATGCTGACACAGTCTTTTGGGATCAGCAGGGAGTAGTCTTGATGGATTTCCTCGCAAAGGGTACTGGGGCATACTATGCTTCACTGCTGCGGAAATTGCGGGAAGACATCAAAACCAAGAGACGTGGCATACTCACCAAAGGTGTCCACCTTCTGCAAGACAATGCCCCAGTTCAAAACTCACGTTAGCCAAATGGAAGCATGCTCCTTCAGCTTTGAAATTCTATGGTATCCCCCTTATTCACCTGACCTCACACCATTAGACTTTCACCTCTTTCCAACAATGAAGTTTCTGAAGGGTAAGCATTTTCCAGGTGATGATTTCTGAAGTCACAACAAGACTTTTGGAACAACCTGACGACTTCTACAACCGAAGTGTTTACAGTTGCATAAAGAGACGGTAGAAGTGTGTGTCCCTAGGTGGTACCTATGTAAAAAAGGACTAAGGTGTTGAGGCTTTTGGGCTGCTTCATTCTTTTCAAAGTTCTCTGAATGCTTTCAGGCAGGTTTCGAAGCAGACCGACCTGAAAAAGACGTTGTGTTCACATACCTTAGACGTTGTGTTCACATACCTTAAAAGGCTATGTTTTTTGCAGAGTATTCATAGCAAAAATTGAACAGAATTTTAAGTCTTTGAGGGTTGATAATTTTTTTTCAGGAGGATTTGGAGAGTTTTGGCTCAGTTTCTGCTCAATTTCTGCTACAAAACCTCCTAAAAAAATCAGTTTGCACATAACTATATTTAGGTTTCCAAGTGACTTGTGGCTACAAGCTTCATCAACTAGTGAAGTGAAAATTAATGATTAAGTATAGTCTGGTAACTCTGACACACATAGTGATCATAATTAAAGATGCTTCCCAGAAAGGAAAGACAGGAGTTGGACAAATTCCCGCTACTTATGTGTAGACACTACAGGAAGGGCTCTTCTTTGTGAACAGTAAGGCTGGTTTCACATTAGCGCTTTTGTGCGCAGCGCATCGTGCGCACCCGTGCGCATGCGCACTGCGCACCTATACTTAACATGACGTGCGCATGGTCTTGCGCATACTTGCGTTTTCGTGCGCATGCATTTTTTTGTCTTTTGCGCCAGGCGCGCCAGACGCAACATGTTGCATTTTTGGTTCCGCCCTGTCTCGTCAAAAAAACGCATGTGCACGCTTGCGCACGGAATGCGCAAAAACACCACATTGGAGCCTATGGGAACGCATGCGTGCGCATGGTCTTGCGCACGCTTGCGTTTTTTTGCGCATGCGTTTTTGAGTTAAACAAGTCTAGAATGTTCTCTAGACAATGGAAAAAACGTCACACTTAAAAACGCATGCGCATAAAAAACGCCAACGCATGCAAAAAACGCATGTAAAACGCAAACAACGCTGCGGTTTTTTTTACACATCAGCGTGCGCATGACGTTAAAAAAACGCGCGTTTGTTTTGCGTTTTTCTTTGCGTTTTTTATGCGCCCGATGCGCTGCGCAAAAAAACGCTAATGTGAAACTAGCCTAAGTAATACAAACTGACATGCACAGATGAATTGTGCTGCAGTGATAAAGATCTTTTCGGTGGGAACCACAAGTCCTCTAACTTGTGTTTTGACTTCGGAGACGTCATAATTGCAGATTATCCTAATTGCACTAATTACCGTATGTATTTTTTCGGGATTCTTCTTTTGTCCTTATTTCAACCTCTATTCCTCTGCTTTATTTATAGAATGGACAGAAAATCTAATAGGGTAAAATATATCAAACAAAAAAACAATGAGGGGTTGGACATTAATTTACACCAAGAAGACTCTCAATTGCTACTATGTTCCCCACCCATCTGCTCGCATCAGAATCGGCAAGCTTTTCAAGCAGAAGACGCTTCAGCAAATCTTGGGGTTTTTCTTTCCCTGAAGCATCTTTTGCATCCTATTTCGAGCATGTTTCAAACATTTTTTTTTTTGCAGGGTTTTGCCATGGTTTTTATGACATTTTTTTACTGTCGCGTTCCGGGTGGTTTATTTTCACTCCACTGAATAATCAAGCAACAGTTAGCATTTTTTAAGCAAAAATGATGGTGAAACTCTTCAAAAGACATCCTGGTGTCTTCTGGCTGTCAGAAAACTGTGGAAGAATGGACATGCTGTTTTCCATAGAAATAAAAATGTTCATTCTTTGGATCATTTTCTGATTTTTTTCAGGTTGTTTCCGTGGCGGAATCTGCCTGAAAAAAATGTAGCATTCACACAGCCTAAAATTTATTTTTGTGCACACTCGAGGTTGTATTCTCTTTTTTATATCACAAATGATCCTTTAAGAACATTAAAGTAGTTGTCTGGTCTTGAACAAGTTTACAATCACTCTGACTGTAGACTTGTGAATCCTAACATTGCGCACACTGCGTGCTGTGAGGATCATCCAGTGCAGGCGCCAGGAGCGGAAGGCATGTGAGTATGTGATTTGCATAAATGCGTTTACGTGCCAACTAGGCTGTATCCGACCTTACTCAATGCAAGTGTATTACGCAAGACCGAACACAAATAGTCAAATGTGTCTGGAAATGTACAAATCGCTCCAGCTCCCGGCGCCATTGGAGAGTCCTCATAGTACGCAGTGTGCACAATGCTAGGATCTGCGTAGAGTGACTGCAGACTTGAAGCTCAAGATCAGACAACCGCTGTAAGAAAATCTCATAACAAAGATGATTGCTTAATGTGTTCCAGCTCTAATTAATTCATAACCATTATATTTACTCAGAAACAAAGAAGGCAAAAAAGATAAAAGATAATGAATTGCTTTTTCAGTGGAGTGTATAGTCTGAACTGTGGCATACATTCCGATGGTCCACAAACCTTTTTTAAGCCGTGTGTTTAAATAGGAGCATAGCACTGGGGATTTAGATTAAGTTTATTTGAGTGTAGGCTTAGAAACACTGATAACACTGACCACATACTACATATTAGGATCACACAGCATATTTTTTCTTCCACAATGAATAACCTTTACTCAGTTGATCTCTTCCCTCCACAAATAATACTTTCTTTACATCTCACTGTGAAACTCTGCTATAAATATTTGTAATCCCCCAGCTTTGAAATGAATCCAGGAGTCATGCTGATTCATCACTAAAATACCAGAAGCCTTCTTTTTACTATACTTCTCCTGGTATGGCTGAACCACAAATGCACTATGATCTCATCCACGACCATGTACTTTGGATCAGATGCCTCAATTTAAGAAATAAAGAGGAATGCAGTAAAAGGATCATTAACTACTACAGTTCGAGGAAACAGGCACAAAAGCCTAATTATAAAAGCTGTAAATTTCTATTACACTTGAGTTCTGACATTATGGACCTGTGGAAGGCCAGAAAAAAAATCCACGGATCTCACACAAACATACTTGGGGGAATTTATCATCCATACAGTTTTCTTGCATAAAAATGTAATAAATTATAGAGCACAACATAATTGCTCAATAATCTGATGACTGCTCAGGTCTCGCTTCTAAAAAAAAAAAAAAATGGGCAGAAGTTAGTAAAATGGGTGGTATCATACATTGCCAAAATTATAGAAAAAAAACCCTGCTGTAAATTCAGTTTTAGGCGGTACACGTAAAAAATGCACCAAATTTAGCAAGAGGCATGTGTCACTAACGAATTAAATATGCAATTTGTCTCTAAAGAAAGGGAAAAGGACTTGAACTCTAGTGCCATCTCAATTTCCAGGCCCATGTTTCAGGTTGTTGCCACTCCTCAGTGCAAAGTATGAGATCTAATTTGACTGTAAGAAAGGTTTGGCTTTTACACCAAGTCAGGCTCCACAACAAATAGAAACACTACTAATTAGACCCCAGTAGCCTCCTGTACAGACAAATCAGATACTTTGCAATGACGAAGGGCAACACCCCGAAACACGTGTCTGCAAACTTTGATTCTGGTTTGGCTTTTATCTTAAATCATGTGTTAAAGGGAATCTGTCACCCTTTTTAGCCCCTATTGGCTGCCGACATAGACATCGGGGGCTTATCTACAGCATTCTGTAATGCTGTAGATAAGCCCTGATGTAACCTGAAAGAGAAGAAAAACACGTTATATTATACACACCGGGGTGGGCGGTCCGGTCCGATGGGCTGTCGCCGTCCCGTCCGGCGCCTCCCTTCTTCATGCGATGACGTCCTCTTCTCCCATCCTGTAATGGCTCCGGCGCAGGCGCATTGCTCTGCCCTGTTGAGGGCAGAGCAGAATTCTGCAGTGCGCAGGCCCCAGACCTCTCCCGACGCCTGCGCACTGCAGGACTCTGCTCTGCCCTCAACAGGGCAGAGCAGTGCGCCTGCGCTGGAGCCATTACAGGACGGGAGAAGAGGACGTCATCGTATGAAGAAGGGAGGCGCCGGACGGGACGGCGACACCAATTGGACCGGACCGCCCACCTCGGTGAGTATAATATAACGTGTTTTTCTTCTCTTTCAGGTTACATCGGGGGTTTATCTACAGCATTACAGAATGCTGTAGATAAGCCCCCGATGTCTATGCCGGCATCTAATAGCGGCTAAAAAGGGTGACAGATTCCCTTTAAGACTTGTTAAAGGGTCGATATTGACTTTTAGGATTGCTACTTTCAATAGGTGACATTGGTATTGAAGTCCTCTTCTTCGCTAAAGAGACAATTTTCATATTTTATCTCCGAGAGGAGCATTGTACAGCGTATAAGTCTCCATACCCTGGCATGTCAGGGAGAAACGTTACCCATTAGACTCTTAGGGACCACTTACTCTGACTGGCTTTGGACGAACACCAAAGTAAAAAATCTTAATTCAAGGGGTTTATAAGTGTCACGGCCCGCTCACCTGGGGGCGGGACCTAGCTCCCGACGTCACCTCTTCCGGAGCCGCGGCCGCTCCGTGGGTCCCATCGGGTACGCACGCGCACCTCGTGCTTAGGTTCTTGTGTGCACTATGTTCTGTGTGTGCACGCGCGCTCTTCTCAGCTCTGTCCCCTGGCCTGTCCTCTCTATGGTTTTGGAGGACTTGACCTGGAAGTCCTAGTGATCATGTGCTATATCAGGCTACCCCTTCCTATGGGAGGTGCCTGATTATTGTTGTGCTTCATGGCTTGGTCTGTCGTGTCCCTGCCTGGCTGTACGCTGTATTCGGGTCCTCTGCCTTGCACTCTATTGTGCCTCTTGGCATACGCTTTGAACCTGGCCTTGTACTCTGCTGTGCCTCTTGGCACACGCTTTGAACCTGCACTCTGCTGTGCCTTGTGGCACACGCTCTGAACCTGCACTCTGCCTTGAACTCTGTTATGCCTCCTGGCATACGCTCTGACCCTGCACTTCGACTTGTACTCCACTGTGCCTCCTGGCACACGCTCTGATCCTGTACTCTGCCTTGTACTCTGCTGTGCCTCTTGGCACATGCTCTGAACCTGCACTCTGCCTTGTACTCTGTTGTGCCTCCTGGCACACACTCTGATCTTGTGCTCTGTCTTATGCTCAGTCGTGCCTCCTGGCACACACTCTGTTCCTGTACCCTGTTGCACCTCTTGGCACACCTGCTGCCTAACTCAGTACTCTGACGTGCTCCTTTGCACGCATCCTGCTTTGCTCACATCCGGACCTACTAGTCGCTGCACGCCATACGTGCTCGCATGTACCCGTCTGGCACTATTCTGTATCTAGCGCACTCCCGTGTCCACGCTTTACACGTTCCTGCAGACACACTCACTCACTCGTGTCTCCTGTGAGCTGGCCACCTGGTGCCAGTAGTCGTGGTACCTTACACCCTTGGGCTTGCCCCTCACACTCCCTGTATAGGGGGTGGTACTCACTAGGTCACCTCGCCCTGGGAGGGTTGGTGCCACTCCCCAGAGGGTCCACTCCAGGATTCGTCACAATTACCTTCAAGAAACATACATAGTACCTGAAGTAATAATTCATCAGAAATCCATTTGCAACAATTATGTGGTAAATTAAATTTCCTTTACAAGATAACGTATAATTGATCACTATTAGGCCAGGTTCACACAACCGTACAAAAAAAAATCGTTGTTTCATCAAGAAAAGTGGGACTTTTTCTCAAATGTCATTTATACAGTATGCAATACATTTTTACAGCAGCAGCCATTAATCATTTATAAAACCATTTACAGTTTCCCATGTTACAGTATTGCAATTTATCGGTAAAAAAAACAGATGCTATACGATGTTCGCATGGCATCCAATAATTTTGCACACCCATACACTTGAATCGGTGAGTCTCATCTAACACACGGAAAAAAATAGGGCATGCTGCCTATTTATTCACACACAGATTGTGTCAGTGTAAGGCTAGTTTCACACTTGCGTTGGGCCAAGCTGCGGAGGGCGGCGTACTTCCTCCGTTAAGACCCGCCCACTAACACACCTCTCCCATTCAGCTCCCCCTACGTCGGCATGGGTCCTGCATACCTATCTTTAACATTGGGTTCGCAGGCTATGCGAATGAATGCAGATGCCTCCACATGCGTCGTATGTCACAATGACCATTGTAGTAAAGCCAGGTAAGACAGATCTAAATCCTAGCATTGCAGGTCTTAATTAGATGCACCTGACTAGGTTTGACTTGGAACCAAGGCCTGTGTTACTAGATGTATCAGTTTACTGGATGTTGCGCAGAGTCAAGTCTGCTGCTGGTAAGTGACCAGCCAAAATGTGAACTGTAGCTGGGAGAGAGACATGTCAGGGTCTCTCTCTGAATGGAGACTACATGGATTAGCTAGGAAAGTTGAGCAGTGTTTGAGTTGGAACTACAGAACACTGTGCAGAAGCTGCAGCCTGTTCAGAATGAACTATGCCAGAAGTTAAACACATCTGTTTTGCACTGGAAGCTGTTGGGAGCTTAGGCTGAAGGGAATACGGAGATATGGTAGGACCGTTCTTCTTCTGTTTATAAAGTTTTCTCTGGGAGAATTAATCCCTACACCATCATAACTGATACATGCAGCTATGAGTGGCTACCTAATAAATATTAACAAATCATAACATATTTCATCAATGCAAAAAAATCTCATGTCCTTACCGTAAAAATGTTTAGCTGATGATTAATAACATCGGTCTCCATTCCCACAGCACCCTGGGATTCTTCATTTTGCTCTACAGTTCCGAGCTGATCAATAAATTGCCTTAATGTGCTATAAAACTCTTCTATTCGGGTCACAGTGTCCTCAATTATTTCTTCCCTGGATTTTGCTCGGTCAAGGAGTTTTTTACACTGTTTATTTAGGGCTTCCAGGTCCCTCTTAATACCAATAAGATCGGGAGATGTCTCTGTGGTCAACATCATTTTACATGTTTTGTTGGCATTGTCATTAGCTGTTATGAGATCTCCAAGTTTCTTGAGGAATATTCTAATGTCTTGCTTCTGAGCTTGTAAAATATCTTTATCCCTCCCAATTGGGGACATGCTGTCAAGTTCATCATCCAACTCTGAAAACTGAGCAAACATTTCTCGAATACTATTTTGGAAATGTCCAATTCCTTGTAACTTAGTTTCTAAAAATGAGCATTTTTCTTCTACCTGCTCATAGACTGCCTTATGTTTCTGCGGAAGAGACTCGGCCTGAAGAAGTAGATCTGAAACTCCTTCAGCGTCAGAGGCCTTTATTACCAACTCTTGTGCCAGTCTTTTGGAACGTTCAACTTGCGGTTTCAAGGCTTGGAGGGCTTTTTGTTGGGTCTGCATTATGGTCAGATGTTTGTTGCTATATGCTTGAGCTCCGAGTGATTCATGTATTTCTAAGTACTCTTGTGCCGCAAGAAGTTGATTTTCGGTATCTTTAACAGATTCTTGGAAATCTTTAAGATGTAATGCCATATCCTCCAAAGAGTCTCTTTTAGTATGTAAGCTGTCAATGAGGGATTCCATTTTGTTATTTAGCATGGAGCTCTCATCTGTGACTATTTCCTTATCTACTTGACAGGAGGCTAATAAACTATCTGTGGCACTGTTTAGCATCTCCAACATGCCACGCTGCTTGTCAACACTCTTCTGTATAGCTTTCACATGTGCAATTGATTTCTCTATAGCCACAGCATCAACTGAAGGTTTAAGTTCAGATACTTTATTGTGATGTTCCTTTACCCAAGGCAGAATATTATCTACCAAGTCTCTATATTTCATAGCCTTCTGCTGGCAATCCATTAGACTGTTTTCCCTGTCTGTTATCTGCTTATTAACATCTTCCCAGTCACCCTTAAGCATGGAGAGCTGACTCTGAAGTCTGATCCTGTCCTCTCCTTCTGTTTTTTGCAAGAGTTTTTCACCTTCTTCCATGACCTTGCCAAAGGCATCATGTTGGCTGTTCAGAGCTCTCTGCATTTGTTTTGTTTCTGTGATTAATGACTTCAGAACATCAAGTTTGGCAGAAATAGGTGACGCCTCCTTCTGTTCTTTTTTCTTATTTTCTATCCAGGTCTGGAAATCATCTGACATTTCATTAAATTTTTGAGAGGTGGCAAATGCAGATTGTAATTGTTCTACATGCAAAGCTATAAAATATAAAAGGATGCAGTTAGTAAGAAACATCACAGTACATAAACATAATAAAAAAAAACAGTAAAAACAAATTACAATAGATTTATTTGATTATTGTAAAAGAGTTGTGTCTTGTAGCGGACAATCTGTCCTAGATTTAATCGAAGCTTGCATTGTTGCCAGAACCCCCCAACTTTTTCTTAGAACTAGTATTAATTTGGCCTTAATGCTTACAGAAGTCTGTTCTCGTTTAAAGGGATTCTCTCTTCTAATCAATCAGGATATTACTTATAGTGTATTGAAAAGGACAACAGTTATGACACTAATACTGTATATAGGTTGGATAAATAACAAAATGGAGTAATCAATTTAGGTGTTTTCTCTCATTAACAAAATTAAAACTTCTCTTTATCCAGGTCAGGTCTGTGCCATTTTTCCCGTTCCTGACCGGAAAGATTTACAAGTTTTATCGCATATGTGCCTTTAACCACCCTAAACTACTTTCTCATTTGTATAATCAAATAATTATTTTTGCTTTTTTCATGACACATGTGACTTAAATGTTATGCCATTTCTGTATTTTTTTTCTTTTGCTTTATTGAGGGAAAAAGAAAAGAAAATAATTAGGTATCATCTATTTTTCACATATCTTTGTTTTCTTTATTTTTTTACAAACACAAAGGACTGCTAAAACAGGATTTTTGGGTTGCTTACCGTAAAATCTGTTTCTCGGAGCCTTCATTGGGGGACACAGAGACCATGGGTGTACGCTGCTGCCACTAGGAGGCTGACACTATGCACAAAAAAAGGGTTAGCTCCTCCTCCACAGTGTACACCCCACCGACCGGCAGGAAATTCCTGTTAGTGAGAAAGCAGTAGGAGAAGTAACAGAATAGATTGAAAAACAGGACAACTCAACTGTAAATAACCAACAAACATAAGAACAGGAGTTGCAGAACATGGGAGGGTGCTGTGTCCCCCAATGAAGGCTCCGAGAAACAGATTTTACGGTAAGCAACCCAAAAATCCTGTTTTCTCGTTCGCCTTATTGGGGGACACAGAGACCATGGGACGTCCCAAAGCAGTCCCTGGGGCGGGAAAGCAAACTTCCATCAGGCCTGCGGACTCACCACCGCTGCCTGCAGAATCCTTCCACCTAGGCTGGCATCCACCGAAGCGTAGGTGTGGACCTTGTAGAATTTCACAAATGTGTGAACCGATGACCAGGTTGCAGCTTTACAAGCTGCAGCGCGGAAGCTCTGTGGCGCACCGTCCAGGAGGTACCCACTGCCCGGGTAGAGTGAGCTCTAATTCCCGGAGGGGTCAATCGATGTATGACCCGGTAGGCCTCCAAAATTGCCGATCTGATCCAGCGAGCAATAGTAGCTTTGGAGGCCGGCTGACCTCTCTGCACCCCATCTGGAAGGATGAAGAGAGAGTCTGTCTTCCGCAAAAAAGTCGTCCTAGCTAGGTAAACCTTCATTGCCCTGACCAAGTCCAGCTTGTTCAAGGAGCGGTCCCGAGGACGAGCTGGACCCGGACAAAAGGACGGGAGAACAGTATCCTCATTCAGGTGGAAAGTGGACAGCACTTTAAGAAGGAAAGCGGGCGGAGGCCGCAGAACTACCTTGTCCTAGAGGAGTACCAAGAAAGGAGAGCGGCAAGAGAGGGCCGCCAATTCCGACACGCGCCGGATGGAGGCGATGGCCACTAGGAAGGCTACTTTCCATGAAAGGAGGGATAGGGGAAAGTTCCCTGAGAGGTTCAAAGGGAGGACCTTGCAGAGCCTCAAGAACCAGATTAAGATCCCAAGGATCTACGGGCGCTCGGTACGGAGGAGCCGTATGAGCCACTCCTTGAAGGAAGGTTTTGACCTGAGGACGGGAGGCCAACGTCTTCTGAAATAAAATGGACAGCGCCGAAACTTGACCTTTTAAAGAGCTGAGGGCAAGGCCTGCATCACGCCCTGCCTGAAGAAACGCCAGGACAGAAGGGAGCGAAAAATGTATGGGCAGAATGTCGGTGGACTCGCACCAAGTGAAATAGGCCTTCCAGGTACGGTAATAAACTTTGGAAGACGATGGCTTTCTGGCCCGGATCATAGTATGAATAACTCGATCCGAAAAGCCTGATCGTTTCAAAACCTCGGTTTCAACAGCCACGCCGTTAAATTGAGTGGCCGAGAATTGGAGTGGCAAATCGGACCTTGAGACAGCAGATCTGCCCTGTCTGGAAGCTTCCAGGGGGCGTCCGCGAGAAGGTTGACGATGTCCGTGAACCAAGCCCTTCTGGGCCAATTCGGGGCGATGAGTGACTGGAATTCCTTCCGCCTTGATTTTCTTCAACAGCCTGGGAAGAAGAGGCAGAGGAGGGAATAGGTAGGGGAGCTTGAACTGCGACCAAGGAATGGCCAGAGCGCTGGCGCCCACTGCGAGAGGATCTCGAGCCCTGGATACAAACTTTCCTGTTGAGGTGAGAATCTAGCAGGTCTACGTCCGGGGTTCCCCAACGACGGCATAGCTGAAGAAATACCTCCGGACGTAGGGACCACTCTCCCGCCACTAGACCCTCGCGGCTGAGAAAATCAGCGGCCCAGTTGTCCACGCCAGGAATGTGCACCGCGGATATTGCCGGGACTGAAAGCTCTGCCCAATGAAGAATCTTGGACACTTCTGCCAGGGCTGAGACACTCCGTGTCCCCCCTGGCGGTTGACATATGCCACCGCTGTGGTACTGTCTGTCTGAATCCGGATAGGCAGGCCCTTGAGAAGCCTCTCCCAGTGAACAAGAGACAGATAAATCGCTCGTATCTCGAGGACGTTGATCGGCAGAGCTGACTCCTGAATCGACCATCGACCCTGAACAGTGTGACTGCGGAACACTGCCCCCGGCCGAGGAGGCTGGCATCCGTTGTCACAATCTGCCAGTGAATGGGAAGGAATGGCCGTCCTAGGGAGATGAGAGGAGACATCAGCCACCAATTGAGGGACTGCTTGACCCGGTATGAAAGACGAAATGGGCGGTCCAGGGAAAGAACAGACCTGTTCCACCGAGACAGTATGGCGTGTTGGAGGGGTCTGGAGTGAAATTGGGCAAAGGGATCCGCCTCTGTCGCTGCCACCATCTTTCCCAGGACTTTCATGGTTGTCCGGAGAGATGGAAGTCGTAAGATATGCAGCGCTCGCACATCCCGCTGCAGGGAGCAAGTCTTTTCTTGTGGGAGAAAACCTTCGATAGACGATTGCCGAACAATAGACCCAGAAACACAAGACGTTGTGTCGGAAAAAGGCAGGACTTCCTTTTGTTGATGAGCCACCCGAAATTGGACAGGGTGTCGGGGACGATGGTAAGACTTTGGCGAGCTTGATGAAAGGATGGAGCTTCGATCAGAATGTCGTCGAGGTACGGAAAAAGAACGAGACCTTTGATTCTCAACAAGGCCATCAACGCTGCCATGATCTTCGTAAATACTCTGGGTGCGGTGGCGAGATCGAACGGCAGTGCAACGAATTGGTAATGTTCCTGGCGAATCGCAGGAATTTCTGATGGCCGGAGAATATGGGAACATGTAGATAGGCATCTTGAATGTCTATTTAACACATGAACTCCTGCGTCTCTATGGAAGCGATTACCGACCAGAGACTCCATTCGGAAATGATGCAGTCGGACTGTCTTGTTGAGTAACTTGAGGTCCAAAATGGGGCGAACTGTACCGCCTTTTTTCGGTACCACAAACAGGTTTGAGTAAAACCCTGTGAACCGTTCTGACTCGGGGACGGGCACGATCACTCCAGAAGTGAGGAGAGAGGCGATGGACGCAAAGAACCCCGGAACTAAGGCAGGATCTTTTGGAGGTTGGGACTCGAAGAAACGATCCCGGGGACGAGAAATGAACTCTATCTTGTATCCTGATGATACCACCTCCCTGACCCAAGCGTCCTCTACTGAGGCAAGCCAGCCGTCTCTGAAGAAAAGACGTAGACCTCCCAATTGGGAAGGACTCTCGGGGGTTCGTTGATAGTCATGCTGATGTGGACTGTCCAGATCTGGATCCGGAGGTTCTGCCCTGGGAGGAGTGAGATCGCCTGGAGGGAGTGGGTCTGAAAGACGCCTTTTTTCTATCCTGGCGTACCTGCGTTTTCTGTTGGTTAGAGAAGTTGTCTGCCGTATTGAAACGGTGGAATGTCCGAAAGGGCCGAAACTGACGTTTTAGCGGAGGTCTGCGAGGCTTGGACTGAGGGAGGAGGGAACTCGTGCCTCCAGTGGCGTCCTTAATAATCTGATCCATCTGGGATCCGAAGAGACGCGCTCCCTGAAAAGGCAGATTGGTAAGAGACTTATCTGAATTCAAATCCGCCTGCCAAGCCTTGAGCCAAATTGTACGTCGGATTGCCACAACGCTGCTTGACGCCTGAACTGCGCAAGACGCGACATCCAAGGAGGCAGAGAGCAGATAATCCCCTGCATGGGAGATCTGGTTGGCCAGTTCGGACAAATGCTCTGGTTGGGCCTTACCTAGGATGCCCTTGCAGAGATCCTCTGCCCAAGTGGCTATGGCCTTCGCTACCCAAGAGGAAGCGAAGGCTGGGCTTAGCACCGCTGCAGCCGCTTCGTATGCTTTGCTAAGGATTCTATAATCCTATCATTCGAATCCTTTAGTGACGCCACACCTGAAATCGGGAGGACCGTGCTGTTAGACAGTCTGGACACGGGTGCGTCTACCGAGGGGGAAGCAGACCAGTTGTTGGTGAGCTCCTTGGCAAACGGGTACAGCACGCCGAGGCGCTTCCCTCTTTGAAGGCGCCTGGTCGGATTTTCTCTTTCCCTGGTAAGGATCTTGCCAAACTCAGAGTGGGAGGCGAAGACCCTGGAAGGTGTTTCTGCCCGTCTGAACGAAACCTCCTGTTCTGAGGATTTCGCAGGGGAGTCTGAGATTTTGAAGGTGTGGTTAATCGCAGCAATGAGGTTCTGTACCGTAACCTTCATGTCCGCGTCCAGCTCTAAGATCCCTTCGGATGACACATCCGAGAACGCTTCACCTGACTCGGGTCAGGAGGCACGGGAGGGCGACTGCTGGGAAGGACTATGTGGGGATGTGAGGCCAGGAGGGGATCCCGGCCGGTGATCCTGTCTGGGCCTTTGCGGCTTCTGCTGGCTGGCTCAGATGGAGCTTCATGTGACCTGCTGGACCCTGCAGAAGTGTCCAGGGGCAACTTATCAAGGACGGCTACTATGGACTGAGACACCCTGGTGAGGCCTGCCACAGATTGTGAAAGAAACGAGGCCCAACCAGGAATGGGGGGTTCGCTTTCACGTGGCGCAATAGGTGGCTCCTGGACGGAGTCATGCTGAATGGGATTGCTGCAGTCCAGGCAGAGGGGTGGGGGCAGGCGGACAGCCACGCTCAGCCTTAGAGATAGGATAATGAAGGAGAAAAGAAGAAACCTGCGGAAATGCTGGAAGGTTGGGGGACAGAAGGCAGAGAAGGGTGTCAGTCTGCAGTTGCAGAGCTACTCACGATGCGGTGTCCCCAAAGGTGCTGATACACGGCTCGTCTGAAGATGCAGGGCCCCAGCAGAGGAGAACGTGGAATCCCTCTGTGTTCGGCTGACATGGTGATAAAATGGCGGCAGCCTGAGGGAACCAGGATAAACGCGCGCCTTCAAACGAAGAAGATGGGCGGAGCTAGCTGCTGAGGCAAAGAGGGTACCGCCCGCTGCCCACCGCAGGCTCTGAGAGGCGGTGGGTGGTCCTAGAACGGGCGGGAAAGAAGCCCGCCTATGAGAGAGAGAGCGGGGGGGCGTGGCCGCGACGTCAGTGAAGGCCCGAATTGAAGCTGGGGACTAAATTAATGGCGACGGCCACCTGTCAGCGCGGGGCGGCGCGGAGGTCTCGCAGCGTCGCCGCGGCCACCTCCCTACCTATCACCTGGATCCCCTGCCGAACGCCGAAGAAAGAAGGAGGTGGAGAAGCATAGAACAAGGCCCGCGCAACAGCCGGGGCCCGTACGAATGCGGCGGCCGCCGGGAGGCGCGGGCGGCGCAGAGACTCCACAGTACTCCCTCGGCGACCGCTCCCAAGAATCCTGAAACCGCCAGGGGGCTGCGTCTTGGACTGCATACTCACCTCCGTTTGCAATAAAGGTACCTGATATATCCCACGCTGTCTGCGTCTTTGTGGTATCCGCGCCTCATCCGACCGACAGGCTCTGGTAGGCGAGTGGGTGGGAGGCGGGGGGCGAGGACTCTCCTGATCGCTGGCACGCACCCGTGCTAAGCTGTGGTCCCGCCACTGAGAGCTATGAGGATACGGGGTGGCAGTACACGCCGTACTCATAGTCTCTTGTGGGAGTACAGTAGTGACCATTCACACTGTATCCCTCCGGAAACCTGAAAAGGAACGACGCACATCGAGGTAGATATGGGTCTAATGAAAGACCCGTGTCCACCTCCTACTGACACTAAGCTAAACTGGGGAATTTCCTGCCGGTCGGTGGGGTGTACACTGCGGAGGAGGAGCTAACCCTTTTTTTGTGCATAGTGTCAGCCTCCTAGTGGCAGCAGCGTACACCCATGGTCTCTGTGTCCCCCAATAAGGCGAACGAGAAAAACATTTTAAATTGTGCTCCCCTTTACAAATTATTTTTACATATTGGACATTTTTTTCCTATGGGGATGGGACTAGAAACAGCAATTTGGATGAGCAGTATCTCTTTTTTTTAGTTTTGCTCTATTTATTTATGCCTTTAGTTATTTTTTTCATTTATTTCACACGCACCCCCCCATAATGTCTTAAAAACCTTTGGGGTGAGCATTTTAACATATTAATACATTCTTTTTATAGATGCTTTCCCCTGCAACTTAGGCTAGTATACTAACTCGGTTACAGGGGAAATTCAGCCTCTTGGCTGCATAGCAAAGCTGATTGGGTCCGGAGGAGGAAGCACTGTCAGAGCTTCGTAAACTGTAAACACAAGTGCTGGTTCCGACTCTCTGTGGGGAATCTGGCTGCTTCAGACAGACTTTTCCCAGGCCATACAGCTGCATGATCTTGTGTAAGCTGCTTACACTGCATTGATGTGTTATTATATCAGTGCAGAGTAAAGTATGTACTGTCTAGATATTTAAAGTCTATGGGCAGTCCAGAAGTAGGTAAAGTGGCATGGAATATTAAGAGTTAAAGGCAGGGGCGGAAATATCATTGGTGCAACCTCTGTGGCTGCACTAGGACCCAAGAGGTAAGGAGGCCCATTTCTACCTCCAAAACAGGTGCAATTTAGCATTTTTAGGAGCTCTTGGGCTGCAAAGGGCAAATATATTGTTCTTGCACAGGGGCCCTTTTCTGTCTGCCAGTGGTTAAAGGTAACAGAACTCCTATAGCATGTAAGCCCGCACGGGCAGGGTCCTCTCCCCACTGTACTAGTCTGTCATTTTTAGTTGGTTCACTGTAATTTCTATCTGTAATTTGTATGTAATCCCTTCTCATGTACAGCACCATGGAATCAACGGTGCTCTAAAAATAAATACTAATAACTAATGCTAGGATAGGATATGACTTTTGAGACATTCTTGTTCATACCGAATTGAATAATGACAGAACAAATAAGGAATGTTACATTACACTACTGCATTACTATAAATTGTAATATGCAGAACTTAATGTATAAATCAGAAGGAGTGCTGTTGGAAATTGGCTCGTGATATTATCGACTGTTCTTGTGTTATTGCCTAGACTGCTATTATGTCTTACTATGGGCCAAGATAAGGCACTTAATTTTCACTGTTCTTGGAGTTTCTTCATTACAATGACATCAGAGTAATGGTGGGCTGCATACATACCTGTTTTTTCTTTCAAATCCATGAGGGGCTTGACAATGTTGTCCATCTGCCTATTCAACTCCACTTTTAAGTATTCCTCAGCTACCAAGCGTGATAACTCATCACATAATACTCTTGCTCTTTCAATGTTTTCCATCTCTTGCTTTATTTCTTCCTGGACCTGCTGTGCAGTCTCTAACTTCAGTTTTACAGCACTGGGGTCCGAGCTTAGTGTCATACTGCTGGCCAGTTTGTTCTTCAAGACACTTAGTTTCTCAGAAAGACAGTTCAGATGGTTTTGGTAATCAATGCTTTTTACAATAGCTTGGTCAATTCGGTCACATCTGTCATTCAATTGACCAGTCAGACTTTCCCATTTACACGCCACATCTGCTAACTGTTTCTTTACAGCCTCATCACAGGCAGGGAGGTCTGCGGGTCGGCTAAGGATTCTCTGTCCAGCACTGTTAAGCTGCTCATATTGCTGTTTTCGAGCATCAAACTCTTTTAGGAGAATCTGAAGTAAGAAGATCAATGAGAAATACCATAATCACACAATGTACAGAGCAGAGGGAGACACTCCTATTCATGTAAAGGGGTTGTCATATAATATTGACGAACTTTCCTAAGCATAAGTCATCTGTGGGGGTACGACATTTAGCACACCCCAATAAGCAGAAATTATCAGTGCCAACTGAAACTAAACAATGAGCAAATCTGCACTGCCCAACTCCGCTCATTATTGTGTGCACTTCAATTGGAGCTGTTCTGCAGAACTCGGCAGCGACCGCTAAGCAATGAATGGAAGTTTGCAGTGTAGTTCAGCTCAATGTTTACATCTGGCCACCACTGGAGCTAATAATGTGGGGTGCTAGGTGACGGACCACCACAGATATGATAGAGATGGCCAATCCGAAGAATGTTAAGGAATCACATCCTTTATGCGCCTTGACAATAATGTTCTGTACCATTGCTTGAAGGGGTGTGGACTCACTATAAAGAAACATGTCCTATTATGCTAAAAAATACAAACAAAATGTTGCCGCAAAGATCTGGAACAAAATAAGACAACTAATATGTGGTGTAACTAGATCGTGCTAAAATCAGACAAATTTATAAAACAGCATGGACCACTGTCTAGTCTAATTTTCTAACAATTATACAATACGGATAAATCTGCTCTATTCTCCTTTTTTGCTTTATTATACCAATTTTTGGTTTTAGTATGCCAAGCTTCAACACAGGGAGAAGTGTAAAAGATCTGATATTTATAGCCTTGACTGTCATGTCGAGATGCATATTTGTTTCAATGCTGACATACCGTACGCATATGCAAGCCTACTATAGAAAGAATATACGGTAAATATATAAAAATATAAAAGGACTTGTGAGTCACCGCACACAGGGAAATAACCCATAGAGCAGTAAAATGAAGACTTATTGGGTGTTAGATAATCTTCAATGGTCAAGATCACAAGCAGCATGAAATTGCAGGGGGTGATCTCATGGAAAACACATGTACTCCTTTCTAGTCTGAGAACATCTGAAGGGCAGAGAAGAAGTAACTGGGACATGACAGTCACTTAGTGGCAGGGTGAGAAAAACAGGGACTCGTGTATGCAAAGGAATGACTGAAACCTCAATGGAAATGGTGTACACCTAATACAAAGAGATATTGAACAGAATGAAACAAATATGAATCAGAGATGAATCATCCACAGAAAAGCTGTGAGAATTGCGCATGGTGGAAATAATAAAATTAATCTGTGGCATATCCTTCCAAAAATGATGTCAAATAAATTTGTATCTAGCTACAACTGCCCCGCGTACATCTATTGCATTAGAAGCCAGGCTATACAAGAATATTCCCATCTTAATACAGAAAAATAGGAACACTTTGTATGAGCTACCTGTGTGTGAACTGAAACTTAATAAAGGGAGTGGTATTTTTACCAAAAGATGACAAATGTTGAACACGTTTCAATGTAGACAAGTTTATATTTACTCCAGGCTTGACATTTCACTCTCCGCAAGGAGAAACGCTACCCCTTGGATTCTGGTCAGACGCCTCTGACTCAGCCAAACCAGATCTCACACTTTGCACTGACGAGGGGCCGTACACCGAAACAGTGTCTGCAAATTGAGATTTTGGCTTTTATGACAAGACATGTGACAAAGCTCTTAGAGGGTCGATAGTGACTTTTAGGATTGCTACTTCCTATAGGTGGCACTATTGAGTTCTAGTCCTCATCCTTGATGAAGAGACAATTTGCATATTTACACCAGAGGCATATAAAAAAAATTAATGAAGCACCATAACAAAAGTTTTAGTTGTCCCCTCCTCCCTCCAAAAAAAAATTGTGGAGTAGGCAAAATCATGTATCCCAACTTTTAGAAACAGGGATACAGAGTTATGCATTGTGCACATACACATAATTTATTCCCATTTGTGTTCTCACTCAGGAAAAACCTTTCGTTATAGAGTTTGATGCTCTCAAAAATGCCCCACAACACACAGAATATCGCCACACCAGTCAGTATTTTGGCCCCACAGCAATCACTCAGTATGATGGCCGCCATGCCCCCACTCAGTATGATATCCCTACAGCCATCAATCAGTATCATGGACCCCACTTAGTATGAAACCCCCACACAGTATCATTGCCCCTAAACAGTATGATAGTCCTCATCCACCCCCACCTGCGCTTTTTCTTAGGCAGCATATATTGACCTGTGATGCATCTTGTAAATATGCATTTTATTTGCGGATCTTCCACATAGACTTTAATGAGATGAGAAAAATCTGCAGCTAAAAAAATGCATACACATATTTTCAACATCTGACTTTTTCCCTTTACTTTGATTTTCTATTTTTTTTTTATTGTGTCTCACTTAGATATATAAAGATTCATACAAGTACTTTTTTTCCTTCAAACAATTAAAATTGATTTAGAATGGTGGCCAGACTTTTTCTCTCTACAAAAAAAACTAATACAGAGATTGATTTTTTTTCTATACAAGAAAAAAGGTCTGTTTTTCATCAGGATCTGAATCCATTTGTCATCCATATTTGGACCCTGTGTCCACTTTTACCATCTGTGTGGGAGAAGGTGTATGCAAAAAAAAGGAAAAAATCCAAGCTTCTCCTACTCAATAACCAGTATAGCATAGACAACTCTAGAATGGCACACAGTTTAATATATGAATAGAATCAAAAACTGACGTTTCCAAAGATGTGAGCAGCACCATAGGCTATAATGGGTACATGTACGTGTCGTATTAGTGGAAATCAGGGTTAGAATATATATATATATATATATATATATATATATGTTAAAAACGGACTTCGAATTAGAAGCATTCAAAATAAAAAATGATTTAAAAAAATCTATACAGTATATTGCCATAAATTAAAAAAATGCTTATCATGTAGGTGTGGATAGATGGCCATAATCTTCTTTACATGACTGAAATCCGTAAGAGCTGTTAGGCCTAAACTACAGCAGTAAATGAACTTTACACAGGAGTGCAGAGATCCAGCCATGTCACATACCTACTACTGTACAATGAAATAGCCTGAATACTGTCTGATTTGTAGTATATCATTAGGAGTATGGAAGACTAGAGAAATTTCTAATAAACAATTCATGTTCCCTTAAAGAGGACGTTTCACATGATTTTTTAATTGAAACTGAGTACCTCCTTCAATTGTTGCTGCTCTTTTGATTCTGGAACAGTTTTTCTTAATCTTCTGGGCCCCTCAGATCCAAAGTTATGCCCCTAGGTAACAAATGTGCAAGTTTTCCTTCAATCAACTGGGCATGTATCACGAAACCTCTCTGTGGGGACAGCCTTGTTTTAATTGGCCAGAGTCCTAGAGGAGAAAAAGTGCCCAGAGAGAAGTTCTGGGGTATCTACTCAGTTTGTTGAAGAAAAAATTGTACTGTTATTACCTGGGGGCATAACCGAGATGCACAGGAGAAAAACTGTTGACGAATCAATGGATTAGCACCAATTGGAGGAGATAGTCAGTTTAAATAAAAAAATATCCAGTATAAGGTCCTCTGTAACCCTGTGGTGTGCTGATTTCTGGGACAGGATGATAAGGACAGATTGGGTACATTAGTGGTAGTCATTCAATAGTCATGTAATGTCTTTATTATATTACAAAAGACAGATATGAGCCTGTTTCTAGTTCAGACATCAAAATCATAACACTACTGAAGAATAGTAGGAAAGTCATGCACAATGTCAAGTGTCTACTTTGTCTCAACAACTCCACTGCTGAGCCCGGAGCTACAACGAGCTTAGTATGGTCAGAAAGTCCACAACTGCCTCATCATCAAAGGGAAGACTGTGACTGAGCCTGACTGCAGAGAACGTGTCTCCCTGCACCACCAAGTGACAAAACGCATATGTGCAATCTTTTTGTCAAAGAATAAAAGTGTAAAGAAATGATCAGATACACATAAGTTCTGGGTTTACCTGGACTTGCTGCTTTTGTGTTTTCAGCATATTAGGGTCTATTGATAGCGGCCCAAGCACACTGGCCATTAGTTCTTTCTCTATCAGCCATTGTTTTAACTGAGCCTCCGCATTCTGGAACAGGGTCAGGTCATTTGAAGACTCTTCCAAAGTTTGCTGCCTTTCAGCTGTCATCTGGGTGATGTCTTTCCAAAAACAGTCTACAGAGGACACAACAGACAGAAAACAGAAAAGAAACATACATTTATAGAAATTCTTCATTTAATCACTTGTAATTCATTGCAACCTGTAGTTGTGTGCAGAAAGTTGTCTCTAGTGAGAGTAGATTAAGGTACTGTTCCCACCAGGAGTTTTTGGTGCTTTTTGGATGTTGCAGATTTTCTGCACCAGTTCTGCACCCATAAATTAAAATAGGTAAATTGCAGTTTTTTTTCAAAAAGACGCAGGTAAAAAAAACTCACCCCAAACTCATCGTGGGAACATAGCCTAAAGGCTTGTTCACAAGTAGTGTTTCTGCTGTGTTTTTTTCATGCTTATAAAATGCAGTGTTCTACAGTTAACAGCAAAATAAATGAGATTTCTTAAACTCTATTCCCTTTTTTTTTTTTAGCTCCGGTCTATATTTTTTTTAAAAAGACTGCTTGTCAATTCTTCCGCTATTTTGCTTCATGTTGTTACCCAATCAACTGCATAAAAATGCATGAAAAACATTTCATAAATGCACGTAACGTACGCTGCATTTGTATCTGCTTTTCCCATGTGGATAAAAAAATACAATGCAAAAAAGCACTGTGTGACCATGCCCTACCATTCACTAGTGCAGCTTAACACTTATTGAAATAAGAAAAGTGTACACACATTTCACCTCTATATATAAAAATGGATGTGTATGTGTGTGTGTGTGTGTGTGTGTGTGTGTGTGTGTATCACCAACCAATCACGAAGCATTCTGATCCCAGGCTCTCTTAAAGGGATCCCAGGTATGGAAGTGAGGGCAAATCCACTCTGTGCTCTGATTCTGACCCCAGGCCCCTCTTAAAGGGATCCCAGGCACGGAAGTGAGGGCAAATCCACTCTGCGCTTTGGTACAGACCCCAGGCCTCTCTTAAAGGGATCTCCGGTATGGAAGTTAGGGTAAATCCCTCAGCGCTCTGATTATCACCCCAGGCTTCTATTAAAGGGATCCCTGGTACGGAAGTCAGGGCAAATCCACTCAGCCTTCTGGTTCTGACCCCAGGCTGATGGGATGATGTGGGATATTAGGGGGAGTAGTCCGTTGGCTCTGGCTGACGGGATGATGTGGGATTAGGGGTAGTAGTCAGGCGGCTGTGACGGGATGATGTGGGATATTAGAAGTAGTTGTCCAGTGGCTATGGCTGATGGGATAATGTGGGATATTAGGGGTAGTAGTCCGGTGGCTTTGACGGGAAGATGTGGGATATCAGTAGACCGGTGGCTCTGGCTGATGGGACAATGTGGGATATTGGGGGTAGTAGTCCGGTGGCTCTGGCTGACAGGGGATATTAAGGGTAGTAGTCCAGTGGCTGTGACGGGATGATGTGGGATATTAGGGGTAGTAGTCCGGTGGCTTTGACGGGAAAATGTGGGATATTAGTAGTCCGGTGCCTCTGGCTGATGGGACAATGTGGGATATTAGGGGTAGTAGTCCGGTGGCTCTGGCGGGATGATGTGGGATATTAGGGGTAGTTGTCCGGTGGCACTGGCTGATGGGATGATGTGGGATTAGTAGTCCGGTGGCTCTGGCTGACGGGACGATGTGGGATATTAGGGGTAGCAGTCCGGCGGCTGTGACGGGATGTGGGATATTAGGGGTAGTAGTCCGGTGGCTCTGGCGGGATGATGTGGGATATTAGGGGTAGTTGTCCGGTGGCACTGGCTGACGGGATGATGTGGGATATTAGTAGTCCGGTGGCTCTGGCTGACGGGACGATGTGGGATATTAGGGGTAGCAGTCCGGCAGCTGTGACGGGATGATGTAGGACATTAGGGGTAGTAGTCCGGTGGCTCTGGCTGACGGGACGATATGGGATATTAGGGGTAGCAGTCCTGTAGCTCTGGCTGACGGGACGATGTGGGATATTATAGTGAATGTGGCTATGCGGCGTGGGCGGGGCTATACACTCAGCTTTATATATATATATATAGTCATTATAATTTGTTATATCTAACCGTAGTTAGTTACTATGCCCAGGCAGCGCCGGGCTCTTCAGCTAGTTAAAATATATACATGACAGGGCTTCTTTAATTTTTACTTTACTTTTAGTCTATCATAGGGGACTCAAATCTGTGATCAACAGGTATTGCAGCATGTAGTAAAATTCCAAATCTCATATGAAGTCCAACAATGGTCTAGACTTCATAGAACCACCACGATGACGGTAACAGGTGCCTGTAATAGGCCTCTGGCTGCCATGGTAACCCATTGGCATCTTGTGACCTACCATGTGCACATGCTTAGGAGTCCTCTCTGTTATGTGCACATGCTTAGGAGTCCTCTCTATTATGTGCACATGCTTATGAGTCCTCTCTTATTACATGCATATGCTTAGGAGTCCTCTCTATTATGTGTACATCCTTAGGAGTCCTCCCTATTATGCGCACATGCTTTGGAGTCCTCTCTATTATGTGCACATGCTTAGGAGTCCTCTGTATTATGTGCACATGCTTAGGAGTCCTCTTTATTATGTGCACATGCTTAGGAGTCCTCTCTATTATTTGCAGAAGCTTAGGAGTCCTATTATGTGCACATGCTTAGGAGTCCTCTCTATTATGTGCACATGCTTAGGAGTCCTCTTTATTATGTCTACATGCTTAGGAGTCCTCTCTGTTATGTGCACATGCTTAGGAGTCCTCTCTATTATGTGCACATGCTTAGGAGTCCTCTCTATTATGTGCACATGCTTAGGAGTCCTCTCTTATTACATGCATATGCTTAGGAGTCCTCTCTATTATGTGTACATCCTTAGGAGTCCTCCCTATTATGCGCACATGCTTTGGAGTCCTCTCTATTATGTGCACATGCTTAGGAGACCTCTCTTATTACGTGCATATGCTTAGGAGTCCTCTCTATTATGTGCACATGCTTAGGAGTCCTCTCTATTATGTGCACATGCTTAGGAGTCCTCTCTATTATGTGCACATGCTTAGGAGTCCTCTCTTATTACATGCATATGCTTAGGAGTCCTCTCTATTATGTGTACATCCTTAGGAGTCCTCCCTATTATGCGCACATGCTTTGGAGTCCTCTCTTTTATGTGCACATGCTTAGGAGTCCTCTGTATTATGTGCACATGCTTAGGAGTCCTCTCTATTATGTGCACATGCTTAGGAGTCCTCTCTATTATGTGCACATGCTTAGGAGTCCTCTCTTATTACGTGCATATGCTTAGGAGTCCTCTCTATTGTGTACACCCTTAGGAGTCCTCTTTATTATGTGCACATGCTTAGGAGTCCTCTCTATTATTTGCAGAAGCTTAGAAGTCCTATTATGTGCACATGCTTAGGAGTCCTCTTTATTATGTCTACATGCTTAGGAGTCCTCTCTATTATGTGCACATGCTTAGGAGTCCTCTCTATTATGTGCACATGCTTAGGAGTCCTCTCTATTATGTGCACATGCTTAGGAGTCCTCTCTATTATGTGCACATGCTTAGGAGTCCTCTCTTATTACATGCATATGCTTAGGAGTCCTCTCTATTATGTGTACATCCTTAGGAGTCCTCCCTATTATGCGCACATGCTTTGGAGTCCTCTCTATTATGTGCACATGCTTAGGAGTCCTCTCTTAATACGTGCATATGCTTAGGAGTCCTCTCTATTATGTGCACATGCTTAGGAGTCCTCTCTATTATGTGCACATGCTTAGGAGTCCTCTCTATTATGTGCACATGCTTAGGAGTCCTCTCTTATTACATGCATATGCTTAGGAGTCCTCTCTATTATGTGTACATCCTTAGGAGTCCTCCCTATTATGCGCACATGCTTTGGAGTCCTCTCTATTATGAACATATGCTTAGCAATCTGCGCTATTTATCAGCACACTCTTGGCTCTTATTGGAATGCAGTAGAAATAGACAGATATAAATTAATAAAATTAGGAATTTTGGAATCGGCGTCATGTAAGCCATTTATTGATTCCCGTAATTTAGGGAGGGTTTTGGATGTGACATAGTTTCCATAAATTTAGAACTAATCTTCTAAAACAGTTCCATTAAATGTCTCTCTACATTTCTAATAGCAATTCAGTATCCACGGCATATTGTGGCAGATGTTGAAACTTGTAATGCCTGAAAAATAGTAGTTCCTTAAGCTAGAATCATATAATTCTACTCCAAAATCAATACATATACCCAACAAATCGCAAAATACTAAAAGGGCTGACAGAGCACAATATGCTAATAGGTTTTATCTGCCGCTATGATGTGGGACACGACATGGGAGGTTCAAAAATCTAACTCAGGTTATTACACAACCCAGAAAAGAAGGCCTACCGAAGAATATACATCTATCATTTAGGAACATCATGTCTTACATTTGTGATTGTTTTTAGACTCTTTGCATAAATTTGATGTTATAAATAGTTTTCTGGTATGTCAATTACTTATAATTTTTGTGATAATTGTAGTTGACACTTGGATCATGTGGGTTAGTAATTGGTCTTCCCAGGATTATTGCAATATGGATCTATAGGGGTGTTCTTATTTCCACATGAATTGCTCTATCAAAGTGTTAACCATTGTGAGAGCAGGAGTTATGGTATTTTTCTATCCTGACTCCATTTTGGTTATTCTACATGCATCTACTTGTTTACAAAATGGAGTCTATGTTTAGATAAGGGAGGTCTCAGGCATTTCTTTGTCTAAGAGACTTAGCGATATCAGTGAAGTAAAAGTAAAGAAAGAGCCACGCCTAGACCCTAAAGCTGGGTGTCAATAGTGTTAACTTTAGCCAATTAGAGGGATGTATGCTAATGACAGCACATATTTAGAGATAAGATGAGCCAATTATATTGTTACAATCAGAAAATGCCTATATATAGAGTGACCAATGATGTAATAAAGGAGATTTGTTCTTATACTAAGCGTGTCAGCGTGGTTCTATGTACATATACTTGGATTTTGCAATTTACCATAATTTGAAGCAGGCACAACACCTCATAACGTCCCACAATACGTGGCGACGACACCACTTAACTAAGAACTGCAGGATAAAGATCACCAGAGTCCCTGAGACATACACAGAATGACAGACCCCACTGGCAAATTGGACAAATACCTATTTTATCCAATTGGTCCTTCCAGTTTTGAGATTTGGACACATCTCCATTCATCTCTATAAGTTTTTGCAGCTTGTCTTTCAGTGCCTCTACTTTACTTTCATTCTGTTTCACTTCTTCTGCAAAGATCTAGAGAATGTTCAATGGTAGAAAAACACAAGCTTATCATAAAGTAACACAGCATTAGAAATAAAGCAGTAAAAATCCCCCAGCCAACACATACTATTAGACACCAGATGCTTCTGTACAGAAAAGTTTTCTTTATCGCTTATTTAGTCGGCATTGATGTTAACTCTGGCACTGGCAGATCCCACTAATTAAGTAATATATTACCGTAGTTACATTAGAGAAGAACATTAACCAGCAACCAAAAGGGGATCCGTAGAAAGATTAGGGCTCATGCAGACGTCAGTGATTTTTCTTGTACCAAAAAACTGATCGATTATTTTGCACGTGGCGCCATCTTGGAGGAGGCAAATTATTATTTTTTTTGCAAGATGACGCCACTGGCACCTCCACAGTAGCAGCTATCAGATCACCGATAGCTGCTACTTTGCAGGTGCAGCCAGTGACATTCTGAAACACATTTTTTTAATTAATTTATTATGAAAAAAATAAACTGCTGCAGGTGATTTTTTCTCTCTCTCTATATATTATTTATTAAGTAAACTAGGGGGCAGGTCACTGAGGGATCAGTGACCTGTCAGTAGTCTGCATTAGGAATACCTAATCAGAACCCCCCACAGGCCGCCCCGGGACATGAGCATATCATTAAATCAAAACTGAAAATAAAGATTAAACAACACAGATTTCATCAACCAAGGTATCATTTTAATCAGTATAACAACGCCAACCTGACACTATCTGTAAGTTAAGCAGCACAATCCTGCTGACAGGTTCCCTATGAGCCAAGAAGAGTATGAATGTGTGTTAATGTGCAAGGGTTCTTAATTACCAGAAGAGGGAAGTAATTCCACTGCAGGCAGCTCATCTCCCATGAGAGAAAAGCATTTTAAAACCACCAACATTCACCTAAATCAGATCCAATGTGGTTTGACTATTAGGCCGGGGTCACACTAACCGACGCAAAATCCGGTCAGTATTTTACATGCGTAATACGGATGAATGGCCCCTAAACAGTGCTCCGTATGTCATCCGTAATCAAGGTGTGGTCGCGTATTTTGTGCATGTCAGCATCCGTATGTAATCCGTATTGCATCCGTATGGTGAGATTTTCTCGCCGCCTTGCAAAATAGACATATAATGGAGCCCTATGACAGGCTTTCTAACACAAATGAAAGAATAGATATAGACACATAGAATGCATATATATATATATATATATATATATATATATATATATATGTATGTATGTATTCTATGTGTCTATATCTATTCTTTTGTTTCTCTATTAAAACTGTCAGTGTGAGTTTACTGTATCGCGCACTGAATTGCCGGCTTTGCTAAAAGACACCGGGTGCGTATTTCTCGCAAGTCACATGTGTGGTCCGTGTGTAATCCGTATTTTTTGCGCACCCATAGACTTGCATTGGCGTATTACGGCCGTAGTACGCTGACAATCGCAGCATGCTGCGATTCGCACGGAGCGTAGAATACGGATGAGAAATATACGGCTGGTGCGAGGGACCCCATAGAGAATCATTGGTCCGTGTCTAATGCGTGCTTTTAGCGCCTCTCACTCGGCCGTATTCCTCGCCAGTGTGACCCCGGCCTTAGGAATTAGAAGAATACATCCATCCACAGACATCTATGAAGATCCAGTACCTTATGCTGCTCTGCTTGGGTTCGCACTGATTCACTGTCTGTAGGAGCTTCCCAAGCTGTAGCGGTTGAGTGCATTTTCTCAAGCCACTGAATCAGAGAGTTAGTTTCATCATGCACTTTTTGAAGCTGAGTTAGGCGACCTTCCAAATCACATATTTTACTTCTTAATATATTTCTCAGATGATCATAGCCTTCATTAACATCCAGCATCCCCTGCTGCACAACTGCTAGCTCTGAAAATAAAATAACGTGTATTTCAGAAAGTGTATTTTGAATAATTTATTTTGCCATTTGCTTAGTTAAAGATAATCTGTCATATTGAAAATGATATGTGATCTGCAGAATGGATTGAGACACATTTGTGGGAAAAGCTTCTGTAAAACTTTGTAACCCCCTTCTCATGTACAACACCATGGAATGGTGCTATATAAATAATAATAATTTGTATGCATGTAAGTCCAGTGAGAGGTCCTATTCAATGACTGACAGTCTTACCATTATATACTAAAAATGGAGAAATGAGGGTGAGCCACTCTGCTGGAGAAGAATTCACAGGATTCAGATGAAGAGAAATAAATTAAAGTTTATTCCCACTGCATTTCTAGGTCGAATGGACCTCCTCTTCAAGGGAACGGTAATAAAAATAAATCAATCCCTAGTATGACTGTCAGTCACTAGTAGGACGACCCCAGTAGGACCACCTACTGGACGCATTTGCATAAAGACTCCATGGATTTCAGAATAAAACACTAGTTAAATTGAATAGTGATGAGCGGAAATGATCAGATAAGGTGTTTACAGCATGCTCGGGTGTTAACCGAGTGTCTCCGGCGTGCTCAAAAAATATGTTTGCGTCCCCGCGGCTGCACGTCTCACAGCTGTTAGACAGCCACAACATATGCAGGGATTGTCTAACAAACAGGACATCCCTGCATGTGCTGTGGCTGTCTAACATCGGCGAGACATGCAGCCGCAGGGACGTGATCATATTTTTCAAGCACACCGGAGACACTCGGTTAGCACCCGAGCGTGCTGGATCTCAACCTTATCCAAGCACGTTGGCTCATCACTTATACGGAACCATTCCAACAAACCTAAGTATCAATCTACTGATCTTATCCTTCTCTATATCATACTGTCCACAGATCAGACTGCATGCGAAACATGACAAGTTTCCTTTAAAGGGGGTTTTACACTAAGCGATATCGCTAGCAATATCGCTAAAACGTCACCGGTTTTGTGACGTTATAGCGATATTGCTAGCGATATCGCTATGTGTGATACTTACCTCCGACCGGCTCCCCCGCTGTCCATCGCTGATCGCGCGAGATCGGGCGGCTCCATTTCTCGTCGTCAGCTTTCTGCTGTGATGACGAGCGACGCGTGGAGGTGGGCGGGAGGACGTCAGGATCGCTGTGTGTGAAAGGTGAGTATCGTGCCCTGCGTCGCTGCTGCATCGCTGTGAGATCTTTCTGTGTGAAAGCTCACTAGCGATCATTTAGCGATGCACCAGCGATCCTGACCGGGTCGGATCGCTCGTCGGATCGCTGGTGCATCGCTAAATGTAAAAGGGCCTTAAGTCCACAGGAAGACATTTTATTAAATAAAATAACCAACTAAGTAACAGATGTAATTTTTCAAAGGCAGAGTTCCCCGTCGTATTGTCTTGCAGTTGTTACAAACTACAATTCGCAACATACCCTCTGATGTGAAAGTCTGCGGCTGCCCTGATATGATGAGAGTTGTAGTTTTGCAACAGCTAGAGAGCTACAGAGTAGGACACTGGTCTACGGATTTTGTCAACTCATTGAAAAGAAGTGAGAGAGTCAGCTCATTGTCACTTTCACTGTTAGGGCCCATAAAAGTGTCTGTAACACAGATCCGTGTGGCACAGGTTTGTATATTGGCATTAATGACCGGCCATGGGTCCATGCTGCAGCACCATGTACCTCCTTTCCTACACGGAAATACAGATTGTATATAGACATTTTATAGTGTATTGATATTAATTGTACTGTAAACACTCTTAGCCTATATTCAATCTGGTTTTTCATTTTCTATTGCCTTTGGGTACAGAGTTTTGCACAATTATTCCTATTTTATACCCATTTTACTTGTGGCCATCTTTTTTGCCTACACTGAAATGTAAGGCTCCATACTACTCTTACAAGGAAGAAGTTTTAAATAGTGGGATAGTCTGTAAAAAGTAAGGATAAAACAACACAGAACTTATGTAGCCCTGCTGAATGATTAATCCTCAGCAAAAATCACTATGTCTAGAAATTGACAGTAAAAAGCAACTTATTCATTATTTCCCTTTAAATGTAAATTAATGTGTATCCTATATAGTCTGTTAATTGACAGCGCTGCCACCTAGTGGTATGTAAAAGAAAATGTATCAAAATGGTCAAGTGCAAAATATTCTATATGACACTTTATAATATCAAATAATTAAAATATCTGGTTTTGTTACATCTACATCTTAATGGCACACTAGCAGCTTTGCTGAACATGTCACTGTTTGGAAGCTTTAGGTCTTAGAGACCTGATTCCTTCCTTTTGCAATGTATTTTCTTATGTACATCCCTCCTTTTCTTACTAAGAAAAATCCAAATATATACAGTAAATGAGCTTGCATTACTGACCTTTGTTGGTTAAATTCTCCTTCACATTCGATGAGCCTGACCCATTGACTATGCTCCTACCTATGATTCAAGGACAGAGAACATGAGAAACATGCAGTAAAACATTGTCAACATTAATAAAAAAAAGCACACTTGACAAATTGCCCTAATGTGCCGGGACTGTCCTAAATTTTCAGATACAGTCGTGGAAAATCTGGGTTGTCTCAGTGCAGAAGGGGTGAATTATCTAAACCCCACCAAAAAGTGGGCGATCCTCGGGTGTTGGGGACATTTCTGGGCAGGACAAGAGATGTGGCTTAAATTTCCATTTTTTTCCAACACTAATGTTGGTAAGTATGAAAAAGTTTGCATGTGAACAAATTAAAGAGACAGCTTTGTTACAGAGTAGCACTGTACTGTACTAATAGTTCACCAAATGTTCCATAAATACCTGATTTAATGGCTGATCTTGTCTTTGCAGGTGACGTCACAGCACTTATAAGGCTACATAATGCTGTCCCTTTGCTGTTTACTTTCTGCACATCTGGTCCTTTCAGTGTCCATTCCTCTTGTAAATTCTGAAAGTGTGAAACAGAGTTTTAAAGAGAATTTGTCAATAAGATCAACAATCCCCATCCTCTTATTTCTGCCGTTTTGGGAAGCAAGTTTTTGAAAGTCAAAATCAATAGACACATTTACATCTTCTATCTGTTGCTGCATTAAATAAGAAATCGGAATTTTAATTGACATGCAAATGAGGAGTTAAATGCTCTGGTTGTGATAGAGCAATTTCCGGACCTCTGTCTCCCAAGATTCTTTGCCCATTTAGCATCAGCCTTTTTAGCTTGATTGGTAGCTCACTAGCTCACTGTCTGGGTGATGTCAAGTGTCAGGCAAGGAAAGGAGACAGTGAGTTTGGAGGGTTAATCTTACTGACAGATGCTCTTTAGCTATATATGTTCATCAATTATGTGAATTATCATGTGCCATTTACCAATCTGTAATCTGAAGGAACTAACCTTCATATCTCTCAAATGTTTAGAGAGATCTTCCAAACACAGTGTCCGGCTTTCTGCAGGGATTTTATCATTTACTATGGAGAACCATTGCTTTAAAGTATGGACCAAAGACTGAAAAGAATCCATCTGCGCTTGGCAGGATGACACGTCTTCTTCCCTGAAAATGAGATTACAAGATGACGTTAGTTAAACATCAACATCGCTGAAATCAATAAACACCAGAGGAGCTCATCATAATGACATCAGAATGTGAATAACTTATTAATTTATTACAAGATGTGAGCAATGTAAATGGTAAAACAATGGCAGCCTATTACAAGAGGAAAATCATCTCAGTACTGACAATATACCGTCTTCAGTGCAATATTTTATTGGCCTATAATAGTGTCCTTTCCCTCCCAATCTACCCAAAAAAAGCCTAGTTTTATGTACATCGGTTATCCTTATATAATCATTGATTAGTGTCATGGATTTATTTAGCAAAAGTCTACGATCGAGAACACTATGGTAGCTGCTTTTTAAGAAAGGTATTAATAAATTATTTTGTTTTATTGGATGAGGTTTTTTATGTTTGACATGTTTTATACTCTTCATTACATCCTTGATAGTGTTAGTCTATATAGAAAGGGTAGCTTGAATATTACTTCTTATAACCGCTCCCAAACCTTGAAGCAGTTACATAGATGTGATAGGAGACGGAACATATGCTCAGCAATGTCATTTTGCATTACAGTATGTCCATCTTTGGGGGTGCTTTTTCAGGCAAATTTGCCTGAAAACAATGTTGTGTGCACATACAAAAAGGCTACGGGCACAGAGTAACTTTTTCAGGCACATTCTACCTGGAACCTGATCGAAACAGTGTTGCAAACCTGCTACAAAAAATAAACATACTACACAGCAATGTAAAAACTCCATTGCTGTGCACATTTTCAGCCTATGTTACACTATGTTACTATGTTACCTCTTTTAACCTTTTCTGGGTTCAGAAGTCGTGAAGTAGCTTATTTTTCAGAAACTTGTAGCAGAAGTCGCTCACTAGGTATAGTTTAAAAACCACGGCAAAACTGCCAACAAAGCTGCTTCTGGAAAAGAATGCTGTTTTTTTTCAAAAGCGGCTTTACCTAGGAAAACCTCTGTGGGACCATCATAAAGATACTAAGATTATGTGCATAAGGAGTCATTTTGCTGAAACATTGTAGCAGAAACTGAGCGGAAACTCAAAGTTTTTGAGGAGCACTAAGATTTGGTGACGCAATGAAGAGTTTTTGCCCAGTTTCTGCTCCATATACTACTTAAAAAGTCTGTTTGCACACAATCTAAAAAAAAAAAAAGCTAAACAAACTTCTAATTTGAAAAACAGAGTTGACTTCCTATACAAAAGATAGGAAGAGTTTTTCAACCATTTCTAAAGCAGTTTCTGAGAAGAATTTTGGTCAAGATCAGCACCAAAAAACTCCATGCTCCCACTTACTTTGCCTTAACAGTCTCTTCCAGATCCTGGAACCGTTTTACCATGGTGTTCACTTTTTCTAAAACCAAAGCTTTGTCTCCAGGAACAGCATACACACACAACTCATCAACCAGCTTGTGTAACTCTTCTAGACTCTTTTTCTGCTCCAATACCTCTTTGCTTGTTTCCTATCATAGAATAATGTGAAAATGTATGACATATATTTTCCATAAAAAGATATAAGGTAAGATTTACTGTGGAAATTATTTCATTTTGCCAAAGACATTTGAAAAAGGTATGGACACTTGGGGAGTCCAAACTGGTGAACAGGCCATCAACTGTATATTCTAGAGATTCTAGATTCAGTTCTGTAGATTGAAGAGGGTACTCCAGCTGATGGACTAGTAAACGCAACATATCCTAGTGACATCTATCACCTACTACTATAGAAACAGTTACTCATCCTGCTTGGGATGTTTTATAAAATATAATTTGGGTCTTTCTGCAGCATCTGAATGTATAGAAAGGAAAGAGACTCTTCAGGAGCTAAGGAAAGATCATCAGAATTGTTGTAGCGCAGGGCCGGACTGGCCATCTGACAATTCTGGCAAATGCCAGAAGGGCCTTTCTGGTTGTGGGCTGCCTTGTCTGTTACATTCTTAACAGAATCAAACAGAATCAATGTTCTCAAGACACCCATACTGTTAAAAGTTGTGACGGAGCACAAAGTCGCTGACTCCATTACATATCCCAGCAGGCCACAGGAAACATTAGCAATATTGGTCTTGTAGTAAATCTTGCTTTCCTTCATCCAAGAGTAATATTAGTAATATATTCCATCTGGTGCTTGGGGATGGGGACAGCATGGGCCTGTGTGACTTCAAATGCCATGGCTGAATTTCAGTCCCAGTCCGTACCTGATATAGCGGAAAACCCCAGTAAAATGATTCCTTTAGGCAATTTGTATATGTGCAGTAGAATGGAAACTACTAAACATAACATATGAAAAAATGCTCTGCTCCAAGGCTGCACTATGGTGAAGGATCCAGTTATGGTGATGGATCCGGGTGGAGGAGAAGATGCACACAGGTGGTGGGCTCTTTTGCTAGGAGCGTACGCAGCAGAGCAAAGCTAAGTGGTATTTCCCCTGTATTGTCATTTTCTCTCATGTGTGTTTAGTGCAGTGGTGGGATTAGTTTCTGCACCGACCATTCCCTAGTGAGGGTTTAGGTTCAGGGCGAGCTAGGGTTTTTAGGTTCCTGTGCGTCGCCCGCTGCGGAACCGGCATAGGGGACGTTAGGAGTGCAGGGACACTGGCTCAGGAGAGTACAGGAGATCTCCACTTCCCTATTCCCTATTGCAGGGCCCACCATTGTTAATGTTACCCAGGTTCCCCCTTTATTATTTAAATTCGCCTTACTGGAGGCGGGGTTTCCAGACTACTGTATGTATACGTGTAATACCTAACTTCGCCAGTTGGAGGTGGTGTATCCAGCTGCAAGTCATATTATTTAAATTCGCCCAACTGGAGGCGGTGTATCCAGGGTCACGTGTGTCATATGGGTTCGCCTTGCGGTACTCGCTGCGTCCAGACACACGTGACCGTGACAACATCTACCCTATACAACAATGTAGGACAAGAATAAAGATTTCTTAGAGGTTTCTATGAAAGAAGTATAGAAATGACATGAAATGCATTTGGTACCTGCATATAGTGAGATAGCTGCGTCACATCTTTTCCAGGTCCATCTGCTTCCGTCAGGGCTTTTAGTGTTGTGTCCAAGAACGACTGGAGTTTGCCAGAGAGATCCTCAAACTGGTCAACTTTAGACTTTAAATCTTCCATCTTCACAGAGCGTGCTCTGGTTTGTTCAGTAGCTTTGAAGAAGCGCTCAGACAGATTATCCATCTTTCCTTTCAGAGAGGATGCGGCGGGTGAATCGGCAGTCTCCATGAACTTCTTTACCTTTTCATTCATTGCATTGATGCTACTTTGGTGACTTGTGATATCTTGCTCAAGCATCTTCAAAAGGTAATCAGAAATGAACAGAACAGAACAAGCCAAATTATATAAACGGGCAACAAAGATATTCACAACCCATCATTTGTCTAATTACAGCTTTACGCTATCTATTGAAAATCTACTACATTAATATGTTTCTCTGAGAATGAAGGAAAATTAATGCATGAAAAAATAACATAATGATAAATAAATTAAATACTCTTAAATATTTATTTACGTGGAAGGAGGGAATGTAAGAATATTGAAGCTCAGACGACATCTCAGCTGAAGCGCAGGCAGCTGGGTCAGAAATTGTGAGGAGAGTGATGGGACGCAAGCAGTGGGAAATGTTGCTTTCTAAAAGCGTGTAAAGGCCACTACTCGTATACCCCCAGTTAGAAGACATCTCCCACAGCTTTCATATTGAAGACAGTCCGTCCTCCTCACTCTTCATACAGTCATTTTTGATTTAGCTGCCAGTGCTTCAGCTGAGACGTTATCTCAGCTTCGATATACACACATTAACTCCTACATATATCATGGAATTTAGAAGAAAAATGGCACAACCACTTTAACAAAAAAAATTTTTATTAGCTTCTTTTCTCTCCTCACAGCTAATTGCTAGCGGAGGCAGAAGAGCAATCTCTACTCACACATCCCGTCTGGCTGTGTGTTTGTGCTCAGTAATCATGGCAGCCATTTTGAAAATTCTTAAAATTGCTCAATAGACAAAATGACACTACAGAAACTATTAAAAGTATTTCTGAACAGTTTTATAATAATGTAGTTTTTTCCCCCATTTATTAATTTTCTTCATTTCCTGACAAACCTCATTTTACTGAAATTATGGTTTACCTGAACCTTTTCATTTAATGCTACTGTGCAAATTTAAATGGAAATTTGTTTCCTTATAGCCATATAACAGTTGTAAAAACGAAGTCAATTATTGGAAAGTAGAATCTGTGTGCAAAATCAAGGCTGTTAAATTTAACTTTTTGCACAAAAATTAATCTTAAAACAACTATCCAGTTAGGTAATAAAACATTCTAGATATGTGTAACAGGGAATCCAATTGGAAAAAGTAAAATAGATTTTATTAAAACCATGAGTAAACATTTGGCTTTAATTTTCATTTACACAAAGTCAGTTGCTCTGCCCATATTTGTGTTAGGAAATAAAGGAGGTAATGTGTGGTGTGGAGATTTACTCACATTATTTTTAGAGATAATTTCCTGAATTGATGAGGAATTTAATGGCACTTGTTGATGCTCTTTTAAGTCCTTTTCAACACTCTGCATCCAGTCAACCATTTCATCCAATCCATCCTGAACGCTAAGTGATCGGGTCAAGGTTATCTGCAGTTTTTCATTCCAGTCAGTCACAGACTGAGATAGATGATTGTGTCTTTCCATTATTTCATCTGAAAAAAAAAAGAATTTAAAATATTGTGAATGAGTTGAACTGATGAAAAAAAGCATAACGTGGCTCAAAATGTATATGTGGGCTAAGGTGTAATGTGAAATATAAATTCTTATGCTTAATGGAAAAATTACAGGAACTACTTTCAGACGACTATGGAAAATTGAGCAGAGGATATAAAAGGGCTAAAAATATGCAACAGAAATATCTGGTTTTGACAACATTCCTTACATTGCACAGAAAATCCCAGGAACCAGATCACAAAAGGGGAGGAAAGTTAGCCTAAACCACGCCAGAACGGGAGACTTTAGGGAATGCTCCTGTGGGTGTTTATTAAAACTAAATCATTTTCCATTCTGAATGCTGGTAGGTATGGAAATGGAAATACAGTAAATACATCTTTATACAGTAAGCTTTGAAGATGAAAGATCTAATGAGGTCCCACATGCAGCCCCGGTCTGGGGTCATGCCACCACTACTTCCAGCTGTGCCTTGACACTGAAGAGAGCTTCTTCTCCTCTTGTGTTCAGTGACTGAAAGGTTTATTTTGTGTATGCATTGCCTATGACAGAATAGGGATTGGCTTAGCCACTTTAAGGAGCCCATAGCCAGCCCTTCTGCAAAGTGAAGACGCTTGGAATGGAGCTCACGTGTGCACATAAAAGTATATTACCATGATGTATTCATTTCATTTTTAAACACATATAGAGACAACTCCTTAAATAAGCACAAATCTATATAAGGTCAATAAAAAGAATTGTCTCAATATAATTTACATGTAAAGTAACGGTGGTTCCATCATCAGTAGAACAAAAAGTTCCTTATTACTAAAACGCTAGCTTGCCCAACCACAAGACATAATACTGGGAAAACAAGGATTAGAAAAAGGCCCAGACATTATTCCAACTCTAATGGTATTATTCACAGTAAGAGTTAATCTTGATAAAAAGAAAAGACAATATTGGACTAAGTACCAAGTGGTTTTTGTATCTCATCTTTATTTAGCAGCACGTTAGTGTTCAGAAGTCCTTCTGCAGCTTTCTTAAGTTTTTCCACACCAACCTGGTGAATGGATAACTGTTCACAGAGAAACTGAAAAAAAAAGAAGAAACGTAAAAAAGTAGCAGAAAATAAACAAGAAAAAAAATTAATAAGATTATTTTTTTGGGGGGTAGTTAATTTCGCAATTGATATAGGGTATAACTAAGAATCATAATGAATTTATGAGAACAGCAGCTGTATAGGAAAAAGTGTCAACTAATGGCCTAACTATATACTGATGCTGCCATGCTCTCTGAGATCCTCATTCACTGGCCATTATGGCATGTAAACAGCTGTGATGTCTTGGATACTGCTTCATTCTCTACCTTAACAATTTCATGGAGACTAAACCCATTAAAACAAACAAATTATTTATAGAGAACACACTAAGGTGTAATTATATATAATGGGTTTGCGTATGGACATAACAGGACAATTGCAGAAAACATCAAAAATATCTGGAGAAAAAAGGGGGCGATCAAAGAAGTCCAAAACCACATACTGTATTAGGAAAGTAAAAAATACAATTTTATTGTGTTTTATCAGCAAACAGTAAAACAATGGGATAAAAGTCAAATGACCGCAAAAGCACATGGGCAAGACATGGGGCACACAAAGGGAAAAAAAGACCAAAGGGATAAAGGTAGTTTTAACATAGCCATAATGGCATGGTTCAAAGGTATATTGCACTATCCCTAGTCAGAGTAATGTAACCAGACAAGGTATACAGATATATAATAGTCACTAAAATTAGCTATAGGATGACTATTACCTGTCCGGGTATGAAGTAGAGGTCCACCCTGGCGTGCCCCCCCAACGCGCGTTTCGGCGAGATGGCCTTTATCAACACTTTGTGTGCCCCATGTCTTGCCCATGTGCTTTTGTGGCCTTTGACTTTTATCCCATTGTTTTCCTGCTTCCTGATAAATCACAATAAAATTGTATTTTTTACTTCCTAATATGTGGTTTTGGACTTCTTTGATCGCCCCCTTTTTTCTTCAGATATTTTTCATTCTCTACCTGCAAAGTACATAGAGCAAAATGAATAGGGTTGTTCAGGCCATTGTTTGGCTGCAGCAGCCACACACCGTCCGCGGATGCCAGGAGACTGGTGTGTAACCCAAGCTGTATTACAGAGGAGCGTAGGAGGACTAGTAAGTTAGGTAATGATTTTTTGAACCACACTGGACTCGTTTTTAGAAAAAAAATTATTTATAAAATGCACTGTTACATGTATTATAAATGGAAGAGGTTTGGGAGGGAACAAGCTGTGTAAGGGATAAGCAATGGCTGCAATGATGCAACCAGGAAGCGGAGACCTCAAGGGTAAAAAAGGAGGAGTTTATTTCATACAACTACATTAGAAAGGTAATTTATTTGGAGTAACCTACGGCGAATTCTAATAAAAATAAGCATATCCCAGGAAAACTTTTATTATCACTTGTAAGTAGCTGGCCAGAGCACTTTTCTTTTTATTTACTAGTTCACCAATTGGAAAATTACATAATTTGTGGTCGGCTGATGAAAAATGGATAATAAGAATGACTAATCAGAGACTTTAAAAAGCAGTGTTCACACACTGAGGTCACATTGCCTTTTTTTTTTCTCAGCCAAAATATCAACATGTGAACACAACCTATGGTAATATGTCCTGGTTTATAAAAATCAATTATAATACATAATATATACAAAGTACCTTTGTATCTTCTATCTGTCTCTGCAGATTCCTGGTGTCTGCAGCAATGGGTTCCGACAACCTTTTCTGCACAGTCGTTTCTGATTTCTGGAGACCCGACATTAGTCCACAAGATGATTCTTTATAGTGCTCATATTTATCTACTATGTCCTTCAGGTTGTTGCCAAGTATATTACACTAAAAAGGAAAAAGCATAGTCAAAACCAAAATGGTCAGGTTTTATTAAAGGAAGCAGCTTTATATCGTCCTTCCATCAGGTGTTTTATGAAATATTCTGCAAGATGTATGGGTAGACATGCATCACTCCACAAAGAGACTGTGCAGCCTTACAGTTACAGCTGGAACTCTGTGTCTATCCTCTTCCGGCACTCATGATCAGTGAATAAGCTAGTTTCACACTAGCGTATGGCCGAGGGGCGGAGGGCTGCGGACTTCCTCTGTGAACCTCCGCCCACGGCCGCACCTCCTCCGTTCAGCTCCACCTCCGTCGGCCTGCGTACCCTATCTTTAGCATTGGGTACGCAGGCCATGCCGATGTATGCGGATGCCTCCACATGCGTCGTTTTGACGATGCGGCGACCGCAACAAAATCCGATACGTTGAGTTCGGCACAGGTCACCGCACCGTCAAAATGACGCATGCGGAGGCATCCGCATACATCGGCATGGCCTGTGTACCCAATGCTAAAGATAGGGTACGCAGACCACATGCCAATGGAGGCAGAGTTGAACGGAGGAGGCGCGGCAGTGGGCGGAGTTTCACAGAGGAAGTCCGCATCCCTCCGCAGCTCCTCCATAAGCTAGTGTGAAACTAGCCTTACTATCTCATTGCCCTTGACCACCAGGGATATTAAAACTAATTCCCTCACATCCCTGGACCATCAGACATGTTGATAACCCATTCACTGCATTAGACAACCAAGATTCTAACTTTACCACCTTCACCACCCAAGCCCACCAGAGATGCTGGAACTATCCCCCTCACTGACATTAAAAGGAACCTGTCACCAGAAAAAAAGCTAGTAATCTGCAGATATGGGGGTTAATCTGCAGGTTAATAGCATTATTATGCAGCCCAGGGAAGGACCTTTATTCTCCCCAGCAGTGTTCCCATTTCAGCCACAGGGGCGGCGCTAGCACTGGCTCAGTCACATTCTGAGCATACAGATTGGCAGCTGTACGCGCGCCACTGGCCCAGACTGACACTGGCGCTGCATTAAGGCCGGCTGTCAGTCAAGGCTGGGGGTGTCATTACAGCCTTTGCTCTGTATACTGGACCTGTGCCGACACCGCCCCTGTAACTGAAACCGAGCCCCCGGACCTGACTGATAGCCGGCCTCAATGCAGAGCCAGTGTCAGTCAGTGTCGAGAGCGTGGTTACAGACACCGCTCTGTATTCTCAGAGCAGTGACGGAATCCACTCTGCTGCTGTTCCCATGACTGAAAAAAGAATGTTGCCCGTGGGAATAAAGTTCATTTTCTCCCCGAAGTGTTCGGCTACGTGCATGCGCCAGGAAGCATAATAACACTATTGACCTGAAGATTAACACCACATCTGCAGGTTAATAGCGTTTTTTCTGGTAACAGGTTCCCTTTACTTGTTTTCAATGCCCTAAACCACAAGAGGTTATAACTAGAGTCGGTGCAAATTGATTGATAGGACAGATTTCAGCGGTCAAGTCAGTAATCCCTGGCCACTGGACTGGAGCCCAGAAAACCGCCTCCTACCTTCCGTAGCTCTTTTTTGACTACCTGACTTGTCATGAGGTCACATGTAACTTGCCCAGAAAACCCCTTAAATCGCTTTCTAAAATTACGTCCTTCTTTGATGGGACACAACAACTTAGTAGAAAACCAAAACAACAACAGCGCATGTGTAATCTGGGGGAATGAACTGATGATACCGTTAATTACCTTTGCATGTAAAGACTTGTAGTTTTCTGAAGCCATGTCTAATTTGCTTTGCACCATCTTACAAGTTTCCATTGTACTAATATTATTGTTGTCTTCCACCACGTCATCTCTACTGCAGGATCTTGCAGCATCTAGCACCCTCTGGCCAGATATGGTGACATAACGCAAGTCTCCTTTATGGGAAATCACATCCTCGGAGAAGCTTTTTTGTCTCTGCAGCTTAGTCATGAGACCTGCAAAGTCCTCAGCTCCACTTTCCAAATGTCCTAGTTCATGTTTCGAGTCGTGAAGCCAATTCTCAAACTCAGTGTAGTCAGCCGTGAACTTTTCTAGCTCCTCTTGAACTGTTTGGATCATCTTCATTTTCCGCTCAGAGTCACACAACGTTGACTCATACTGGGCTTGTAATGCTTCTATGTTTTTCTGGAGCTTTTCCTTCTCGTCAGGTGTAAGATGGCGGCCTTGCTTCTCAAGTAGAGCTTGTGCGGATTGGGTGGCTATTATTACTGCCTGATGCTGAGACACGATTTTTTCATGCTGAGCCTGCAGACAATAAAACATAGTCAAAATCAAATTAATAGTTGAAAGAAGCTCTGCAATTTAAAGCTGGTTGTGATGCAGATCTATGTTAATCTGAGCTGTGTTCTTTGATATTAAAGTATAGGAGCAGCTTCCCTAACCGATACTGCATGCCTTTTTAAGGTTTCGGGTTGAGTTTACTGTTATTGATGGGACTTCAAATATTTCAACTGCAGATTGTGTAATGTGCAATGTGAACATGCTTTAAGGCTGTCGTCCTGCAGATTAATCAGATGCCCTTATGGAACGTACACATTACATCACAGCCAAGCTTTTCTAACATATAAAAGCAGAACAGTAATGTAGATCTTCAAAAATAACCATCCCCTTATTGTACCTTCACTTTTTGATACTGGCTATTTAAATCTTCTTCTTTAGGCTGTTCCTGGACGTTCATCACGTCAGATTTCCCATCGCACACAATCAGATTACCATTAACCTCTTGCACTCCGTCCAGTATAGACTGTATTTCTCTGCCTTTGTGATGTGTTCCATTTTGCTTAATGTCAGATTTCTTCTCGTGGTTTCCATTCTCTCCTTCATTATCCACACGTGACAACCAATCCAGCAGGCTTTCGATTTTGTTTTTGCTTTCTTCCAGTTGTTCTACAGCGGCGGACTACAGAAAAAAAACATTGGAAGGTTGAATTCAGCAATCAATACTAAAACTCTAAGGCTCGGTGCAGGTGACCATATGTTTTCTCATCTGAAAAAATTGGGTCGATTATGCAGATCAACTCTGATCAAACGATGATCATAGTGTGATCAGATTCTCTTGGATGTGGAGAAGATGGAAATTTTTTCCCTTGACTGGCTCTGTCCGAAGAAAAAAATCAAACATTTACACAGCCCGATAGGATAACATGTATATCTGTACATGCATAGGGACAGTTATGACATGGGTAAGGACACTAAAAGCCTTCCTCAATTATGGGATTTTACATTAGCCCATATGCAGTTTCTAGATAATATAAGTAATACAAGTCAGGAACCTTTTCTGTTTCTTTCTTGATGGCTGTAGTGACTGCCTTTTCAAGTTCCTTCTTGGATTGTTCTGCTTTCATACGGAGGAGCTCAAACTTAGCTCTCGCCTCTTTCAGTTTATGCTCAATGATGCATTTTTCTTCTGGGGAAAGTTTATCTCCATACTGCAATAGGAATTTTTCTGTGTTTTTCACAATCTCTGCAAGTTCGCTGGCGCCGGCCTGCACATCTTTCTGTAACTCCTACAAAATGCATGAAAAATAAATAAACTGGAGCAAAAGACTTATCATTTTCTAGATTATGAGTAACTCAAACTGGCATTGTTAAAATTCACACCATCTTACTCAAAAAGGGAGATCTTTCCAAATAATCCAACAAAACCAAACCCCCTCTATACAAGGTCATACAGCAAAACCAAATGAAATTCCTTAAGCCTTTTGACAAGAAAATTAGAAATACCACCGTTCTATAGCCCTAGGTTATAAGTAAATGGTAGTGTGGTGAGAGTTACTGAGCTTGGGTCCTGACCATACAGACAACGAAAGGGTCCATATTTCTAGGTACATGCTAGTGACTGTTAAAGAGAACGTGCCACAGAAGAAAAACAGTATTTACCTGTGCCATAGTGCTAATTTGTAGGTAAATATGGTTTTAATTATCTGTGGTCTTCTAACTGGAAGTGTGATCCATGTGAAGTACAGGTATTACACTCATGATGCAATTGCATATACCTTCCAGATTTGCATCACATAGAGCTTTACTAAACAGAGAGATAACTAGCAATATGATTACAGAATCAGACTATGCAGAACTAGTTTGTAGTCTTCTATAGAAAGGGTATAAGCATGCAACGTCTTTTTCAGGTGGATTCTAGGCACCCCATGAAATGAAGGTATTGCAACCCTAAAGCAGTTAAAATAAGTTGTCACAGGTGGCGCATGTGGTTTGTGGACCTACTGTGCCACAGTGCCAGATAGGCCTAGGAAGGGGCATAGCTAAGCGGCTACCTGGTGTTCGCTGGAGCGCCTGATAGTGGAGACCGACTGGGCTGCAGGTAGCCGCGAGGTACCACTCCTAGGCAGGCGCCGTTACTGCAGCTGCCGATCCCTGGGGTTGGGTTCACTGACATGGGGAGAAGTAACAAGCAGGTAACGGAGACTGATGGACAACTTGGATGTTGAAGACAGGTTCTTGTTCACACTCATAAATATCAGGAATCAATTATTGAGCTGGCCGCACTGGGATCAGGGACAACAGACACAGGGCTGGACACACTAGGACCAGATCAGTTATAGGTACCGCAGATGCGGTTTTGAGGTTAGTATATGACTGAAACATCGCCGAAGCCATCTCAAGGAAATGACTACCAGTGTTTGCTTGAAAAAACTCACCGGCTGCACCAGCATCTCAAAGTTGCGATGTGCACAAAGCCAAACAGAGGACTGCATTACAGTTGTTTGAAACGTATAGGATTAGCTGCTATAGGGTTAAGGACAAAAGAACAGATCACGACATTCTCCAAGGAACTCACTTAGATAAAGCATGCAAAGGAAAATGGTAGACAGCGTCCAGCAGGTGATGAGGTTCAAAACATCATTATTCAGTCATATAAAAGTTGCGATGTGTCGATCTGTCACAGCATACGTATGCATGAAAAAGATATGTGGCAGGTAGAAAGGTCGCATCCTTTATATGGCAGAATAAAGATGCTTTGAATCTTATCACCTGCTGGACGCTACTTTCTTATGCAAAAAAACGGAGACACTGATCGTAGATTTTATACTTAAGACTATTTGAAAAATTCATTATAATTTTTTTTAGATATATATATTAGATGACAATAAAAGAAAGTCTGAATTGACAGAAGCAGAAGAGAAAGTGGTTGGTGTGTTACCAAAAATATGCAAATTGTATCTGACTAAGTCAGATAATGACAACGCTGGAATTGTGAAATATAGTGAAATCCTAGAGACTCAGTCAGACAGCTGAATAAATCGGGTTGAGATTGGACCGCAATGCACCGACTAGCCGGTGGCTCTCCTGACCCGAGCGTGACAATTTCATATATTTCTATGCAGCTGTCACATTTAGGTCAGGAGAGCAGCCACGAGTTTCAGCATTGTTGTTCAATCTTGGTCTGATTTATATGGTCGTCTGAATGTGTCCTGACAGTGTGTACATTACTCACTGCAGAGACTCTCTGCATAAAATTTAACCCATTTTAAACTCTTCAAGACATGCACAAGTCGGAAGTTCGTGTATGGAGAGGGCTCACAGGGTAAGCCTGCCCCATACCTGGCAGATTATGGCTGTGCGTAACAGCCAGGACCTGACTGTAACAATTGTTAACTTCCTAATTGCTGTTGTCAAACTCTGACAGCCACATTCAACATGCGCTGGCAGGGAAGCATGCCATTCCAAACACCCATTGGTGCCCCCGTGAAAAGATCGCTGGTCCCAATGGGTTGCTATGGCAGCCAGGGGTGTGGTGAAGATCACCCTGCTTGTCATTATGGAGCTCCTTTAACCACTTTACTCCCAAGGGTGGTTTGCACGTTAATGACCGGGACAATTTTTACAATTCTGACCACTGTCTCTTTATGAGGTAATAACTCTGGAACGTTTCCATGGATCCCGGTGATTCTGACACAGTTTTCTCGTGACATATTGTACTTCATCTTACTGGTAAAATTTCATTCATATAACTTGTGTTTATTTGTGAAAAAAAATGGAGATTTGGTGAAAATTTTGAAAATTTCGCAATTTTCCAACTTGGATTTTTATGCCCTTAAATCACAGTGATATGGCACACAAAAAACTTAATAAATAACATTTCCCGCATGTTTACTTTACATCAGCACACTCTGGGAACCAACATTTTTTTTTTGTTAAGTTATAAGGGTTAAAAGTTGACCAGCGATTTCTCATTTTTACACCACCATTTTATTTTTAGGGACCACATCACATTTGAAGTCACTTTGAGGGGTCTATATCATAGAAAATACCCAAAAGTGACACCATTCTAAAAACTGCACCCCTCAAGGTGCTCAAAACCACATTCAAGAAGTTTATTAACCCTTCAGGTGCGTCACAGGAATTTTTTGAATGTTTAAAACAAATGAACATTTAACTTTTTTCACAAAAAAATTAATTCAGGTCCAATTTTTTTTATTTTACCAAGGGTAACAGGAGAAATTGGACTGCAAAAGTTATTGTGCAATTTGTCCTGAGTACGCTGATACCTGATATGTGGGGGGAACCACTGTTTCGGTGCATGGCAGAGCTCAGAAGGGAAGGAGCGCCGTTTGACTTTTTCAATGCAAAATTGGCTGGAATTCAGATCAGACACCGTGTCACGTTTGAAGAGCCCCTAATGTGCCTAAACCGTGGACACCCGCCACAAGTGACCTCATTTTTGAAAGTAGACCCCCCAAGGAACTTATCTATATATGTGGTGAGAACTTTGAACCCCCAAGGGCTTCACAGAGTTTTATAACGTACAGCTCTACAATTAAAAAATCATATTTTTTCCACAAAAATGATCTTTTCACCCCAAATTTTTATTTTCCCAAGGGTAATAGGACCCCAAAAGTTATTGTGCAATTTGTCCTGAGTACGCTGATACCCCATATGTGGGTGTAAATGACTATTTGGGCGCATGGCAGAGCTCGGAAGGGAAGCAGCGCCAATTGATTATTTTGCTGGAATTGAGATTGGACGCCATGTCGTGTTTGGAAAGCCCCTGATGTGCCAAAACAGTGGAAACCCCCCAGAAATGACACCATTTTGGAAACTAGACCCCCCAAGGAACTTATCTAGATGTGTGGTGAGTACTTTGAACCCCAAAGTGCTTCACAGAAGTTTATAACGCCCGGGCGTAAAAATAAAAAAAATCATATTTTTTCCACAAACATGATATTTAGTCACTAATTTTTTATTTTACCAAGGGTAACAGGAGAAATTGGACCCCAAAAGTTGTTGTCCAATTTGTCATGAGTACGCTGATATCCCATATGTGGGAGAAAACTACAGTATGGGCACATGTCGGGACTCGGAAGGGAAGTAGTGACGTTTTGGAATGCAGACTTTGATGGAATGGTCTGCGGGTGTCATGTTGCCTTTGGAGAGCCCTTGATGTGCCTAAAAGGGGGAAACCCCCCACAAGTGGCCACATTTTGAAAACTAGACCCCCCTAGGAACTTATCTAGATGTGTGGTGAGCACTTTGACCCCCCAAGTGCTTCACAGAAGTTTATAACGCCCAGGCTTGAAAATAAAAAAATCATATTTTTTGCACAAACATGATCTTTTAGTCCCCAATTTTTTTTATTTTACCAAGGGTAACAGGAGAAATTGGACCCCAAAAGTTGTTGTCCAATTTGTCCTGAGTGCGCTGATACCCCATATATGGGACAAAACTACTGTATGGGCACACGTCGGGGCTCGAATGGGAAGTAGTGATGTTTTGGATTGCAGACTTTGATGGAATGGTCTGCGGGTCTCATGTTGCCTTTGGAGAGCCCCTGATGTGCCTAAACTGTGGAAACCCCCCACATATGACCCCATTTTGGAAACTAGACCCCCCAAGGAACTTATCTAGATGTGTGGTGAGCACTTTGAACCCCCAAGTGCTTCACAGAAGTTTATAACTTAGAGCCATAAAAATAAAAAATAATTTTTTTCCACAAAAATTACATTTTTGGCCCCAATTTTTTATTTTCCCAAGAGTAACAGGAGAAATTGGACCCCAAAATTTGTTGTGCAATTTGTCCTGAGTAGGCTGATACCCCATATGTGGGGGTAAACCACTGTTTGTGCGCAGCATGGCAGAGCTTGGAAGGGAAGGAGCACCTTTTGACTTTTTGAACGCAGAATTGGCTGGAATTGAGATCAGACGCCATGTTGCGTTTGGAGATCCCCAGATGTGCCGAAACAGTGGAAACTCCCCAATTCTGACTTCAACCCTAACCCCAACACACCCCTAACCCTAATCTCAGCCCTAACCCTAAGGATGTGTGCACATGTGTGACAGCACATGTGAAAAAGACTTGGGTATACTAATAGATCACAGACTGAATATGAGTCAACAGTGTGATGCAGCAGCAAAAAAGGCAAATGCAATTCTAGGATGTATTAACAGAAGCATACAGTCTAGATCACGTGAAGTCATTATTTCCCTTCTCTCCTCTTTGGTCAGACCTCATCTGGAATATTGTGTCCAGTTTTGGGCACCACATTTTAAAAAAGACATCAACAAACTGGAGCAAGTTCAGAAAAGAGCAACCAGAATGGTGACCGGTCTGCAAACCCTGTCTTATGAGGAAAGGTTGCAGGATTTGGGAATGTTTAGTTTGCAAAAGAGAAGACTGAGAGGAGACTTAATAGCTGTCTACAAATATCTAAAGGGCTGTCACATTGTAGAAGGATCAACTTTATTCTCATTTGCACAAGGAAAGACTAGAAGCAATGGGATGAAACTGAATGGGAGGAGACACAGATTAGATATTAGAAAAAACTTTTTCACAGTTAGAGTGATCAATGAGTGGAACAGGCTGCCACGAGAAGTGGTGAGTTCTCCTTCAATGGAAGTCTTCAAACAGAGGCTGGACAGACATCTGACTGGGATGATTTAGCGAATCCTGCTTTGAGCAGGGGGTTGGACCAGATGGCCCAGGAGGTCCCTTCCAACTCTACGATTCTATGATTCTATGATTCTACGTTGCGGATTCTGCTGCAGATCTGCAGCGGTTTGACACCTGCTCCATTATCAGGTGTCAAAACGCAGGGGAAAACCGCAGGCTAATCCGCACTAAATCCGCAGGTAAAACACCGGTCATTTGACCTGCGGATTTACCTGTGGATTTAGCCAAATCTGTGCAGAAAAATCCGCACCAGAATCCGCATCGTGTGCACACAGCCTTACCCTAGCCCTAACCATAAGACTAATGGGAAAATGGAAATACATTTTTTTGAATTTTATTATTTTTCCCTAACTAAGGGGGTGATAAAAGGGGGTTTGATTTACTATTTATGGTGGGGTTTTTTGTTTGGCAGCTTCCGCACGCTAAAAGACGCTTTTTATTGTAAAAAAAAGTTTTTGCATCACCACATTTTGAGAGCTATAATTTTTCCATATTTTGACCCGAGTCATGTGAGGTCTTATTTTTTGCGGGACGAGTTGATGTTTTATTTGTACCATTTTTGGGCACGTGACATTTTTTGATAGCTTTTTATTCCGATTTTTGGGACGCAGAATGAACAAAAAACAGCATTTCATGAATTTCTTTTGGGGGATGCGTTTACACCGTTCCGCGTGTGGTAAAATTGATAAAGCGGTTTTATTCTTCGGGTCAGTACGATTACAGTGATACCTCATTTATGTTGTTTTTTAATGTTTTGGCACTTTTATGCAATCGCTTTATTCTGCGAGCTATAACTTTTTTATTTTTTCACTGATTACACTGTGGTGGCTGATTTTTTGCGGGACAAGATGACGTCTTCAGCGGTATCATGTTTATTTCTATAAGTCTTTTTGATTGCGCGTTATTGCACTTTTTGTTCGGCGGTATGATGATAAAGCATTGTTTTTTGCTTTGTTTTTTTTTTTTGAAGGGGTTAACTAGTGAGACAGTTTTATAAGGTGGGTCGTTATGGACGCGGCGATACCAAATATGTGCATTTTTATCTTTTTTTTATTTGAATTGGGGAATTTTTTTTTTTTTTTATTTTGGGATTTTTTATAAAATATTTTCACATTTTTTTTTTTTTTTTTTTTTTTTTTTTTAACTTTATTATATTGTCCCGGGGGGGACATCACTATAAGGTGTCAGATCGCTGATCTGACAGTTTAGACAGCACTCTCTCAAGATCAGCGATCTGACAGGCGCTGCTGCAGGCGTCCTCGTGCCTGCTCTCAGCAGGCACTGTGGAAGCCGCCTCTCTGCAGGCTCCTGAAGGCCCCCGCGGCCATATTGGATCCGGGGGCTTGCAGAGAGGAGACCCTCGGAGTAGTGATGGGCAGTCCGGCTCTTTTTTTGGTGATCTGGCTCACTCGGCTCCGCTCACCAAAAAAAGCTGGCTCTTTTTGGCTCAAAAAACAGCTCTTCTTGCAAAAAAGTGCTACTTTCCCGACTTTTATCACTCCAGTCCCTTCACTATAAAGCCTGGGCCTCATTATACAGCTGTACAGGAATCTAGTGACCCGCGGTAATTTGTCAATGCGGGAGCCCACACATTTTTTTACAACGAATTAACCCCTTAAATTAACACCTACACCTCCCAAATTTTACACATCAGCCCTCATCTAATTGCTAATGAAAGACATACAAAAAAAACCATGAAATGAAATGGTTTACTGTATGTAAACCATGTGTCATTTCATGTCGGGTTGGGGAATGATTTGACAAAAGCCGGCAATTGAATTAGCGGCTATTCTGCTATGAAGAACTCTGTGAAATATAAATATATATATATATATATTTATCTCGATGACATATATATATATTCTATGTGTCTATATCTATTCTTTCGTTTGTGTTATAAAACCTGTCAGTGTGATTTTACTGTATCGCGCACTGACTTGCCGGCTTTTCTAAAGGACACTGGGAGAGTATTTCTCGCAAGTCACACATCTGGTCCGTGTGTAATGCGTATTTTTAGCGCACCCATAGACTTGCATCGGCGTAAAACAGGCGTAGAACGCTGACAATCGCAGCATGCTGCGATTGGCACGGACCGTAGAATACAGACAAGAAATATACGGCTGATGGGAGCTGCCCCATAGAGAACCATTTGTCCGTGTGTAATGCGTGCTTTTAACGCCTCTCACTCGTCCGTATTCCTCTCTAGTGTGACCCCGGCCTAAGTATGATATCTGCACCATACACACACACATACAGATTACAGTATGGAAAAAAGCAGATTAAATAGTAAAATTAGTTAATTTAAACTTGAAACAAAATTGTCTCAATGCTCCCAACGTTTCCTCCTGGTTGTGCACAGCACTATACTTCCCAGCAAGTCACACAGAATCTGTCTGCAGCACTGGTTACATCCTAGCTTTAGCTGCAGTGAAGTTATAGTAATAATCATTGAGGTAGTATTGCATGTAGAACATGACCGCAAAAAAAAAAAAAAAAAAAGTCCGATGTGCCATTTAATTTCTCTCTCCTCTGATGTGTGATCACATCAGAGGAGAGAGAAATAGGGTCCCCGATCCATGGGCGCCACCATCTTCTGGTTAAAAAATAGCGGGCGCGTGCGCAGTGTGCCCGCCAAGATCTGCCGGCCGGCAGATTTCATTCATTCATTCAAAGTACATTTTGATAACTGTGATATCACATACAAGGACACCTGGGATACTGACTCAATTTTTTGGCCTGGTAGTATCCCTACCTTGCCACAGAGGTTGGGGGTTGCTGCGATCAGCACCAGCAGGGGATCAAGATGAGAGTAGTGTCTGCTCCCACACTGTCCAACTGTAAAAATAAGAATAAAATTAAAAAAAAAAAAAATCCATGTGCTCACCTGTCCTAATCGTACCCCCTGTAATGCTTTTGACCGCTGATGTAGAGGAGCCGGGGAGAATGATGCCTGCAGCGAGCGGGCCCTGGACCTCAGTGACTGACTGGACACTGCTCGCTAGGCGTAGCAGAAGTCCGGGGCCCACTCCCTGGAGGAGTCATTCTAACATGGATTACAGTGGGGGACACTTAGGACAGGTGAGTATAAGGATTTTTTTTATTTTATCCTTATTTTTACAGGTGGAGACATTGGGAGCAAACTACTACTCTCATCATTATCCCCTGCTGGTGCTGGGAACCATGATGAGGGCAGCGTTCAGCACTCGGAGCTTGGAACAGAGCAAACAGTACACTGAATCCCTTGGCTCCGATAAGTGTTGCACGGATGGCATTTGTGTGGGGTACGTGTCATACAGACTCATTGACTTGAATGAGTCCGTGTGATCCGTGCTGTCATCCACGACAAATGGTCTGTGGAAACACACTGACATGTGCGCAGACACATTCATTTTAATGGGTCTGTGTGTGTCGGTGACATCGGTACGTGTGGAAACTCTCACCACACGTACCGGAGATATGTGTGAAAGAGCCCTAATAAAGTGCAATTATTATTTTTTTTTATTTAAATATAAATGTGTCCGCAAAAGTACAATCTTTTTACATCTAAAATTAACATGATCTGTAAAAACTATACAAGAAAAAAAGAAGTAGTGAATGCCAAAATTGTCGGGTTTTGGTCACAATGCCACAAAAAATGCATTAAGTAATCAACGCATCATATGTATCCCAACATTTAATATATTTAAGTCCCAGATGTTTTGGAAAATTGCAACTCAAGTAATCTTTTTATTATGAGTTCTCAATTTTTTTCACCCCAATAAAATAAAAAAAACACAAGCCCGCACAACATCTTTCATTTTCCCGCTGACAAAGTCAAAGTTACAGCTCTCAGAAGAAGGGGAGGAGAAAAATGAAAGGGCAGAAATAAAAAAAAAAAAAGGTTACATTCCATGATTGCACACTTCAGGGGTTAAAAGCTCGGCCATGTCAGTTAGAGGCCGCCTTCTCATCTCTCCTCTTTTGGAACTTTCCTCACATTCCTAACCCCTATTTTTTTTCTCTTTTTTTTTCTTTTCTGTCCCTTTTTTTTTTTTTTTTTCCTTCATTTCTCCTCCTTCCCTGAGTTCTTTCCTTTCCTTCATTACTCTCTTCATATTCCCTCTCCACTCTCCCTCTATTTTCTTCCCATTTACTAAATCTCTCCCTCATTACATAAGTGCTACTTGTAGCCACCATGCTCACTAGTTACAGCCACACAGGCGCCCTGTTTCTCCTCTGCTCTAAGGCTGCGTTTCCATGGCGGTTTTAACCGCGCGATTTTGCCGTGAAAAATAAGCATCCCTTGCATTCCTATGGGATTCCGCAATGCTGTGCTAATGCTGCGGTTTTTACCGCAGCGGAATCGCTTCGCGGTAAAAACCGCAGCATGCTCATTAATTTGCGGAATCGCGGCGATCCCGCACCCATAGGAATGCATTGTTCCGCTTACTTCCCGCATGTGGCTGTGCACACCATGCGGAAAGTAAGCAGAACATTTGCGGATGGTACCCACAGTCCGGAGGAGAGGAGACTGTCCTCCGGGCTTTGGGTACCATATCCCTGTAAAAAATAGAATTTAAAAATAAAAAATATTGTTATTCTCACCCTCCGACGTCCCGCGCAGTCTTCCCGCTTCTCTTCACGCTCTCGTTCCCAGTAGTCCTTTGCGAAAATGCCCACGATGGCGTCCGTTCTCGCGGGATCGCGAAGTCTCGCGGTCATTCGCGCGACGTCATCGCGAATAACCGCAAGACATCATGATCCCACGAGAACGGACGTCATCGCGGGCATTTTCGCAAAGGATTACTGGGAACGGATGCGCGGGACGTCGGAAGGTAAGAATAACACCATTTTTTTTTTTTTTTTACATTCTATCTTTTACTACTGATGCTGCATAGGCGGCCTCAGTAGTAAAAAGTTGGTCACACTCGTCAAACACTATGTTTGACGAGTGTGACCAACCTGTCAATCAGTTCTCCAAGCGATGCTACAGATCGCGTGGAAAACGCTAGCATTTTGCAAGCTAAATACGCTTGCAAAATGCTAGTTTTTCCGCGGGAAAATCGCGGGAATTTAAAATGCGATTTTCCCGCGGACTGGAATTCCGGAATTCTCGCGGTAATTTCTGCGAGAGTTCCGGTACGTGTGCACTTAGCCTTACTCCTCACATCTCATGTCCCCATTGAGCAAGCGCCGCCCAGAGCCAACGTGCTCTTTGTTTAGATTTGCAAGCCACACAGGTGCCCAGGCCCTCTCCTGCTCTGACCCTGCATAGCTCTTGTTCCACTTGGCTACTCCTCCCCATGCTTTCCAAGCGTCACACCGTGCTCTGTATCTCCCCTCCCCCCAGCCTCTCACTGACTGTGAACATTTATAAACCGGGCTCTTTGAGCCTTTCACTCACATCACCGCAGACTCCTGCCTCCCACACGCTACCAGGTCAGTACAACAGCTCTTCTTGGCGTCCTGATTTCCCTCATCACCTTTATTTTCCTCCACAGCCCCTAACTGGGACTTTGCAATTAATCTCCCTGCTGTTTACCTTGAATCTTCTATTGAGGTCAGTACAGACTATACCTGCCATACTTTTCTGTGTTTGCCACTTGCCTCCACCACCCCCCTGTCATAATATTTATGAAGCATAATGTCTTAGATATATTAACTTTTGCGAATAGCCTGTGACACCCTCCAGTTTCTGTCTCCCTGACCAACTGGGCATTTTATAGATCCCTATGTTTTTTTTTCTGTATTCCCGAACATGTGCTGTATATATTGGGTCTTTTCAACAAACCCCTTCCCCTCCCCCCCTTCTATTAACCCTTTTTTTTTTTGTATATAATATCTCCAGTTGTTTTTGATACTTTTGTTCACCTAGTTCAGTGTTGTAATTATTTTCTACATCTTCTTTTGCAGTATGGTTTGAGGAAGACCTAGGATTAGGTCAAAACGTAACCATATAATACTCATCTTTGGAATATTTCTTTTTTGTTTGCGGTGTTTCATTATTTGATCTATTGGAAAAATCTCACATGAATTAAAAATCATAAAAAAACTTTCTTCAAAGATTATTTATTTTCTGAGTGTGACTGTCCATCCATTTACAAAGGCCTGTGTGTCAGTGTTGCTGACTTCTTATAATATTTTATATACCAGATGGTGACCTGATTCTACAATATGTATGTAGTTTATTTATGAAGTTTTAATAATGCAATAATGCACCCCCAATCCTGATATGCATGATCTCCCCTCCCCTCCCCTCCCCTTTCCTGGTCTGCATGGCCCCCTCACGCCCCAATCCTGATCTGCATGGTACCCTTCTCCCCCCTTTCCTGGTATGCAAGGTCCCATCACCCCCCCTTTCCTGGTATGCATGGACCCCCTCCACCCCCCTTTCCTGGTATGCATGGTCTCTGTTATAAAAAAAAAATACAAGAAAAAAACAGTTATATACTCACCTTCCGACGGCCCACGATCTCCACTCCACACGCCCGTCATCTCCGGTCTAAGGCGCAAGGCATTACTGGGACCGTGAGGTGAGTATAACCTCTTTATATTTTACTGATGCGCTGCGCCTGATTGAGCACTGCGCCTGCCGCTGATTGGTGGCAGCCACGACCAGTCAGCTGCAGGCGCAGCTTACCGTTACAAACATCTGCGCCTGTCGCTGATTGGTCGTGGCCTGGTGGCCGCGACCAGTCAGCGCCGCGGGTTTTCGGTTACAGATATATATAGATATCCCGGATCTGTCCACAGAGTTTCTCTGCCTCAGCTTTATATTATTACTTTCCCACTGTAGAGCAGCAGGAACTACAGAAAATAATGAGAGGGATAAGATGGCTGTCAGTGTCTGACCTCAGCGCCTTTGCTCTGCTCATCCTGCAGCTGCCGGACATCCACTGTTTTATCAGACAGTGACAGTCTCTGTGACTGCATATTGTGATCTATCACAGATCATGGGTGCACTCACTACACTGAGCAGCCAAACACAGTACAGCTATGTGTTCATGGGGGAGGAGCCCAGTCACAAGTCAAAGCATTGCCAGTCATCCACCCACTTGTACAAAGGGCTCTGTCTCCTCCTCAGCTCCTTCCAGCCCCCACTCAGGCGGGAGAGGCTTAAGTAAACAGCAGGGAAAAAAAAAAAATTGGTTCAGCTCCCAGTGGTGAGCCGATTCCCGTCGCTCACATGAAAGAGCCGGCTCTTTGTCTCGGTTCGTTCATGAACGACACAGCACATTGCGCTGCTCTGGGGGTCGCAGGGGAGCACGGAGGGAGCCCTCTCCCTGCGCTCTTCTCTCTTATGCCCCTGGTACACTGCGATCATGTTTGATCGCAGTGTGCCGGGTGTCAGCTGTAGTGATCAGCGGCGCTCCCCTGTGAGTGCCGCTGGACGTACTATTCCATCCTTGGGACTTAGGTCTCAGGGCACATGGACGGAGTAGTACGTCATAGGCTATGTGAACACGTTGCGGATTCCGCTGCGGGTTTTTCCGCGCGGAAACGTAGGTAAAACCGCAGGTAAAATGATCTGTGGTTTTGCCCTGCGGTTTCACAACTCTACTATGGTAAAGGTAGGAAACCGCTGCGGAATCCGCACAAACAATTGACATGCTGCAGTTTGTAAACCGCGGAAAAATCTGCACTGTCAGCACAGCGTTTTTGAAACCCCATAGGGTTTCATTGTACTGTACATGGTCAGCGGAACTGCTGTGTTTCCGCAGGGCCAAAACCGCTGCGGAAACGCAGCAGAATCCGCAACGTGTGCACATAGCCTAATGTAGGCAAGAGGTTAAAATCCTGCCTGGGGCCAGGCTTCAAAGGACACTGTGATTTTTACTATATGCAGCAATACCGTGGGATAGTTGAATATAGCACATGAGATCAGATGATCGCAGGTTCAAGTACCCTAAGGTGACTAAAGTTAAAAAAAAAAAAAAAAAAAAAAAAAAAAAAGTTTAAAAAGTATGAAAAAAATAAACATAGAAATCAAAAATTCCCCGCTTTTTTTCCCCCCCATTAAAAATAGATATTTAAAAAAACACATGTGGTATCGCTGGTTCAGAAAAGTCAGATCTATCAAACTATAAAAATTAAAACACTGTAAAAGAACGCTAAAATGAAGTTTTTTTGGTTGCTGCAATTCCACACAAAGGTAGTAACAAATGATCAAAACATCGTATCTATCCCAAAATAATATCAAAAACATTGTCTCATCCCACAAAAAAAAACTGTCACACAGCTCCATCGGCTAAAAAATAAAAACACTACAGGTCTCGGAAATTGTTGACACAACCCCAAAAAGTTTTTTTTGTAAACTTTTGGTTTTTTTTTTTTACCCCTAAAATAACAAACTGTACATATTTGGTATCACTGTAATCGTACTGATAAGCAGAATTCTAATGCAAGGTCATTTTTACCCCAAAATGCACATTGTAAAATCAATTCCCCAATTAAATGTCACAATTGCGGTTTTTAACAATTTCACCCCACATTAAGTTTTTTTTCCCCATTTTCCAGTACACTATGTGGTTAAATAAATGGTGTCCTTCAAAAGTACAACTCATCCTGCAAAAAAAACAAGCCCTAATGTCTATGTGGACAGAAGGATAAAAGAGGTATGGCTCTGGGAAGAAAGGGACGAAAAAATGAAAATGCAAAAAAGGAAATTGGCTGCATCACAAAGGGGTTAATATGATGACGCTTTTCACATACAACACAATCCAATACCTCGTACTCAGCCTGGCAATGCTGGAGATCAGCAGGGTTGTCCCGAGCTGTTAACGTGTCTTGGTGGCCAATAAGCCTGTTCTCTGTCTGGGTGAGCAGGTCACTGATTTCCTGCAGCTTATCTTTGTGCTCTTGAAGTTGTACCTCAGCGTCCTGCAGAAATGAAATAAAGTCAAGAATGAAATTACAATGTACAAGAACAGCAGATAAAAGTCACAAATAACAGTGTGCTGTAAACATGTTCACAGGGCTCGAGCAAGGCTACTGCAGTGTAGAAGAAAACATGGCGCTGATCTCAAAGAATTGCAACAGATAAGTTGAGAGAGATTTCAAAGCCTGACCATGCACAAGTTAAAGTAGACGGTTCAACTGCGCTGATGATCCCAGTGTCTTTCCATCCGGGAACCTGTGTTAATAATGATGCAGAAAAAGACATATCAAACAGATGTTAGTACTGAAATATGGATGGTAAACCAAGATGCACATTTAAACAGGATGCAAAAGATTATGTTCTATAAGCTTGGATGAAAATATTAAAGACCCTTCACCTTTTTATGTAACAGTTACCTCTTTTTTTCCAATTAGGGTCTTAAAGGAGTTTTACCAAGAACAAATCAACATTTGAATCAATAGATCATTCAATAATAATAATTTTCACAATTTGATGTGTTTAATAAAAATGTTCCTGTGCTGACCGTACAGGAACATGGTCTGATCATACCACAGCTCCTGGGCAGGGAGGATGCAAAAGAGCATACAGACAGGACAGCATGGGATCACAGCTCATTTTTTTGTGAGGTAAAACATTACTTTAAATCAGACATTGAAATGTTTTACTTCACAGAAAGAATCTGTGAGCCCATGATGTAATATCTGTATAATCTCTTTTGCTTCCCTCCCCTGCCCAGGAGCTGAGGTATGATCAGACCATGTTCCTGTACAGTAAGACACAGCCATTACACAGTACACAGCAGGGGCACATGTATAAGATTATCTCAGCACAGGAACATTTTATTTAAACACATTGAATTGTGCAAATTATTTTTTTTCCAAGATCATTCCTATTCATTGAGATACAATATGGGAGAACATGGTCAAATTCTGCGCTGCTGAATCACTGTAGTCCAAAGGTATTTTTAAAAGTGGTCTTTATTTAACATGTTTCAGAGTTTCAAAGAACTCCTTCATCAAGTAATACCACATAAGAATTGTATGTGGTATTTCCTGATGAAGGAGTTCTCTGAAACGCGTTGAATAAAGACCACTTTTAATAATACCTTTGGACTACAGTGATTCAGCAGCGCAGAATTGATCACGTTCTCCCATATTGTATCTCAACGCCCAGTCCCTCGTGGATCTGCGGCAGCGAATCTCTCCAACGCTTGTCTTAAGCTACATCTGGTGAGTGCTATTACCTTGCATTGACTACTTAATCTCGGATAAGACTCTCTTGCGTTATTTTTCTACAACAGTTTTCATAAGATCTATTCATTAAAATTTACTTTATCAGAGGGGAAAACCCCTTTAATTGCCTATAACAGTTTAATATTGCCACAATGGAAATCAGCTCCTCATGTACTGACTTTATGAGGAGCTACAGTGTATGTGCAGATTCTGCTCCGATAACCACCTGAAGAATTGCTAAAGAAACGCTCCAAAAAATGAACACAAGTATTTTTATGTAAAAACGACTTGCTGTCCTTTTGTTCAGTTTTTCAACTGACTTTTAGGCCTCTTTCACACATCAGTTTTTTGCCTTCAGGCGCGATCCGGCTTTTTTTGGAAAAAACGGATCCGGCAAAATGCAATGCCGGATCCGTTTTTTCCCCATTGACTTGCATTAGTGCCGGATCGCGCCGGATGGCATTGCGTTTCATCCGTTTTTTGCCGGATCCGGCAACTTGTCTCATTCCGGCGTCTTGAAAAAACGTCTACTGTAACGTTTTTTGTCTCCGGCGAAAAAGCCGGAAGCGCCGGATCCGGCGCTTCCAGCTTTTTGCTACAATGAAAGTCTATGGGCGCCGGAATGCGCCGGATCCAGAAAAAGACGGATCCAGCAACCGGATCCGGTTTTTTTAAGTCTGCGCATGCTCAGATCCAATTGGCCAGCCGCCAGGAACAGAGACGGATCCAGCAAAAAAACGGATCCGTTTCTACAGTTCTCCAAAATTTATGCCGGATCCGTTTTTTCTAAAAAAAGCCGGATCCTGCCTGACGGCAAAAAACTGATGTGTGAAAGTAGCCTTACTCTTCAGGTTTCTAAGAAATGAGCTGACCAATCTTCAGGTATCTCTCGCTGTGACGACGCCTTGAAGCTTTACAAACTAGAGATTTCTTCATTGTTGTGGATTTAAACAAACAAAAAAAAAAGAAAAAGATCCAGAAAATTCTAGGTAAAAAAAAGTCCCCAAAAAACGATGGAAAAATGCTCAAAAAGGGTTGAAAAAGCACTAAGGAAATAACAAAAAATGTTATTAAAGACACCTCAGGAAAAAAACTGGTGTTTCCTGAAACCTCTTACTCTTGAAAAACATGATGGAGTCATAAACCTGAAAAAGATGTGATGTGCACATAACCTTAGAAAAATAAATGCTTACAAACTGCTGAGGGCTTCTGTGTATACGTATCAATCTAAACAGGTAGAGCTGGAGGGTAATATATGGGGAACAGTAAAAACAGCAGTCTCCAAAGACTAATGAGGATTTTAAAAAAGTCTTCTGTTTTCCAATAGAATACACAGGAATCTCAAAGCATTGCTCTGTTTTTATAGTATAAAGCTGAATCACACAATGTTAAAAAAAAGAGGTAAAAAGTAATACCGTGTATACGCCAAGTTTTTCAGCCCCTTTTTTGGGCTGAAAAAGACCCTTTCGGCTTATACACGAGTCATACACCTGAAAGCCAGCGAGGGAGGGGGAGCAGGAGACATGATACTCACCCTCCTGGCGTCTGCATATCCGGCACTGCTACATCTCATTCCCGGCGTCTATCTCCCTTCCTGTCTTCTTCCTGTATGGTCACATGGTACCACTCATTAAAGTCATGAATATGGATGTCTCCACTCTCATAGGGGTGGAGCCGCATATTAATGACTTTAATGAGCAGTACCATGTGACCGCACAGGAAGAAGACAGGAATGGAGATACAGACGCTGGGACTGAGATGTAGCACAGCCAGCTATGCAGACGCCAAGAGGATGAGTAGTACTGGGGGAGGGTGAGCCAGCCATGCCATAAGGAGAGGTGAGTATGTCATTTTTTTTTTTTTTTAAATAGCAGCAGCAGCATTATTATATGGGGCATATATGGAGCATGTTATGGGACACCATTAACCTTTGTGCAGCATTATATGGGGCATATATTAATATGGAGCATGTTATGGGCCACCATTAACCTTTGTGCAGCATTATATGGGGCATATATTAAAATGGAGCATGTTGCATTTCCCACACTCAGCTTATACTTGAGTCAATAAGTTTTCCCAGTTTTTTTTGTGGCAAAATTAGGGGGGGTCAGCTTATACACGAGTATATACGGTAAATAACAAATTCACAATATTGTGGTAATTTTCCAATTGGCACATGTTTTTTTAGCAGATAAAATGCATAGTTCTAGCATTAATCAATTTGTCTTTTTTGTTTTAGAGGCTCATGCAAAATCTAAGTACAAATCTATTTTCTTGCTTCGATTTCAATAATAAAAGTTGAATTTACTTCTAAATAACAAGGTCACTGTGACGTCCGTCTGCGAGTCTGGGCTGCAGTAAGACAGCACTCCGAGCAACCCCGATACCCTTTACCCCTATACACAGATCTGGATTTACAGCAGAGCCCAGGAGGTAGCTGTCTGAATATGAGCAGCGGACCAGAGCAGGACGGTCGCCAGAAAGGGGTTAAAAAACGGGAACAAAAGCGTAGTCAGGAATCCAAGTCTAAACCAGGCGGGCAGCAGAGGTACAAAAACGGCAGACAGTAGCAGAGTCAAATTCAGGCCAAGGTCAGAGTCATAAACCGGGAGGGAGGCAGAGGTACAAAATCGTCAAGCAGGAGCAGAGTCAGAAATCCATGCACAGGTCAGAATCAAAGATAACAAATAACAAACTAGCACACTGAGGAAACCAAGACTATATCTGGCGGCCTGCAAGACCAGCCTCAAGGTATTTGAGAGATCAGATCATCCCTCACAGGTTCACGGTCTGATGACGTCATTAGGACCGTCCCCAGGACCAGGCCAGATGGTGATGCACCAACCCCTTCATGACCAACAGAGGAGCGCAGCCTGCGGCCGCCAGATGCCTGCGGAGGAGCCTTCTCCCTGATAGCAGTACCCACGGGCGGACCACGGCACCTCCCAGTGGCCGAGGCAGGAACAGCCGTCCCCGAGTTTGACCGTGACATGACAGTCCGGCGCTTCCCAGAGGCCGAGACCGGAATAGCAGAGCTCGGGTTTGACAGCGACGTGCCAGTCTGGTGCCTCCTAGTGGCTGAAGTAGGAACAGCAGTCCCCGTATCCGATGGTGACGTGACAGTCACTTAGGCTATGTTCACATTGTGTTCTAGACACATCATTGGCTCCATCGTGGCTTACGCTTGAAGCCCTGAAAAATGCCTGAGGTGGGGCCACTGACTTTAATGAAGGAGATGAAGTCATTGTGTGATATATCAGACATCATTTTCAGCAGTACTCGCCTATTTGAGAAAAGCAACAAAATGCAGTCGACCATGGCTTCATTAAAGTCTCCGTCGGCTGATATGCCCAAGTCCTATTTTCAGCACTACAGAAGTAAGACCTGACAGAGCCACTGCCGTGTCGCTAAAATGTGATGTGAGATGTGAATATAGACTAATAAATAAGGATGACAACAGCATAGACCAGACGGCAAAAAGGAGAAAATGCTTTGGCTAAAGGCACAAACCCACTACTGCAAATAACACAAAACAATCGCTGTTTAGCTATACAAAACTTAAGTTATGTTTCTGCTACGAAAGAAGTACAAGAAGTAATTTCCAAACCACTATTAGCAAGCACCCCATGCACCAGGAGTCAAACCTTCTGCTCATTCAGGTCTTGAGCTGCCAGCAGGCCACATTCTAAAGCTTCCATATGTGAAGAGATCCATTTTTGAGAATCCTGAAATCTCTTCTGTGTCGCATTCAGTGATCGTAATAGCTGCTTGCTCTGATTTGGTGAAAGATCCTGGGCATGTTCTGATATAAAGAACTGGGCATCAAAAGCTGTGGTCTCTAGCTCTATCTTTTGCACCGAAACGTCACTGCTGAGAGCCTGTGTGGGAAAACATAGCTGCAGCATTAAAGAACATCCTTAGAAAACATATATTACTACAAAATTGGGCAACAAAACTAATCAGAAGAAAAAATAAAAAACAAAGTCATACAATTTCATATGAAATCTTTTAAAAAAAACGTATAACATGAATTCCTCCGATATGTATCAATATTAAGCCCTTAGGGACCATTCTTATTTTGGTCCTTACCAGCTGCATGATGGTTTATTTTTAAATTTTTTTGTAAGTGGAATAAACAGAAAAAAAAAACTGCAACAGTTTTACAGCATTCAAGCAAACTGACGTGGTTTATCCTACAGGTTGATATGATAGCGAGAATACCAAATATTTCGATTTCTTTCCTTTATAACTATTGCTCATAAGTATTATTTTAAAAGAAAAAAAGAAAACAGCCTTTTTTGGCCTATCATTCTGGAACACAGATTGTTTCTCTTTTTGCAAAAAAAGAGCTGTGTGAGGACTTGGATTTTTTTGTGACAAGTTATAGTTTTTTTACTGATACTATATTTTGGTAGATGTAATGTGTTATAATTTTTTCTTAAATAATATATATTTAGTATATGTATAGAAAAATTGGAACAGCACCAAAGAAAATACCTCAACAGTGTGTACGCTTCCCCAACCAGCAATCAATTGGCTCCTTAGAATAAATACCATATATACTCGTATATAAGCCAAGATTTTCAGCCCATTTTTTGGGGCTGAATGTCCCCCCCCCCCTCCCTCTCGGCTTATACGCGAGTCATATACAGACGGGGTGGGCGGGGGAGCGGGGGTGTCAGACCACCACACTCACCTCTCCTGGCACTTCTCTGCAGCCCCCCGCTTCTCCCTCTGCCATCTGCTTCCTGCATTCAGCGGTCATGTGGTACCGCTCATTAAAATCATGAATATGCACATATGTAATGAGCGGTATCACGTGACCGCTGAAGACAGGAAGCAGACGGCAGAGGGAGAAGCAGGAGCTGCCGCTGCAGAGAAGACCGTGCAGCCAGGAGGGGTGAGTATGACGGGGGCAGAGCAATATTCACCTGTCCCCGTTCCTAGCCCTGCACCGCTGTGTCTCCGGGTCCTCCTGCTGTGACGGCAGACGGCGCGATGACGTAGTCAGTGTGCGCCCTGTGCTGTCACTGCAGAGAGCCGGGAGACAGAGCGGTGCACGGCTTGGAACGTGGACAGATGAATATCGCCGGTGCTGGGGGCTCAGGACACCGGCACCTGGCCCCCCAGCGATGGAGAGGTATGTCATTTTTTTTTATCGCAGCAGCATATGGGGGGTGTTTATGGAGCATTTTCTTGGGCCAGCATTAACCCTTGTGCAGCAGCATATGGGGGTATTTATGGAGCATCATTAACCCTTGTGCAGCAGCATATTATGGGGGGTATTTATAGAGAATCTTATGGAGCAGCATTAACCCTTGTGCAGCAGCATATTATGGGGGGTATTTATGGTGCATCTTATGGGGCAGCATTAACCCTTGTGCAGCAGCATATGGGGGGTATTTATGGAGCATCTTCTTGGGCCAGCATTAACCCTTGTGCAGCAGCATATGGGTGGGTTTTTATCTATGGAGCATCTTTTTGGACCACCATTTAACCCTAGGCTTATATGCGAGTCAATAAGTTTTCCCAGTCTTTTGTGGCAAAATTAGGGGGGTCAGCTTATACAAGGGTCATCCTTATACACGAGTATATACGGTAGCCATAAAAAGGGAAACAGCACAAAAATATAAATAAAAGTGAACTTTAATGCTATATATATATATATATATATATTGTGAGGTAGCGCTGTCATTCAAGTAGGGGATACTCGCTCAGCAGCCACAAAATCAGATCCGGCACAGGTTTTCCATAAACCAGTATAGTCCATGCGGTTTATTAAACATCATAAACCATGACCAGCAATATATAAACGGCATAGCGTCCATGACAGAGCTTCACTCTGTTAGCAATGTCCAATACGCAGGCTTTTCAGCCTCACAGTTATATCTCACCCCGTCAGGGTTCTCTCATGGCTGCTTCTCCATACTGCAGACATTCATTCCCTCCAGGGAACTCTCAGGCACTTGCAGCCATTACTCACAGCGTCCACACGTGCTGTCAGGCAGGAAGCCCCATCTCAGCGGGACCTTCCACACTGGACCAACCAGGTCCCAGGATTCACCTCATGTGACCTACCCTGGCCACATTATATGGTCCATAGCCACGCCCACCGGGTCACATGACTATGACCTCATGACAGGTCCTTCACACACACATATACACTTTACAACAGCATTATTAAACACACCCCCTGGGTGGGTTTATAGGTAACTAGTCCCTAGCACATTGAACCAGCACCTCAGCAGTATCACTGCTGATTAACACACACATAAACCTCCATCTCAAGCCCACCCACCTTGAAATAAATAACAGTCATTCAGTATCTTGCCATTCATCCACTCTCCTGGGACATCCATACAGCGCCCCCTAGTGGACATAGTGGTCACTACACCACTATATATATATATATATATATATATTTTATTTTTTTTGAGTAAAATGTAAATTGCTCTTTTATTCTATAAACTTCTGATAACATGTCTTCACATTTCCAGGCACTAAATTTTGGATTTATTTTCAGAAAATGAGAAATGGTCAAAATAACAAAAAAATGCAGTGCTTGCAGACCTCAAATAATGCTATGAAAGCAAGTTCATAATCATTTAGAAACAAAAACACTAATGTTTTAACTCAGGAAGAGTACAGAAATCAATATTTTGTGGAATAACCATGAATTTTAGTCACAGCTTTCATGCGTATTGGCATGCTTTCCACCAGTTTTTCACACTGCTTTTGGGTGACCTTATGCCACTCCTGGTACAAAAATGTAAGCAGTTCTTCTTTTGTTTGATGGCTTGTGTCCATCCATCTTCTTCTTGATTACATTCCAGAGGTTTTCAATGGGGTTTAGGTCTGGAGATTGGGATGGCCATGACAGGGATTTAATGTGGTGGTCCTTCATCCACACACTGATTGACCTAGCTGTGTGGCATGGCACATTGTCTGGAAAAACCAGTCCTCAGAGTTGGGGAACATTGCCTGAGCAGAAGGAATCAACTGTTTTTCCAGGATAACCTTGTATGCGGCTTGATTAATACGTCCTTCGCAAAGATTAACCTCCCCAATTCCAGCCTTGCTGGAGCATCTCCAGATCATCACCGATATTCCATCAAATTTCACAGTAGGTGCAAGACACTGTGGATTGTACGCCTCTACAGGTCTCCGTCTAATTAGACCACCAGGTGTTGGGCAAAGCTGAAAATTAGACTCATCGGAGAAGATTACCTTACTCCAGTCCACTATGGTCGAATCCTATGGTCTTTTACAAACTTCAGCCTGGCTCTTCTTTGCTTCTCATTGATGAAAGGCTTTTTTTCTAGTTTTACATGACTTGAGCCCTGCCTCTAGGAGCCTGTTACGAACTGTTATTGCCGTGCACTTCACCCCAGCTACTATTTGCCATTCCTTTTGTAGGTCACTTTATGTCATTCTGTGGTTGCTGAGTGATATTCGAATAAGATGATGGTGATCACGGTCAGTGGAGAGTCGTTTTCGCCCTCTGCCGATCTGTAGCTTTGTTGTCCATAATACCTGCTGCTTGACCTTGTTGTAATGGACTACAGTCTTAGAACTTTTAAGGATGGAGGCAACCTGACACTCACTGTATCCCTCTGCTAGTAAAGCTAGAATTGAACCCTTCTTTTCCTCACTCAAGACTTGAACTCCTTTGGCACGGTTAAAAATTATTTGTTCATTCCCATTACCGTATTTACTCGTGTATAAGCCGAGATTTTTCAGCCCATTTTTTTGGGCTGAAAGTCCCAAATCCCCCCCCCCCCTCTCGGCTTATACGCGGGTCATATACCGGGGGGAATCGGCGGGGGAGTGTCAGAGATCATACTCACCCCCTCCTGGCTCGTCTCTGCAGCCCCCCTGTTTGTTGCATGTTCTCAGCGCCCCTGCTCTTCCTCCTTCAGCAGTCACGTGGTACCGCTCATTAAAGTCATGAATATGCACATATACATGAGTTTAATGAGCGGTACCACGTGACCGCTGAAGCAGGAAGAGCAGCGGCACCTAGAACATGGAACAAACAGGGGGGCTGCGCTGCAGAGACGAGCACCAGGAGTGGGTGAGTATGAACGGGGGGAGCCATATTCACCTGTGCCCGTTCCACCGCTGCTCTACTGTCTTGAGTCCTCTGCAGTGACATTAAGGTCAGAGGGCGCGACGTAGTTAGTACGCACCCTCTACCTGAACAGTCACTGCAGAGCCGGCAACGCTGATGAGCAGGAAGTGAGTATACAGTTTTTTGGGCTTTTTTGTAACGAAGGCAGCGGCAGCAGCAACATGATGGTGCCACTCACTGTGCAGCACAACTGGGGTCACTCACTGTGCAGCATTATCTGGGGCCATTCACTGTGCAGCATTATCTGGTGCCACACACTGTGCAGCATTATCTGGGGCCACTCACTGTGCTCATTATCTGGGGCCACTCACTGTGCAGCAAAACTGGGGCCACTCACTGTGCAGCATTATCTGGGGCCACTCACTGTGCAGCATTATCTGGGGCCACTCACTGTGCACCCTAGGCTTATACGCGAGTCAATAAGTTTTCCCAGTTTTTTGGGCCAAAATTAGGGGGGTCAGCTTATAAACGGGTCGGCTTATACACGAGTTTATACGGTACTTTTGGGATATTACTAGCACTTGTTTTGCCATCCAGCTTTTCCTATTGCAAGAGGACTGTGAACACCACAGCAGGGTTTATTATACTTTCCTTTATTAAATAAGATTTGATTCAGGTAATCACCTAATCAGAAGCACATTAAGTAGAATGAGGTGTACTCTGGTTGGAATTCAACTGACACTGGAATGAAATGGCTGTCCGACATGTAGAGAAGCTGATTTTTAGATTTTTATAAAACTGTACCGTGGTCTCTTAATTTTTGCCAGAGCTGTACATATATATAATTTTAAAAATATTAAATATTCTAAAAAGGAAAATGGGTTGATGCAAAAGTTTCGGCACTCTGCATAGTTAGTACCTAGTACATTAAACTGCCAATGGCAAGTGTCTGCATTATATTATTATTCAAGTAACAGCATAGCAGATTATTGACAGACACAAATAGAAGAACAATATGGACAGTCGCAATTAGAAGAAAAAACTGAGCAGTAGCTCCAAAATAGGCGACCACAAAACCCAAGATAAAATCAGTGGTTTTTATTAGGACAAATCCAGATACAAAAAGGGGGGGGGGGGTGGACAACGGAGTGCGGGAATCCGCACAAACCGCTTGGGTAAAACAAGGGGTACTGGCCAGTCAGAATCATTACATCACACATATAGAAATAAAGTGCATAAATTGTCACAAAGTGCATATAGTACATACATGTGTATGATCAAAATAAAGGTGCACCGCCAGAGCAATTATATTATAACTCCATCATCCAAAACAAATCATTACCAGATAACAGGTGAACATTTCACCATGGTTAAATTAGGTGAAAGACGCCCAAGGACGCATAACAAATATGAAACATGAGTGTTTACCGAGGGCCGCCCAGCAGCAAGGATGAAAATAAGGAGCAAAGTATTTACCTAATAGGCGGAAGGCACAGGTTCCAGCAGTCCAGTGACACACCCTAGTTAGTACCTAGCAGCACCATACTTTGCAAGGACCACAGCTTGTAAATGCTTTTTGTAGCCAGCCAAAAGTTTTTGAATTCTTGTTTGAAGGATTTTCATCCATTCTTTCTTGGAAAATTCTTCCAGTTCTGGGATATTCCTGGGTCGTCTTGCATGCCCTCCTACTTTAAGGTTTAGCCACAGATTTTCAATGATGTTCAGATCAGGGGACTGAGAGGGCCATTGTAAAACCTTCAACCTGCCCCTTTGGAGGTAGTCTACTGTGGATTTTGATGTGTGTTTAGGATCATTATCCATTTATAGAAGCCATCCTCTTTTCAACTTCAACTTTTTTAAAGATGATGTTATGTTTGCATCAAGCATTTGTTGAAATTTTATTAAATTCATTCTTTCCTCTAGCCGAGAAATGGGTCTCCGTGGATTTGGCTGCAACACAACCCCAAGGCATGATTGATCCGCCCCCATGCTTAATGGTTGTCCAAATGTTCTTTTCCTGAAATTCTTTGCCCTTTTTTCTCCACACATACCTTTGATCATTGTGGCCAAATACTTCTATTTTAACTTCATCGGTCTACAGGACTTGTTTTCAAAATGAATCAGTCTTGTTTAGTTGTTCTTTTGAATACTTCTGATGCTGAATTTTATGGTGAGGATGCAAGAGATGTTTTCTTCTAATGACTTTTCCATGAAGGCCATATTTGTGCAGGTGTCTCTGAACAGGAGAACAATGTACCACAACTCCAGAATCTGCTAAATTTTTCTGAAAGTCTTTTGAAGTCAAGTGGGGGATTCACAACCTTATTGTTGCAAAACATATTGATGGCATTGGTTACAACAGAATTTCTAAACAACTGAAGACTGCAATGAGCCCTGTTGGGGCCATAATCCAGAAGTGGAAAGAACATAATTTCACCATAAACCGGCGATGACCAGGTGATCACCGCAAGATTTCAGACAGAGGAGTGAAAATAATTATCAGAAGAGTTGTCCAAGAGCCGAGGACCGACTGTGGAGAGCTACAGAAAGACCTGGAATCAGGAGGTATATTTGTTTCAAGGAAAAGTATAAGCAATGCGCTCAACCGCCATGGCCTGTGTGCATGCTCACCACGCAAGACTCCATTACTGAACAAAAAACATGTTCAAGCACGTTTAAACTTTCCACAATAACATTTAGACAAGCATCTGAAATCCTGGGAGAATATAGTTTGGTCAAATGAGACCAAAAGTGAACTCTTTGGATGTCATATTACACACCATATTTGAAGGTCAAAAGGCACTGCATATCACCATAAAAACACCATACGAACAGTGACAGTGAAGTTTGGAGGTGAGAACATCATGGAGTAGGGCTGTTTTTCAGCTTACGTCACTGGCAAACTTCATTGAAGCAAAAATGAATGGACAAATGTACCAAGACATTCTTGATAAAAATCTGCTGCCATTTACCAGGATGATGAAGATGAAATGAGGGTTGACACTTCAGCAAGACAATGATTCTGTTAGGAGCCGGGTTCCGGTCACTGCACAGCGGGAATCTCGAGCCTTACTTCCGGCGGTCTCCCATTCCTCTCCAGCCGCAGAGGAAGTTGCTCAGCAAACTCGTCGGTCTCGGCACTCTGCCCAGACCAGTTCCGTGGGTTTGCTTGCTGCTGCCACCTCTGGCACAGCTACGGCAATATATGCTGTTCAGCAGCGAAATTCTCCAGGGACTAAGTCCTCATGTCAGGCCACTGAGCATGCTCGTGGAGTGATCTCCCATTGGGGATCGAAGGTCACGTGCTCTGGTCCTGCTCCTGTTCGGATTGGCCCATCCGAGAAGCCAGGAAGGTCCCGGACGCTCGCGGCTATAAAAGGTTTGCATGGCCACTCGGCCGTGCGCTAGGATAGACTGTATTTTCAGACTATAAGGAGTGAGTGATGAATGCACGTATGAATGTCTCTGGTGACTGACTCATTATGAAACCCCTACCCTTGCTACGCATGTGTTGTGCAGCCTAGCCTGCTAGCGCCCAGGCATAGGCGTAGGTAGGTCTGAGTCTGAGTCAGTCTTTAGCCATCATCAGTGACTCGGCATGCCTCAGTGCAAGTGCTCCATACTCCACAGCCAGCATCTATAGCGGCGTTCGTGGCAGCGACGCCGCACGCCCAGTGGGCCTAGAGGGACTCTAACCCCGTGTCCATGGGGTAGAGTTCTGTGGCCGTTTGCTGTGCGCCCCTTGGGCCGGGCTCTGTGAGCTAAACAGACTCCAGCATCCACGTTCAGCGGCTGTGTGGTTCTGTGAATTAACAGTGTCCGCTCCTGTTCACACTGGGTGACGTAACCTACGTGTGACTGTTTTCACGCCGTTCTATTCTTCCGCCATTGTCTAGCAGAAGTGTACCACCTCTGCACGATGGACCCCGGGCTGCGAACGCACCTACTACTACTTTATAATTTAGTGTGTTCCGCCAGCATTAACAGATCCCAAACACACAGCCACGGAAACTCTCAATTGGTTTCAGTGAAAGAAAATAAAGCTGCTAGAATGGCTCAGTCAATCACCTGATCTGAATCCAATAAAAAATTTATGGAAGAAACTAAGGCTTTGAATCCATAGAGGGAGCCCACAGATGAACCTTCAGGATATGAAGTGTGTTTGTGTGGAAGAAGAGACACAATCGCATCTGAGCAATGCATGCAGCTAGTTTCTCCTTAAAGGAGGCATATTGAAAATGTCATCACCAACAAAGGTTTTTTGGACGATGTATTAAATAAATTTAAGTACGCTTGTTCAATAACTTTTCCCTGTGTCATTTCTCATTATTACACATTACCTAACTTATGGACATCTATAGCTTGAGTCCTTTGTCTGTTTGGATTGGATGGGTTGTTACAGACATCTGATGAGAATTTCATGTCAATAGCACCTTTAGAAATCTGAATAGCAGACCCCTTGTGCCTCCTACGGACATTAAGCATGAACTGATTCGATCTGGAGCCAGTGGGTGGTGTATACTGCAGAGGAGGCGCTATCCATTTTTTGTATTCACTTAGTGTCAGCCTCCTAGTAGCAGCAGCATACACCCACGGTCCTGTGTCCCCCAATGTGGTGAAGGAGAAATATATTAACCATATTTTGTGGATTTATAAGACGCTCCAGATTATAAGCCATACCCCAAATTTTGAGGAGAGAAATAGGACAAAAACTTTTTTTAATAAAATGGTGGAGCTTCTTATAATCCATGCATCTTATTGCTTACTGGGGGTGGTGGCTGCAGTGAAGCGGGGTCCCAGGGTCGCTGCTGTAGGATGCAAGAGTGTTGCATTGCTGCAGGCTGGGACGAGGGGTTGCTCCAATGTGCGGCGCACCGCTGCGGGTGTCTGGTGTTGCGGGTATCTCCGATGCTGAGGAGGCTCTGACAACATTTTGTGAAAGGCTAAAAGCCCCCGCAGTTCCATGATTTCCTATGCAGTGGACTCTGTGAAAATGGCTGCCGGTGGCGGCGCATGTGCAAATGGAGCTCTCGGCATCAAGATCTCAACAGATGAAAACTCAGCGCTGAGATTTCAGTCCACTGCATAGGAAACCGTGGAAATGCGGGGGCTCTGGCCTTTCACAAGATGTCGACAGAGCGTCCGCAGCACCGGAGACACCCACCGCAGCACCGGAGACACCCGCCGCAGACCCACAGCACCGTGCCGCACATCTGAACACCCCCTCATCCCAGCCTGTGGCCTGCAGCAATGCTCCACTCTTGCCTCCTTCAGCAGCGGCCCTGGGACCCTGCTCCACCGCGACCGGTAAGGTACATCTGCATTATAAGACGCACTCCCATTTTCCCCAAAAAATTTTTGGGAAAAAAGTGTCTTATAATCCGAAAAATACAGTACTTAGAAAATTATATATATACACTGTATATAAAAAAAGACAGATAGCAGCACAAACTTGAGCATATTTTGGGTGCAACACTTCCTGAGTCGTGCGGTTGTCCAACGCAAAATATAAATGAAAAAAAATCAGGCAGCACTCCAGTTCAAGGTAAAATTGTGGGCTTTAATCCAGCACCTTGAGGTGCAACGTTTCAACCTCACAGCACGGTCTTTGTGCTTGACAAAGACCGTGCTGTGAGGTCGAAACGTTGCACCACTGGGAGGTGCTGGATTATGGCCCACAATTTTATCTTGAACTGGAGCGCTGCCTGATTTTTTTCTATATATATACACACACATATATATATATATATATAAGACACATATGCATGTTTTTCTCAATATCTGACATGAAATCAGAGTAAACCTTTCCCATTTAAGGTCAATTAGGCTTATTATGCTTACGATATGATACACTTTATTAATCCTGAGGGAAATTATCAAAAGTTTACATACATTTCATTATTATTTGGTACCACTTCCCTTAAACTGAATGACTTGGGTCAAACGTTAGGAATATCCTTCCACAAGCATCTCACAATAGTTGGTCGGAACTTGGGCCCATTCCTCCTGACAAAACTGGTGTAACTGATCCAGGTTTGTAAGTCACCTTGCTTGCACCTGCTTTTTCAGCTTTGCCTATAAATTTTCAATGGGAATGAGATCAGTGCTTTGTGATGGCCACTCCAAAACATTGACTTTATTATCTTTAAGCCACTTTGCTAACATTTTGGCAGTATGCATCAGGTCATTGTCCATTTGGAAGATAGATTTCTGCCCAAGCTTTAACTTCCTGGCTGATGACTTGACATGTTGCTTCAGTATTGCCACATAAACTTATTTTCTCATGATGCCATCTATTTTGTGAAGAGCACCTGTCCCTCCTCCTGCAGCAAAACAACCACACAACATGATGCTGCCACCCCCATGTTTCACAGTTGGGATGGTGTTCTTAGGTTTCCAAGCTTCTCCCTTTTTCCGCCAAAAATAACGATGGTCTTTCTGCCCAAAAACTTCCATTTTAGTTTCATCAGGCCACATGACATGGCTTTTTTATGTTTATTTTGGAGTAATAGCTTCTTCCTGGCAGAGTGGCCTTTTAGCCCATGCTGATACAGTATTCGTTTCACTGTGGATATTGATACAATCTTACCAGCTTCTGCGATAGTCTTCACAAAGTCTTTTGCTTTTGTCCTTTGGTTGATATGCACATGTCGGACCAAAGCAGGCTCATCTCTGGGACACAGAACCTGTCTCCTTCCTGAGCGGTATGATGGCTGGACACTCCAATCTTGTTTGTACTTGCGTATAATTGTTTGTTCAGACAAACGAGGAACCTTCAGGTATCTTGAAATTGTACTGAAGGATGAGCCAGACTTGTTCAAGTCCACAATTCTCTTCCTGATATCTTGGGTGATTTCTTTAGAGTTTCCCATGATGTTATACAAACAAGCAGTGTGCTTCAGGTGTGCATTAAAATTACATCCAAAGGTGTGTCTCTAACTCAGATGTTGCAAAAAAAAATTCAGAAGCTTTCAAACAAATGACATCATCATAGGAGCAGTCCAGAAATGAAAAAATGCATAGTAATCTTAGTGTATGTAAACTTTTGACTTTGCAGTAAGTATTAAAAATGCCTTAAAACATTCTCTCTCTCTCATTATTCTGGCATTTGGCAAATATTAATAATTATGGTAATACTAACTGACCTAAAATGGGAAAGGTTTATTCTGGTTTCATGCCAAATATTGAGAAAAACATGCATGTGTCTTTTTATATAGTGTATGTAAACTTCTGGTTTCAACTGTGTATATAGCTATATATATATATTGTAGGGATGTGACTCGCTGAGGTGCAGCGGGAGACAATCATGAGGCAGGTTCTTCCCAAAGTTCATGAGGTTTATTTGCTCCATAAACCATAAATCAGCGTATCACCAAAATAGCCTCTAGCTTAGGCACAAAAGAACATAAACGTCCGTGGCTTCAGACTCGGACTGAGAGTCTCAGCACATGCTGGGAGGTGTAGTCCTCCCCATATACAACCTCTGTAGTGTCCCACCTGGACACATGGAAGTCTGTCCACACTCAGACAGACTCCCTCACACTCTCACACTCTGACAGACTCCCTCACATGTGCCAAACACCTCAATTACATAGCCCTGTAACCACACCCACAGGTGATCACATGGCTATGACATCACTAAAGGTTGTATAGACACACACAGGCTTCCCTGACACAGTGTAACAGAAAGATCAGCAGTACCTCTGCTGATCAATACACCCTGGAGCCTGCATCCCAAGGCCACCCACCTTGAGACCCATAATGGTCATTTAGGACAATGCTCCTGTTACCACACTGAATGTGCCTGTACACCCGTCCTGGGACACCCACACAGCGCCCCCTAGCTGACATAGTGGTAACTACACCACATACCTCCACCCTCTGTTCAAACTTGTGGGGTTGAACACATGACATCACCCAGGGATCTTGAGACCTGGCACCCATGTCACCTTGCCCTACCAGTCGGGAGGACCATCTCCGTCTGTTTCGGTAGTCATACTGCATATTTACGTTAGGCCTCCCCTGTCCCCAGCGGTCAGTATCTCGGCCTTGGGCTTTGGCCTTCCCGTCAACGTCCGTCAGTGTGACCAGACACTCTTTAGTCTCCACCTGTCTGCAGTGTGCTTCATCACGCGACCTTTCTCTCACTGGCTGGCTCTCCCAGTTCGCACGGTCATGAGTCCCACGTCCAGCTGGGCCAACTGGCTGGTCTGAGTCTGACCCTCTGTCGCTATGTCCACCGCCAAGTCTCGGGCCTATGTTACTAAGATTAGACCGGCCACTTGCGGACTCTCGACGTTCTTGCCTTCGACTACCTGTCCTTTCATTCCTTGGAGGATCCCTTCGGGTCCTTACACCTTGGGTTGGAGGTGGACGCCACCTGACGTTCTCTATCTGCTCATTCATCTGCAGTCGATCCTGTCTTAGCTGCTCAATCTCCTTCAGGTACGCTACCCGATATTCCAGGAGCATGCGAAGCTTCCCAATGCTTTCCACTGAACCAACCACAATGACAGGAACCATGTCATCTTCAACAATGACTTGGATTTCACCAGCAGGTGGGATCCTCACTCTCTTCACACTGGATCGATTCACCATCTCCTGCATCACCTTTCCAAGTCTGCCAACGACTTTCCCCACCAGATTTCTGGGTACCGGAATTACGTCTTCCACAAAGCCCAGCCGACTTTGTGCTTCCCTTGCAAGCTCCAGACGTCGAGCGGCTTTCCAATTACGCTTCACGAGCATCTGTTTCGTGCGGAGACATTGTAGGTGCATCTCCTTCAGGACAGCCACCCTTCTCTCTGTGTCTTCCGTTTCTGCCAGTATCACCAACTGGTCTGCTTCTGGTGCCCAGCTCACACTATAGGCCTTTACTGCCTTTTTAAAGGTCTCATGCACACCTTCGCTGGCACACGCTTCTCGCACGTCTTCGGGTACCTCCATCACGCACTTGAAGGTCATGGACTTGCTCTCATCCTGGACAGATGGCTCTGGGTTCCCCACGGACACTTCCCTCAAGGTATCTGCCATGACCGGGTGACTGTCTTGTGCAGCTCTTGGCTCACCATCTTCCTGAGATTTACAGTCTTCAGGACCCTTTTCCAAGATGGGCTTTGGCAGTTCTGCCTTGCTATCAGTTGGGCAAGGCCGCTGTACGTCTTCGCCCATCCACTTCTTCTCCTGTAGAAGACCTTTTACTACTCCACTGAGTTCTTGCAGAACTTTATCTCGCTCCTCTGCCAGGTAGCGACGCTCATCCTCTCTCCTGAGAATCTCCTGTTGATGCTTCTCTTGGGCCTCTCTGAGCCCCTCCATATCTTCCAACAGGGTCTTGTTCATGGTTTTACAAGCAGACAGGTGACCTCTGAGCTCAGAGACTTCCTTCTCCAGCTCATCCACTCTGTGCTCAGCTGCTTGCCTTAGGACTCTTTCCCGTTCGACATGTTCTGTTACAGTCTCCTTTATCAGCTGTATCTCACGATCTTGTTCTCTTTTGTCCATCACGTGTCGCACCACTACCTCTTTAATTATATCGTTAAAGGGTACCACTGGGTCAGTCACCCCAGTCGAGTGAACCCTCCAGTTACCGTCCAGCACCAATGTGTCTAGTCCAGTAGTCTCATCTCCCAGCCCACCATCTGTCTTATCACGAGACGTCAGGTCCGTCAGTTGGGCAGATGTACTTCTTCCTCTGGTCAGTTCTACCTCTGACCTGTCCATGTCAGGAGCCGTCACTGTCTCAGTGTCTGCTTGTCCCACAGTCGAAGCATCTCCATCGTCAGACCAAACGTCATCAAACAAAAGAAAGTCCCGGCCCCTCTCCCAGGCATAGACTAAGTCCCGTGGTATTCCTCTACCTTGGCACTCACCACCTTTGGTCCCCTCAAACACTACTGTGTCTACTGCGTAGTTCACCGTGACCCCGTGTTTACAGCGAACCCTGACGTTTTTCTCGGTCAGAGAGAAAACGAGAGGAGTTCCTGTCAGAGTCACCTGACTCTCTGAGTCCAGCCGACCAAAGACTCCTTCCCGGTGCAGCATCACTGTACACATCTGTGGCCCGTCATTACTACCCGGAAAGGATATTCCACATTCTGAAAAAGACCTGCACATACACTGCGGTACTCCAGACATATCTACTGAGTCACCCAGTGTTGTCACTTCTTCACACTTGGCCCCTTTCTGGACCACCACCCCGCTTTGGGTTGCCACCCCAATTTTGGTCACCGCCCCCTTTTGGAACTCCACCCCTTTTTGGGTTACCACTCCAATTTGGGTCACCGCCCCCTTTTGGGACTCCACCCCTTTTTGGGTTACCACTCCAATTTGGGTCACCGCCCCCTTTTGGGTTACCACTCCAATTTGGGTCACCGCCCCCTTTTGGGTTACCACTCCAATTTGGGTCACCGCCCCCTTTTGGGTCACCGCCCCCTTTTGGGATTTCCCCATGTCCGTCCTGCAGAACCTCTTAGGCCACAGTTCACACAGTACAGTTTGTCTTTTAACGATACCACACAAGTCTTTGCTGGCACCACCACAGCTCCTGCTGTCACTGATCACCGGCACCTCCGGCTGCTGTTCACACACACACACAGCGGCTGGTGTCACTGCAGCTCCTGCTGCACCATCTTCGTGGACCCACCGATCCACCAGAAGCCGCTTGTCCCCTTCTTAACCCCGCCGGGTTACCGGAAACCGCTTGTCACCCTCAAAGATAAAAACCACAAAAGCGCGCCCATAGGGCCTTACCAGTGCAGGTATAATGGGTTATGAAGCAATGATACAGGGTACTCACCCTCAATAGTTGTGTAAAGCCACAACTACTGTATCCGCTTAGTCACATGCAATAAAGCTGCAGCAGGATGGTGTAGACAGACAGCGTCTGCTACCAATGCTCCCAGGGCAGATCCCAAAAAAGGAAAAACACCAGGACCCTGTGCTGCGAGACCTTCGTGACCCCACTGAGCCACAGCAAGCACCTTCAGGTTTTGCAGAGGAAAAGAAAAAAAAAACAAAAACACATGCACAGTCTCTCATGTCCTGTCCGTGTGCTGTTCAGGACGTACCGTCTCCGCCTGAGACCGTCCAACACACAGGCGCACACCGGGTGCTATTCAGGGAGCAGCCCTCCTCCCAGGGTTTCCCAACACACCGGGTTCACCAGGTCCAAGGGCTCAGCGAGTGCTCTTCAGGACATCCGTCTCCACCTGAGACTGCCCAACACACGCCTCACCAGGTCCAAGGTCATAGCACGTGCTTCAGGGCTCCTCCCAACACTGACCCTCCAGGACCTTGCTCACTGACCCCTCCAGGGACACAGTCTCTCACTGACCCTGGTCAGTGCAACACAGACTCCTGTCTGTTACCTGTGTCGGCCACACAGGTTCTCGGACGCCTCTTCGCCTCAGAGGTATCCCACAAATATTAACACAGTCACTTTCTCTGACCTCGGTCAGTATTACTCACGGTTGTCAGACCGTCTGCTCTCCTGGCTCAGAATCGCCAGCGCTGCCACACGTGCTTCTGGGAGTCGCTGCCCGCAGTCTGTCACCAATTGTAGGGATGCGACTCGCTTAGGTGCAGCGGGAGACAATCATGAGGCAGGTTCTTCCCAAAGTTCATGAGGTTTATTTGCTCCATAAACCATAAATCAGCGTATCACCAAAATAGCCTCTAGCTTAGGCACAAAAGAACATAAACGTCCGTGGCTTCAGACTCGGACTGAGAGTCTCAGCACATGCTGGGAGGTGTAGTCCTCCCCATATACAACCTCTGTAGTGTCCCACCTGGACACATGGAAGTCTGTCCACACTCAGACAGACTCCCTCACACTCTCACACTCTCACACTCTGACAGACTCCCTCACACTCTCTCACATGTGCCAAACACCTCAATTACATAGCCCTGTAACCACACCCACAGGTGATCACATGGCTATGACATCACTAAAGGTTGTATAGACACACACAGGCTTCCCTGACACAGTGTAACAGAAAGATCAGCAGTACCTCTGCTGATCAATACACCCTGGAGCCTGCATCCCAAGGCCACCCACCTTGAGACCCATAATGGTCATTTAGGACCCTGCTCCTGTTACCACATTGAATGTGCCTGTACACCCGTCCTGGGACACCCACACAGCGCCCCCTAGCTGACATAGTGGTAACTACACCACAATATATAGAAAATTGGGTTGTCGCAATTTGAGGATCACTTCAAAGTCTCAAATACATGGTGCAAATTTATCGCTACACACAGAGGACAAAAACCCATGTGATAGAACACAGCTTAGAGGAATATGTCTGTGTGATGCAAATTAAGGAAAAAATAATACTATTACCTTCAAAGATTGAATAGATTGCTTTACAACATCCACATCATTACTGCTTGTTGAAATATTCAATTTTTCGTTACTGGAGGTTATCCAGTCTGCCAAAAATTGTAGTCGATTGAGTAAGTCTCGATGGGTTTCTGCTAACTTATCCTAAAAAGAAAATGGGAAAAAAAAGACTTAACCCAAAAAAGCTAAAGATAAACTACTGTTTATAAGAGTTAAACAGAAGCTTAACCCCTTAGCGACAGAGCCAGTTTGCAGCTTAATGACCAGGCCAATTTTTACAATTCTGACCACTGTCCCTTTATGAGGTTATAACTCTGGAACGCTTTAATGGATCCCGCTGATTCTGAGACTGTTTTTTCGTGACATATTGTACTTCATGTTAGTGGTACAATTTCTTCGATAAGTCTTGTGTTTATTTATGAAAAAAACAGAAATATGGCGAAAATTTTGAAAATTTTGCAATTTTAAAACTTAAAATTTTTATGCCCTTAAATCAGAGAGATGTGTCACACAAATTTCTTAATAAATAACATTTCCCACATGTCTACTTTACATCAACACAATTTTGGAAGCAACACTTTTTTTTGTTAGGAAGTTATAAGGGTTAAAAGTTGACCAGCGATTTCTCATTTTTACAACAAAATATACAAAACCATTTTTTTTAGAGACCACATCATATTTAAAGTCATTTTGAGGGGTGTACATGACAGAAAATACCCAAAAGTGGCACCATTCTATAAACTAGACCCCTCAAGGTGCTCAAAACCACATTCAAGAAGTTTATTAACCCTTTAAGTGCTTCACATGAACTAAAGCAATGTGGAAGGAAAAAATTAACATTTAACATTTTTTTGCAAAAAATTTATTTCAGAACCAATTTTTTTTATTTTCACAAGTGTTAAAAGAGAAAATCAACCACAAAATTTGTTGTACAATGTCTCCTGAATACGCCGATACCCCATATGTGGGGGTAAACCACTTTTTCAGCACACGGCAGAGCTCGCAAGGGATGGAGCGCCGTTTGACTTTTTCAACGCAGAATTGGCTAGAATTGAGATCGGATGCCATGTTGCGTTCGAAGAGCCCTTAATGTGCCTAAACAGTGGAAAACTCCAACAAGTGACCCCGTTTTGGATACTAGACCCATTAAGGAACTTATCTTGATGTGTGGTGAGCACTTTGAACCTTCAAGTGCTTCACAGAAGTTTATAACGTAGAACCGTGAAAATAAAAAATCCATTTTTTTTCCACAAAAATGATCTTTTCACCCCCAAATTTTTATTTTTACAAGGGTAACATGAGAAATCATACCCCCACAGTTGTTGAGCGATTTGTCCTGAGTACGCCGATACCCCATATGTGGGGGGGAACCACTGATTGGGCGCATGGGAGAGCTCGGAAGGGAAGGAGTGCCATTTTGGAATGCAGACTTTGATGGAATGGTCGGCGGGCATCATGTTGCGTTTGCAGAGCCCCTGATGGGCCTAAACAGTGGAAACCCCCAACAAGTGACCCCATTTTGGAAATTAGACCCCCTAAGGAACTTATCTAGATGTGTGGTGAGCACTTTGAACCCCCAAGCGCTTCACAGAAGTTTATAAACGCATAGCCGTGAAAATAAAGTCTTTTTTATTTCCAAAAAAATGATTTTTTTAGACCCCAATTTTTAGACCCCCAAAGTTGGTAAATAGTGGAAACCCCTCAATTCTTGCTCCAACCTTAACCCCAACACACCCCTAACCCTAATCCCAACCCTAATCCCAACCCTATTCCCTAATCCTAATTCTAACCACAATCCTAGTTCGCCCTATCCCTAATTCTAACCCTAGCCCTAACCCGAGCCCTAACCCTAGCCCTAACCATAGCCCAACCCTAACTGTTGTGAGCTCATTTTCTCGTTCACCTTTGATGTCCGATGAACTCCCTCTGCTGGTGAAAGGAGGGGGTGAAATTGATTTGGATAGGAGACCTGTCACCTGAACAGGTGGATTGCGATTGGACATCCGGAATCTCTGAGTGGATATAAGGCAGCAACGCCCTGTAGAGTTGCTGGTGATTTCTCTGCTCTGAGCTCTGGCCTCCAGTTCAGTTCCTGTCTTCTAAAGCTAAGTTTTGCTCTGTTTTTGTTCCATGAGATTGTCTGATTTGCTTAGTTTTGTGTTCAGCCAGCCCCGGCTGGGGCTTTGCTGAATTTCCATTTTTGTCCCTGATCGGTTAAATCTCTTTTGCTCTGTCTTCAGAATATATCAGAGTGCTGATATAGGGATTTTGAAGTCTAGTGACTTCAGGGCCATTTTTCCTATCAGACGTGTTGGGACATTTTTGGTAGGGTTTTTGCGGATTGCAATCAGCATCTTTTCTGTCCTTTCCTATCTAGTTATTTGGGCCCCATCGTTTGCTCTGCCTGTCTTTCTGTCAGTGTTTGTGTTTTCATCTGTTTTCACCGACAATACATGTTGGGGGCTGTCTATTGCTTTGGGGTCTGCTCTGGGGCAGTTTAGATTTCCTCTTTCTTTCTCTAGGCTTATTTAGCGCTTCAGCTGTGACGAGGCATCTAGGACCACTGTAGGAACGCTCCACGGCTACTGTTAGTTGTTATGAATAGGATCAGGGGTCTGCAATCCGCTAGCTATCAACCTCTTAGCTTGCATTTTTGTTTTTTTCCTCCTCCGGTGACTCATTCATAACAGAATCACCAGCCATACCGCAGATTCTAGGGTACTCAATAGCAGGAAAGAATTGTAATAAAAAAAAAAGTCTCAGAATTTTTTTTTTTATGTATATTTTTTCCTCTTTTTCTCTGGGGCCGTAGGAGGAATTTTTTCTTAATGGAGATTAAGCAATTGTCTGATCTTGTGGAGCAGCTCACTGTTGAAGTGCGGGGAATTTCCGCCTATCTTGCTCATTCACATGCTGCTGAACCAAAGATCCCTACTCCTGATGTGTTTTTTGGGGATCGGTCTAAATTCTTGAATTTTAAGAATAATTGTAAATTATTTCTAGCCTTGAAGCCTAGCTCGTCGGGGAGCTCTACGCAGCAGGTTAAAATTGTCATCTCTTTGCTGCGCGGCGATCCCCGGGATTGGGCGTTTTCTTTGACACCTGATGATCCTATTCTAACTAATGTGGACACATTTTTTCAAGCCTTGGGGTTGTTGTATGATGAACCTAATGCTATTGATCAAGCTGGAAAAGCCCTGTTGGCATTGAGCCAGGGTCAGGATTCTGCAGAGTTATACTGTCAAAGATTCCGAAAGTGGGCGGTCCTTACTACCTGGAATGATGGTGCCTTGGCAGCTCTCTTTTGGAAGGGTTTGTCAGCAACCGTAAAAGATACTATGGTGGGATTTCCTGTTACCTCTGGTCTTGACGATTCTATGTCATTAGCCATTCAGGTTGATTGGCGTTTACGTGAACGTAAAATTACACGAGAAATGTTGCCACCTGTTGAACAAATGTCTGAACCTATGCAATGTGATGGAGTTTTGTCTAGGGCGCAACGTCAGGAGTTCAGAAGGCGTAAAAAGCTGTGTTTTTTCTGTGGAGATGCCTCTCATATTATTTCTGTCTGCGCTAAACGAGAGAAACGTTTTGCACACACATTTGCTGTGGGTGGTGTACAACCTACGCTTCTTCTGGCAATTACTCTGATCTGCTCCCTGTCCACATTTTCCGCTAAGGCTTTTGTGGATTCAGGAGCGGCTCTGAACCTGATGAACTTGGATTTTGCTAAACGTTGTGGGTTTCCTATGACACCTCTGCGAACGCCTATCCCTTTGAGGGGTATTGATGCTACTCCTTTGGCGAAGAATAAACCTCAGTTTTGGACCCAGGTGGTAATGCGGGTCGCCCCAGACCATCAAGAAAATTGCAGATTTTTGGTGTTGCATAATTTGCATGATACCATTGTTCTGGGGTTTCCCTGGTTGCAAATCCACAATCCACTTTTGGATTGGAAATCTGTGTCTGGTGAGTTGGGGTTGTCGGTGTGCTCTTAGTGACGCTCCTGTTTTCTCCACCTCTCCCCAGTCGCATGATGTTCCTGACTATTTGGCTGATTTTTATTATGTATTTAGTGAGAATAAGTCTGCGTCTTTGCCTCCTCATAGGAGTTATGACTGCGCAATTGAGCTGAGCCCTGGGTGTAAATTTCCCAAGGGTCGACTTTTCAATTTATCTGTACCCGAGCATGAGGCTATGCGATCTTATATTAAGGAGACATTGGAGAAGGGTCATATTAGACATCCTCTTCCCCCTTGGGTGCTGGGTTTTTTTTTGTGGCCAAGAAAGATGGTTCATTAAGGCCTTGTATTGATTATCGTGCCCTCAATAAAATTACTATTAAATATCAGTATCCGTTACCCCTGATTTCGGATCTATTCTCTAGAGTTAAAGGTGCTTGCTGGTTTACCAAGCTTGACCTCAGGGGGCGTAAAATCTTATTCACATTAAGCATGGGGATGAATGGAAGACGGCGTTTAATACTCCGGAGGCACATTTTGAGTACGTGGTGATGCCTTTTGGGCTCACTAATGCCCCTTCTGTCTTCCAGTGCTTCATGAATGATATTTTCCGGAACTTTGTGGATAAATTTTTGATCATCTATCTGGATGATATTTTGATCTTTTCCAGGGATTGGGACTCTCATGTGGAACATGTTCGGACTGTGTTCCAGATTTTGAGGGAGAATTCCCTGTATGTTAAGGGATCGAAATGCCTTTTTGGTGTACAGAGGATTTCATTTTTGGGATTTATTTAGTCTCCGTCAACTATTGAAATGGACCCGGCCAAGGTACAGGCCATTTATGATTGGGTTCAGCCCACTTCTTTGAAGGCCCTCCAGAAGTTTTTGGGTTTTGTTAATTTTAATCATAAATTTATAGCTAATTTTTCTGGTATTGCCAAACCATTGTCTGATTTGACTAAGAAGGGTGCTTTCTTCCTTTCAGGAGCTGAAGCTGAGGTTCACTTCTGCTCCGGTTTTGCGGCAACCTGATGACTCACTCCCGTTTCAGGTAGAGGTGGACACTTCTGAGATTGGTGCAGGAGCTGTTTTGTCCCAAAAAGATACGGTAACATCTAAAATGAATCCCTCTGCTTTCTTTTCCCGAAAGTTCTCCCCATCGGAACGCAACTATGATGTGGGAAATCGGGAACTGTTAGTCATGAAATGGGCATTTGAGGAGTGGAGACATTGGTTGGAGGGAGCTAGACATCAAGTCGTGGTCCTCACTGACCACAAGAATTTGATTTACCTTGAGTCGGCCAAACGCTTGAATCCTAGACAGGCTAGGTGGGCCTTGTTTTTCACACGTTTTGATTTTGTGGTCTCTTTTCTTCCGGGCACTAAGAATGTCAAGGCAGACACCCTCTCTAGGAGTTTCTTTGCTGATTCTCCTATTGTGACCAAGCCTGCTACCTGTCATGATCTGAATTTGATCTGACAGTTTTAAAATCACAGAGTGAACTTTTTTTCCTTTTGGCAAGTTGCCAAGGTGACTTGACTGTCCCCGGTGGTGGTTAGTGGTATCACACCTTAGGTTTCAGTTTAATGTGCACGTAATTAGGAATCAGGTGTGGGCCTCTATAAATGAGTCTCAGGGTGTGTAATCACTGCTGGTGATATTCATTGATTCTGTCATTTGAGTTGATGAGAGCCTGGTGGAAGGATGGAGCTGAGGAGGAGTCCTGCGCAGCTTAGCCAGGGGGGACGTGTGTCAGCTATGGTGTCTGGACGAAGGGCTGGCATGGCGTGGTGGGGTCGCAGTGATGGTGTCAGCAGGAAGTGTCTGCATGGACTGGTGGAGTGGCTACTATGGAGAGTGGCACTCACCATGTGGGACTTGGCTGCTGAGCTGGACTCAAGCATGCTTGACTTCGTGGCAGAAGCTGAACTCATCCTTGGGACTCTGTTACTAAGCAGCGGCAACTGGTGGTGGACTCTGCTCCAAGGCTGCACCGAGGTGAAGGATCCTGTTATGGTGATGGATTCGGGTGGAGGAGAAGACGCACGCAGGTGGAGGGCTCTGTTGCAGGAGCATAAGCACAGAGCATAAAGCTAAGTGGTGTCCCCCTGTATTGTTTCTTTCCTCATGTGTGTTGTTAGTGCAGTGGTGGGATTAGTTTCCACACCGACCAATTCCCTAGTGAGGGTTTAGGGTCAGGGCGAGCAAGGGCTTTGAGGTACGCGTGCGGCGCCCGGTGCGAAACCGGCATAGGGAACGTTAGGAGTGCAGGGACACTGGCTCAGGGGAGCACAGGTGGTCTCCACTTCCCTTTTCCCTATCGCAGGGCCCACCATTGTAAATGTTTCCCAGGTCCCCCTTATTATTTAAATTCGCCGTACTGGAGGCGGGGTTTCCAGAATTTATATTAACGTGTAATACCTAAATTCGCCAGGTGGAGGCGGTGTATCCATCTGCACGTATTATTATTTAAATTCGCCCCACTGGAGGCGCTGTATCCAGGGTCACGTGTGTTATGGGTTCGCCTTGCGGAAACATCTGTGCCCAGACACACGTGACCGTGACATTATCACCAGCCCATACAGTTTTTTTTTCTGGTGAGCTTTGGCCATGTGGAGACAGCTGAGTAATTGCTGCCGGGCCTCACTGAGGTGAGTGGGGAGCGGCAAGGTGTTTAGAGCCGCTGCAACAGCAGTTATCACGGTCTGGGGCCTCTGCTCAGGTAACCAGGAAATCAAAATGGCGGCTTTGGCAAATTGCGGGTCTGGCAAAAGCCCCTAGAGTCGCTGCTGGGGAGCGGGACTTGCTCATGCACGTGGGCGTACCCAGGCAGGTGGGAGGAATGGTGCCCCACGGAGCTGCTTGGTGTTCCCCGAGGTGAAGGGGTGCGTTCCAGTGATGAGCAGACTGATGTAGAGTCCGCGGGGTTTACGCCAAATCTTCTAATACCACCGTAGAAGCCGCCCCTCCTGGCAGTGTGGAGGCGGCCAGTGAGTGTATATTTCCTCCATATGCGTTCCCTCTCCTCCTGGTGTGAGCAGCAGGTGTGCTGCGGGGGAGTAGGGACAAATCTCAACCCTCGCCATTAAACCAACCCTGGGAGGCGCAGACCTCATGGTGAAGAGGGTTGGAGGGTGGTGACCCCTTGGTGAATAGCGGGGGTGTGAGTGTGGTGACATGGGGGACGCCCCTGTTGTCGAGTACAGAGTGAGTTCACCAAATTTATGACTAACGAATGTGTGCAATAAACGTTCAGGTCCGGACCTGTGTGTGAACGAGCGTGTATGGGTGCCACCAAAAAACATCTTGGAAGTGTGTTGTGGAGCCTGATCAGCTCATAACAAACATACACATACATAATCTTGTTCCCCGGGTCGGCGCTGTGGAGATGAGTGGTGCCTCCAAAATGAACTGTATTGCCAATACCAGCGGTGCGTTTGTCATTAACCTGAAGTTTCAGGTAGTGGTGGGGTGAACTCAGGATCTGGGCGTCCCCGCTGTAGGTGTTTCCCTAATGAGGAGTGGTCTTGAGGGTCCAGAGGCCCCTCATTAACCCCTTCATGACCAAGCCTATTTTGACCTTAATGACCAGGCCATTTTTTGCAATTCTGACCAGTGTCCCTTTATGAGGTAATAACTCAGGAACGCTTCAATGGATCCTAGCGATTCTGAGACTGTTTTTTCGTGACATATTGGGCTTCATGTTAGTGGTAAATTTAGGTTGATAATTTTTGCGTTTATTTGTCAAAAAATCAGAAATTTGGTGAAAATTTAGAAAATTTTGCAATTTTCAAATTTTGAATTTTTATTCTGTTAAACCAGAGACTTATGTGACAAAAAATAGTTAATAAATAACATTTCCCATATGTCTACTTTACATCAGCACAATTTTGGAAACAAAATATTTTTTTGTTAGGAAGTTATAAGGGTTAAAAGTTGACCAGCGATTTCTCATTTTTACAATAAAATTTACAAAACCATTTTTTTTAGGGACCACCTCACATTTGAAGTCACTTTGAGGGGTCTATATGGCAGAAAATACCCAAAAGTTACACCATTCTAAAAACTGCACCCCTCAAGCTACTCAAAACTACATTCAAGAAGATTATTAACCCTTTAGGTGTTTCACAGGAACTAAAGCAATGTGGAAAGAAAAAATGGACATTTTAATTTTTCCAACAAAAATTTTCTTTTAGCATAAATTTTTTCATTTTCACATGGGAAACAGGATAAAATGGATCCTAAAATTTGTTGGGCAATTTCTCCTGAGTACAACGATACCTCATATGTGGTCATAAACCACTGTTTGGGTGCACGGCACGGCTCAGAAGGGAAGGAGCGCCATTTGACTTTTTGAATGGAAAATATGCTGGAATATTTAGCCGTTGCCATGTCATGTTTGGAGAGCCCCTGTGTGCATAAACATTGGAGCTCCTCCACAAGTGACACCATTTTGGAAACTAGACCCCCCAAGGAACTTATCTAGATGCATAGTGATCACTTTGAACCCCCAGGTACTTCACAAATTGATCTGTAAAAAAAAAAAATACTTTTTTTTTCACAAAAATTTTCTTTTAGCCTCAGTTTTTTCATTTTCACATGGGCAACAGGATAAAATGGATCCTAAAATTTGTTGAGCAATTTCTCCTGAGTGCACAGATACCTCATATGTGGTCATAAACCACTGTTTGGGTGCACGGCATGGCCCGGAAGGCAAGGAGCACCATTTGACTTTTTGAATGGAAAATTAGCTCCACTCGTTATCGGACACCATGTCGCATTTGGAGAGCCCCTGTGCACCTAAACATTGGAGCTCCCCCACAAGTGACCCCATTTTGTAAACTAGACCCCCTAAGGAACTTATCTAGACGTGTAGGGAGCACTTTGAACCCACAAGTGCTTCACAAAAGTTTATAACACAGAGCAGTGAAAATAAAAAATAATTTTTTTTTCCTCAAAAATGATTTTTAGCACACTATTTTTAATTTTCACAAGGCTAACAGGAGAAATTGGACCACAAATCTTGTTGTCCAGTTTGTCCTGAGTACGCTGGTACCCCATATGTGGGGGGGAACCACTGTTTGGGCACACGGCAGGGCTCAGAAGGGAAGGAGCACCATTTGACTTTTTGAAATGCAAATAACTTCCAATCGTTAGCGGACACCATGTCGTGTTTGGAGAGCCCCTGTGTGCCTAAACATTGGAGCTCCCCCACAAATGACCCCATTTTGGAAACTAGACCCCCTAAGGAACTTATCTAGATGTGTAGTGAGCACCTTGAACCCTCAAGTGCTTCACAAAAGTTTATGACGCAGAGCCGTGAAAATTAAAAAAAAAATTTTTCCCTCAAAAAATTATTTTTAGTGCGCAATTTTTTATTTTCACAAGGGTACCAGGATAAATTAGACCCCAAAATTTGTTGTCCAGTTTGTCCTGAGTACGCTGGTACCCCACATGTGGGGGGAAACCACTGTTTGGGCACACATCGGGGCTCTGAAGGGAAGTAGTGACATTTTGAAATGCTGACTTTGATGGAATGGTCTGCGGGTGTCATGTTACATTTGCAGAGCCCCTGATGTACCTAAACTGTGGAACCCCCCCACAAGTGACCCCATTTTGGAGACTAGACCCCCCAAGGAACTTATCTAGATGTGTGGTGAGCACCTGGAACCCCCAAGCGCTTCACAGAAGTTTATAACGCAGAGCCGTGAAAATAAAAAAAAAAAAAAAAATTTCCACAAAAAAAAAATGATTTTTAGCAAGCAATTTTTTTTTCACAGGGGTAGCAGGATAAATTGGCCCCAAAATTTGTTGTCCAGTTTGTCCTGAGTACGCTGATACCTCATATGTGGGTGGGGACCACTGTTTGGGTACACGTCGGGGCTCGGAAGGGAAGTAGTGACATTATGAAATGCTGACTTTGATGGAATGGTCTGCGGGCATCATGTTACATTTGCAGAACCCCTGATGTACCTAAACTGTGGAACCCCCCCACAAGTGACCCCATTTTGGAAACTAGACCCCCCAAGGAACTTATCTAGATGTGTGGTGAGCACCTTGAACCCCCAAGTGCTTCACAGAAGTTTATAACGCAGAGCCGTGAAAATAAAAAATATTTTTTTTTCCTCAAAAAAAATGATTTTTAGCTAGCAATTTTTTTTTTCACAAGGGTAGCAGGATAAATTGGACCCCAAATGTTGTTGTCCAGTTTGTCCTGAGTACGCTGATACCCCATATGTGGGGGATGACCACTGTTTGGGTACACGTCGGGACTCGGAAGGGAAGTAGTGACATTATGAAATGCTGACTTTGATGGAATGGTCTGCGGGCATCATGTTACATTTGCAGAACCCCTGATGTACCTAAACTGTGGAACCCCCCCACAAGTGACCCCATTTTGGAAACTAGACCCCCTAAGGAACTTATCTAGATGTGTGGTGAGCACCTTGAACCCCCAAGTGCTTCACAGAAGTTTATAACGCAGAGACGTGAAAATAAAAAAAAATTTTTTCCTCAAAAAAAATGATTTTTACCCAGCAATTTTTTTTTTCACAAGGGTAGCAGGATAAATTGGACCCCAAACATTGTTGTACAGTTTGTCCTGAGTACGCTGGTGCCCCATATATGGGGGGGAACTATTGTTTGGGCACACGTAAGGGCTCGGAATGGAAGTAGTGGCGTTTTGAAATGCAGACTTTGATGGAATGGTCTGCGGTCGTCATTACGTTTGCAGAGCCCCTGATGTGCATAAACAATAGAAACCCCCCATAAGTGACCCCATTTTGGAAACTAGACCTCCCAAGTAACTTATCTAGATGTCTGGTGAGCACTTTGGACCCCCAAGTGCTTCACAGAACTTTATAACGCAGAGACGTGAAAATTAAAAAAAAAAAATTTTTCCACAAAAATATTTTTTTAGCCCCCAATTTTTTATTTTCCCAAGGGTACCAGGAGAAATTAGAACCCCAAAGTTGTTGTGCAATTTTTCCTGAGTACGCTGATACCCCATATGTTGGGGTAAACCACTGTTTGGGCACACGTCGGGGCTTGGAAGGGAGGAAGCACCGTTTAATTTTTTGAACGCAAAATTGGCTGGAATCAATGGTTGCACCATGTCGCGTTTGGTGACCCCCTGATGTGCCTAAACAGTGGAAACCCCTCAATTCTAACTCCAGCCCTAACCCCAACACACCCTTAACCACAGCCCTAACCCCAACACATCCCTAACCCTAATTCCAACCCTAACCATAACCCTAACCCCAACAGACCCCGAACCCTAATCCCAACCCTAACCATAACCCTAACCACAAGCCTAACCCTAATTCCAACCCTAACCCTAATTCCAACCCTAACCCTAATTCCAACCCTAACCCTCTTTCCAACCCTAACCCTTTCCAACCCTAACCCTCTTTCCAACCCTAACCCTCTTTCCAACCCTAACCCTCTTTCCAATCCTAACCCTAACCCTCTTTCCAACCCTAACCCTCTTTCCAACCCTAACCCTAACCCTCTTTTCAACCCTAACCCTCTTTTCAACCCTAACCCTCTTTTTAACCCTAACCCTCTTTTCAACCCTAACCCTCTTTTCAACCCTAACCCTAATGGAAAAATAAAAATAAAAATATTTTCTTTATTTTATTAGTTCTGCCTACCTATGGGGGTGATAATCGGGGGGTTTATTTACTTTTTCTTTCATTTTGATCACTGTGAGAGTGATCAAAATGAAAGAATGGAATCTGCAGCCGGCAGATTCGGGCGGGCGCACTGCGCATGCGCCCGCCATTTTCAAAGATGGCGGCGCCCATCATCCGGACCCGAGGGACACCGGGAGGGACGGGGGGACTCAGGAGGTACCGGGGGGGTGAGGGGGGGATCGGAGGCTGGCGGGGAGCAGAGGGAATGGGAGGGGGGCAGATGATGACAGCGGCGGCAGATCGCCGCTGTCATTCAGTTGCGGGGGGCGATCGCCGGTGGGGGGGTGGAATCGGTGTCTCCAGCCATGTCCGATGCTACAGCAGCGTCGGACATGGCTGGATTGTAATATTTCATCAATTTTCATTGATGAAATATTACTATCGCTCTGATTGGCTGTTTCACTTTTAACAGCCAATCAAAGCGATCGTAGCCACGTGGGGGCGAAGCCACGCCCCCTGTGGTGAATTACAAAGCCCCCTGTATCTGCGGGTCGGGTGACCTTTCAGTGACCCCGGTCACCCGACCCGCAGGGGGGCTTTGAAGTCATGACGCCATATAGGTGTCACTGGTCAGATTTGAACCAGGTTTCATGATGCCTATGTGGCGTCATTGGTCGTGAAGGGGTTAAGGAGGGGGTACTGTCATGATCTGAATTTGATCTGACAGTTTTAAAATCACAGAGTGAACTTTTTTTCCTTTTGGCAAGTTGCCAAGGTGACTTGACTGTCCCCGGTGGTGGTTAGTGGTATCACACCTTAGGTTTCAGTTTAATGTGCGCGTAATTAGGAATCAGGTGTGGGCCTCTATAAATGAGTCTCAGGGTGTGTAATCACTGCTGGTGATATTCATTGATTCTGTCATTTGAGTTGGTGAGAGCCTGGTGGAAGGATGGAGCTGAGGAGGAGTCCTGCGCAGCTTAGCCAGGGGGGACGTGTGTCAGCTATGGTGTCTGGACGAAGGGCTGGCATGGCGTGGTGGGGTCGCAGTGATGGTGTCAGCAGGAAGTATCTGCATGGACTGGTGGAGTGGCTACTATGGAGAGTGGCACTCACCATGTGGGACTTGGCTGCTGAGCTGGACTCAAGCATGCTTGACTTCGTGGCAGAAGCTGAACTCATCCTTGGGACTCTGTTACTAAGCAGCGGCAACTGGTGGTGGACTCTGCTCCAAGGCTGCACCGAGGTGAAGGATCCTGTTATGGTGATGGATTCGGGTGGAGGAGAAGACGCACGCAGGTGGAGGGCTCTGTTGCGGGAGCATAAGCACAGAGCATAAAGCTAAGTGGTGTCCCCCTGTATTGTTTCTTTCCTCATGTGTGTTGTTAATGCAGTGGTGGGATTAGTTTCCGCACCGACCAATTCCCTAGTGAGGGTTTAGGGTCAGGGCGAGCAAGGGCTTTGAGGTACGCGTGCGGCGCCCGGTGCGAAACCGGCATAGGGAACGTTAGGAGTGCAGGGACACTGGCTCAGGGGAGCACAGGAGGTCTCCACTTCCCTTTTCCCTATCGCAGGGCCCACCATTGTAAATGTTTCCCAGGTCCCCCTTATTATTTAAATTCGCCGTACTGGAGGCGGGGTTTCCAGAATTTATATTAACGTGTAATACCTAAATTCGCCAGGTGGAGGCGGTGTATCCATCTGCACGTATTATTATTTAAATTCGCCCCACTGGAGGCGCTGTATCCAGGGTCACGTGTGTTATGGGTTCGCCTTGCGGAAACATCTGTGCCCAGACACACGTGACCGTGACACTACCATCTTAGGTGAGGGGGTAGTTCTTTCTGCCATCTCGCCCGATTTGAGATGTGCTCTGGAAGAGTTTCAGGAGGACAAACCTGAGCGTTGTCCCATTGGAAAATTGTATGTTCCTGACCAGTGGAGGAAGAGAGTAATGTCTAAAGTTCATTGCTCCGCATTGGCTGGTCATCCAGGTATTTTTGGTACTAGAGATTTGGTGAGTCGGTCTTTTTGTGGCCCACCTTATCTCGTGATGTCAGGAATTTTGTGCAGTCCTGTGGGACATGCTCCCGGTCTAAACCTTGTTCTCGCTCTGGTGGGTTGTTGATGCCGGTGCCCAGGAGGCCATGGACCCATATTTCAATGGATTTTATTTCTGATCTGCCTGTCTGTCAGAGAATGACTGTTATCTGGGTGATTTGTAAAAGATTCTCTAAGATGGTCCATCTTGTACCACTCCCTAAGTTGCCATCTTCCTCAGAGTTGGTGCCCTTGTTTTTGCAACAGGTGGTCCGCTTGCATGGGATTCCTGAGAACATTGTATCTGACAGAGGAGTTCAGTTTGTCTCTAGATTTTGGAGGACTTTTTGTTCCAAGCTGGGAATTCAGTTGTCCTTCTCCTCTGCGTTTCACCCTCAGACCAATGGGCAGACGGAGAGAACAAACCAGACTTTGGAGTGTTATTTGAGATGTTTTATCTCTGCTGATCAGGATGATTGGGTCTCATTTTTGCCCTTGGCCGAATTTGCTTTAAATAATAGAGCTAGTTCTGCCACTTTGATGTCACCTTTTTTTTGTAACTTTGGGTTTCACCCTCGATTCTCTTCAAGGCAGGTGGAGTCTTCAGCCTGCCCAGGTGTTGACACTGTGGTGGAGAGAATGCACCAGATTTGGGACCAAGTGGTGGATAAGTTATCTCTCTCCCAGGAAAAGGCCCAGCGGTTTTCCAACAGGTATAGGACCATTGGTCCCCGGTTTAAGGTGGGTGACATGGTTTGGATTTAACCTAGATTTATTGGACCTTACAAGATTTTGGAGATTCTTAATCCGGTCTCTTTTCGATTGGCTCTTCCTGTTACATTTAAGATCCATAACGTGTTTCATAAGTCTCTGTTGAAGAGGTTTGTTGAGCCAGTAGTTCCTGTGGTGGCACCTCCTGACCCTGTATTGGTTGAAGGCAATGTGGAATATGAGGTTGAGAAGATACTGGATTCTCGTCTGGCTAGACGGAGACTCCAGTATTTGGTTAAGTGGAAGGGTTATGGCCAGGAGGATAATTCTTGGGTCTCTGCATCTGATATTCATGCCGAAAGATTGGTTCGTGCTTTTCATCGGGCCCATCCTGATCGGCCTGGTGGCGTGGATGAGGGTTCGGTGACCCCTCCTCAAGGGGGAGGTACTGTTGTGAGCTCATTTTCTCATTCACCTTTGATGTCCGATGAACTCCCTCTGCTGGTGAAAGGAGGTGGTGAAATTGATTTGGATAGGAGAGACCTGTCACCTGAACAGGTGGATTGCGATTGGACATCCGGAATCTCTGAGTGGATATAAGGCAGCCGACGCCCTGTAGGGTTGCTGGTGATTTCTCTGCTCTGAGCTCTGGCCTCCAGTTCAGTTCCTGTCTTCTAAAGCTAAGTTTTGCTCTGTTATCTTTCCATGAGATTTTGTCTGATCTGCTTAGTTTTGTGTTCAGCCAGTCCCGGCTGGGGCTTTGCTGAATTTCCATTTTTGCCTCTGATCGGTTAAATCTCTTTTGCTCTGTCTTCAGAATATATCAGAGTGCTGATATAGGGATTTTGAAGTCTAGTGACTTCAGGGCCATTTTTCCTATCAGACGTGTTGGGACATTTTTGGTAGGGTTTTTGCAGATTGCAGCCAGCATCTCTTCTGTCCTTTCCTATCTAGTTAGTTGGGCCCCATCGTTTGCTCTGCCTGTCTTTCTGTCAGTGTTTGTGTTTTCATCTGTTTTCACCGACAATACATGTTGGGGGCTGTCTATTGCTTTGGGGTCTGCTCTGGGGCAGTTTAGATTTCCCCTTTCTTTCTTTAGGCTTATTTAGCGCTCCGGCTGTGACGAGGCATCTAGGACCACCGTAGGAACGCTCCACAGCTACTGTTAGTTGTTGTGAATAGGATCAGGGGTCTGCAATCCGCTAGCTACCAACCTCTCTGGTTTTCTGGACTTAGCTTGCATTTTTGTTTTTTCCTCCTCCGGTGACTCATTCATAACACCTAACCCTAGCCCTAACCCAACCCTAACCCTAGCCCAACCCTTACCCTAACCCTAATGGAAAACTGATAAAAAAAATATTTTCTTTATTTCATTATATTTGCCTATATAAGGGGGTGATAAACGGGGGGGGGGGGGGATGTACTATTTTTTTTATTTTGATCACTATGATCGTTTATCATAGTGATCAAAATAATGAATGGAATCTGCCAGCCGGAGCCGGCAGATTCCCGGCGGGCGCACTGCGCATGCGCCCGACATTTTCAAGATGCTGGCGCCCATCGGAGGACGCCGGCGGGACGTGGGACCACCAGGAGGGGGCGGAGGCCCACGGAGAGGTACCGGGGGGGGGGGATCAGGGACCCTATTTATCTCTCCTCTGATGTGCGATCACATCAGAGGAAAGAGAAATTTAATGCATAATCGCGGCTTTTTTTTTTGAGGTCGTCATTATAGGGTTAATAACGGCGATCGCAAAAGCGGGGTCGGTAAAAATCGACCGATTCATGTTCTCTGGGGTCTCGGCTACCCCTGGCAGCCGAGACCCCGGAGAAAATCCAACACTGGGGGGCGCTATGTACTTTCTCCACAGCGCCGTGAATTAACGGCGCTGTGGTTTTAGTACCCTTAACTACCACCGTTAAAAGGCGTATCGGCGGTCGTTAAGGGGTTAAATAACACCTATCACCAGTGTATTGCTGCCCATTTTAAAGAGTAATTCTCAAGTTGCCTCTTGAACCTTGATTGACAGTTCTGGTGAGTAGCAGAGCTGTAGTGTTAATAAGACTAAAAAGCTCAGCACAAGTTCTGTTACAATTCATTTAGCAGTGAAAGCATGAGATCTAACAATTTATCCCTATATCTCGCACTTTGAACTTTGAGTTCTGCGGCATCCTTTACTAATCAGTTATTACCAAATAGTAACATCCTAAGAACAATTACTGTTCTTATCTACAGCATTCTGTAATGCTGTATATAAGCTCCGATGTAACCTGAAAGATAAGAAAAACGAGCTAGATTATACTAACCAGGGGGCGGGGCGTGGGCGGTGGGTGCGCAGGCACCGAACCTCTGACCTTTCCCGCAGCCTGCGCACTGCAGTACTCTGCTCTGCCCTCAACAGGGCAGATATAGTATGCCTGCACAGGAGCCGCGGCAGAAGTAAGAAGGTGGACGCCATCGCTAGAAGATGGGAGGTGCCGGACCGGACCGCGACACCCATCGGACCGGACCCCGGGGTGAGTATAATCTAACGTGGTTTCCTTATCTTTCAGGTTACATCGGGGGCTTATCTACAGTATTACAGAATGCTGTAGCTATGCCCCTGAAGGCGGTGGCCGCAGCTCATAGAGCAAAAATGGGGTGACAGATTTCCTTTAACATTTCTGCACGGTGGACCCCGGGCTGCAAACGCACCTTACTACCATCTTCTTACTATTTGGTGCGTTTTGGCAGCCCCTAACACCGTTCAGCAAAGAAAATATTGACAAAAACAAATTCTTAGCAAATAGCAATTACAACATGACTTAGTCACTTACCATTTCAGCATCCACAGCACATGCAATCTGTTTAGCACGACATGAAGACATTTCACAAACTGTAGCAAAGGAATGCCTCAAGGTCTCAATTAACTCATTCAGATGCTCTCCTGGAAGGTCACCAGGAACAGAGGTTAAGATTTGCTCTGCAAATTGTACATCTTTTTTCAGAGTAACAGAAAATGCAGCCAACCTTGATTTAAACAACTGAAAGAGAGGATGAAAACATTTATTAAAAATCTAATATATTGCCTTTGGACTGAAGGTTTTGGGGAACAAAAATTACCACAAACTTTTACTCTGTAGTTAAAAAATAGTCTAACGTGCGGTTATTTCATAGATTCCTTGTGGCACAGTATATTAGGTGAATTTAGTGACTACTGTTATGTAGTTCATGCCCCTCGAAGAAGCACATTGCAAAACGCGCGTTGGGGTCTGACTCTCCCACGTCCACTTACAGGTTGGTTTCCTTCTTGTCTCACTATGCCCCAATAGCTTTAGCCTTTTGGTTCTTCAATGTTAGTGCCCTCACCTAGTTTGGTTTTTAGATAGACTGCTATCTGTGCTCAGATTATTACCTTTGACCATTATATACCCCCATTTTCGATCATTGTATTATAGGACTGGCTATTATCTTTAGTAGGTCTGGTTTGACCACTGTATAATCACAGCACTATGCACATTATATAACTATGCTCAAAAATATTCTGCTTTAGGGCAGGTCATTGCTTCACCGCTAGACTATATTTTGAGTCACTACTTGTGTGTATTATAATTGTTTCTGACTCTTATCAAGCATATATATAGACTTTTACACCAACTTGTTTGGACGTGGCACTGAGGTGTCGCCACTAGAGTTGAGCGATACCGTCCGATACTTCAAAGTATCGTATCGGATGGTATCGGCCGATCTTTAAAAAAAGTATCGGTATCGCCGATTCCGATACCGGAAGTCCCATTCAAGTCTATGGGACTTCCGGTATCGGAATAAGAAAAACCCTTTCCTGCTCTTGTACAGCCTCTCTGGGGTCTGTACGGGCCTTTCGGGGGGCTGTGCCGGCCTGCCAGGGGGTCTGTGCAGGCTCAGGTGGTCTGTGCCGGCCTGCCGGTGGTCTGTGCAGGCTCCGGGGGGCTGTGCCGGCCTGCCGGGGGGCTGTGCCGGCCTGCCGGGGGGCTGTGCAGGCTCCGGGGGGCTGTGCCGGCCTGCCGGGGGGATGTGCCGGCCTGCCGGTGGTCTGTGCCGGCCTGCCGGTGGTCTGTGCAGGCTCCGGGGGTCTGTGCAGGCATCGTCCGATGGGACTACAAGTCCCATCGGGCGATGCCTGCTACCATGACAGTGATTGACACATTAGCCAATGATGGGACAGTAGTAGTCCCATCATCCGGCTAATGTGTTAAATGTAAAAAAAAAAAAAAATTACATGCTACATTCATACTACATAAATACTACATGCAACATACATACTACATATATACTACATACATACTACATGCATGCTACATGCATGCTACATGCTACATACATAACACATATATACTACATGCATGCTACATACATACTACATGCTACATACTACATATATACTACATGCATGCTACATACATACTACATGCTACATACTACATATATACTACATGCATGCTACATACATACTACATGCTACATACATACTACATATATACTACATGCATGCTACATACATACTACATGCTACATACATACTACATATATACTACATACATACTACATACATACTACATGCATGCTACATGCATGCTACATACATACCACATACATAACACATATATACTACATGCATGCTACATACATACTACATGCTACATACATACCATATACATACTACATGCATGCTACATACATACTACATGCATGCTACATACATACTACATGCTACATACATACTACATATATACTACATGCATGCTACATACATACTACATGCTACATACATACTACATATATACTACATGCATGCTACATACTACATGCTACATACATACTACATATATACTACATGCATGCTACATACATACTACATGCATGCTACATACATACTACATGCTACATACATACCACATACATACTACATATATACTACATGCTACATGCATGCTACATACATACTACATACATACTACATGCTACATACATACCACATACATACTACATACATACTGCATGCTACATGCATGCTACATACATACTACATACATACTACATGCTACATACATACCACATATATACTACATACATACAATACATTCATACAATACATACATAGACATACAGTACATATAACATAGAGTAACATACTTACCAATACTTGTCACATTGTTCCCCGAAGCCATTGTCTTTTCCGGAATAAATATTAACATAACAAACCACAAAAATACTCACCCACGATCCGAAGCAGTCCACGAGTGTGTCCCACGACGATCTTGGGTAGAGAACTGCAGCATCAGCTGTTGCTGCCGTTTTCTACGGGCTGCAGGAATCCAATGACGGAAGGTAGGTATCCTTCCGCACTGTATTCCTCCGCCACTTAAAAAAAAAAAAAGTCCCTAGTCTCACTTTATGCCATTGCTGTGTGGGAATTTCCCACGCAGCAATGGCATAAAGTGAGACTAGGGACTTTTTTTTTTTTAAGTGGCGGAGGAATACAGTGCGGAAGGATACCTACCTTCCGTCATTGGATTCCTGCAGCCCGTAGAGAACGGCAGCATCATCTGATGATGCCGTTCTCTACCCAAGATCGTCGTGGGACACACTCGTGGACTGCTTCGGATCGTGGGTGAGTATTTTTGTGGTTTGTTATGTTAATATTTATTCCGGAAAAGACAATGGCTTCGGGGAACAATGTGACAAGTATTGGTAAGTATGTTACTCTATGTTATATGTACTGTATGTCTATGTATGTATTGTATGAATGTATTGTATGTATGTAGTATATATGTGGTATGTATGTAGCATGTAGTATGTATGTAGTATGTATGTAGCATGCATGTAGCATGTAGTATGTATGTAGCATGCATGTAGTATATATGTAGTATGTATGTAGCATGCATGTAGTATATATGTAGTATGTATGTAGTATGTATGTAGTATGTATGTAGCATGCATGTAGCATGTAGTATGTATGTAGCATGCATGTAGTATATATGTAGTATGTATGTAGCATGCATGTAGTATATATGTAGTATGTATGTAGCATGTATGTAGTATGTATGTGGTATGTATGTAGCATGTAGTATGTATGTAGCATGCATGTAGTATATATGTAGTATGTATGTAGCATGTAGTATGTATGTAGTATGTATGTAGTATGTATGTGGTATGTATGTGGCATGTAGTATGTATGTAGCATGCATGTAGTATGTATGTAGCATGCATGTAGTATGTATGTAGAACGTATGTAGTATGTAGCATGTATGTAGTATGTATGTGGTATGTATGTAGCATGTAGTATGTATGTAGCATGCATGTAGTATATATGTAGTATGTAGTATGTATGTAGTATGTATGTGGTATGTATGTATGTAGCATGTATGTAGCATGCATGTAGTATGTATGTAGCATGCATGTAGTATGTATGTAGCATGCATGTAGTATGTATGTAGTATGTATGTAGCATGCAGTATGTATGTAGCATGTATGTAGTATGTATGTAGTATATATGTAGTATGTATGTAGTATATATGTAGTATGTATGTAGCATGTAGTATGTACAGTGCCTACAAGTAGTATTCAACCCCCTGCAGATTTAGCAGGTTTACACATTCGGAATTAACTTGGCATTGTGACATTTGGACTGTAGATCAGCCTGGAAGTGTGAAATGCACTGCAGCAAAAAAGAATGTTATTTCTTTGTTTAATTTTTTTTTAAATTGTGAAAAGTTTATTCAGAGGGTCATTTATTATTCAACCCCTCAAACCACCAGAATTCTGTTTGGTTCCCCTAAAGTATTAAGAAGTATTTCAGGCACAAAGAACAATGAGCTTCACATGTTTGGATTAATTATCTCTTTTTCCAGCCTTTTCTGACTATTTAAGACCCTCCCCAAACTTGTGAACAGCACTCATACATGGTCAACATGGGAAAGACAAAGGAGCATTCCAAGGCCATCAGAGACAAGATCGTGGAGGGTCACAAGGCTGGCAAAGGGTACAAAACCCTTTCCAAGGAGTTGGGCCTACCTGTCTCCACTGTTGGGAGCATCATCCGGAAGTGGAAGGCTTATGGAACTACTGTTAGCCTTCCACGGCCTGGACAGCCTTTGAAAGTTTCCTCCCGTGCCGAGGCCAGGCTTGTCCGAAGAGTCAAGGCTAACCCAAGGACAACAAGGAAGGAGCTCCGGGAAGATCTCATGGCAGTGGGGACATTGGTTTCAGTCAATACCATAAGTAACGTACTCCACCGCAATGGTCTCCGTTCCAGACGAGCCCGTAAGGTACCTTTACTTTCAAAGCGTCATGTCAAGGCTCGCCTACAGTTTGCTCATGATCACTTGGAAGACTCTGAGACAGACTGGTTCAAGGTTCTCTGGTCTGATGAGACCAAGATCGAGATCTTTGATGCCAACCACACACGTGACGTTTGGAGACTGGATGGCACTGCATACGACCCCAAGAATACCATCCCTACAGTCAAGCATGGTGGTGGCAGCATCATGCTGTGGGGCTGTTTCTCAGCCAAGGGGCCTGGCCATCTGGTCCGCATCCATGGGAAGATGGATAGCACGGCCTACCTGGAGATTTTGGCCAAGAACCTCCGCTCCTCCATCAAGGATCTTAAGATGGGTCGTCATTTCATCTTCCAACAAGACAACGACCCAAAGCACACAGCCAAGAAAACCAAGGCCTGGTTCAAGAGGGAAAAAATCAAGGTGTTGGAGTGGCCTAGTCAGTCTCCTGACCTTAACCCAATTGAAAACTTGTGGAAGGAGCTCAAGATTAAAGTCCACATGAGACACCCAAAGAACCTAGATAACTTGGAGAAGATCTGCATGGAGGAGTGGGCCAAGATAACTCCAGAGACCTGTGCCGGCCTGATCAGGTCTTATAAAAGACGATTATTAGCTGTAATTGCAAACAAGGGTTATTCCACAAAATATTAAACCTAGGGGTTGAATAATAATTGACCCACACTTTTCTGTTTAAAATTGATTAAAATTTAACTGAGCAACATAACTTTTTGGTTTGTAAGATTTATGCATCTGTTAATAAATCCTGCTCTTGTGTGAAGTTTGAAGGCTCTAACTTATTTGCATCTTATCAAACCTGCTAAATCTGCAGGGGGTTGAATACTACTTGTAGGCACTGTATGTAGCATGCATGTAGTATGTATGTAGCATGTAGTATGTATGTAGCATGCATGTAGTATGTATGTAGCATGTATGTAGTATGTATGTAGTATATATGTAGTATGTATGTAGCATGTAGTATGTATGTAGCATGCATGTAGTATGTATGTAGTATTTTTTTTTTTTTTTTTTTAACATTTAACACATTAGCCGGATGATGGGACTACTACTGTCCCATCATTGGCTAATGTGTCAATCACTGTCATGGTAGCAGGCATCGCCCGATGGGACTTGTAGTCCCATCGGACGATGCTTGCACAGACCCCCGGACATCAGCACAGCCCCCCGGCAGGCCGGCACAGCCCCCCGGCAGGCCGGTACAGACCCCCACAGGGTGCACAGACCACCGGCAGGCCGGCACAGCCCCCCGGCAGGCCGGTACAGACCCCCACAGGGTGCACAGACCACCGGCAGGCCGGCACAGCCCCCCGGCAGGCCGGTACAGACCCCCACAGGGTGCACAGACCACCGGCAGGCCGGCACAGCCCCCCGGCAGGCCGGTACAGACCCCGGGCAGTCCACACAGCCCCCCGGCAGGCCGGCACAGCCCCCCGGCAGAGACCCCCGGAAGGCCCGAAATGACGGCGCATCATGATGCGCACACACCGCGCATCATGATGACGTCAGTCTGTCAATCAACTTTGAACTTCCGATTCCGATGCCGAATTCCGATATTGAAAAAATATCGGAAGTCGGTATCGGAATTCCGATACAGCAAGTATCGGCCGATACCCGATACTTGCGGTATCGGAATGCTCAACACTAGTCGCCACCCTTTGAATTTTTTAATTGTCTACATATCCATTATATTTGTATGATTAATATTTGTAATACAACAAAACATATACTCTTTACATATTGCTCTGTTGTCCATTCCTTTTTTGGTAACTTATGTGAATATTTATGGATGAGCCCCCCTTTCTTTCTTTAACAAGCCTCTTTTTTGGGTAAATATTATCTAGTTTACACTTATACAGTGCTCTACACTGAGCACCTATGTGGGAGTTTCTGTCTAAATCCCCTCCAAAACTGGATTCAGATGTAAACTCCATCAGCCACTCAATATACTGGGGAAAACTGAGTTACTCTGGATATTATATTATCCATCTTTTTAGGTGGACATAACAGCGTGGTAGATTATGCTTTTGTGGCCACCTAAAAAAATTGTCACCACTAGAACGCGAGCCAAACAGTTCAGAGTGACTACATTTGCTCCACTATGACTGAATTGCTGATTGGGGGTTATGTCTAAAACTTTATTTTCAACATTATAGACAAAAATCCTGTCACAAACGATCAGCATAGAACACAAACTAAATGTGAATTCAAGTCTTAAAATATAAACTGGACTTTCATTTTGTATGCAAATTGCCTCTTCAGAAAGAAAGAGGACTTTCACTCTACAGCGCCACCTATTGGTAGTAGCGATCCTACAAGTCACAATCAACCCTTTAACGAGTCTTTTAACATAAAAGCCAAATCAGAATCTCAATTTGCAGACACGGTGTTTCAAGCTATTGGCTCTCGTCAGTGCAAAGTATGATATCTGATTTGACTAGGTGAAAGGCTCTGGACTGAGGTCTAAGGGGTAAGGTTTCTCCTTGTGGAGAGTGACATGCCAGCTCTGGCTTGCCAAGGTAAGGAGGCTTATTCGCCATGCAATGCTCCTCTGGGAAATTTTATATGCAAATTGCCTCTTCAGAAGGAAAGAGGACTTTTACTCTACAGCGCCACATACAAGTCACAATCAACCCTTTCATTTTGTAGTTATTCTTAAGTAAATGGCTTACGATTTATAATGAATGAGTCGTACTGTTTGGCAACCACTGGCGCAAAAATGTTTGGGCTGCAGTATAGAAGTAAAGGACACAGCCCATTAGTGAAGATGCAGAATCCACATGCAAACTCTACAGATTTGTGCAAATATATGTATCCAGCATGTTTGCCACCCTTAGGACTTGTGCAGAAGACTATAAAAATCGGACAAGTGCTATTCATCATTTTGACGGATAGCATTTGTCCACATATTATTCTATGAGGCTGTGCAGCATGCACGATTTGCCTGTCACGCTGTGACAGTCTTCGGTAAAAGGGGGGGGCATCAAACTGTCCCTGGAATGGGACCCTAACTTTCCCTGTCCTGTGGGTATTCTTAAAGGTAGAGAGGCCCAAGACTATGACCTTACTATGCTCCTGTTAATGTCCTAAGCTGTCCTTTCCCCTAGAGGGCCTGGGACAGATATGTTAGTGTATATACACGTAAGACAAACAGGGATAACAATAACATAACAGGGAACACAATAACAGCAAGGGTAGAGAGGAAAAAGGGGAAGGATAGGAAGGTATAAACCAAGTGGGAATAGGATAACGGAGAAAGCATACACCCAAAAACAGCAGACAACAATCTCCAGTAGCAACTACGAACTCCAACTTCAGCACATCAACTCCAGCAAGCCAGAAAGCAAAACTTTCACAGGCGGGGATGAGAAGGTCTGGCCAGGTTTTATAGAGAAAGAAAACGAGCAGGTCAGGAGCAGTTGTGAGTTGGAGCTACATGTCTCTAACCAGCATACAAAGAGTCATTAACCTCGCCAACACCAAAGGAAACAAAGTCCATGTAATATGGTGAACAAAACACACGGGCTAAATGGAAGACCTGCGCTAATCCCAGATCTACCAGGAGGACGTGACACACTTGTGACATTGCCTCCAAGAATAGTATAGCACTTGCTCATTCATCTTTATAGGTCTGATGACATCTGAGTGCGGTCTGAATTATCATGGACTGACAATATAGAGGGAGAAGAAACTTTTACCACCTACGAGAAAATCAGATCACATTCTGATCAATCTCTAATCAGAGTCTGATCAGAGTGTGATTAGCATAATCAGATCGATTTTCTTGGATGAGATAAAAACAGTTGTGTGACCCTAGCCTTAGGAAAATGATGGAAGCAGACTCTACACTAGAATGTTAATTTCCCAAGATTAACAACAGTGTTCTTTTACAATGACTGCATCAGTCAAAAAGAACTGAAAAGAAACATTCTTTTTCACAAATTACTTGCATTGTGCAATACTTTAAAGGGGTTGTCTCGTCTAAACCAATAAGTCTGCAGTTGCGCTGCGTGACTGCAGACTTATAAATCCCCACAGCACATGCACTGTACACTGCAGGGATCTGTCGGTTTCTGAGTCAGGACTGGAGGGTATGTATGAGTTACAGATACTCCAGGACAGTGGGCGTGGCTTCACTCCATACACTTGTATTGAGCAAGGCTGCACCCTGTCTAGTGATGCGGCCAACCAGCGGGCGCAGTCTAGCTCCATACAAGTGTATGGAGAGCGAAGCTGTGCCCATTGGCCTGGAGTATGTATGACTCATACATACCCTCCGGTCCAGACTCAGAAATCGGCGATTCCCTTCAGTGCAACCCCTTTAAGTTTAAAATATTTTAGAGTGGGTTAAGGAATGTTATATTCTTGTCAACAGGAATTCTGAATATGTAGATGAACAAACACAGCATTGTTGCTCCACAGAAAACCCAAAAATGGCCAAGGAAAATAAATAAATAAAAAATATTTGTACCAAGAGAAAACATTAACAATACTGACCTCTAGTTGATCAAGCTGAAGTTTTAATGTTTCCAAGTTATCACCAAGTGTTGGAAAATTATCAAAGTGAAGTTTCTGATCCTGTACAACAGTCATATGGTCACTTAAGGTTTGACAGCACTGATTCAAAGTTGCCTAAAATGAAAATGAAATACCAGTTAGGCTACTGAAATGCACCGTAGAATGCTTGCCTTAACTGTTTGCAAGTAGCTTTATTTTTAACAACAGCATAGTATCAATCCAAATTAGAGACGATCAGCCAAGTACAACAGATTGATTGCTCAGAAAATACCTTCCAGTGTCAACAACATACAGTATATGGGGTGTTACACAGAATTTAATTGGCTCTTTAACTCTAAGAAGAATTGGCACTGAACTGAGAGTAAAAGAACAGGCAAAGTGGTGTGGTAGAAACTATACCATTTTGTACCTGTTTAAACAGTACACAACAGTGGAAGTTCACTTATTTTGAGCACCTTTCAATATAGCAAAATGTGTCATGGGGACTGCTTTTACTGTAAAATGTAGAATGTAAGATTTCTAAAGTACAAATAATGAAAAATTAACAATGCTATTTTTGACAGTCTCATATATATTGAATTTAGTGGTAATGTGTATGCGTGAACATTGCTCTAGAGGGGACACAAAACCCACATTCTTATTATCAGTGGGTTTAGAGAGAGCATAGATTTAGGCCATGTGCACACGATGCAGATTTGCAGCGTTTCCGCAGCGGATTTTACCGCGCAGAAACGTTGCATATCCGCATTGTGATGTACAGTACCTTTAAAATGAATGAAAAAAAAAAACGCTGTGCAGACGCTGCGGATTTTTCCGCACGGTTTTCCTGCGGTACAAAATCCGCAGCATGTTACTTCTTTTGTGCGGTTTTCTATCTCCCCTGTTACCAAATCCGCAGGGGGAAGACCGCAATGGAAAACCGCACAAAAACCGCATGAAAACCGCGTGAAAAATGGAAGAAATCCGCAGGAAAAATGCAGGTCATTTGACCTGCGGTTTTCTTCCATTCTGCACGGAAAAATCCGCAGGGCTCAAAACTCTGCACTCAGCCTTAGACTTTTACTGTGATAATTGATGATCATGTACCAACCCCTTTAAAAGAATTAAATATTTAATATATTAGATGGACAAAATACACAATTCTATGGACACTTAATTAATTCAAAACTGTCAATTCTATTTGTTATCAAAAAGGCATAGTATCTGCAGTAGTATGAAATTTATGTTTTTGACATTAACTCACCTTTTCAGACTCTTTGTTTTCTGCATTTTCCTCCACTTCAGAGACAGATGAATGTGTAATACTTTCTGTATTCGCTTCCACATCCAATGATTTTACATTACATGTTTGGTCTGTAAAGCTGAATTTTTGCGTAGTTCCTGGTGACTCGGTACTGTACTTTGGGGAAACATTTTTAGTAGTGTCCACATCCAATGATTTTACATTACATGTTTGGTCTGTAAAGCAGAATTTTCTCGCAGTTCCTGGTGACTCAGAACTGTAATCTGGGGAAAATTGTTTCTTTTTTCCAGGAATTAGCTTGATCATCTGGTCAGGGATGGAAGATGAGATTGGCTCACTAGGAAAGAGACCTTTATTTATGTTAATTATAATTTCTTCCAATTTGTTTGAATTTTCAGAATCTGGTGGAACATGAAAGATTTCATCAATCTGGGAAGAGATTAATTTTGGACGATTTGGTTCTAGCACTTCCTGTTCACTGAAAGATGATGAAGTACTAAAAGTTTCCTGATTTTGAGTGACTCCAATATCATATATTACTGAATCTTTTTCTATGTGTTTGCCTTGCTTTTTATAATCTCCCTTGATCAGTAATCCATCTTCTACCTTACTTTTCACACTAAAAAGGTCTAAATCTGTAATGTGTTTTGTGTGCTTGTTAACTTCCCCAAGATTATGTGCTGGTTCACGTACTTCAATTAATTTATCTTTGGATACATTCATGCTTCTGGATACTCTATTTACTAGAACCAATAAAGGCTTAGGATCTTCATCAGAATCTTTTGTACTTTGATTGGACTTGTCATAAGACAATTGTGGTAATAAGATGTCTAATTTCTCCTCTGTGTTGGTAACTCCCAAGTTAGTTTGTTTGGCATAAACATCGCGACCAATTGTTTGTACAATTCTTGCACAACCTTTGAGGTAATTTGTTAAATTATCAGCTTCTCCTGCATTACTTGATTGCATATCAAGTACATTAGATTTTTGTACTATTTCAAAATCAGTACTAGTAGCCGTTCCTACTAAATCATCACTTTTACTGATAGATGACTCAAAAATTGCACTCAAGTTATCAATATGAATTGGACTTTTTGCTCCATAATTCCTTGACTCTTCCTTTTTATTTAGCATATCAGTAATCTTGCAAATTTCACTGTCATTTGTTTTGGGCAAAAGGGGACTTTTCTCTTTACACAATGTATTGTCCTCTGTTACATCTGAATTAACCTTTTGAATGGTCCTACCTTCTGACTGTACGCCTTCTATATGGTAATTACTTTCAGAATTGGTAACATCAGCATCAAAAACTGCTTTAACTTCTTTGATGGAATGATTTTCAAGCATTTTCTCAGAATTGGGATCAAAAAGTGTGTTAGACTCAGAATCATTCTTGGAATGCACAGTAGACCTTTCAGTTGTAGAGTGTTCTATAATCTTTGCAGCAGTTTGATCATTGCTTTGATGACCATTCGCCACTTGTCTACATATTTTTTTATCTTCAGCCTGCACATTTGCAATGTTACATTCAGCACTTGCATTCTCTTTTCCCATAAGAATGCATTCAGGAATCGGATTGGTATTATTAGTTGGAGATCCATAACTATTAGTTTCCTGTTTGCAGGTAGAATAATCATCACTAAACTCAAGGCCATTATGCACAGAGGTGCCTTCAGTATCAAACAGAGTAGAACTTCTATTATCTTTGTGGTTAATTAATTCTGGTGTTTCACTTTTATTTTCAATTTCACTTTGTAGACCTTCAGCACTTGACTTGTCATATAGATACTTAGTCCCAGTTTGATTTGACTCAGAATCCTCTCCAATAAATGAAGATGATTCTCTCAGTGATGTCTTAGAATTGCCCAGACTGATGATATCACGTTGTTCTTGACACTGTAAAGGTTCATCTGACTCACTCAGATCGTCAAGGTTGGACAAATTACCAGAATTACAAGGTTTTGGACACATAATATGTTCAATATGAACGCTTGTTTCATTATTCTCACAGTCGAAATTTAACAAAACAGCTTTGCTATCAATTTCCTTGTCTTCAAAATATTCATCTAAATATCCTTCAGTGACTTGATAGCCCTCTTCACTGTTGTTCTCATCGGTAACAAAACAGTCAATGTCAGTTTCGCTAAAACTACTTTCGACATATTCCTCATCTAGTTCTTCAGACATGAATTTATCATCAGTTTTCATGTTGCCATCCACATCCTTTTCAGCGCATTCATATTTACTTCTCTCATGTTCTTCCTCTACAAAACTACTTGAAAAAGATTTTTCCTTAAATATAGAAGTCTGGTCATCTAAACAGGAGTAACTTTCAGAGTCTTCTTCAATGATAGTTTCCAGAAATTGCCTTCCTTGCAAAATATCGATGTTTTGAGCATCAATGTCAGTATAATAATAAGTATCTTCATCTGAGCTTGTATCACTTTGGGTAGGTGTTCTGTATTCTATGATGCCATTTCCTATCGTTTTCCAAGTCTTTTTAGTTTCATCTGTATCACCAGCTTCATCTTCACTTTCAAAATTTGCATCAGACATATCAGAGTCACTGCTGTTCTCCAAGTATCCATAAAGATCAATAGAAGTATCTTGTTTTACATAAGGCAGTACATCACTGCTGGTTTGAGATGGTAAAATGGCATGACTATCATGGTCAGTGTCTTTATTACAAAGTTCTTCAGCTGGTGTATTTTGTAGTTGATCTTGAAATATATCTCCAAAAGATTCAACAGTGTCTTCTGTATTATCTTTAATAATTATATTTGAAGTGCTAACAACTTCTTCTGGATGATTATAAACTTCTTCAGCCTGAGTAGAGCCTTCGTTAAAATAGTTATGAATGTTATTTTCCTGAATTAAATTATTGCACTTGTTATCTACAGCATCAACCATGCTATTCAGTTGACAAAGGTGAGCATCATCTTCGATATCTTTTCGAATAAAAGATTCTGCTTCTCCATGTGTTCGAGCTATCGGATTGTGCTGCACCGTCATTTCACTAGATATGTCAGTAGCTTCTACATCTTTTAACAATTGAAAATACACTTCCTCATGGTCAGTGATGTCTATTTTATCCATAAACTGATGCTGCTCTGCAGCGGCTTTCATGTCTTCTGTCTCTTTAAATACCAAGTTAGAATGAGATTTACTTTCATACTCAATTATATTCATGTCTACATCGTGGCTTAGATAATTTTTTCTCACCTCCAAATCTTCTGGCAAAGTATCGGTGATGCCTTCATCATTTTCACATGACGTCCGCACAATATGTTCAGACTCAAGCAACATGCTGGCAGCTTCATCAAGATCGCCGTCAAATAGTAATAGTCTTTCCCCAGTATTTGCATCAATATAACTATTAATCATGAGATAAGAAATAAACAATTGCTTTGTATGGTCTGGATTATGTGTCAGTTCTTCTTCTGATTTATTTTCAGAACTTTCAGTCTGTTGAGTTGTGTGAGATTCATAAGTAGATATCCATTTTAGAGTATGTTTGGTTGGTTCCAGAATATCTATATTTGGCATTTTGTCCTGTAATTCCAAGCTGCTAAGGACTGATGCAGTATTTTCCTCTATTAATCCTGATTGAGAAGCAATATTTAATTGTACTATCTCTGACGTTTCCGGAATATATAACCCAGCAATTTTGCGTCTATTACTTAGGATCTTTTGGGCTAGCTCAGTAGAAATCATTCCTTGTTGTAGAGATGTTGATATGGGGAAAATTTCACTGGTATTGGGCCAAATAAGTCCAATAAACCCTCTCTGTGCCTCTAGGACCATCAACGCACTGCTATATGAAATTAAGTTGCATTGAACAGCTTCATCTACTGTTAAATATTTTCTTGTAGACGGGCAAAGGATTCCACCATTTTGAACCTGTTGGGTTAAAATTCCACAAACTGTTACACGATCAATAACACCTCGTTCTTGAGCCTGTTCCAAAGTCAGTTGGTTTCCTGTATCTAGATCAATAATACCTCCTGATAAAAGCTGTGCTCCAAGTAGCCTGTACATGATTTCTCGGTCCAGAATTCCTTCATGTGCTGCACGTAAAACATTAATTTTCCTTCCAGATTTTAATGTAATTTTACCTTTATCTTCTGAGTTAACTAAAAGAAGTCTCATTCCTGTTTTCTCATCTTTCACAGTCCTCTGGAATAGGTCTCCTAATGTAATTTTTTCTGCTGAAATGGGATCAATCAAGTCTTTGGCCATCTTCTGTCTCTCAATGAGTTTTGTAAACAATGATGTTGAAATCATATTCTTTTGGAAAAGTTTGTTCACATTGACCTGCTCTCTGGAAGTGGCAAGTTCAAGACAACCACAAGAAAGCAAAGTGTTTATCATTTTGACTGTTACAGTCTCTGAAATTGATCCTTGGTCATAAGCTGTAATGATAGGAAAATCACTTGAAGGGAGAGATAAAATTACACATTTGGCATGAGATATTTCACGGAGTCGCACTTTAATTTGATCATCTATAAGACCGTGACTCTGAGCGTCTTCAATGTCAAAGCATCTCTTTAACTGTGGGCAAACCAGGCCAGACACTATAAGTTGCATTTCAAGTAAAAGAATTCCTGTTTCATAATCAACAAGTCCTTCTACCACAGATTGGTAAATGGAAAGAATTCTCCCATTTGCCTCATCAATCGTCCCTGACACCACTCTGTCCACCTGAAACAAGATAAGACGATATTAGCAAATATGGTGGCTTCAATTGCCAATTTACAAGTTATAATAAGAGTGCTCCACATGCTCGATACTTACCACACACAGAACAAGCTGTCTGAATAAGCAGTTCAGATAAAAAATGATTTTGTCAGTATCTTGACAGCAAAGGTGGCACAAGCTTTGAACTCGACATGCATCTGTGAACTAGAATTTAGCTTTAGGAAACAAAGTGTGTTAGTGAGAAGATTGATGACTAGTAGGGTAAGTACCACCTGTAAAGCAAACCATCATGCTATTTGATGCTTGTGAGGGGTTAGAAGAGATGTCACATGAAGAACCATGCTTGTCATGTTTACAGCACACTGTATAAACCACACCTGATGGAAAAAATGCTGTTAATAGAGATGACAGGAGGATACCACTGGTACAAAAACACTTGTGACATTTTGCTAGTCTTTGTCAAATTAGATCATAGAAAACCATGACCAGAATATATCTGTGAATATTAGGCCAGCACAAATTAGCTTGGCTCCTTAGCTAAACCAACACCACACCCAAACTTAAGGAAACAAGTTCTTTTTAGGGAGCAACACATATTTCCCATTACTATTACTTCAATTACATGCAAAAAAAAAAAATCACAAAAGAATTTGGAAATTGGTTGCAATAGAAATAGATTAAAATGTTCGACATGTCACCTTCTGTTCCACCAGTTTATCTACCAGTTCCTTGGCTTCTTGTTGCTGCCTTTTACTTTCTCTCGACAACAGACTTTGACTTTCTTGGAGTGTTTTAATCTGATTTTCTACATCTGCTCTTTCTTCTTCAGTCATTCTGAGGAAAAAAATTAAACAAGCTGCAGATAAAAATAGTATGTAAGTGCCTTTTGTAAAGTCATGTTTATGGGAGTTATGACTACTTGCGAGAGAACTATGAATAAACTCAGACCTACATTTTTAGAAGATGTACATAGTTGAAAAAATGTTTACCATAAGAAAAACTGGTGCAATACCTGTCACCGTGCTTAGCTAAAAGCAATTGTAAAGTCTGAAGAGTATCCGAAATCTCATTCTGTTTTGTAAGAATCTCTTCACCAGAAATCTGAAATAAAAAGATGTACATGTAAGGATTATAAAGTCAACATTTCTGGACTCAAAGTCACAGATAGATGAGTTTCTAGGGTGTTGTTTATCCCTGGTTATATTGCAAGGTTTAAAGGATCTCACATTGATTTATAATGTAGCAACTTTCCCAGTTGGTATTTGCAAAATAATTTCTTTTGTTCTGCAAGAACTATCGTCATAATGATGCAAAACTTTAGATTCTTCAAATGAAACTTGTGCTACTTAACTTTTAACAGGCATTAACAAAGACCAGTCAACTCTTCAGATATGTCTATTTTAGCAAAAATAATATAAAATGTTAGTGCATGCCCTCATCATCCCCTGCCTCCCTCATGCAATATCCTCCTCTGTGGCCTCTTGACTAAGACGCTTGCACCTCTCCAGTCTACCCTTATTAATCCACCTGCCCTACCATTTCTCCTCTGGCACTCTTTTGTGTCAATACCTTCAATAGCTTCCAATTCCCCAATGAATCTAGTTTAAATTATTAACAATGATAAAGTTGTCCATAATCTGTCTCTTCCAAACTTATCTCCCGATACCTCCCTACAAATAATTTCCGGTCCTCACAAGACCACCTTATCTAATCTCCTCTCGTACATTCCTCACCCAATTGCTGCCAAAAATTCTTCTGAGCATTCCTCATGCTGTCGAATTCAGTGTATCAGCACATACAATTGTGTAGCACATTTGGAAACTTCAGATACAACCTAAAAACTCATCTCTTCAGAAAAGCCTAAAGACTGCAATAACCCCGCTGCCACCTTACTACTAGCAGAGCTGCTCCATCTCCTTGATCTATTGTCTCTTTCCCACATTACCCTGTAGATTTTAAGCCCATGAGGGCAGAGTACTTTGCAACTCTGTACCAGTCTGTCTGTTTGCTTTATTTTATGCATGTTATGTATGTAACCTTTTTCAAATGTACAACACCATGGATTTAATAGTGGTTTAAATATAAATAAAAATGATAACACATATGTAATTTCTAAAACTTCAGTGTTTTACTATGTCACTGTTAATCTTCTTGAAATGTAGGAATAAATTGACAATTTGTGTTAACAAACCTCTTGTCAATGAAGTTTGTGCCTTCACAAATGTATACTGTCAAATCACTATCAGTAATGTCAGACCTACTCAAAAGAGGAATGGTAACAATCCAAGGTCACTTTATTCACACATTTATTGGGAGGATGACACTGAGACAGAATAACACAAAGATTTAACAAAAAAATGTGCCAGTACTATTATTACCCATAAAATACAAGTATTTCTTAAAACAGAGATGTCTGGAGAGGAGACAGATCCTCTTTAGCATCCCTATATTCTGATGTAACATTAATCCCTTCACAACCGATGACGTATATTTATGTCCCTGAACCCACATCTTTCCCCGCACTTGCTGGATGATTTAACCCCTTCAAGACCGCCAATACGTATATATACTGACCTGAGATATAAGAGAATATCATCCCCATAAAGGTGACAATCCAGCAGCAGTCGGCTGTCCACTATATCTGACAACTTGCTGTATCACAAATGATCGGTGTTGGCACCGTCCATATCTGTTTAACCCCTTAGTTGCTGCTGTCAAGTGACTACATCAAATAAATGGTTAAAAGATTGTGGGGGCTTGCACTTTAATCTAACTGACACACCGAGATCATGATTGTGTGGTCCTGATGTTTGCCATAGCTGTTCATGGCCAAATAGCGGCCTTAGAGTCTCCCGGCTATAGCGGTCAGTTCAGAAGTTAGTGACATTTAGGTGGTAAATAAACACTTTTTCATTCCTGCTATACCACTTTGCATTAATTCCTAAAAATCACCTGAAGGGTTAATACACTACCTTACAGCAGTTTTCAATATGTCAAGAGGCGCTGTTTTTAAAATGGTATCACGTTTGGGGTTTTCCAATATATAGCACCCCCAAAGTCACTCCAAACCTGGATAGGTCCCTCAAAAAAATAAATTTTGTAAATTTCCTTGAAAAAATGAAAAATTGCTGCTACATTTTTAAACCTCCTAAAAGGCTAGCAAAATAAATTACAGTTTTAAAAATGGTGCTGATGTAAAGTCGACATGTGGGAAATGTTATTTATTCATGTTTTTCTGTGGTATGACTATCTGGATTAAAGGGATAATCATTGAAAGTTTGAAAACTGTAATTTTTTTTACATTTTTGTCAAGTTTCTGATATTTTTATAAATAAACACAAAACATATCAATCTAAATTTACTATTATCATAAATTATAATGTGCCACGAAAAAACAGTATCAAAATCACTGGGATTTGTTGAAGCATTCCAGAGTTATGACCACATAAAGTGACATTGGTCAGAATTTAAAAAATTGGCCCGGTCAGCCATCAAGAGCCTCTAAAAATCAAGGGTGGACTAATTACTGACAGCGGCATTTATAGGGCGCAGACAGAAAGCGTGTCATTGATCCAGCCCATTGGCGCCCTTGTCTCGTGATCGTGGGGATGCCGATGGATTGTCATGACAGCCGTGGTCTGCTTAAGATCCATGTGCCTGCCTCATGAGCCTCCTGTTAGCAGGCGTTTATAGAAGATTATGATTTCTGCTATACAAAGCAGGGCTGAAGGCTGAAGCACTGTTATGTATAGCACGAGCGATCGCAGCATCAAGTCTCCTAAGGGGACTAATATAGTCAGTGAAAAGTAAAAAAAAAAAGTTTTAAAAAATACAAAACAAAAATAAAACACAAAACTTCAATTCACCCTCCTTTTTCCCCATTAAAAATAAAACAATTCCCCTCCTTCTCATCAAGGTTTAATGAATAGAATGGCCAATATTCATAGGATGGAATATATGACGGCTTTGTTGGGAGAGAGAGTGGACAGCTTTAAAGCTGTGTGGACCCCTTGGGACTATTACTGGGCTCAAAATAATTGCTAGATGGTATGCTTTACAGATTCCTGTGGCTTCCCTCCCCTTTCTCTCTATGTGTCTGTCTTGTCTCTATATATATTTGTCGTCCATTGACTAAGTTCTGTGGTGTGGACTCGGGGAAGGAGATAGACGAAAGAGTTGCCAAACAAAATATTGGATATTTACTTGAAATTTAGAATTTTTTGCTTCTCTAGAGTATGCATTGAAGTTTGTCATTTTATGGGGGAAAGTGCTAACTTACATTTTAATTTGTCGTGCTTCTTTCTTGATGCTTTCCTCCTTTTTTCTTTCCTATGAAGCTGCTTAAACTTGTTAACACACAAACTTGTCTGATTGTAAAGGCCCCGTTACATTTAGCGATGCACCAGCGATCCCGACCACGATATGACCCGGTCAAGATCGCTGGTGCATTGCTAAATGGTCGCTAGTGAGCTGCCAAACAGGCAGATCTCACTAGTGATGCAGCAGCGGTCGATACTCACCTTTCAGACGCAGCGATGATGACTGTCTTCCGCCTGCGTCCATGGCTCGCTCGTCAGCGCCAGCAGGAAGTCGACGACGAGAAATGCACCAGGCTGATCTCGCGCGATCAGCGATATCCAGCGAGGATCCGGGTCAGAGGTAAGTGTCACATGTAGCGATATCGCTGCTGCGTCGCAAAATCGGTGACGCGTTAGCGATATTGCTAGCGATATCGCTATGTGTAACAGGCCCTTAACTGTTGGACTTTTTGTTATCTAATGTTAATATTACAACATTTAAATAAAACAGTTAAAAAATACACATATTTGGTATGTCTGATCAAAATATAAAATAAATTAATGTAATCGGTAAACATCGTAATGAGAAAAAACTTTGCAATAAAAGGCGATCAAAACTATTGTGAGGTAGCGCTGTCATCTAGTAGGGGATCACTCGCTTGGCAGCGAACAAAACACATCCGGCACCAGGTTTTCCATAAAATCATATCATAGTCCTTGCGGTTTATTCACCCTCATAAACCACAGCAGCAAGGTACAACAGCTTCATATCACCAGCATAGCGTCCATTAAATAGGCTAATCAGCCCCAGTGTTATCTCACCCATCAGGGTTCCTTATGCGGCTTATCAGGACGTTTTATGTTAGTTCCCTCCAAGGAGCTCTCAGGCACACATCGCCCTTGCACACGCCCAGCCGCTCCACAGGCTGTTAGTGAGATCCTTCTCCTCACGGGACCTTCCAAACTGGACCAACCTGGTCCCAGCATTCACTCCTTGTGACCTATCCTGGCTATGTTATATGGTCCATAGCCACGCCCACTGGGTCACATGGCTATGACCTCATCACAGGTCCTTCACCTACTCACATAGCCTTTTACTATAGGTGTTATCAGACACACCCCTGGGTGGGTTTGTGGGCAGTTAGAACCCGCCCATCTCTCCAGCTGCCTGAAGGCTTCTCCCTAACACATAGGCACGAAAGATCAGCTCTGCTGATCAGCACATAACCAAGCCTTCATCTCAAAGCCACCCACTTTGAGACACACCACGGCCACTCCGTATTCTGCCACTCATCCTCTCTCTTGGGACATCCACACAGCGTCCCCTAGTGGACACAGTGGTCATTACACCACACTATCTACTTCAAAATTATATCAATAAAAACGTCAGCTCAGGTTGTAGAAAATTAGGCCTCACCCAGCCCCATATCTTGAAAAATAAAAATGTTACGCATCTCAGAAAATAACAACAAACATAAAAATTTTATTTCATACAAATTTTGGATTTTTTTTTCACCACATTAAATAAAAAATAATCTAAGCATGTTTGGTATCTGCATACTCGTACCGACCTGGGGAACTATATTGCCAGGTCAGTTTTACCCATATAGTGAACAAGGTAAATAAAAATCAAAACACAATTGAGAAATTACACTTTCTTTTTGCAATTTCACCGCACTTGGAATTCATTCTCCGGTACACTATATGATAAAATCAATGGCGTCATTCAAAAGCACAACTCGTACCGCAAAAAAACAAGCACATCCATCTTGACGAAAAAATAAAGAAAGTTATGGCTCTTGAAAGAAGGGGAGGAAAAAACTAAAATGAAAAAAACACAAAATCGCTCAGGGGGTTAAGGGGATAACTACCAAATCTGTATATCTAAGTAAAATCTCAAAATTTAAACATATAACATAAATATGGAACTCATATATGGGATGGAATTTTGGGTTCCACATTTTAAAAAGCATATTCAGAAGTTAGAATCAGTTCAAAGATGGCAACTAGATCATTACAAGGGATGGAAGGCCTCTCAAATGAGGAGAGGTTGTAAAAGTTGTGCTTGTTTATCTTAGAAAAAGAATGCCTCAGACATTTCATTTACATGTATAAATGTATGTGTGGTCAGTAGTGTTGAGCATTCCGATACCGCAAGTATCGGGTATCGGCCGATACTTGCTGTATCGGAATTCCGATACCGACTTCCGATATTTTTTCAATATCGGAAGTCGGCATCGGAATCGGAAGTTGAAGTTCAAAGTTGATTGACAGCCGAAATGACGTCATCATGATGCGCGGTGTGTGCGCATCATGATGCGCCGTCATTTCGGGCCTTCCGGGGGTGTCTGCCGGGGGGCTGTGCCGGCCTGCCGGGGGGCTGTGTGGACTGCCCGGGGTCTGTACCGGCCTGCCGGGGGGCTGTGCCGGCCTGCCGGTGGTCTGTGCACCCTGTGGGGGTCTGTACCGGCCTGCCGGGGGGGCTGTGCCGGCCTGCCGGTGGTCTGTGCACCCTGTGGGGGTCTGTACCGGCCTGCCGGGGGGCTGTGCCGGCCTGCCGGGGGGCTGTGCTGATGTCCGGGGGTCTGTGCAAGCATCGTCCGATGGGACTATAAGTCCCATCTGGCGATGCCTGCTACCATGACAGTGATTGACACATTAGCCAATGATGGGACAGTAGTAGTCCCATCATCCGGCTAATGTGTTAAATGTTAAAAAAAAAAAAAAAATACTACATACATACTACATACATACTACATGCATGCTACATACATACTACATGCTACATACATACTACATATATACTACATGCATGCTACATACATACTACATGCTACATACATACTACATATATACTACATGCATGCTACATACATACTGCATGCTACATACATACCACATACATACCACATATATACTACATACATACTATATGCATGCTACATACATACTACATACATACTACATACATACCACATATATACCACATACATACTACATGCATGCTACATACATACTACATACATACTACATACATACCACATATATACTACATACATACTACATGCATGCTACATACATACTACATACATACTACATACATACTACATGCATGCTACATACATAACACATATATACTACATGCATGCTACATACATACTACATGCTACATACATACTACATATATACTACATACATACTACATACATGCTACATACATACTGCATGCTACATACATACTACATACATACTACATGCATGCTACATACATAACACATATATACTACATGCATGCTACATACATACTACATGCTACATACATACTACATACATACTACATGCATGCTACATACATACTACATGCTACATACATACTACATATATACTACATGCATGCTACATACATACTACATGCTACATACATACTACATATATACTACATACATACTACATACATACTACATGCATGCTACATACATACTACATGCTACATACATACCACATACATGCTACATACATACTACATATATACTACATGCATGCTACATACATACTGCATGCTACATGCATGCTACATACATACTACATACATACTACATGCTACATACATACCACATATATACTACATACATACTACATACAATACATTCATACAATACATACATAGACATACAGTACATATAACATAGAGTAACATACTTACCAATACTTGTCACATTGTTCCCCGAAGCCATTGTCTTTTACGGAATAAATATTAACATAACAAACCACAAAAATACTCACCCACGATCCGAAACAGTCCACGAGTGTGTCCCACGACGATCTTGGGTAGAGAACTGCAGCATCAGCTGATGCTGCCGTTCTCTACGGGCTGCAGGAATCCAATGACGGAAGGTAGGTATCCTTCCGCACTGTATTCCTCCGCCACTTAAAAAAAAAAAGTCCCTAGTCTCACTTTATGCCATTGCTGTGTGGGAATTTCCCACGCAGCAATGGCATAAAGTGAGACTAGGGACTTTTTTTTTTTTTTTAAGTGGCGGAGGAATACAGTGCGGAAGGATACCTACCTTCCGTCATTGGATTCCTGCAGCCCGTAGAGAACGGCAGCATCAGCTGATGATGCTGTTCTCTACCCAAGATCGTCGTGGGACACACTCGTGGACTGCTTCGGATCGTGGGTGAGTATTTTTGTGGTTTGTTATGTTAATATTTATTCCGTAAAAGACAATGGCTTCGGGGAACAATGTGACAAGTATTGGTAAGTATGTTACTCTATGTTATATGTACTGTATGTCTATGTATGTATTGTATGAATGTATTGTATGTAGTATGTATGTAGTATGTATGTAGTATGTATGTAGCATGCATGTAGCATGCAGTATGTATGTAGCATGCATGTAGTATATATGTAGTATGTATGTAGCATGTAGCATGTATGTAGTATGTATGTGGTATGTATGTAGCATGTAGTATGTATGTAGCATGCATGTAGTATGTATGTAGTATGTATGTAGTATATATGTAGTATGTAGTATGTATGTAGCATGCATGTAGTATATATGTAGTATGTATGTAGCATGTAGTATGTATGTAGCATGCATGTAGTATATATGTAGTATGTATGTAGCATGTAGTATGTATGTAGCATGCATGTAGTATGTATGTAGTATGTATGTAGTATGTATGTGGTATGTATGTAGCATGTAGTATGTATGTAGCATGCATGTAGTATATATGTGTTATGTATGTAGCATGTAGCATGCATGTAGCATGTATGTAGTATGTATGTAGTATGTATGTGGTATGTATGTAGCATGTAGCATGCATGTAGTATGTATGTAGTATATATGTGGTATGTATGTAGCATGTAGTATGTATGTAGCATGCAGTATGTATGTAGCATGCATGTAGTATATATGTAGTATGTATGTAGCATATATGTAGTATGTATGTAGCATGTAGTATGTATGTAGCATGCAGTATGTATGTAGCATGCATGTAGTATATATGTAGTATGTATGTAGCATATATGTAGTATGTATGTAGCATGTAGTATATATGTAGTATGCATGTTGCATGCATGTAGTATATATGTAGTATGTATGTTGCATGTAGTATATATGTAGTATGCATGTTGCATGCATGTAGTATATATGTAGTATGTATGTTGCATGTAGTATATATGTAGTATGAATGTAGCATGTATGTAGTATGAATGTAGCATGTATGTAGTATGCATGTTGTATGTATGTAGCATGTATGTAGCATGTAATTTTTTTTTTTTTTTACATTCAACACATTAGCCGGATGATGGGACTACTACTGTCCCATCATTGGCTAATGTGTCAATCACTGTCATGGTAGCAGGCATCGCCAGATGGGACTTGTAGTCCCATCGGACGATGCCTGCACAGACCCCCGAAGCCTGTACAGCCCCCCGGCAGGCCGGCACAGCCCCCCGGCAGGCCGGCACAGCCCCCCGGAGCCTGTACAGCCCCCCGGCAGGCCGGCACAGCCCCCCGGCAGGCCGGCACAGACCACCGGAGCATGCACAAACCCACTGGCAGGCCGGCACAGCCCCCCGAAAGGCCCGTACAGACCCCAGAGAGGCTGTACAAGGCAAAAACAGGGTTTTTCTTATTCCGATACCGGAAGTCCCATAGACTTGAATGGGACTTCCGGTATCGGAATCGGCGATACCGATACTTTTTTTTAAGATCGGCCGATCCATTCCGATCCGATACTTTGAAGTATCGGACGGTATCGCTCAACTCTAGTGGTCAGTACAAAGGACTGGCAAATGACTTATTTCTTTCAAAGACCATAATAAAGACCAGGGGACACTCATTACGGGTGGAAGAAAGGCGATTCCGGCAGCCTAAATAGGAAAGGGTTCTTTACAGTTAGAGCAGCCACACTGTGGAATGCTGACTACAGGAGGTGGTAATGGCAGACACTATAACAGCTTTTAAAAAAGGTCTGGATGATTTCCTCAGTACATAACATTGCAGATTATAGATAAATTAGTGACGAAATGCACAATTGGTGAAGAAAGTTTGAACTTGAAGAACCTAGGTCTTTTTTCAACCTATGTAACCATATATATATATATATATATATATATATATATATATATATATATTTAAAAGTTAGAAAAAAATATGATCTGCTCTTAAAGACCAATCACTCTACAACTCTTCCACGATAGCTATTCTAGGAGTTCCCCACAGAGAAACAGACAACAGTTGCTATAAGCAGGCAAAAAGATATAGAAGAGATAACTTATTTTTTCATTCATTCTATGAGGTAACAGAAATAACTGATCTACAATGCCCCCATTACTTATCAGACATTCAGGGAATATCCTATAGCTGAATTAGGTTCATAGCGGGAAAATCCCCTTTAAAATATGTCTCTGATACACTCTGAGCATTCTTGACTTTTGGCGGGGACATTATGTTACAACTATGGAAAGCAAATACAGTATGGTTACAGCAGAGATCAATAGTCACTGCTGCGGCCAGAGATTGGCTGCAGCAGTCACACATGTTCATATCCACATGGATGTATCATTCAAACATATGACAGCTGCAACTAATGACTAGATGCAGAGGTAGCGCGTTAAGTGTTTTGGCCACTGATTACATGCAGCGCACACATTATGTCCCCACCAAAAGACAGACCAAAGATCAATGAATGACCGATTGGCGGGTGAGAGATTGGCCGGTGAACATGTCTTTTATTGTTTTTTTATATATCTGGTCATGCATTGGACAGCCTCAAACAAATTTGAACTATGCTATGTACTTATTTATGTAGTAATGTATAAGAAATGTTCATTCATCTGCCCACTTATTTTATAAGTATGGTAGCATATACGTTTTTATTACACTAAAACTTCCAACAGGCTCCATTATTTATAAAACAGTATCCAGATTCAGCATTAACCCGTGAAGCTTACTGAAACCAATAGGTATACTTGAATATTTTTCTTTGGCATGTAAGTGTACATATATGGCCTCAAAATAGACAGAGGCTAAAATATGTGCAAAGATGACCATCAATGGCATAGTTAATATTCATAAGCTTTCACAAAACAAAATTAGCATTATATTTAAGTACTATATTCACTTTAGTTTGCAGGGAATATGTCAGCAGAGAATGACCTATACAGTCATGGCCAAAAGTATTGACACCCATGCAATTCTGTCAGATAATATTCAGTTTCTTCCTGAAAATTATTGCAAACACAAATTCTTTAGTATTATTATCTTCATTTAATTTGTCTTAAATGAAAAAAACACAAAAGAGAATGAAGCAAAAAGCAAAACATTGATCATTTCACACAAAACTCCAAAAATGGGCCGGACAAAAGTATTGGCACCCTCAGCCTAATACTTGGTTGCACAACCTTTAGCCAAAATAACTGCGACCAACCGCTTCCGGTAACCATCAATGAGTTTCTTACAATGCTCTGCTGGAATTTTAGACCATTCTTCTTTGGCAAACTACTCCAGGTCCCTGATATTTGAAGGGTGCCTTCTCCAAACTGCCATTTTTAGATCTCTCCACAGGTGTTCTATGGGATTCAGGTCTGGACTCATTGCTGGCCACCTTAGATGTCTCCAGTGCTTTCTCTCAAACCATTTTCTAGTGCTTTTTGAAGTGTGTTTTGGGTCATTGTCCTGCTGGAAGACCCATGACCTCTGAGGGAGACCCAGCTTTCTCACACTGGGCCCTACATTATGCTGCAAAATTTGTTGGTAGTCTTCAGACTTCATAATGCCATGCACACGGTCAAGCAGTCCAGTGCCAGAGGCAGCAAAGCAACCCCAAAACATCAGGGAACCTCCGCCATGTTTGACTGTAGGGACCGTGTACTTTTCTTTGAATGCCTCTTTTTTCTCCTGTAAACTCTATGTTGATGCTTTTGCCCTAAAAGCTCTACTTTTGTCTCATCTGACCAGAGAACATTCTTCCAAAATGTTTTAGGCTTTTTCAGGTAAGTTTTGGCAAACTCCAGCCTGGCTTTTTTATGTCTCGGGGTAAGAAGTGGAGTCTTCCTGGGTCTCCTACCATACAGTCCCTTTTCATTCAGACGCCGACGGATTGTACAGGTTGACACCGTTGTACCCTCGGACTGCAGGGCAGCTTGAACTTGTTTGGATGTTAGTGGAGGTTCTTTATCCAACATCCGCACAATCTTGCGTTGAAATCTCTTGTCAATTTTTCTTTTCCGGCCACATCTAGGGAGGTTAGCCACAGTGCCATGGGCTTTAAACTTCTTGATGACACTGTGCACGGGAGACACAGGAACATTCAGGTCTTTGGAGATGGACTTGTAGCCTTGAAATTGCTTATGCTTCCTCACAATTTGGTTTCTCAAGTTCTCAGACAGTTCTTTGGTCTTCTTTCTTTTCTCCATGCTCAATGTGGTACACACAAGGACACAGGACAGAGGTTGAGTCAACTTTAATCCATGTTAACTGGCTGCAAGTGTGATTTAGTTATTGCCAACACCTGTTAGGTGCCACAGGTAAGTTACAGGTGCTGTTAATTGCATAAATTAGAGAAGCATCACATGATTTTTCAAACAGTGCCAATACTTTTGTCCACCCTCTTTGTTATGTTTGGTGTGGAATTATATCCAATTTGGCTTTAGGACAATTCTTTTTGCGTTTTTTCATTTAAGACAAATTAAATGAAGATAATAATACCAAAGAATTTGTGTTTGCAATCATTTTCAGGAAGAAACTGAGTATTATCTGACAGAATTGCAGGGGTGTCAATACTTTTGGCCATGACTGTATGTTTAATGAATTTCACTCAGGCGACCAATCTAATAATAGCCTGATACTTCTGGTTCTCTAAAGCAGGGCTTTTCAAACTTTTAGTCCTGGGGTCTCACTAGACTGACCAATATGATCTGGTCCTCACCATTTTATTGGAAGTATATACTCAGATAAAGATATCCTGCAAAAGTAATTTTTTTGCCTCCTAAGATCAATACAACGTTAAAATAAATACAGAATGCTTCAAATTTGTTGGTAAACTGAAGATTGCTACGATCTATAAAAAGGACTATTATGAAAAGTGACTCCCAAGGTGCGCTTCACCAACCACTAGGGGGCAGACTCACAGTTTGAGAAGCACTGTTTTAGAAATCACTTTTCCATACCAGTCTACTTATCATTACAGACAGAATTACAATGACAGGTTAACACCAATGTGCTAATGTCCTATGTGTAGTAGATAGCATGCCTATAAAAATCTCCCATAGTCACCAATAAACTTATCTGCAGTCTAAATGTTCCTATTGTTAATATGGATGCTGTATGCATTAAACAGCAGCCCAATATGGCTTGTGCAGAGAATATAAAAAAATCTGAATAAAACAAATGAGAAACAAAATATGTTTCAATTAAGTTTTTAATTCTTATAAAATATTTAGATACATCTGTGTTAATATTTCCTAAAACCTGTCTGGGAACCTACAATTCCCCATACATATTACAAAGTTGTGTGCTGATCGATAGTTCATCAGTTTGGACAGCACAAAACAGAGAAAAAAGCAAATTGAACATAATTTCACAAAACCACCAAAATAGGCTAGACAAAATGTTGGCACCTTTCCAAAATTGTAGATAAACATCTTTGTTTCAAGCATGTAATGCTTGATGTTTCTTTGGTCCATGCTGCACAACATTATCAAGAAATTTACAACCTATGGCACTGTAGCTAATCTCATTGGAAATGGACGGAAGAAAAAGTGATGCAAGGTTGCAACACGGAATAGTCGGGATGGTGGATAAGCAGCCCCAATCAAGTTCCAAAGAAACTTAAGCTCTCCTGCAGGCTCAGGATGCATCAGTGTCAGCACAAACTATTCGTCGACATTTGAATGAAATGAAACGCTATTGCAGGAGATCCAGCGTACCCTACTGCTGACACAGAGACATAAAGCTAGACCACAGTTTGTCAAAATGTACATAAGCCAAAATTCTTCTGTTAAAGCGTCTTGTGGACAGATAAGACCAAGATAAAGCTTTTTGATAAAGCACATCATTCTACTGTTTACCAAAAACAGAATATGGTCTACAAAAAAACAACACAGTACCTACAGTCAAATATGGTGGAGGTTCAAAGATGTTTTGGGGTTGTTTTGCTGCCACTGCTACAGGGTGCCTAGACTGTTTTCAAGGTACCATGAAACCTGAAGATTACCAGAGGATTTTGGGTCGCAATGTATTGCCCAGCGTCAGGAAAAACTGGGTATGTGTACTAGGTCATGCGTCTTCCGGCAGGACAATGACCCCAAATATACTTCAAGAAGCACCAGAAATGGATAGAAACAAAGAGTTGGAGAGTTTTGAAGAGGCCAGCAATGAATCCGTATCTAAATCCCACTGAACATCTGTGGAGAGATCATAAAATGCTGTCGGGAGAAGTCACCCTTCAAATATCAGAGACCTGGAGCAGTTAGCAAAAGCAGAGTGGTCCAAAATTCCAGTTGAGATGTGTAAGAAGCTTGTTGATGGTTATAGGAAGCAATTGATTGCAGTTATTTATTCCAAAGTGTGTGCAACCAAATATTAAGTTGAGGGTGCCAACAATTTTGTACGGTCCATTTTTGGAATTTTGTGTGAAAATTCATTTTCCTATTTTCTCAGTATTTTTTGTGTTGTTCCAATACACACAAAGGAAATAAACATCTGTATGACAAAACATGAGCAATTGCAATACTTTCATGGGAGAAACACTTCATTTTCTGGAACAATTTCAGAAGTGCCAACACTTTCAGCCATGACTGTAACTAATATTCTTTAATATTCAATATTGCTAATTTGCCAAAATATGCATAAAATGTAAGGTGCTTGTGATTTTGGACTAGGCTAACCATGAAGAATAAAAAAGGCCTGTGGCTTTCACGTAATGATTTTTATTGTTATATGTGCAGCCTATTTGCATTTGCATAAATAATTTGCTTCCATGCCACAATAAAAATGCTTGCCAATTTTATCAATAATTATTTGTATTTTTTTTATCTGAAATGTTAAAGTTTAGTCATTCACCAGAGCCTCACTGTTAGGCGTCGGGTTCCTGCCGCTGAATAGCAGGAATCCCGAGCTTTGCCTTCGGCGGTCTCCCATTCCTCTCTGGCCACAGAGGAGCCTGCTCAGCAGACTCGTCGATCCCGGCACCCTTCTCACACCAGCATTGTGGGTTTGGTTGCGGCTGCCACCTCTGGTCCAGCTATAGCAACGCATGCTGGTCAGCAGCGTACGACTCCAGGGACTAAGTCCCTCTTTTGGTCCACTGAGCATGCCCGTGGGACGATCTCTCATTGGAGATTGGAGATCACATGTTCAGGTCCTTCTCCAGCTCGGATTGGACCATCAGGAATGTCCTGGAAGGACGCTGCTATAAAAGGTTCACATGGCCGCCCCGCCATGCGCTATGATAGACATTAGTTCTTATGTTTACAGTGGTGTGTGTGATGATGGATTTATGAGACAGGTGAATGACTCATTAAGAAACCCCTTCCCTATGATACGCGTGGTAGTAGGGTTTAGAGGTTAGAGTCAGCACTTAGTACTGGCACTGCCTAGCGTCGCAGTGCATTCAGCTCTCTCATCCGTCAGCGCCAGTGGGCGCCAGTCAGCACAGGCATCCCAGTACACACTCAGAGCGGTAAGCTAATGTATGCTGCACCCTGTGACGTTTAACAGGGCACAGCGTTCCTGAGGGAACTTTCCCTAGCTCTGCAGTAGCGGTTCCAGGCGCTAGCGGGTCTAGAGGGGCACGCTTCTTGCAACTCAGAAGCAGTGTCCTGTGACCTCACACTAGTACTCCTCTAGCCGTAGCCTGTGAGGTTTAACAGGCTTCGGCATAGGTTTCTGCGGACTCTGTGCAGTAACAGAGCTCGTTTCCCATCACACCGGCTCAGTGGTTACCCGCCGGTGTCAAGCAAGCACTTTAATACTCGTCGTCCATTATTGTATAGCAGCGGTATACCATCTCTGCACGGTGGACCCCGGGTTGTGATTGCACCTTTTGCATAATTTATATTTGGTGCGATCCACAAGCCCTAACACTCACATTATTTTGACTGTCACTTCATCTCTGGGACCAGCTCCTCCAAAGTCTACTTATGTCACCAGACACTACCGTGTTCATTCTGCGGACAGCACTGGAGATGGAGGAGATGTTGGGACTCAAAGCTGCGGGCACCGCAGACTCTGTTCAGCCACTGAGACAGCTGGGACCTGTAGTGCAGGTGTTTGCGCTGTATAACTGGAGTAATCAGCTTACTGCTTTGGCCAATGTGACAGAACTACTCCCTAATACTCCCAGCTTACTGCTGGAAGCTTATTAATATATTTGAATAGCTCTGGTTCACATCTTTTGTCCAGCCCATTTAGCATGTCTGTACTGGATCTAGGTGACTGCTGGTAGGTATTAATTAGCTTATATTTTTCTATGGCTACAATGCCCTGGGGAACTTTTGTTTTTGCCCAGACTTTTGGAGGTTGTGCATTTCATTGGGTATTGGAGCTAGGTTAGGTTTGTGTGTGATTTACAGTGTAACGTTTCTGTAACATTTATTTAAGTGGTTTTACCAATTTTCTGGAGTTCAGCCCAAACTCATTCTTCTGAAGCCTCTATTGGAAGTCTCTGTATAGCTGTAGAATTATGTTACAAAGAGTTTTGAATTACAAGTTATTTACTTGATTGGTGAATACTCTCATGGAAGACTTGGCCCTGATCAGTAGCATGAGGAGAGTAGGGGATCACAATGGATGCCACGCTCGTGCTCCACACTGATGCACTACTAAGTAGTATGCCAGTATTAGGAAATGCTTTTACACGTCAAGAGGATAGCACAGAGTAAGAAGACGACCATCTGAAGCATACGAAGTGGATTGTGCCTTCCTTTCAGGGCATCAATAACAGACACCATAATATATTCGATGACATAGATGTGATGCTTTTTCTATCCAGCTTTTAGAATCAGAATGATTATGAAGACTCTTGACCTCAGAGTTTCTTTTCCAGCGGGATATATTATGACACAATGCTGTTTCCCATCTACAAATTGTGTATTTCATAGTAAGTATGTAAAGGTGATTCTATCCTGATGAATTTTATGAGAAAATCCTGATGACAAACAAGTATAATGAAGTGATCGGCTCATATAAGCATACATTTGAAGATCTGGATGCATAAAGTACTAAATAAAAAAAACATTATCGGCACTGACTAAATGATTACGGAAATGGATAGTTCTTCTAATATACCGGAATTAAATTTCATTCACCAAACGACTGTTGCATTTTTACTATGACATGGGAATCAACTGATCATTTCACGTGGGTACCAATAACATAAGAAAAATTAGGAAAACCATTCAGATAACATAAAATTGCTTAGGATATTTTATAGGTTTATATATTACCATCGCTATTGCAAATTTGTTGTACTGGACAATGACATTTATTAGGAAAGAGAGAAAAACAAGAAGGAAAGGGAAAAATTATAATGCTGTTATTAGAAAGACAGCAACTTACCAAAAGAATAGTAAAGAGGATTTCAAAATGGAAAGGTCTTTTTATCATACTTTGTTTTTGTTTTTTTTTGTACACTGTGTTTTATTCACTTCAGATGGGAATTTGTCCTGTCGGAAACTAATTTCAATCATTCAGATAATAAAAAAAAAAAGTTTCCAGAGGTGACTCCCTGCTTTGGCCTATAGTAGAAGTGGTGGGTAATTGGAGGATCCAGCTTGTGAACATGAAATGTCCTAATGATGCACTTTACAATCCCTTTAATACATATTAACTGTAACACGGAAGATTATGTAAAACCTGTATTATAAGTGTTGCCATTTAGGAGATTTTCTGTGCTTCATTTTGATTTACTCTTTTAACCCCTTAACGACCAAGCCATTTTGTAGGTTAAAGACCAGGCCTTAATTTTGAAATCGGACCACTGTCACTTTATGTGCTTATAACTCTGGAACGCTTCAACGGATCCCGCTGATTCTGACAATGTTTTTTCGTGACATATTGTACTTCATGTTAATGCTAAAATTTCTTGGATATGACTTGCTCTTATTTATGAAAAAAGCCGAAAATTTTTAAAATTTTGCAATTTTCAAACTTTTAATTTTTATGCCCTTAAATCAGAGAGATATGTCACAAAAAATAGTTAATAAATAACATTTCCCACATGTCTACTTTACATCAGCACAATTTTGGAACCAAAATTTTTTTTTGTTAGGAAGTTATAAGGGTTAAAATTTGACCAGCGATTTCTTATTTTTACAACAAAATTTACAAAACCATTTTTTTTAGGGACCACATAACATTTCAAGTCACTTTGAGGGGTGCACATGACAGAAAATACTCAAAAATGACACCATTCTAAAAACTGCACCCCTCACGGTACTCAAAACCACATTCAAGAAGTTTATTAACCCTTTAGGTACTTCACAAGAATTGAAGCAATGTGGAAGGAAAAAAAATAACGATTAACTTTTTTTCCTCAAAATTTTTCTTTGGACACAATTTTTTATATTTTGTCAAGGGTTTCAGGAGAAAATGAATCACAATATTTGTTTTGCAATTTCTCCTGAGTACACCGATACCCCATGTGTGGAGGAAGACCACTCTTTAGGCGCACGGCAGTGGTCAGAATGGATCATTTGAGATTCTGAATGTCAAATTGGCTTGAATCGAAAGCAGACGCCATGTCGCGTTTGTAGAGGCCCTGATGTACCTAAACAGTGGAAACCCCCCATAAGTGACCCCATATTGGAAACTAAACCCCCCCAAGGAACTTAACTAAATGTGTAGTGAGCACTTTGAACCCCCAAGGGCTTCACAGAAGGTTTTAACATAGAGCCGTAAAGTTAAAAAATCATATTTCTTCCACAAAAATGATCTTTTCATCCCCAATTTTTATTTTCCCAAGGGTAACAGGACCCCAAAAGTTGTTGTGCAATTTTTCCTGAGTACGCTGATATCCCATGTGTGAGGAGGAACCACTGTTTGGGCGCATTGCAGAGCTTGGAAGGGAATGACTGCCGTTTTCGAATGCAGACTTTGATGGAGTGGTCTGTGGGCGTCATGTTGCGTTTGCAGAGCCCCGATGTACCTAAACTGTGAAAACCCACCACAAGTGACCCCATTTTGGAAACTAGACCCCCAAGGAGATTATCTAGGTGTGTGGTGAGCACTTTGAACCCCCAAGTGCTTCACCGAAGTTTATAACATAGAGCCGTGAAAATAAAAAAATCATATTTTTTTCCACAAAAATTATCTTTTTGCTCCCAAATTATTATTTTCACAAGGGTAACAGGAGAAATTGGACCCCAAAAGTTGTTGTGCAATTTGTCCTGAGTACGCTGATACCCCATCTGTGGGGGTAAACCACTGTGATCGCCTTACTGCGATCCTTGGGAGGCAGAATGCACAAATCCACAAAAGGTGAAAAATTGGTTTTATTTTTTACGCCGTTCCTCGTGCGGTAGTAGTGATTAGGCGAATTTATTCTTCGGGTCGGTGCGATTACAGTGATACCAGATTTATATACTTTTTTCGTGTTTAGCTTCTGTCACACACTAAAAGACACATTTTTTTGTAAGAATTTTTTGTAAGAAATTTTTGCATCTCCGTCTTTTGAGAGCTATAATTTTTTCCGTATTCCGGCTGACAGGAGTCATGTGAGGTCTTGTTTTTTGCGAGAAGAGCTGACGTTTTTATTGGTACCATTTTCGGGCACATAACGTTTTTTGATCGCTTTCTATTCCAATTTTTATGGAGGCAGAATGAACAAAAACAAGCAAATCAGGAACTGTTTTTTGTTTTTGTTTTCCTCCGTTACGCGTGTGGTAAAATTAGTATGGCAGCTTTATTCTTCGGGTCACTACGATTACAGCGATACCTCACTTATATCTTTTTTTTTAATGTTTTGGTGTTTTTCACACAATAAAAAGTTTTATAGAAAAAATAATTATTTTTGCATCACTTTATTCTGCGAGCTATAACATTTTTATTTTTCGTCTGATGATGCTGTATGGTGGCTCGTTTTTTGCGGGACAAGATGACGTTTTCAGCGGTACCATGTTTATTTATATCCGTCTTTTTGATCGCGTGTTATTGCACTTTTTCCAAGTGGTGTGATGATACCGCTTGGCAAAAGTAAAATGTGCTACTTTTTTGTGTTTTTTTATGGTGTTCACTGAAGGGGTTAACTAGGTCCCTGCCCCCCTTGCCGTGCCTCTCAGCTGTCATAGACAGCTGTCTGCACTGAACTGAAACTGATCGTTTACAAGCAGTAACAGTTCTAAGGCAGGACGTTCAGAGTCCGTCATGGTGCTGAAAGTTACCTCCTGCCATGACGGCCTGTGCACGTCCATAGACAGTAAGGGGTTAATCTTATGGATACATGTGATCATCCTAGTAGGATCCAGACTTCCAATGAATCAGGTTTAGCAGATGATTTGTGCCTCACATTCTCCAAATGCTTTAAAGAATGTCATAATATAGTACTATAGTTCAGTTGCAATTCTGCATTATATAAAACTACAAAAAAAATCATAAAACTGGAATGTCAAATATACTAAATAAGACACATTTTTAGAATACTGCCCATAAGAGGGTTTTCTGAGATACTTTACATACTAAGCCACAAACTGCCACATACTGTAGTAATACCAAAATAACTACGGTAATTTTGTTATATTTGGAAAAATGAAAGATGGCACAGATCCCAAGATTCTTTGTGGTCACTTAATGTGATCCTGAAGAAGACCATAGCAAACCTTTTATTAGATAGAGATCAGCAATAATCAAGTATTTGTTTTTAATAAGTAGATATTTTACAAATGTTTTGTTGTATATAACCAGCGAAACATGGCGTATAGGTACGATATACATTTTTATTGCTTAGTGAACACAACACATGATTATACTTATTGTCTGGTGTGGGAGGTAAGGAATGCGGATTACCAAATAATATTTCCAATACCTGGTGCCTAGAAGTGGGTGTCATTCCTGCACTCTCTCCATCTCCACCTTCTTTACTTAGCGTTTTAGAGACCTTAGACACCCAATTCAGTATGTCACCTGCTTTCTTTACATGCTCTTTCTTTTCCTCTTCCAACGATTTCTAGCAATAAATGTGTGATGTAAAACACATAAACATTACATATAAAAAAAGCCAAAATATTACAGCAAAATATTCAAAAATACAATTATGTTGGATACATTTGACTTCCATCTTGATATATAATAATATTCCAAAAAAGAAATAAAATAATAATACAAAAGAGAAATTACTGGAACTAATAATCCTTGCGGTCTATTCACTCACTGTGTTTAATTAGATTCATAAATGGTTACTACACACCATTATTTTCATATTAGCTATTTACAGAATTAAATGATATCTATTAGACACAGTATGGGAAAAACATAAAAAAATAATACATTTCTGTGATTTGGAGCCAGATAATTTATTGTGAAGCAAAATATATTTTATGTACTTTAATGAATAACATAGCAACCTCTTTCATGGATTATCATGAATACACCCCATGAAAGACCATGAATATAAACATATACTGCCTTTGCATTAGCTTGACCATCAGCGGTAAACAAAAAAATAAGATATAACTTGGCATAAATGCTGAACACTTCATTAACTGTGTTTCTCAAATCATTAACATTTTGCTTTTCCTTAGAACATCTAAGAACTCTCAAAGGTGCAAATTCTAAGCAGACATTTCGACTTATTCACGCTATTTGCCATTTACAGCACAAATCAAAGCCTTACATTTAGCTTTTCAAATAATGTACATTAGTGTATATAGAACACACAGCTTTTATTTACAGTAGGCTAATAAATGTTTTTTAGAATCAGTCGCATAGTCTACCTAGGGGGTCAGTGTAACAAGTCCATGGTGCATCAACAAAATCCCTACAAAGGTAAAAGGACGAGGATAGGGTATAGAACTCTATCTCCTGGTGAAGAAAAGCATTCATATTACACAATGCAGATGTAAGATTAAGTGAAACAAGATTGGAAGGATATTAAGAAACACAACAAACTCAGTGTTACCACTGCTGATAATGAGCAACATACATACCACATTATGTACAAAGAGGTAACGCAAAGAAAAAAGATCCTCCATCATTTTGAACCGGTTTCCACTACTTCACGATGAACATCCATTAGATTGCCCGGGGACTACTCATTGTGGTATATTCATTCGACGATGTAGTTGACTTTATTGGGAAGAAAAATAAAGGCTAGGAATTCCAACATTCACAGGAAGAGGAGCTTCCATCAAACGTAGTCCAGTATGACAATCATATACTGCTTTCTCTAGAGCTTCCTTGTAGGATAACTTCCTCCTGGTTTTAGGGCAGGTAAGATTTTTTACATATGACTGCTCATCCTTTAGTTTTGTTGCTGTGACAGCATCAATGATTCCTTTTTTAATTGCGTTCTCCAATGAAAATCGTGAATGTGATATAGGGTCTATCAATCCTCCAGTTAAGTACTGATACTCTAGACATCTGGAACCAATTTCTTTGTTTAACATGTTCAAGTTCATAGCTTCACCAGCAGATAAGATGGCTTTTGTTGTGGGATGGGTAACTCCAGTGTATGTCACCTCACAATGTTGAATTTGCTTAGCGCAAACATCATCAACCAAGCCTTTACATAAAGCTTCTGACACATTATATTTTTTCCCATTTGAAGGATCAATGATCCCTCCTGTACTAATCTGAGCCTCAAGACATCTAAACACTGTTATTCTGTCTACCATGTTTCTTCTCAAAGCTTTAAAGACAGAGACCCTTTCATTGGTTTCATAAATCCAATAGCCTGCTATGGGACTGTTAGGGTCCTTACTTGGTCTTGTTTTAGTTACTAAAATATCAGCTAGCTGAATGGCTGGAAACATCCCTTCTTTAAACTTAACAATTAGGGATCTGTCAATTTTACCTTGCAAAACAGATTCTTCTAAAATAAACTGTCTTCCTGTCTTGCGATCAGTTAAGTGTACTTCTGATTTGCCGTCAGAGTCGAAAACTGTCGAGCTCTCCCACTGGCACTCACTTTGTGAAAGGTCACTATATGTTTTCTTGTCAATGAGACCTCTTTCAAATGCCTCAAAACGGGTCATTTCTGTACCAGATCGGATGTCTACTATGCATATCTTGTGACCTCTTTCTGCTGAAAAAGCTGTAATTTTTCTTTCACCAATTGGCAAGAGTAATGTTTTGCTATCTAAGTCAAGAACACACAATTGCAGTAATTCTGAATAATACATACTCTGCTTATTGGTGGGACAGTGAAAGCCTTTCACATTGCTAGCTGGTTCATGCAAAAATTTCAATGTTGTATGATTTACCAAACCCTTTAGAACTGCCACTTCAGATGGTATTCGTATGCTTTTAACTGGGTCAATGACTCCACCAGTGGCAATCTGAGCTTCAAGAATCCTTTTCCCTTTCTGTCTTTCCAGTAGTCTAGCCTCAATGGCCTGGAAAACAGAGAGCTTTTTGCCAGAATGAATGTATCCTATGACAGCTTTTTCAGCTTCAAGGAGTTTTTCTTTAAATTCGTGGTCAGCAAATCCACAGCTGATGGCTTCCTCAACAGAATATTTTTTGCCTGTAGAAGGATCAATGATAAAACCTGTCACTACTTGTGCTTCTAAATACTCCAAAGCTAACCCTTTATCAATAATTCCCTTTTTTGCAGCTAAACCAAAAGACACTCTTTCTCTGCTCGATTCAAGGTATAAACCTGCTATTGCAGTAGCTTTTGACAGGTATGTGTCAAGCTCTTTCTGAACTTCTTGAACAGTTGTTTGACCTAACTCAAGCTGCTCCATTGTTTTGGCATCGAGAATTTTAGCTTCTACCATTTGTTTAGCAGACACATTTTTTCTGAGACCTTGGAAGAGGAACCTATCATCAATGGAAGAACTGTCACTCAAAGAAGTCTCAGAGCCTGCATAGTTTTTGTAACTGGAGGACATATAACCCATCTTCGGTAAATCTGCTCTCCTAAATCCTTCCAAAACATTACGTTCTTCAAAAACCTGATCTTCATTGTTAAGCAGGAATTCTTTTTCCTGTTTTACAGTTGTAACTTCAACAGTCAAATCATACTGCTTGCTCTTCACTATCTGTAAATAGGAATATTTAAAATAAAGGATGGATTGTTAGGGATTAAACCTATATATAAATTCCAAACTAACAAAATATCTAAGTCAACATAGGAAAACAAATAAAGGTTTTCTAATCATTAGTGTTAAACACCAACATGTAAAAAAAATCCACACAAGCCAGCAAAGCCATGCATTTAAACATATTTACATACTTTTTTACATAAGCCCTATCCTACTAGGATAAGTACCTGACTTAAACAATAAGAAATATTACATATGATGAGGGCACTTGTAATAATAATACGTGGCTATCTCTGCAAAGAAATGTGCTGAGAAACATTATTATGGTCTGTTGACCAACACAGCACAGACTTCTCCTCCCAATTCTCCTCAGTCTACAGCTTTCTGTAACTTGTACTCAGGCAGAAAAGCATTAAAGAGTTTGGCCATTACTTTTTTATTGATGTTCTATTCTAGTGCCAAGCCTGAGTAATAAAGGTTTTACAGAGCCCACCAAAAAAGTAGTGGCTAAATCCTTAAAGGAAAATGGTTTCTTGGCACATTTCTTAGCAAATAACAAATGGGGACTGAGGACTCCACTATTTGTATTTGCAGGGGGTACAATTACTTTGAAGGATACAGAGGGGGCACTCATACATTGTGTGTGCACAAAGGGAAATTATTACTGTATGGAAAAAATGTATTATTTGGAGGGCAATATTAAATCTTGTGGAGGCACAAATGGGATTATTACTGTGTAGTCAGAAAGGGAGACAACTACTTGTTGAGGGCACAAAATAGGTATCATTACTATGCAATGGCCCAAAAGAACTATTATGGTTTGGATTCAAAAGGGAATTATTATTATTATGTGAGGTCACATAGAGGCGTAAACAGCACAAGGATAATCTTGGGTGGAGGCGCAATGGGGAAATTATAACTGTATGGGGGAAGAAAGGTGGGCAAATTTACTGTGGAATACAAAGGCATTATTATTTTACAATGGATAAAACAGAAGAATTATTACATTGTGAAGGAACATTGTCTTTATGTGGAACAAAACAGTGAGAACTAGTATCGTGTTGGGCACAGAGGTTCTGACATTGGTTGGCATTGGAGGTAGCAGCAGTGTGGGGAGTTTGTATGCAGAAACAAGTCATGGTGTAGAGAAGACTTCAAGGTCCTCTGATCAGGATACAGTAAAAAAGATAAGTTTAAAAAAAGAAAATGACAGCTGTGAACCATTGGATTTAACATTGTTTAGAGATATGCTGCTAACTTAGAGCTGAGCCATCAGCTATTACTTTTAACCCCCGTTCCCCACCCCTATAAATATGCATGCTCAGAGAAGCATGCATGTATTTCAATAGGCCACACACTTTTGATACAACCCCATACAAATTAGTCATCCAGCACTGATGAAATTGGCAGATTCAACCAATGTTCATCTAATTTATTATAAATGTTATTGTTGATAGGGGGAAGGGGGGCAAAACAAATGTTGTAGTGCTTGTGTCCCTGATCTCTTAAGACTTCAGCAATGTTCCTTCTGCCCTACTAAATCCAGCTTGCCTGTCCTGGTCCAGCAATCATTATCCTGATATGGTGTGTAAACAAAGGCATACAAAAGAGAAAACAACTTTTTGTTTGTGCCTTGTCTGGGATCAAATTTTGTTTAATTTTTGTCTAAACAAATTAAGCATCTAGTCTGTGATTTGAAGAATCAGGTGTCTGTAATGAGGTCTTAAAGATTTGGGCTACTATCTGAGGAATATGACATGATCAGAAATCTTAAGTGAAACTTGCTATGTTGAAAATGGTATCTGATCTGCAGGCAGGATGATATAGAACAGGAGAAGCTGATCAGATAGATGTATATTTCTGTGGGAAAAGTTTCAGTATAAGGCCTGTTTCACACATCTGTCTTTCATATCAGTTGCTATACGCCAAAATGGCGGAAAACGGATCTGTCTGCGGACTGAGAGCAACGCGTGGCAACGGACTGTTGTTCAGACGGATCCGGCGACGGCTGAATTTTAAAGGAACCCGTGCCGAGAGATAGAGAGAGAATTTTTTTTTTCCTGTCCCAGAACGGCATTTGAGGGTTAAAAGTGTTCCTGGAGCAGAGCTTCCACGCAGGCGCAGTTAAAAATAGCGGTCCGTCAAGTAAAAAAAACGTTGCAGTGTCCGTCCCATCCGCCCGGGAGACCGAAAAATGTTGGCGGATCCGTCAAAAAACGGGTGTGACGGACAACCGTCAGTCAAGATCCGACACTAATGTAAGTCTATGGAGGTAAAAAACGGATCCGCCCCTTTTTTGGCGGATCCGTTTTTTTCGGAAATTGGCGGATTTTGACTGATGCCAAAAAATGGATGTGTGAAACAGGCCTTACTTGCATTTTATTCACTCAAATCCTAGGTGTTTGTAAACACGAGAGTCCAGTGGGCAGTCTTAGGCCTGTTTCACATTTCCGTTGTTGGCGGTCAGCTGACATCCGCCAAAAGGAAAAATAACAGATCTGCCTCCGTTTAGTGACATACGGATGTCAGCGGCCGCTTTTTAGGACGGATCCGGCGAAGAGGAAAAGTGCCGTAAATTTAAAGTGACCGCGGCCTGGAAGGAGGAGAGAGAATTTTTGCCGATCCCGGAACGGCATTTAATTGTTAAACTGTTCCCGGAGCAAAGCTTCCAGGCATGCGCACTTCAAAATGGCGGTCCGTCAAGCAAAAAAAACGTTGCAGAGTCCGTCTCATCCGCCAGGGAGATGCTAAAATTTTCACGGATCCGTCAAAAAACGGGTGGGACGGACGACCCTCAGTCAAGATCCGCCGCTAATGTAAGTCTATGGGGGAAAAAACGGATCTGCCCCTTTTTTGGTAGATCCGTTTTTTCGAAAATTGGTGGATTTTGACTGACATCAAAAAACGGAAGTGTGAAACAGGCCTTACTCAGTGATTGACAGTCTTCCTTGTACATACCAAGATATCCATCCATCACTAATTAGGACCACTCACTGAACTCAAATGCATACAAATGCCTGGGATTTAATTGAATAAAACACAAGTTATACGTAATCTTTTCCAACAAACCTATAAATCATCTTGCTCATTTTCTCTTTAACATGCTGTCCACTGATCAGACTACATATACAAGGTGACAGGTTCCCTTTAAGAATTAAGAGAACCATCTTTTGTCTGAGGAATGTTTTGATCAATTAGGTAAGTGATCTGGGGACAAAGGACACTGGCAGTCTGATCAAAAAATTGGGGTGTGGCTTGAGTCTGATTAACTTATAAAGGCTGGTCTGAAGTATGAATGAATTAAAGGAGCACTAAACACAGAAATTAACTTGCAGGACCTTAGGTATCAATGGGTACGACCACTAGCAACTAGTTAACTGTCACTATATCAGTGGACGTAACCAAGGATATCTAGGTCCCCCAATGCCTGCACATGAGGAAAGAGACATAGTGAATCAGAAAAACTATACTACATTTCTAATTGGAGGTATTTGCTAATATTATTATTACTACACCTACTACATATTAGAAAAAGGTCTTGGAAATGGGAATATCCGTTTAATGATATTTTTTACACACAGCAATCAATGTGGATGGGGGAAGGCTCCTGCAGCAGCAGTTGTATTACAGATAGACACATGCTTATAAAGATATTCTCAAAGTTCAGTATTTAGTCAGTATTTGACATCAGTATTTGTGAGCCAAAAGTGGAGCAAATGTTTCTATTATACTTTTCCTCTGATTGTTCCGCTTCTGATTTTTTCTTACAAATACTGATGTAAAATATTGACCAAATGCTGAACATGTGAATGTAACCTACAGATAAGGGACATAACTGATTTGGAACATAAAAAATGTATTTAAAGAGGACCTGCCATAAGGTCACAAGTGGCCATTTTTTCTCATAATTTATTCCTGCTGCTCCCCTGAATTTTCAGCTTTTTCTTATTTAAAAACTGGCATATGGTTTTAAAGCGTAGCCCTTTAATTTAGTGCTAGTTTTTATGGTCTTTATCAAGAGAGCTGGGTTTTCTGAGGGGCATGTCTTTTGGCTGCTCTGCATAATTATCCTGTGAGCAATGCCCCTGGAAAGACCATAAGAAGCTAGCATATTGGAAGCACTTACTAAAAAGGCTTATATCTCTCATTTAAATAAGAAAAAATACTCAACATGGCAGCAAGAATAAAATAAGAGCAAAAATGGCCACTTAAAACATATTCACACTTCCCCTTCAAATGTCTAATTAGTCTAATAATGAGATAAAATAGGATAAAAGAAAGGTGTAGATTAAGGGTTAAAATGCTAAGATTGTTTTTACTTATTTGTGCATTTTCTGTGTTCAGTTCTTTTGTTTTGGTGTTTAGTCTGGGGTCTGAATTTATATGTTTCCTAATTTATATAATTACTAAGGCTGCAGCTGACTTAGGCTACTTTCACACATCCGTTTTTTTAAATCCGGCATGATGTGGCGAAATTTGTGAAAACCGGATCCGGAATTGGATCCGTTTTTTTCACATAGAATGTAATGATCGCCGCATCATGCCGGATGGACATGCGGCGCCTCCGGGTTTTGCCGGATACGGCAAACATGCGCCGTCCGGCATCTGCAAAAAACGTTGGCTGCAACGTTTTTTTGCAGCGCTGGACCGGCTTTTTCAACTGCGCATGCCCGGGCACTATGAGTTTTAACCCCACAAGTGCCCGGCGCGCATCTCTCTCTCTCTCCCCCTCCCCTTCTCTCTCTCCCTCTCTCTCTCTCTCTTTCCATACGCTCCATACCTTTCTTTGGCTGGCTCTGTAGTCTCCCTCTGTCTCTCTGGCTGCTCTCTCGTCCCCCGCTGTCTCTCTGGCTGCTCTCTCGTCCCCCGCTGTCTCTCTGGCTGCTCTCTCGTCCCCCGCTGTCTCTTTGGCTGCTCTCTTGTCCCCCGCTGTCTCTCTGGCTGCTCTCTCGCCTCCCGATCTCTCTCCGGCTGGTTCTCTCGACCCCCGTTGCTGCGGCTCCTTTAAATGTCCTCCAAGCCGCATCAGGGGCTGCATGTGCATTCGGTGTCATCGCTGCAGGCCGGATCCGGCGGCCCGGCTATTCGCCGCAGACCGCCGGACCCCTGACACCGGATGTGTGAAAGAGGCCTTAAAGGTATTGTACCACGATTAAAGTACATTTAATTAATAGATCTTGGACTAAAAATAAGTTCCGCAATTGGATGATTTAAAAAAATGTTCCTGTGCTGAGATAATCTTATACATGTGCCCCTGCTGTAATGTCTGAGTCTGACTGTGAATGAACATGGTCTGATCATACCACATCTCCTGGGCACTGGGGAAGCAAAACAGTATACAGACAGGAGAGCAGGGGATCATAGCTGATTCTTTCTGGGAGCTAAAATAAGTTTTTAAACAGGCATGGAAATGTTTTAGTTCACAGAAAGCAGCATCGGTGATCCCATGCTGTAAAGTCTGTATATACTCTTTTGCTTTGTTCCTTGGCCAGGAGCTGTGGTATGACCAGACCATGATCTGCAGCAGCTATGCATTGACGGACACAGCCATCACACAGTACACAGCAGGGGCACATTTATAAGAATTTTTTTAGAGCAGGAACTTTTTTTTTGAGACATCCAATTGTGGAACTTACTTTTATTCCAAGAGAACCCTTTTAGGAAGTGGAACCAATGATGTTTTTGCAGCAAACTCTGCAGTTGTCAAGAGAAGTCATCATAGCATACAGGGACAGAAAAAGAAAAATAGGTAACAGAACGTCAACAAGCATAGAAATGTTATCTGGAAGTCGGTGGCTTTAAATAAGAACTGCCTAAGGCTGGAGTCACACATAGCGACTCACCAGCGATCCTGACAACGATATCAATGTGTCAGGATCGCTGGTGAATCGCTATGTGATCGCTGGTGAGCTGTCAAACAGACAGCTTCACCAGCGATCAGCACAGCGACGCCCAGCGCCCGGCGTCGCTGTGCATGTTAGTAACCAGCGCGCTGATGCAGAAAGCTGGTAACTAACGTACACATCGGGTATCCAAGGGACGTGCGTCCCTAGATACCCGAAGTGTACTTTAGTTACCAGCTCCCTGCATCAGCGCGCTGGTAACTAACGTACACATAGGGTATCTAAGGGACGCACGTCCCTTGGATATCCGATGTGTACATTAGTTACCAGCATATCGCTGGTCTCTCGCCTGTCACATGCAGCGATGCGTGGTGGCCAGCGGGAGACCAGCGACCAAAAAAAAGTCCTGGCCTTTCCTGCAGCGATCAGAGATACCGGCAGGGGGGCCGGTCGCAGATTGCTGTCACACACAGCGATCTCGCTGGTGAGATCGCTGTTGTGTCACAAAAATTGTGACTCAGCAGCGATCTCGCTAGCATGATCGGTATGTGTGACGGGGCCTTAAGACCTGCCACTTCTAACAGTCTGAAGCAGTACAGATGTGTCCACCTTAAAAGTAAACTTGTCAGCTAATTCTTTTCTGATAGCAGCATGTAATAGCAAAAGGCATGACGTGTTGAACAGAGTGTGTTATCAAATGGAACCTGTCAGGTCTGATAATGCTATTGCCCTGCAGATATAGAGTTAATCTGCAGAGTAATAGTGTTATTAAGGTGCCCTGCTGCAGTACTGAAAGTGTGGTACCCAGGAGAAAATAAACTTTTTTCTTCCAGGAGCCGCTGGATTTCAGACACAAACAATTACAGTCACCACTCACAGCGCTCAGAGCTGAGGCTATAAGCACACCCCGACACTGTCTGACAACCGATTCTGTACTGATGCCCTGTAGAGTCGGCTACCAGTCAATGCCGGAGCATGCTTACAGCTGCATCTCTCAAGTGCTGTGAGTGGTGATAGTACAGCGACCAAGCACCTTCATAACACTATTAACCTTCAGACTAACCCTATATCTACATGTTAGTAGTGTTTTTGCACATGACTGGTTCCCTTTATATGTCTATGGTGTGGATGCACCAAACTCATACTTTATTCATAGTAGTGTTCAGCCAGCTCTAAACAGCAAAGTCAACGATATTTTCAAGCTAAACAATGATAGTCTTGATGAATCCTTTATTTGACAAAGATTTTGTATTCCTCCTGGAAATGTATGAATCAGGTCTGGCCTACATTGGACACTTTTTGTGAGACACTGGCTTAATTATGATGTTACAGGCATACATTGAGATCCATGAATTATGTGGCCTGCAGCTGTCGCTTCAAGGCTTTATAGCCCTACAATAATTGACAAATGGGTTTTACCATTCAGTTTAATACTGTCAGTGATATCTGAGCACTGTAGCATTGTGCAGGGACACAACACTATCAGAATGAGTATGATAACAGCCAGTTTATTCATATGTTTTGAGGTGGAATAAAAAAGGAATTACACAATGACAAACTTTAAATATGATGCTCCCAAAATTCTCAATTACAAAATTAGATCAGGAGAGCCCACAAATATTCCTTTTTTTTCTGCCTGTGATTGTATCTGATTAGTATTGTACTCCCTAGTGTAGTATTATATTGGCACTTATATAATGTCCATCACTGAAAAAGTGAATGGTATACCTTTTCCTGCTTATGCGATTGGGTGTTCCAACGTTCCAGTTACATGTATGTGTTGATGGTGTGATTTACAGATGTAAAGAAGGAGTTAAAACGGTGGATAAGCAAAAGCATTTTCGCATGTGGTGCATGCTTTTTTTTTCTGGGGGAGGTGTAATATTGTATGTGGGGTGATAGGGTTTGTGTGCCAGAGCTGCTTTTTACTCTCAGCCCTATCCAGCCTATGCAAATGAGGAAAAAAAAAAAAAAACAAGATAAAGAAGCTTTATGAAAGCGTATAAGCTGGCAAAGCATGGCAAGTGACTTGCATAGCAGAATAGCGAGGAGGATACACAAAAAATACCTCCATAGGTTGATCAAATTTTCCTAGCTCTTTTCCAATTTTCTCCTCTTCAATTCTCAAAGTTTGAAAGGCATTCTGTAAACTTTTATCCTTCATAGTCTCTAAATCTGACAGCTGTTTGTAAGCATTCATGTTATCAATCGATATTTGAAGCTCTGTGCTGGTGGTCTGTGTAACGTACTCTGTAAATGGCTTGCTTTTGTCTCCAACATCGAGGGACTGCTTTATCCTGGATAGTTGTAACTGGAGTTCCTTTTGCACACTGTCATCATAACCATCTATGTGTTTCTTTTCGTCAATGACAGTAGAGTTAAAAACTGGAACACTGACATCAAGATGACCTTCTAGCTTTCGCCTTAATATAGGAGATTTGGTCCTCTGATTAAGTCCATCAAAATCTTGTTGAGAACCTGCTGAGGAGATAACATAACTGTTTCCTTTTACTTCAAATTCATTTTTCTGAAAAGGACTCCTTATATTATTATTTTGCTGAATCTCACTTTGTAGATATCGTAATTGGTTTATGTGGTCTTGCCTTTGCAGGTCAACTTTCTGTTTAAGACTTTCAACAGCACGTTTTTGAACCTCTAATTCTTCTTCCATTTTTCGACATTTCTGACCACTTTCCAGCCCAGATTTTTTCTCCAAGTTCAACTGCTCTTGACATCTCTGTAATCTCCCTTGAAGATCTGAAAGTTCTATTTTCATCAACTTAATCTTCTCTTCCAGCATTGCCTTCTCTTGTTTCATACTAATAACTTCAAGCCTTATGTTTGAATAATTATTTTCGGTGCTTAAACTAGATTCCATTGACTTCTCCAGTTTTTTCCTGAAGTCTTCTGCTGAGCTTTTGTATTTTGCAGATTCTTCTTGGTACAACATAAGCTTTTTCTGTGCTAGTTGCTCATCCACAGTCTTCTTGTGAAGATCATCCTGCACTTTCTTGACTTTTGTATTCATGTCCTGAAGTTGTGTCTGGTGCTGTTGTAGCTTTTGATCCACTAGGCGCTTTTCCATAGTTAAACTATTTAATTCAGCTTTCAAATTTCGTATCTCCTTTTCAGAATTCAGTATTGTTAAGCTTTGCTGATCACATTTTTGTCTGATTTCATTTAAAGAATTTCTCGATTTTGTTAATTCTTCTTCCATTCTTTTCACCATATTTTGAGTTTCATACTCTCCCTTAGACTGTTTTTGTAGTTGTTCACTTGTAACCTTAATTTGTTCCTTGGTGCCTTCTAATTGTGTTTTTACTGTATCAAAATTTTTCTGCAAATTATTTCTTTCCATGGTTGTTTTCTCAAATTCAGATTTAACCTTTCTCAACATCATCTCTGTCTCATTGTGTGACTTAGTAAGATCATCAAACTTTATTTTCAGAGTATTTGACCACTGATTGCTTTTTGTTAACTCGTCCTGCAACTTTATATTTTTTTGATGATCCTCTTTCTGTGCCCTAATAGCTTGGTGAAGCTCATCTTGCAATTTCTTTAGTTGTTCACGTAAACTGTCAACTTCTCCACTTCTAGATTGTGATCTCTGTTCAAATACAGTCTTTTCTTGCTGCAAATTATTTACTTGTGAATTTAAAATTTTCACGCTGCTCTCATGTTTTGCGTTTATACGGGTTAGATCCTCGATTCGTTTTCGGAACTCATCCACATCTTGTTTCTTTCTGGTTAAATCTTCCTCCAGGAAAGATATTTTTTGAAGGCTATTCCTTTCAGTCATTTCTTTCTGTCTCAGTTCTTCTTGGCAAGCCTTTAGCTTCTCTCTCACATCATCATAGTCAGCTTTCTGCATCTTAATTTTATGCTCCAAAGAGACTTTATCTTGTTGCAGTATCTTTAATTCATCCTCAAAATTCATTCGAATCTTTTTGAGATCACTAGCTTCTTGCATCACTTCTTCAGCCTTATCCTGGCTATGATAGAGTTTTCGTTCCACATCTCTAATTTGCAACACATAGTTCTGTTCTAATTGGTTTTTCTGTTCTACTTCTATTTTAAGTTGCTGCAACATACTATGGGCATCATCCAACTGATTTCTTAGGAGGCGGTTCTTCTCATCTGCAGATGCCTTTTGTATTTGTAATGTATTTAATTCTGCTTTATACTGTTTCATCTCATTCTCTGCTTTTTTGTGAACTAGTGTAAGTTCATCGAGCTGTTGCCTAAGGGTTTCTGCTTTTTTAACATACTGTTCCACCTGAGCACCTCTCAAGTCTGATTCAATTACATAATGAACCTCTTGCAAGGATCGTGCAGGGATCACCATATCCTTAGAAGACGTATAACTGTATAATGAGTCTGAATATTGTCTTTTTGTTTCATAATCCATTTTCTCTTCTACCATCTTTTTCTGGTATGCCAAGTCGCTTTCAAGGTTTTTTATCTGTCTTAAGTGATCTTCTTCTATCTCAGCTTTCCGTTTGAGTTCACCCATTAGACTGATTTTTTTATTTTCCAGATCATGAAGATCGATTTCCTTTCTCTTCAAGTGATCCTCCAACTTCCTTCTTGCTGTAGTGCTTTCTTCTATTTGGGTCTTAAATGCTCTAAGTTTGTCCTCGACAGCATCTCGTTTGGATTCTGCTTGCCGTGTAATCTGGCGTACATGTTCTAGCTGCTGCTCAGCTGCCGTTTTCAGTTTGACTGTAGTTTCCAGCTCTAAACGAAACTGCTGTACCTCATATTCCGCCTTTGTTTTTTGCATTGTTAATTCTTCCACTGTCTTTTGATGTTTTTTAATCTCCATTTCAGCAGAAGCCTTAATTTTTGGCAATTCTTGCTCCAGTAGATATTTTTGATTTTTCATATCTTCCAGTGTTAACTCAAGCTCCTGAATTCTTTTCAATAGCCTCTTGTTTTCCTCTGCACTGGCTTTTTGCTGTTCTGCTAATTCTGGGTAAGCGGATGAGGAAGAACGCTCTGAGTACATCAGAGTCTATGACAAAAATAAAGAGAAACATTTTCAGCATATTTTTTGCTTTAAAATGTGAAATGCAGTCTTCATTGTGAAAAAAATCTAGTATCAAAAATATAATAGCATAAAAGCCATAATGGCAATTTGAAGTATTTAATCAGATTTTAAGAAATGTGAAAATAACTTAATACAGAAAAATTAAGACTATTTTATTTTACTAGTTCTGGTCACAGAACTAATTTACACATAAAGTCCCTAAATTATCAAACAAATTTAGGCAAAACTCTTCAGAAAAAGTGTTTGAAATGTTGAAACATTTTTACAAAATTTATAGTTAAAAGTGTTGCAACTTTTGACATTTGGACCCCAGTTCCAGGCAGCTTTGTCAACGTTTTGAAAAGTGTGTAGAGCTGAAGGGTATGTGCCCACGATCAGGAACTGTTGTGGCTTGGACACTGCTTACTTGTGCAGCGTCAAACTCGCAGCGTCCAGCTGTGACAGCATAGTGGATGGGAGTTCAAGAAATCACATGTCCACTATGCGTGCATGGACGCCTGCGGATCACTCTCAGAGACGGAAATGCAGCGTGCCTTTCCAGATCGCCTAGTGTCTTTCCAGATCGCCTGGTGTCTTCACAAGAGAAATTTCACCAGTAGAATGTATTGGATGCGGTAAATCTGCATGGTTCAGTGATCACATGCGGATTCACCTGCGTTCAATAGATGGCAGCGCTTTAGACGCAGCGAACATGCACTGCTAATTACGGATCGTGGGCACCCGGCCTTACAGGAAGAGCACATGGCTGAGAGTGGCTCATAATTTCATTATAATTTACACCACAAAAGTGATGCAAATTATGGTAGAAATGTATTCCAGTCCTTGTTTGGGGTACATTTCTTGAGGTGGTGCTAAAAGATATGCCAAATTCATTAAGAGGTGCACACCTTGTAATGAATTAGGAGCATTTTACTCCAGTACACTAATCAAGACTGGTGTTCAAAATGTTAGTCTTGATGAAGCGGGGCCAAAGTGTCACTTTCCTAATGATATTCTGCCCAATCCTATAACAGATATGCAGAAATACATGTCACCCACTAGATGGTAGAGAAACTAAGGCAAGAGGAGTCTTGAGCGCTAATTGTATAGACAGGTACATGAAACTCACTGAGCATCATAAAGTTGGCCTGGCAAGAGTACTGGCCAGCATGCTGGTCACAAATCTCCAAAGAATAGGAGATGGAGATGAGAGGGACTTTGGTCCAACAGCCAGGTCAGTGGCACCTGGCGACTAAAATAGACGTCAGTGAATCTCTTACCTTAAGACACAACTTTTGAATAGCCGGGGCCAGGACGACAGACATGAAGACGCACAGATGACGTCGTGCCAGCTTTGACAAATCAAATGCTGCGCTGGGGACACCAGAAGGAAAGAAATTCACGGGTCTCCAGTCTAGGAGCCAGGTGCCACTAACCTGGCCTCTGAACTGAAGTCCCGCATATCGACCCGCTCATCTCTAGTGGGAGACTACAAGTAAAGAGACCCTTAATAACAAAGTACCACAGTACAAAACATATAAAAATGCATACCTTAAAGGACTTACCTATATTAGTCAATTAAAAGATAAAAGATTCAACCCCCTTGTCTTGTCAGTGAAGTATCAGGAGAGTAATGAGAAGCCAGACACCAAAGTTCACAGAAGCATAATACATTTATGTACAATGAACAAAATATCTGCAGGATATTGGAAGCTAAAAAGGAAAGCCCAGCTTGTGCATAACATAATCCATGCAAACCGACACAAAGCCAGAAAACATAACAGAGAGCATAAGTAAGTCTATAGGTCATATGTGAAAGCTAATGCAAAGGCAGGATATTTATTATCCTAAATATAATGATGACATCATATCAGAGGATACAGGTTTATACACCTACTATAAAAGAGAAAACACATGATCAGTCAAATTATCCGGTAAGATGTCTTAAAATGTAATAGAACTGAAAATAAAAATAAAGCAAATATGTCCTTGTATTCTGCGGGCCACAACGGTTATAATATAGTGGTTTGGATATATATTTACTCAACATTACAAATATAAAGCATCTATTCTGCATCATGCCTTACTACAGGAATTAATTCCTACAACTCATACTGATATTACTAGGTTTAATTGTTTGGAGCCAAGTGCTACTGTGGCTAACATATGTATGTACTTAAAACTGTTACATAATTATACTGGTAAATACTGTGAAGCATCGGAAAATTTTTTTTTAGCAATTTCATCATTGCAGATTCTTCTGTAAGTTATCTCCATTTGTAAATGTAAAACTATGTGTTTTGTTGACATCTGTGATTTGGTTTTAACTATAAACCCCTAAATGTTAGTAGGAATATACAATACATAGTAAACCGCCACCAAAATAAAGCTGAGAAGTCGGGGAGACAAACTGAAGACGAGAAATGCTTGGCTCACCGACGGTGCACAGTATGCAAGTGGTTCTATGAGATTCAACTATATCCTTACCTCTTCTTCTTCCATTCTCTTCAATGTTTCTCCAGAGAATTTAACAAACTGGCTAATTAAAGTCATCAAGGCAGAGTAACGGGTCCTTAGATCCATGTACTATGAATGAGAGAGAACATTATTATTTATTTATATAGCACCATGCATAAGTGTATGAATTATACTTATAACACACTTTATGGTAATAGTCAAACAATACAATTAAAAGGAAGAAAGTTTTTGCTATTTAATCTGAGAGCAGCACAATTTAGAAGCTGACACTTTGACGAAAGGAATGCGTCAACTATTAAGCTGAGTGCAGCAGTTTCAACACAATCAATGTTTTATCAGCTGGACATTATCACTAAAGGACTAGGTCTCACATGCAGACCACTCAGGCTAGTCTGTGTAGCTCTGCCCCCACCACTGATTGGCACCTTGCTGACAATCCACAGTGTACATAGTAACCTGCAAGTCAGGGGTGTGGGAGAGGTTATACACAACTCAGAAGTCTTAGATCTGCTACATTTACATCAGACAAAACAGGGATTCTATCAAAACTGCACCAAGCAGTCAAGTAACTGATACAACACAGTCTCTGTGTCTCTACATTATGTTGCTATCACATTCCACTGCAAAAACTTGCTGACAGATTCTCTTTAATGCATTTCTAGATTTCCATAAGGAATAACGCATCAATGTCCTACAGTCCCTAATGTGCAAATAGCCTCTTTATCTTCAGAAAAGAAGAAGACAAGAACTCCTGTGCCACCAATTGGAGGAGTTTCTGATTTGACTCCTTTTCCTAAGCAGTAAAGCTCTTTCTTTTGACTTTTAGCATTGATACCTCCAATAGGTGGCGCTAGAGTTCAACTCCACTTCCTTCCTGAAGAGGTTATTTGCATATTCAAATTCCCACAGGAGCATTGCACGGCCTATAAGGGTCCGTACATCAACTTGGTTTTCTCCACATGGAGAAAAATTACCCTTGGGACCTCTACAAGCCATAACTAATATATAACTCACCTCTTGTATAACAATATCAGATGAGCTCTGAAAGCGTCTGCGTTTCATTGGGGATTTTTGATGCGAGTCCACCAGTGCTCTGTAAGTCATCAGCTGGAGCTCATAGTCCTAGAAAACCAAAATAAAGTTTATTTACTTGGTTGTATTTTTTCATATTTGTTAGATTAATGCCTTATCCATGCGACCATGTTTTGGATTTGCTTGGTATGATTCATACCTGTAGAGCCTTAAAATGCACTTGACTTCGACATAAATGTGTCTGTCATTACTTCTGCTATAAGCTCAAACCCATATGCCAAAGTTTTGTGAAAGATTACCAAATTTAATAAAATAATGATTTCACAAAAAGTTTACTTTATGGAAGTCTGTGCATATAAGTTATATGTTGCGATACTGTATTGAGTTTCAACATGAGAAATTTCTGAAAAGTGAGAATGGACACATCTGTATGTCTCTGATTTCATATGAAGGTGTATGGAACACATAGTTTTCCTTTCCTATAGACCAGACTGCTTTAGAAGAATAATCCCTAATATGGCACTTGACCTAGTAAGCTACAGCAGCACACAAAGTCCTGTGACTGCATAATCTGGAGCAACGTGGCAATCCATGTGCTGTGAAGCAGACTTACGCCATAGTCCTGCAGGAGGGCCAGGATCGTTTAGAAATGGGCTGAGATCAAATTACCGCATATACTCGTGTACAAGCCAAGATTTTCAGCACATTTTTTTGTGCAGAAAACGCCCCCCCCCCCCCCCGGCGGGTGGGAGGGGGGATGGGGGAGCAGAAGACATCATACTTACCCTCCTGGTGTTATCGCTGCATATCAGTCCCTGCATCTCAGTTCAGGCACAGCATCTCTGTTCCTGTCTTCCTTCCAGTGCTGAGCGGTGACATGGTACCGCTCATTAAAGTAATGAATAAGCGCGCATCTCCGCTCCCATAGGCGTGGAGCACATATTCATTACTTTAATGAGCGCTACCACGTGACCGCTCAGCACTGGAAAGAAGACAGGAAGAGTGATGCCGGGGCCCGTCCCGGAATGAGATGTAGCAGCGCCAGGAGGGTGAGTAGGACTGGGGAAGGGTGAGCCACGCGATATTCACCTGTCCCCGTTCCACCGACGCACTGTGTCTTCCAGGTCCTCTGGCTGTGGCGTTCAGGTCAGAGGGCACAATGACGTGTTTAGTGTGCGCCCTCTGCCTGGAACAGTTACTGCAGAGAGAGGGAAGACACAGCGGCGCACTGTGGTGGAACGGGGACAGGTGAATATCGCAAGTGCCGGGGTGCCTGAGCCAGTGGCAAAACCGGCACCTGACCCCCAGCGACGAGAGGTGAGTATGTAATTTTTTTTTTTTAATCGCAGCAGCAGCATATGGGGCATATTTTTCTATGGAGCATCTTATGGGGCCCATCATGAACTTTATGGAGCATTATATGGGGCATATTTTGTATGGAGCATCTTATGGGGCCCATCATGAACTGTATGGAGCATTATATGGGGCTCCTGATTCAATATGGATATTCAAAAACATTTAACCTACTGATGTCTCAATTAATTTTACTTTTATTGGTATCTATTTTTATTTTTTAAATTTACCAGTAGCTGCTGCATTTCAAACCCTAGGCTTATACTCGAGTCAATACGTTTTCCCAGTTTCTTGTGGCAAAATTAGGCGGGTCAGCTTATACTTGAGTATATACGGTATATGGTAATCATTTTGTATACTGTACAGAAAGAAAATCATTTGGTAACCAAAAAATAAAAATTGTACCTTGATGGCCAGAGAATATTGTTCTGAATACTTCTGGCATTCGTCCATTTTACTTTGCTTCAATTCGATTTCAGAAATCAAATTCTAGAATAACAAGAAGACAGGAATGAGTCAGGATACATTCTTATAAGAAATAATTATCAAAGTCAGGATAGTCAGGATTGGAAAACATGTCCAAAATGTGCTAGAAACAACACAACATTCACCCGTGGCCTCTGTCTGGTATTGTGAGTGGACTGAACTGGAATATATCACACATAGTCTGTGGACAGGTGGGGTTGATGTTTTTGGAAGAAAGCATCAATGCTTTCCTAATCTTGGACAACCTCTCTAAGCTTCATTACTAGACAACTCTTAGTCAAGGAGGATGAAGACATCCCTGCAGGCCACATGTCACTTTAAACAAAGCAGGGAAATTTCAGAAATGAATAGAGAAACCATGAACATTACTTTAATTGACTCTCAAATTACTGCTGTAATCAGTCAACCTTGGTATTACTGTACACAACTAGACAGACTGGAATTTTTAGAGACACTCAGTTTACCTTCTGTTGGTCCAGAAGCTTGTTAAGGGCCTTACTATCGAGCATGCCATCCTGCAACTTGCTTTGTCCTTCCTCTATTTGCCTAATCCATGAATCGAGTGCCACATAAGATTCTTTGTAATATTTCAGAGACGTACTTATTCCACCCAGGTCTCTTAATCTATTAAATGAATAAAACAATGTAAAAGAAACAATATCAATGCCTCATAAAATAGACAGACTGCTATATTTTAAGAATTCACTCAGAAAAGAGACTTCTCCATGTTCTGCAAAACCTTTCATTTGTGACACAAGACACTGCGCTGTCTTTTGTTTCAATTCTGTATGGGTTGTAGAATCCTCTGACAAATGTGTGCAAACCTGTTTTCAATCTGAGAGTGCACATTCTGCCACCGCTCCGCGATCTGGTCCGCCTTTTCTTTGTGCCAATCGAAGTCAAGATCCCGCTCCTTGTGCACTTTGAACATTTGATCACTGATGCTTTTGGCTTTCTGCAGTCCATCTTCCAGTGCATGAAACACCTCTCTTTTTTCATCGACCTCTGATCTCCATTGCTATAATAAAAATTAAAAATCACTGGTTTTATTGTGGTTTAAAAAAAAAATAATCACCAGTGGAATTTTCAGGGAAAGAAGGAGTATCTAGATGTCTTGTAAAAATAAGAGTTTACATTTACCACATAAATAATAAGTCTCAAAATACATCGTAATAAATAATAAGATTTGAGACATAATATGTAAATAATAAGTGTCGAAATCTACTATAGGGCCAAGTCCAGATGTACAGTCATTGACAAAAGTGTTGGCACCCTTGAAGTTGTTCCAGAAAATGAAGTATTTCTCCCAGAAAATTATTACAATTACATGTTTTGCTATTGTAGTGCAGCGGAGCTGGTGCACTGTGACAGACAAGCAGGGACTCAGGAAAGTTCAAAACAAAGTCTTTTAATTTCCAAAGAAAACTTACAATTGAACTCAAATGGTATCCTCCGGATCGCAACCAGGAAAACAAGATAGTCTGTAACCTGGACCGGTTGGTGTAGACGACTGCACCACTGTATAAGCTGAGGGCAGCCAGGCCGTCGGCCACATAGAAGACCTGGCCGGGAAGGAAGCGGACCGCCCAACTACCATCCTGTAGTCCACTTCAAAAATAAAAGCCCATGGCAGGTTTTCTTAAATCTGCCTTGAACCAGTAGCTTTCCCAACACCAACATTTATTTTTATATTGAGTTGCAATCTCAGCTACGCCTGGGATTGCAATGTGCTCCCGCAACCTCAATAAACTTCTGTGCGCATCCTGAGGGACACATAGTCACCCTCACATATGACACCGGTCACTGCCTAACACTATACACATGTTTATTTCCTTTGTGTGTATTGGAACAACACAAAGAAAAGGCAAATTGGACAGAATTTCACACAAATCCCCAAAATGGGCTGGACATTATTGTAATTGCAATAATTTTCTGAGATAAATACTTAATTTTCTAAAAAAAATATTTCAAGGGTGCAAACACTTTTGGCCAAGACTGTATGTGTTTCAAGGTCCACATATGGACCAGAATGTACTGACTGACCTTGGGTGTCTAGACCTGAAATTACAGGTTTAAATGTGCCTATGACAGAGTATGTTTGGGTCAGGAGACCAGGGGTCAGCCTGTGCATTCCGGTCTGTATGTGGACCATGAAACGCAACCAGTCTAAGGGAGGAATCCAGTAGAAAACATACAGCATGGGTTCAGACATAAAGATGCATACCTTCAAGGTGGCAATCAGTCGATCAATTGAGCTTCTATCTGCTGTAATGACATCTTCTTCACACAGTTTGGTCTCGTATGTTTTCACTAGCGTCTCGGCTCCCTGTGTATTCTTTAGCACAAGATTTATTGTCTTTAATCTATGAGGGATAATTAAAAGAAATGCGAAGAATAACTGGCTTCATTAATTTATTAAAGACTTAAGATAATTTTTGAGCTAATGTCAACACAATTGGGAAAGAAAATGAATAAAGCAATTCTTAGCAGAAGATCAAGTCAGTTAGAAAATTGATTGCCTGTATTAATTTATATACAACGCTGACATTGCTCTATCTATCTATCTATCTATCTATCTATCCCATATCTATCTATCTACTGTATCTGCTTGGCCAATATCTTGCTTCCTGCAGTTATCAACTATTAAGGCCCCGTTACACATAACAAGGTCCCAGCGATCCCACCAACGATCCGACATGGATGGGATCGCTGGGACATCGTTAGGCTGATCGCTGGTGAGCTGTCACATAGACAGCCCCTCCAGCGATCAGGACCAGCGTGCAAGATGGTTTCTAATGTAAACATCGGGTATCCAGGAGCCGCGGCTCTTGGATACCCGCTGTTTACCTTGGAAACCGGCGTACACACTGGTTTCCAAGGTAAACATTGGGTATCTAAGAGGCGAGCGGCTCCTGGATACCCGCTGTTTACCTTGGAAACCAGCGTGTACGCCGGTTTCCAAGGTAAACAGCGGGTATCCAAGAGCCGCGGCCCCTGGATACCCGATGTTTACATTAGAACCCAGCGTCGCTGATCGCTGGTCTCTCGCTGCCACACACAGCGATGCGTGCAGGCCAGCGGGAGACCAGCGATCGAAAAATGGCCCAGGACGATCGAGCACGATCAGCGATACCAGGCAGGGGGGCTGGTCGCTGATCCCCGTCACACACAGCGATCTCGCTAGCGAGATCACTGTGGCGTCACAAAATCAGCAATCTCGCTAGCTAGACTGGGCCTTTAACCTGAGACCCAGAATGCAACAAAGCTCACGCCATAAATATATTCCTTATAGCACACATATATTTTAAGACTAATATTTTGTGCTGTCTAGGTATATAACATATCTTCATAAGGCTACATTCCCATGATGAGCTTTTCGTGAGTTTTTGATGTTGCAGATGTTCTGCACCTATTATGTAATTTAGGTTACTCGCATTTCTTTGTCATTGCAGTTTTATTTGCTTGTACTGTAAGAAGCTGATTTTTGTTGCAAAGGAAAAATATGCAGTAGAAAAAAATTTATTTCATATATATTTTCATTTATTTCATAATATTCATGGTTGGAACTTAATCTAAGGGCTCATACTCACTTGCGAGAGACTCGCACGATTCTCACATGAAAACCTGGCACTGCCGCTGGCACTGGGACCGGAGCGTGCAGCTACATGTATTTCTATGCAGCCGCACACTCCGGTCTGAGTGCCGGCAGTAGTGCCAGGTTTTCATGCGAGAGACTCACAAGTGAATATGAGCCCTAACTCTCAATACCCATTCTTTCAGCCAAAGCAGCATAGTTGGATGATAAATTTGAGGTGCCTCCAGGGGGAGCTAGTTCACAACACATTGTTTATGTAATATGATGTATAAATGTTTAAACAGCAGTTTCCTCAGTGGTGGATTAAAGCAGCAAAATTATCTTTGCACGGGATTATAAATTATGCAAAACAAAATTAGGCAGACAATTTAGCCTGCTTTAAAGCAACACTATGGCATTTTTTTTCAATTTCACTTCTGTAGTGGTATCACTAATGCATGTGGTCTTCACTCAGTAATATACAGTACTTACAGAATACTTTCTTCTTCTGCTTTCTACACCGTTCTGACTTTTGTGACCAGATGGATCGCTTCATTGTTTGCTGGTCGAGCTGGAGGTCACTACTCAATGTAAGTCTATGAGAGCCATAATGAGGCCGGAATGAGGGTCTCATAGACTCACACTGAGAGCTTGTGACCGTTACCTCTGACTTCCTAGCAGTCAGAAGTTGTGCTCACAAGATGGCAAAGCAGGATAGGAGCATGGTTGCGAGGAACAGAAGACGACAGCTGGTAAGTATATTAGTAGTGACAGGTATTATGCACTAGTGATACCACTCTGATGGTGAAAATATAACACTATAAAATAATAGTGTTTAAAAGTGGACATTACATTTAAAGAGGACCTGTCATTTGTCATAACTACCGTATATCCTCATGTATAAGCTGAGTTTTTCAGCACATTTTTTTGTGCTGAAAACGCCCCCTCGGCTTATACACGAGTCATTGTCCCAGGAGCCAGTGGGGGGAGGGGGAGTAGCGGTGCAGCGGGTCACAGGTGGCTGGAGCTGGCAGAGGAGGGGAAGTGGCAGAGTAGAGGGTCACAGAAGGCAGGAGCTGCAGCTGTAAGGCTGTGTTCACACACAGCGGTTTTTAGCGGTATTTTTAGCGGGTTTTCCAATAAAACCGCTAAAAATAAGCTTCCCATTCATTTCTATGCATTTTGCACTTTTTGTGCATATTGATGTGGGGTTTTTTTTACCGCGAAAAAAAACGCAGCATGCTCATTAATTTCGCAGATTTTTCCGCGTTTCTGGCTAGTTCTATGCGTTTTGAAAACGCGTGGGAAAAAAAACGCATAAAAACCGTGCGTTTTCTGCGCAAAAAATGCGCGGAAAACGCGCCAAAAAAACCTTGCGGTTTCTGGGAAGGGAGTCAAGTTTTTAAGCAGAAATTTTCTGCTACGTGCGCACTTAGCCTCACTGTGCCTGCTGCTAAAGAGAAATGAATATTCACTGCACTGTCAATGAATATTCATTTCTTTCATAGTGCGCACAGTTACAACCACAGCCACCAGCTTCCAGCAGCTGTAAAAAAAAAAAATCCTACGTACCTTTCCTGCGCGCCCTCGCAGCATCTTGTTCCGGTGCTAGCAGCTCCTGATGCCGGCCGATAACGTATCCCGGGTGAGTGGAGAGGGGTGAATATTCATTACCTTAATTAGCGGGGTCACAAGATCGCTCAGCCACGGGAGCTGCTGGAAGCCGAAACAACAAGATGCTGCGAGAGCGCGCAGGGAAGGTAAGTAGGAGTTTTTTAAGCTTTTCTCATGGGGGGCATGCGTAGAAGGAAAAGGATGAGGAACCATGCATACAAGGATAGGGATGAGGAGCCATGCATACCAGGACAGGGATAAGGAGCCATGCATACCAGGACAGGGATAAGGAGCTATGCAGACAAGAACAGGGATAAGGAGCCATGCATACAAGGACAGGTATGAGGAACCATTTATATCAGGACAGGGATGAGGAGCCATGCAGAAAAGGACGGGGATAAGGAGCCATGCATACAAGGATGGGGATGAGGAGCCATATATACAAGGATGGGGATAAGGAGCCATGCATACCAGAACAGAGATGAGAAGCCATGCATACAAGGATAGTGATGAGGAACCATGTAGACCAGAATAGGGATTAGGGTACAATGCATAACCCGGTTTATACTAGAGTCAATACGCTTTCCCAGTTTTTCGTGGCACAAATAGGTGCCTCGGCTTATACTTGGGTCGGCTTATTTTCAAGTATATATGGTATGTCTTTTTGATATGGTATGTCACTGGTCTCCACTCGGCTTTGTTCGTACCTTTCCATTCCTCAGATATGTCCCCCTCTTACCTGTATACATATCTAGTTTTAATATCCAATTAGGTGTGGTCTTCTTTAGGACCAGGCCCAGGTGTCAAAAGACAAGATTTACATACAGGGAAGAGTGGACCATTCCTCAGGAATGGAGAGGAGCAGAAACTTCAGCATGTACACCAAGTAACAACATTTCACATTTATATCAAGTAACAGGTGCTCTTTAAACAAAAAATATACAATCTATATAGTTTGCAAAATAGCTCCTGTTGTCACAGAAATAATATGAAAAGCATGTTTTATCCAATTTTTTTTGTTACGGATCCTTCATGGTTACTAAAACTTAGCAGATCAGTACATTCTATTAAATCTACCATTATACTGTATAGAAAAAAAAGTCATATCCCTCTGACTAAGAGTGCAAGTGAAGCACTCGAAACGCGTCAGGCTATTTGATTTTAATATGGCTTAATTTGCCGTCAAAACCTTTGTTTTTTCTCTACTTTGCTATGCTAACTAGCTGGGACAGGCACCCTATCTTCACATGTGATTTGGATCAACCAATTTGGATGTATTTCGTGGCAGCTCTCAAACCTCCCTCCATGCATTATACTGTATTTGAAAACGTACGATATTTACGTACTAATTCTAGCACATTTAACAGGATAAGTATGAAGACCATAGACCAAAAAGAACTACCAGTGGTTTTCCAAAGGCTTGCTCTGTGTGAAGATAACAAAGTCGCAATTATTTACCCAATACCGCACTAATGCCACATATTTGCTGCAACAAAGCAGTCTTCCTTAAAAGGTTGCAATGGAGACATTACCTCCACTGTACTGTTGTATTTTCTGCTCAGATTGGCGGTAAAAGTCACTTGCTGTCAATGTGACATCATCACTGCATCCACGTCAACAAAGATCAGTGAGACTAGTAAAAAGAGAGGTGGCACTAGAGAGGCAGAGGTTAAGTAAAGAACCTTTGGTTACTTTCAAAGACAACAAGCCTTTAGGCTGTGTGCACACGCTGCGGATTTTGCTGCGGACCCGCAGCAGCTTTTGCTGCGGTGTACAGTACCATGATTCCCTATGGGAATCAAAAACCGCAATGCAGACGGTGCGGAATTTTCCCCGCGGATTATCTGCGGTTTTCAATCCGCAGAAAGAATTGAATACGCACCTAAGCCGCAGCGTGTGCACACAGCCTTAGGCTACTAAAGTTTAAAACCGGAACACTGCTTTATAGGCTATTTACACATTTGTATATTTTTTATTTATTTATTTATTTATTTGCTTCCTAAATGCAAAGGTATGCAACTTTATGAATAATGAATTGTCAAAGGTAAGAAGAAATGCAGCGCTCACCCGATCCTGTTTAAACTTGTGGTTTAATCCATTACATAGAAAACATGGGTTACATGCGGAGGTGCAGGGGTTCATAAACTACTCCCCTGACACCTGCACGTCCGCATGTAACCATGTTTGAGTGAGTGCTGCATTTCTTCTTACCTTTGACAATACACTATATGCGTTTGCTCCACCCAGAAGAGATCCTGAAAGGTTAATTAAGAGGACTTAGGTAGTGTCAACACACTAACTGCTGGAACTGGTGCCTGGAATAACCCTTCTTTTTTCTTCTAACCTTATGAATAATCTTCACTAAAATTATCATTTTGCTGCTGCAAAGTGCCTTTCAGTCCTTTATCTGAATGATCTGCAAAAATGTTACAAATCATCAGAGCGTGTTCTCTTGACTGCATTCTCAGTGTTAGAAATAGCAGCAGGGAAATAGACAGATATTCACAATATGGACAGCAGGGGGGAATATCTCACGGAAAGCAAAGAAAACAGGTTAAAGAAAAGGAGGAAAGCACATGAAGAGGAAATAAGTACAGGGATGATATATTAGTTACTGAAACCTTCAGCACCATGCACACACAGAGCTCACATCCAGCTAGTAATATAGATTACTGGGAGAGACACTCCCACAAGAGAAAAATATGAAACGTGGATCAGGCTGTAAACTGCATATCTGGAGGTCTAAAAATTAGTGATGAGCGAGTATACCTTTTGCTCGAGATTTCCCAAGCATGCTCGGGTGATCTCTGAGAATTTGGATGTGCTCGGAGATTTAGTTTCTGTCGCCGTAGCTGCATTGATTTGCGGCTGCTAGACACCCTGAATACATTTGGGGATTTCCTAACAAACAAGTAATCCCCACATGAATTCAGGCTGGCTAGCAGCTGCAAATCATGCAGCTGTGTCAACAGAAACTAAATCTCTGAGCACATCCAAATACTAGGAGATCACACGAGCATGCTCGGGAAATCTCGAGTAACGAGTATACTCGATTATCACTACTAAAAATGAATGAAGGAATGAAAATTGCCAAATGAAACTTAGAATAATTGCATTAACTATAGGTAAGCAATAAAATATGTAAAAATCAAGTTTTTTTAATGTCAAAAGTTTCCATAGCTTTTAAGAATTATTTTTAAAGAATAAAATTATAGTAAGTACATTATAATCATAAATAATTCAACATACTTTTCTAGGTAAATGGAAGACATAGAGTAGATTTGGCTCATAGACTGGATAACAATATTGAGTTCAGATCGTAAAGTGTCAATTGATGGAGAGGCCGCAGCCTGGCTGAAGAACTCCTCACATTTATCTGTAATTGCGGATAAATCTACTCTCAGATGATCCAAGTCCTTCTTTAATTTCTGTGCAGGTAAAAAAAAAAAGCTTTAATACTATAAAAACTATATTTTCATACAAGAAACCAATAGAGCAACAGATTCCTAATATAATTTTAAAAAGGATGTTATTTTCCAGCTTGCTGTACCCGCTTGTGCACCTATTGGATGACTATATATACACAGCTGGTTCCTTTAAGGAAAACCATCCAACCAAACCATGCTTTACTTCATTTAACCTCTTAGCGCAAAATGACATACCTGTATATCAGAGCCAGGGTCATAGTATGTGGAAAGGGCTCAGGAGCTGAGTTTTCTCCACACGAGATGGATACTGAATATGTTGCATAACCGGCGTCTGGGACTAACAGCAGCAGCCAGATCTGAGCTCTGATCACTGCTGTTATCCAATACATACTGAGTTTTCTCCACACGAGATGGATACTGAATATGTTGCATAACCGGCGTCTGGGACTAACAGCAGCAGCCAGATCTGAGCTCTGATCACTGCTGTTATCCAATACATACCATTGTCAATCTAAGGCCGGGGTCACACTTACAAGAAACTCGCACGAGTCTCACGTCTCAATACCTGACATTGCCGCCGGCACTTGGGACCAGAGTGTGCGGCTGCATGTATTTCTATGCAGTGGCGTTAGGACATCTGTTTCCCTGTTCCATCACCGGAACACATATATGTAATTCATGCAACAAAGGAATCTGTTGCATAAAGGAGACCCAATGTTCCTGTCATGGATGTCTGACATTTTAATAGAAAATAATAAAGTGGCACGTTTCCTCCTGGTAGAAATGACAGAGCCTGACGACGAACATCCCAGGCAGAGTTGCTCAAATATAGGTGTGAACAAAATGTGCCACCCAAGAGTTGCAGTAACATCCTACTGTCAGCTTGACCTACCTCTTGGTCAGAGATTCTCAGGGCACTTTCATGTAGATCATCTCTGTCTAGCGGTGTTCTGATATGTCGAATAAGCCGTTCCTCACTGCTTTCCAGACGCAGGCGGAAGTTTCTAATCTCAGAGGTATATAGGTTGTAAACAGATTCTTCTTGTTCCTCTGTTGAAAATTGAATATAGATGGGGTTTTTTTTCATTTTTAATATGATTTATGCCCTGTATTAAAGCACACTTGAGATCCATATTGTTCTGTGTTCATTGTACCGTACTGAACATGTCAATTCACTGCAACAGTGTCTGCTGGAGTCTAACATTAGCTATCAATGAGGTAAATTAAACTGAAGCATTTAATACTTCTGAACCCATATCTGTTACTAAGGATTCCAGAAGTCTGTAAGGGTATGTTTCCACGGTCAGTATTGGCAGCGCTTTGGACGCACGGTGATTCCGCATGTATTCATTGAACCGTTCGGAATCACCACGTCCTATACATTGGATGGTGATATTTATCTTGCGGAGACTGAGCGTCTCCGCAAGATAAATAGACATGCTGCGGTCTGGAAAGACGCGCCGCATGTCCGTTACGCAGGGAAGCGTCCCAAAACAACATGAAAAAGACCATGCATATATATATAGGATCATCATATACAATACCAACAGATTTTTTTTAAAAATATATTTTATTGTTTACAAAGCCAAAAACAAAACACACAGATTAAAAACACTTAAAAAGTCCATGAGACTAGGACATACAAAGTCTACAAGGGTTCAATATAGAACAATCAATATTATATAATCACTGGCCATTTGATATTTTATTATTGCACTGAAAATAGATCCTTATAGGAATGCTGCTAATATAGACTCACAAATAGATGAGATGTGACCAAAATTTAATCCACATTCTCAATATGGTGACAAACAAAGATTTATACAGTTGTCAATCTGAACCTGCTATATGCTAGACTCCTAGACGCTGAGTGTACTGGTGGAAAAAGCCACTAGCCTGGATAAAGAAAGGCAGACTAATACATCACCATAAGCCAGTCCAGTCCGAGAGAGATGGAAACAGTCGCCCCGTCATCTAAAAAGCAGCCGTGCAGCCAAAGTGGTAAATAGAAACCCACACGTTCCGACACTCAAGGTGTCTTTTTCAAGGTGAGCGGTGATTCCGCATGTATTCATTGAACCGTGCGGAATCACCACGTCCTATACATTGGATGGTGATATTTATCTTGCGGAGACTGAGCGTCTCTGCAAGAAAAATAGACATGCTGCGGTCTGAAAGACGCGCTGCATGTCCGGTTATGCAGGGAAGCGTCCCTGCACGCATAGTGGAGATGGGATTTTATAAAATCCCCTCCACTATGCTGTAACATCTGGATGCTGGACGCTGTGGGTTGGACGCTGCGGCTGTATGCAGCATCCAATCTGCAGCGTTTACTGACCAAGGAAACATACCCTAAGTATGCCATAATGGGGTATAGATTTTAAAAGCTTTATTAATAGGGGGATTTTTCATGATGTTTCAAAACTATAGCATCTTCCATTGATCTTTGCCTTTTTTTCTTCCTAAAAGTAGATATTTTTAACTCCGAATTGAGTTGTGATAATATAGTAAAATTAACTACGTAAATTAGATATTATGTCACAACATTTTTAACAAATTTTCCTTACACAGGAGTATTACATGAGAACTGAGTGTATACTTGACCAAATACTGTGGACTCGATTCATCAAGATCAGCATTATCTTGCTGAGGAGACATGCTGTAGTCAGACCTTCGTGATTCATGAAGAGGTGCTCGCTTGTGTTCATGAAGCAAGGAGCATCTGACAAGTGGAGTACTACTCAATGGGCCATGCCACAAATCTCACTCCATTCAGGTACTGGAATGAGACTTCTGGCATTGTGAACGCCACAGATCAGCATGAATTAGTCGAGCTGTGGGGTAACGCCCTTGCTGCAACCTGTCCTACCTCAGTTTCACCTATTTCGGCAGAGCTGGGAGAAACTGGCGTGAAGTCTCAAAATATAGCTGATGCACCTAAATTTTTTGACTTTTCAAAGATTTTACACCAGAATTCTGTTGTAAAAGCTTTGATTAATCCAGTACTATGTGTCGCCATTGAAATATTAGGCTTCTCAATTAATATTCTCAAAATGCCAAAATAATTAGAAGCCTGTGCCAATCCCGAGTTTGGGCCTCTAGAGTTTCCGTACACTCACCTATCTCCGTCAGCGATATAATGACTGGAGCCATGATCCACATGCGGGACCATTGCTCCACTCAAACAGGGGATTTCAGTACCCTTTTCTTGGGATCAAAAAGGGTCTCAGTGGTCAGACTCTCAGAAATTAATAACTTATCAATTACCGTATGTCAATAGATGATAATTTATTATGGTGGGAAAACATGTTTAAAACGTGAAGAAAGTGCTGCATTTTATAGTTATAAGGCTGGAAACAATAAGTATGTTTATGGCAGCTTTTGATCCACAAAGAAAGAAAAACAGGATTTTTTGGGTTGCTTACCGTAAAATTTGTTTCTCGGAGCCTTCATTGGGGGACACAGAGACCATGGGTGTATGCTGCTGCCACTAGGAGGCTGACACTATGCACAAAAAAAGGTTAGCTCCTCCTCCGCAGTGTACACCCCACCGACTGGCAGGAAGTTCCTCAGTTAGTGAGAAAGCAGTAGGAGAAGTAACAGAATAGATTGAAAACAGAACAAACAACTCAACTGTAACAAACCGACAAACATAAGAACAGGAGTTGTAGAACATGGGAGGTTGCTGTGTCCCCCAATGAAGGCTCTGAGAAACAGATTTTACGGTAAGCAACCCAAAAAATCCTGTTTTCTCGTTCGCCTTATTGGGGGACACAGAGACCATGGGACGTCCCAAAGCAGTCCCTGGGGTGGGAAACAAACTTCCATCAGGCCAGTGGACTCGCCACCGCAGTCTGCAGAATCCTTCTACCTAGGCTGGCGTCCGCCGAAGCGTAGGTGTGGACCCTGTAGAATTTCACAAAGGTGTGAACCGATGACCACGTTGCAGCCTTGCAAAGCTGCAGCGCGGAAGCTCTGTGGCGCACCGCCCAGGAGGCACCCACCGCCCGGGTAGAGTGCGCTCTGATCCCTGGAGGGGCCACTCGATGCTTGACCCGGTATGCCTCCAAAATTGCCGATCTGATCCAGCGCGCAATAGTGGCCTTTGAGGCTGGGTGATGAACAGAGAGTCTGACTTCCGCAAGGAAGTCGTCCGGGCTAGATAGACTCTCAATGCCCTGACTAGGTCCAGCTTGTTCAAAGACCGCTCCCGAGGGTGAGCTGGGCTCGGGCAGAAGGATGGCAGAACAATGTCCTCATTGAGGTGAAACGAAGATACCACCTTCGGAAGAAAAGAGGGCGGAGGCCGCAGAACTACCTTGTCCTGATGAAGGACCAAAAAAGGAGAGCGGCAAGAAAGTACCGCTAATTCCGACACGCGCCGGATGGAGGTAATGGCCACCAGAAAGGCCACTTTCCAAGAAAGGAGGGAAAGAGAAACGTCCCTGAGAGGTTCAAAAGGAGGACCCTGCAGAACCTGAAGAACCAAATTAAGATCCCAAGGATCCACGGGAGCTCGGTACGGAGGAACCGTGTGAGCCACACCCTGGAGGAAGGTTTTGACCTGGGGCCGGGAGGCCAGCGTTTTCTGAAATAAAATGCACAGTGCCGAAACTTGACCCTTCAAGGAACTGAGAGCAAGCCCCGCATCCAGCCCTGCCTGAAGAAACGCCAGAATAGAAGGGAGCGAAAAAACCAAGGGTGCGATGTCATTGGCCTCACACCAGGAGAAATAGGCTTTCCAAGTACGGTAATAGATCTTCGAAGAAGAAGGCTTTCTGGCGCGGATCATGGTATGAATTACCCGATCAGAGAATCCTGCCCGTCTCAAAACCTTGGTCTCAACAGCCACGCCGTTAAATTGAGCGACCGAGAATCGGGGTGGCAAATCGGGCCTTGAGACAGCAGATCTGCCCGTCGGGAAGCTTCCAGGGGCGTCCGCGAGAAGGTTGACAATGTCTGCGAATCAAGACCTTCTGGGCCAATTCGGGGCGATGAGGATGACTGGAATCCCCTCTGCTTTGATTTTCTTCAACAACTTGGGAAGAAGAGGCAGAGGAGGGAACAGGTAGGGGAGCACGAACTGTGACCAAGGGACGGCCAGAGCGTCGGCGCCCACTGCCAGAGGGTCCCGAGACCTGGACACGAATTGTGGGACTTTCCTGATGAGGCGAGATGCCATGAGGTGTACATCCGGGGTTCCCCACCGACGGCAGAGCAGATGAAACACCTCCGGATGTAGGGACCATTCCCCTGCCGGGAGACCCTCGCGGCTGAGGAAATCGGCGGCCCAGTTGTCCACGCCGGGAATGTGAACCGCGGAAATCGTTGGAACAAAGGTCTCTGCCCATTGAAGAATTCTGGACACTTCCGCCAGGGCTGAGACACTCCGTGTCCCCCCTTGGCGGTTGATATACGCCACCGCTGTGGCATTGTCTGTCTGAATCCTGACAGGCAGGCCCTTGAGGCGCCTTTCCCAGTGAACGAGAGCTAGATGGATCGCCCGTATCTCTAGGACATTGATCTGCAGAGCTGATTCCTGAGTCGACCATCGACCCTGAACAGTGTGATTGCGGAACACTGCACCCCAGCCGATGAGGCTGGCGTCCGTAGTGACAATCTGCCAGAGAACGAGAAGAAAAGACCGCCCCCAGAGAATGAGGGGAGACGTCAACCACCAGTTGAGAGACCGCCTGATCCGGCAGGAAAGGTGAACCGGACGATCCAGAGACAGAGCCGACCTGTTCCACCTGGACAAAATGGCCTGCTGGAGTGGCCTGGCGTGAAATTGGGCAAAGGGAACTGCCTCTATCGCCGCCACCATCTTCCCCAGGACCCTCATGGCTGTCCTGAGGGATGGAAATCGTGTGATCTGTAATGATCGCACGCCCTGCTGCAGTGAAAGAATCTTGTCTTGTGGGAGAAATACCTTTGACCGACGAGTGTCGAACAGAAGGTCCAGAAACACAAGGCGTTGAGTAGGGACCAGACAGGACTTTTCCCGGTTGACGATCCAACCAAAACTGGACAGGGAGTCTAGAACGATTGCCACACTTAGGCGGGCCTGTTGAAAGGAGGGGGCCTTGATCAGGATATCGTCGAGGTACGGAAAAAGAACGAGACCTCTGATCCTCAACAAGGCCATCAACGCCGCCATAATCTTCGTGAAGACTCTGGGAGCGGTGGCGAGCCCGAAAGGAAGCGCGACGAACTGGTAATGTTCGTGAAGAATCGCAAACCGCAGGAACTTCTGATGTCCGGGAAATATGGGCACATGTAGATAGGCATCTTGGATGTCTATGGAACCCATGAATTCCTGCTCCTCCATGGAAGCAATTACCGAGCGAACTGACTCCATCCGGAAGTGGCGAAGGCGAACTCTCTTGTTGAGTAACTTGAGATCCAAGATGGGTCGAACTGTCCCGTCCTTTTTCGGCACCACAAACAGGTTTGAATAAAACCCTGTGAAGCGTTCCGATTCGGGAACGGGCACAATCACTCCGGAACTGAGAAGAGAGGCGATGGCCGAACCGAACCCCGGGACCAAGGCCGGATCCCTCGGCGGACGGGATTGTAAGAAACGATCCCGTGGAAGAGAAATGAACTCTATTTTGTATCCTGTTGATACAACCTCTCTGACCCAAGCGTCCTCTACTGAGGCGAGCCAGACGTCGCTGAAGAAGAGAAGTCGACCTCCCAATTGGAAGGGACCCACGGGAGACCGATGGTAGTCATGCGGACGTAGACCGTCCAGATCTAGATCTGGACGGTCTTCCCTGGGAAGAGTGGGACCGCCAGGACGGAGTGGGCCTGAAGGAAACCTTCTTTCTTTCCTGACGTGCCTGTGGCCTTTGCTGGTTGGAAGGGTTTTCCGCCGTATTGAAACGGCGGAAAGTCCGAAAGGGACGAAACTGACGCCTTGGAGGAGGTCTGCGAGGCTTGGAGGGGAGAAGAGAACTCGTACCTCCGGTAGCGTCCTTAATAATCTGATCCAATTGTGATCCGAAGAGACGCACTCCCTGAAAAGGCAGATTGGTCAGAGACTTTTTAGAGGACAAGTCCGCCTGCCAGGCCTTGAGCCAAATTGTACGTCGGATTGCCACGATGTTACTTGACGCCTGAACTGCGCAAGATGCGGCATCCAAGGAGGCAGAAAGCAGATAATCCCCCGCATGGGAAATCTGATTGGCGAGATCGGCCAAATGCTCTGGTCGTGCCTTAGCCAGAATGCCCTGCCGAAGGTCATCTGCCCAAGTGGATATGGCCTTTGCTGCCCAAGAAGAAACAAAGACTGGACATACCGCTGCTGATGCCGCTTCGAAGGCAGATTTTGCTAGAGATTCTATGATCCTATCATTAGAATCTTTTAGCGACGCCACACCTGACAGCGGAAGGACCGTATTATTAGAAAGTCTGGACACGGGAGGGTCCACCGAGGGAGAAGCGGCCCAGTTGTCCGTGAGATCTTTAGCAAACGGGTACAGCACGCCGAGACGCTTTCCTCTTTGAAAGAGTCTGGTCGGATCTTCTCTCTCCTTTGTAAAAATCTTTCCAAACTCAGAATGGAAGGGAAACACCCTGGATGGTGTTTCCGCCCGTCTGGACGAAACCTCCTGATCTGAGGATTTCGCAGGGGCGTCAGCGATGTCAAAGGTATGGTGAATCGCGGCAATGAGGTTTTGCACCGTAACCTTCATGTTCGCATCCTGGTCCGAATCCAGCTCTAAGACCCCTTCCGATTCCGAAAGCGCTTCGCCTGACTCGGGGGAGGAGGCCCGAGAGGGAGACTGCTGGGGACTATGGGGTGAGGTAGGACGAGGGGAGGACTCCGCCTGGAGGTCCTGCCTGGGCCTCTTGCGACTGCCGCTGGCTGGCTCAGATGGGACGTCCTGAGACGTGCTGGGTCCCGCCGAAGCTCCCAAGGGCAACTTGTCCAGAACGGCTACTAGAGACTGAGACACCTTGATGAGGTCTGCCACTGACTGTGATTGAGAGGAGGCCCAACCCGGCATGGGGGGGCTCACTCGCCCCTGGGGCTATGGATGGCTCCTGAGCGGCGTCGGGCTGGACGCAGAGCGGGTACGATCAGACTTAGCGTTGGACATAGTGAAAAGAGAGGCAGTGCGGGCCGGATGGGGGACAGAAGGCAGAGAAGGGTGTAAGTCTGCAGGTGCAGAGCTACTCACGGTCCGGTGTCCCCAAGGGCGACGCTCTCTGATCTGGCTGCAGGATGAGGCCAGGCCAATCTGGCTGAAAAAAAAAATGCCCAGCGACCGAAATCCGGCAGGGAATGAGGTCCGGCTGGCAGGCTGAGAAGATGGCGACCACCAGGAAAAGGGCGCGCTGCCAGAGGGAGAAGAAGGGCGGAGCTCGCCGCAGAGATCCCCTTAGCACCGCCCGCTGTCCAATAGCAGGCTGGTGTGAGGCAAGGGGGCTGGGAAGGCCTAGGACGGGCGGGAGAGAAGCCCGCTTAGAAGAAAGGGGCAGGGGGCGTGGCCGCGACGCAGCGGTAGGCCCGAGATGAAGCCGGGGCCTAAATTAATAGCGCCGGCCGCCTGTCAGCAGGGGGTCGGCGCGGAAGACCCGCCGCAGCACCGGGCAGCAACCCCTGGCCGCGTCCCTGCTTCCCACAGCCCGACCCCTGTATACCCCTGCCGGGATGAAATAAAAACGGGGGGGGGGGGCGCAGAACAAGGCCCGAAAGAACAGGGGCCTTCATGGATGTGGCGACCGTGGGGAGAAGCGGGCGCGCAGGCCCTACCGTGGTCCCCCGGCGACCGCCTTAGGATGAAAACGCCGGGGGACCGCTAGATCGCATACTCACCCAGGCCGGGGGCCACAATAAAGGTACCTGAGAATCCCACGCTGTCTGTCGTCTTTATGGAATCCACGCCTCGTCCAACCGTCAGGCTCTGGTAGGCGAGATGGTGGGAGGCGGGGGGCAAGGACCGTCCGTATAGCTGGCACGCACCTGTGCGAGGCTCCTGGTCCTGCCGCGGAGACCTATGAGGATACGGGGTGGCAGTACACGCCGTACTCATAGTCTCTTTGTGGGAGTACGAATGTGACTGTTCACTCCGTATCCCTCCGAAACCTGTAAAGGAACGACGCACGACGAGGTAGATATGGGTCTAATAAAAGACCCGTGTCCACCTCCTACTGACACTAAGCTAAACTGAGGAACTTCCTGCCGGTCGGTGGGGTGTACACTGCGGAGGAGGAGCTAACCTTTTTTTGTGCATAGTGTCAGCCTCCTAGTGGCAGCAGCATACACCCATGGTCTCTGTGTCCCCCAATAAGGCGAACGAGAAATCAAAGGCTGATATTTCTCTTATTTGGATCCTGTATTTCGTTCTAATTACTACATTAGAACCTGCCATAACCCTTTCCCAGTGATTCCACCCTTATGGTTCAATATGTGGGTTTAAAGGATTGGCCATGTATTCAGTTTAATTTGCACTGTAATATACGTGCTCATGGTGGCTCAGTGGTTAGCACTGCTGCTTTGCAGCGTTGGGGTCCTGCCACTAAATCCTAACAAGGCCAACATGTGCAAGGAGAGTGCATGTTTTCCATGTGGATTTCCTCTGGGTTCTCTGGTTTCTTCCCAAACACTCAAGATCTACTGACAGGGAATTTAGATTGTGAGCCCCAATGGGGACAGTTACAACAATGTCTTTGAAGTGCTGTATATATGCAAAGCAATACAAAAAATATATTTACCTCTTTCTGCAGATTTTAGAAGCTCTTCATAGTACAATCTGCAGACATTGACCTCTCTCTCCAGTTGTCCTATATCAGACATGGAGAACATCTTTGACTCCTGGCTGTCTTCCAGGAATTCATCAAAACGAGTTTTCAGATTGCCGAGAACCTGCTGATGTTCTCCAGGAAGCAAAGTTTTAATCTGCAATAAAGAGTTATACAGTTTATTAGTCTCATCAACAGTTATACACAGGAGAAATGGCAGTACAATGATGGCACTAAATATAACAGGAATAAACTGTTGTACTCTGCATAAGATCCTAAATCTATTCTTTGCTGGAAGGGCTGCGCTCCATAAATACATAGATCCAGATATTATTTCCATATAAATAGCACTAGCGGGATTGCAGCAACAGTACCATCACACAGCAACAGTAGCCTCCACACACTTGCCAACATATAACAGCGGGTCTTTTGTGCCATATTTTTACTTCTTTGTTGTCTACATCTATAACAATCAGCCAACATTTGCATGTACATGTGCTTAGATGGCAGTAAAGTTTAGTAACTGATGTAAAAATGTGATGACAGTCCAATTCCATTGCTAACTGGCAAAAATAGGAACGGTAGGAAGAACAGGCAAACAAATCCCTTAAGTATTTTACTTACTTTTATTGGTATGCAAACAAAGAGAATAAGAGTGCAGATGAGGACTATGCTATAATTAAATGCTGCTCCACAATAAAACAGGCAGAAATAAATCAATATAATTATATATCTGTAAGTGATCTCAAGCAAGACTTAAAATAAATAAAACTAAACATACTGAAGAAACTTTGCTTCCTCGGATGGCTTCAATTTCATTCATTAAGTAATGCCAGGATACCATGCTCTTCATGTTGATGTGGGATTCATGCCAGAGTGATAAAACACTTTGATACATTTGCTCAATCCTGCAATGAAATATTGCAAATGGTAATTTATCATAAAATTATACTTTCTTCAAAATTGATAGACTCATAATAACATTTCTTGCCAGACACTATTTTTGGGCAGATTCTCAGAAACAGGTATAGACAGCATCCAATCAACTACACTTAAAAAGTAACTATTTTAATTTTTATTTCTCAAATCAAAATTACACATGTAAATAAGCAACTTTGTAATATATCTTATCAGGGAAATCTGCTTCTCTCTCCTCCTGGACTGATCCTTCACTGTCAATTCATGGGAAAAATCTGTGTTCAGTGAAGGCAGATCTTCCCATTATGGAGATACAAGATTACAGTTGGTGCTTTTAAAATTCTATTCTATGTGGGGGGGGGACTAGAGGCAGACACAGACATTCAGCTGCAATTTCTCTTGAAATGACAGTTACAGTTCTCCATGGAACTTTATGAGCACCAACTACCATTACCTATCTCAGCAGCAGGAAAGTAAATGTTCACTGAATACAGATTTTATCTATGAATTGAGAATTTTGAGTATGAATGATCTGCCCTTGAGGAGAAAGAAGTAGATTTCTATAAGATATACAGTATTACAAAGTTACTCATTTACTATTAAATTATGAAACAAATTTTAATAACAGTTACTTTTTAAGTTTGTTGAAAACATGAAGCTAAAACAGTTTCTGACTAAATATTTCTGACTTTTAATAGGGAGGGACAACCTCCTTAAAACAGATGGTGTTTTACTGGTGGCTGCATATCATCTACATCTTTGTAATTGCAGAGGGTCTGAAGTTCTATATCAGAAAAGCAAAGATTCATCCCCCTACAGAATAAATTATCGGCCTAGAATTTTGGACTCAAACTTATATGATAATAATAATGATCTTCAACAAAAGATCAGCAAAAGAGATAGTCTGCCAATTTATTTAATCATTCTTTGACTCTTATTAAATCCTCACTACTCTTTTCATAGACTATTAGTGGATTGTACCTGTTTGCCGATTCTACAGCTTCCTTGTTTGGTGGTGGCACGGTAAAGCACACAGATGGGACCATGGCTTCATTGCCGGTAGGACTGATCACTTTCCACTTTGCACGGTGTGAGTTGCTTGCCAGTACACATTCATCATCTTTGTAAATAGTTATCTAATTGTAAAGATGGAAAAACAATTATTTTGTTGTGTGAGATGTGTCAGCGGTCTTTCAGTCTAATGCCTTGTGATATGAATAGACTGTAGGTTATTTTTTTTGTTAGTAGAGGTGATATAGAAGAGAGACAGCTACCATCAGCACAATGCTAAAATTGTGCGGAAACTGCAGAGAGTCTTTATGGTAAATTTGGCTGCATTATTTAATAACTTTACGTCTCCAATAGTTTTCCGCTATGTTTCTAAACCACAGTTACAATCATCTCAACGTGTGTAAACTTGCAGGCCAATAGTTTAGATCAAATCTAGCTTAGAAAATAAAGATTCTTGTAATTCCAAACTGAACTCACAACAGCACCAAATCACTCCTTGTAAAGGCAATCACTTTCACCTTACTAAACTGACCAGTAACATGTTCAAGGATAACTGTCCGCATTATCAAAGCGTGTAAAGCCGCACTAAGGAAAATTACATCAAACTGATATCTAGGGAAGTGCTTCCTTAGTAAATGGAGTTCTATTAGGAAGGGGATCCAGTGCACAGAAAAAACACAAAAGGAGAAGAAAAGCTTGGTACATCTTGCCATGGCCTTCTCCACATCACAGCTTACATAGGTTTCCCTCTCATGAATCCTTTGCAGCTCCTCTTGCAGACCTGCAGATCTGTTTATTTCCTATTCTAAGCATGACAACCCATCACTGGCCACTACGGTCACATCATCATCTGGATGAAAAAAAGGAACTGAGAGTAGCGGGGAACCAAACATGCGCTAGAAAAGATTGAGACCAGTGGGGAACCAAGGCTGTGATAGAAAGGACTGAGACCGACAGGGAACCAAGGATGTGCTAGATAGGACTGAGACCAACAGGGAACCAAGGATATGCTAGAAAATAGTGAGACCGGCGGGGAACCAAGAATGTGATAGACAGGACTGAGACCAGCGGGGAACCAAGGCTGTGATAGAAAGGACTAAGAACAGCGAGGAATCAAGCATGTGCTAGAAAGGACCGAGACAAGCAGGGAACCAAGGATGTGCTAGAAAGGACTGAGACTGTCGGGGAACCAAGGAAGTGATAGACAGGATTGAGACCAGTGGGGAACCAAGGCTGTGATAGAAAGGACTGAGACTGGTGGGGGGAACCAAGCATGTGCTAGAAAAGACCAAGACCGGCGGGGAATCAAGGATGTGCTAAAAGCACTGAGACCGACAGGGAACCAAGGATGTGCTAGACAGAACTGAGACCAGAGGGGAATCAAGTATGTGCTAGAAAATAGTGAGACTGGTGGGGAACCAGGTATGTGCTAGAACAGGAGTAATGTGTATCTTTTTTTAATTTGTTTTAAATTTTGGAGAGGGAAGCCCCTTCCATGTACTCTGGAGAGATTTTTGGAGTTTTTTTCTTATCTGGCATACTGAGAATTCTGTTATCTACAATTATACATAGTTTGTTATGTTGTATATTCTTCTGAATACCGACCTGAGAATACCATGTAACAGGCAAGTGAACAAGTAATGGAGAGTGTACACTGCCCACTGAATCATATACTGACCTCAATTTGTCTGTAGTCACATATAGATCGAATTGGAACTGATGCTTTAAGTGGATTGTCCGGGTTCCTTGGCTTTAACTGAACCACTGCCTTTGCCCTGCCAACAAGGCTGGCAACTGTGCTTTTATACTGTAAAAGCTGTTCTTTTTCTTCCTGAATGATTAGAAAGAAACAAGTTATGTATGATATTAAACAGTCGGCACAATAAATTATCTTCCGTGCTCTTCAGTAATAGCTTCTCATGTTGATTGATGGCTCAATAGCAAATAAAATAAAGGCACTACTTCCAAACTCTCTATGCTTTTTTGCAATGTGGATTTTGAAGAAAATCTTTTTTATACTATGCCCTATGAAATAACCAGGTGCTCTAATAGAGTACTTCCAAAAGTTCACGAATAGATGAAATCCCACAGAGAATGTTCTACCAATAGGTTTTTACCTGCCAGCAGGATTTAGGGACCGTTGTTGCTGCCTGGACAATATAAGCAATTTTATAACTAGCTGTTTATGGGAATGTAGAGTATCTAATAGTGTTGAGCACAAGTGCTCACTACTTGCGCTTGCCTAGGGTGCTCGGGTATGCACCGAGTGTCGCAGGTGCTCGAGTGAGATGTTCGAGTCCCTGCGGCCGTATGTTTTGAGGCTGTTAGACAGCCACAAAACATTTAGGGATTGTCTGCCAAACAGGGGAAATCCCGGCATGCTTTGTGGCTGTGTAATAGCTGCAAAACATGTGGCTGCAGGACTCGAACATGTCACTCGAGCACCTGCGACACTCAGTGCATACCCAAGTAAATCGAGTAACGAACACTTGCGCTCATCAATAGTATCTAATTATTTCCCTCTACAAACTCCTCTATCATGTGCAGCCTTTGTGCCACATAGTAAGTAAAATGGTACATTTCTGCTACTTCTGAAATTGAATAATATAGATTGCAACTGGAAAAATCAGCCAGTATAACAATGCACCCCTTCAGGTAAATTGTTGATTATGCAATACACGTTCGCACTACGTCTTCCATAGAGAGAGCAGCTCTTTGCAGAATCTTTTCCCTCCAGAAAAAAGAAGAGAGTACCATTTAGGGGACCTTATAACATTCTCATATCGATATGTATGTAACATCTTAAAATGATAAAGGAATACATGCTTTCTGGCCATTACCATTGATTCCTGTACTAAGTCTTCCAGTTTATGTAAGCTGGTTGATTTGTCACAGCTGTACTTCCTCAATATGGAATCTTTTAAGGTCTTCAGATATTCGGTGGCATCTTTGGCATCACTGAAATACTACAGTACAAAAGAAAAATAACAGTATGTTAGATATAAGTCATCACTGCAACCCTGGAATGGTGATTTTGGAACAGCAGTGGTCACACATTGAAATGAATAATGAAAGGCTCTGCAAATCACAAGTTTTACAAAGCTCAAAGTTACCATAAAGGCTCAATTCCTACTGTACTGGGAATTTGTATCAAACAAACTCAAAAAAGGTATTAATGTGCTTTAGTGAGGCCATGCAGAAAATAACATGGAAAATAATGTAGTGAAATGCTTAGATCTATTATTATAATCCGGTCATCACATAAAAATTGCAGCATTAGGTGGTGAATAGCAGGTCTGTTTATTCCATACAAACACTGACATGGAACTATGTGGCTGCAATATCATGTGGGTTCTATATTACTCATGTATTAAGAGCCAAAATGAACACAGTCAGGTTCATGATGTCTAACTGGAAAATGTATGCGTGACCACTGTTAGGAAGAGGGACCATCAGGATGGGAAGCTATACTGGTGATGCATACATATATAAAGTATAAAAGAGAGATTAGGTGTCCTTACAGCTTAGACAACTACCTTCACCATCTTCCAAACGCACAGTTTGGCAAATTGTTTATGTGTCAGTGTAGAGAGCAGAGAAAACAGTTTTCAGACACAATTGACACTGTCTTATCTACCCAGAGTACACAAAAAGGATTGGGCAATAGAATAGAATACCTAGGAATGTCTGGAGACCTCTATACACTTTAGGTCAGCTAACCTGCCAAAATTGGTGGGATTACTTTTTATGTGTATGCGGGTCTATATGTAAGTAAACAAGACAATATATACATTTTTTATAAGGACAACCTTTTTCATATACTTTGTTATGGCTAACACAATATTCATCAGAGACCCACCACCGCAAACAATAATAATTATGTCTGCAAATTCATGGCCATGAAAAAAGGAGGTCATCCATCCCAAAGCCTGTTAATGAAATTAATGAAATACCTCAAAGTAGACAGTGTTTTGCCGTATATGTTGCTCTACACAACTGCACAGCTGCAAAATCCAGTTCCACTGTGTCTGCATAGCGGCTTTGTAGGCCTAGAGGTAGGAGAGAGGCAGCTTATTGCAAGGCAGATAGTCACAGATTTGTGCAGATGTTGGAAGTTCGGCTTTATCTCGTTAAGCTGGGTTCACATGGGCATATGCAAAATTACATGTTTTACATCCAGAAATATCAATTTTTCATCCATATTGTCATCTGTGTGCCTGGCTTCTTCACATCTGTATGTAATCCGTACATCCTTTCAGGTGATGTGTATGGCACCCATATTTTACATGAACAATTTTATAAAAAATAAAGGACAAATACAGTTTACTATCGTTATCACTTTAATGTATCCACAAAAACATATGACGTACTGATGGTGACCAGTATGTGATCCGCTTTTTATTACATAGCCCTTGACTTATAATGGGTGAGTCTGATCCAGAATATGTGTCAAAGTAGAGCATGCTGCAATTATTACACGCAGACCATGGGTCAGTATGCAAAAATGTTCATGTGAACTACTACATTGACATGCATTGGTCAGTGTGCCGTCCATATGCTACTTGTTTTGCACACAGCATTTAATATAAGCGTCTGAACGAGCCCTAATACTCAGCACCTCATGCCATTTTGTAAAGACACTTGTGTTTTTTTTCTCTCTTCCATCAAGATCAGGTTGCCATCAGATGTAGGGGAAGATTTCCATTGCGGCAAGTGAATGTGCTGTATTGCACTGGGTGAAATTAATGGAGCAACCTTTCCAGCGGCAGAATAACATTTTGAGTCATTCTGTTTTTGGAAATCTTATCCACATCTCATGTCTCAGATATTCAGAGTTTATTCTGTGGCAATATGCCATTTCTAAACTGACTCCAAATCTCCATAAGTTATAATGGAACACACAGTAAACCCTTTCATATAAAACATAAGGTCAAATTCAGACTACTGTGAACATGAATCCACTACTAATGAAACAAATCTTGAAGAGCCCCACTGATTATTTGGTCTGTTACGTTATTTTTATCATACTTGGCTATTCTTACTGTCATCAAGTAAAAGAGACTGTTGACAAATCCATAAAGGCAAATTCAGTCAAAATGATCATCTGAACTGTCATAGACATATGTGAGACCACTACAGACCACCTAAGATTTCCAGAATAAAAGACAATAAAGAACAAACTCATTTGATTCTGTCCTGAAATTTATTTCACTGGAATTTAACGATGGTCAGGTATTACTGATTTCTACTATATGAATTTGTCACGTCTCAGACAGCACTGTGTCACAAGATCATTTTTATTTAATGTCCCTGATATAGAAGGAACATTATAGAGACTGGCTCTGTAGTCCAAACACATCCCCACCACAGATTAGCAGCTTTCTGCCTATGCACAGGAAGCTGCCAATCAGTGGTGTGGGCGGTGTAATGCAGAGCTCAGCATTCAGACAAATGATAGATCTGCAGCAGAGAAAACGGATTTTAGCAAAATAACAGCAAACAGCCCAGTAAGAGATACACTGCTAGAATCAGGGTCTCTGACCCTACATAATGCTACTCACAGATGGGGTATGAAAAACCTGGTGACAGATTTCCCTTAAGGCATATTAATACTCAGTTAAAGAAAAATGTAACAAGAGTAAACCAAGATGCTATTATAGTACACTGAAAAATTAAGAATCGCTGCACTCACCTCAATGGTGGATCTTGCAGGATGATTCTGGAGCAGCAGCTGTTCTGCGGTATCTTGCACAGATTTAATGACTTCTTCTTTATGGTCAAGTTCCCTCATTAAATCCTTTATGAAAAGAGATCAAAGATATTTGATAAATTATCATTCATTTCTTATGTATTAGGTTAAATCAGTGCGTAAACTGGATGCTGTAGACTCTTACAGACCCTGTGCAGGATGAGGTTGGGCTGCAGTAGGACAGCAGTGTCCACATGCAATACACAAATCCAGCAGTTCTCTTGCTCTGGCTTGCCTTCATTCTGCAGTCACTTTAGCATCGATGTTTAGATTACAACCAGGGTGACTTGATAAAACTAATAACAGCCAATTTTCCTAGCTACATTAACTGGCTGTTCGTTCTATACTGGTTTGAAGTGGTCACTTACGCCATGATAATCCTTCTTAGATGGTATGTTTTGGTTTCTATCACTCCAATCATATGCTACCTCCTCCTCCTCCTTTTCATTCAACCATATTAGCTCCCTCGTGGCTCTGGTGACAAAACTGTGGAGGGATTCCAAGTGCTTCTGTCGGCTTCTTGATTTACTCTAAAAAAAAAAAAAAATGAAAAAAATAACAATGTATTACCTGAAATGTCTAACTTTCAACAGTTCAAGAACACTTGTCAATAACCCCCTGTCAACACCCAAGCATAGCTCAACTTCTTGTTTGAAAGCTGTAAAGTGTCACTAAAATACATATTTGGGATTTTGTTTTTGTCTTTTTTAATATGTTTAAGTATTTTTTTTTATACATTGTGCCCTCTATAAAGTTTCAGGGGCATTCTTAGATTGCATTATTTTATTTATACTGTTAATTTCCCCTGTAACTGGGACTGAAACATATGTCCTAGTTACAGTTGAAATACAGCAATTGTCAATTCTCCTGACGCCTGTTTAAGTAAATATTTGTACACACCAGGAAGTAACAAATCTGGATCACTTTTCATTAGAACAATGTGGTTCCTCCTGCTACTTATCCTAGAAATGTATGAATAAATAAAAAACAAGGTCCCCAGATAATAGGATGTCTCTCTGTATTGTCTGCACTGATTGGCCAGCTTTGGGCTGTATTGGGGACACTTTTCATTGACAAGGGGAATGGTAACACTCAGTTTTTACTTTAGGAAACCACACAATACAATACAAATCTAGGAAAAGATGCTCCAGAACTGACATTTCATTGGCAACCATTTAGTAAAGCACATGCTATAGAAGATCTGATGGGTCCTCTGTAAAGGTGTCCTGCAGAATCACATAGTGTCTGCTATGTGGAGTGAAGGTCACTTTTTACACTTTAACATTGTCAGTTTATGAGACACAGAACAAGGCTAGAGAGTCTTGTTTTGAGTCTCATAGACTTGCATTGAGAGAGCTAGCTCTGCTCCATACAGAAAACACTGTATAATCCTGCATTTACAAATGCTGTTACATGACGCTGAAGCAAAGTGCCACTGAAAATAGCAGAAATGGTGACCGGTGAGTATATAACTGCACTCACTACACATACACACATCATGGCAACCAAAGCGAGAAATAAAAAACACCACTAATGTGCTCCTTGAAGTTTGGGATTGTAATTAGTGATGAGCGAACTTGCACACAGTGGTAGTTGATGTAATATAGCAACCTTCAAAACTTTTGTTGAATTGAACATTTTTGGTTAGGACTCAATGTATAGATATCCATCATCTGCACATCACGATTAGTGATGAGCGAACATGCACGGGGATAAGGTGTTATCCTAACATGCTCGTATGCTAACAGAGTACCGTATCTTCGCCGTGCTCAAATACTATGTTCGAGTCGCCGGGACTCCATGTCTCACAGCTGTTTGACAGCCGCAACACATGCAGGGATTGTCTAACAAACAGGACATCCCTACATGTTTTGCAGCTGTTGAACAGCCGAGAGATATGCAGTCACAGCAACTCGAATATAGTATTTGAGCAAGGCGAAGATACTTGCACATGAGCGTGCTAGGATAACACCTTATCCCCGTGCACGTTCGCTCATCACTAATCATGATGTGCAGATGGATATCTATATATTGAGTCCTAACCAAAAATGTTCAATTCAACAAAAGTTTTGAAGGTTGCTATATTACATCAACGACCACTGACAATAATTACACTCCAATAACAATTAGAGTCCACAATGAGAAACAAGATGTTGCAATACATTAACGATATTCATAATGGATGTAATCTTCAGGTAATACTTTACTTGCTGACAACTAACAATAGAAATTAGAGCTCATTCATTATCCTCTCTGTCTGAACAACACCCGTCATGCTCATTGATTACTGACTGATCAGAGGAATCACCTGCTACATTACAAAGCTAAAGAAGAAAATAACCGAGTGCCTCTAGTCGTCACCTACAACCCAAATCTGGAGGTGCTAAGGGGAGCTGCACGGAAATTACAACCTTTACTACAAAAAGATGCCCGATTAAAATCCATTTTTCCAGACCCCCCACTGCTGTGTTTTAGGCAGCCCCCAAATTTAAGAAGCATCATTGTCAGAAGCTCCCTGTCCTCTCCAACAGCTGCAGGAACCTTTCCTTGCAACCAGAAAAAATGTAAAACCTGTCCATTTATAATGACCACGGACAAGATAAAGATCCCCAACTCACATCAGGACTACAAGATCCCAGGTACTTTCACCTGCATTACATCTAATGTGGTGTACTTAATTATTTGTACTAAATGTCCAACTGGGGGTCTGTATGTGGGGGAGACAGGGCAAAAGCTTAGAACAAGGATGAATGCTCATCGTCACACAATAAGAGAAAAAAGAATGGATCTACCTGTGGCAAAACATTTCTGTATCCCTGATCACAGCAGCATGGATATGAAATTACTGGTATTGAAAGGTAACTTCACATCTCAGAGAGAGAGACGAGTTTGGGAGTACAAATTTATGACGAACTTTGACACTCTCAGTGCTGGAATGAATGTGTCGCATGGATTTATGTCTTTTTACATCAATTAAGGAATTTCCTTTTAAAACCTTGCGGGGCAACACAGAACTAGACCCCAATCAGAGGACCATAAAACATCCAGACTCCTTATCTATGAACTGGTCCAATGTTTATATTTATGTTTCTCCCTCTCCCATATTGATAGTTCTGCTTCACGTCACTTGTCTTATCTATTGCATTTTTTCTAGGCTGTATTGTGCATAAATATGTGACTTCAGATTTTGTATTAGTCTAGCCTGATGAAGAGACCTGAGTAGTCTCGAAAGCTTGCAATGTATTACCATCTTTTCAGTTAGCCATTAAAAGGTATCAACTACTGAGGACTCTCAATCCTGAATATTTGACTGATCAGAAGAAACCTAGCAATTGCCGTACCATCAACTTTGAATATGAGCCCTCAACTCTGCTGAGAACATCAGAATAAGAACTTTTCAGAGGACCTGACATCTGGAGCTGCAAAAGAAAGAGAATTATAAGAGTATCCGACAATATGAAAAAACAGAAATATGTATCCTAAACTGTAGAAATTGTGTACAAAGTCATATACGTCCATATTGCTGGGCAGCTTTGACTGTTCTTATCTTAACATATACGCCCATTTTACTGTGACACTTTGCCTATGCTTTGCTTAATTATTTTGTTCCACCAGGCCGGTATACACCCAGCCGTACCTTAGCGATGTAACAGATAATAACTCCACGGAGGTTTTATAATAACAAAACTAAACACTTTCCCAGAACAGCAGAGCTATTCCAGGCTCCAGGTAACATAATATATACAACTATGTGCTGTGTTATAACCAGCGGCATAATATGTGTACAATGTAATTATATTTTGCAATTTGCTAATGTTACAATTGAGAATGTGAAGCAAGCACAGGCTTAACACAGGCTGCAGGGAAGGCAAAGGAATTAAGTGCTGAGGCTAAATGTTCCGCTTATTACTTTCTGTCTGGCATGGCAATAAATTGTAGAACTTTTTCTTGGGAAACATATATATATTAAAAGTATATTAAATATATCAGTATGTGTATATATATATATATATATATATATATATATATACACACACACACACATATTTTTGCCATACTGACCAATATCATTTTGTATACATACCGTATATATCTGGAAATTGCTAAGAACTAATACTAATAATTGTAAAATATTCAGACATAACTAAGCCAATACCTCGCTCATTTTTGCCTCTTTAAGACTGGTTTCAAACTCTTCAACACCCCCATGGAAATTTTTGTGATTCTCTAAATGTATTTCAATGCTGGACAGCTCTGAGCCCCATTCTCCTCGGTCTAGTTGTATCTGTCAAGGAACATTAATAGGTTTGTCATTACACCTTCATTTGTTAGTTGATGAACATCTGAACAGAATGCTAAACACTGGTTGAAGACAGCCAGTTTTCCATACTAACTGACAGTACGACAAGGAGGAAGACGTATATATTCTAGCCACAATATTTGGTATGCAGAGAAAATTCCATTTTCCATGGAAAGAGTCCAAAGACTTTACCTGCATTTCTTCCACCCAGCTGGAGAGGTCTTGAACAAATTTAACATTCACTTCTTCCTCTGGCAAATTTTGATCAGCAAAAAACGACTTTAACAATGGTTTCTTCACTTGCATGAGCTTGAGAGACTGCAACGCATTTGAGTTCATCCCACTTGCATAGTTTTGGATTAAACCTGGGTTAAAGTTTGGTGTAAACGTTGGTGTCATAGGAGTCAAATGTGAATTAAAGCCATGAGACATATTGGCTGTAAGGCTGGATGGCAGACCAGAAGCAAGACTAGGTGGGAGAGCAGGAGACATACTGCCGGATATACTTGGAGTCATGCTCGTTGATGACATTGGTGCCATATTGTGGGACATTGCAGAGTTCATTACAGGGTTCAAGCTTTGTGAAAATCCTGAGTTTAGGCTTTGTGAAATTCCTGATAACATAAATTGGGTTTGATCAGACGCAATCATCCGTCCTTTGCTGTATAACGAGGAGTACTCATTTCTTAATCCCAGTAGTTCATCCCGCAAAGAGGCAACCCTGCACAGAAATAGCAATAATCAGTTAAGCATCAAGAAAAAAAGGCTATAATGATACTTTCTAAATTTACAGGTAAGCATCCTTACCTCTGTACTAACTGGTCTGCTTGATAATACTTCCCATCCACAAGTGCTTGGACATCCACAAGCTGCTGCCGCAATAGATTTTCACACTCGATCAGGTAACCTGCAATCTCTGCTTCATTTTGAAACTGGATCCCAGATTCCATCCGTTTAGTGTCCTACAATAGCGAACAGAGAGCTCAGACACACCATTACATTTTTATCATAAGTAACCGTAATTAAATGGTTAGACTAATACTAAATACAAGACTAGAATGTGCATAAATCTCAAGGTGTAAAATAATCAATGAAAATTATTCCAAAATACAATGAAATGTCATCAGTCAACTTCTGGAAAGTGCCGGGAACACTCACAGCTTGGAGTGCACTCCGAGCTAGTATTAGCTTATCTTCACATCCAAGACTGTCTCTCTGCACTCGGACTGCAATCTGTTGTAACATCTCTTGCCTAAAAGTAAGCAAATAAGAGACAAAACTTACAACTAAATTCGGAAAAACAAATTTAGAAGGATAAGAATGCTTAATTAGTACATTTGTTGGTGTGCACATGCTTGTGTGTGTGTATATATATATATATATATATATATATATATATATAATGTGTGTGCAATAATATATCTGTGTGTATATATTTATATGGATGAGTAAATATACATAACTATGTATAAACACATATTATATATGGTATATACATATATTATAAATCACATAAATATAGACAAATTTGTGAGTCTCAAGAAATCTTATACTCATATTATATATATATATATATATATATATTTTTACAGATAGGTTTAATAGATATATAGGAACACATACCTTGTGCCGCTCGATTGTTCACCACCAAAGCTTATATAAGAATTTATCATTGTAGGACCACAATGGACTGACAGTAAGTTCTCATTGGAGCCGACACTAGTTCGACTGCTCCCCGTCAGTACAGAGTCACTACTGTAGTAGCCATAACAGGTGCTGTTCATTTTTATACCGCTGACCCTCAATCACCCATCCAAATTGACAGTATGAAAAAAGATAAGAGTAAAAAAACCTCCAGAATGTACTGCTTCCAGGAACTAAAGAATATCCCTACTGGCTAAGAGTATCACTAGCGTCCTTTCTTAAATAGGCTCTAACATGTAGATTCAAAACCCAGCAAATAATGTTCACATTGCTGTTCAAAGGATTTTGCCTGCAGCCATATATACCAGTTCAAGTTTGCCTTTCCTCCCTAGCTCTAACACTGAGCAAGTTTGGGCTTAACGGCTTCATTCGGGCGTCTGTGGGAAATGGATATGCCAAATATTTCAGTTATTCTCAATTAGACAGTTCCAAGTCTGGGTGTTGATACACCAGAAATGTTTACATCCCAGAGCACAATGAGCAGGAAACAATTAGCATGCACAACAAGCACACAGTTTGGCAAAGTAATTGTCACACCACGTTGGATAGGGTGAAAAGTTTCAAGCTAAGAAGTTAAAATCACTCAAGTTTTCAATTCTATTTAGAAAATCACATCCAATGGGATCCTTATTTCCTTGTGGGGATCCTCCTTGTAGTAAGAGTGTTATGGCTTGAACACTTTGTTCTTTCTGAAATGAGCCGGAAATGATGGAGGAAACACGTGCATCTCTACTATCTCCCCAAGCAATCACAGAGGCCACACAGACTCCATGGACAGCATGTGTTTCACACACATCCAAGTTGACTCTATGAAAAAGCCCTGAAGAGAGCATGAGTAAAGCATTTTGGAAGAGGGATTCAATTTAATATAAATACATTGGAAACTTGCCTAACTCAATAAAGAGTTCTTAAATGGTTAAAATTGCAAAGCGCTTATAAAAACAAGCAACTTTGCAATTTACCCCTTATTAAAAATATTTTATACACCCAAGAACAGAGATTTTTAATTCTATAATGTACAGCTCATTGCCTACGTTATTAGCCACCCTGAAGCCTTAAGCCCCCGTCTCACATAGCGAGATCGCTAATGCATCACCGATTTTGTGACGCAACAGCGATCTCGCTACATGTGACACGCAGCAGCGACACCCCCCCCGCTGGATATCGCTGATCATGCAGGAATGTCCTGGGCCATTTTTTTCGTCGTCGGCATCCCGCTGACTAGCGCGCATCGCTGTGTTTGACTGCTGGATCGTTGCTGTGTCGCTGAAGAGATCTGCCTGTTTGGCAGCTTACTAGCGATCATTTAGCGACGCACCAGCGATCCCTACCAGGTCGTATTGTTGTTGGGATCGCTGTGCGTCGCTAAGTGAAGCGGGACCCTTTGAGGGGCCAGTTACATAAGTAAAAAGTACATTGTTTGGCCTGAAAGTTCTCTGCTTGGATATGACCAGCCTCAGTTCCTCTGTGCTTCTCCCATGCTGCAGAGGTAAAGCTCCATCTGCAAGCTACATGTAAGAGAACTCAGTGCAGGCCAGCAGAGCAAGAATGCCACCGGCCTTGCTGTTGTCAGGATCGTTCTGTTCCCTGCAAGGAAGGAGGTTGGGTAGAGAATACAACACTCCTGAAGAAAAGAAGATAGAGCCACTCCTCAGGGATACAGGAATTTGAGATCTTAGGAATATATATTTTTTCCATCACAATGTTTCAAAAGCTGTAAATTTTCATGTAAAGGAGATTCATAAGAGATTTTTACGGTACTGGTTGAATTTTTAACAGCACCATTCTGAAGTTTGCTTATTGGAAGCCTGCCCAATCATCTTATTCAAACCTTGGAGAGGCAATCTGACTACCATGGCAACCCATCACTACTGTGGACCAAGCCTTCTTCCTGTAACATATAGATGATGGTATATGTTACAGCTGGCACCCATAGGTCCTGTCCCTGTGCTCTTTATCTCAGCTTTGTTGAATACTCTGTGCCAACACTATAAATGTGAGGTAAATGGCGCCAAGGTGTTAAAGGACATCTTTATCATCATTTTACATATAAAAAGTAACTCTTTTTGTAATGACATTGCTTGATCTCTTCTGTACTGGTTCTTGGACCCTGTAACTAATATTCATACTTTAGATTTCACATATAACCTTTAATTTTGGTATCACTGTAGTCTTCATTTACAGAGGTTAGTAAACCTGCGAAGAACTGCATTCCAGAAGGTGATACTGTATACTAGATGTGATACATATGTTATTTATAATACATGCTTTCATACGTTTACATTTCCGTGAAAACAGCATAATAGTTTATTAAGCAAACAATAAGCTCTTTTCTGCATACCTTTCAATTTCAGGTCTAATTGCTTTCTCCCTTTCAAACATAGCAATGATTAGCTTTCCCCATTCTTTTTCTATGTCATTTGGATGATACCCCTGACAAAGCTTTATGCGTCCAAATTCAATCCAAGCCTTAAAATGAAAACAAGTTTTAATGTGACGTGATTCAATAATCCACAAAGATACTGCACTAAAGTATACGTGCCAAACTTACTTCCAGCAATGAGTACAGGTGCTTAATCTTTTCTTTTTCTGTTTCTTTTGGTGGGATGTCTTTCTCTTTAAATTGTAGATATTGGTTATAAAGTGCCTGAAGAGATAGCACAGAAATCAAGGAAATAAAAATGGTAGAAAGTAGAAATATATACACTAGGGTGATAAAAAAAAGTTTATGGATTTTGGATTGATGACCAAACCCTCAAGTGAATAAAATGGCTGCCGTTTTGGCTGTCTCATACTGGATGCAAGAAACTGTTTATTTGTTGGACAAGAACCTTCTTCTACCTGTGGGCTGCATATTCTCAATATGGCTAACTAACGATTGAGCAGATGAATGTGGGGGAGGGTAGAGGAATGGTTCTTTATGACGAGGGCATGTTACATTCCCAACTGAACCTGTTCCAGCGACATCTGCTTCTGTCGCCAGGCGCCGCCGTATTCACTTTGCAAGCTGTGCTGTTGATGGAGGAGGTGTCATGGTCAATATCACAGGCATTATCCAGCCAAGGATACTGGTGTGGCTAGACTTGTCTGTCAATCTGAGTGGGTGTGTGTGCCGTTCAGAAGCTCAGCAGGTACAATCAGCTGAACGCTTTGGGCAAGGGGGCATTATAACACACTACTTCAAGGGATTCACCAATAAGTTGTCCAAGATGACCACCGTCACATATTTCAGCATGTCTTAGGCATGCTTAGGACGGGTCTCAGCCTAAAAAAACACTATTCAGGACAGATGTTTCTGAGCGATGTTAGAAGCAAGTTCCTGTGAGGATGAGCAGCAGCATTGTCAATGAGTATAACTTATCTTCTCACTCAGCCTGACATGTTTTCAACTGCACACAGAGCACCACTTAAGCAGAAGAAAAAAAACTTTCCTCGGCCGATTGAGAAAAATGTTTTTCCACCCCCTGATTCATTCCTTTTCCGTGCTCAGTTGTACACCTGTGCCCAGTTAGTATCTGTGCTCTGCTGAAAATCTGTCATGCTAACTGAGCAGAGTGGACCTAGGACAAGTCACAGCTTGAAATAATGGCATTTTTAAAAATTTGGCTTAAAAAATGGCAACAAATGCCACTAGATAAAAAAGAAAAGTGATTTAAAAAGCCTGCAAATGATGAATCGGCGTCATGGTATACATAATGCATAACATGTTGACAGTTCTGTATTGCCGTTTTAATGGGTAACCAAACATTCAACAAACTTTAAGAACCAAAATTCCTGTGTGTGTACATGAGGAATAACACTATTCCTGCCTATAATATGACTTGTATCTTGCATTTTTGCCAGTTTTCCTCTTTGTGAGATGTATCTTTTAATTTAACTCAGAGCTACTGGGTGAAGACTAGCTGTTATGTCTTCCATACACAGCGATGGATTTCTACTCTTCAGTCATTAGCTAGCACACAGACACAACCAGTGTCACAATCCATTTTTGGATTTGTGGCAGCTCTGGCTCCACTAAGTTAAAACTTTTCCTTTCAGGCCAGCGGGGATTAAATGTCAGTTTTTCCTAGCTGGCAGGCAGGTGTAATGGCATTGCTGCTGGGTCAGCTGATGTTGGCGGTGACCACTCCCACCATCCTTTAAAAGGTAACCTGATTTATCACCTGACTGTCGGTGTTATAGAAATCTGCAGTGACCGAGCTGGAGTAAGGAGCTCTCTGGGTGCAGTGGTGCTTCTGCTGAGTTTGCTTCTCTGGTGTTTATCCTGCTGTATGGTGTTTTGCAGCAGAGAAAAGCTAAGTGTTGTGTTTTTGTTACCTTGTCCCTCTGGTGTCTGTCACTTCCCCCTGTGTTTATTACCTGCAGAGGTGAGGCTAGTGCTCCTTGTCAGCCACTGTACTAGAAAGGGCAGCATTACGTGACAAATAGGGACGAGGTATCCTGACGGAGGCGGGGGAAGGACCCGCATAGAGCGTTAGCAGAGTGCAGGGACAGGCTCAGGTCAGAGCTCAGGTGGTGACCATCCCTCATTCTCTATTGGTAGGGACTTCCTCTCACCTATACCACCCCCATTGTATGTATGTTGTGCCGTCCATTGACAGAACACCTGTTGGGTCGTGTCACACCGTGATAGTAACTCTATGACAACCAGCAACAGCATGAGGACAACACACAATAGTACTGAACAGTGTACTATGAACAGTATGATTGAGTCACCGTAGGAGGCAAAAACAGAAATGCTAGCTAAGTCCAGAAAACCAGAGAAGTTGGCAGCTATCGGATTGCAGACCCCTGAACCTATCAACACAACTAGCAGTAGCCGTGGGGGGTTCCTACGATGCCCTAGACCCCTCGATCACAGCCGGAGAATTAAATAGGCCTAAAGAAAGAAAGGGGAAATCTAAACTGCCCCAGAGCAGACCCCAAAGCAATAGGCAGCCCCCAACATATAATGACGGTGAAGCAAGATGAAAATACTAACACAGACAGAAAGATAGACAGAGCAAAGAGGGGCCCAAGCTAACTACATAGGAAAGGACAGGAAGGCTGCTGTCTGCAATCCATGAAAAACCCTATGAAAATAAGAGCCAACAAACTGACAGTGAAAAAGGCCCTGAAGACGCTAGGCTTCAAAAAGCTATGTCAGCACTCAGGAATATACTGAAGACAGAGCTACAGGCAAAAGGAGATTCAGCTCACCCCAGCAGGGGATGGCAGAATACTGAAAAGCAAGGAAAACAAAAAACAAAACAAAAAGGCTAACAGCCAAAACAGAAAACTTAGCTTTAGGAGCAGGAATCAGACTGGTGTCCTAGGAGTCTACAGAGAAATCACCAGCAGGGCAGAAGGGCGTCGGCAGCCTTATATCCAGTCTGTGACTCCACTCAGCCAGTCATCCTCATTAGACTCAGGTGCCTGATAATCAGGCTCATTACCTTCCTTCACCAGAATAGGGAGTTCACCAGAATCCAGTGACAAAGGGGAAAATGAACTCACAACAGTACCTCCCCCTTGAGGAGGGGTCACCGAACCCTCAACCACGCCACCAGGGCGATCAGGGTGAGCCCGATGAAATGCACGCACCAATCTTTTGGCATGAATATCAGAGGCAGAGACCCAGGAATTATCCTCCTGACCATAACCCTTCCACTTAACCAAATACTGGAGTCTCCGTCTAGCCAGACGGGAATCCAGTATTTTCTCTACCTCATATTCCATGTTACCTTCAACCAATACAGGGTCTGGAGGTGCCACCCCAGGAACAACAGGTTCAACAAACCTCTTCAACAAGGACTTATGGAACACATTATGGATTTTAAATGTGACAGGAAGAGCCAAACGAAAAGAGACCGGATTAATAATCTCCAAAATCTTGTAAGGTCCAATAAATCTAGGCTTAAACTTAGGAGAAGCCACCTTCATAGCAATATTTTTTGATGATAACCACACCATATCACCAATCTTAAACTGGGGACCAATGGTCCTATGTCGATTGGAAAACCGCTGGGCCTTTTCCTGGGAGAGAGATAACTTATCCACCACTTGGTCCCAGATCTGGTGCATTCTCTCCACCACAGTGTCAACACCTGGGCAGGCAGAAGGCTCTACCTGCCCTGAAGAAAATCGAGGATGAAACCCAAAGTTACAAAAAAAAGGTGACATCAAAGTGGCAGAACTAGCTCTATTATTTAAAGCAAATTCGGCCAAGGGCAAAAATGAAACCCAATCATCCTGATCAGCGGAAATAAAACATCTCAAATACGACTCCAAGGTCTGGTTTGTTCTCTCTGTCTGCCCATTGGTCTGAGGGTGAAAAGCAGAGGAGAAGGACAACTGAATTCCCAGCTTGGAACAGAAAGTCCTCCAAAATCTAGACACAAACTGAACTCCTCTGTCAGATACAATGTTCTCAGGAATCCCGTGTAAGCGAACCACCTGTTGCAAAAACAGGGGCACCAACTCAGAGGAAGATGGCAACTTAGGGAGTGGTACAAGATGAACCATCTTAGAGAACCTATCACAAATCACCCAAATAACAGTCATTCTTTGAGAGACCGGCATATCAGAGATGAAATCCATTGAAATATGGGTCCATGGCCTCCTGGGGACCGGCAAAGGCATCAACAACCCACTAGAACGAGAACAAGATTTAGACCGGGAGCAAGTCCCACAGGACTGCACAAAATTCCTGACATCATGAGACAAGGTGGGCCACCAAAAAGAGCGACTCACCAGATCTCTAGTACCAAAAATACCTGGATGACCAGCCAATGCAGAGCAATGAACTTCAGACATCACTCTCTTCTTCCACTGGTCAGGAACATACAACTTTCCACTGGGACAACGCTCAGGTTTGTCCTCCTGGAACTCTTGCAGAGCAAGTCTCAAATCGGGCGAGATGGCAGAAAGAACTACCCCTTCGCCTAAGATGGTAGCAGTCTTGGTTACCACAGGAGAATCAGCAAAGAAACTCCTAGAGAGGGCGTCTGCCTTTACATTCTTAGTTCCAGGAAGAAAAGAGACCACAAAATCAAAACGTGTAAAAAACAAGGCCCACCTAGCCTGTCTAGGGTTCAAGCGTTTAGCCGACTCTAGGTAAATCAAATTCTTGTGGTCAGTGAGGACCACAACTGGATGTTTAGCTCCCTCCAACCAATGTCTCCACTCCTCAAATGCCCATTTCATGGCCAACAGTTCCCGATTCCCCACATTATAGTTACGTTCAGATGGAGAGAACTTTCGGGAAAAGAAAGCACAGGGATTCATTTTAGATGTTACAGGATCCTTTTGGGACAAAACAGCTCCTGCACCAATCTCAGAAGCATCCACCTCTACCTGGAACGGGTGTGAGACATCAGGTTGCCGCAAAACCGGGGCGGAGGTAAATCTTCGCTTCAGCTCCTGAAAGGAAGCAACAGCCTCAGGAGACCAATTCAACACATCAGCACCCTTCTTAGTCAGATCAGTCAATGGCTTTGCAATACTAGAAAATTTTGCTATAAATTTCCGATAAAAGTTAGCAAAACCCAAAAACTTCTGGAGGGCCTTCAAAGAAGTGGGCTGAACCCAATCATAAATGGCCTGTACCTTGGCCGGGTCCATTTCAATAGTTGACGGAGACAAAATAAATCCCAAAAATGAAATCCTCTGTACTCCAAAAAGGCATTTCGATCCTTTGACATACAGGGAATTCTCCCTCAAGATCCGGAACACAGTCCGAATATGTTCCACATGAGAATCCCAATCCTTGGAGAAGATCAAAATATCATCCAGGTAAATAATCAAAAATTTATCAACAAAGTCTCGGAAAATATCGTTCATGAAGCACTGGAAGACAGAAGGGGCATTAGTGAGCCCAAAAGGCATCACCAGGTACTCAAAATGTCCCTCCGGAGTATTAAACGCCGTCTTCCATTCATCTCCCTGCTTAATGCGGATAAGATTATACGCCCCCCTGAGGTCAAGCTTGGTAAAGCAGCAAGCACCTCTAACTCTAGAGAATAGATCCGAAATCAGGGGTAACGGATACTGATATTTAATAGTAATTTTATTGAGGGCACGATAATCAATACAAGGCCTTAAAGAACCATCCTTTTTGGCCACAAAAAAAAAACCTGCACCTAAGGGTGAAGAGGATGGTCTAATATGACCCTTCTCCAACGCCTCCTTAATATAGGACCGCATAGCCTCGTGCTCGGGTACAGATAAATTGAAGAGCCGACCCTTGGGAAATTTACACCCCGGGCTTAGTTCAATTGCACAGTCATAACTCCTATGAGGAGGCAAGGACGCAGACTCATTCTTACTAAATACATCATAAAAGTCCGCCAAATAGTCAAGAACATCATGCGACTGAGGAGAGATGGAAAAAACCGGAGCCTCACTAAAGGCACACCGACAACCCCAACTCACCACAGACACAGATTTCCAATCCAAAACTGGATTATGAATTTGCAACCAGGGAAACCCCAGAACAACGGCATCATGCAGACCATGCAATACCAAAAATCTGAAATTTTCTTGATGGTCTGGGGCGACCCGCATGACCACCTGGGTCCAAAACTGAGGTTTATTTTTAGCCAAAGGAGTAGCATCAATCCCCCTCAAAGGGATAGGCGTCTGCAGAGGTGTCATCGGAAATCCACAACGTTTAGCAAAATCCAAGTCCATTAGGTTTAGTGCTGCTCCCGAATCCACAAAAGCCTTGGCGGAAAATGTGGACAGGGAGCAGATCAGAGTAATTGCCAGAAGAAACTTAGGTTGAACACCACCAACAGAAAACGTGTGTGCAAAGTGTTTCTCTCGTTTAGGACAAACAGAAATAATATGCGAGGCATCTCCACAGAAAAAACACAGCTTATTACGCCTTCTGAACTCCTGACGTTGCGCCTTAGACAATACTCTATCACATTGCATAGGTTCAGACGTCTGTTCAACCGGTGGCAACACCTCTCGTGCAATCCTGCGTTCACGTAAACGCCGATCAACCTGAATGGCTAATGACATAGAATCGTCCAGACCAGAGGGAACAAGAAATCCCACCATAGTATCTTTTACGGCTTCTGACAAAGCCTTCTGAAAGAGAGCAGCCAAGGCATTATCATTCCAGGTAGTAAGGACCGCCCACTTTCTGAACTTTTGACAGTACAACTCTGCAGAATCTCGACCCTGGTTCAATGCCAACAGGGTCTTTTCAGCCTGATCAATAGCATTAGGTTCGTCATACAACAACCCCAAAGCTTGAAAGAATGCGTTCACATTAGTCAGAATAGGATCATCTGGTTTCAAAGAAAACGCCCAATCCTGGGGATCGCCACGCAGCAAAGAGATGACAATTTTAACCTGCTGCGCGGAGCTCCCTGACGAGTTAGGCTTCAAGGCAAAAAATAATTTACAATTATTTTTGAAACTCAAAAATTTAGATCGATCCCCAAAAAATACATCAGGTGTAGGGATCTTTGGTTCAACAGCATGCGAACGAGCAAGGTAGGCGGAAATTCCCCGCACTTCCGCAGCGAGCTGCTCCACATGATCAGACAATTGCTTTATCTCCATTGAGAGAAAAAAAAATTCCCCCTACGGCCTCAGAGATATAGAGGAAAGAATATACACACACCCTTTTTTTTTTTTTTTTTTTTAAACACAATTCTTTCCTGCAATTGAGTACCCTAGGATCTGCGGTATGGCGGGTGATTCTGTTATGATTGAGTCACCGTAGGAGGCAAAAACAGAAATGCTAGCTAAGTCCAGAAAACCAGAGAAGTTGGCAGCTATCGGATTGCAGACCCCTGAACCTATCAACACAACTAGCAGTAGCCGTGGGGGGTTCCTACGATGCCCTAGACCCCTCGATCACAGCCGGAGAATTAAATAGGCCTAAAGAAAGAAAGGGGAAATCTAAACTGCCCCAGAGCAGACCCCAAAGCAATAGGCAGCCCCCAACATATGACTGTGAAGCAAGATGAAAATACTAACACAGACAGAAAGATAGACAGAGCAAAGAGGGGCCCAAGCTAACTACATAGGAAAGGACAGGAAGGCTGCTGTCTGCAATCCATGAAAAACCCTATGAAAATAAGAGCCAACAAACTGACAGTGAAAAAGGCCCTGAAAACGCTAGGCTTCAAAAAGCTATGTCAGCACTCAGGAATATACTGAAGACAGAGCTACAGGCAAAAGGAGATTCAGCTCACCCCAGCAGGGGATGGCAGAATACTGAAAAGCAAGGAAAACAAAAAACAAAACAAAAAGGCTAACAGCCAAAACAGAAAACTTAGCTTTAGGAGCAGGAATCAGACTGGTGTCCTAGGAGTCCACAGAGAAATCACCAGCAGGGCAGAAGGGCGTCGGCAGCCTTATATCCAGTCTGTGACTCCACTCAGCCAGTCATCCTCATTAGACTCAGGTGCCTGATAATCAGGCTCATTACCTTCCTTCACCAGAATAGGGAGTTCACCAGAATCCAGTGACGAAGGGGAAAATGAACTCACAACAAGTGTAGATGTGAATGGGGTAAGGCAAGACTTGTTAGAAAGCTCAGCAGAGAGTATCTAAGTCTCTATTTTGCTGTTCTCTCACTCTGCTCCTCACAGTCATCCCTCCATAGAGTATAATGGGCTGTGTAGCATCACACCACAATGAGCTGGCAGTCTGTCTTGTATGAGAAAGACAGAGGTGACTGTTTTTTTGTGGATGGCAAATTCGAGAAACAGTGGAGAAGATGAATTTCTCTGATAAGATACATTACATAACTTCTTATACAAAATACTACTTATGTTCTATAATGTAAAGCTCCATAGTGCCCTCCCTCTACAGCAGTTTACATTTAATGACTGGGGGAGTGGGAACTGCATAGAGCAGTATCCCTGGTTCAGGCACTCTAACTATAAAAAATAACTATACTTTTCAAGATTGAGAGTATTTACTGAAAATAAGGGAATATTTTAGCCTTTACTATACTTTTAAGGAAATCTAATAGTGAGAGAACTTCTTCACATAGACATATTGTATGTCTACATGATAGTCTGTGGAAGTGGATAATCTGTTAATCAATCTTATAGATTTATATTAGATATATACAGTCATGGACCCTTAAAATTGTTCCAGAAAATGAAATATTTCTTCCAGAAAATTATTACAATTACATGTTTTGTTATACACCTTTATTTCCTTTGTGTGTATTGGAACAACACAAAAAAAAACAGGAAAAAATGGCAAATTGGACATAATTTCACACAAAACCGCAAAAATGGTCAGGACAAAATTGTTGGCACCCTTAACTTAATATTTGGAATAAATAACTGCAATCAATCGCTTCCTATAGCCATCAACACCTCACAAGTGGAATTTTGTACCACTGTTCATTTGAAAACTGTTCCAGGTCTCTCATATTTGAAGGGTACCTTCTCCCAACAGCAAAATTAAGATCTTTCCAATGTGTTCAATGGGAATTAGATCAGTACTTTTTGTTGTCCGCTTCAGAACTCTCCAGCGCTTTGCTTCCATCCATTTCTTGGTGATTCTTGTGTGACATCGGCGGGTATGCCCGCCGATGCCCCTGCTGCTGCGGCGCGCGCCGCAGCGTCCCCTCACCTGCGCGCTCCCGTCCGGTCACGCGCCCGCCGTCCCCTCGGCCTCACGGCGGCTCCTGGCTCCCGCCCCCTGGTTCGCGCACGCCGCCTCCCACGCCCTCTCTCCAGCGGTGGGCGGCGCTGAGGGGCGGGTCCAGGGGACGCACTTCCGGGGGTGTGCTGTATTTCAGGCGTCCTCGCTGTCAGGAGGACGCCTGATGATTGTGTAGTTTCTCTGCACCCTCTGGCCTCTACAGTTTTCCTGTAGTTTAACCTCTCTCTGCCTGTTTCTCCCTGTCGTCCTCAGTCTCGTGTCTCCCTTCCACCCAGCCTGCCTGGGCGCTGTCTTCCTTCCATTCCCTGTGCCGTCCTCTGTCTCCAGTCCGCCTAGGTCTTCCACTTGTCTTTCTGACGTAGTGTTCCTCCCCTGTGCCACTGGTCCTTGCTCGTTATTCGCTCCGTCACCTTCCCAGTCCTTTTGTCCGTGGAGCCGTCCCTCTTGGTTCCGGCTGTCGCGCCTCCGTCCTCTGTGGTCCTGCCCCTAACGATCCCTGTATAGGGGTCGGTCTTCACCTGGCGTGCTCGGCCCAGGGGCTCCGGATCCGTGACCCAGAGGGTCCACTCTCTACGTAGTGTTCCCTCAATATTACAGTATCATCAGGCCATGGACCCCGCCGGTGCCGCGGCTGCCACTCAAAAGGAACTGCTTTTCCTTAGAGAGAATCAGACCCGTATCATGTCGTTCATGAAGTCCATGGACTCCCGGCTCTCCGCTCTCCAAACCGCAGACCCAGCGCACGCACCCCTCTTAGTCAGTCTCCAGCAGGAGCTCGCACAACAGCGCGATGCTCAGTCTCACATTTTGGGGTATATGGCGTCCGTGGATGATCGGCTGCTTTCTTTGCAGTCCTCTGCGGCCGCTTCCTCCCAAGCCCGGGACGCCGTCTCTTGTCCCCCTCCCCGTCTCGGTAAACCGCCCAGGTACTGTGGGGACCCTAAATTGTGTAGGGGATTTTTAAATCAATGCAGATTGCACTTCGATCTGTTACCCCAACAGTACCCCACGGATCGTGCTAAGGTGGCCTTTATAATCTCCCATCTAGAGGGGGAGGCGTTGGCTTGGGTGAACCCCTTATGGGAGAGGGATGACCCGGTGGTGACCAACATTCAGTGTTTTTTGGAGACATTCCGTAAGGTTTTTGATGAACCTGGACGTCATGCTTCCTCTACAGAGGCCCTTTTTAACCTCAGCCAGGGGTCCCTCACGGTAGGGCAATACGCCATCCGTTTCCGGACCTTGTCCTCAGAGCTGGGGTGGAATAATGAAGCCCTGGTTGGTGCGTTTTGGAGAGGCCTTTCTAGTAAAATCAAAGACGAGTTGGCCGGGCGTGACCTTCCCACCACCCTGGAAGATCTCATCTCCCTGGCTACCCGTATTGACCTGCGTTTTCAGGAACGCGCTAGAGAGTCAGCCAGGGAGAAGAGGCCCTTTAGATTATACCAAGCTCCCATTCCGCGCTCCGTTGCTCCCCCTAGTAACCCTACCCCTGAGCCTATGCAAGTAGATCGCATCAAGCTGTCTGAACTACGGCGGAAGGAGAGGATGACCAAGGGACTCTGTCTCTATTGTGGAGGGGCCAATCACTTCATACGCACTTGCCCTGAGAGACCGGGAAACGCATCCGCCTAGGCCAGGTAGGAGAGGGCCCCCTAGGTGATTCTACCCCCTCTCTTCCACTTACTGTTTCAGCTCTACTTATTTCAGGACGGGGGCGTAGCTCTGTGGAGGCGTATGTGGACTCGGGCGCGGCAGGCAACTTCATCCACCAGGAGGAGGTTGACAGACTCCAGATTCCCGTGGTCGTCCTAAGTAACCCTCGAGCAATCACCTCCGTTGATGGCAAACCTCTTCCTGGGCTCATCACCACGGTAACCACTGAAGTAAACCTGCAAATTGGCGCACTTCATTCTGAGAAGATTGCCTTTTATGTTCTACCTCTATTATCCCACGCCATTCTCTTGGGACTACCTTGGCTTAGGCGGCATGAGCCAGTTGTCGACTGGCGCTCCGGAGATCCTGCGCTGGGGGCACGCCTGCCATGTAAACTGTTTGCGTACCCTGGTTCGTTCCCATCCTCAGTTTAAGTCTGCAGACCTCCCTGGTCTTCCTGTGCCATACCACGCTTATGCTGATGTTTTCTGCAAGAAAGAGGCGGATTCCCTGCCTCCGCACCGGCCTTATGACTGCCCCATCGACCTGATTCCTGGAGCGGTCCCTCCCAGAGGTAGAACATACCCTCTCTCTCCAGCCGAGATCTCTGCCATGACGGAATATATCCACGAAAATCTGTCCAAGGGGTTTATCCGAAAGTCCTCCTCTCCCGCGGGCGCGGGTTTTTTCTTCGTCCGGAAGAAAGATGGATCACTGCGGCCTTGCATAGATTACCGGGGCCTGAACAAAATCACCATCAAAAATCGTTACCCCCTTCCGTTGATTCCGGAGCTTTTTGACCGACTGAGAGGAGCCCGGATCTTCACGAAGTTAGACCTGCGGGGAGCTTACAATTTGGTCCGGATCCGTGCTGGGGACGAGTGGAAGACGGCCTTCAATACCCGTGACGGGCATTATGAATACCTAGTCATGCCATTCGGCCTTTGCAATGCCCCCGCTGTGTTCCAAGAATTTATCAATGAGGTATTCCGGGATCTACTTTATTCCTGTGTTGTCATCTATCTGGACGACATTCTCGTTTTCTCCCCCGATCTGCCCTCTCATCGCAAAAGTGTACGCTTGGTCTTGCACCGCCTTCGAGAGAACCAACTCTACGCCAAGATCGAGAAATGCCTTTTTGAACAGTCGTCTCTACCCTTCTTGGGATATGTCGTCACCGACTCCGGTCTAAGGATGGATCCCGAAAAACTCGGTGCGGTACTCAAGTGGCCCCGTCCAGTGGGGATTAAGGCCATCCAGCGGTTTCTTGGGTTCGCAAATTATTACCGTCAGTTTGTGCCTCACTTTTCTACGGTTACCAAACCCATCACGGACCTGACCCGCAAGGGAACGAAGCCCAATACCTGGTCCCCTGAAGCGGAAAACGCCTTCCAAACTCTGAAACGTTCCTTTTCGTCAGCACCCATTTTGCATCGGCCTGTGACCAGCAGACCCTTTGTCCTGGAAGTGGATGCCTCCTCCACTGGAGCGGGGGCGGTCCTGTCCCAGCAGGCTTCGTCCGGACGGCTGGTTCCTTGCGGTTTTTTTTCTAAAGTCTTTTCACCGGCGGAGTGCAACTACTCCATTGGAGATCGAGAATTACTGGCCATTAAGATGGCCTTGGCCGAATGGCGGTATTTACTCGAGGGGGCTGTACATCCCTTTACCATCCTCACGGACCACAAGAACCTGGCTTATCTGCAGTCTGCCCAAAGGCTCAATGCCCGGCAAGCCCGGTGGGCCCTGTATTTTTCCCGCTTTGACTTCCAACTTCGCTTCCGACCCGGTAATAGGAACGTCAAGGCCGATGCCCTTTCCAGGTCGTTGCAGTCTTCAGAGAGGGATGAAGTCCCATCCTATATTATCGAGCCGACTAAGATGATCACCGTGGCTCCTGTGAATTTTGCTATCCCTCCGCCCGGTAAGACCTTCGTCCCTTCAAGCAGACGTATAGAGGTGTTGGGTTGGGGACATTCCTCCAAAATTGCTGGACACGTTGGGACAAAGAAGACTCTCTTACTGCTGTCCCGGTATTACTGGTGGCCCACGCTTCGCCAGGATGTGATGGACTACGTGGCCTCTTGCACAATCTGTGCCCAGAATAAGGTGGCTAGGACTTTGCCCGCCGGTCTTCTTCACCCGTTGCCAGTTCCTGAGGCCCCCTGGCAGCAGATCGCCATGGATTTCGTGACTGACTTACCCCGCTCAGCCGGATGTACCACCATCTTAGTCGTGGCAGATCGTTTTTCCAAAATGGCCCATTTTATTCCCTTACCGGGACTACCATCCGCCCCGAAGTTGGCTGAGATCTTCATCCACCAGGTCTTCAGGCTGCATGGTCTTCCTCAGCGGATTCTGTCGGATCGGGGGGTCCAGTTCACCTCCCGCTTCTGGAGGGCACTCTGCCGGCTTATGGGTACATCTCTTGACTTCTCCTCCGCATATCATCCTCAGACCAACGGGCAAGTGGAGCGAATTAATCAGGGGTTAACCACCTTTCTACGTCACTTCACCAACGCTCATCAGGACGACTGGGTTGCGCTCTTACCTTGGGCTGAATTCTCGCACAATAATCATCCCAGTGAATCTACCACTAAGTCACCTTTTTTTGTGGTAACCGGTCAGAACCCAGGTATTCCGTTGCCTTTCTCCACCTCTACAGGAGTACCCGCAGCCGATTCTCTTGCTAAAGAATTCTCGCAGATTTGGAGAGAGACCAGGGACGCGCTCAAAAGTGCCAACGACCGAATCAAGAAACATGCGGACAAGAGACGGAAGGACGTGCCCCCATACCATCCTGGTGACAAGGTCTGGCTTTCAACTCGACATATCCGTCTGAGAGTTCCCTCTTACAAGCTGAGTCCTCGGTACATTGGACCATTTGAAGTGATTGGACGTATTAATGCAGTGGCTTACAAACTGAGGTTGCCTGCTTCGCTCCGGGTGCCCAACGCTTTCCATGTCTCGCTCTTGAAACCCGTAGTCCTGAATCGGTTCCAACCAGTTTCCATCGTCCCTCCCTCACCTGCGATCTCGGACAACGTCTTCGAGGTCAAGGACGTCTTGGCTATGAAAAGAGTCCGGGGTAAGACCCTTTTTCTTATCGATTGGGTGGGTTTTGGTCCCGAGGAGAGGTCCTGGGAGCCTCGGGAGAATATCAACACCCCTCGCATTCTGAAAAAGTTTTTGGCCAATCTCAGTAAGGGAGGACGTAAGGGGAGGGGTACTGTGACATCGGCGGGTATGCCCGCCGATGCCCCTGCTGCTGCGGCGCGCGCCGCAGCGTCCCCTCACCTGCGCGCTCCCGTCCGGTCACGCGCCCGCCGTCCCCTCGGCCTCACGGCGGCTCCTGGCTCCCGCCCCCTGGTTCGCGCACGCCGCCTCCCACGCCCTCTCTCCAGCGGTGGGCGGCGCTGAGGGGCGGGTCCAGGGGACGCACTTCCGGGGGTGTGCTGTATTTCAGGCGTCCTCGCTGTCAGGAGGACGCCTGATGATTGTGTAGTTTCTCTGCACCCTCTGGCCTCTACAGTTTTCCTGTAGTTTAACCTCTCTCTGCCTGTTTCTCCCTGTCGTCCTCAGTCTCGTGTCTCCCTTCCACCCAGCCTGCCTGGGCGCTGTCTTCCTTCCATTCCCTGTGCCGTCCTCTGTCTCCAGTCCGCCTAGGTCTTCCACTTGTCTTTCTCCCGTAGTGTTCCTCCCCTGTGCCACTGGTCCTTGCTCGTTATTCGCTCCGTCACCTTCCCAGTCCTTTTGTCCGTGGAGCCGTCCCTCTTGGTTCCGGCTGTCGCGCCTCCGTCCTCTGTGGTCCTGCCCCTAACGATCCCTGTATAGGGGTCGGTCTTCACCTGGCGTGCTCGGCCCAGGGGCTCCGGATCCGTGACCCAGAGGGTCCACTCTCTACGTAGTGTTCCCTCAATATTACATCTTGAAGATGTTTGGGGTCACAGTCCTGATGGAAGACCCATGACCTTGGACGCAAACCCAGCTTTCTGACACTGGGCACCACATTGCGACCCAAAATACTTGGGTAATCTTCAGATTTCATGATGCAATCAATGCCAGAGGCAGCAAAACAACCCCAAAACATCTTTTCTCATTCCATTTTTGGTAAATAGTAGAATGATGTGCTTTAACAAAAAGGTCTATCTTGGCCTCATTTGTCCACAAGACGTTTTCCCAGAAGGAATTTGGCTTACTCACGTACATTTTGGCAAATGACAGTATAGCTTTTGTGTCAGCAGTGGGGTCCTCTTGGATCTCCTGCCATAGCATTTCATTCAAGTGTCGATGGATAGTTTGCAGTGACATTGATGCACCAGAGCCTCCAGGACAGCTTGAATTTCTTTGGAGCTTGACTGGAGCTGTTTATCCATCATCCAGACTATCCTGTGTTTCAACCTTTCATAATATTTTCTTTTCTGTCTATGTCCAGGGAGATTAGCTACAGTGTTATATGTTGTAAACTTCTTGATTATGTTGCGCACAGTGGACAAAGGAATATCAAGATTTCTGGAGAAGGACTTGTAACTTTGAGATTGTTTATATTTTTCAACAATTTTGGTTTTCAAGTCCTCAAATAGTTCTCCTCTCATCTTTCTGTTCTCCATGCTTAGTTTGACACACACAGATATACAATGCAAAGATTAAGTCAACTTCTTCTCATTTTATCTGGCTCCAGGTGTGCTTTTCATATGGCCCACACCTGATACTTGCCACAGGTGAGTTTGAACGAGAATCATATGCTTGAAACAAAGTTGTCTACCACAGTTCTGGAAAGGTGGCAAGAATTTTCTCCAGCCCATTTTGGGGAGCTTGTGTGAAATTATATCCAATGTGCCTTTTTTTCTCTGTTTTGTTTGTGCTGTTCCAATACACACAAAGGAAATAAACATGCATATAACAAAACATATGTAATTGCAATAATTTTCTGGGAGAAATAATTCTGAATTTTCTGAAAAAAATTAAAGGTGCCAAAACTTTCGGCCATGACTGTATTAGAAAACAATGACAATCTTAATGTCTCACAGCACTGACTTGCGTCAGAATAAGAACGATATGGTATTTATAAAACAAGCAAGGTTTTACCTTAAGTTCTGCAGCAGTATTTGGAAAATTTCTGTCAGCCATTAATGCTACATGGTGCCTAATCCATTGGATGAGGTAATTCACCATATTCTGATATTCTATCCACTTTACTTCAACATCCTAAGACAAAGAAAATAAATATAAGCAACATTACATCCTTCCCTATAAAATATTAAAGAGTAAAGCATGTATGTTTATGGTGGACTGGGGAGTGATAAATAACACAGAGGGTATGTAACCCACGCTGAGTATAAGGTTTCTGCACTTCTTGGCAGGAAGAACGCTGCAGCAAATACACATTTTTGCTGCATTTTTGTATGCATTTTTTGCATGCGTTTTTGTACAGCAATGAAGGCATTTTTGAGATAAATAAAGATATTTTTAAAAAAGTTTTGTAATGTAATTTCTTGGTTCAACACCACCTTTTTCATGCTGATGCAGTGGCATCAGGACAATGGGATTAGGGCATGGTGTCAGCAGCTGTCATTGACACCTAGCCAGCCCTAGGCTTAGTAATGAAAAGGTGTCAACCCAACACCCTCTTTACTAAGCCGAGTAGTAAACACAAACTCATACACAAATCTACACACACATTGTCACCAGCTCATGTAGGAGCATTACCAGAACATACATACATAGGCTGTGACCAAACCGCAACTGTTAATTTTAAAGAAAAAAACGTTTGTGGGCTCCCAGTTACTTTTAATAACAAGCAGAGGGAAAGCCGACAGCTGAGGGCTGATGATAATATTCTGGGAAGGAGCCAATAGCCATAAAGGTTCCCAGGTGATTAATGTCAGCTCACAGCTATTTGCTTAGCCTTTACTGGTTAGTTTTTACAAGGGGATTCCAGAAAAAAATTGACACAGGGTCTCCGTATAAAATGTAATCAGCAAAGGCTAGGCAGACCGCTGGGGGATGATATTAACTCCTTTTCCTTTCCTACATTGGAGGTAATATTCCTTCCATGTGACCTGGGCCCTAAGTCCCATGGACGGAATATTAAGTCTAGCGCAATCAGCTGCTCTCACGGGGGGAGCGCAGCTGATCGCGGCCGGGTGTCAGCTGATTATCACAGCTGACACCCGGCACAATGTGTCAGGGCGGTCACGGACCGCCCCCGACACGTTAACCCCCTGCACACCGCGATCAAACATGATCGCGGTGTACCGGGGGTTAAAGGGAAGCATCGGCAGGGAGGGGGCTCCCTCCGTACTTCCCTGAGCCCCCCACGGCAGCGCAATGTGCAGCGCTGCTGCGGGGGCTCCTTCCCTGCAGGCCCCCGAATCCAAGATGGTGACGGGGGCCTTCGGGGAGCTGGCTTCCTCAGTGCCTGCAAAGCGCAGGCATGAGGAAGTCTTCAGCAGTGCCTGTGACAGATCGCTGATCTGTCACAGTGATCTGTGATGTGACAGATCAGCGATCTGTCACAGGACAGTGATGTCCCACCTGGGACAATGTAATAAAGTTAAAAAAAAAAAAAGTGTTAGAATAATTTTTAAAAAATCGCCAAATAAATTAGAGAGAAAAAAATATTCCCCCAATAAATTCATTTTTTGGAAATAAATTAATAAAAGTACACATATTTAGTATCGCCGCGTCCGTAACGACCTGCCCTATAAAACTGTCCCATTAGTTAACCCCTTTAGCGAACCCCTTAAAAAATAAAAATAAAAAATGAAGCAAAAAATAATGATTTATTATAATACCGCCGAACAAAAAGTGCAATAACGCGCGATCAAAAAGACGCATATAAATATCCATGGTACCGCTGAAAACGTCATCTTGTCCTGCAAAAAACGAGCAGCCATACAGCATCATCAGCGAAAAAATAAAAAAGTTATAGCTAGCAGAATAAAGCGATGCAAAAATAATTATTTTTTATATAAAATTGTTTTCATTGCATAAAACCGACAAAACATAAAAAAACGACCAAAATGAGGTATCGCTGTAACCGTACTGACACGAAGAATAAAACCGCTTTATCAATTTTACCGCACGCGGAACAGTGTAAACGCACCCCCCAAAAGAAATTCATGAAACGCTGGTTTTTGTTCATTCTGCGTCCCAAAAATCGGAATAAAAAGCGATCAAAAAATGTCACGTGCCCGAAAATGGTACCCATAAAAACGTCAACTCGTCCTGCAAAAAATAAGACCTCACATTACTCGGTGGGTCAAAACACGGAAAAATTATAGCTCTCAATACGTGGTGATGCAAAAACTATTTTTACAATAAAAAGCGTGTTTTAGCGTGTGACAGCTGCCAAAAATAAAAACCCGCCATAAATAGTAAATCAAACCCCCCGTTATCACCCCCTTAGTTAGGGAAAAATAATTAAATTAAAAGAAAATGTATTTATTTCCATTTTCCCATTAGGGCTAGGGTTAGGGCTGAGATTAGGGTTAGGGGGTGTGTTGGGGTTAGGGTTGGAGTTAGAATTGGGGGTTTCCACTGTTTGGGCACATCAGGTGCTCTCCAAACACAACATGGCGTCTGATCTCAATTTCAGCCAATTATGAGTTGAAAAAGTCAAATGGTGGTCCTTCTATTCCAAGCTCTGCCATGCGCCCAGTGTTTTACCCCTACATATGGGGAATCAGCCTACTCAGGACAAATTGCAAAATAACTTTTGGGGTCCAATTTCTCCTGTTACCCTTAGGAAAATAAAAAATTGGGGGCAAAAATATCATTTTTGTGGAAAAAAAATGATTTTTTTATTTTCACGCCCGGGCGTTATAAACTTCTGTGAAGCACTTGGGGGTTCAAAGTGCTCACCACACATCTAGATAAGTTCCGTGGGGGGTCTAGTTTCCAAAATGGGGTCACTTGTGGGGAGTTTCAATAGTTTAGGTACATCAGGGGCTCTCCAAAAGTACATGACACCCGCAGACCATTCCATCAAAGTCTGCATTCCAAAACGTCACTACTTCCCTTCCGAGCCCCGACGTGTGCCCATACTGTAGTTTTCTCCCACATATGGGGTGTCAGCGTACTCAGGACAAATTGAACAACAACTTTTGGGGTCCAATTTCTCCTGTTACCCTTGGGAAAATAAAAAAATGGGGACTAAAAGATAATGTTTTTGGAAAAAATACGATTTTTTTATTTTCACGCCCGGTCATGATAAACTTCTGTGAAGCACTGGGGGGTTCAAAGTGCTCACCACACAACTAGATAAGTTCCTTAGGGGGTCTAGTTTCCAAAATGGGGTCAATTGTGGGGGTTTCCACTGTTTAGGTACATCAGGGGCTCTCCAAAACCAACATGACACCCGCAGACCATTCCATCAAAGTTTGCATTCCAAAACATCATTACTTCCCTTCCGAGACCCGAAGTGTGCCCATACAGTAGTTTTCTCCCACATATGGGGTATCAGCGTACTCAGGACAAATTGGACAACTTTTGGGGTCCAATTTCTCCTGGTACCCTTGGGAAAATAAAAAAATTGGTGCCTAAAAGTTCATGTTTGTGGAAAAAATACGATTTTTTTATTTTCATGCCCGGGCGTTATAAACTTCTGTGAAGCACTGGAGGGGTCAAAGTGCTCACCACACATCTAGATAAGTTCCTAGGGGGGTCTAGTTTCCAAAATGGTGTCATTTGTGGGGGGTTTCCACTGTTTTGGTACATCAGGGGCTCTCCAAACGCGACATGGTGTCCGATCTCAATTCCAGCCAAAAACGTCAAATGGCGCTGCTTCCCTTCCGAGCTCTGCCATGCGCCCAAATAGTGGTTTACCCCCACATATGGGGTATCAGCGTACTCAGGACAAATTGCACAATAACTTTTAGGGTCCTGTTACCCTTGGAAAAATAAGAATTGGGGGTGAAAAGATCATTTTTGTGGAAAAAATATGATTTTTTTAATTGTACCGCTGTACATTATAAACTTCTGTGAAGCCCTTGTGGGTTCAAAGTTCTCACCACATATCTAGTTAAGTTCCTTGGGGGGTCTAGTTTACAAAATGGTGTCATTTGTGGGGGGTTTCCACTGTTTTGGTACATCAGGGGTTTTCCAATCGCGACAAGGTGTCCGATCTCAATTCCAGCCAAAACCGTCAAATGGCGCTGCTTCCCTTCCGAGCTCTGCCATGCGCCCAAATAGTGGTTTACCCCTACATGTGGGGTATCAGCGTACTCAGGACAAATTGTACAATAACTTTTAGGGTCCTGTTACCCTTGGGAAAATAAAAATTGGGGGTGAAAAGATCATTTTTGTGGAAAAAATATGATTTTTTAATTGTACCGCTGTACTTTATAAACTTCTGTGAAGCCCTTGTGGGTTCAAAGTTCTCACCACATATCTAGATAAGTTCCTTGGGGGGTCTAGTTTCCAAAATGGGGTCACTTGTGGGGGGCTTCCACTGTGTAGGTACATCAGGGGCTCTCCAAACGCGACATGGCGTCCGATCTGAATTCCAGCCAATTTTGCACTGAAAAAGTCAAACGGCGCTCCTTCCCTTCTGAGCTCAGCCATGCGCCGAAATAGTGGTTTCCCCCCACATATCAGGTATCAGCGTACTCAGGACAAATTGCACAATAACTTTTGCAGTCCAATTTCTCCTGTTACCCTTGGCAAAATAAAAAAAATTGAACCTGACGTATTTTTTTTGTGAAAAAAAGTTAAAATGTTCATTTTTTTTAAATATTCAAAAATTTCCTGTGACGCACCTAAAGGGTTAATAAACTTCTTGAATGTGGTTTTGAGCACCTTAAGGGGTGCAATTTTTAGAATGGTATCACTTTTGGGTATTTTCTATCATATAGACCCCTCAAAGTGGCTTCAAATGTGATGTGGTCCATAAAAATAAAATGGTGTTGCAAAAATGAGAAATCGCTGGTCAATTTTTAACCCTTATAACTTCCTAACAAAAAAAATTTTGGTTCCAAAATTGTGCTTATGTAAAGTAAACATGTGGGAAATGTTACTTATCAAGTTTTTCGTGTGCCGTATCTTTGTGATTTAAGGGCATAAAAATTCAAATTTGGAAAATTGCTAAATTTTCGCCAAATTTTCGTTTTTTTCACAAATAAAGCAAGTTATTTGAATGAAATTTTACCACTAATATGAAGTACAATATGTCACGAGAAAACAATGTCAGAATCACCGGGATCCATGGAAGTGTTTCAGAGTTATTACTTCATAAAGGGACAGTTGTCAGAATTGTAAAAATTGGCCCGGGAGTTAACGTGCAAACCACCCTTGGTAGTGAAGGGGTTAATAGCCTAGGAAGGGGCTATAGATATTGGCCCCTCCCACACTAAAAACATCAGCTCTCAGACGCCCCAGAAAATACCTGCATTTTTGCTGCGGATTTGACTGACTTAATTGAAGTCAATGGCTGAAAAACGCTGCAGAAACGCATGAAGAATTGATATGCTGCAGAAAAAATGCACTGCAAATACTCAAAGGAAATTTACTGATCATGTGCACAACACTTCAGGATTGTCATTGAATTAGCTTGTATAAAGATTACATAGCGTTTTTACCCATTTCTGCAAGGAAAAAAAGCTGCAAAAACACATAAAAAACACACTGTGTGTACTAAAGCCTCACTTTCTCTAAGAAAATGCATGAATAATGCAATGCAGCTCAGATCGTTTTCTGAACCACGTGACAACTCAGACTAGTTGATTTACGTTGTACCTTGTGTGTGGACCAGAATTCACTTTCTCAAAGTAACCCTATCACAGGCTCAATGTGAAACCAAAGAAGATGGCAATCACGAAGTATTTAAATTCATTCAAACCATACTACATATATATTGATACGGGATTAGATAAGACTTTTTTTTTCTGGGAGTGCTTCTTTAAAAAGGGTGGTCTCATACTTATAAAGCCCTTTATAAATACCTATCTTTAAGCCCTAATCACTTCTGCAATTAGCTTTATTATTAAATTCCCTACAATTCTCCCTATCCTGCTATTTCCTAAATTTGTTTGTTTTTTTTTTTACTTCCTGTGACGTTTCATTTGATAGACGTCTCAAATGGGACAACACAAGAGGCGGGGGCTGCACTCATTTTCCTGCAGCGTCTATCACCCCTCCTGAAACAGGACATCCAGGTTCAGTAGAGGTGACCAAGAAGTGACCACATCTTTAGTTGCCACCTAAGCAGCCATCACAGCCTTTGCTTCTAAAACCTGAGTCTCTTTCCCTGAAATGAATCTTGGTAGAAGCAGGGCAAGCCACACCTGTGCCACCCCCTGATGATGGTTTATTTGAGCGTAGTGATGAAAGTAGGGTAAGTAACAGCACCGCCGCGCCTCAGCTAAATGCTTCCAGCCTCTTGTAACAACATGTTTGAGACACCTCTCAAACAAAAAGTCACAGGAAGAAGAGAAAAAAATAATTAGGAAATAGGATAAGGAGAAATGTATGGAAGGGCTTACCCTTACAGACATATGACGTACCAAGCCCACATCATCAGCCATCATGTGTCTCTAACTATAGATGGAGAGGAGCTCTGCACACTGTTGTTAACTTGTTTAATCCCGCTGTCGATCTCTGACAGCAGCTTTTAACACAGTGGCTGGGCAGCACGGTGGCTTAGTGGTTAGCACTGCAGCCTTGCAGCGCTGGGGTCCTAAGTTCAAATCCCACCAAGGACAACATCTGCAAAGAGTTTGTATGTTCTCTCCGTGTTTGTGTGGGTTTCCTCCCACATTCCAAAGACATACTGATAGGGAATCTAGATTGTGAGCCCCATCGGGGACAGTGCCAATAATGTGTGCAAATTGTAAAGCGCTGTGGAATATGTTAACGCTATATAAAAATAAAGATTATTATTAAAGATTATTATTTAACATGCATGTGCGCTTCAATACACACTTTCATCGTTGCGCCTATGATCTGATCTTGTGGAGCCTATGGGATGTCATGACAGCTAATGGTCGCTGAAGACCCCCTTGCTCATCATTACGATTCTCCAGTGAAGGCCAGCCAGTGGCCGGTATTTGTTGGAAATCGTGTTTTTCAATATACATAGCAATGTTAATGTTTTGCTGTATACCACATACGACATTATAGACATTAAAAAACATTGAGGATAGTTCATGCAGGTTTTCAAAAATTCAGCAATTTTGGGTGTTTTCTCACACAAATCTAATGTGGGTGAAGCATGGACAGGACAGAGTATGGCGGTGCCTGTCCCACAAATTTGACAAAACTTATGCCAGAGTTGTTCTTCAAGATCGCCTGATTGAAGTAGAAATTTTGGCGAGACGCACAGAGGAGAACACCACAGAAAAGATGTGCTGAATTCATTAGGTTGTGTGTGCCATTTAATGAATTTGGCACATTTGACCCCACAATTGGTCATTAAGACTGACGTGTACAATGTCAGTCTTAATGAATTGGGTATGTAGACTTTCTGATCATTTTCAGAAGACTGCAAACAAACATCTAAATGCAGCATTTGTATTTTTCTTAAAAATAAAATGTTTCAAAATAGAGTGCATGTTCCCAATCTCAGTGTATGTCCACCGTTAGTAAGAGAAAACAGAATTTTCCTGGCCTAGATGGGTCATCCAGCAAAACCTTATACAGTATTTTAAGAAAAACACCCTCACAATATTCCCAACATAACAGCTTAACCCATTTCTTTAGCGGAATCTCTATTACACTGCAATGCAGAAGTATTGCATTTGTGAGTTATATCCCCTCTTCTGTTGACACAGCACAAAACTCAATTAAAAAAAGCTTAAAAGTTAATAAAGACGTGAAATCCACACTACTTACATTTGCACTAATTCCTTCCCCTCCATCTGGTGTCTTGGGAAAAACATCATACATTGAACTAACATAAGTAATTACTGACTTTTCATCTGGAGAAGAAACATCTACATCTAAGAAGAAAAAAGAATACATGAAAATATTTTAGTATTTTAATATTTTTCATTCTTATTATTTATTGTTTGTTAAGCATTTTATTATTCATCCTTAAAGCACCACTCCATTGTTTTTCTTTATTCCAGAGCTGGAGTGGTGCAACAAATGTTCCCTGACCTAGTATTATACTCATCAGCCACCGTCTTCAGCTCTTCCTGGTGCCACTCCAGTCCCGCGCCATCTTGTGACCACAGCTTCTGACTGACCAGAAGTCAGAGTTAACGGTCACAAGCTCTCCGTGCAAGTCTATGAGAGCTTTGCTTTGTTTCTGATATACTTACATTGAGTTGTGACTTTAGGATCACCCAGCAAACACTGCAGTGATCCAATAGGTGACAAACTACTGGAGAATAACCAGAGCAGCGCCAATAACAGAAGATGGTGGCTGGTATGTATGAGACTAGGAGCAGGGAATTTAAATTGGTGGCAGCATTTCAGCTGTAAATTAAAAAAATCCTAGAGTTGTCTGGAGTGGTGCTTTAATTTATTAAATATGATATTGTACCTTCTGGATCCAAAAGTCTGGTGACCCCCAGTTTTTCAGCTACATAAAAAGCATTTTCTAAGTTTGTAATGTTGCTTTGAACAGCAACGGTATCCATGTCAATCAGGTCCGGCCTGAAAAACAATACACAAGAATGTAATACACTTATGAGGTAAAAAATAAAAGTAATACAAGATACTCTAACAAATTTTACATAATTTTAATACAAAGACAATAGGCATTCATTCTATTATTACATTCTGAGTATGGCAGCAGAGTCAAACCACTCAAAGTGGTATTCCCATCTTTTACCGTTATGTACTATCCATGGGATATATCATAAATGTATAATAGATACGAGTCCCACCACTAGAATGTGCATCTATCTTGAAGGAAGTCCTGATGCGTGTCACTGTTAGCGTAGAAGGAAAATGAAATTTGAATTCATTTGTATGGGAATTCCGACCACCTTACCACTAACAATAGCACCAGTGCAGCACCCCTTCTTGACACTGGAAGTTCCCACGTCTATTATACATTTATGGAATATACAATGGAAATGCCATTACTGTATGAGACAGGAATACCCTTTTAACAAGCAGTAGTTATCTTTAAATTGCAATTACCTGAAGCACCACTCCAGCATTTTTTCTTTTAATTTCCAAATTGCAGTGGTATCACTAATCCATGTTCCCTGTCCCCTAGTGATATACTTAGCAACCACCATCTTGAGTTATTCCCAGAGCCACTCCGGTCACAATTGCCATTTTCTGACCACAACTTCAGACTGATCGGAGGTCAGATGCAACGGTCACAAGCGCTCAATGTATGTCTATGAGAGCCTCGTTCTGGCCTCATTATGATTATTATTATTATTATAGCGCCATTTATTCCATGGGGCTTTACATGTGAGGAGGGGTATACATAATACATACAAGTACAGTAATCTTAAGCAATACAAGTCACGACTGGTACAGGATGAGAAAGGACCCTGTCCGCGAGGGCTCACAATCTACAAGGGATGGGTGAGGATACAGTAGACGAGGGAAGAGCTGGTCATGCAGCGGTTTGGTGGATCGGTGGTTACTGCAGGTTGCAGGCTTGTCGGAAGAGGTAGGTCTTCAGGTTCTTTTTGAAGGTTTCCATGGTAGGATAGCGTCTGATATGTTGTAGTAGAGAGTTCCAGAGTAGGGGGGATGCGAGGGAGAAATCTTGTATGCGATTGTGGGAAGAGGAGATAAGAGGGGAGTACAGGAGGAGATCTTGTGAGGATCGGAGGTTTCGTGCAGGTAAGTACCGGGAGACGAGGTCACAGATGTATGGAGGACTCAGGTTGTGGATGGCTTTGTATGTCATGGTTAGGGTTTTGAACTGGAGTCTTAGGGTAATGGGGAGCCAGTGCAGGGATTGACAGAGGGGAGAGGCTGGGGAATAGCGGGAGGGACAGGTGGATTAGTTGGGCAGCAGAGTTTAGAATAGATTGGAGGGGTGCGAGAGTGTTAGAGGGGAGGCCACAGAGCAGGAGGTTGCAGTAGTCAAGGCGGGAGATGATGAGGGCATGAACTAGGGTTTTCGCAGATTCTTGGTTGAGGAATGTACGGATCCGTGAAATATTTTTGAGTTGAAGCCGGCAGGAAGTGGAAAGGGCTTGGATATGTGGTTTGAAAGAGAGATCATGAACTTACATGGAGTAGTGAACCCTGACTCGCCCGGCAATCAATGGATCGATCTCCAGGTCACAACCTGCAGAAGACCAACCAGAGCAGTGCCAATAACAGATGAAATCGATGGCTGGTGAATATAATACTAGGGTCAGGGAACTTACATTACTGACACTACTCCAGGGGTGAAATAAAATAAAATTGCTGGAATGTTGTTTAAATATGTGATTACTTTGTCATTTTGTCTAGTCTAATACACTTATATTACAGTTTGTCCAGATATCAGTAATAATGACAAGTCTCTTGGGAGCAGTTGTACAAGGTACATGACAAGGTCTAAAAAATTAGAAGATATGAGTCTGGAATCTGCCTTTCAGGACACCCCAAGGACCAAACTGGAGCCAAGAAACTACATACAGTATAACTCCATAAGCATGTGTAGGACCACAAAGCATTTACGTTAAATTGTGACAGAAAGGGTGCAGAACATTACATTAGGAGTCATGTTATTAGCAGGGAAGGAGTGGCTAACATGTATGGGAGTGTTTTATATTATAACGTGTTCTTTTCAGATCTTTTTGATACAGTGTAACCTGTATAACACTTGACTAAACTTCTCATTGTTGATAAACTCTTTGGTCAGCATGTCCATCAGAACTGACAGCAAGAATTATGCAGTGTGCAAATTTATTCTTGTCCAATATGAAGGTACACAACCAAAACTGGACAGAACAAAAGTCATCATACAGATATGAACATACGTTAAATAGGTTGTGTAATAGTCAAATATGACATTTCTTTTTTAGGCTTGGTTCACATCAAGTCTGTCGACTTCCATGACTGGGGCACCGGTTTGAATCCTTGAAAATGGTATTAAGAACTAACCCTAATGGAGCTATTACTTTCAATGAGGCAAATAGATGAATATAAAAACTTTTACTCCAATTGATCGCCTTTGTAATCGGACGTAATAATGGAGTATTCAGACAGTATTCTCGGCTCACATACAGTTCTGTGCCTAGGGTTCAGGCAGGTGTACAAAAAATGCTGCAAAGTAAGATTTAGGCATGTGTAAGAAAAAAAAAAAAGTTGCAAAGTAAGAATGCTTTTAAAACTACTAGATGGGGACAGGCTTTGCAGCGTTGAGAATACCCCCCCCCCATGTGCTTACCCACCTATCCACTTTCTCTTTCCCCATGTGCTGACTGCTCTAAGATGGGTATACCTTGACGTTGGAAGAGTGGCTTAGTATACATTTTTTGCAAAAAACGTATCAAATAAATACCCTGTTTTTGTTATCATCTTTTTACTAGCACTTGCTGTTTACTGTTATATCTATTTTTTACAACAGAGTATTTTTACACATTATACTGTGCTTTTTCTGGGTTTCAGTCTTTGGGTGGTGTGAACACTGCCCTACCGACTCACTTTTGTGCATGGCTCATGTGTTTTTAATCTATTAGTTTCTTGCAAGTCTTGGGAGATCCCCGCCCCTCTCTTGTGAACCTTGCACATAAAAAGCTGTCTTGCACAACGTATCCACATCAGGCATTCCCTTTCTAAATCCTGCTCATATAGGTACTGTTCACATGATCAGGTTTTAAATACATTGGATAGAACTGCTCTAAGATGGGTATACCTTGACGTTGGTGGAGTGGTTTAGTATACATTTTTTGCACAAAACGTATCAATTAAATACCCTGTTTTTGTTGGCATGCTGCGGCTGTACGCAGTGTCCAATCTGCAGCGTTTCCTGACCGTGGAAACATACCCTTACACTGGCATATCAAGCATGTCACTCTCAACAAGGAGAAACGTTTCCACTTACATCTTGAAAGAGAACCTGTCACCAGAAAAAAAAAGCTATTAACCTTCAGATATGGAGTTAATCTGCAGGTTAATACCGTTATTAACCTGTCCGGCACCCACAATTAGCCAAACGCAGCGGGGAGAAAACTTTATTTTCCAAGGCAGCATTCTGATTCCAGTCACGGAGGCAGAGCCCATTTAGTCACCGTAGGGGCGGCTGTAACCGCACCCTCGAACCTGGCTGACAGTGGCTCTGCATTGGGGTCAGCTGTCAGTCAGGACCGGGGGCATGGTTACAGCTGTCGCACTGTATACTCAGAATAGTGACTGAACCAGTGCTGCCCACCCTTGACTTGAAACCAGAACGCTGCTGGGGAGAATAAAATTCATTTTCTCCCCACAGCCTTCGGCTAAGTGTGGGCGCTGGGAAGGTTAATAACGCTATTAACCTGCAGATTAACCCTAGGTTAATAGCGTTTTTTCTGGTGACAGTTTCCTTTTAACTTTATGTACAGAACTATTTACTGAATATACCCTTACCATTCACATCTTCTTTTAGTACATATTTAGGGTATAACAATAAGTATATAAGGTATAAAGAGCCCAATATATGAGGTAAAGAGTGTTCATTTGGCAGAAAGTCACATAAAAGCACCTTTGCATATACTTTTTACATTATCACAGAGGTATTTTAATATACATTATCAAGGAAATTCAAGTTAATACAGGAGTATCTCCTGCTTTAGATACTCATATCTTAGACACAGTGGACAGCGGTTCCTAACAGTATTTCATTTTCTGGGAGACCGGTCCTGCATTACACAGACAACTCCTAGATTTGATTAGGCCTTGTGTAATCCTATGTTTCTGATTTGGTGGTGGTTCTGCGAAGAAACTACTTACTGCCATGTTACTCAATAATGATGGCTGGTGGTATAGTAGGAAGACACGTAGTCTGCTTATTGAATATATACCTATTGAACAGGCAGAGAGGGATTTTCCAAAGCAGATGACAACTTTGAAGGAGTTGGATCATGTTCACTCTTTAGGAACGGGGCATTCCTAAAAAGTAAACATGAGCCAACTCCTTCGAAGTCGGGGCACGCTTCTGCCTCCTGCCATCCCTACTTGAAAAAAACAGATTGGACCTGCGGTGTGGTTTTGCCGATGACCCAATCTGTGCACTCTCCGATGCTGCAAACAGAGATAACTGCAGCATCACAGACGCATAGCAGTAATTTAGCTGGATGGATCTGGTTATTAGACCAGCTTCAGAGCAGCCTTTACAAGCTCTTTTGCACTCTTGATAGACTACAGGGTGATCAGTAACATAGGCGAGGAGTGGTACACAATGAGATTAAAATTCCCTCCGATAATGAGAATGGAGAGGGTTTTGTAATTTTAATTATACATGATAAGAACAGCCCTATAATACCACACATACAATAAAGCCTTTCATGGAATACAGAACAACTATTTTTTCCCTGCTTTGCATAGCTTTAGGATCTTGTCTTCCCTAAATATGTCTATAGCAACAACTGTTGCTGTATAAGAAGACAATTCAAACAAGTTTGGTTTTGTAAAAAAAAATCCCAATCATTTGTAGCTAGAATTTTAAATTGATTATTCTCAGACAAACTTTACCTTAGCCAAGAAATGTACTGTCTTTAAATTGTTTTCCATACGTATGTGACTTAGCTTGTCGGCAATGCTTGGGATGACTCACTTTGCAGTAATACAATAATAATGTTGTTTCAATTTGTAGCAAGATGCAACGTGAACAGATTAATAGACAGACCAGCGGTATGCATTATCAGGTGCCTGCGCATATTTCTAGGCACTTATACAATATACTGCCCTTCATAAGTATGCCAGCATATTGTAAGGGAACCGGTCACCAGGTTTCCCCATACTAAGCCACCACCACTCACTAGCCCTCTAGACTTAATAATATATGACTTTAATATCACCATACAGCTCAGCATATCCTAGAAAAATGCCCAACTGTGTATAAATCATTGCTGAGTTGTGCCATAGGAAAACCTAGATCATCCTCAATTTGTGCCGTCATTATGAAAATCCAGCTTCTGGTCCTGTGATTCATGTGCATGATGTCCCCTATGTCATCCACTAACTTAGAAGCATGTGCTATCGTTGTTCACGTACAGGCACATGAGAAACCACCGGAGCACTAAGCGGAGTAGGACATGACTTTGGGAGGGGTGGACCTGTAGCTCCTGCAGCTTTGTTTGTATAGCGCAGTATGTCTGTGTCTGGTGTGTTACTGTGAGGACTATGGGGCTTATATAGAACAGGTAACGTTGTCTCTCTCCCTCTCTCACCGGATGAACTGGAGTAAACATGTCTGCAGTGTCAGGGAGTATAATACTGGGGTTATCACTTCACATTACAGATGATGAGCACATTCTCCTCAGACATCGTGTGCTAGTGTAGTATCAGCTCCTACATCATATATGGGATCAATATTACCCCAGAAATTCATGTTCCACATGTCTGCTACAAGTTACCTCACACACTGCAGAGGCAGTTCCTGTGTGACCTCCCTGCAAACATGGATGCTCCACATTCACCTCAGACATCGTGTACTAGTGTAGTATCAGCTCCTGCATCGTATATGGGATCAATATTACCCCAGAAATTCATGTTCCACATGTCTGCTACAAGTTACCTCACACACTGCAGAGGCAGTTCCTGTGTGACCTCCCTGCAAACATGGATGCTCCACATTCACCTCAGACATCGTGTACTAGTGTAGTATCAGCTCCTGCATCGTATTTGGAATCAATATTACCCCAGAAATTCATGTAGTCACCATGTTACCTCATGCGTTTGCTACAAATTACCTCACACACTGCAGAGGCCACTCCTGTATGATCTTCCTGCAGACATGGCTGATATATCAAACATTACTGCTGTATTATACAGAGTTTTCTTGAGTTCTGGGTGCTGGTGATTGTATCATATGGGGAACAAGGGGTGTGAGCAGATATCTGCCATTACTGTGTGGGAGGACAGAGTATGGACACACAGTGTCCGCCATTACTATGGTATCTATGGTGGAGCTGGGCAGTCATACAGTCATGGCCAAAAGTATTGACACCCCTGCAATTCTGTCAGATAATACTCAGTTTCTTCCTGAAAATGATTGCAAACACAAATTCTTTGGTATTATTATCTTCATTTAATTTGTCTTAAATGAAAAAACACAAAAGAGAATGAAGCAAAAAGCAAAACATTGATCATTTCACACAAAACTCCCAAAATGGGCCAGACAAAAGTATTGGCACCCTCAGCCTAATACTTGGTTCCACAATCTTTAGCCAAAATAACTGCGACCAACCGCTTCCGGTAACCATCAATGAGTTTCTTACAATGCTCTGCTGGAATTTTAGACCATTCTTCTTTGGTAAACTGCTCCAGGTCCCTGATATTTGAAGGGTGCCTACTCCAAACTGCAATTTTTAGATCTCTCCACAGGTGTTCTATGGGATTCAGGTCTGGACTCATTGCTGGCCACCTTAGAAGTCTCCAGTGCTTTCTCTCAAACCATTTTCTAGTGCTTTTTGAAGTGTGTTTTGGGTCATTGTCCTGCTGGAAGACCCATGACCTCTGAGGGAGACCCAGCTTTCTCACACTGGGCCCTACATTAAGCTGCAAAATTTGTTGGTAGTCTTCAGACTTCATTATGCCATGCACACGGTCAAGCAGTCCAGTGTCAGAGGCAGCAAAGCAACCCCAAAACATCAGGGAACCTCCGCCATGTTTGACTTTAGGGACCGTGTTCTTTTCTTTGAATGCCTCTTTTTTTCTCCTGTAAATTCTATGTTGATGCCTTTGCCCAAAAAGCTCTACTTTTGTCTCATCTGACCAGAGAACTTTCTTCCAAAATGTTTTAGGCTTTTTCAGGTAAGTTTTGGCAAACTCCAGCCTGGCTTTTTTATGTCTCGGGGTAAGAAGTGGGATCTTCCTGGGTCTCCTACCATACAGTCCCTTTTCATTCAGACACCGACTGATAGTACGGGTTGACACTGTTGTACCCTCGGACTGCAGGGCAGCTTTAACTTGTTCGGATGTTAGTCGAGGTTCTTTATCCAACATCCGCACAATCTTGAGTTGAAATCTCTTGTCAATTTTTCTTTTCCGTCCACATCTAGGGAGGTTAGCCCCAGTGCCATGGGCTTTACACTTCTTGATGACACTGCGCACAGTAGACACAAGAACATTCAGGTCTTTGGAGATGGACTTGTAGCCTTGAGATTGCTCATGCTTCCTCACAATTTGGTTTCTCAAGTCCTCAGACAGTTCTTTGGTCTTCTTTCTTTTCTCCATGCTCCATGTGGTACACACAAGGACACAGGACAGAGATTGAGTCAACTTTAATCCATGTCAACTGGCTGCAAGTGTGATTTAGTTATTGCCAACACCTGTTAGGTGCCACAGGTAAGTTACAGGTGCTGGTAATTACACAAATTAGAGAAGCATCACATGATTTTTCGAACAGTGCCAATACTTTTGTCCACCCTCTTTTTTATGTTTGGTGTGGAATTATATCCAATTTGGCTTTAGGACAATTCTTTTTGTGTTTTTTCATTTAAGACAAATTAAATGAAGATAATAATACCAAAGAATTTGTGTTTGCAATCATTTTCAGGAAGAAACTGAGTATTATCTGACAGAATGGCAGGGGTGTCAATACTTTTGGCCATGACTGTATGTAGTAGACACTAGTGAGAGGAGCAGTCGGGGGATGGTATATGTATGATAGGACAGAGCATGGACACATACAGTGTCTGTCATTACTATGGTATTTATGGAAGAGCTGGGCAGTCAGTCACATGTACTAGACACTGATAAGAGAGAAGGCTGCACTTCATGTCAGTGCTTCTATACTGACTCTGCTGTGTGCTGATTATCCCACCCTTTTCATTTATGGAATCTGGTGACCTGTATGTGACCTCATCTCGGCTACATACTGATCATGCTGGGTGTACAGATCCAGTATACCCAGGTTATTCTCCTCACTATATATGTGGTATTTGGGTACAGGCTCCATCCCTGTGCTGTATACTTATCATGTATACAGATCCTTTGGTACAGGTTATCACTCCTCATTATATATGTGGCATCTGTATGTGAACCCCATCTCTGATATATATGAATCATGCTGTGTATAAAGATCCTGGGTATACAGGTTATTCGGCTCACTATATATGTAGTATCTGGGTACAGGCTCCATTCCTGTGCTGTATACGTATCATGCATACAGATCATGTGTATCCAGGTTATTCTCCTCACTATATGTGTGTGATCTGGGCACAGGCTCCTTCCCTGTGCTGTATACTTATCATGCATACATATCCTGTGTCTCCAGTTATCACTCCTCACTGTATGTTCGGCATTTTGTATGTGGCCCATCTCTGCTATATATGGATCATGCGGTGTATAAAAATCCTGTGGTACAGGTTATTTTTGCTGTACATATAATCTGTACATGACTTACAGCTCAGTGCTTTATTTCTGTAGCTATGGCAGCCTTTAGTCAGCTTATGTTTCATGCTGTCCTGCCTGATATAGCCATCCTGTTTCTGTATATTGCCTCCCTCAAATGTATTCAGGACCGATGTCCACCCAACAAGTGCTTGTTTTATATTACCTAAGATGAAGGATAGCACAGGCCTGAGTTGATTACTTGGAGCTGTAAACTATATTACTATTGATTATTATAGCACCATTTATTCCATGGCGCTTTACATGTGAGGAGGGGTATACATAATAAAAAACAAGTACAGTAATCTTAAACAGTACAAGTCGCGACTGGTACAGAAGGAGAGAGGACCCTGCTCGCGAGGGCTCACAATCTACAATGGATGGGTGATGATACAGTAGGCGAGGCAGAGGCAGCTGAATTCTGGTCTGTTAGTGCTTAGGCACATTTTATGTCTTTCATAAAGTTGCAGATATCCCCTTTTCTTTTCGTATTTGAGGATGGTTTTGTGCTTAATTCATCAACAAAGCGCACTCAGTACATGAACTTTGACCAAAGTAAAAACATTTCTATTTTATTTCTGTCTTTAACCTTTTTTCTTATTCTCAGAATAAAAAGCCGCATCTTTTTCAAAATGTAGCAAAAAATGCTCAAAAACTCCAGGTGTACAAAAAAGTAGTCCATTGAAGAAGAGGACTATATTAAATTTGCAACAAAATTTATGACTTTTTGAAAAGTCACAAATAAATCAGGCGAAGACATCTGAAACCCTTAGCGATGCCCACAGTTGTGAGCTAAAATATAAAACAGGCAATCACAATAAACTCCAAAAAAGGCCCAAATGGAAAGATGAATTTGATGCAAATAAAAAAAGGAAGTCTCCAAAACTTGACAAAAAAAATGCCGTAAATACAATAATGAATTGGTGCAGTAAAATGTTACAGCAAAACTTGTCACTTAAATAGAATAGGGTAGGACTGGAGAACATTTGTGATATATTGAGACTCCTTCAAAATTCACTATTAAAATTAATGAGTTGAAAACATCTGGAACTCTAAACTCTGCCAAGAACCAAAATAAAAAAAAACAAAAACAACAAGCAAATCCGTATAAAATAGACGCAAAGGAAAGTTGAATACACCAATAGTTCGACAAAAACATGCGGAAATGAAAAAATGAATTGGGCTCATAACGTTTTTCAGAGACAACGATGTTCATGAAACAATATTGTTATTATTATTATTATTTATTGTTATAGCGCCATTTATTCCATGGCGCTTTACATGTGAGGAGGGGTATACATAATAAAAACAAGTACAATAATGTTAAACAATACAAGTCATAACTGGTACAGGAGGAGAGAGGACCCTGCCCGCGAGGGCTCACAATCTACAAGGGATGGGTGAGAATACAGTAGGCGAGGGTAGAGCTGGTCATGCAGCGGTTTGGTCGATCGGTGGTTACTGCAGGTTATAGGCTTGTCGGAAGAGGTGGGTCTTCAGCTTCTTTTTGAAGGTTTCGATGGTAGGTGAGAGTCTGATATGTTGTGGTAGAGTTCCAGAGTAGGGGTGATGCGCGAGAGAAATCTTGTATGCGATTGTGGGAAGAGGAGATAAGAGGGGAGTAGAGAAGGAGATCTTGTGATGATCGGAGGCTGCGTCCAGGAAAGTACCTGGAGACGAGGTCACAGATGTATGGAGGAGACAGGTTGTGGATGGCTTTGTATGTCATGGTTAGGGTTTTGTACTGGAGTCTCTGGGCAATGGGGAGCCAGTGAAGGGATTGACAGAGGGGAGAAGCTGGGGAATAGCGGGGGGACAGGTGGATTAGTCGGGCAGCAGAGTTTAGAATAGATTGGAGGGGTGCGAGAGTGTTCGAGGGGAGGCCACAGAACAGGAGGTTTCAGTAGTCAAGGCGAGAGATAATGAGGGCATGGACTAGGGTTTTTGCAGATTTTTGGTTGAGGAATGAACGGATTCGTGAAATATTTTTGAGTTGAAGTCGGCAGGAAGTGGAAAGGGCTTGGATATGTGGTTTGAAGGAGAGATCAAGGATTACCCCGAGGCAGCGAGCTTGTGGGACTGGAGAGAGTGGGCAGCCATTTACTTTAATGGATAGGTTCGTTGGGGGGGGTCACGTGAGATGGGGGAAAGATGATGAATTCTGTTTTGTCCATGTTAAGTTTCAGAAATCTAGCGAATAAGAAGGATGAAATAGTGGATAGACATTGAGGGATTATGGTTAGTAGTGAGGTGATATCTGGTCCAGAGATGTAGATCTGTGTGTTGTCAGCATAGAGATGATACTGAAAGCCATGAGATTCTATGAGCTGTCACAAGCCAAAGGTGTAAATGGAGAAGAGCAGGGGTCCTAGGACTGAACCTTGTGGGACTCCGACAGATAGGGGGCGAGGTGAGGAGGTGGTGTGTGAGTGGGAGACGCTGAATGTCTGGTCTGTTAGGTATGATGAGATCCAGGATAGGGCCAAGTCTGTGATGCCAAGGGATGAGAGGGTCTGTAATAATAGGGAATGGTCCACTGTGTCAAAGGCAGCCGACAGGTCCAGGAGGAGGAGGACAGAGTAGTGTCGTTTGCTCTTGGCAGTTAAGAGGTCATTGGTGACCTTAGTAAGGGCAGTTTCAGTGGAGTGGTGTGACCGGAAGGCAGATTGTAGGCGGTCGAAGTGGGAGCAAGAAGAGAGATGGGAGGAGAGTTCAAGGTAGACGTGTTGCTCCAGTAGCTTGGAGGCATAGGGGAGAAGTGATATAGGGCGATAGCTAGATACAGAGGATGGGTCAAGAGAGGGCTTTTTGAGGATAGGTGTGATGGAGGCATGTTTAAAGCTTGAGGGGAAAACACCAGTTGTTAGTGATAGGTTGAAGAGTTGGGTTAGGGTTGGGATGAAGAATGTGGTGAGGTTTGGGATGAAGTGGGATGGGATTGGGTCAAGTGCACAGGTGGTGAGATGTGATCTTGAGAGTAGAGTGGAGAGTCGAACTTCTGTGATGGTGGAGAAGTTGGTTTTGGAGGTGGAGGGCTGGGAAGTCGGGAGGAAGGGCTCTGGGGGTTGTTGACCAAAACTGTCTCTGATGTTATCAATCTTCTGCTTGAAAAATGAGGCAAAGTCTTCAGCTGAGATGAGTGGGGAGGGAGGAGGTGCTGGGGGACGGAGGAGAGAATTGAAGGTGTTGAATAACTGTTTAGGGTTGTGAAACAGGGAGGATATGAGAGATGAGAAGTAGGTTTGTTTAGCTGTGGCGAGTGTGGTCTTGAAAGTAGTGAGGGACTGTTTGAATGCGATGAAGTGCTCATTGGAGTGCGATCTTTTCCATCTGCGCTCAGCAGCCCTGGAAGCTCGCCTCAGTTCTTTGGTCAGGCTGGTGTGCCAGGGCTGTCTGTTGATTTTGCGAGCTTTGGTATGTGTAAGTGGGGCAGCAGATTCCAAAGCTGCAGCTATTGTGGTGTTATATAGAGCAGCAGCGTCATCCGCATTGTGTAAGGAACTTATATCTGTGAGAGGGAGGAGGGATTCAGAGAATGAATGTAGGTCAAGGTGTTTAAGATTTCTGCGAGGGTGTGAAAGTTTGTTTGTTATAAGCATTAAACGGACACTGTTGTTACAAAAAAAGAGGGCTTGTCCACTGTTTGGACAACCACTTCTAAATGTTTGGCCCCGATAAAAAAAAAACCTATTCTCACCTCCCATGCTGGCGCCGTTTCAGTGGTGTCAGCGCTTGCAGTCCCAGGGCTCGTGCGTGGTTGTTGAGTGCCTAGCACCAGAGTCACTGTCCCCGCCTTTGGACAAATCGAATATGAATAGGAAGGGCTGAAGCTGTTGACATCAGCCCTGATTGGGCGCCGGGGTCACGTGTCACAATCACCACATGGGGAGAGCAAGTGCTGACGTCATAGGAATAGCAATAGCAAGGGAGGAGAGTATAGGCTTTTTTATTTGTTGGGGTTAAGAGTGGGGTATGAGAAGGAGTTGTCCAAGTAACGGACAACTTCTTTAAGTAAACATAACTTTTTATGCTTCACAGAAGACAGGAATCTTTCCCTATGCTGAATATATAGCCCTGAAGTAGCAACAGTGTGCCATACAGATGCATATGCCACCAACTGATCCTTAATATATTTTTTTTCTGGATGGCTCTGTATTATACCTTCAGAGAGGAAGAGGGCTAGAACTCTAGTGCCACCCATTGGAAGTAGCAATCCTAAAAGTCAATGTCGACCCTTTAACGAGCCTTGCTACATGACTTAGGATAAAAGCCAAGCCAGAATCTCAATTTGCAGACACTGTGTTTCGGGGTACTGCCCCTCGTCAGTGCAAAGTGTGAGATCTGGTTTGGCTGTGAGAAAGGCATCCAATAGGTGGCTCTAGAGTTCTAGTCCTCTTCCTCTCTGAAGAGACAATTTGCATAATTAGCATATTTCCCAGAGGAGCATTGTGGCTTTAAGTCTCCTCATCTTGACATGCTTAGCATGTCATTCTCCGCAAGGAGAAATGATACTTCTTGGATATCGGTCAGATGCCTCTCTCACAGCCAAACCAGATCTCACACTTTGCACTGACGAGGGACAGTACCCCGAAACACAGTGTCTGCAAATTGAGATTCTGGCTTGGCTTTTATCCTAAGTCATGTAACAAGGCTCATTAAAGGGTCGACATTGACTTTTAGGATTGCTACTACCAATAGGTGGCACTAGAGTTCTAGTCCTCTTCCTCTCTGAAGAGACAATTTGCATATTTAGCATATTTCCCAGAGGAGCATTGCGGCTTTAAGTCTCTTCATCTCGATATGCTTACCTTGTCATTATCCGCAAGGAGAAATGATACTTCTTGGATATTGGTCAGACGCCTCTCTCACAGCCAAACCAGATCTCACACTTTGCACTGACGAGGGGCAGTACCCCAAAACACAGTGTCGGCAAATTGAGATTCTGACTTGGCTTTTACCCTAAGTCATGTAACAAGGCTCGTTAAAGGGTCGACATCGACTTTTAGGATTGCTACTTCCAATAGGTGGCACTAGAGTTCTAGTCCTCTTCCTCTCTGAAGAGACAATTTGCATAATTAGCATATTTCCCAGAGGATCATTGCGGCTTTAAGTCTCCTCATCTTGACATGCTTAGCATGTCATTCTCCGCAAGGAGAAATGATACTTCTTGGATATTATACCTTCCAAAATAAGACATTTAGTCCATTGTACCCTATAGACAGATTTATCATGTGCACTAAATTTGAAATACAGATGTGAAATGAACATAAAAGAACAAGGAGGTGAAGGAACTTCACAGGATAAAATATCTTGGGTGTATTTTTCACTGTTCCGATACATAGTGAGCAGTATACTTTCATACAATCACTGTTTTATGCCATGCCATAGGGATTTGTAACACTGTAGACGAATCCAAAACCTCAGTCATTTCATCAATTCAATCGACTCTTTTAGAACATATGAGTTCTTTGTTAAGGTTCCACTCCCACAATTAGTTCATCTCTTTCTTCTCCAGCTTTTTGTACCGTACATCAAACACAAATCTACAAACAAGTGTTTAGTTACAACCACTTGTCTGTGGGTGCTGAATGCACTATGCCAAAAAAAATGAATGCAAGGGAAAATACAATGAATCAGCAATAAGTTTAGTATACCCTTCATTTAACTTGTATGCCAGGAAAGCAACCATTGTATAGTGCCTTAACAGTACAAATTTAAAAAAGTTAAAAGTATTCATACCCCTTGAACTTTTCCACATTTTTCATGTTACACTTAAGCTATGTTAAAGTTATGTGATATACCAATACTAAGTAGCAAGTATTTGTAAACTGTAAAGGAAATGATACACAGTTTTCTAAATTATTTTAAAAATATAAACCTGAAATTTGTGACATATATTTGTATTCAGCCTCCTTAAAGGGAATCTGTCACCGGAAGTTGGCGGCCTATGTAAATGGCCTGTGTCCGGTCCGATGGGTGATGTTTCTTCTTTTTTTCTCCACTCCATCCGTGGCCCCCGTCTGCAATCTTCTCCGGAATTCTAGTAGTTCTACTCCATAGCTCGTGCCTGCGCAAAGCAATCTTGCTTCGCGCACGAGCAGTATGCCTTGCCCAACTGCGGGCAAAGCTGAAAATTATTACTGCGCATGCTCCGGTACACTATGTCCCGGAACACAGCGAAATACTTCCGAGACATAGTGTACCGGCGCATGCGCAGTACACTTTGTCACGGGGTTTGAACATTTTTACAAGGCAACTATACACAGTAAATGTGCTCACAGGGTTAGATTCACAAATGGTGAAAAAAAAGTGTTAAAAAAATGACATATTTGTACCTCCGATGGAATATATACACGAGAATATGCATACAGTGGAATACAGTACTTCATCAATCAACATTAACCTTACCCGTTATACCATGTAATAAATATTAACCTTCTGTATATGAAAGAGTAGTCTACTGCTGAATGGACTTCTATGGACACACTTGATGCATATGCCAGGAGCTTTTCCTGACATAAACCAAGTGTAGGGCTTGAACATAGTCTGCACAGAGAATACGTGATCAATACTAATATTTGTAGTATTCAGACTCGATGTATGGACCAAAATTATAAACTATGGGTCTCCTGACCTAAGCTAACAATCTCGTTGACATAAGGCTGTTAGTTTGAGTCAAGAAACTCTCATTCTGTATGGACTTTATTAAAATGTGCCAATTAGTTGACAAGCCACTTTAACAATAATGTAAAGATTGTTTAGAAGTATAGCTCTACTCCGTATGAATCCATATAACGTGAATATAACAACTTACAGTACAGCATAGAATAGAACAGATGTTTTACAAAATGAAAAAAAAAAAAGATTCAAGCTTTCATGGAAAAGCCTATAAGAGTTTGTAAGGTGTACATTGTAGAAAAATAATTTGCTCCAGGCAAAAGGAATATAACATGAGGATACTTCTACTGTGACAGATACCGTAAGTATTTTGATTTGTAAGCATGCCTAATGTCATAGGAGAGCTGCAGAAGGTCAAGAAATATTATTCCAATGTGAACACAAATCTCACTTTTACCTGCAGAAATATATTTACAATGTCATTTCTAGCTAGAGGTGTTGAAACCTCCATAGACTCCCTGCACTCATGCATATTTAACTGAACATTTCCTTGAAATTACTCCTTTTCAGAAATGTTCAGAATCCTAAAAATGACCAATAATAATATTAATACAGATTCTGGTAATTTTTCTTACTAAGGGAAAAATACAATCCAAACTAACTAATCACAAGCAAATATAATTTTACTATATCAGACTGACACACAACAAAGAACATGTAATACAGTAAGACAATTTAAAAACAGAAAAAGGTGGGGGAGCACGTCACCAATTTTCTAAGTAAATATATTTCTAAAGGTGGTACTGACATGAAATTCTCGCCAAATGTTGGTTACAACCCATCCAATCCACACAAGCAAAGAATTCAAACCATAGATGTTGATAAATAGAGTTAGGTGTAATATTGAGAAATTACACAGGGAAAAAGTAATGTACACATAAAGAGAGATGCAAAAAGCCATGGAAAGTCATGACACTAGCTGATATCTATGAATGATAAGAAAGCAATCCTCACGAAACAATCACTGACCTCAGGGAGACCAGTCAAAGAAAACACTGCGGCAGCCGGCAAAGGCGCTCAATCACAGTGAAATCCCTGGGAAATACGAATGTGCAAATAAAGTCCGTGGAGTCTCATTTAAGAGTCTCAAACATGGGACTAGCCAGATCTTCCTCCAGGGAAGGACACAGCCAAGGGGTGGCTCCTTTCGGAAACCACCATTACCACCATATTAAGTGGCCCTTTAAGTCAATATCCAGCTCTTTACGACTTTATTTGCATATAAGAAAGCAATCCTGTCACTTAGTGAAAAATAATATCATCTGGTTCAACTGGTGGCCTATACAAAGGTGTCTCATTACCAAGATGCCACACAAAAAATAGCTCATGATGGATAAAACCAATGAATCTGTCTCAAGACCTTTGCAACCTTATTGTTGTAAAATATACTGATGGTATTGGTTACAGAACAATTTCTAAACTACTGAAGGTTCCAGTGAACATTTTTTGGGGCCATAATCCAGAAGTAGAAAGAACATAATTTCACCATAAACTGATCACGATCACAAGTAAAAAAAAAATTGTACAGCCTGGTCAGAGGAGACCAAAATTGAACTACTTTGATGCTATAACACACACCATGTTTGGAGGCCAAAAGCCACACTATATTACCACAAAAATAACATACCAACAGTGAAGTTGGAGCTTGGAACATTATTATTATTATTTACTTATATAGCACCATTGTGCTATATAAACATCAACATCATGGCGTGGGGCTGTTTTTCAGCATACAGCACTGGCAAACTTCATTTAATTGAAGGAAAGATGAATGGACAAATGTACTGAGACATTCTTGATAAAAATCTGCTGCCATCCACCAGGATGCTGAAGATGAAACAAGGGTGAACATTTCATAAAGATAATAATTCAAAACACACAGCCAAGGAAACTCTCAATTGGTTTAAAAGAAAACAAAGCTGCTAGAATGGCCCAGCCAATCACGTTACCGGAATCCAATAGAAAAATTTATGAAAAGAACTAAAGCTCAGACTACACAGAAGAGCCCATTAGACATTCAGGATTTGAAGAGTGTTTTTGTGTGGAAGAATGGGCCAAAATCATACCTGAGCAATGCAAGCAACTTGTTTTTCCATACAGGAGAAGTCTTAAAGCTGTGATTACCAACAAAGGCTTTTGTACGAAGTATAAAATAAATTTCAGCAAGTGTGTCGAATACTTTTTCCCTGTGTCATTTCCCATTATTACACATAACTTACCAATTTTCTAAGTAAATATATTTGTAAAGGTGCTGGTGACAAAATTCTCACCAGACGTCCATAACAACCATCCAATCCATACAGGCTTATACGCGAGTCTGTCACGCCGTGCCGACATACTCACCCGGCCTCCGCTCCCACGCCGTCACCCCTCACCGCCCGACTGCCACGGCGGTCACCTTTGACAGGCGCGTGGCCGACAGAGTCTCTGCATGCAATGCGCATGCGCCATAGGCCGCGCCTTGCTTCTGCTTCTTGTGCTCCGGCTATGCCCTGACCCGGAAGCACCCCCTGACCAATGGCAAACCAGACAGGGGCATATTAGGCCGCTTCCCCCTAAGGGAGGCGCCTGATCGTTGTGTTTCCTAGCACACTGGGCCTCACTTCTTCGTGTGCTCTCTGCAGTCTCACAGTCCCGTTCTCGTGTGCGCCCTGCAGCAGCCTCGCAGTCCGGCTATCCGTGTCCCCTGCTGTACTCCAGTCCTGCCTCCGGTGTTCCTGTTCCCTCCTACTCCAGTCCTGCCTCTAGTGTTCCTGTTCCATCCTGCTAGAGTCCTGCCGTCCTACTCCAGTCCTGCCTCCGGTGTTCCTGTTCCATCCTGCTCCAGCCCTTCCGTCCTACTCCAGTCCTGCCTCCGGTGTTCCTGTTCCATCCTGCTCCAGTCCTTCCGTCCTCCTCTAATCCTGTCTCCTGTGTTCCTGCTCCAGCCATCGCTCCACGTTCCAGTCTACTATCTTACTCCATTCCTGTCTCCTGTGTTCCAACTCTGTCCTGTCATCTACACTCCAGTCCCTCCACGTTCCAGTCTACAGTCTTACTCCACTCCTGTCTCCTGTGTTCCAGCTCTGTTCTGTCATCTTCACTTCAGTCCCACACTCCTACTCCAGTCCATCCTGAGCTGACCCTCTCGGTACCGGTTACCGTGGTACTCGAACCCCTGGGCCTGCTCCTAACGGTCCCTGTATAGGGGTCGGTTCCACCTGGCAGCTCGCCCGGGGCTCCTCGGTGCCACGGCCCAGAGGGTCCACTCCTGGAGATTCTGGCTCCAGACCTGCCACGCTAACAGTGTCATATACCGGGGGTGGGCGGGGGAGGGGGAGCGTCAGAGACCATACTCACCCCTCCTTGCACGTCCTCTGCAGCCCCTGCTTCTCCCTCGGTCTTCTTCCTGCGTTCAGCGGCCATGTGGTACCGCTCATTAAGCTCATGATTATGAGCATATTTTTCCCCAAACCCCTCCCCGGGAGGTGAGACAGGGAAAAAGTGCACTGCACAAAAACCAAAGGAAAGATCCAACAAACAGGGTAAAACAAAACACTTAGCTTGCTCTGCTGCAATGCTACTGGACAGCAGAGCTAGCCACTTGAAAACAGCATACAACTAAAGCACCAAAGAATTCTGCCAGGAGGTGAGACAGGGAAAAAGTGCACTGCATAAAACCCAAAGGAAAGATCCAACAGAGGGGGTAAAACAAAACAACAGCTTGCCCTGCTGTAATGCTCCTGGACAGCAGAGTTAGCCACTTGAAAACGGCATACAACTGAAGCACCACAGAACTCGGTCAGCTCCTGAACGCCATGCAATTACACCAGCGGCCACCGGGGGCACAAACCCACCAGCAGACTAACTAAACTTGTAGTAACACCAGCGACCACCGGGGGGGCAAAAAACTAATATTAACCCCTGATGGCCTGAAAGGAAAAAGGTTTATATAAGAGAATCCAGACCCTGACACAGATCCAAAAATGGATCGTGACAGTACCCCTCCTTCAATGAGGGGCCTCTGGACCCTCAACACTGCACCTCACCAGAGAACCACCTACGGTGAGGACTCTTAGATCCACCAGAGCTCACCTCAGCAATCACCTGACTCTCAGGTTTATGGCAAACGTGAGCTGATGGAGGTGACAATGCGTTTTAACACGTTTAGTATTTATTCTTTATTAAACTAGAAAATGTAACATTTATGCAATTTTCGGAGCATTTATTTCTGATTATTATATGATTTTCTCAGAATTTTTTCAGATATGGAAATAATGTAGTGTTCAGCTGCTGCTTGTAAAGCTCTGTTTACACTGCACTTGAGTCTTCCATTAGGGGTATACCTCAAGAGGATTTCCTGATGGCAGGCTGCAGATCTTCCAAAGCAGACTGTTAAATAGAATTCTACACAATTGTCATGCAACAAATGAATGGGTCCTATGGAAGAGAATTCCTGGCACATACAGCAAACAAAATTAACAAATGTGACTTCAACAGAGCTTTAGCCTGTAATCAGAAGAACAATGTAAAACTCATCCATGTTTACCAAGGAATCAGCTTTGCCTTGGAGAGAGGGAGACCTGTCCAAGAATTACACTAAAGTATTTATTGTATGTAGAAAAATATTCAGAATTGAGAGTCCTCAGTGGTTAATACCTGTTAATGGCTAACTGAAAAGATGGTAACAAACTGCAAGCTTTTGAGAGTACTCAGGTCTCTTCATCAGGCATTGACTAATACAAAATCTGAAGAATCACATATTTATGCACAACACAGAATAGAAATAATGCAATAGATAAAACAAGTGATATGAAGCAGAACTATCATTATGGGAGAGTGATGGACAGTTATGGCTATAAATACTGGAACAGTTCATAGATAAGGAGTATGAAAGCTTTATAGTCCTCTGATTGGGGTCTGGTTCTGTGTTGTGATGCCCCCACAGTGTCTTAGGAGCAAATTCCTTAATTGATGTAAAAAGACATAAATCCATGCGATGCATTCATTGCTGCATTGAGTGTGTCAATGGTCATCATGAGTTTATACTCCCAGACCCTCCTGTCTCTCTTGAGATTTGAAATTACCTTTCAATGTAAGTAATTTCATGTCTATGGTGCTGTGATCAGGGATATAAAAATGTTTGCCCACAGGCAGATCCTTTCTTTCTTCTCTAATTGTGTGGCGATGAGGCTCCGGAGGCTGTTTCTTCCTTTCAGGAGCTGAAGCGAAGATTCACTTCTGCCCCGGTTTTGCAGCAACCTGATGTCTCACTCCCGTTCCAGGTAGAGGTGGACGCCTCTGAGATTGGTGCAGGAGCTGTTTTGTCCCAAAAGGATCCTGTAACATCTAAAATGAATCCCTGTGCTTTCTTTTCCCGAAAGTTCTCTCCATCTGAACGTAACTATGATGTGGGGAATCGGGAACTGTTAGCCATGAAATGGGCATTTGAGGAGTGGAGACATTGGTTGGAGGGAGCTAAACATCAAGTCGTGGTCCTCACTGACCACAAGAATTTGATTTACCTGGAGTCGGCCAAACACTTGAACCCTAGACAGGCTAGGTGGGCCTTGTTTTTCACACGTTTTGATTTTGTGGTCTCTTTTCTTCCTGGCACAAAGAATGTCAAGGCTAACGCTCTCTCTAGGAGCTTCTTTGCTGATTCTCTTGTGGTGACCAAGCCTGCTACCATCTTAGGCGAAGGGGTAGTTCTTTCTGCCATCTCGCCCGATTTGAGACATGCTCTGGAAGAGTTCCAGGAGGACAAACCTGAGCGTTGTCCCAGTGGAAAGTTGTATGTTCCTGACCAGTGGAAGAAGAGAGTGATGTCTGAAGTTCATTGCTCTGCATTGGATGGTCATCCAGGTACTTTTGGTACTAGAGATCTGGTGAGTCGGTCTTTTTGGTGGCCCGCCTTGTCTCGTGATGTCAGGAATTTTGTGCAGTCCTGTGGGACTTGCTCCCGGTCTAAACCTTGTTCTCACTCTAGTGGGTTGTTGATGCCTTTGCCGGTCCCCAGGAGGCCATGGACCCATATTTCAATGGATTTCATCTCTGATATGCCTGTCTCTCAGAGAATGACTGTTATTTGGGTGATTTGTGATAGGCTCTCTAAGATGGTTCATCTTGTACCACTCCCTAAGTTGCCATCTTCCTCTGAGTTGGTGCCCCTGTTTTTGCAACAGGTGGTTCGCTTGCACGGGATTCCTGAGAACATTGTATCTGACAGAGGAGTTCAGTTTGTGTCTAGATTTTGGAGGACTTTCTGTTCCAAGCTGGGAATTCAGTTGTCCTTCTCCTCTGCTTTTCACCCTCAGACCAATGGGCAGACGGAGAGAACAAACCAGACCTTGGAGTAGTATTTGAGATGTTTTATTTCCGCTGATCAGGATGATTGGGTTTCATTTTTGCCCTTGGCCGAATTTGCTTTAAATAATAGAGCTAGTTCTGCCACTTTGATGTCACCTTTTTTTGTAACTTTGGGTTTCATTCTCGATTTTCTTCAGGGCAGGTAGAGCCTTCTGCCTGCCCAGGTGTTGACACTGTGGTGGAGAGAATGCACCTGATCTGGGACCAAGTGGTGGATAAGTTATCTCTCTCCCAGGAAAAGGCCCAGCGGTTTTCCAACCGACATAGGACCATTGGTCCCCAGGTTAAGGTTGGTGATATGGTTTGGTTATCATCAAAAAATATCGCTATGAAGGTGGCTTCTCCTAAGTTTAAGCCTAGATATATTGGACCTTACAAGATTTTGGAGATTATTAATCCGGTCTCTTTTCGTATGGCTCTTCCTGTCACATTTAAAATCCATAATGTGTTTCATAAGTCCTTGTTGAAGAGGTTTGTTGAACCAGTTGTTCCTGGGGTGGCACCTCCGGACCCTGTATTGGTTGAAGGTAAAATGGAATATGAGGTAGAGAAGATACTGGATTCCCGTCTGGCTAGACGGAGACTCCAGTATTTGGTTAAGTGGAAGGGTTATGGTCAGGAGGATAATTCCTGGGTCTCTGCCTCTGATATTCATGCCAAAAGATTGGTGCGTGCCTTTCATCGGGCTCACCCTGATCGCCCTGGTGGCGTGATTGAGGGTTCGGTGACCCCTCCTCAAGGGGGAGGTACTGTTGTGAGTTCATTTTCCCCTTCACCATTGAGGTCTGATGAACTCCCTCTTCTGGTGAAGGAAGGTAGTGAGGCTGATTACCAAGCACCTGAGCAGGATGATGATGACTGGGTGACTGGAATTGCTGACTGGATATAAGGAAGCCGACGCCCTTCTGCCTTGCTGGTGATTTCTCAGAGGGATTCTACAAGACCAGTCTGATTCCTGCTCCTCAAAAGCTAAGTTTTCTGCTCTGCCTTTTGCATTTGTGTTTTGGTTTTGTTTTTCCTTGTTTTTCTGGATTTCTGCCATTCCCTGCTGGGATGAGCTGAATTCCTTTTTGCTCTGTCTTCAGAAAATACCTGAGTACTGATATAGTCTTTTTGAAGCCTAGTGTCTTCAGGGCTTTTTTCCCTATCAGTCTGTTGGCTCTTGTTTTGATAGGGTTTTGGTGGATTGCAGACAGCAGCTTTTCTATCCTGTCCTATTTAGTTAGCTTGGGCCCCATCATTTGCTCAGCCTATCTTTCTATCTGTGTGAGTGTTTTTTCATCTTTCTTCACTGTCATTATATGTTGGGGGCTGCCTATTGCTTTCGGGTCTGCTCTGGGGCAGTTTAGATTTCCCTTTCTGTCTTTAGGCTATTTAGTTCTCCGGCTGTGATCGAGGGGTCTAGGGCACCATAGGAACCCCCCACGACTACTGCTAGTTGTTGTTGATAGGTTCAGGGGTCTGCAATCGAATAGCTGCCAACTTCTCTGGTTTTCTGGACTTAGCTAGTATTTCTGTTTTTGCCTCCTACGGTGACTCATTCATAACACAAGGCCATCTATAACCTGTCTCCCTCCATACATCTCAGAATTAATCTCCCGGAATCTTCCCTCATGTAATCTCCGATCCTCCCAAGACCTCTTTCTCTCCTGCACACTTATTCGCTCCTCACCCAACCGCCTCCAAGACTTGTCCCAAATTATCTCCCATCCTCTGGAATTATTTGCCCCAATACGCCCGATTATCAACCATGTTTGGATCCTTCAGATGGAACCTAAAAACCCACCTCTTCAGGAAAGCTTACAGCCTGCAATGACCCCGCTGTCTCCTCACCAACACCAGAGCTGCTGCAACCCCCAACCCACTGTCTCCTTCCCCACCATTCTGTAGAATGTAAGCCCGCAAGGGCAGGGTCATCTCCCCTCTGTATTAGTCTGTGATTGTTAGTTTGTTTACAGTAAGTGATATCTGTAATTTGTATGTAACCCCTTCTCATATTCAGCACCATGGAATCAATGGTGCTATATAAATAAATAATAATAATAATATGCATCCCAGTCTCATGGATCCCGTTAGACATAAAAGTCAGAGTCTGATCTGCACATTGGATCAGAATAAGACATGCTCTTAGTCTCATGGATTCCACTCTCGGATCCAAGACGTTATCGGATATGTAAATACATCAATTTTACTCTAAGGGTGATAGTGTTGTCTGAGAAAAAATGTGGATGTGTCACACGGATGTGTGAATGTAGCCTAAACTGCAAAGAAGTTAATATGTCTTCATATGTCAAAATTGTTACAGAACAATTTCAACACCTAATGTAATCTATGTAATGACAAACTGTTGCAGTTCTAAAGGCCAAATGAGGTCAACATGATACTAGATGGTGGTCTATGATAAACAGGCCACTTACTGCTTGTAATGTAAAGTCACTTGCACATTGCATCACATCAAATTCTGCTCCCTCAAATGTATTATTACATCCAAAAGTGACAAAGGGGAGAGAAAAAACAATTCCTTAAGGAACGTGTTCCATCTCTACTGTGTGTCCATTTATGCAAGATATATAGGACAGCAGATGTCCCTGATATAACACAAAATGTCCGTATTCCTTTTTTTTATCATATCTTAGTCATTAAGAGCGAGGTGAGCTTTCCTTCCTGTGCTCCCTTTAGCTTCTCAGCAAAGTTAGTGCATGTTTTGGTCTTTTATGCTCCAGTCAGAAGGAATGTGAGTCATGCACAGGCCTGAGCGCTGGAAACAGGTTTCAACAGTGTCCCCCATAATCGTAGTGGGCTCGTGCTCAGTCAGAAGCCTATATTTATTTCATGAATTATAATACGGCCGTAAAGTAATCTCAGCTTCTCATATACTAATCACAGAGCAAACAGACCTGCAACGAGGTGGCTACAGGGCATTGTACATGAAACAAACAAGTACAGAAACTGGATTTAGCACCTCACAATGTAGCCTTTATGCCATGACATGTTTATACAAAGCCATGTTTTACATACCACTTAACACATTACAAAACAATATTGTAACTGCCATCATCACCTGCAGTTAAAAGAAGCATTTCCCACAGGGAGCACATTTCACTAGAGAAGTAGCCATTATAGGGTTATTCCTGGCTGAGAAGGAACTAGCAGAAAAGAGAAACAGCTGAACCAGGAAAAATGCATTCATTTCTGAGGGAATTACCGTGTAGGGTAGCTACATAATCCCAGCCACTCTAAGACGCCATCCATAGACCTGTAGACACACATAGCTGTGATGGAAATACCCTAGGCCACAAGTTTTGCCTTGAGAACCCATTTTTTTTTTCTTTCCAACACTGTCGGAAGTTTTATTCTTTACTAGTTGAATAGCCCGGCGCTGCCCGGGCATAGTAACTAACTGCGGTTAGTTATAACAAATTATAATGATATCTATCTATCTATATATATATATATATATATATAGCTGAGTGTAGAGCCCCACCCACTCCGCATAGCCACATTCACTATAATATCCCACATCATCTCGTCAGCCAGAGCTACCGGACTACTACCCCTAATATCCCACATCGTCCCGTCAGCCAGTGCCACCGGACTACTACCCCTAATATCCCACATCATCCCGTCAAAGCCACCGGACTACTACCCCTAATATCCCACATCATCCCGTCAGCCAGAGCCACCAGACAAATGCCACTAATATCCCACATCATCCCGTCACAGCCGCCGGACTACTACCCATAATATCCCACATCATCCCGTCCGCCAGAGCCACCGGACTACTGCCACTAATATCCCACATCATCCCATCAGCCAGAGCCACCGGACTACTACCCCTAATATCCCACATCATCCCGTCAGTCTGGGGTCAGAACCAGAGCGCTGAGTGGAACGGTCATAACTTCCATACCGGGGATCCCTTTAAGAGAGCCCAGGATCAGAACCAGAGCGCTGAGTGGATTTGCCCTTACTTGCATACCAATGATCCCTTTAATAGAACTCTGGGGTCAGAATCAGAGCGCTGACGGATTTGCCCTATCTTCCTTCCATGCAGGAGATCCCTTTAAGAGAGCCTGGGGTCAGTACCAGAGCATTTGAAGGCAATTGCCCTGACTTCCATACCGAGGATCCCTTTTAGAGAGGCCTGAAGTCAGAACCAAAGCGCTGGATGGATTTTCCCTAACTTCCATACCAATGATCCCTTTAAGAGACCCTGGGGTCTCTCTCTCTCCCCTTTTCCAGAGTTCTGTTCCTTTAAATTTCATACACTGGCTGCTGTGACGGATCCATCCAAAAACCGGATCCGGTGCAACAGTTTTTTGCAAATCTGCAACGGATCTGTTTTTTTCACACTTTGACAGTTTGGTATGGAGGATGTGTGATGGGTATATAGGCACGGGAGGGGGGATTCATTTCTGTCATGTGCTCGCTGCTCCTTTCTGGGGGGCAGACAATGGCTAGGAGCTTATGTTCCAAGGGATGCTAGATTTCTCGCATCATGTCAGTGTCTGCTGAGGTGTTGTCAAGTGGGAAAACTTACTCATAGCAACCAGTCACAGCTCAGCTTCTTTTAACCAGCTCTGGTGAAATGACAGATGCTTAGTGATTGGTTGCAAGGAAAACTGTTGCTCATAGCCATCAATCACAGCTTAGCTTCTTTTGAACATCTCTGGTGAAATGAAAGATGCTTTGTGATTGGTTGGTGATACACACATACATTCAGTTTTTATATATATATATATATATATATATATATATATATATATATATATATATATATTTATTAAGATCTAAAGAGCAGTACATCTTTTAGGTATAATTTTGTGACACATATCATCAACGATTTATCATTGCTTTTAAATCCCAAAAGTGTTCTAAAAGATTTGATAAGACAGAAAATTTTGGTACAACTCAGTTACACCAAAATTTTGCACTGTTTGGTGTTTTGACGTCAGTTTCTTCCGGCTCTGCCAAAGTGAGCAGAGATGGGGCAGAACATGGACATAGCAGGGTGTGATGACAAAGCTTGTCAAATTCAAGACGAGCTGTAGTATTTCCTATGCCAGAAATCTCATCCAGTCCTCGACGATAGTAACATTTCTGATGTGACACACAGAGGTGCACGACACTCGTCAGACGCTCCAGACTGATGAAGAGGCATGCACCTCTTCATGAATCAGGAGCATCTGTCTACACCAAGTCTCCTCATTTTGACCAGTGAGAAAATCATCGTTCTTGATTAATTTGGCATGATTGATCTATTTTACTTTTTTTTAATCTTTTTGTATAGTAGTTTTAGATGCAAATTAAATTTTTACAGAAAGGTCATTTTTTTAATCATTTTCTTAATTTTTTTATTTTATTCTTACTAGGGAACTTGAACTTCTATGAGCGTTATCATTCATATTATGCACTGTAAAACGTCTCTGTTACAATATATTATGACTGCCAGCATACATAGTATTGTGGAAAAAGATTCAGTATAAGCTTGTATTTGACTAATATAAAAACTCCAACAAAATGAGTTCAGTGGGTGGTCCAATATATAGAGATTGACAGGTATACTGGAATGCATACTCATAGAGAGCATCAGTCACTGAATGGTCCAGCGTTAGCAGTGATTTCAATTGATAAATTATATCTTATGGTTCATGCACACAACAGAGAACTGTGCACATAGTCTGTACTGTAGTGCACAGGGCCCACATGGCTACATAGTATGAAAATGTACAGTGGCATGTAAAAGTTTGGGCACTCCTGGTCAAAAGTATGGTTATTGTGAACAGCTAAGCAAGCTGAAGATTAAATGATCTTTAAAAGGCCTAAAGTTGAAGATGACACATTTCCTTTGTATTTCAGGAAAATATATATATAGTCATTTTTTATATTTTAAAAATTACATAAAGGAAAATGGGATGATGCAAAAGTTTGGGCACCCTTGAAGATTTGTGTGCTCAGATAACTTTGACCAAGGTTTCAGACCTTAATTAGCCTATTAGGGTTATTGCTTCTTCACTATCATTGTTAGGAAAGGCCAGGTGATGAAAATTTCCAGTTTTATAAAAACCCAGCCCCTAACTTTCTGCCAAAAAAAACAGCAGCCAAAGGTCCTTCTAAGCAGCTGCCTAGCACTCTGAAAATGGTTCAGGCCCACAAAGCAGAAAGTGTTTTCAAGTTGCTTTTTCCCCAGTTCGAAATAAGATTACAAAATGGAATTAAGAAATGGCAGTTAACAGGAACAGTGGAGGTCAAGATAAGGTCTGGAAGACCAAGCAAAATTTCAGTGACAGCTGCTAGTAGGATTGCTAGAGAGGCAAATCAGAAACCCTCTTTACTGCAAAAGACCTTCAGAAATATTTTGCAGAATCTGGAGTTGTGGTACATTGTTCTACTATTCAGAGACATCTTCACAAATTTGGCCTTCATGGAAAAGTCATCAGAAGAAAATCTCTCCTGTGTACTCACCATAAAATTCAGCATCAGAACTATGCGCAAAAGAGCATCTGTTATGAATGGGTCACCTTGAAGAAAAAAGCAAAACAAGCTAAGTCACAGAAAACCAGAGAGGTTGGTAACTATGCAGATTGCAGATCCTACCACACAACTAGCAGCAGCCGTGGAGTGTACCTACGATGTTCCTAGACGCTTCGTCACAGCCGGAGGACTAAATAAGCCTGAAGCAAGAAAAGGGGAAAACTAACTGCCCCAGAGCAGACCCCAAAGGAATAGATAGCCCCCACCCATGTATTGACGGTGAAACAAGATGAAAGCACAAACACAGGCAGGAAAATAGGCTGAGCAAACGATGGGGCCCAAACTAACTAGAAAGGAAAGGAAAGGAAAGACACTGTCTGCAACCTGCAAAAAACCCTACAAAATTATTGTCCAACACTTCTGATAGCAAAATTAACCCTGAAGTCACTTGACTTCTCCCACTATATCAGCACTCTGAAATATTCTGAGACAGAGCAAAAAGAGACCAAACTAGTAAGGGACAAAAAGCAAATTGGCCAAATACTGATAAATAAGAGTGGAAATTCAGCACAGCCCCCAGCCGGGGCTGGCTGACCACACAAAAAACTGAATAGACCAACAAAATCAAGTGTGAACATTAGCAGAAAAACTTAGCTTTAGATGACTGGAACAGAGCTGAAAACCAAGAGCTGACAAGCCAGAAGGAATCACCAGCAACTGAATAGGGCGTCGGCTGTCTTAAATCCAATCTGAGATTCCTGAGGTCCAATCGTCATCCTCATTCTCAGATGGCAGATCTCCACCGATCAAATCAGCCTCACTACCTCCTGTTACCACCAGAGGGAGTCTGGAAGGAGAACTCACAACTGGTGAACCAGAGAATGAACTCACAACAGTACCCCCCCCTTGAGGAGGGGTCACCGAACCCTCATCCACGCCACCAGGCCGATCAGGATGGGCCCGGTGAAAAGCACGAACCAATCTATTGGCATGAATATCAGAGGCAGAGACCCAAGAATTATCCTCCTGACCATAACCCTTCCATTTGACCAAATACTGGAGTGTCTGTCTAACCAAACGAGAATCCAATATTTTCTCTACCTCATATTCCACATTGCCTTCAACCAACACAGGGTCAGGAGGTGCTGCCATAGGAACCACTGGCTCAACAAACCTCTTCAACAGAGATTTGTGAAATACGTTATGGATCTTGAACGTAACTGGAAGAGCCAATCGAAACGAAACAGGATTAAGAATTTCCAAAATCTTATAAGGACCAATAAATCTTGGCTTACATTTAGGAGATGCAACCTTCATAGGAATATTCTTAGACGACAACCAAATCATATCACCCACTTTAAACCGGGGACCAATGGTCCTATGCCGGTTGGAAAATCGCTGGGCCTTTTCCTGAGAGTGCAACTTATCCACCACTTGGTCCCATATCTGCTGCATTCTCTTAACCACAGTGTCCACACCTGGGCAGGACGAATATTCCACTTGCCCTGAAGAGAATCGAGGATGAAACCCAAAATTACAGAAAAAGGGTGACATCAAAGTGGCAGAACTAGCTCTATTATTGTTCAGTGCGAATTCGGCCAAGGGCAAAAATGAGACCCAATCATCCTGATCAGCAGATATAAAACATCTCAAATAAGACTCCATGGTCTGGTTTGTTCTCTCAGTCTGTCCATTGGTCTGGGGATGAAACGCGGAGGAGAAGGATAACTGAATTCCCAGATTGGAACAAAAGGCTTTCCAGAATCTGGAAACAAACTGGACTCCTCTGTCAGACACAATGTTCTCAGGAATCCCATGTAACCGAACCACCTGTTGTAAAAACAAGGGCACCAACTCAGCGAAAGATGGCAACTTTGGGAGTGGTACAAGATAGATTTTCGAAGATGGTCCATCACAAATCACCCAGATAACAGTCATTCTCTGAGAGACAGGAAGATCAGAAATAAAATCCATTGAGATATGGGTCCATGGACTCTTGGGTACCGGTAAGGGCATCAGCAACCCACTAGAACGAGAACAGGGTTTAGACCGAGAACAAGTCCCACAGGACAGTACAAAATTCCTGACGTCACGAGATAAGGCAGGCCACCAAAAGGACCGACTCGCCAAATCTCTGGTACCAAAAATACCTGGATGACCAGCCAGTGCGGAGCAATGAATTTCAGACATCACTCTTTCTCCACTGGTCAGGAACATTCAATTTTCCCATAGGGCAACGCTCAGGTTTATCCTCCTGAAATTCCTCCAGGGCGCATCTCAAATCGGGCGAAATGGCAGAAAGAACTACCCCTTCACCTAGGATGGTAGTAGGCTCGGTCACACTAAGAGAATCGGCAAAGAAACTCCTAGAAAGGGCGTCTGCCTTAACATTCTTAGTGCCCGGAAGAAAAGAGACCACAAAATTAAAACGCGTGAAAAACAAGGCCCACCTAGCCTGTCTAGGATTCAAGCGTTTGGCCGACTCCAGATAAATCAAATTCTTGTGATCGGTGAGGACCACAACTTGATGTCTAGCTCCCTCCAACCAATGTCTCCACTCCTCAAATGCCCACTTCATGGCCAAAAATTCCCGATTCCCCACGTCATAGTTGCGTTCAGATGGGGAGAACTTTCGAGAAAAGAAGGCACAGGGATTCATCTTAGAAGTCACAGGGTCTTTTTGGAACAAAACATCTCCTGCACCAATCTCAGAAGCATCTACCGCCTGAAATGGAAGTGAGACATCAGGTTGCCGTAAAACTGGAGCTGAAGTAAATCTCTGCTTAAGCTCCTGAATTGCTGAGGTAGCCTCAGGAGACCAATTCAGCACATCAGCACCCTTCTTGGTCAGATCAGTTAGTGGTTTGACAATACCAGAAAAATTACCTATAAATTTACGATAGAAATTAGCAAAACCCAAAAACTTCTGGAGGGCCTTCAAAGAAGTAGGCTGAACCCAATCATAAATGGCCTGTACCTTGGCCGGGTCCATTTCAATAGTCGATGGAGATAAGATAAATCCCAAAAATGAAATCCTCTGCACACCAAAGAGGCATTTCGATCCCTTAACAAACAGGGAATTCTCCCTCAAAGTCCGGAACACAGTCCGGACGTGTTCCACATGAGAATCCCAATCACTAGAAAAGATCAAAATATCATCCAGATAGATGATCAAAAACTTATCCACAAAGTCACGGAATATATCATTCATAAAGGACTGGAAGACAGAAGGGGCATTAGTGAGCCCAAAAGGCATCACCAGGTACTCAAAATGTCCCTCCGGATTATTTAACGCCGTCTTCCATTCATCCCCGTGCATGATGCGAATAAGATTATACGCCCCCTGAGGTCAAGCTTAGTAGACCAGCAGGCACTCTTAACTCTGGAGAATAAATCAGACATCACAGGTAACGGGTACTGATAGTTATCCGTCATCTTAAGGGAACGATAATCAATACACGGTCTTAATGAACCATCTTTCTTGGCCACAAAAAAAACCCAGCACCTAAAGGTGATGAGGATGGTCTAATATGACCCTTCTCCAATGACTCCTTAATATAGGATCGCATAGCATCATGTTCGGGTACAGATAAGTTGAAAAGCCGACCCTTGGGAAATTTACACCCAGGCATCAACTCAATTGCACAGTCATAACTCCTATGAGGAGGCAAAGACGCAGACTTGCTCTCACTAAATACATCAGAAAAATCGGCTAGATAATCAGGAATATCATGAGACTGAGGAGAGGTGGAGAAAACAGGAGCGTCCCTAAGAACACACTGACAACCCCAACTCATCACAGACCCAGGTTTCCAATCCAAAACTGGATTATGAGTTTGCAACCAAGGAAAACCCAGAACAATAGTATCATGCAAATTATGCAGCACCAAAAATTTACAATTTTCTTGGTGGTCTGGGGCAACTCGCATTGTCACCTGGGTCCAAAACTGAGGTTTATTCTCCGCCAAAGGAGTAGCATCAATACCCCTCAAATAGGCGTCCGCAGAGGCGTCATGGAAAAACCACAACGTTTAGCAAAGTCCAAATCCATCAGATTCAACGCTGTTACTGAATCCACAAAAGCCTTCATGGAAAACGTGGATAAGGAGCAGATCAGAGTAATTGCCAAAAGAAACTTAGGTTGTACACTGCCCACAGCAAATGTGTGTGCAAAATGTTTCTCTCGTTTAGGGCAGACAGAAATAGTATGAGAGACGTCTCCACAGAAAAAACACAGCTTATTACGCCTTCTAAACTCCTGACGTTGCACCCTAGACAAAACCCCATCACATTGCATAGGTTCAGACGTTTGTTCAAAAGGTGGCAGCGCCTCCCGTGTAGTTTTACGTTCATGTAAATGCCGATCAACTTGAATGGCTAATGACATAAAATCATCCAGACCAGAGGGAACAGGAAATCCCACCATAACATCTTTTACGGTCTCTGATAAACCCTTCCGAAAGAGCTGCCAATTCACTATCATTCCATGTAGTAAGGACCGCCCACTTTCGGAATTTCTGACAGTATAACTCTGCAGAATCCTGACCCTGGTTTAATGCCAACAGGGTTCTCTCAGCTTGATCAACAGCATTAGGTTCATCATACAACAACCCCAAGGCTTCAAAAAAATGCATCCACATTTGTCAGAATAGGATTTTCAGGTGTCAGAGAAAAAGCCAAATCCTGGGGATCGCCATGCAGCAAGGAGATTACAATTTTAACCTGCTGCACAGAGCTCCCCGATGAGTTAGGCTTCAAGGCCAGAAATAATTTACAATTTATTCTTAAAATGCAGAAATTTAGACCGATCCCCAGAAAACACATCAGGAGTAGGGATCTTAGGTTCAGCAGCATGTGACTGAATGAGGTAGGTGGAAATTCCCTGCACTTCAGCAGCAAGCTGCTCCACACGATCAGACAATTGCTTAATTTCCATTAGGAAAAAGAAAAAAAAATTCTCCTACGGACCCAAAGAAAAAGAGGAAAAAATATATTAAAAAAAAAAATTCTGACACTTTTTTTTTTTTTAAACAACTTTTTCCTGCTTTTGAGTACCCTAGAATCTGCGGTATGGCTGGTGATTCTGTTATGAATGGGTCACCGAGGAGAAAAAAGCAAAACAAGCTAAGTCACAGAAAACCAGAGAGGTTGGTAACTATGCAGATTGCAGATCCCTGATCCTACCACACAACTAGCAGAAGCCGTGGAGCGTACCTACGATGTTCTTAGATGCTTCGTCACAGCCGGAGGACTAAATAAGCCTGAAGCAAGAAAAGGCGAAATCTAACTGCCCCAGAGCAGACCCCAAAGGAATAGATAGCCCCCACACATGTATTGATGGTGAAACAAGATGAAACCACAAACACAGGCAGGAAAATAGGCTGAGCAAACGATGGGGCCCAAACTAACTAGAAAGGAAAGGAAAGGAAAGACACTGTCTGCAACCTGCAAAAAACCCTACAAAAATAATGTCCAACACTTCTTATAGCAAAATTAACCTTGAAGTCACTAGACTTCTCCCACTATATCAGCACTCTGAAATATTCTGAGACAGAGCAAAAAGAGACCAAACTAGTAAGAGACAAAAAGCAAATTGGCCAAATACTGATAAATAAGAGTGGAAATTCAGCACAGCCCCCAGCCGGGGCTGGCTGACCACACAAAAAACTGAATAGACCAACAAAATCAAGTGTGAACATTAGCAGAAAAACTTAGCTTTAGAGGACTGGAACAGAGCTGAAAACCAAGAGCTGACAAGCCAGAAGGAATCACCAGCAACTGAAAAGGGCGTCGGCCGTCATAAATCTAATCTGAGATTCCTGAGGTCCAATCGTCATCCTCATGCTCCGGTGGCAGATCTCCACTGATAAAATCAGCCTCACTACCTCCTGTTACCACCACAGGGAGTCTGGAAGGAGAACTCACAACCGGTGAACCAGAGAATGAACTCACAACAAGCATCTAAACAAACCTGATGCATTTTGGAAACAAGTCCTGTGGATTTATGAGGATAAAATAGAACTCTTTGGCCACAATGATCAAAGGTATGTGTGGAGAAAAAATGGCACAGAATTTCAGGAAAAGAACATCTCACCAGCCATTAAGCATGGGGTTGGATCAATCATGCTTTGGAGTTGGGTTGCAGCCAATGGCACGGGCATGGTTGCAGCCAATGGCACATTTCACAGGTAGAGGGAAGAATGGATTAAATGAAATTTCAACAAATTATTGATGCAAACATAATACCATATGTAAAAAAACTGAAGCTGAAAAGAGAACGGCATCTACGCATCTACAAATGAGTAATGATCCTAAACACATGGCAAAATCCACAACAGACTACCTCAAAAGGCACAAGCTGAAGGTTTTGCAATGGCCCTCACAGTCCCCTAGTCTGAACAAATTGAAAATCTGTGACTTGACCTCAAAATAGAAGTGCATGAAAGATGACCCAGGAATATCACAGAAATTGAAGAATTTTTCAAGGAAGAATGGATGAGACTCCCTCAAACAAGAACTGAAAGATTATTGTCTTGTTTACAAGCAGTGATACTTGCAAAAGGGGATGCTATTAGATATTAACCATGCAGGATGCCCAAACTTTGGCATTGGCTCATTTTCATTTTTGCAATTTTTAAAATGTAAAAGATGAAAATATATATATTTTTTGCCTAAAATACAAAGGTAATGTGTCATCAGTAACTTTAGGCTGTTTAGAAGTCATTTCATCTTCAACTTGCTTAACTGGTCACAATAACAGTAATTTTGACCAGGGGTGTCCAAACTTTCACATGCCACTGTATAGGCTCCCTGCAATGCTGCACAGGCTCTTGTAGACTCCGTGGGTACATACCGTATTTTTCGCTTTATAAGACGCACTTTTGTTCCCCCAAATTTTGGGGGAAAGTAGGGGGTGCGTCTTATAATCCGAATATACGGGGGAGGGGGTGTATATATATATATGTACTGCAGGGTCCAGGGGAGGTGGGGGCAGCTTTGGAGCGGTGCTGTGAGCTGGTAAAAGCTGCCGAAGGGAGCCTTTGATCTCCTGCTCCCGCTCATATAATATGCACTGCCGCTGTCCATCACCATGGTGCTGAAACCGCACCACGGTGACTGGCTGGGGGAGCGGTGCATATTATAGCTGCCTGCGCCCTCCTTTGATCGCACATGATCCCCTGTGTTAGATATCGCCCCCATGCTGCTGCCCATAGTAAAATAAAAAACTCTTTCCTTACCTCCTCCAGCGCTGATCTCCCGGTGTCTCTGCTGCTGCTGTCATCAGCACTCTGCTGTGCTGATCACATGACCGGCTCTGAGAACCAGGAAGTGGAGGAGGAGCTCAACCACACTGAGGGAGACACGAGGAGGGACAGCGCTGAGAAGGTAAGGAAAGAGTTTATTTTACTAAAAGCAGCAGCATGGAGGCGATATCTAACACAGGGTGATGTGTGCCAGCCACAGGGGGGCCAGTGTGCCAGCCACAGGGGGGCCAGTGTGCCAGCCACAGGGGGCCAGTGTGCCAGCCACAGGGGGCCAGTGTGCCAGCCACAGGGGCCAGTGTGCCAGCCACAGGGTGATGTGTGCCAGCCACAGGGGCCAGCGTGCCAGCCACAGGGTGATGTGTGCCAGCCACAGGGGGGCCAGTGTGCCAGCCACAGGGAGGCCAGTGTGCCAGCCACAGGGGGGCCAGTGTGCCAGCCACAGGGGGCCAGTGTGCCAGCCACAGGGTGATGTGTGCCAGCCACAGGGGGGCCAGTGTGCCAGCCACAGGGGGGCCAGTGTGCCAGCCACAGGGGGGCCAGTGTGCCAGCCACAGGGTGATGTGTGCCAGCCACAGGGGGGCCAGTGTGCCAGCCACAGGGTGATGTGTGCCAGCCACAGGGGGGCCAGTGTGCCAGCCACAGGGGGGCCAGTGTGCCAGCCACAGGGTGATGTGTGCCAGCCACAGGGGGGCCAGTGTGCCAGCCACAGGGTGATGTGTGCCAGCCACTGGGGGCCGTGTGCCAGCCACAGGGTGATGTGTGCCAGCCACAGGGGGGCCAGTGTGCCAGCCACAGGGGGGCCAGTGTGCCAGCCACAGGGTGATGTGTGCCAGCCACAGGGGGCCAGTGTGCCAGCCACAGGGTGATGTGTGCCAGCCACAGGGGCCAGTGTGCCAGCCACAGGGTGATGTGTGCCAGCCACAGGGTGATGTGTGCCAGCCACAGGGTGATGTGTGCCAGCACAAGGGGGCTATATTCAATATAAGGTGGCCATATCCAGATTAAGGGGGCTAATTTTAGGGTGGGGGGGCTATGAGGGACATATACCCTATATGATTTGTTAGACGGACACTGGCATTATAAGACGGACCCCATTTATTAAAAAATTCTCTATTCCTTCACCACATTTGGGGGTGCGTCTTATAATCAGGTGCGTCTTATAAAGCGAAAAATACGGTATATTCTCCTTCAGATGTCATGCTCTATTAATTGAACATGCCAAGATTTTTTCTGTTAGATTTGTTTGGAATTCTAACTGTCTATATAGGCATGTAAGTCATAGGAAGTTGAATAAAATGATACCTTGATATCTGCAATCCAATGTTTCATTCCAGATAAATCCACATTTTTCTTAAATGTAAATGAGCTGTTCAGGACTGTAGGCAGGAAACTTATCTGCATGAGAATCTGTCTTGAGAGATTATTATACATAAAATGGTGCTGTCACGACACAGCTGTCGGGTGACCCGGGACCAGGGGCTCCTTCCCTGTCCCTAACACTAGGGGGAGCCCTCGCTGGCCCTATTCCCTGAGATACTTCTGAAGTTGAAGATGCTGGGGCCGCCACCCTTGCCTTATCTCCTGAGTTAGCCCTCCGTCTGTTCTCTCCCCCACCCAGGGAAGAGGGGCGCTACCGTGCACCACAGTAAACATGGCGACATGAAAGAGGGTTAACAGAAAACACCAGGCATACAAAATATACACTCACATATAACAGAGGAATGCACTTGGGAGTGGAGGAAGGGGAATAAACCAAAGTAGAGGAGAGAAGGGAATTGCCACACTTACAAACCATGCAACAGTCACAGGAAACTTCTCCAGCACTCCTTCTCATATGAACTCCTCTCCTCAGCCATGCTGCAAATGCTAGCTCTGACATGGATTTGAGTCAGGAGCCAAATTATAAAGGGAACAGGAATGGCTAACAGAGCTCAGCTGTGAGCACAGGGTTTTCCAACATGGCCGATTAACCTCTGTTCTGCCAAAAGAAATAAACAACATTAAAATGAAGGAGAGGTGCTTCTTCTCAGTGCAGGAGTAGGAGCAATCAGACAACGCGGTCTTCCGGCTCCTCTCTGTTGCGGAAACCCTGTGATAGGGGCGTTAAAAGTGTGATGTGTAATGGTGCTCTCCTGATCTCACTGCAAAGCTGTGTGTGGTTATACCTGACACATCTACAGGTTTCTCTGAGCTTTAGCTCCCATCTCACAGGCAGACTGGGTTGCAATACAAGAGAGCTGTGAGAGTTGCAGCTGTTTGTTATTAGACAAAGTTCAGTTCTACTGTGCTATGTTAGTTACATGTCTTGCACTGGTAATGCCAGGCTTTACTTAAAATAAGCTTTGGAGGCATAGTATCATACTGATCTGTGTCTGGTCCATACCTGGAACAGCTTATCTACATATAAAAAAGTGGATTTCTCTAGCATAAAAGATCAGATCACAGATATCAAGGTATCACTTTATTCAGCTTCTCAAGACCTACATGTCCATACAGAAGTCTTAAAAGGGTTCATCCTAATGACAGATTCACTTTAAACACTTCTAGAGTCCTATAGTGGATAAAAGATCTCTACCTGAAATATGAAATCAACTTTTTAGCTAGGAGTACCAATAAAATTCACAATGTAACCTACAATACCACTTAAAACAACATTAGTTATTACAGGGGTTGTCTGGTCTAAAATTATAAGTGTGCAGTCACTTTGTGTCACTGCAGACTCATAAATCCCCCCCAGTGCACTCAATGTGCGCTGCGAGAATTAACCGTTTCTGAGCCAAGAACTGCAGACTTATCATTTTAGACTGGGCAACCCCTTTAATCACAAAACAAAGGATCAATCAATGGAAAAGTCTGTGTAAATGTGGCTCAGCACTTCACCATTAACCCGAACAATGTTCATAGTACAAGATACAACATAAGCTATGTTCACAAGTTGCGTTTTTCCTGTGTTTTTTAATGCAAATTAAAAGCTGCTTTTTACAGTACCAACAAAAGCTGTGATTTTTCACAAATCTCAAGCACACATTGTTTTAATTTCTTGACTTAATTGGAAAACTGCTTTTATTTTTCTTAAACTGCAGCATGTCACTTCTTTCAGCTTTTGTACACCATTTTTTTCACCCATAGAAGGGTTAGTTCTCAAGATGCATTTTTGTTGCAGGCAAAACTTGCTCTTTTGGCAGTAAAGAAGATGCTTACAAAAAGCAGGTTTTGCTGCGCATTTTTTGCTGCATTTTTTGGCTGTGTTTTTCAGGATCCCAATGTTCAGCTTTGCTTCGACCACAGAAGCATGAACAATGCAAGGTGTTAGGGCGCCAATGCAAGACATATGTGAAACCATAAAACCATTTTGGACAAAAGGGCAATTTGATCAAATTATTTAGTGGAAAAAGATATTTATGTCTGAAAAAATAGTGACTGTTCTGGACAAAAAGTTCATGAAAAAAATACACAGTTACAAATGTAACAGCGAGTTGAAGTGGTCGGGAATAGTTTACCTAAGATATTCCCTGAGCATTGAGTTGTAGGACACTGTTTACATTCACGCACTGGTCAGCCCTTGGATTGATCAGGTATTGTTCAATGTCACACCTTGGTCAGCCAATGTTTACTTAACACATATCACTAATTTAAGTAAACTATACTAATCCTAACTGACCTTAGGTGAGGAGACAAAGACATTTTGGTTTAAACTTGTGAAAATCACAAAAATAAATGTGTATCACATACTGCTGTACATGCTTTTCATCACCAAAAAGCAGAAAAATCTGATATGTGTTTTTTGCCGCATTTTTACACTTATCATGACTAAGGGTGCCTGGACACCAGAAACACGTTGATAATGCAATATTTTGAACCACCTATGCTGACATTTTTATCCTCTATTTGAAAATGTTCTAGAGAATAAAGAATTTATTTTTTTCACTTCATCGTGGAGCTAGACTATTTTCTCATTGGAACTGTTTCACGCCATGACACTGCGGCTCCGTGATCCGATTCTCAAGATGTCTTTACCGGTGAGTTGGAATTTGTATAATTTTTGCACGTATTCATTGTTTTCTATGGGTGAAAAAACACTGAAAAGATGCTGAAAGTAAAATGCTGCAGTTTTAAAAAACGCAGTAGTTTTCCAATTCAATCAGGGAAAAAAACAAGCAGTGTGTGTATGAGATTTCTGAAATTTCATAGCTTTAACTGGTACTATAAAACACAGTTTAAAATTTACATAAAAAACACGCAGCAAAAACATAACGTGCGAACCTAGCCAAAGGCAGTAAGTGCAAAAAACATTGCAATCAGTTTTTGCTGCGTTTTTAGTGAAAAAAGCATATACAGCAGGATGCGAAACCCAGTCATTTTTGTGAAGATTAAACCAAAATGTCTTGGTCTCCTCACCTGAGAATGTCAATTAGGATTAGTACAGTTTAATTAAATTAGTGATATGTTAAAGTAAGGCTGGAGTCACACTAACCTGCGCAAAATACGGTCCGTAGTTTACTTGCGTAATACGGATGAATGACCACTAAATAGTGCTCCGTAGGTCATCCGTAAGCAAGGTGTGGTCGCGTATTTTGCGCATGTGAGCATCCCTATGTAATCCGTATGGCATCCGTATGGCGAGATTTTCTCGCCGCCTTGCAAAATGGACATATAATGGAGCCCTATGACAGGTTTTACAACAGAAACCAAAGAATAGATATAGACTCATAGAATGCATATATATAGCTATATATATATATATATATATATATATATATGTATTCTATGTGTATATATCTATTCTTTCGTTTCTTTAATAAACCTGTCAGCGTGAGTTTACTGTATCGTGCACTGAATTGCCGGCTTTGCTAAAAGACACCGGGTGCGTATTTCTCGCAAGTCACATGTGTGGTCCGTGTGTAATCCGTATTTTTTGCGCACCCATAGACTTGCATTGGCGTACTACAGCCGTAGTACGCTGACAATCGCAGCATGCTGCGATTGGCACGGAGCCTAGAATACGGATGAGAAATATACGGCTGGTGCGAGGGACCCCATAGAGAATCATTGGTCTTTGTCTAATGCGTGCTTTTAGCGCCTCTCACTCAGCCGTATTCCTCGCCAGTGTCACTCCGGCCTAACATTTCCTGAGCAATTCAAGGTGCACCCATTCGCGAAATTGAACAATACCAGACTAAAGCCCCTGTCACACACAGCGATCTCACTAGTGAGATCGATGCTGAGTCACAAGTTTTGTGATGCAACAGCGATCTCACCAGCAAGATCGCTGTGTGTGACAGCTATCAGCGACCGTCCCCCCTGCCGGGTATCGCTGATCGTTGTTGAAACATATGGACATTTTTGGGGTCGCTGGTCTCCCGCTGGCCAGCACGCATCGCTGCGTGTGACAGGCGGGAGACCAGCGACCAGGAGCTGGTAACCAAGGTACACATCGGGATTCTAAGGGGCGCACGGCGCCTAGAAACCCGATGTGTACCTTAGTTACCAGCGCGCTGATGCAGGATGCAGGGAGCTGGTAACCAAGGTACACATTGGGCTTCTAAGTGCATCACGCCCCTTAGAAACCTGATGTGTACCTTGGTTACCAGCTCCCTGTATCAGCGCGCTGGTAACTAAGATACACTGTGGGTAACTAAGCGACGTGCGTCGCTTGTTACCTGCGTGTCACTGGTCCTGATCGCTGGTGAGCTGCCAAACAGATCATGTAGCGACACACCAGCGATCCTGACAAGGTGATATCGTTGTCGGGATCGCTGGTGAGTCACTATGTGTGACGGGCCCCTAACTCAAGGGCCAACCAAAGTGTGAAAGTAAACATTGTCTTTTCTACAAAATGCACTCCCAATGTCTTAGGAAATATATTCCAGACCAACTCAACTTCCTCAGTTTTTGTTACATTTGTAATTGTGTATTTTTTCATGAACTCTTTAAGTTTTTGTTCAGAATAGTTACTATTTTTCAGACATAAAAATCTTTTTCCACTAAGTAACTTAATCAAATAGCCCTTTTTTTTTTCAAAAATTGCTTTATGGTGTCACATATGTCCTGCAATGGTGCCCTAACAACTTGCATTGTTCATGATTGAATGGTGGAAGCAAAGCTAAACTTTGGGATCCTGAAGAAAAAAAAAGCAGAAAAAAACCAACAAAACCTGCTTTTTGTCTGCAGCTTTTCTACTGCCAAGAGATCAGGTTTTGGCTGCAGAAAAAAAAGCAGAAAAAAAGCAACATGTGAACATAGCCTAAGGCTATGTGCGCACGCTGCAGATTTGCCTGTGGAAATTTCTGAGCGGATTCTGCATCTCTTGGCAGAAAATGCAGTGGAAATTCTGCGCGTTTTTTGTGTGGATTTCATGTGGTTTTGATGCGGATTGACATGCGGATTTGGATGTGACTTTGCCAGCCCAATAAAGATGCACTACTGTAAAAAAAAATAAAAAATTGCCCTTTTCAAGTCCTACATTCATTGTTGATGTGTTTCAATCAAGATTGACTCTATTTTTGATTCTCTGCCCACACACTCTTCCTCCTTCAGATATATTTGCATTTTAAAAATCCGGTGCGTTTTTTCCACCAAATCTGCAAACATTTTTACACCTGCGGATTTGTTGTGGATTTGAGTGCCTCAATGGGATAAAAACGCAGATATGCAAAAAGAATTGACATGCTGCGGAAAATAAAACGCTGCGAATCAGGATGGAATTTTCCGCAGCATGTGCACACCAACTCTCTTGCTTGAGCAATCATTTGCGGATTTGGTGCAATTCCATGCAGAAAAAAACGCTGCTGATCCGCAAAGTGCACACACAGCCTTAGGCCGGGGTCAGACTTGAGAAATAGAGAGAAACTCGAAAGAGTCTTGCATCTTAATACCTGGCACTGCCGCCGGCACTCGGGACCGGTGCCCTCAGCTGCATAGAAATACATGCACCCGGTCCCGAGTGCCGACGGCAGTTTCAGGTATTAAGATGCGAGACTCGTGCGAGTTTCTCGGAAGTCTGACCCCGGCATTATAGGGAGTGTTGCTCAGTAGTGTTTTGTTTGATATATTAACTCATAAAAAGAAACACAAATCAATTGTCCCAAAATATAAACTTTTTACAAAAGTTCTATTTATAGTTGAAAGATAAATAAAAATTGAATTAACAAGGGACAGTGTGTTGCGCATAGCTTAGTGTGGAATATCATAAACTGTAAATTAATCACATTATCACATAAGATATACTGTATATGGATAATCAAAAATTCATGGTACAAGTCTATCATAACAGCATAAGCCCCCAAAATCAATCATTACAACTCCTTTACCCACATGTGCATTTAAACATGGTTACTGACCAAACAAAATGTTTCCTAACCAAGTGCTGAACAATACCCAGCACCCACATGTGCATTTCATTTCTGCTTTGTCAGGGGCAATGTAATGAATCAGGGTATGTGCACATGTTGCGGATTTTTCCGTGCGGATTTGCCTAAATCCGCAGGTAAAATGACCTGCGTTTTACCTGCAGATTTAGTGCGGATTAGCCTGCGGCTTTCCCCTGCGTTTTGATACCTGTGGATTCCTATAATGGAGCAGGTGTCAAAACGCTGCGGATCCGCACAAAAGAACTGACATGCTGAGAATTTAAATCCACAGAAAATCCACGTGGAAAAATCCACAGCATGTGCACAGCGTTTTCTATTTCTCATAGACTTTAATGGTACTGTACAACACAGCAGAATCTGCTGGGATCCACAGGGCTAAATCCGCTGCGGATCCGAAGCACAATCCGCAACGTGTGCACATACCCTCATTGTTGAGAAGTCTCATTAAATCTGGGATCAAGAAAACACTGATTGGGGAGGTCTTGTAAATACATTCATAAAGAAGATCTGCTGCCGATTTTGCAATACAACCTGCATACACTAGTAATAATAATAATAATAATAATAATAATAATAATAATAATAATTTTATTTCTATAGCAACAACATATTTCACAGCATGTTACATTTTAGAGGGGACTTGTACAGACAATAAAAGACATTACAGAATAACAATAATCACATAAATCAGATTCTGTGAGGAATGATGGACCTGCTCGCAAGCTTACAATCTATGAGTATACCTTATGAGACAGTACTTTGACAACTCATGCTAAAATAGCTGTATAATCTTTTTAAAAGTTTCAACTCAGTCTCCACCCACATAGCAAGATACACAGCACCTCAGAGAACCTCCTCCTTGCTGATGCTGAGATCTCACACTGCTGGGGACAAGCTTCAGCAGTTAGTCATACTGGGTGGGCTAAGATGGAATACACTTGGACTGATGATGAACTCTCTATTAGCTGGACTCAAGGTTCATTTTACTATTAGGATTATACAGCCATTCTGACATGCATTTTCAAAGCAAGTACACCAATCACATCATCTCATTAGGGTATGTGCACACTTTGCGGTTTCTGCTGCGTTTCCGCAGCGGTTTTGGCTCTGCAGAAACGCAGCAGATTCTGCTGCGTTGTACAGTACCTTTATTTCCTATGGAAATTAAAAAAAGCTGTGCACATGCTAAGATGGAATACACTTGGACTGATGATGAACTCTCTATTAGCTGGACTCAAGGTTCATTTTACTATTAGGATTATACAGCCATTCTGACATGCATTTTCAAAGCAAGTACACCAATCACATCATCTCATTAGGGTATGTGCACACTTTGCGGTTTCTGCTGCGTTTCCGCAGCGGTTTTGGCTCTGCAGAAACGCAGCAGATTCTGCTGCATTGTACAGTACCTTTATTTCCTATGGAAATTAAAAAAAGCTGTGCACATGCTGTGCACACGCTGCAGTTTTACACCTCATCCATTATGAGGTGTAAAACCGCAGGGCAAAACCGCAGGCAAAACCGCAGATAAACCGCAGGACTTTGTCCTGCGGATTTACCTGCGGTTTTCTCTACAAAATCCGCAGAGACAAAAAACTATGTGTGCACATACCCTAAGTCTGTATTGTGAAACCTGACAGTAGATCTAATTCAATACTGCATTGAATTATATATGGTAATTACAATGTTATGAATAATTTTTAGTTGGAAAGTTCAGACATTTTTTTGTTTGGTGAATTATAGGATTAATTGTGAACTGTGCCACAATACTGTAAACTATATGCACTAAATTAAATACAACATGCACACTTACCTGTATCTATGAATGATGGCATTAAAGAGTCGCCCATCTCGCCAGCATGTGGTAAAGTTTTCACAGCGAATTCCACTGTAGCCTTCAGCAGCTTGCTGTGTCCAAAGAAGAAGCTTCTCTTTGGCTGACATATCCTCTGACTCTCCAGAAACATGAATGTCAGAAATCTGAAAAGAGTAAGGTACAACTTTTATCTTGTTGAGTATACTACCACCAGTCAATATATACTTGGGGTATCAAAAGTATTTAAATGGAGTTGTCCCACCCTGGGGAAATATTTCAGAAGGCACTGGAGATTACTGGATCCTAACAGTGTGAATAATACACATTATTGGGATTTTCCGCTGCTTGATGGTTTGAGCAACTATTACATGATTGCACGAACGAGGTCACGTGCAACTAGATTTGTATCTGCTTCCCTTGACAGAAGCGATGAGAAGCAATGAGAACCTTCTGCAATGCATACTTGAAGTCACATGACAACTAATTTAACTGGCAAACAGCGCTAAATCCCTACAACTGATATACTATCCCAGTCGAATCCTAAGGGCTGAAAACAGTGGCCCACAGGCCACACCATACTCTCTCCCGCCAGCCGCCGCTTGCTCCTCAACATCACTGCTACCTTCATGCATTCAGCAAGGAATATACAGAGCTGCTGGCTCGATTATCCACCAATTAGCGTATGCGACTGAGACAGCAGGAACTGGGGGAACGAGAGCAAAGTGGAGTATGTGTTATTTTTCAGGGAGGCTATACGGGGGCTCATAGCCTATATATATATATAAAGGCTATGTGAGGGTTCATACTGCATTTAGCAGGCTATGTGGGGGATTATACTGTATATAAAAAGCTATGTGGGGGTTCATACTGTATTTAGGAGGCTATGTTGGGGCTTATACTGTATATATGGGGCTATGTGAGGGCTCATATTGCATATAGAGGGGTTATCTGGGGGATCACACTATACATAGAGAAGTTATGTGGGGGCTTATACTGTATATAGGGGACTATGAGAACTAATACTGTATGAGGGGGTTATGTGGGGTCTGACACTGTATAGACAGACTATGCGAGTGCTCACACTCTATATTGGGGCTGTGTGTGGGCTTACACTGTATACAAGGGAGCGGTGTGTGGGCTCATACTATATATAGAGGGTTTCCAGCCTACTTAATTCTGCTCAATATTAAGTGACACAATTATCTTATTGCAGTATTAATTGTAACTAATATGTTAATATTAATATTGAGCATAATTAAATTCGGCATATAGATTCGTCCATCCACAATAACCCAGTCTCTCATGTGGCCCTCGGGAATATAAATTGCCCACTTCTGCTATCGACAATAACCAATCCATTTTGGGCCAGGCTAATTCATCTTACCAACAGACATTAACTGGACAGATAATATGATATTATTAAACTTAATACTGTCGCAAACTTGGTGTCTACCATAGCAAAAAAAACTTTACTGTTCATTTTTTGTAAAAACCCATACATATAGCATATATCACATCCCACAGCACTTCATAAGCATCATTGCAGAAAGTGCAACAACTACGACTATTAGGGTCTTATTCAAATCTCCGATTTTGGTGCAGAATGTCCATGTTCTTGTGACATCAGCCTTTTGAAAGCCACTGTATACTATTGTGTACAATAAAAACTCTGAAATAGCCCTCTAAAGTCCCAAAGAAGACTCTAAACAGGGTTGTCCAGTACTATAAAATGTTTTGCTACCTAACCATCTACAGCAACGCAGCATGTCTGTAATACACAGAAATTTCATTTGAAAAGAAAACCCATACATCTGGCAAAACTTTCTATTTTATATGCGATGGAGATGGAGGAGAGAGAATAAAGGAGGAAGGTGATTTGGTGAGATGTAGACTAGCCTGTAATAGTATATAACACAATTACGGTAAATGTAGCATCATTGTTGCTAGGAAATACCCAACATGATGGTCCTAAAAAGGAATCAAGTACTTGAGGGCATGTAAAGGGGTTTTGCTTCAAAACATGAGGGGGGAATTTATTAACCCAACATGTTATGGTGGTGCCAGCTGTGTGCCTAGAACAGATAACTTTAATCCCTGGTGGTCAACCACTAAGATGCCGCTGTCAGTCACGGATTAGATCTAGGGATGGTGGTTGGGAAAGCGCAAAATCCATGCTCTTGCCACATCAGCCACATTTACCAGGCACCAGTGTGTTAAGGCCGCGGTTGCAGCTGAGCAGCGCAAGCATTGCTCTGCTAAAACATAGGTCTGCTGACTCTTGTATTCTTGCTACCTTTTGTTTTGTTCTTGCATTTCGGTAGTTAAATTCTATTAGGTGTCTTCTGAGGGCAGGGCTGGGGCTCCTTTCTATTTAAACCGCCTGCAGTCAGTCCATGGCTGCCAGTTATAGCCGTTTCTGCAGTAGTATTAGTGACTCTTCTGTTATTGACCCCGGCCTGATCTCCCCTCTTTCCGATCGATCCTGCCTCTTTTTTGGATTCCCTAGTCATGATGTGGCTTTCCTGGCTTCCCTTTGCTTGCCAGTCCTATTGGCCGGCAATCCAGCACTACTGCCCTTAATGCCAATTTTGTTAGTGTTTAGAATGCTAATACACTTGTGTATGGAGGAGGCCTAAAGCCGTACTTACAAATACTTAATGTTACACACTTTCATTTTATAGCAAAACAGTATATATAATAATCTTAATGCAAACCTGCACTGGAACAAGAAGTAACCATAAGGATTTCTTTGTAGCATTTACATTATAGATAAAAACATAAAAAAATTGCAGTGCAGCACTATCTATTAGCCAGTACAACTATCAACACCGATCGTTCGCACGGTCACATATAGCATTGGGTTACTGCTCAGACAGTAGGCAGTACTACCAACTGCCCTTGTAATGACTTCTTCGGTATGCCCAAGGACACTGCTCAGTCACAATAGCAGTGTCGGTGTGTATTGACCTTTACATTTCAGTTCAGCCTAAAACTCCATGTCTGTTACTAACCACACAGCTCCGTGTGTCCTACACAAGTGCCCTAAATACCAGAGTTCAGCTGCTGGCAGCTATTCCTGTGCAACTGTGAAGGTCTTAGGCATAAGATTTACTAGTTTGCAGTAGCTTTATTATGATCTCGGGAGCTTGTGTTAACCATTTATCATGCTGTTACTCAGTAAACATTTGGAACAGACATGCATTCAAGATGTGGCACAGGAGAAGCAGATTATTGGCACTCGTTCTAGTTACCTGGCAAGCCGGGGAGGGAGCACAGTGCACCTGCTCATCTTTTGGCACGTGAGATGGAGATATGGCATATGAAGGCCTCGCAATCTCACCAGCTGTGAAGTACCTGGCATACACAACACAATCACTGCTCTTCACTTTTGTCACCCCCTCCACATCACTTTTGCTTCGTTCTTCAAAAAAGCAACTTGTCCGAGTTTTCCATTGTGCAGTCACGCGGTCAATGGACGACAGGCTAGAAGCCTTTCTCTGAGGACAGACATCCGCATAAGGAAGGAATGTTAATTTATTTGGAATGTTTGGGAAAGAAAGTTGTCTGGTCACAGCAAAGTTATCCAGAGGAATAACTGCCTTTTGTGCAGTCGGCTTAGTGTGTCGATCACAGTGAAATATCACAGCACTGTCCTCGGCTGAGGATCTACTGCTGGAGCCATGCTCGGGGGACCTCTGTCCATCACTGGTACCTCTGGGGTAAGCACCAGACACCACTAAATCCTCAGGGTTACATCCATCTTCTGTCTTCTCCACAACATCATTTGTGGCTTCAGCTCCGTCACAAGTCTCTGGCTCTTTCCTTTTGTCGGATTTTCTTCTTTTGAAAAACTTTCTTCCTGAAGAATTCTTAGCAGGAGTGAAAGGAGCCTTTGCTGGATCAATATAGCACTCCTCCTTCTCAGCTCGCACACATCCACAGACATTGCCCATTTGTAGAAGAGTCAGATCACATCTCACTGTACCAAATGGTACAAAGAATGTATTCCGAATCTCAGACACGGAGCAGCAAAGTCAGACAAGCATCCTGATTCTTCCCAGAGATCACTCCCTAGCTCTGCTGGAAGCAGCCATGTTGGTAGCTGAGAAATGCACACGTAATAAATGTCATGGCAGTGTGCCCAGCCCAGGCCTGTGTCTGATTAGACGCTGACTTATTTCTGGCCACCAATCCTCTTAGACAAACATATAATTGCCTGTGTGCTAAAGTATGAGGTACGACAGATTAGCCGTCACAGGCAGGGCACAAGCCGCATGTGACTGAGAAGTGCCACATACATCTCACTTCATGCACTTAATGCGCCGATGTCACAGAGAATGACTCATATTAACCTTTGGAACCATTACCTGGAGTTACCGGGAACAAATAAAACAGAAAATGAGGTAAATGACTTATGTTTATAAGTTATGGGGGATGGGAACATAATCTCCAAATGACACCTCTGTGAATAAAAATGGAAGCAGGGTAGTCTGATGGTGAGGGAAAGGGAAAACGTTAGGCTGGAGGGATACACAGACATTCTTTGGGGGCATTTTGTGTTTCTAAACAATGCTCCTTTCTTTGTGGGGCATTGGGGGAGGATTACTGTTGTTTTCCTTTTAGGGTCAGTAGCATTACTGTCAGTTCTAGGAGGTTTTCCCATAGGCTACTCTATAAGCTTTAGGATAATATAAAAAAATTGTACGTTACTAAATGGAAAGAAAAATAATGCTAAAAATGCAAAGGCAAAACACTTTAAATTCATGGTGTTGGCTTTCTTTTTTTTTTTTACTAGTATTCAAAAATTTATAAAAGTGTGCCCCACTGAACAACTTCTATGCAAATTGAATATGATGGCCTATTCTGAGAAACCGAATTTGAATTTTGGAAGATTAATTTACCCATCACTATTCTCTACCTGTACCGTGGTCTGTAATAATACATACCTGTGCTTCATGTACTGTACTGCTATCTACCTGCACTACATGTACTGTACTGTTCTCTAATTGTACATTATTGCTCTCCATCTGTGCTACATTTACTATACTATTGTTTTCCCTGTAAAACTTGTATTTTACTGCTATTTAATATTGTACTGCACATACAGTAGTTGCAGTGCATTCTACCTATACTACATGTACTGTACTGCTTTTTACCTTTATTCCATGCAATATTTACAATCACTACTATAGGAACTTTACAGATGTCTAAGGGTATGTGCACACGCTGCGGATTCTGCTGCGTTTCCGCAGCGTTTTTGGCTCTGCAGAAACGCAGCAGATTTTGCTGCGTTGTACAGTACCTTTATTTCCTATGGAAATAAAAAAAAGCTGTGCACATGCTGCGGATTTTTCCGCGCGGTTTTGCTGCGGTTTACAATTCGCAGCATGTCAATTGTTTGGTGCAGAAACGCTGCGGTTTTACACCTCATCCATTATGAGGTGTAAAACCGCAGAAAAAACGCAGATAATCCGCAGATAATCCGCAGAAAAACCGCAGCACTTTGTCCTGCGGATTTCCTGCGGTTTTCTCTACAAAATCCGCAGAGACTAAAAACTACGTGGGAACATACCCTAACTGTGCTTCATTTACTACAGTGCACTCCACCTATACCAAGTTTTTCTTATTTCAGTGCTACATGTACTATGCTGATTTTTTTTAACCTGCACTACATATACTGTACTCATAATGAATGCTATATTACTGCACAAAGGGTACTGTACTGCTTTCTAAGAGTATGTGCTCACAATCAGTAAAAACCCTGTGGGTTGGACGCTGCGTACCTGTGCAGCGGCCAACTCGCAGCATCAGCTGTTACAGCATATTGGATGGGATTTCAAGAGACACCTGCGGCTCACCTGCAGGCGTCACCCATAAAATGTATTGGATGCAGTGAATCTGCATGGTTCAATGTACATGTCGATTCCCTTGCGTTCAATAGATAGCAGCGCTTTGGAGGCAGGAAACATGCACTGCATCCTTTTTTAATAATATACACTGTTTACACCATCCAGGATTGTGTATATAACCTCCTGCCACCAACCAAGAAAAATATTTACAACAACTTTCAACAATTCTTTTTAACATTTTAACTTAGAGGGAATCTGTCACTGCTCCATCTAAGAGCAGCATGATATACGGAAAAAGACCTGATTGCAGTGATGTGTCACTTACCGGGACTGCATGCTGTCATTTTGATAAAATTACTGTTTTATCTGCTACAAATCTACTAGTTCTCTGAATGTTGAGCTCTGTATAACCCGCCCACACCACTGATTGACATCTTACTGTGGACACTGTGCATAGGCAGAAAGCTGCCAATCAGTGGTGGGGGCAGGGTTAGACAGAGCTCATGAATATGATTTACTACCTAGCAGATGGTTTACTAATCCCACAGTGATAATCTCCTGCTGCTAAAACAGTAATTTTATCAAAGCTACAGTAAGCAGCCCAGTAAGTGACACATTGTTGGAATCAGATTATCTACCCCTACATTATGCTTCTCTCAGACTAGATGGCAAAAATCTGGAGACAAATCCCCTTTAATACTGAATTTGATTTGAAGTGCTCTTATAAAGACAGTAACAAAACTATAATCTGATATTATTCCTGGCAACAGCAACATATCTAGTGTGAAACAATAAAGGAAGAATCGCTCATTACTTAGGAAACAATTTTATAGTGACATGCTGAAGGTGAGACCTAATTTTAGCGCCTTCTCCATACATTAGACAGAAGAGAGACAGAAGTGAGCAGGTGGCTTCTATTTCAGAAAGTCAATCTTATTGCTATGGCATTGGTAAATAGAAATCATAGCTCAAGCGGAACATATATTCAGCTTGTTATTTTAATAAGCAGAGCAAAATGTTCTACATGTCACTTATATAGAGAATATCAATATTTTAATTTCCTGGAATATGCCACAGCGTGTGAGATTTCACCAGGAAAGCTTATGATCCAAAGCAGTCTAACAAAACCCTAGCCACACTGTCCAGGCTCTTTAAGACCCAACTGTATGTCTAAACCCTAAGGGTAAGTTCACACTGGGCATTTCTCTGCATTTTTTTCTGCAGCAAAACCTGATTTCCTGGCAGGAAAGAACCTGCGGCAAAAATGCATGTTTTGGTGCGTTTTTGTTGCATTTTTTTTCATGCGCTTTAGGGGCTAACTTGTATTTCTTTCTGCATGCTAATAAAGTTGAGTGCTCTCAGAGGAAAAAAAAATTACTTACTGTAGAACCGTACCTCTAAATCCTTTGAAAAGCCGGCAATTCATATGCCATGTACAGTAAAATCCCACTGACAGGTTAGAATAGAATAAATAGATACATATACACACAGCTCCGGCAAAAATTTAGAGACCACTGCACAATTTTCAGTTCGTCTGATTTTTCTCTTTATTTTTGAGTAAAATGTAAATGTCTTTTATTCTATAAACTACTGACAACATGTCTTCACATTTCCAGACACTAAATTTTGTATTTATTTTCAGAAAATGAGAAATGGTCAAAATAACAAAAAAATGCAGTGCTTGCAGACCTCAAATGATGCTAAGAAAACAAATTCATAATAATTTAGAAACAACAATACTAATGTTTTAACTCAGGAAGAGTTCAGAAATCAATATTTTGCGGAATAACCATGATTTTTAATCACAGCTTTCATGCGTCTTGGCATGCTTTCCACCAGTATTTCACACTGCTTTTGGGTGACCTTATGCCACTCCTGGTACAAAAAATAAAGCAGTTCTTCTTTGTTTGATCACTTATGACTATCCATCTTCCTCTTGATTACATTCCAGGGGTTTTCAATGGGGTGTAGGTCTGGAGATTGGGCTGGCCATGACAGGGATTTGATGTGGTGGTCCTTCATTCACACATTGATTGACCTAGCTGTGTGGCATGGAGCATTGTCCTGCTGGAAAAACCAGTCAGCAGAGTTAGGGAACATTGCCTGATCAGAAGGAATCAACTGTTTTTCCAGGATAACTTTGTATGTGGCTTGATTCATACGTCCTTCGCAAAGATTAACCTGCCCAATTCCAGCCTTGCTGAAGCATCCCAAGATGCCATCTTAGAAATTTTAGGGATGGAGGCAACATGACACTCACTATATCCGTCTGCTAGTAAAGCCAGAAATGAGCCCTTCTTTTCCTCACTCAAGACTTTTCTTTTCAACTCCTTTGCCATGGTTAAAAGTTATTTTGTCATTCCTATTACTTCTGGGATATTACTAGCGCTTGTTTTGCCATCCAGCTTGTCCTATTGCAAGAGCATTTGTGAACACCACAGCAGGGGTTTTTTTTATACTTTCCTTCCTTAACCCCTTAAGCCCCAAGGGAGGTTTGCACGTTCATGACCGGGCCAATTTTTACAATTCCGACCACTGTCCTTTTATGAGGTAATAACTCTGAAACGCTTTCATGGATCCCGGTGATTCTGACATAGTTTTCTCGTGACATATTGTACTTCATGTTAGTGGTAAAATTTCATTCATATAACTTGCGTTTATTTGTGAAAAAAATGGAAATTTGGCGAAAATTTTGAAAATTTCGCAATTTTCCAAATTTGAATTTTTATGCCCTTAAATCACAGAGATACGGCACACAAAAAACTTAATAAGTAACATTTCCCACATGTTTACTTTACATCAGCACAATTTTGGAACCAAAATTTTTTTTTGTTAGGACGTTACAAGGGTTAAAAATTGACCAGCGATTTCTCATTTTTGCGACACCATTTTATTTTTACGGACCACATCACATTTGAAGCCATTTTGAGGGGTCTATATGATAGAACATACCCAAAAGTGATACCATTCTAAAAACTGCACCCCTTAAGGTGCTCAAAACCACATTCAAGAAGTTTATTAACCCTTTAGGTGCGTCACAGGAATTTTTTGAATATTTAAAAAAAATGAACATTTAACTTTTTTTCACAAAAAAAATACTTCAGGTTCAATTTTTTTTATTTTACCAAGGGTAACAGGAGAAATTGAACTGCAAAAGTTATTGTGCAATTTGTCCTGAGTACGCTGATACCTGATATGTGGGGGGAACCACTGTTTCGGCGAATGGCAGAGCTCAGAATGGAAGGAGCGCCGTTTGCCGTTTTCAATGCAAAATTGGCTGGAATTCAGATCTGGCGCCATGTCACGTTTGGAGAGCCCCTGATGTACCTAAACAGTGGAAACCCCCCACTAGTGACCCCATTTTGGAAACTAAACCCCTCCAAGGAACTTATCTAGAAATGTGGTGAGAACTTTGAACCCACAAGGGCTTCACAGAAGTTTATAAAGTACAGTGGTACAATTAAAAAATCATAATTTTTCCACAAAAATGATCTTTTCACCCTCAATTCTTATTTTTCCAAGGGTACCAGGACCCTAAGGTTATTGTGCAATTTGTCCTGAGTACGCTGATACCCCACATGTGGGTGTAAATGACTATTTGGGCGCATGGCAGAGCTCGGAAGGGAAGCAGCGCCATTTGACGTTTTTGGCTGGAATTGAGATCGGACACCATGTCGCGATTGGAAAACCCCTGATGTACCAAAACAGTGGAAACCCCCCACAAATGACACCATTTTGGAAACTAGACCCCCAAGGAACTTATCTAGATGTATGGTGAGAACTTTTAACCCCCAAGGGCTTCACAGAAGTTTATAACATACAGCCGTACAATTAAAAAATCATATTTTTTCCACAATCATCTTTTCACCCTCAATTCTAATTTTTCCAAGGGTAACAGGACCCTAAAAGATATTGTGCAATTTGTCCTGAGCGCGCTGTTACCCCACATGTGGGGGTAAACCACTATTTGGGCACATGGCAGAGCTTGGTAGGGAAGCAGCGCCATTTGACGTTTTTGGCTGGAATTGAGATCGGACACCATGTCACGTTTGGAAAGCCCCTGATGTACCAAAACAGTAGAAACCCCCCAGAAATGACACCATTTTGGAAACTAGACCCCCCAAAGAACTTATCTAGATGTGTGGTGAGCACTTTGAAGCCTCCAGTGCTTCACAGAAGTTTATAACGCCCGGGCGTGAAAATAAAAAAATCATATTTTTTCCACAAACATGATCTTTTAGTCACCAATTTCTTTATTTTTCCAAGGGTACAAGGAGAAATTGGACCCCAAAAGTTGTTGTCCAATTTGTCCTGAGTACGCTGATACCTCATATGTGGGAGAAAACTACTGTGTGGGCACACGTCGGGGCTCGGAAGGGAAGTAGTGACGTTTTGGAATGCAGACTTTGATGGAATGGTCTGCGAGTGTCATGTTGCTTTTGGAGAGCCCCTGATGTACCTAAACAGTGGAAACCCCCCACAAATGACCCCATTTTGGAAACTAGACCCCCTAAGGAACTTATCTAGATGTGTGGTGAGCACTTTGAACCCCCAAGGGCTTCACAGAAGTTTATAATGCCCAGGCATGAAAATAAAAAAATCGTATTTTTTCCACAAACATGATCAATTAGTCTCCAATTTTTTTATTTTCCCAAGGGTAACAGAAGAAATTGGACCCCAAAAGTTGTTGTGAAATTTGTCCCGAGTACCCTGATACCTCATATGTGGGAGAAAACTACTGTATGGGCACACGTCGGGGCTCGGAAGGGAAGTAGTGACGTCCTGGAATGCAGACTTTGATGGACTGGTCTGCGGGTATCATGTGCATTTGGAGAGCCCCTGATGTACCTAAACCATTGAAACTCCCCACAAGTGACCCCATTTTGAAAACAAGACCCCCCACGGAATTTATCTAGATGTGTGGTGAGCACTTTGAACCCCCAAGTGCTTCACAGAAGTTTATAACGCCTGGGCGTGAAAATAAAAAAATCATTTTTTTCCACAAAAATGATATTTTTGCCCCCAATTTTTTATTTTCCTAAGGGTAACAGGACAAATTGGACCCCAGAAGTTGTTTTGCAATTTGTCCTGAGTATGCTGATACCCTACATGTGGGGGTAAAACACTGTTTGGGCGCATGGCAGAGCTTGGAAGGGAAAGAGCACCATTTGACTTTTTCAACGCAGAATTGGCTGGAATTGAGATCAGACGCCATGTTGCATTTGGAGAGCCCCTGATGTGCCCAAACAGTGGAAACCCCCTAATTATAAGTCCAACCCTAACCTCAACACACCCCTAACCATAATCTCAGCCCTAACCCTAGCCCTAACCATAACCCTAGCCCTGGCCCTAACCCTAGCCCTAACGGAAAAATGGAAATAAATACATTTTATTTTAGTTTTATTATTTTTCCCTAACTAAGGGGGTGATAACGGGGGGTTTGATTTACTATTTATGGCGGTTTTTATGTTTGGCAGCTGTCACACGCTAAAAGACGCTTTTTATTGTAAAAATAGTTTTTGCATCACCACATATTGAGAGCTATAATTTTTCCGTATTTTGACCCACCGAGTCATGTGAGGTCTTCTTTGCGGGACGAGTTGAGGTTTTTATTGGTACCATTTTCGGGCACGTGACATTTTTTGATCGCTTTTTATTCCGATTTTTGGGCCGCAGAATGAACAAAAACCAGCGTTTCATGAATTTCTTTTGGGGGGGTGCGTTTACACCGTTCCGCGTGCGGTAAAATTGATAAAGCGGTTTTATTCTTCGGGTCAGTACGGTTACAGCGATACCTCATTTAGGTTTTTGTTTATGTTTTGGCGGTTTTATGCAATGAAAACTATTTTACATAAAAAATAATTATTTTTGCATCGCTTTATTCTGCGAGCTATAACTTTTTTATTTTTTTGCGGATGACGCTGTATGGCAGCTCCCTTTTGGCGGGACAAGCTGACGTTTTCAGCGGTACCATGGATATTTATATGCGTCTTTTTGATCGCGCGTTATTGCACTTTTTGTTCGGTGGTATGATAATAAATCATTATTTTTTGCTTAGTTTTTTATTTTTATTTTTTAAGGGGTTCACTAAAGGGGTTAACTAATGGGACAGTGTTATAGGGCAGGTCGTTACGGACGCGGCGATACTAAATATGTGTACTTTTATTGTTTTTTTTTCCAAAAAATGAATTTATTGGGGAATTTTTTTTTTATTTTTTTTTTACTAATTTATTTGGCGATTTTTTTAAAATTATTTTTACACTTTTTTTTTTTAACTTTATTACATTGTCCCAGTTGGGACATCACTGTCCTGTGACAGATCGCTGATCTGTCACATCACAGATCACTGTGACAGATCAGCGATCTGTCACAGGCATAGACGCAGACTTCCTCATGCCTGCGCTTTGCAGGCACTGAGGAAGCCAGCTCCCTACAGGCCCCCGAAGGTCCCCGTCGCCATCTTGGATCCGGGGGCCCGTAGGGAAAGAGCCCCCCGCAGCAGCGCTGCACATTGCGCTGCCGTGGGGGGCTCAGGGAAGCACGAAGGGATCCCCCTCCCTGCCGATGCTTCCCTTTAACCCCCGGTACACCGCGATCGTGTTTGATCGCGGTGTACAAGGGGTTAACGTGTCGGGGGCGGTCCGTGACCACCCCTGACACATTGTGCCGGGTGTCAGCTGTGATTATCACAGCTGACACCCGGCAGCGATCAACGGCGCTCACCACGTGGGCGCCGCTGATCGTCGCTATGACGTACTATCCCGTCCCTGGGAATTAAGTCCCAGGGCACATGGACGGGATAGTACGTCATATGGCAGAAAGGGGTTAAATAAGATTTGGTTCAGTTGATCACCTAATCAGAAGCACATTAAGTAGAATGAGGTGTCCTCTGGTTGGAATTCAACTGACACTGGAATGGAATAACTGTCAGAAAGGTAGAGAAGCTGATTTTTATAAAACTGTGCAGTGGCCTCTTAATTTTTGCCAGAGCTGTATATACACATAGAATACATAGATATATAGATGTCAGTGACACACACACATATATATATATGTATATACTGTATATTACATAGATAGATTGAAGAAAAACCGGCAATTCTTGTGCCGTGTACTGTAAAATCACAGCAGTAGGCCAAGAGGATAGAAGTAATGGATTACACACAGTATATGCATATAGAACAGACAGATATATAGTTATCAGGGACATATACAATTAGTACCTGATAACTAGTACAGTGTGTATGAAGCTTACTGTACATGTATTTAATTATTAAAAGACTATTTTTCAGAAAAAAATGGTGTGGCTCCTGCGCATATTTTTCGTAACCAGCAGAGGGAAAGCCGAAGACTAGTGCAGATGTTTATAGCCTGGGAAGGGGGTAATACCCATTGAGCTTCCCAGGCCATTAATATCAGCTCACAGCTGTGTACCTAGCCGTTATTGGCTATTAAAATGGGGAACCCTAAAAAAAGACATAGGGTCCCCCCTCTAATTAATAACCAGCAAAGACTATGCAGACAGCTGCGTGCTGATATTAATAGCCTAGGAAGGAGCCAATTCTGACTTGCGCTCTAGCGGTGGCAAGTGGGGTGATAGTTGGGGGCTGTTGATGTCACCTTTGTATTGTCAGGTGACATCAAGCCCCGAGGATAGTAATGGAGAGGCGTCAATAAGATGCCTCCTTTACTAACCCCATAGTAACATTGTAAGAAAACAGACACCAAGAAAAAAAATCCTTTAATTGAAAGAATGACAGACTCACTTAATAATCTTAATTAAACCATACTTACGACCTCGCCTAATTCCAAGGAAGCCCCCGTTCTCCTGTAGTAAACCAAAAATAAAAAACAACAATATCCTTCACCTATCTGTCGTTCTGTCCCACGCCGTAATCCATGTCTGGGGGATAAATAGTTTTCATCCTGGACGGTGGCAAGATGCGACCATCCAGGCTGAGAACCACTGGTGAATGAGCTGCTGCGAGCGCAGCCTAAGATGTCACTGAGGCTGCATTTCCAGCCGGGCTGAACTGAGGTGACCTCGGTGCAGAGGCGATTTCACCGGGAGAATTTCACTGCGGTAAATTTGAACTGCAGTGAACTCGCCTCGGCACCGTACGAATTTCTCACGGTGCTAGGGGGAATCACCGAGGTCACTGCAGTTCAGCCCAGATAGGAACAGAGCCTCAGTGACAGGAGGTAACTTCGATGATGTCACCGACGGTCACTGACGCTGCTCTCCCAGCAGCTCATTCACCATTGGTTCTCAGCCTGGATATTCATATCTTGGCATCATCCAGGTTTATTTCTAATAAACTACTTTATTCTGGCTGTCTCTTTATTTACAATATAACTATAGGATTAGTAATGGATAGGTGTCTTATAGACGCCTCTCCATTACTAAGCCGTAGGCTTGATGTCACCTGACAATACAAAGGTGACATCAACCTCACAAACATGAACCCCACTTGCCACCGCTACAGAATTGGCGAGAATTGGCGCATCTAAATGATGAACCTTTTCTGGGCAGCTGTGGGCTGCAATTTTTAGGCTGTGGGGGCCAATATCCATGGCCCCTTACCAGCCTGAGAACACCAGCCCCCAGGTGTCGGCTTTAGCAAGGCTGGTTGGTAAAAAAGGGGGTGACCCCACGCCAAGTTTTAAAAATTTATTTAAATAATTTTAAAAAACAGAGCGGGGACCCCTCTATTCTTTATAACTAGCATTGTTAAGCAGCCCCCAGCTGTGAGTTTTGCCTGGCTTGTAAACAAAAATAGCGGGGAACACACGCACGTTTTTTCTTTTAATTATTTACTGACAGCACAGGAGACGGCTAATGAATACACCCACCAGCTGCTCCTGCTCTCACTGTTATTAGCGGCAGTAGGTGTTGGATAATGGGAGCAGTGGTCCCATCAGCTAACACCAGTGACCAGAGGTAAACTGTATACCTCTGATCACAGCTGAGCATTTACAACCGTGGCTCTTACCGGCGGGGACAGTTTCCCCGCCAATCAGAAGCGCTGTTGGCAGCGCTGTCATGCATATGACAGCGTGTCAAACACTGTATTGTCGGGCTCCCCATTCAAGTAAATGGGGTTTGGGTCCGCTCTGCTGGATGACAGCCTGTATGAACGCATCATGCTGCCTGCCATCTAGATGTAGCGGGGCTGATTGTGATGTCACATTCGGTGTCCTTGACTTTTCTGCAGCACATACAGTGCTGTGCAAATTAATTGGGACAAATCATTTTTTTAAGTAAAATAGTAAGATGGTTACCAGTCAGTGATTTAAACCAGTCTAATCTGCTTTGAAGAGGCACTCACACCTGTTCAAAACAGTTAAAACTGGTTTGAATCACTGAGGGGTAACCCAACTTACGATTTTACTTAAAAAAAATGCTTTGTCCTAATTAATTTGCACAGCATTGTATGCTGCAAAAAAAAGTCAACCTGCATATTTGCAGCATTTTTTCACCATCCATTCATTCAATGGGTGAGAAACGCTGAAAAAACACTGAAAGAAGTGATATGCTCTATGTCAAAAAAACGCTGCAAAGCACAAAATCCTGATGACAAAAAAAACAATGTGTGTGCATGAGATTTATGAAATCTCATAGGCTTTGCTGGTACTGTAAAAAGGAGCTGAAAATTAGCATACAAACCGCAGCAAGCATGCCCATTGTGAACAAACCCTAAATCAAGTTAATGGTTATTGCAGTCAGCAATATTTTAACTATAAGGCCGGGGTCACACTAACCGGCGCAAAATACGGTCCGTAGTTTACAGGCGTAATACGGATGAATGACCCCTAAATAGTGCTCCGTAGGTCATCCGTAAGCAAGGTGTGGTTGTGTATTTTGCGCATGTCTGCATCCGTATGTAATCCGTATGGCATCCGTATGGCGAGATTTTCTCGCCGCCTTGCAAAATGGACATATAATGGAGCCCTATGACAGGGTTTATAACAGAAACGAAAGAATAGATATAGACACATAGAATGCATATATATATATATATATATATATATATATATATATATATCTCCACACACAAGTCATTGAGACAAACATATATAAATATTTATATTTCACAGAGTTCTTCATAGCAGAATAGCCGCTAATTAAATTGGCGGCTTCTATCAAATCATTCCCCAACCCGACATGAAATGACACATAATTTACATTCAGTAAACCAATTCATTTCCTGTTTTTTTATATGTCCTTGACTAATAATTAGATGCGGGTTTGTGTGCAAAATTTGGGAGTTGTAGTTGTTATTATAAGGGGTTAATTTGTTTCTAAAAAATGCGTGGGCTTCCCATTACCCTGTAGCGGTAGCGAATGGGTTAATCTAACAAAGGGTTAATGTCACCTTACAATCGAATGGTGACATTAACCCTTTGCTAGATTAACCCACTCGCCACCAATATAGGGCAAAGGGAAGCCCACGCATTTTTTAACAACGAATTAACCCCTTAAAATAACAACAACAACTCCCAAATTTTGCACACAAACCCGCATCTAATTATTAGTCAAGGACATATAAAAAAACATGAAATGAAATGGTTTACTGAATGTAAACCATGTGTCATTTCATGTCGGGTTGGGTAAGGATTTGATAGAAGCCAGCAATTTAATTAGCGGCTATTCTGCTATGAAGAACTCTGTGAAATATAAATATATATATATATATATATATATGTTTGTCACAATGACATGTGTATATATATATATATATATATATATATATATATATATGTATTCTATGTGTCTATATCTATTCTTTCTTTCTTTATTAAACCTGTCAGTGTGAGTTTACTGTATAGCGCACTGAATTGCCGGCTTTTCTAAAAGACACCGGGTGCGTATTTCTCGCAAGTCACATGTGTGGTGTGTGTGTAATCCGTATTTTTTGCGCACCTATAGACTTGCATTGGCGTATTACGGGCGTTGTACGCTGACAATCGCAGCATGCTGCGATAGGCACGGACCGTAGAATACGCCCGAGAAATATACGGCTGTTGGGAGCAAACCCATAGAGAATCATTGGTCCTTGTCTAATGCGTGCTTTTAGCGCCTCGCACTCGTCCGTATTTCTCGCTAGTGTGACCCCGGCCTTAGGCCGGTGTCCTACTATGGTAGAATACGTCTGAGTGCTATGCGAGAAAACATTGCATGGCACTCGGCCCAGTGTTAATCTATGGGGCAGCTCACATTACTGTTTATTTTCTGGGAAACTTCAGCGTGCATGCTGCAATTGTCACCGAGACTCGACCGAGACTCGCCAATGCAAGCCTATTGGTGCGAGAGAAAAAAAAAAAAATCGCCCAGCACTTGGACCATGCAAGTGCTGTCTGATTTTTAAGCACTGGTGTCCTTTGAAAAGCCTGCAATTCATGTGCTGCGTACTGTAATATCAGAGTGACAGGTTAGAATAGAACAGATATACACCTGCTGACAGGTTCCCTATAAAATATACCTGTCGATTCAGAAAACTTGCAGCAGGATGTCTGCATCTCTCTAGACCCTCCCTCCTCTTCGTCAATTAGAATTTTATGAGGAGCAGCTGTCATCTCCTCTCAGTAAGGGCAGTTTCACACGTCAGTGTCTCCGGTACGTGTAGTGACAGTTTTCTCACGTACCGGAGACACTGACACACGTAGACACATTCGAATGAATGTGTCTATGCAGATGTCAGCGTGCTTTCACGGACCGTGTGAAAAACACGCTGACATGTCCGTTTTTGTGCAACAGCACGGATCACACGGACCCATACAAGTCAATGGGTCCGTGTAAACACGTACCGCACACGGATGCTGTCCGTGTGCGATCCGTGTGCGTTTTTAAAAGTCAAAGGGTTAACATTGAAAATAATTTTTCAAAAACACGGACACGGACAGAATACGGACAGCACACGGATGGTACACACATATGGATAGCACACGGATGGCATACGTATGCGCACGGACACGGATAGCTCCGGCACCGGTTTTTCCGGTACCGGAATTATCTGGACGTGTGAAACTGCCCTAAAGGGAAAACTCATTTATTCTACTGACAGATCAGAGACTAGATCTGGAGTGAGACCATATGTAGACCCAGATCACCACTGACCCCAATATCCTGACGTACACCTGATTAGAGATGAGCGAATTTGTTCGTTTTTTGTCCCCGAATCTGATTTTGACATATTCGTGCCATATTCGAACACTATCCGTGCCGAATGTATGTTCAATGATCGGTTCCAAATATATTCAGTAATTTCTACTCTCATTGACTCTAATGACGTTCGGCTGTGTTCGACGAATATTGAAAAAACAATATTAAATTCCGATTGTATTCAGGAACCGAATCCAAACAAATTCGCTCATCTCTACACCTGACATATCCCAAACTGTAGGACTTAAGATTTTAAACATTTAAGCTATGTACTCACGTATGCGGAAAATACCTGACTCCTTCCCAGGAAACGTGCGTTTTTTTCCGCACGTTTTCAGCGCATTTTTTGCACGTTTTTTTCCGGAGCATCCCCAGCTTCATAGAATATACTTACAAATGCGGATTTTTCTGCGAAATTAATGAGCATGCTGCGTTTTTTACCGCGATGCGTTTTTTTCGTGGAAAAAAAACGCATCAATATGCACAAAAAGTGCAGAATTCATTAACATTAATGGGATGCTTCTTGTAAAAGTTTTTTTAAGCGGTTTTGCCGGTAAGGCTACGTTCACACGTCGCGGTTTTTTTGCGTTTTCGTGGAGGTTTTAAACATGCGATTTTGCCGCGAAAACACGAAAAATAAGCATCCCATGCATTCCTATGGGATTCCGCAATGCTGTGCTAATGCTGCGTTTTTTTCCGCGGCGGAATCGCTTCGCGGTAAAAAAACGCAGCATGCTCATTAATTTAGCGGAATCGCGGCGATCCCGCACCCATAGGAATGCATTGTTCTGCTTACTTTCTTAAAGTGGCTGTGCACACCATGCGAATAGTAAGCAGAACATTTGCGGATGGTACCCACGTTCCGGAGGAGAGGAGACTCTCCTCGGGACTGTGGGTACCATATCCCTGTAAAAAATAGAATTAAAATAAAAAAATATTGTTATTCTTACCTTCTGACGTCCTGCGCAGCCTTCCCGCTTCTCTCCACGCTCCCGGTCCCAGTAATCCTTTGCGAGAATGACCGCGATGACGTTGCGATCTCGCGGGAGCACGACGTCTCGCAGTCATTCGCGCAAAGGATTACTGGGGCCGGGAGCATGGAGAGAGGCGGGAAGGCTGCGCGGGACGCCGAAAGGTAAGAATAACAATATATTTTTTTAATTATTTTTTACATCCTATCTTTTACTACTGATGCTGCATAGGCAGCATCAGTAGTAAAAAGTTGGTCACACTCGTCAAACACTATGTTTGACGAGTGTGACCAACCTTGGAAAACGCTAGCATTCTGCAAGCTAATTACGCTTGCAAAACGCTAGTTTTTCCGCGGGAAAATCGCGGGAATTTAAATGGAATCCGGAATTCTCGCGGTAATTTCCGCGAGAGTTCCGCTACGTGTGCACATAGCCTAAAAATGCTTTAAAAACGTGAAAAAAAACGCTTACGTGTGCACAGACCCTTAAAATTCTTACTGCTATACAGTGCCTTGGTAGATGCCAGTCATACACCATCTAATACTGACAGTGCTCACAGGTAAAAAAAGATTGTATAGGTCGATACATGTATATGTTTTTCTTATAAAGATTAGTGTAATGGATGTCTCTGACAGATACTATCATCATTCAGGATTTCACAAAAAAAAATATTAACCCCTTTACCCCCAAGGGTGGTTTGCATGTTAGTGACCAGGCCAATTTTTACAATTCTGACCACTGTCCCTTTATGAAGTAATAACGCTGGAACGCTTCCATGGATCCCAGTGATTCTGACAATGTTTTCTTGTGACATATTGTACTTCATGATAGTGGTAAAATTTCTTTGATACGACTTGCGTTTATTTGTGAAAAAAATGTAAATTTGGAGAAAAGTTCGCAATTTTCCAACTTTGAATTTTCATGCCCTTAAATCACAGAGATATTTCACACAAAATACTTAATAAATAACATTTCCCACATGTTTACTTTACATCAGCACAATATTGGAACCAAACATTTTTTTTGGGAAGTTATAAGGGTTAAAAGTTAAACAGCGATTTCTCGTTTTTACAAAACCATTTTTTTTTAGAGACCACATCGCATTTGAAGTCACTTTGAGGGGTCTATATGATAGAAAATACCCAAAAGCGACACCATTCTAAAAACTGCACCCCTGAAGGTGCTCAAAACCACATTCAAGAAATTTACTAACCCTTCAGGTGCTTCACAGGAATTTTTGGAATGTTTAAAAAAAAATGAACATCTAACTTTTTTCACAAAAAAATTACTTCAGATCAATTTTTTTTATTTTACCAAGGGTAACAGAAGAAACTGGACCCCAAAGGTTGTTGTACAATTTATCCTGAGTATGCTGACACCCCATATATGCAGGTAAACCAATGGGCGCACGGCAAAGCTCGGAAGGGAAGGAGCGCCAATGCAAAATTGGATGGAATTGAGATAGGACGCCGTGTCGCATTTGGAGAGCCCCTGATGTGCCTAAACAGTGGAAACCCCCCACAAGTGACACCATTTTGGAAACTAGACCCTTTAGGTACCTTATCTAGATGTGTATTGAGCACTTTGAACAACCAAGTGCTCTACAGAAGTTTATAACGTACAGCTGTAAAAATAAAAAATAATTTTTCTTTACAAAAATCATATTTTCGCACCAAATTTTTTATTTTTCCAAGGGTAACAGAAGAAATTGGATGGCAAAAATTGTTGTGCAATTTGTCCTGAGTACGTGGATACCCCATATGTAGGGTTAAACCACTGTTTCGGCGCATGGCAGAGCTCGGAAGGGAAGGAGCGCCGTTTTGCTTTTTCAAAGCAAAATTGGCTGAAATTGAGATTGGACGCCTTGTCGCGTTAGGAGAGCCCCTAATGTGCCTAAACAATCCCCCCACAAGACCCTCCAAGGAACTTATCTAGATTTGTGGTGAGGACTTTGAACCCCCAGGTGTTTCACTAAAGTTTATAACGCCTGGGTGTGAAAATAAAAAATCATATTTTTACCACAAACATGATCTTGCAGTCCCCAATTTTTTATTTTCCCAAGGATAACATGAGAAATTGGACCCCAAAAGTTGTTGTCCAATTTGTCCTGAGCACGCTGATACCCCATATGTGGTGGGGGAACCACTGCTTGGGCGCATGGCAGAGCTTGGAAAAGAAGGAGCGCCGTTTGACTTTTTCAAACCAAAATTGGCTGGAATTGAGATCGGACACCATGTCGCGTTTGGAGAGCCCCTGATGTGCCTTAACAGTGGAAACCCCCAATTCTAACTCCAACCCTAACCCCAACACACCCCTAACCCTAATCCCAACCCTAACCATAACCCTAACACACCCCTAACCCTAATCCCAATCCTAACCCTAATCCCAACCCTAACGCTAATCCCAACCCTAACCCAAACGCTAACTCTAATCCAAACCCTAACCCCAACTCTAGCCCCAACCCTAACTTTAGCCCCAACCCTAACCCTAACTTTAGCCTCAACCCTAACCCTAACTTTAGCCCCAACCCTAACCCTAAATTTAGCCCCAACCCTTACCCCTTATTTTAGCCCCAACCCTAACCCTAACTTTAGCCCAACTCACTTTAGCCCCACTCTAACCCTAATGGGAAAATGGAAATAAATACTTTTTTATTTCATTATTTTTTCCCTAACTAAGGGGGTGATAAAGGGGGGTTTGATTTACTATTTTCATTTTATTTTGATTACTGTGATAGGGTCTATCTGCGGTCCAGTCTGATGGATGCCGCAGGTCCACGTCCGGTGCCTCCCATCTTCTTCATCGCTCCCCGGCATCGCGCTCCTGCGCAAGCATACTTCTCTGCCCTGCTGAGGGTAGACCAAGGTACTGCAGTGCGCAGGAGCTGGGAAAGGTCAGACAGCCCCAGCACCTGCGCACTGCACCACCTTATTCTTCCGTCAACAGGGTAGATAAGTACGCCTGCACAGGAGCTCGATGCCAGGGAGCAATGAAGCAATATGAGGGTGGCTTCGCAAGAAGATGGGAGGCGCTAGACCCAAACCTGCAACACCCATCGGACTGGACCGCACTGGACCACCCCCCCGGGTGAGTATAATAAAACTTATTTTTCTTATCATTCAGGTCAGATCAGAGGCTTATCTACAGCATTATAGAATGCTGTAGATAAGCCCTGAAAGGCAGTAGCCGCATCTTATATTGGCCAAAACTGCTGACAGGTTCCCTTTAAATTTCATTCTCAAAATTCTCAATTCACTGCTAAAATTTGTCTTCAGTGAATACAGATTTTCACAAAACTAGGATTGGAGATGGCAGAGTCTGTACTGTCGGAGCCTGTTCCAATATCAGAATCCTGTCTTTTCTGTGATGCCGAGTCAGTGTCCGTTATGATTGATGACCCAGAACGCGTGATGTCTGAAGAGTCCGAATCCTGTCCTGCCAGTGACTCAGAGCCTGCGTCCGTGTCTGATATCTTGACCGCTGTCAGCAGCTGCAGTACCAGGGACTGACTAGGGAGTGTTACCTGGTGGCCACCTGCAGCTCATGCCTGATTCCACCATCAGGAGCTCTAGCGAAAACCAGGTAGACGCTTAGCTACGCCCCCCTCTATACGCCCGGCCCCATGGCACAATGGGTCCACGATCCACGTGTGTGACAGATGTCATGGCAAAGAATAACCTCCTGTCAGTACATCAGTGTTGTAGGATATTAGGCTACCCATCAGACTATGATATTCAAGTTCCATAGAGTGACTGAGTAAAGTAAAAAAAAAAAGTTATAGGGAAACTGTCGTGTAAAATAACACTATTGACATGCAAATATGGGGTTTATCTTCAGGTTAATAGTGTTCTGACACCATGCGGCTCCAGCACTGACAAACCTGCTGCCGGGTGGAAAACAACTTTATTCCATCCACCAGCCTTGTTCTTTCAGTCATATGGGTGCGGCGCTGGCACAGTTTCAGTTACTGGTCAGTGTATAGAGAGTGGCTGATGTAACTAGGACCCGGCACTGTTACAGCTGTTACCATCAGGAGCTGGAAGCTCTCAGATGCTGCCAGAACACAGCAGCATTATTTTTATAGTATTTCGAAATCAACTGAATGGGGTGGATCTGTAGTATCCGGCTGCGGCCACTTCAGTATTGGTGGAGCTGCTTTTTTTGTCAACTTTAGGCCACCGCTGATGACAGCTGATCCGCAGGGGTGACAGGTGTCGCAGGCCACCAATAGAAAAAAGTAGTGGCCAAACACTTTAAAATAATTTAAGAAACAATAAGTTACAGGAGGAGACACATCAACATATGGATTTACATAAATTCAAATAGTAAAGTCAGATGGGATGTAAATATAAAAGGGGTCTTTCAGGACTTTAAGAATAGGTCGTCAACGCATTATTAGTAGAAAAAAGTGCCCATCATAGTTTATCCATGCTAAGCTCTGTACATACAAGTGAGGATGTGACAGGTACTGCAGCACAGCCCTTACTAGTGAACAGTGAGCTGCAGTACTAGGCACAACCTCTGCTCTAATGATCAGTAGGGATGCCAGAAGTTTAAGTATATGGATTGGATCCAATCAATGCTAAGTCAGACTTACGAAATATTACAAGCATTACATGTATTTCATGTTTTATTGTTATTTCATAGAAATACAAGTTTTGAATATTGCAAAACTCTATAAATAATAAAGCATTAAATATTCAGATTTAAAAAGCAGCAAGGGTATGTTTATAAAAAGTTACGGTACATTTATGGTAACTTTGCTTCTTCCAAGCTCTTGGGTGAATTCCATAGCTCCAGGGGAGTAAACTGTAGCACTTAGCTACTGGCTTGAAATATGTAGGTAACACACAGCCTGCTGCATGGGTTTGTACATGGCAATGCGCAATCTAATTAAGATTCTGAACTTAGTACAAACACAATTAGAAAAAAGAAAAACAAAAATTAAGTTATCATGGTTATCAAACCCAGAGAATATACAGTGAGAGAGGAATATATTAAAAACTCTAAGACATGGGTCTTAAAAATTAAAAACACAGCACAGGGGCTGCATGTGACCCACCTGGCTCCAATGTGCGGCCCCTGAGCTTCCAAGATGATCGCGTCCATGGAGTCAGGGGGACCACCGATGCCAGATGCACATTCAATTGAATTGTACTGAGTCACAGAAACGATCCCTCTGCATGACAATACCTATATTGGTCACGAACCAATCAGAGAAAGGTAGCTGATGTCGTTGTGCCCTTCATGGCAGCACATGACATCATTTCCATGCACTGCCCAGGCCGAGAAGGACACCATTTGTTGAGGGGGCAAAGTCAGGTGAGAAAAATGAGAAGAATCTTTGTTGTTTATGTGTATGTGAAAAACGGCATGTTGGGGGACATTATTACAAAAAGAAGACCAGGATGGGGACATTACTACAAGATGGGACCAGTATGAGGGAACATTACTACAAAATTGGACCAGGATAGGGACAATACTACAAAAATGGGACATTACTACAAGAAGGGGATCAGTATGGTGGGCATTACTACAAAAAGGTGAGTAGGATGGGGGACATTACTATAAGATAGCGACCAGTATGGGGAACATTACTACAAGATGGGACCAGGATGGGGACAGTACTATAAAAAGTGGAGTAGGAAGGTTACATTACCACAAGATAGGGATCAGGATGGGGGACATTATTGCAGGATTGGGGTCAGAATTACTATGTTGGGCTAAGTGTTAAACAATATTACTGTATGGGGCTGATTGGGGGACAAAAAAATGAAAATGTTTGTTATATATTAAGAAATTCAAAATAAAAATGATGTTTTATGTAAAAATTGCAATAAAAAAACTTGCACCATAACACATGTGATAAAACCATTAAAAACATAATCCAAAAACGGTACAAAATGATAGAACAAAATTTGTATCACTGAAATCTTGTTTCGCAAAGAATGTGGCCTGTCATATAAAAATTATTACTATGTGCGGTCCACTTAACGGCTGTGTTTGAGATCCCTGTTTAGACATACATAAAACTTATTTTGTACAATCAAAGCTTCCTAGTTAAGATCGGGATACAATATATAACAAATGCAACATTTGAATATATAAAAAAAAATAGCTCAGAGATCAGCAACCTCTCAGATTTGGTTCACACCTGATTGTACATGGAATTTTGCAAATTTTACAGTGAATATATTGTGCACAAAAATTGTAGTAGATTTTCTAAAATGTGTCATGTTCAATTCATTGCCAAAGATTTCACCTATTTTTCGACAAAATGTCAAAGCCACAGCACTTTCTGCATGTTAAATGTAATTTATCAGGGATATTATGCTCCCTGTGACATGCATGCTGATTTGAGGCATAAGTTCAGTGTACATATGAACTGTGGGATCCCCTGCCCTCCAGCCAATGATTCACAGGTTTCTCTGTATTGCTGTGCATAGGGAAAAATGTGTCACTCATTGCCTGTAGGGCATGGGGAGCGTGCATCTCACTTGCGATCAGCAAGTCTCACTACTTTGAAGGCTGCAACATAGGAAGGAATTTGATTTTCTGTAGTCACCTGCTTAAAGGATAAACCACTTTTCCAATAATCATGATTCAATAATTCATGATCCAGAAAAGAATATATATCTGCACTCATCAGCTTGTAATAAAATACACTATGATTTCTTTCCACAATCTGTACATACAGTGGTCAGGAGGCAATAAATGAGGCAGCCTTTCAATTGTCTCCTGGCCACTCAACCAGGGCCGGACTGGAACTAAAATTCAGCCCTGGCATTTGAAGTTACACAGGGGGCCACTAGTCACATGGTGACTATATAATATCTTTGTACACTTGTAGGTTACAAGAAGTGACACTTGTAGGTTACAAGAAGTGAGAGGAGATTAACACGACTATATAACATGTAGTCAGAGCTGTGCCCAGTATTTCAGCTCAGTCCTATTTATTGCTTTTAGTTGCAGTACTCCTCCCAAAGCTCTGTCCCCTTTTGTACGCACGGTGATAGAATTCCTGGCAGAACTGCTATCCATTGGGCAACGAGACCCCTGGTCATACCCGCCCCTATCATACCTCCCAACTTTTGAAGAAGGGAAAGAGGGAAAAAGGCTGCGTGCGCTGCTGCAAATTTTAGGCCACGCCCGGCCACACCCATTTCACAACTAATCACACCCATGCCCACTCCCAACCGCACCCATTAAGCACTGCTGATCACACTGACTGGTACTGAGGGCACAGTGGCAGGCATTATGGGCACATTTGCTGGCACTGTGGGCACACTGACTGATACTAAGGAAGAGAGAAAACAGAGAGAGAGAAAAAAGAAAACAGAGAGAGAGAGAGAAAGAAAGAAAGAAAGAAAGAAAGAAAGAAAGAAAGGAAAGCGAGAGAGAAAGAAAGAACAGAGAGAGAAAGAAGAAAGAACAGAGAGAAAGAAAGAGGGGAAAGAAACAAAGAACAGAAATAGACAGAGAAAGAACAGAGAGAGAGAAAGAAGTAATGAAAGAAAGAACAGAGAGAAAGAAAGAGAGGAAAGAAAAAGGGAAAGAAAGAAAGAGGGGAAAGAACAGAGAGAGAGAAAAAAGAAAGATTAGAGAGAGAAAGAAAATGAGGGAAAGACAGAACAGAGAATGAGAAAGAAAGAACAGAGAAAGAAAGAAACAGAGAGAAAGAAAGAAATAAAGATTCTATAAAGATACTATAGCAGCCCGGCTTCAATTGTAGTGCCCACCTGAGCCTCGGGGTGCAGGACATATCATAATCTGCTCACATGGCCGGCATCCCCGTTTCCAAGGCGATCCTGCTGTCTGCGCTGTTGGAGGACATGGTGATGGATCTGAAGCATTCCTAGTTCCGTCACAATCTCCTCATGAAATTAGCTCATTTCCAGTCAGCTTCCAGCACATCACTTCCGGTGGAACGTCATATGCGAGTTTTAAAATGGCTCCACTCCGTACACACACGGCTCCGCTCCGCATACCCCATACACACGCTGCGCGGCTCCGCTCCGTATACCTCGTACACGCGCGGCTCCGCTCCGTACACCTCGTACATGCGCGGCTCCGCTCCGTACACCCTGTAAACCCCTCCTGACCCCACACAGAAACTTACCCGCATCCAGCAGTGCACCATGACAACCAGCATGGCAGAGTCCTGCATACACACGGAGGTTCCTGATCATGTGACCCCTGACTCCTCCCCTCCTGTGACCTCATCAGAGGTCCTGTGCGCAGAGGGGGGGTCAGAAGTGGAAGTGCCGTGCAGTGTCTCATCCCGTCATTGCAGGAGGAGGACCCCGCATTGCAGTGCCCTGGAAGTAGGAACTACAGGCACCGGCCCTTCTAGCATTTGCCAGAAGTGCCCGGTGGTCAGTCCGGCCCTGCACTCGACGGATTAAATAAAGAAACTTTAGTGATTTTTAACATTAGTTGGTGAATGCCGCATATATATTCTTTTTTGGAACATATCGTTGAATCCTGAGCACCATCAGTAAACCCACGTATGGAGTCGCATTTCCCAAACTATTCTCTAAGCTTGGATATGAGTGTGTGTGGTGGTGCCAATTGAATACCTTTTCCAATCAAATACAGTTAGGTCCATATATATTTGGACAGAGACAACATTTTTCTAATTTTTGTTCTAGTCATTACCACAATGAATTTTAAACAAAACAAATCAGATGCAGTTGAAGTTCAGACTTTCAGCTTTCATTTGAGGGAATCCACATTAAAATTGGATGAAGGGTTTAGGAGTTTCAGCTCCTTAACATGTGCCACCCTGTTTTGAGTTGATTTGAGGTGTGGTGCTTGCATTTGGAAGGTTTTGCTGTGAAGGAAACATGCGGTCAAAGGAGCTCTCCAAGCAGGTGAAACAAGCCACCCTTAAGCTGCAAAACCAGAAAAAACCCATCCGAGAAATTGCTACAACATTAGGAGTGGCAATATCTACAGTTTGGTACATCCTGAGAAAGAAAGAAAGCACTGGTGAACTCATCAATGCAAAAAGACCTGGGCGCCCACGGAAGACAACAGTGGTGGATGATCGCAGAATAATCTCCATGGTGAAGAGAAACCCCTTCACAAGAGCCAACCAAGTGAACAACACTCTCCAGGAGGTAGGCGTATCAATATCCAAATCTACCATAAAGAGAAGACTGCATGAAAGTAAATACAGAGGGTTCACTGCACGGTGCAAGCCACTTATAAGCATCAAGAATAAAAAGGCTAGACTGGACTTTGCTAAAAAAAAACATCTAAAAAAGCCAGCACAGTTCTGGAAGAACATTCTTTGGACAGATGAAACCAAGATCAACCTCTACCAGAATGATGAAAAGAGAAAAGTATGGCGAAGGAGTGGTACAGCTCATGATCCAAAGCATACCACATCATCTGTAAAACACAGCAGAGGCAGTGTGATGGCTTGGGCATGCATGGCTGCCAGTGGCACTGGGTCACTAGTGTTTATTGATGATGTGACACAGGACAGAAGCAGCCAAATGAATGCTGAGATATTCAGAGCCATACTGTTTGCTCAGATCCAGCCAAATGCAGTCAAACTGATTGTCCATCTGTAGTATGAAATGACAACCAATGACCCAAAATATAAAGCCAAAGCAACCCAGGAGTTTATTAAAGCAAAGAAGTGGAATATTCTTGAATGGCCAAGTCAGTCACCTGATCTCAACCCAATTGAGCATGCATTTCACTTGTTAAATACTAAACATCAGACAGAAAGGCCCACAAACAAACAGCAACTGAAAACCACCGCAGTGAAGGCCTGGTAGAGCATCAAAAAGGAGGAAACACAGCAACTAGTGATGTCCATGAGTTCAAGACTTCAGGCAGTCATTGCAAACAAAGGTTTTTCAACCAAGTACTAGAAATGAACATTTTATTTACAATTATTTAATCTGTCCAATTACTTTTGGTCCCTTTAAAAACAGGGTGGCACATGTTCAGGAGCCAAAACTCCTAAACCCTTCATACAATTTTAATGTGGATACCCTCAAATGAAAGCTGAAAGTCTGAACTTCAACTGCATCTGAATTTTTTGTTTAAAATTCATTGTGGTAATGTCTAGAACCAAAATTAGAAAAATGTTGTCTCTGTCCAAATATATATGGACCTAACTGTAGATGCAGCTTTCCCTAGTGAAAACAGCTGAGCAGTGGGGGTCACAGATATCAATTGCCCTGCAAAACTCTACTTGGTCATCCATGTTAACATATTGATGGTCTGGGTCATTTGTGGCTTATCTCAGGTCTATATGACCTAACATGGCATACGACAGGCCCGTCTTCATAACCAGTCATTTCTCTAATGTGTAACTGCCATGACTGTACATCTCCCATCAGCATCAGGTACTTGGATTTCATCATTTATGCCTTCTGTAACTTTGTCCTTGGTTTGGAATATGTTTGTGAAACTCTATCTTCATGCTGACCATTCCACGTGATTATGTCCAAGTCTCCGAAGTATCACTTTCCTGCCAGTACCATCTGCCAAGGTCATAGCACGTAAATGACCTACATTTTAATGCCCACTCTCGGGAAGAGCTTAATAGTCCAGTGGCTCCAGAGACCATTTCTGCTCTTACACTACTTTTATTAGTCAATGAGTCTATAAAACAATTTATTCATATACTATTTTGAACGCTAAATGTCTCCTAATCAATCATTTTTTACACTGGTTGGAATGACAGATATGTTAGTCTAACTAACTGGATATTTTTTTTTACAGTCCAATAAAATGCAGAAAGACTTTTACTTTTATAACTACCCTATGGGTCCAACAAAGATCATGTCCAGCCTTTCCAAGTTACTTAAAAATATTTTCCATTGCTGCTGTTTTGGGGTTTTTAATTCACTATTATACTCTTTAAGTTACAAACCATCATAACTTGGGTTGTAGGCAATTTTGGATAGTTGCCAAACTAGTAGGATTTCCGAACCAAATACATTTCACTGTAACATCAGTAAGCTTAAAGACTGAACCCTGGTGACCTTTTTCTTACATCATTATTTCATGTCATTACAGGGTTAAGGGTTAGGAACTAAGTACCGGTATTTATTTCCTACACGTTAGATTTAACATCTAAAAATGAAATATTGGAAATCACTGCAAATGTCTTACTTTATTTTATAGGCGCAAACAAGACCATATTTCCAGCAAACACAACACAAACATAAAGACTTTGAGGCTTTGGATTTGTCCAGTATTGCTATTAAGTACCCATGTACATGACTGTATTTGGGGTGTGTTTCGTGCAGATCCAGTTCAAGTACATGGGGCTTTACTGAACCCTGTATATGCCTTTGGCTTCACATATATTATATGGAGGTTATTGTCATCAGATTCTGCACAAAGGTGACATTAAAAATTGAAGCACACTCCACTGCAAGACATGTACTGTAAAGAGCAGTACTTCAACATAAGAAGATATCTGTGCATCCACCACCTAAAGGAGTATGGCAGCACATGGAGGTCACATTGCTCTGTACTGGTGGGTGCATAGGCTTCATGCAGTGACACGTCAATGGGGCTTAAATGCAGGTGAAGTGAGAGAATAGCCTCAAATTAAAAAAAAAAAATTCCTGAGGAACATGGTTTAATTTCTTAAAATAAAAAAAATGGCTGAAAGAGTTTTTCTCTCTTTTTTTTCTATGACACCCACTTTTAGAAGAAATATAACTGAGAAAGAAAAAAAAACTATGAACCCTAAAAAAAACAAGCAATAAAATCCCTTTTCCTTAGTAACGCATGATGTCATGCACATTAGGGTATCGGAGTTTTCTTACTGCTCCTTCTGACTGTCCATGATCTTGAACCTTTTATACTCAGAGTTACGATACTTTGTCTCCTGCCTCATTATGGGAGGTAACTATACGGGGTGGCTCTACAGTATTAGTGCTCATATTCTAAGGTTTACTTGTGGCCATTTGTCTTTTTTTTATAAAAAACAATAATGCTTCTAACTTAACTAGAGGTGATTAGAATGGTGTCTAAAAAATGCAGCTTGGCTTGGAGACAAAGCAAAAATTCTTGACGAAGAATCTGTTAAATATAGAGTGTCTAAAATAATTCATCAAGAAGTAACATGACTAAGGCTCGGAGCATGCCCGGTAGGAACTTCACAAGCAAATGTTTTCAGGGAGACAGGTGCAATGTTAGAGAAATATGTAAGCAAGCTGTCAGTGTATTCTGGCAGACTCAGCACCTTAAGACATGAAAAGTTCCTGAACTTGACCAAGAAATTTGGAGAATTTAGAACTTGCAAATGGTGATATCCATAGCTGGAATTGTAACTCGATTTTCCAGCAAGAAATAATTACAGGAGTTCTCTGTGTTAGTATAAATACTACTGATTAAAGCAAACACTGGAAGTACTCGTGCCATGGAGCAAACACCAGGGAGACTAATTAAGGCTGGGTTCATATTGTGTTATGGCAGTACGTTAGACGGACTGCGTTACACTGCGGCATTAACGCGATGTAACGCAACCGTTAACGGTGCCATAGACTGCCATAATTCGGCGCATCACTAACGCATGTCCTAATCAGCATGCGTTAGCGATGTGCCATCATTCTGTGACAGACCCTCGGACGCGGTCTGCAGCGTCCGAGGGTCCGTCACTGCTAGCACAGATGAAGCTAGCGGGATCGCAAAACGCAATTGCATTAGGACAGTAGAGTTAACGCAGTCCACCAACGCTATGTGTTGAACAGATTGCATTAACGCATTGTGAACCTAGACTAACACTGTAAGGCTGGAGTCACACACAACCATTAAAAAATCGGTCCCATTTTAATAGTACGAAATCGCACAAAGAATTCTTGGCCAGATATCCGTCTGTCATCCCATTTTCCGGCAAGGAACCAATTTTAATCGCATCTAAGCATCAAATTGACATCCAATGCCAATGCCTGATGCCCTATCCTGTAGACCTGGAGAAGTTGTGCGATTTAATCGCAAGTCACACGTTTGGTGCCTTTTCCATGCGTTTTTTTATCGCATCCATAGACTTGCATTGGGGAATCCGATCCGAAAATCGGTGACAATCGCAGCATGCTGCGATTGTCTCAGTCCGAGGATCGGATGCGATAAAAAATCGCATGATGTGAGCTGCCCCATAGAATAACATAGGTTCGAATGCAATGCGATTTTTTATCGCATTGCATTCGACCGTTTTAATCGCTAGTGTGACTCCGGCCTTATAAAGGAAAATTGGAGAAGTTGATCGGCGTAACCATCCAGGTTCCAGCACACACTTGAAAAAGAACTCTTACAAATAAAAGGTGGAGGCTCAATGGATAATACTGGGCTTTATTTGCAATATCCAAGACAACCCCTTTAATTACTAAAGATAATATTAAAATGAATATTAAAATGAATATCACTTTTCAGTTTTCCATAAAGTAGAAAAGATAATAATAAATGTTATTAACTTATTAAAGGAATGGATTTCATTGCTTTTTTGTTATTACTGTTTAGTTCCCATGATTAAATAGTTGTGTGTGTGTGCGTGCTATAATTTTTTTCTTACGCACTGATCCCAAGGCAAATGGGAAAAGAAGAATACAATGAAACGTTTCAAGCTTTGAATCCCTTAAAAGGAAAAAACTTGGAAGAAGTGTGAAGAAATATGCATAACACATTTTATGATAAAATATCAGACAGATGCATCTTGCCCCCCCCCAACCCCCACACACACATCCTGCAGTTTTCCAGTGCCAAAAAAAATAAATGCAACCCAAGAACATCACCAAGACTCTGCCATGCTTCACTTTAGGCTGGGTCTACTTTTCAGCGGACGCTACATTCTTTCTCCTCCAGTTGTATCAGACCCGGTAAGTTCTAGTTTTGTTTCATCACTCAAAAATACTCTTACTGTTGCTCTTATTCATTCTTGTCTGGACTATTACAACTCTCTACTAATTGATCTACCCCTCTACTGAACTCTCCCCTCTACAATCTGTCATGAATGCAGCAGCCGGGATCATAATCCTTTCCAACCAATACACCAATGCCTCTACCCTGTGTCAGCTGTCCTACTGGTTTCCCATCCACCACAGCGTTCAATCTAAACTTATTACTCTCGCCCAAAAAGCGCTTGACGGTTCAGCACCACCCAACATCTCCTCCCTCGTCTTAGTCTACCAACCTATACGTGCCCTCCGTTATACTAATGACTTAAAACTAAAATCCTCATTAATCCGAACCTCCCATTCCCAGCTCTAAGATTTCTTGCATGCTGCACCAATTCTTTGGAAAGCACTACTCAGGACAATTCGATTAACTCTCAATACCCACAGTTTTAAGCGTGGCATAAAAACGCACTTATTTAGACTGGCCTATTGCTTCACCTCACTTATCTAACTAACCCTGATTGGACCATAGAAAATTTCCTTCAGAATCATGACCCTCATAGCACCTGTTCTCACACCCACTTTGCACTTAATAGCCCTCTGTGTCTTTACTTATACACATACTGACTGGTGATCCGTTCATGTGAACGCCCTATTTAGTATATTATGGCTGTATTGTACAATATAAGCACATTTTACCTTTTGTATTTCTCCTATTTCCTCATAGATTGTATGCTTGCGAGCAGGGCACTCACTCCTTTTGGTATTTGTGTAATGTGTTTTTCTGTAATGTCTTTATTGTCTGTACAAGTGCTGCGGAATATGTTGGAGCTATAACACTTAATTATTATATGGGGTTGAATAAGTTTAAAACTATAGTAGTCATTATTGTGTCATTTTGTATTAAATTTGGAGAAATCACTGTTTAGATGAGATGTATGTGTTGAGCTTTTTACATTTTTCTTGTTTATTGGCTTATTGCAAACTGCAGAACGTTTGTACATTTTGCTAATGACCCTAATTCACAATAACGGCTGAATCATTTTAATTGTAACTGTATGTATGACAGTGTATTAATATACTTTCAATTGTAAGAAAATAAAAAGTCAAAAGAGTTATTTTATTTTTACCACAATAAAACATTACTCCTTATAGTACCCACTTCATCAGCTGTTAGACTACTTTTGGGACTGGTATTGGGAATCTAATGCCAGTAATCTCTCCACACAATGTCAGACACACTGCCAACTATAAAATGTCATCCAAAATATCCCCATAGAGTGACAACTACAGAAGAGCTGGGAAAAGTGCAGACAGCAGGCCACATTCAACCCCCCAGCTTTTCCAGTCTGGCCTGTGGACCGAGGCAGCCGAAAGGCTGGAAAAAGTGGCCCACAGGCCGCATCGTGCCATCGCCCGCCGATGCCCTCTTCTGGCAACCGTCTCCTCGGGAGGTAGACAGTGCTAAATACATTGGTGGATCACAGAACCATTGGCTCCTTCTTCCATCAATCAGTGTGAGAAACAGCAAATGCAATGATGTCACTTCATCCTGTCTCCAGTATGAAGAGTCAGTGCACCAGAGATAGGAGCAGACGCCAGAGGAAATAGAGGGAGGTAAGTATGTGTAGTTTTTTATTTCCTATGTGCATGGGAGTTTTTCATGTATTTAGGAGGCTGTTTGGAAGTTTATACTGTATATAGGAGGCTATGGGGCTGCTCATACTGTATTTAGTAGGCCATGTGAGGGCTCATAATGTATAAAGGGACTATATGGGGTGGGCTCATACTGTATAAAGTGGCTATGTGGGGTCTCATACTGTATATAGGGAAGCTATGTGGGGGCTCATACTGTATATAGAGATACTATGTGGGTGCTTATACTGTTTATAGGGGGCTATGTTGGGGCACATACTATATATAAGAGGCTCTGTAAGATTCATAATGTATATTGAGAGGCTATGTGGGGGCTCATATTGTATATAGAGAGGCTATGAGGGAGCTCATACCTTTTATAGTGGTTAGGAGTGCGGTCATACTGTGTATAGGAGGCTATGTGAGGTCTCAAACTGTTTATAGTGGGCTATGTGGGGGCTCATACTGTATATAAAAGCTTATATAAAGCTCATACTATATATATGGGCTATGTGAGAGCTTGTATTGTATATAGAGAGACTATATGGGGGCTCAATTTGTATATAAGAGGCTATGTGAGGGCTCATATTGTATACAGAGAAGGCATGTGGGGGTTCATTATGTAGATAGAGAGGCTATGTGGGGGCTCATACTGAATGTAGGGCGCTATACGCGGTCTTATATTTTATATACGGGGCAATGTGGGGGCTCATACTGTATGTAGGGAGCTGTGTGGGGGCTCATACTATATATAGGGGGCTGTTTCCAGGTTCATACGGTACATAGGTGGATGTTTGTGCACTTAATTTTGTTCAGTATTAAGTGATAACATATTAATTACAATAATTATTGTTTTATATTATTATTATTAATATTGAGCATAATTAATTTCTACCTATTTATTCAGCCCTCCCCAACAGTCACAATCTGTCATGTGGCCCCTCAGGAAATTTAGTTGCCCACCCGTGAACTACAATATATAGTATATTTGACAAAGTTAAAGAGGTTGTCCAGTGACTTACTGGCCAGTGAGTGTCCCACTGGTGGGTCCCGCTCTGATCGGCAAAACGGGGAATTTTTATCCCATTGATGGGGAACATTTATCCCTGTTACAAAATTAGGAGGCAGGTTGGATTCCCATCCACTGCTCCATACATTCTCTATTAATAAAGATGGGAGGACACCTGGATGTTTGAGTCCAGCCAAAGAGTTACAAAAAGTTTGGGTTCGGGTACCAGAGCAGTACCCAGACTCCATTCACTTAAATGGGGGGCCCGAACATCCAGTGTTTGCCGCACTTTCTTGTGCATGACAGCGTGGCAAACACTTCTTCTGATCGGCAGTAAAATCATTACCACCGGTCAGACAGACGTGGTCCCCACGCTGTATTTTTGATAACCAGCCAGGCAAAACTCGCTGTCAACTTCAGCAAGGCTGGTTATCAATAATAGTGTGGTCCCCATGCCGTATTTTGTGTATATATATATATATATATATATATATATATATATATATATATATATATATATCAAGTTTATTGAGGTATTTATACATGTCAATCATTATTAACAGAAAGAGAAGAGAACATACCGCTTCTACTATCACAGACAAAAAGTAATTATATAGCAACTATGACAGTTTTGCCCTAGAAAATCATACATATGAAACAAATTATGAATGAGCGCCTGAAGTGCTTGTTCATATAGGCAATTAACATCAGTACAACTTTGTCTATAATTGAAGGTACCTAGACTAAGATTCTAGGTCTGTGAAAGAATAGAAGATAGAGAAGAAAAAGGGAAAGAAGAAAGGATAGGGAAAAAAAGGGGGTGGGGAGGGGGGGGCATGCCGTATTTTTTAATTATTTAAATAAATAATTTAGAAAAATGGCGTGGGGTCCCCCATTTTTGACAACCATCCTTGCTGGGAGCTGGTATCCTCAAGGTGGTAAGGGGCCATGGACGCTGCCCCTCCAGTCTAAAAATAGCAGCCTGCAGCCACCGAGAAAAGGCACATCTATTAGATGCGCCAATTCTGGTGCTTTGCCTGGCTTTTCCCACTTGCCCTGTAGCAATGGAAAGTGGGGTTCATATTTGAGGGGTTGATGTCACCTTTGAATTGTAGGGGAAACATCAAGCCCACGGCTTAGTAATGGAGAGGCTTCTACAACCCCTGGCAAAAATTATGGAATCACTGGCCTTGGAGGATGTTCATTCAGTTGTTTAATTTTGTAGAAAAAAGCAGATCACAGACATGGCTCAAAACTAAAGTCATTTCAAATGACACTGGGAGCGCCTCAATAACTCGTACCTATAAGGGAAACCTTTCTGGCAACTATTTGCACTCGGTGCAGTTCCCTGACTGACCTGGGGCAAGTTGTGGCGCCAGAGAGCCGTTCCCTGCTGGGCTCTTCCTTCCCCTCCTCAGAGGTGAGTGAAGTCAACACACCCCTCCCTTGTGCGATCCATCACACAGGGCAAGTGGAAAGAGCCGGTCAAAGCGCCAGAATTGGTGCATCTAATAGATGTGCCTTTTCTGGTCAGCTGCGGGCTGCAATTTTTATGCTGGGGGGGGGGGGGGGGAATATCCATGGCACCTTACCAGCCTGAGAATACCAGCCCCCAGGTGTCTGCTTTAGCAAGGCTGGTTGTCAAACATGTGGGGGACCCCACGCTGTTTGTTTTTTTTATTTATTTAAATAATAATAATGTCTATATTTCCGCTTTTCACATGTAAAGCGCCATGGAATAAATGGCGCTATATAAATGCATAATCATAATAATAATGAAAAAAATTGGAGTGGAACCCCTCTATTCTTGATAATCAGCCTTACTGAAGCTGACAGCTGAGGGTTGGAGCCCCATACCTTCAATCACAGCTGGGGGTTCATGCTGTCATATGACAGCGTGGCAAACGCAGCTGTCTAACTGACGGTGATGATTTTAGCACCAATCTGAAACATTGTGTGCAGCGCTGACAAACACCCGGTATTCGGGGGGGCCAAACCTGAACAGTAACATTGACTTCCTGGTGACGTCCATGCTAAAACAGTAGGTGTTTGGTACGGATGCCGAACTTTACTGTTCAGGTTCGCCCATCTCCATCTATTAACGCTTAAGAATCCTAGTAAAAACTAAATTGTAAGGAAAGTTATATTGGGAAAATTAAGTTTTGATGCTGTAACCACCGCTAAAAGAAAATACTGCACTAATATGGCACCAATAGTTGTTAGGAGGAATTTTTTCTTAGTTGTGTACCATTATGGAAATAAGTTACAGATGCCAAGGAGCATGCATGATCTCGCAGGACCAAACCCTGCTCCACAGGGTGATCTCATCATACATAAATGCTGCAGCCACTGACTCACATTAGCAGCATACTGATATAACGTCACGTGCAGCTTTCAGCTTCTACTGAGAAGGTGTGGTGCTTCCCATGTTCTTTGCTGCATTGCTGTGTGACAGTGAGTACAAACCTAATTATTGGAAATGCTCATAATCTGAAGGGAGAGTAAGGCACAATCATACGGCTTTTATTCTTTCACAGTATGCCACCTAGGATCCTGAGAAGAGTTCTAGCTACTAAACATCCAAGAATCACTTTCCACTAAAATATATGGGAAATGTAGACAATAGTGACCACGATCATTTGGTCTTTTCCATGTATTCTGATTGTGGTTATTCAAAGCTCCCATAAGTTTAAGCATAGGTTCACACTGAGTTTTTTTACAGTCGAATTTCACAAAGAACACAAACCGTTTCCGTTGCAAATTCTGTACACGTGGGATTTTTCTGATGTTTACTCTACGTTTTCTAACTAACCCTGAGACTAACCACATTTTCCTTCCACAATATATTATAAAATGCTTTATGTCTGAACAGGATTGCCAACTGGACTCTTTCATTTTTCTGGACAGTTTAACCAAAAAAAATAACACAGACAATATTTTTTACACATTGGAAAACCATACAAAATGCTGTAATTATTATTGACACATATTTATAGCCCATAATTCTGATATGAAGATATCGGCTGCATTCACTGTTAACAGTAAAATAATGATAATTACAGACAAAATTATCTGTATAAGTTTCGGCAGCTTCAAAAAAATTACGGACACCTTGAATTTTTTTAGAGACAGGGCAAAAAAGTGCCCTATATATACAGACAATCTTGGAATTTCAACCCTAAGTCTGACATAGACCCAGAACAAAGATAAATTGTAACTTTCTTCTGCAAGCTCTATAGGACAGACATAATGCGGGGAACCCGCGTTCACTGGTCTCCTTACCGCTGACGGCCGGTGCTACACATTCACTGCCTCTCTAGCTATATCTAGAGCCCTGACAGGCCACACTCCCCTGACTGTCTGTTGCAGGTTGGACACATAACAATCTGGGATTTGTAGTCCTACGAAACATCTTCTCTAACCCAGGGATCTCATCTCAACTATTCAAAAATAATGCCTCAAATATCGTTCGCCCATATTGACTAAAATAAGGTGAACAACCCTAAAATGAATATGCAACCCTAACATATCTTCTGGATTACTTCCTCTGCAACGTAAGACTGATTGTGGTCTGTAAACTGAAAGAGATGTGTTCACATTTGGAGGCTGGAAAGCTGTTTTACTTAGTCCTAGCCAAACAACACATCCCATACACTTCTTCGAGCAGAGAAATCCCCTTAATAACGTCCGTATGCCTTAATAAAATATATGGAAGAAAAATCTGAATATAATCTGATCACTTTGTCTTTCTTCCTTGCCTATTTATATTTCCAAAGTAGAAGGATTAGTGAATGTCTACATCATGTGGATTTATACTCATTCTATTATACAGCTTCGCAGTCACTTGACTCTGGATTCACTTTTCTGCCTTAGACCCTGTTAACAGCTGTTGCAGAGCCTCTGGGGAAGATTACATAGTACTTGTCGAGAATATCACAGCTACGTCATAGGGGTCCCTTGGGCCCTGCTGGTGTCAGTCATGCAACGGATCCCTCACAGCATTGCTGTTACCACTGTAAGCCAAAGACATCATGCAGATGGTAACTTGTTGTCTTAAAGGGAATCTGTCAGTAGGACCAACCCTCCTAAGCCATTTATATGGGCTTGCAGGTCATAGTAAGCTGAATTACTGCATTTTTTGGACCCTAAGATGCACTTTTTTTCCCCAAAAAAATAGTCCAGATGTACCTTCTGTGTCTGTAGATGGGGAGAGGCTGCGGCGGCGAAGCTGGTCACAGGAGGCAGGAGTCGGCTGATGCAGCTAACCTCTGTGCCTGCTGCTAAAGAAAAATGAATATTCACTGCTTCCTACGCCCATAATCCCTCCCACCTCTGTGCACTGAAGCTGGCAACAAAAGGTGGGAGAGACTATGGACATATGAAGTAGTAAATATTCATTTCTCTTTAACACCAGGCACACTGTTCACCGCAGCTGCCGGCTCCTGCCTCCTGTGACCTGAGCGCTCACGTGTGCCTGCTACTAAAGGGAATGAATATTCACTGCTCTCCATTCCCATGGGCATGGGGAGCAGTGAATATTCATTTATCTTTAATTGCAGGCATAGTAGCAGCAGCCGCCAGCTTCCTGCAACGACTGGTCGCTCATGTGTGTTCACTATTTAAGAGAATGAATATTCACTGCTCCACACACCCATGGGAGTGGAGAACAGTGAATATTCACTCCATTTAGTAGCAGGCATACGTGAGCACAGAGCAGCTGAGGGGCCAACGGCTGTGGCTATCAGCGTGCCTGCTACTAAAGAGAGATGAATATTCACTACTCCCAATGCCCATGGTCCCGGGCGTGGGGAGCAGTGAGTTTTTCGGCAGGTGTCTTTGACTTGTAAGCAGCGCATGATGTCACTGTCACGCGATACTTACAAGCATAAATCAGCTGCTGGCATCAGAAGAGGACAATGCAGGGGAGCGCAGGGAAGGTAAGTAGAATGTTTTTCTTCTTTTTTTTATGGTTTTCTGATGAAGGCAATGCATACAAGGATGGGGGATGGAGGCCATGCATACCAGGATAGGGATGAGGGGGCTCTGCATTCCAGGTTCGCATTGAGGGTGCCATGCATACCAGAATAGGGATGAGGGGTCCATGTATAACAGAATGGGGATGAGGGGACAATGTATACCAGGATAGGGATGAGGGGGCCATGTATTGTAACAGGACGGGTATGAGGGGACAACGTATACCAGAATGGGAATGAGGGGACCATGTATAACAGGCTGACGATGAGGGGGGACTGAGGACATTATATATATATATATATATATATATATATATATATATATATATATATATATATATATATATATATATATATACACACACACACACTGCTCAAAAAAATAAGGGGAACACTCCAAGTAAATCAAACTTCTCTGAAATCAAACTGTCCACTTAGGAAGCAACACTGAATGACAATCAATTTCACACGCTGTTGTGCAAATGGAATAGACAACAGATGGAAATTATTGGCAATTATCAAGACACCCTCAATAAAGGAGTGGTTCTGAAGGTGGGGACCACAGACCACATCTCAGTACCAATGCTTTCTGGCTGATGTTTTGGTCACTTTTGAATGTTGGTTGTGCTTTCACGCTCGTGGTAGCATGAGACGGACTCTACAACCCACACAAGTGGCTCAGGTAGTGCAGCTCATCCAGGACGGCACATCAATGCGAGCTGTGGCAAGAAGGTTTGCTGTGTCTGCCAGCGTAGTGTCCAGGGGCTGAAGGCGCTACCAGGAGACAGGCCAGTACACCAGGAGACGAGGAGGGGGCCATAGGAGAGCAACAACCCAGCAGCAGGATCGCTACCTCAGCCTTTTTGCAAGAAGGAAAGGAGGAGCACTGTCAGAGCCATGCAAAATGACCTCCAGCAGGCCACAAATGTGCATGTGTCTGCACAAACGGTTATTAACCAACTCCATGAGGATGGTCTGAGTGCCCAACGTCCACAGATGGGAGTTGTGCTCACAGTCCAACACCATGCGGCCACCCAAAGAAATGCCACCCCACACCATTACTGACCCACTGCAAAACCAGTCATGCTGAAGGATGTTGCAAGCAGCAGATCGCTCTCCACAGCATCTCCAGACTGTCACGTCTGTCACATGTGTTCAGTGTGAACCTGCTTTCATCTGTGAAAAGCACAGGGCTCCAGTGGCAAATTTGCCAATCCTGGTGTTCTGTGGCAAGTGCCAAGCGTCCTTCACGGTGTTGGGCTGTGAGCACAACCTCCATCTGTGGTCGTCGGGCACTCAGCCCATCCTCATGGAGTCGGTTTCTAACCATTTGTGCAGACACATGCACATTTGTGGCCTGCTGGAGGTCATTTTGCAGGGCTCTGGCAGTGCTCCTCCTTTTCCTCCTTGCACAAAGGCTGAAATAGCAGTCCTGCTGCTGGGCTGTTGCCCTCCTACGGCCCCCTCCACGTCTCCTGGTGTACTGGCCTGTCTCCTGGTAGCGCCTTCAGCCTCTGGACACTACGCTGACAGACACAGCAAACCTTCTTGCCACAGCTCGCATTGATGTGCCATCCTGGATGAGCTGCACTACCTGAGCCACTTGTGTGGGTTGTAGAGTCCGCGTCTCATGCTACCACGAGCGTGAAAGCACAACCAACATTCAAAAGTGACCAAAACATCAGCCAGAAAGCATTGGTACTGAGATGTGGTCTGTGGTCCCCATCTGCAGAACCACTCCTTTATTGAGGGTGTCTTGATAATTGCTAATAATTTCCATCTGTTGTCTATTCCATTTGCACAACAGCATGTGAAATTGATTGTCAATCAGCGTTGCTTCCTAAGTGGACAGTTTTATTTCACAGAAGTTTGATTTACTCGGAGTTATATTCTGTTGTTTAAGTGTTCCCTTTATTTTTTTGAGCAGTGTGTATATATATAATACAAAAGTATATATATATATATATATATATACACAGTATATACACACACATACACACATCTCAGGATGGAGGATATTAGTACAGAATTGACCACATTTTTTGCTTCAATTTTTTTTCTATTTTCCTCTTCTAAAACTTAAGTGCGTCTTATGGTCTGGTGCGTATTATAGCACAAAAATACAGTAGTTGATACCTTGATATCTTCTATCTGATGTCTTATTCCAGAAAAATCCACATTTTTCTCAATATGTAATTAAAGATCTATGGGCCGAACATAGATCTCCCTGAGAATCTGCCTCCAGAGCATATTTTAAATTAAAGTGGGTGATTGGGTGATACCAGTGTGAGACATGTAGATCAGGAGAGTTGACATTACTTGTCACACACTTGTAACAACCACTTTCAATTAAAATGAGCTATGGAGGTAGATCCTCAGGGAGATCTATGTCCGGTCCATAGATATTAATAGCTCATTTACATATTAAGAAAAACATGGATTTTTCTAAGACATCAGATCACATATGTAAAGGTATCATTTTGTTCCGGTTCCTATGACCTACATGCCCATACAGATAGCTTAGGAGGTTTGATCTTACTGACAGATTCCCTTTAATAGTTTATTATATTACAAATTGCAACTAAAACAGAGTGAGAAACATGAAACTGTTGCTAGTGCCGACATCTAGTGGTTATTCTTCAGACTGCAGAAATATCTACTAACATCACATATCGCACCAAAGAGAAGCAGCTCCAGACATCACATTAGGGCTGAGTTAATTAAATGTATGACCAAACATAGCAGGATAAACCTTAAGTTGATAAATTTGTACAGCCCTCGAATGATGTTCCCAATATCCAAATGTCCCTTAGCAGAAAAAAGGTACCCAACACCTTATGTAAGGGAACAAGTCCACTTACCTATAGCCAATGTGGCACAAAAAATATCGTGTGACTTGACTACTAGGAGCAACAAGAAAATATCCTGAACTCTTAGGGCCTGATTCATTAACACATTTGTGCCTTTTTTTTGTCTTTGTCTTAAAAAAAAAAAAAAAAAGTCACAAATGTTAGTCTCCGCCAAATGGAATGATTTTAAGTACTCCAGATATTGTAACATGTTATTTTGTGCACTTCAGTGAAATGTGCTACTTTTTGGCACTAAAAATTGCAACACAGAACAAAAACAAGAACAAAAAACATTTTTGATTTTGTGCAAAATTCATGAATCACGTGTACCATTTTGAAGAAGTTGGCGAAAAAAACGTCAATGAATGCCACTAGGAAAAAAAATAGAAATTACTTTAAAAAAGAAGGCAAATCATGAACTAGGCATAATGAGTCGAATGTATTCTATCATTGCTCCTGTTAGACACCCGGCACATATTTTTTTATGTTGGTTTGGCTAGTAAAAGATCAGACGTGTCCATACGCTATGACGGATTGCGAACAGGCATTTGGTGCTAGCTGTATTATCATGGACTGGCATTATAAAATGTCATGTATAATCCAGGAAACCATTGACACTTCTAAAAAAATCCATTATCACTCATGAGATTAAAAAATAGGAAAGCTACTTTCTATCCAACTGTTTCTTCTAACCACACAGGAAGGAACCCATGGTACCACATATTGTACAGAAACATCTAAGAAAACGCCTGACTTGTTACTGATCAAACTGTACATTTATGGCCTCATTCAGATGTCCGTGTTGCTCGCATGTGTTGTATCCATTCTTCTTCAATTATACAACATGTACTTATTAGAATCTATGCTGATGTTCACATGTCCATGCTTTTTTGTGGACCAAGTGTCTGTCCAAAACACAGAGATATGCCCGATTTTTTCCGGCAGCATGGATGACTGCCCATCAATGGGTTTATGAAAAATATATATACGGATGGAATGCGCGTGCTGTACGCATTTAACATTGGAAAGAAGAAGCTTTGTAACTTATTTATATCGTTATCCATCTGTAAAAAACATTGATGACACACTGATCCAAAACACTGATGACACACGGTGCCATTTTTTCAAGTATGTGTTTAAACATGGATGTGCGAATTAGGCCTAAAGGTAATCTGTCAGCAGATTTTTGCTATTTAAACTGACAGCACCATGACATAGGGACAGAGACCCCGATTCCAGCGATGTATCACTTAGTTTACGGGGGGCAGCTGTTATAATAGCCAGTTTTCTCTGCTGCAGATTGAGCAGAGCTCAGTTGTTCAGCTGTGTATTACCCTGCTCACACCACAGCTTTCTAGCTACACTGTATAGTGACAGAGAGCTGCTAATCAGTGATGGGGGTGTGGTTGGACTAGGAGGCACAAGCCAAGTTGTCCTGTAGTGATAATCATCTGCTGATAAAACACTGATTGTATTAAAACACAAAAACACAGACCAGTAAGTGACACATTGCTCTAACCAGGCTCTCTGCTCCTATTTTATGGTGCTATCAGATTACATAGCAAAAACCTGCTGACAGATTCCCTGCAAGACAGTGATGGATAAACTAGTAAACCAAGTGAATTTTATTTTAGACATGGCTTGCAATAAAAATTACTAAGCTACAAAAAAAAGGAAGATATTAAAATAAACCCTTTTTCTGATGCAGTGATTCTTTAGGAAAAAAAACAAGTGCAAGGCTTCATAAACTAGCAAAATTATGGTGTAGTAATGTCCTACCTGAAAGTGCAGAATGATGGTCCATATTAAGCCCAAAGTCAATTTGGGATTCCCATCTGTTATGTCGTCATTTCTTATATTCACTAATTTCACCTGCAATAAAGTGTAACAGTCAATGAAAGGGATGTAATACAATCAGCTTATAACTACATACAGGGAAAAAACATTTACAATGGACATCATAGTTATAAAGTTATACCCCGTCCCTAGCCTAACTAGGAGCCAGGAGTTATTTATCATGCATCATATACTTACATACAAGTATTAGGCCTGTGCTACTCTGAAGGATGGACAAAAATATTACAATTTGAGACTCCTCAGTGTTTGATACCTTTTAATGACTAACTGAAAAGATGGTAACAAATTGCAAACTTTCGAGACTACTCCGGAGAGACACTCTATGGAGAGAGACAAAGGCATGGGTGGCCTCAGAAAGACCTTTTTGAACCAGGGCTGCCATCCAAGAACAAATGAAAAGTAGGTTACAAGAGCCACCAGAATATCAAGGAATCATCTTCTTCATTACAAAACTAAAGCAAAAAATAACCAGGTGCCTCTATTAGTCACCTAGAATCCAAATCTGGAGGTGTTCAGGGGGGCTAAAAGGAAACTATAACCTTTCCTACAAAAAGATGCAAGATTACAATTCATATTTCCAGACCCCCCCACTTCTGTGTTTTAGCTAGCCCCAAAATCTAAGAAACATCGTTGTCAGAAGCTCCCACAGAGACAGAAAAAAAATTGTCCTCTTCTGCGTAAATATGTGATTCTTCAGATGTTCTATTAGTCTAGCCTGATGAAGAGACCTGAGTAGTCTCAAAAGCTTGCAATGTGTTACATTTTTATTGGCAAACTGAAACGATGGTATAAAAAACTGAGGACTCTCAAATTTTCATACTTTTCTATCTAGAGACTATTACAGTACAAAAATATATATTTTTCCTGTATCTGAAGGATGTAGTCACTAGATCAGTATACTGTTCTAAACTATACTTCTTTAACATGTGATAGAGCTTCACATTTTTTGCATAAAGTTGACTTACGGTATATATTCTGTGCAGCCTGACGACTCCACTAAAGGGAATCTAAGAACGTACTGCATACAGTGGTGTACTATGAGGCTGGAGTCACACACAACGAATAAAAAATCGGTCCCATTTTAACGGTCCGAAACCGCACAAAAGTATCTTAACCAGTGATCCGTTTTTGATCGATTTTTCTTCATTGATGCGATTTTAATCGCATGTAAGGATCCTTTTGACATCCTTCTTGTGAGATTTTCTCGCAGGATAGCTAAATGGACATATAATGGAGCCCAATGACAGGTTTCCGCACACAAACGAATTAATAGATCTAGACACATTAAATATATATATATATATATATATATATATATATTATACATGTCTATTACTTGTATACTAGTTTTCTGACTGAGCACTCCGCCCTTCATCAAGTGGTGATTTTAATCGCATTCAATCACGTTTGGTTCCTATCGTCCTATATATACAGGCTTTATCATGTTACTAGCCAGAGGTCAGTTCACACCAGGCAGTCAGTATAGGGACCCATTCAATCTGAGATCATCTTGTCGTTGGTGAATGGGCTCACATCTTTTGGCCAAATTTTGTACTAAGTATCTCATATGTTTTTCTAGAATACAAAAGCCATTATGCTATTCATATTTCACTTATTTCATATTTGATATGCCTTACAAAAGCCATTCTGAAATGTATTACTAAAGCCATTTTGCTATTCGTATTTCACATATTTCATATTTGGTGTGCTACCATTTTCTAATTTAATATGTAAGTTGCCTTTTGGTATGCACCTATTCAGATTAGTTCTAGATGTGCCGTCAGTTTTTTCTATTACTTGTATACATGTCATAGAGACACATTTATATATATATTTCTAATTCATACAGTTCTTAATTGCAGAATAGCCGCTGAAACATTAGCCGGCTTTTGTATAACATTCTCCTGCCCGACATGAAATGACACATGGTTTACATATAGTTAACCATTTAATTTCATGGGTTTTTTTTATGTCTATCACTATTAATTATATGAGGGCTTGTGGGTAAAATTTTGGAGTTGTAAGGGTTCATTTAAGGGGTTAATTCGTTGTATTAAATTGCGGGGACTCCCTGCAGCCTCAGTGACGTCAGCGGGAGTCCCCGCAATTTAATACAACGAATTAACCCCTTAAATGAACCCCTACAACTCCAAAATTTTACCCACAAGCCCTCATATAATTAATAGTGATAGACATAAAAAAAAAACATGAAATGAAATGGTTAACTATATGTAAACCATGTGTCATTTCATGTCGGGCAGGAGAATGTTATACAAAAGCCGGCAAATGTTTCAGCGGCTATTCTGCAATTAAGAACTGTATGAATTAGAAATATATATATAAATGTGTCTCTATGATATGTATAATATATATATATTTAATGTGTCAAGATCTATTAATTTGTTTCTTTATTTAACCGGACACTGTGATTTTACTGTATTTTGGAAAAAAAAATGCCGGCTTTTGGTGCGATTTTATCGCAACTCACACATCGGGTCCGTTTGCAATCCAATTTTTTCACACCCCCATAGACTTGCATTGTCGAATCCGATCCGAAAATCGGTGACAATCGCAGCATGCTGCGATTGTCTCGGTCCGAGGATCGGATCCGATCAAAAATCGCATGATGTGAGCTGCCCCATAGAATAACATTGGGACGAATGCAATGCGATTTTTTTTATAGCATTGCATTCGTCCGTTTTAATCGCCAGTGTGACCCCGGCCTGACACTGCTATCGGATCCATCAGTGGTGCAATTTGCATCGAATTAGACCTGCTACAAAAACATCTGCAAAATGCCCTCCCCAACTATCAGAGGATTGAAAGAGGAATCTGACAGCATGCGTTCACCCTGTTACTAAAACATCACAGTTTGAACCTTTTCAGCCCTCCCAAGTTCCAGGGCCCAGATGTGACTGCAACCAGTACCCACTATAGTTTTGCCCCTGAGCCCCGTAGTGAGAAGAGAGTCAAGCTCTGAACTCTCGAGTAGTCATCTTCAATCCCCAGCACTTCCCTACCGTGCTACTACAGGAAGCTAAAGAAAATCCCATATTACATTAGGTACCACTGACAGATTTGAACACCCTTATTCATGCAATGGTTTTTCTTATTTTTATTGAGACAGTTCTCTGTCATTATGAGATGTTTCTTGTGTAGCATCTTGGTAATGAGACACCGTTTTGTAGCCATCAGTTAAACCAGCTGATATTATTTTTCACTTAGTGTCAGGATTGCTTTCTGATTACTGATAGATTTCAGTTGGTGTAGTAACTTTCCATGCTTTTTGCACCTTTCTTTCTTCAAATGTTCAATATTGTTTCTCTATGTTATTTCTCACTGTTACGCAGAACTTAAAGGGAACCTGCAGGCTGGATTGTGCACAGTAACCTACAGACAGTGTCAGGTCTGCACCGTTATACTGATTGCAATGATACCTTGGATGATGAAATCTGTCTTGTGGTTGTTGTTTAATCTTTATTTTCTGTTTTCAGGTAATGAGATTCTGGTGCTTCGGGGCGGCCTGTGATGGGGTCTTTATGTGGTGCTCTGCTTACATAGGCATCTGTATGACTTATGACAGGTCACTGATCCCTCAGTGACCTGCCCCCTATTTTACAGACTGAATATAACATGTATTGAAAAAAAAAATATCATATTCATCAGGCAGGCATCACCTGCGCAGCAGCATGATCGCATCTATAATATGCATTAACCTCTTCCCAACATGCGCCATATATGTAAGGCGCTGCGGTCGCGGGGGGCTCACGGTGAAAACCGCTGCAATCAGGTGCGGGTGTCTGCTCTATGTGAGAGCTGACACTCTGCAGCAACGCCCACGATCGGTGCTAGCACCAATCACGGGGATTTAACCAATCTGATGCCGCTGTCAACAGTGACAGTGATCGCGTTGTCCTGATGGTCTCCATGGAGACCCCAGGCCGCAAAGTCCTTCAAGGAAGTTGGCGTGTCAGTGACTGATCAGAGACGTCAAACACTGATCTGATGTTCTGCAGTGCAGAAGCATTGCAGAGAATCAGATCAGCAATCTGATACTGTACAGTGAAGTCCCATCCTGGGACTATGTAAAAAAGTAAGAAAAAAAATATTAAAAAGTATATATATATATATATAATAAAAAAATCCCCAAATAAAGAACAAAAATATATTTATTTCTGTAAAAAAATACACATACCGTATTTGGTATTGTCACGTCCAAAATGACCCGCTCTATAAAACTGTCCCACTAGTTAACCCCTTCAGTGAACACTAAAACATTTTTTTTAAAAAGCGAGGAAAAAAACAAAATGCTTTATTATCATACCACAGAACAAAAAGTACAATAAAACGTGATCAAAAAGACGAATATAAATAAAAATGATACAGATGAAAATTACATCTTGTTCCACAAAAAAAAAATGCCACACGGCTCCATCAGCGGAAAACTAAAAAAGTAACAGCTCTAAGAGTAAAGCGATACAAAAAAAAATATTTTTTCCATAAAATAGTTTTTATTCTGCAAAAGTGACAAAACATAGACAAACAATTTAAATGGGGTATCGTTGTAATCGTACTGACCCGAAGAATAAGGCCGGGGTCACACTAACGAACGCAAAATACGGTCAGTAGTTTACATGCGTAATACGGATGAATGGCCCCTAAACAGTGCTCCGTATGTCATCCGTAATCAAGGTGTGGTCGCGTATTTTGCGCATGTAAGCATCCGTATGTAATCCGTATGGCATCCGTATGGTGAGATTTTCTCGCAGGCTTGCAAAATGGACATATAATGGAGCCCTATGACAGGGTTTCTTACAGAAACCAAAGAATAGATATAGACACATAGAATGCACAAATATTTATATTTTTATATATATATATATATATATATATATATATATATATATATATATATATGTATGTGTATTCTATGTGTCTATATCTATTCTTTCGTTTCTTGTGGAAACCTGGTGCGTATTTCTCGCAGGTCACATGTGTGGTCCGTGTGTAATCCGTATTTTTTGCGCACCCATAGACTTGCATTGGCGTACTACGGCCGTAGTACGCTGACAATCGCAGCATGCTGCGATTGGCACGGAGCGTAGAATACGGATGAGAAATATACGGCTGGTGCGAGGGACCCCATAGAGAATCATTGGTCCGTGTCTAATGCGTGCTTTTAGCGCCTCTCACTCGGCCGTATTCCTCGCCAGTGTGACCCCGGCCTTACTATATTTTACCACATGCGGAACGGTATGAAAAAAATCCCCCAAAAAGCAATTCCTGAATTGCTGGTTTTTGTTCATTCTATTTCCCAAAAATCGGAATAGAAAGTGTTAAAAAATGTAATGTGCCCGAACATGATATCAATAAAAAAAGTTAGCCCTTCCCGCAAAAAAACAACCCATCACATGACTCTGTTGGCCGAAATATGGAAAAATTATAGCTGTATAAATATGGTGATGAAAAAACTAACTTTCACAACAATAAAAAGCATCTTGTAGTGTGTGACAGCAGCCAAACATAAAAACCCGATATGAATCTGGCATCACTGTAATCGCAACGACCCAAAGAATAAAGACATCTTATCACTTATACCGCATGATGGAAAGGCGTAAAAAATAAATAAAACCAATTCTTCACATGCTGTTGATGTTTTCATTCTGCCTCCCAAAGATCGCAATAAGGCTCAGTGCACATTTATCCTGCGCTCTACGCTGAGCGCTTACATTGGAGTTTCCGTGTAAATCTCTGAAATATGTGTTTCAGACAGAACCCGCAGAGGAAAATTCCTTATAATGAGGCAGATGGAGGAACTGTTGACGCCATAGGACCTGTGATCCGTCGGTGTGTGTCTTTTTAGGATTTCATAAAAGTGCCGTCAGCCACAGTTTTGTAAACTTCTGAAAAGGACAATGCTGTACAGAGGCCAGAGGGAGTCCACAGTAACTCTGCTGCCTCATTATAGTGAATGGATCCATAGGGGGTTTCATCTGTCACATCATTCTAAGATTTAGATAGAAACCCCAAAGTAAGTGCTCAGCGTAGAGCGCCAGATAAATCTGATCATAAATGTTATGTAAAATGTTCCCAAAAAAAGCTTCAACTCAACCCACAAAAAAAGCTAGCCTTCACTCAGGTCCATCATCTGTTAAAGGTAATATAGTGGGCTTCCATGTTACTGGTAGCACAAAGGCTATGGAAAAGTGAAATGGCTCCACGCCCCCCCAAAAAAATTCAGCAAAAGCTGCTCTCCCAAATCCAAATGCCCCCCTCACTTCTGAGCCCCAGTATGCCTAAACCACATTCAGCGCCCACTTTTGGCATTTCTGTAGTGATGAGAGCCTGCCTAAATTACAGGTGCATGTCTCCAAAAGCATGAGCTAGTCATAATGTACTGATCACTACAATGTACTGGTTACCATAACGGCAGTTTGCAATTTTTACTCAGCAACATTCACTGCTGCTTGTTTCTGGAACACACCCATGAATTCAAAATCGTTACTACATCTGTAGATAAATTCCCAAAGGGTTATAATTCCCTAAATGGGGTCACTTTAGGGGGGAATTCAGCTTTTCTAACACTTATGGGATTTGTATATGGAATCTGCAAACTATTCTAGGAAAAGCTGTGCTTCAGGAGGCAAATAGTGCTCCATTCCTTCCGAGTCTCTCTGTATGGCTAAACTGTACTGTATATCCACATATGGGGTATTTCAAAATTCAGCAGAAATTGTGGGACAAATTCTGGTGCCATTTTTACCCATTTTCCAGTATGAAAATGTAAAACTTTGGGCTAACACACAATCTTGGAGGCAAAAATGTAAATTATTTTTTGTTCACTGCCCAATGGTATCAAATTCTGTGACACACCTGTGGTGTCAAAATGATTAATGCACCCCTAGATGAATTAATTGAGAGGTTTAGCTTGTAAAATGGGGTCACTTATGGGGGGTTCTGCTGTTTTGGCTCCTTAAGGGCTCTACCAATCTAACATGGCACCCTCAAACAAGTGCAGCAAAATCTGCACTGTAATATCTTAGCTACGCCTCAAAAGTAGTTTTCGACAACATATGGGTTATGAACTCAGGAGAAATTGCACAACAAATTTTGAGGTCCATTTTCTCCTGTTACCCTTGTGAAAATACAACATTTGGAATTAGTTAAAAGATTTTTGTGGGAAAAATGTGATTTTTTATTTTCACGGCTTAACGTTATAAACTTCTGTGAAGGACCTGGGGGTTCAAGGTGCACAATACACATCTAGAAAAGTTCCCTAAGGGGTCTAGTTTCCAAAATGGTGTTACTTGTGAGGTGTTTCCATTGGTAAAGGCACATCAGGGGCTCTTCAAACACGACATGGAGTCCACTAATTATTCCAGCAAATTTTGCATTCAAAAAGTCAAATGGCGCTTCTTCCATTTCAAGCCCTGCCGTGTGCCCAAACAGTGGCTTTCCCCTTAAATGGGGTATCGGCGTGCTCAGAAGAAATTGCACAGCAAATTGTATGGTCCATTTTTTCCTAACACCCTTGTGAAAATGAAAAAAAAATTAGGCTTAAAGGAAAACTTTTGTGAAAGAAAGTTAAATGTTTACTTTTAACTTCCATGTTCCATTAATTCTTGTGAAGTACCTGAAGGGTTAATGAACTTCTTGAATGTGGTTTTGAGTACCTTCAGTGGTGCAGAGTTTAGAATGGTGTCACTTTTGGATGTTTTCTATCATATAGGCCCCTCAAAGTCACTTCAAATGGGAGGTGGTCCCTAAGGGTACATTCCCACAGTCAGTAAGCGCTGGGGGTTGGACGCTGTGTACATCCGCTGCGTTCAAATTTAATAGCACAGTGGATGGGATTTCAAGAATTTCCATGCCCACTATGAATGCTGAGATGCCCACGGTTCATCCGTGGATGCGCATCTTTCCAGACTGCAGCATGTTAATTTATTTTGCAGAGACGGGAGTCTATGCAAGATAAATCTCACCCATACAATATATTGGACCCGGTGATTCTACACGGTTCAGTGAACACATGTGGAATCACCGTCGTTCAAAAGTCGGCAGTGCTTTGGACGCAGCGGACATGTGCTGCCAATTACTAACCGTGTGCACCCGGCCTTAAAAATTTTGCTGTAAAAGTGAGAAATTGCTGGTTAACTTTTAACTCTTACAAATTCCTAACAAAAAAAATTATGTTTAAAAAATTGTGCTGATGTAAAGTAGACTTGTGGAAAATGTTATTTATTAGCTATTCTGTGTGAGATGCCTCTTTGATTTAAGGGCATAAAAATTATAAGTTTAAAAATTGCAACATTTATCAAATTTCCATTTTCTTACAAATAAATGCAAGTCAAATCAAATTAATTTCACCACTATCATGAAATACAATATGCCATGAGAAAACAGTATTAGAACCAGTGGGATCCATTGAAGCGTTCCAGAGTTACATTATAAAGTGACAGTGGTCAGAATAGTAAAAATTGGCCTGGTCAGGATGGTGAAAACAGGCTTTGGGGTGAATGGTTTAAATTATTTTATTTAGTGATATAACAGTGGGTACAAAAAGTATTCAGACCCCTTTAAATTTCTCACTCTTTATTTCATTGCACCCACTTGGTAAATTCAAAAAAGTTCATTTTTTTCTTTAATGAACATTCTGCGCCCCACCTTGACTGAAAAATGAAACAGAAATGTAGTTAATTTTGCACATTTATTAAAAAAGAAAAACTGAAATATCACATGGTCATAAGTACTCAGACCCTTTGCTCACACACTCATATTTAAGCCACATGCTGTCAATTTCCTTGTGATCCACCTTGAGATGGTTCTACTCCTTCATTGGAGTCCAGCTGTGTTTAATTATACTGATAGGACTTGATTTGTAAAGCCACACACCTGTCTATATAAGACCTCACAGCTCACAGTGCATGTCAGACCAAATGAGAATCATGAGGTCAAAGGAACTGGCCAAGGAGCTCAGAGACAGAATTGTGGCAAGGCACACATCTGGCCAAGGTTACAAATACATTTCTGCAGTACTCAAGGCTCCTAAGAGCACAGTGGCCGCCATAATCCTTAAATGGAAGAAGTTTGGGACCACCAGAAGTCTTCCTAGACCTGGCCATCCAGCTGAACTGAGCAATCGTGGGAGAAGATCCTTGGTGAGAGAGGTAAAGAACAATCCCAAGATCACTGTGGCTGAGCTCCACAGATGTAGTAGTGAGATGGGAGAAAGTTCCACAAAGTCAACTATCACTGCAGTCCTCCACAGATCGGACCTTTATGGCAGAGAGGCCTGACGCAAGCCTCTCAGTGGCAGACATATGAAAGCCCGCAAATAGTCTGCTAAAAAAAACATATGAAGGACTCCCAGACTACGAGAAATAAGATTCTCTGGCCTGATGAGACGAAGACAGAACTTTTTGGTGATAATTCTAAGCGGTATGTGTGGAGAAAACCAGGCACTGCTCATCACCTGCCTAATACAATCCCAACAGTGAAACATGATGGTGGCAGAATCATGCTATGGGGGTGTTTTTCAGCTGCAGAAACAAGGTGACTGGTTACAATTGAAGGAAACATGAATGCGGCCAAGTACAGAGATATCCTGGATGAAAACCTCTTCCTGAGTGCTCTGGACCTCAGACTTGGCAGAAGGTTCATGTTCCAACAAGACAATGACCCTAAGCACACAGCTAAAATAACAAAGGAGTGGCTTCGGAAGAACTATGTGACCATTCTTGACTGGCCCAGCCAGAGCCCTGACCTAAACCCAATTGAGCATCTCTGGAGAGACCTGAAAATGGCTGTCCACCAACGCTCACCATCCAACCTGATGGAACTGGAGAGGATCTGCAAGGAAGAATGGCAGAGGATCCCCAAATCCAGGTCTGAAAAAATTGTTGCATTATTTCCAAGAAGACTCATGGCTGTATTAGCTCAAGAGGATGCTTCTACTCAATACTGAGCAAAGGGTCTGAATACTTATGACCATGTGATATTTCAGTTTTCCTTTTAAATAATTTTGCAAAGATTTGTACATTTATTTTTTTTTCAGTCAAGATTGGGTGCAGAGTGCACATTAATGAGAAAAAAATGAACTTTTTTGAACTTACCAAATGGATGCAATGAAACAGAGTGAAAAAATTTAAAGGAGTCTGAATACTTTCCATACCCACTGTACATTTATTGTGAAAAACAATTCTATCGATCCAATAGATGCTACTGCGCAGGCACTCTCTTGATGAAGACGATTTTTTTCTTCTAGAAAAATAGCGCAGGCGGCGCCAATTTGATACATCATTTTTTTCACAATAAAAGTTTATCACTAAATAAAATAATTACATGGACATTATAGATATGATCATGCTGCAGCACAGGCGCTGACGCCTGCCTGCTGAATGTGATTTTTTTTTTCAATACATATTATATTCAGTATGTAAAATAGGTGACGGTGACCTGTCATAAGCCATCAGTATGAATACAAGAATTTACACAAGAATCTCATCAACTGAAAACTACAAATAAAGATTAAACAGCAACACAGGACGGATTTATGGTTTGATTTGTTTGCCTGTGTAAAGTGTATGTATATATATATATATATATATATATATATATATATATATATATATATAATGCTCAATGTGGGTGGGTGTGTGTGTGTGTGTGTGTATGTCCGGGATTGGCATCCGCACCGTCGCAGTTACAGCCACAAAATTTGGCACAGTCACACGTCTGGACCCCGAGAGTGTCCTAGGCTATGTTGTGAGGCGAAATTTTAACCCCACACGTTCCAATTCACCAAACAATTTTGTCCCTATCTACATAATGGGGAAAAAGTGTGTATCAAGCCCCGCCCCTCATTATGATGTCTTAATGGTTGCCATAGCGACGCTGATGTCATCATAGGTTGCAAGCCCCGCCGCTCATTATGATGTCATAATGGTTGACCATGGGATGGAGGATGTGTGATGGGTATATGGGCACTGGACTATGGGATGGAGGATATGTATGATGGGTATATGGGCACGGGACTATGGGATGGAGGATGTGTGATGGGTATATCGGGCACTGGACTATGGGATGGAGGATATGTATGATGGGTATATGGGCACGGGACTATGGGATGGAGGATATGTATGATGGGTATATGGGCATGGGACTATGAGATGAAGGATGTGTGATGGGTATATGGGCACTCGACTATGGGATGGCGAATATGTATGATAGGTATATGGGCAAGGGACTATGGGATGGAGGATGTGTAATGGGTATATGGGCATGGGACTATGGGATGGAGGATGTGTGATGGGTAAATGGGCACTCTACTATGGGATGGAGGATATGTATGATGGGTACATGGGCACGGGCCTATGGCATCGTGGAAATGTATGATGGGTATATGGGCATGGGACTATGGGATGGAGGATAATTACAATTTGCTATAACTAACCACAGTTAGTTACTATGCCCGGGCAGCGCCGGGCTCTTCAGCTAGCATATGTGTGTGTGTGTATATATATATAGCAAAGAATGAAATGCATTACCTGTCGCTTTTTCAAATAATCAAGTGCAATTTGTACATTCTGTAGTCTGTGAAAGCGCATTCGGCCTTTTTCTCGGGGCTGAAAATAGAAAACAGAAAAGAAGATTGTAACAAAGATTGTAGCTACATCCTACAACCAGCCTTGTATTTTTTGCTTGTTTGTTTTCAAACTGATATGAATAAGTTCCTACAAGTCACAATATTAAATAAAGATAAACTACCGTATATACTAAACTTTACCTAAAACAATTCGACCATGTGGATCAGGATTATCAGGTTCTCTTTGAATGCATTACAAGTTCATTATACAGTTTACTTAATATTGCGATTCTATAGGAACCAATTCTAAGGGGTCTGAAAACTCTTTAGGACAGAAATGAAAAAAGAAAAAAAACAAGACATTTTTTCCACGATAAGTCATTAGATATTTTATCAGGAAAAGAACATGATCAGTGACCACCAGCTTTCCTGGTGAGAACTTTATAAACCAACAATATCTCAACTTTCAGACCCCTCTGGATAAATTCTGCTTTTTGAAGACACGTTGCTAGTGGTGTTAACGTGATGTACGCAAGGCACCTGCATTTTCAGTAACATTATATTTAGATCTGTGAATATAATACATTGCAGCCATTAACTAGAACGAAGAAAAAAAAGCCAAAGCACATGTATCATATGTGTATCTATTAACATGAAGGTAAACCAGTAAGAACTGGTAACTGATGGCTCTGGAGAGTCCACAGGCTAACTACACTACATAAAAAGTCCACTGGTTTTCCTTCATGTTAAGTTAATGGGGTCATGCATGTCTCCCACCAATCGGGATACAGGACGATTGTAGGATGAGGTCAGAGCGAGAAGCTTCTACTGGAACACTGTAGGCTGAGGGCTGGAGAGGGATGTCTATAATGGGAGATTGCAGAATAAATAGAGCATGATGTCTATACTTGTACACTTTATGATGAGGGTTGGAGTGTGACGTCCAAGCTGGATGCCTGTAGGCTAAGAGTCAGCGTGAGATATCTATACCGGAAGATGATGCCTACACTGGAGGGTCCCATTGTGATGTTTATGAGAGATATCGGTAAGTTAAGAGTCAGTACGGTGATACCGGTATGGGAACATTATGGGATGAGGACTGAGATATACTATCACATAATAAGGAAGGTACAGATGAACATGTTTGATAGCAATCTTTAATGTTCAGCTCATAATTAGCATTATCACCTATTAGTGTGACTGCACTACATTTACTCAACCAGAACAAGTCTTTGGAGCTATCACACATGAGAATCTGGAAAACCATTGTGAGATCTGGGGACACATCTGCTTTAATGCCTCATTCAGTCGTCCGTGAGTCACATATGTGTTCCATGCATATATCAGGTACCCACTATTGGCCATGGACCAGTACACATCTTTGTTTTTTTGGCGGACTGAATGATCAGAAAAAAAGTCACGGACATCTTTTTTGATCTGAGTCACGAATTAGAGTTGCTCATACAAATCTATGGGTACATATAAAAAACAGACGTCATACAGACATTATTAGTGTGCAGTTCGTGTGCTGTCCATGATTAACAATGTAATACATAGGAGAAGAAGCTTTGCAGTGACGAATTACTGATGGTAAAAACTGATACACGGACCACATACTGACGAAACTTGGATCCATAACACTGATGAACAACGGTCTATGTTTACTACAAAGATCACAAAGTTCTGGTTGAGGCCTAGAACTAATGGAAATATCTTTCATAGCAATGGTTACACTTTAGTACACCGCTTGTACCACAAGATGGCAGCGTTACACTAAAGCACACACCCTTGCTAGCCTATGGATGCCATTGTTGTGATCAATTCCCCACTTGTGCGATCCATGAAAGTGAAGGCCAAATATTCAATGAATTCCACTTGTGCAATCTATGGAAGTGACGTTTTATTCACACCCAGCACATAACAAGTGTAATACAACCACGCATCTCATCCTCTCCAAGTTCCAATAAAACGGAGTAAAATCAGAAAGTGTCTAATTTCTCCACACACCTTCCAAATGATTTGCCAAAGCAACACAAAATGAACATGCCAATTGCTAATAAAAGCTATATTTATGCCAACAGAAATTCACACAGCCAGAGAAAGAGGGACAGAGAAAAGGTCAGGGAAAGCAAACTGCAAATATAAGACAGAGAACTGGGGAGCGGGATGCAGTGGAGGACAAGCGTTCTGACTGTGAATAATCTGACTGGCAGTGATATACTGTCCAAAGACGAGAACATAGCAAACACAGCTTCCATTAGACCACGTGCACACTATCAGTATTTTACCTCAGTATGTGTAAGCCAAAACCAGGAGAGGGTGATAAATCCAGCAGTGGCGACGTGTTTCTATTCTACTTTTCCTCTGACTGTTCCTCTCCTGGTTTTTGGCTTACAGATACTGATGTAAAATACTGAACGTGTGAACGTGGCCTTACGCAGATTATCTCACAGCCATGGTTTGAAAATGCACAAGGATCACTACCACAGATCTGCTCAGGAAACATATGCCTTCTGTATCAACACAACACTACATAAGTACAGGCTTTAAAGGGGTTGTTCGGGATTTTAAGAATATAAAGTAAAAAAAATAAACAATGAATCACCTGTTAAATTCTTTGCCATTCCAGCACCGCCACTCAGGTGGTTCCCATCGGCCCTGCAGTCGTGATGCCACACACACTTTTTTGGATTAAGTTGGAGATAGGCCCCAGGCTGTTCCCTACATTGGCCCCTCACTTCCACACCATTGCCCAGCCTGTGAGTAAATCACTTACCTGATGGCAGTGTTCCTATGTACTAAACGTGTACAATCATCGATAACATTACCAGACTGTGTACAAACAAATCTTACAGAAATTGGTAATGGTAATACCAAATTTTCAATCGGGCCTGAAATATCCAGATAATCTCTGTGGGATATACCCTACATATTTACTGGAGCAGACATGTTAGGAGAGGTGACAGCTCTTATGTAAATCCAGTAAATTAAAGGTGTCATCTTCTAGTTGTACATGCTCCCTTTCCTTTTATTCTCCATCTTAGCCACACAGCTATGACAACTTCTCACAATGGCAGAGCTTTATACCAAGTCATGAATTGCCCTCACTCCACAGCATCTATAGCTGTTTTTAGCTGGAGCAGAGCTGGATCCTACCTGCCTTATTATTTTGTAGGCCTCAGCCCAGGAGAGATAAGTTTGTTATTGTGTGATCAGAGGACTTTGACTTCTATGAGCATATGGGGTCATATAACTTGTTCAAAATGTACAAAGAACCTAACATTTATAACCACAGTCCCTGGCGGCACACTAGGCACTGGGTCCTGGAAGTGGAAGGCATCAGAACCCACAGCAGCAATTCCTGAACCAGCGAGTCAGGAGGGTAAATATAATGAGTAATTGTGTGTATATATATATATATATATATATATATATATATATATATATATATATATATATATATATATATATATATATATATATATATACACACACATACATATACACACACACAGTACAGACCAATAGTTTGGACACACCTTCTCATTCAAAGAGTTTTCTTTATTTTCGTGACTATGAAAATTGTAGATTCACTCTGAAGGCATCAAAACTATGAATTAACACATGTGGAATTATATAATTAACAAAAAAGTGTGAAACAACTAAAATATGTCTTATATTCTAGGTTCTTCAAAGTAGCCACCTTTTGCTTTGATTACTGCTTTCCACACTCTTGGCATTCTCTTGATGAGCTTCAAGAGGTAGTCACCGGAAATGGTCTTCCAACAGTCTTGAAGGAGTTCCCAGAGATGCTTAGCACTTGTTGGCCCTTTTGCCTTCACTCTGCGGTCCAGCTCACCCCAAACCATCTCGATTGGGTTCAGGTCTGGTGACTGTGGAGGCCAGGTCATCTGGCATAGCACCCCATCACTCTCTTTCATGGTCAAATAGCCCTTACACAGCCTGTAGGTGTGTTTGGGGTCATTGTCCTGTTGAAAAATAAATGATGGTCCAACTAAATGCAAACTGGATGGAATAGCATGCCGCTGCAAAATGCTGTGGTAGCCATGCTGGTTCAGTATGCCTTCAATTTTGAATAAATCCCCAACAATGTCACCAGCAAAGCACCCCAACACCATCACACCTCCTCCATGCATCACGGTGGTAACCAGGCATGTAAAGTCCATCCGTTCACCTTTTCTGCGTCGCACAAAGACACGGTGGTTGGAATCAAAGATCTCAATTTGGACTCATCAGACCAAAGCACAGATTTCCACTGGTCTAATGTCCATTCCTTGTGTTCTGTAGCCCAAACAAGTCTCTTCTGCGTGTTGCCTGTCGTTAGCAGTGGTTTCCTAGCAGCTATTTTACCATGAAGACCTGCTGCACAAAGTCTCCTCTTAACAGTTGTTGTAGAGATGTGTCTGCTGCTAGAACTCTGTGTGGCATTGACCTGGTCTCTAATCTGAGCTGCTGTTAACCTGCGATTTCAAAGGCTGGTGACTCGGATGAACTTATCCTCCGCAGCAGAGGTGACTCTTGGTCTTCCTTTCCTGGGGCGGTCCTCATGTGAGCCAGTTTCTTTGTAGCGCTTGATGGTTTTTGCCACTGCACTTGGGGACACTTTCAAAGTTTTCCCAATTTTTCGGACTGACTGACCTTCAATTCTTAGGCTGGGTTCACACGTACCGGAACTCTTGCGGAAATTACTGTGAGAATTCCGGAATTCCATTCTGCGGGAAAATGGCATTTTAAATTCCCGCGATTTTCCAGCGGAAAAACTAGCATTTTGCAAGTGTAATTAGCTGGCAGAATTGCTAGCGTTTTCCAAGCGATCTGGAGCATCGCTTGGAGAACTGATTGACAGGTTGGTCACACTCGTCAAACAGTGTTTGACGAGTGTGACCAACTTTTTACTATTGAGGCCGCCTATGCGGCCTCAATAGTAAAAGACAGCATGTAAAAAATAATAATAAAAAAAAAATTGTTATTCTCACCTTCCGACGTCCCGTGCAGCCTTCCCGCCTCTCTCCACGCTCCCGGTCCCAGTAATCCTTTGCGCGAATTACCGCGATGACGTTTGTTCTCGCGGGATCGCGAAGTTTCACGGTCATTCGCGATGACGTCGCGCAAATGACCGCAAGACTTCGCGATCCCCCGAGAACGGACGTCATCGCTTGCAAAGGCTTACTGGGACCGGGAGCGTGGAGAGAGGCGGGAAGGCTGCGCGGGACGTCGGAAGGTGAGAATAACAATATTTTTTATTTTAAATTCTATTTTTTACAGGGATATGGTACCCAAAGCCCGGAGGACAGTCTCCTCTCCTCCGGACCGTGGGTACCATCCGCAAATGTTCTGCTTACTTTTCGCATGGTGTGCACAGCCACATGCGGAAAGTAAGCAGAACAATGCATTCCTATGGGTGCGGGATCGCTGCGATTCCGCGAAATTAATGAGCATGCTGTGTTTTTTGCCGCGAAGCGATTCCACCGCGGTAAAAACCGCAGCATTAGCACAGCATTGCGAAATCCCATAGGAATGCATGGGATGCTTATTTTTCGCGGTTAAAACCGCCGCGGAAACGCGAAAAAAATGCCACGTGTGAACTCAGCCTCAAAGTAATGATGGTCACTCATTTTTCTTTACTTAGCTGCTTTTTTCTTGCCATAATACAAATTCTAACAGTCTAATCAGTAGGACTATCAGCTGTGTATCCACCAGACTTCTGCACAACACAACTGATGGACCCAACCCCATTTATAAGATGAAAAATCCCACTTATTAAACCTGACATGGCACACCTGTGAAGTGAAAACCATTTCCGGTGACTACCTCTTGAAGCTCATCAAGAGAATGCCAAGAGTGTGCAAAGCAGAAATCAAAGCAAAAGGTGACTACTTTGAAGAACCTAGAATATAAGACATATTTTCAGTTGTTTCACACTTTTTTGTTAATTATATAATTCCACATGTGTTAATTCATAGTTGTGATTCCTTCAGAGTGAATCTACAATTTTCATAGTCATGAAAATAAAGAAAACTCTTTGAATGAGGTGTGTCCAAACTTTTGGTCTGTATATGTATATATATATATATATATATATATATATATATATATATATAGTGACGGGTTGACTCACTTGGCTGCTTGCAGAGGTAAACACAGGAATGCCTCTTGTGGTAGAACACCTGCTGGTTTATTAGAGCACAGCATAACCTGTAGCAGGGTTGAATAAAGTAATAAAGTAAATGTGGTCTTTCTGGCCTAATGGCAAAACAAAACAAAGATAAAGTCCAATAGAGTCCTTTTTCCTGCAGGATTCTCCCTCAGGTAACACACAAAGTCCTCAGCTCCTCCTGGAGCCATGTCTGGATTCTTTCCTCTCCAAACACACAACAGACCAAAAAAAAACAGTGGCTCAATATTTAACTCCCAAGCCACTGCCTTGAGGTGGAGATCTAGTGAGTAGGCGTCCCGCCCTTCTCACCTAAAAAAAAACTGTCCCTTTCATGGCTGATTAACCCCTCCAGCACATAGCATGCAGGAGAGAAACTTATGGGTTTCTAGATCATGGTAGAAAGCAATCTTTGTGACACATAGGCAAACCTGTCTTGTACTTTTATCGAGAGATCTGTAGTATGGTAGTGGGATGGACCTATCTCTCCAGTACAGGTCTTACAAGTGGCCCATGGCCACAGTTTTCATTTAAACCTGCAGTAAATATTAAAGTTTGTCAGTTTTCGTCTTGGTTTTAAAAGCAGCAGAGCTGTGGGTGCTGTGGTTGTACGCTTCACTGTGAGAAGCTAACATAGGCCAGAGACAGCGACGTGGACAAACACGGTAGTGTCCCGACTGCGATCCAGAGGTGATCTATTGCATATATGCAGTATTCTTGCTTGTGTCACCGACTTACTAAATTCTTTGCTCAACAGTATTCCAGAGTACCTCTACAGGCCGCAGGGAGGTAAGAGGGACTGGCAAAGGGAGATGGAAAATCATATATTTAAGGGGAGCCCTAGTTTCTATAGCAACAGCACTTAAGAGCTGTGCACTATGAAATCGATGTGCTGCAAGTATAGAGAAGAGAGCTCTACTTACCATGTGTTCCTATATCATGCATTGCGACATTAAAGACGGTGGAGCCAAGAGAGCCTTGCATGGTGGGAGGGAAGATGAGAAGTTCTATGTGAAGTAGTAAATTTGACCGTAACCATTATTTTGGCCATTTCGCCCAAAATGTAATCCGCAACTTTGTGTAGATACCCCTGCTGCCAATCACTGGCCTCTGAAGTCATGCAACCTGACAGTGGTTTATTGACTGATGTATACAGAGTCACTGCAGCAGGACTGGCAGGAACCACTGGAGTGGCAATGATGGAGCAGGTGGCAACTTAACTGAAGGGTAATAGCTATTTTTATTTACATTTTTTACATTTCCTGCTCTTGAGCATATTCTTAAAATTTCTGACAACCCCTTAAAACACATTAACAGACTACATTTAAATTATCAAAGCAATTAACATATATTGTGTTATTAGCTCCTGCGGGTAAATGTCTTCTAATGGAAAACAGCTCTAAGCTGGTTAAACATGATATAAAAACAACTGCTATAATGATCAGGCATGCTGGATTCTAATATGCCTGATCTTTTGCCTCTATTTGACATATGTATTAAGTATGGCAGGTCTGACTTCCCCTATCTATTCAAATAAACATGGCTGAGCTGAGCATACATGTTTATGTTGAAGAAAGGTCAAACAAACGAGCCAAAAGATTCTACTTGAGCATGTCTAGATCTAAAACGTGGAACCACTAAGGAAATATACTGCCCATCCAGAGTCTAACCTGGCGGCAGGTGATTTCACTCTCCAAAGTCTCCCTCAGGGGCTCACATTACACAACTTAATGTGTCAAGAAAATACCTTAGTCTGCTTTTGAACTGTACCCTGCCATTAACTGCACATGATAAATCCATGTCCATAAATCCCCCCAAATTTTCTTAAAGTAGTCTTATATGGCTACCAGAAAGAGCTATCAAAGGAAGAATAGACTGTAATGATCCGGATAAATCGTTTTGCTTGTAGGTTAATAGTAGAAAAAATATTTTTAACAACCATACCCAAATCAGATTTTTCACTTTTTAAAGGGGTTATCTGGTACTTCTGTATTTTATTTTTATGGGGCTAAGAACGTACAGGCAGGTAGTTGCTAACAACCTGCCTGTTCACCCCAGATTAATCTCTACTGGCTCAGAGCTGTCGCAGACCACTCCTGACGGCGACTGTGCGGCTTCCGTTGAGATCACATCGACAGAAGCTTCTTCTCTTCCACTCTGTTGACGGGATGTCACTGGCGATGTCATGCTGATTGACGTCCGACTCCCCACTGCCTAACTATGGAGAGCTGGATGTCACGTCGGCAGTGACGCTGCACTGACAGAGCTAACTGGAAGAGGAAGGGCTGATCTGTTGAAGTGAGCTCAAATGAAGCACAGAATCATTGGCAAGAGTGGTCCATGACTACTCTGAGCAGGCAGAGATCGGCGCCACGTAGGAAGTTAGCAACTAATCCTGCTTATAAGTTCTTAGCTTTATAAGAAAAAACTACAAAAGTCACAGAAAACACCTTTAAATTTAATGATGGAGCACCTTTTCTTAGGAATCTACTTTGAGGCATTCCTTTGTGGAAATGTATAAATTGCATTCCCCGTGTCTCCTGGGTTTCGCTACATAGCCTGGTATTGTCAGTAATGGATCCACATCATCAGACCACTTAGACTTACATCTTATTGAGAAGGAGAGTGGCATTACCAAGTGGTCAATTGATTCATGCATTTCCCAGAGGAATGACAGAGGAATGGCATATTGCAGACGTCGGCTCCAGCATTGCTATTTGATATTCCTCATAGGCAACATGTCAGGAAAGCTGACAGGTGCTCTTTAAAGAACAGAAGTCACTAGGCTTGGTTAGCGCTAGCATTTTTCAGTAATGCGTGGACTTGAGTGCAACGCATATGTAAACCACTGCAAAACTAAACAGGAATTAGTATTGTTATGGGGGATTACACCTACCCCCTTATCCTCATCATCCACCTCCTCATGCTGATCAAACTCGCATGCTTCTGAGGAACTCACCAACCGTAAGGTCTTCAAAAAATCTCGTTCCCTCGGCTAATAAATACAACAGACAGAAAAAGAAGGCACAGCAAAGACACAAGACAGACCACAAATGAAAAGGAGAGTATGAAAAGAACATAATGAAGAGGAGGCATACAAGGCAAAGGAAGTCATGGGCACAATCACTGAAACTGGGAGGACCGTAGAAGGGTTCAAAGCAATTCGAGCTACCACCAAATGCTTATTATGATACATGTAATGGGGGAAAAAAAGGTATTGTGATATTTGCACCACATCTAAATCTATACTATATGACAGTGGAAATAAAATAAGAGCAAAAAATGGCCACTATTCACCTGATGACAGGTCTTCTTTTAAGGGAATGTGTCAGCAGGTTTTTGCTTCCCCATCTGAGAGCAGCATAATACAAGGGCTGGACCCTGATTCCAGTGATGTGTCATTTACTGAGCTGCTGGATGTCATTTTGATACAATCTGCTGCAGGTCTAGCACTTCTCTGAAAACTCAGCTATGTATAACCCCGCCCACACCACTGATTGGCAGTTCTCTGCCCATGTACAGTGTACACAGAAAGCTGCCAAACAGTGGGGAGGTCATACAGAGCTCATGAATATCCTTGACTACCTGGCAACAGGTTTCCTAGTCCTCTAATGATCTCCTGCTGATAAAACAGTGATTTTATCAAAACTACATTAAGCATCCCAGTAGGTGACACATAGCTGGAATCAGGGTCTCTGTCTCTACATTATCCTGTTAGGTGGGAAAAATCTAGTGACAGATTCCCTTTAAGGCTCAATTCATATCATGTCTAATGTGCAATGTTGGTTTTCTCAGTGAGAAAATGTCCTGTTGTGTACAATATATGCCGGAAGTGTGTTACAGCAGGGTTCCCCAACTTCGGTCCTCAAGGCCCACCAACAGGTCATGTTTTCAGGAGTTCCTTTGTATTGTACAGGTGATGCAATTATCACCTGGGCAATACTAAGGAAATCCTGAAAACCTGACCTGTTGGTGGGCCTTGAGGACCGGAGTTGTGGAACCCTGTGTTACAGCATAAGTTTGACCAGGTTATGCTGCAGTCCCAACTTTTTTTTTAATTTTAATGGCAGTCAATAACAGATTTTTGCACATCTAAAGGTATCTACAGCTCTGGCAAAAATTAAGACACCAGCACATCAAAACCCTGTCATGGGCAGCCCAATCTCCAGACCTGAACCCCATTGAGAACCTCTGGAATGTAATCAAGAGGAAGATGGATTGTCACAAGCCATCAAACAAAGAAGAACTGCTTAAATTTTTGCGCCAGAAGCAGTGTGAAATACTGGTGGAAAGCATGCCAAGACGCATGAAAGCGGTTTTTAAAAATCATGGTTATTCCACAAAATATTGATTTCTGAACTCTTCCTGAGTTAAAACATTAGTATTGTTGTTTCTAAATTATTACGAACTTGTTTTGTTTGCATTATTTGAGGTCTGAAAGCACAGTTTGTTTGTTTTTAATTCTTACCATTTTTCTCTGTCAGAAAAATATAAAAAAATGTATTGCTTGGAAATTCGGAGACATGTTATCAGAAGTTTATAGACTAAAAGAGCAATTTACATTTTACTCAAAAATATATATCTATAAAGAGAAAAATCAGACAAACTGAACATTTGAAAGTGGTCTCTTAATTTTTGCCAGAGGTGTATAATGGGCTGGTCACTTTCAAACATCCCTGTCAGGGGACAAAATATAGAGGGTGCAGGGTGGTAGTAACACCCATCCCAGTGCTTGAAGAGGCCCCTCTGCTACATAAAAACGCAGTATTAATCAGGTCCGCATTACTGAGCTTCCATCAGATGTATGCCACAGAGCACTGCTGGGTATTTATCTCACCCAGGCTTGTCTATCTAAATATATATGGAATAAAAACTGGAAAATGCTCACTTGGGAGCAGCGTGTGAAATGTACAATCAAATATAGCAAGTATTACAAAAGAGAAGTGTAATATGCAGCCTAGCCGGGCTGCGGTACTTTACAGCTCCAAATAAAGCTACAATAGAAAGCGCTATACTTTAATAAAAGACTTACCAGGGTATCTCCGGAGAGCACCTCTAACAGGGAGATCAGGTTATGTCCATCTCTCAGATCCTCATATAGATCTCCTACATGCTTCCGTACCTGCAACCGGATAGAACAAGTATAGAAATATGTCAATGGATGGTTTTTCATTATTGTGCTTTTTTTTTAGTTCGACAAATAAGGGGCTGTGATTTCTGCATCAGTAACAATAAAAAACATCTATCTACATTACAGTGGGAAGAATTAGGCAGTAAGCCATCACTTACACACTGGCCTGTCGAGACTCCATTAAAATAAATTGCCAGACAATAAAAGTCAGCCGCATTTATCTCCTTATTTCCAATACTTAAAAGAAAACATATTTATTTCCCTTAAGGCTGCGTTTTCACAGTGAGTTTTTGATGTTGCGACAATTAAAGGGAATCTGTCACCCTTTTTTTGGCCTTGCAGCTGCCGGCATAGGCAGTGCGCAGGCGTCGGGAGAGGTCTGGCGCCTGCGCACTGCAGAATTCTGCTCTGCCCTCAACAGGGCAGAGCAATGCGCCTGCGCCGGAGCCATTTCAGGACAGGAGAAGAGGACGTCATCGCATAAAGGGAGGCTCCGGACAGGACGGCGACACCCATCGGACCGGACCGCCCACCTCGGTGAGTATAATATAACTCGTTTTTCTTATCTTTCAGGTTACGTCAGGGGCTTATCTACAGCATTACAGAATGCTGTAGATAAGCCCCCGATGTCTATGCTGGTAGCTGCAAGGCCAAAAAAAAGGGTGACAGATTCCCTTTAAGTAAAATAGGTTACTTGTATTGTTTCGAAAATACGCAGCGTAAAGAAACTCAGAGGGAATGTAGTCTAAAGCCATGTGCACACATTGAGTATTTGGTGACTTTTTTACCTCAGTATTTGTAAGTCAAAACCAGGAGTGGAACGGTCAGAGGAAAAGCATGGGGGCACAAGGCCCATTAGCTATCCCCAAAAAAGAACATCATGGTATATATAAATAAACGACACAGGACAATTCTTAATGGTAAAAACAATGGCTGAGGTGCTTTATTATGAGATTACATAAGCAATAAATGTAAACAAAATAATAAACCATAAATAGATTAAAATAATAAGAATAAGTTAATATTTTCTTAACTTCAAGAAACAACCCAACCTAAAGGGGCGATTTTACCCAAGGAGACTTTAATCCAACACGAACAATCCACCTGAAACCATCAGGCGACTATAATCACTAATATTGCACCACGACGAATCCATGAAGATTAATGACATCAACAGGGAGGGAGGGCGGCTGTCAGTTTCTCCACACCTGGAATGAGGCAGCTGACTGAAGCAGCTGTTTATATAGATCACTTTCCCGCCCTTTTTCAACTGACCAATCACCAATGGTCGCACAGGGTGAAAGAAACCATTCACAATCATTATCCTTGTTCCTGAAATACATTACTCGGACAAACACAAATATGAAGAAGTTAATAACAGTCCTCAAAATTATAATAACACCATCTTTATGTTAACATACCCCAAAATCCCCTAATTAGATATATACGTTTAACCAAATTTATTACAAGAACGACAAATTAAATGAGTGAAGGAAGGACCTGTGCCCCCATGTCCACCCGCTGCTAGCGCTAATGGGGTATCCCATTATAGAAACACGTCACCACTTCTGCATTTATCACCTACTCCTGGTTTTGGCTTATAAATACTGGGGTAAAAAAACTCACCAAATACTGAATGTGTGCATGTGGCCTTAGGGTATGTTCCCACAGAATTCTTCGCTGCCAGAAAAAAACAGGTGCAGAAACTACTTAAGGCTGTGTGCCCACACTGCGCTTTTTTAAGCGTTTTTGAAGCGTTTGTGCCGGATCAGACGCTTCAGAAACGCTTAAGGCTATGTGCACACACTGCGGAATCACCTGCAGGTTTTTCCCCGCGGAACCGCAGGTAAAACCGCAGGTAAAGTGACCTGCGGTTTTCCTGAAGTTTGGCGTGCGGTTTTACACCTCTACTACCCTGTGAAACCGCAGCGGAATCCGCAGAAACAATTGACATGCTGCGGTTTATAAACCGCAGCAAAACCGCACAGAAAAAAACGCAGCGTGAGCACAGCAGTTTTGAAAACCCATAGGGTTACATGGTACTGTACCATGTCTGCGGAACAGCGGAAACGCAGCAAAAACCGCAGCGTGTGCACATAGCCTCAAACAAGCATCCCATTAATTTTAATGCATTTTGGCCTTTTTGTGCCAATTGATGCGTTTTTTCCCGCATGGGAAACGCTTAGCAGCTAAAAACGCAGCATGCTCATTATTTTCCGCTTTAGTCCGCGTTTTTAGCTGTTTCCTATTAGTCCAGAAGACGCGCAGAATAAAACGCATCAAAAACGCGTGATTTTTGTGCAAAAACGCGTGGAAAAAAAAGTGCATTTTCTGGGAAGTCCGGTTTTATATCAGTTTTAAAACGCTAACATGGTCACATAGCCTTAGGCTATGTGCGCACTGGGTTTTTAAAGTAGTTTTTGGAGTAAAAACTATAGGACAGAAGACAGAACATGTGCACTAATGTCCTTTTACATTATTTTGCGCTATGTTCATTTCTTGCAGCGTCTCTGCAGAACTCGCCTGAAAAAGATGTTGTGTGTACATACAGTATTTAGAAACATCTTTTACAATCAATTGTTTCTGTGTAATGTTAGGCTGTGTGCACACGCTGCGGATTCCGCTGCGTTTCCGCAGCGGTTTTGGCCGCTGTGGACACGCAGCAGTTTTAGCTGCGGTGTACAGTACCATTCATTTGAATGGGAAAACAAAAAACGCTGTGCCGACGCTGCGGAAAAAACCGCGCGGATTTCCACCATTGTGGAGATAGTGAATCCGCAGGACCAAACCGCAGGCAAAACCGCAGATAATCCGCAGGTCTTTGGACCTGCGGATTATCTGCGGTTTTTGCAAAATCCGTGCGGATTAATCCACAGCGGAATCCGCAGCGTGTGAACGTGGCCTTATTCTCCATGTGTCAAATAAGGAATCAATGCGAATGTGGCGACAGCAATTATGCTTACTGTTTTCTTTATCTTTTTTATTTTTATTTTTTTACAGAAAAGAGTATTTTTTTTCCTTTTTTAACATTTTATTTCACTTTTTGCTTCCATTTTAATACCACCCAGGAACTTGAACATGTATAAGCTTGATTGTTCATATACAAATATCAGAGACCTGGAGCAGTTTGCTAATGAAGAGTGGTCCAAAATTCCAGTTGAGAGGTGCAAGAAGGTTATTGATGGTTATAGGAAGCGACTGATTGCAGATATTTATTCCAGAGGTTGTGCAACCAAATATTAAGTGCCAACCACTTTGTCTGGCCCTTTTTGGGGTTTTGTGTGAACTGATGTCCAATTTGCTATTTGTTCTCTGTTTTGTGTTGTTCCAATACACACAAAAGAAATAAACATGTGTAACTGCAATAATTATCTACTAAAAAATACCGTATATACTCGACTATAAGCCACCCGACTATAAGCTGAGGCACCTAATTTTGCCACAGAAAACTGTGTAAGTTTATTGACTCGAGTATAAGCCGGGTATGCATTGTCCCCTCATCCCTGTCCTGGTATGCATGGCTCCCCCTGCTGTATGCATGGCTCATCCGTCCTCCCCCTGCTCTATGCATGGCTCCCCCGTCCTCTCCCTGCTGTATGCATGGCTCCCCCGTCCTCCCCCTGCTGTATGCATGGCTCCCCCGTCCTCCCCCTGCTGTATGCATGGCTCCTCCGTCCTCCCCCTGCTGTATGCATGGCTCCTCCGTCCTCCCCCTGCTGTATGCATGGCTCCTCCGTCCTCCCCCTGCTGTATGCATGGCTCCTCCGTCCTCCCCCTACTGTATGCATGGCTCCCCCGTCCTCCCCCTCCTGTATGCATGGCTCCTCCATCCTCCCCCCTGCTGTATGCATGGCTCCTCCGTCCTCCCCCTGCTGTATGCATGGCTCCTCCGTCCTCCCCCCTGCTGTATGCATGGCTCCTCCGTCCTCCCCCCTGCTGAATGCATGGCTCCTCCATCCTCCCCCCTGCTGTATGTATGGCTCCTCCGTCCTCCCCCCTGCTGTATGCATGGCTCCCCCGTCCTCCCCCTGCTGTATGCATGGCTCCTCCGTCCTCCCCCTGCTGTATGCATGGCTCCTCCGTCCTCCCCCTGCTGTATGCATGGCTCCGCCGTCCTCCCCGTCATAGTCACCCCCTTCTGGCGCAGTCTCTGCACTTCCCTGATTCTCTGATGGTCTCCGGCACCAGCAGCTTCTTCCTGTGTTCAGCGGTCACGTGGTATCGCTCATTAAAGTAATGAATATGCGCTCCACGCCTATGGGAGTGGAGTCGCGTGCATATTCATTACTTTAATGAGCGGTACCATGTGACCGCTCAGCACAGGAAGAAGCTGCTGGTGCCAGAGACCATCGGAGAAGCAGGGAAGGGCAGAGACCGCGCCAGGACGGGGTGAGTATGATGTGACAGCCGCCGGCTCCTGCTGCTCTCCCTCCCCCGCCAACCCCCTGAGACATTGACTCGAGTATAAGCCGAGAGGGGCACTTTCAGCCTAAAAAAATGGGCTGAAAATCTCGGCTTATACTCGAGTATACACGGTACTTCATTTTCTGGAACAATGTCAAGGGTGCCGACACTTTTGACCATGACTGTGTTTGGTGCATAGGAAATACACCACCTGGTCAAGAAAGGCCTTTTACAGGGTGTTGCTGGGTAGTGGACTGATGCCTCAGTCTATGTAGAAGGGTTGTTGGAAGGACAGTGGGTGGGAGTTGTTGAACTTTGTCCTTAGAAGTAATGTGCATGGGGGTGCAGACTCCATCATGACGGAGCCCAACGGGGCTAAGGCACAGGAAGACAGAGGGGACGAACCTGCAGCAGACGTGAGAGAGGCAGCCCCTCAATGCGTGTTTCGTAATGTGCTTCTTCAGGGATTTTAGCACTATGAGTCTTTTGACATACCTAGGTTAGTGTGTATACTCAGCCCGAGTTGCGTATGAATTTTTCCTGTATATATATATTACTACCTCATATTATTGGATGCTATCCCTTATTAATGTGTTACAGGATTCTCCATTTTTATTTTTAGCAAGTCTGTTTGGACCACTGTATTATTTCAGCACTATGCACTTTATGCAGCACTATTTAAAACTATTTCCCTATAGTCATTGTTTAACTATTAGACTATATACATATAGAGCCAATGCCTTTGTATCTTTTTTTACTCTCATTAGGTATATATATAGAATCCTATATCTCACCAACTTGCTCTGACGTAGCACTAAGGTGTCGCTACCCTCTGTATTTTATAATTGTTTACATTTCTACTATATTCTTATCATTAAAATTTGTAATAAAGTTATACATATATTTTAAGTACTGTTCTGGTGTCCATTCTTTTTCGGTTATCTATTTGAATACCTATGGACGAGCCCCCCTTTCTTTAATAGGCCTCCTTTTGGGTTAATAACTCATCTGAGAGCAGCATAATATAGGCAAAGAGAAGCTGAATCCAACAATGTATCACTTAGTTTACTGTGTGCAGCTGTTCTGACACAATCAGAGTTTTTAGATTTAACAATGCAGCAGAGCTGAGAAAGCTAGCCCCGCCCACACCAGGCTATCTGGGTACATAGTCTATAGACAGTGAGGTGCTTATCACAGAAGGGGCGGAGTTGGACTTGGAATCCAGATAGTCTCAGCAAAGATTATCACCTGGTGATTAAACCTTCAGTCTAAGAGCTCGCTCACACTGGCGTATAATACGGAGGAGTGCAATGCGAGGAAACATTGCATAACACACTGACCAATGTTAGCCAATGAGGCAGTTGTCACTATTCCTTCCTCTGGTCGGACGGAAGAAAAAAATCACAGCATGCTGTGACTGCAAGCATATTCCAAACGAGACAAGTCAATGTAAGTCCATGGGTGTGAGAACAAAATCAGATGGCACACGGGCCATGCGTATGTCATCCGATTTTTATGCACACATCTCAAATAAACTACAAAATTTCATCAACCAACAGTACATTCACAGCCAGAGCCATCATAATAGATAGATAAATAACAAAATTAGGCGCAGTACAATCCTCAAAGTATGTCCACAAAAGATAAAGGCAGCACTCCAAGGTCCAAAATGATTTAAATAGATAGCCACCTCTGATAGATTACTAACCCCAGGACCTTATATAGGGCCGAGCAGACATTCCCAGATATCTACTGGGCCTTCCGGGGCCATTAGACAGTTATATAGGGCCGAGCAGGCATTCCCAGATATCTACTGGGCCTTCCGAGGCCATCAGACAGTTATATAGGGCCGAGCAGGCATTCCCAGATATCTACTGGGCCTTCCGAGGCCATTAGACGGTTATATAGGGTCGAGCAGGCATTCCCAGGTATCTACTGGGCTTTCCGAGGCCATCAGATGGTTATATAGGGCCGAGCAGACATTCCCAGATATCTACTTGGCCTTCCAAGGCCATCAGACATGATTATATAGGGTCAATCAGACATTCCCAGATATCTATTGGGCTTTCCAAAGCCATCAGATGGTTATATAGGGCCGAGCAGACATTCCCAGATATCTACTGGGCCTTCCAAGGCCATCAGACGGTTATATAGGGCCGAGCAGGCATTCCCAGATATCTACTGGGCCTTCCGAGGCCATTAGACGGTTATATAGGGTCGAGCAGGCATTCCCAGATATCTACTGGGCTTTCCGAGGCCATCAGATGGTTATATAGGGCCGAGCAGACATTCCCAGATATCTACTTGGCCTTCCAAGGCCATCAGACATGATTATATAGGGTCAAGCAGACATTCCCAGATATCTATTGGGCTTTCCAAGGCCATCAGATGGTTATATAGGGCCGAGCAGACATTCCCAGATATCTACTGGGCCTTCCAAGGCCATCAGACGGTTATATAGAGCCGAGCAGATATTCTCAGTGCCCGCACAGGGCGAGATCTGCCTATAGAAGGAGCTATGCTTACTGCTCTATGGAAAAGGCAATGTGTAAAGTGTATAAACCTTAAAACCCAGCTGAGTCTTAGAGAGGACATTTTTGCATGCTATCACTATTTGTTGGACTTTCTGCCGCAATGTAAATGCAGGGAAACTAAAGCCACAGAGAAACCTGTTTGGGCAACAATCATCAAAAATAATGGTAGTCAGAACTTGACAAGCAAACGTGTCTTGTACTATAAAAAGGATGCTGAAATTGCCTGGAGCCGCAGGCAGACAGCTAGCTAATGTGGAAATACTTGAATTCAACTTTCCTAGCATGATTCACATTTAATGATGTCAAGGATATGGACGTTCCTATGGTAACATAAACACAAAAACAATTTTATTTGCAACCTCTATGTAACAATTAGCTGTCAGTCTCTGAACTTCTGAACCTAACTATTACATATACATACAATATAGAATTAGCAACTACTAATTCCTTAAAGAGAAACTGTCACCAGGTTTTTGTCACCTAATCTGAGCGCAACACAATGTAGAGGCAGAGACCCTGATTCCAGCAAAGTGTCACTTCCTGGGCTGATTTGTGTAGTTTTAATAAAATCACTGTTTTATCAGCAAGAGATTATATCCTACTGGCATGTAGTCCCCCATACTCAAGATCTCTGTATAACCCCACCCCCACCACTGATTGGCAGCTTTCTGCCTATGCACAGTTGTACACAGAAAGCTGCCAATCAGTAATGTGGGCGGGGTTATAAAGAGCACAGCATTCAAAGAACTGATAGCTCTGCAGCAGATAAAACAGGGATTATATCAAAACTGCAGTAAGCTGCTCAATAAGTAATACATTGCTGGAATCAGGGTTTCTGCCCCCAACATCTTGCTGCTCTAAGAATGGGTAGTAAAAACCTGGTAAATTATTCCCTTTAAAAATACAAGCACACCTCTGGAGTCATTTGTACAAATGTTTACAGTTGATCTATATATATATATGGAATGCTAGAGCACTGTTTAATATATATTAATGACTGTAGTATAAATGTATTTATGGCTAATAAAAGGGGTTTCTATGGGGGGGGGGGGCAGAAAGCCCCAGTGATAGCTGTATATGGAAAGAAAATCAAACAGGCACAATCTCATCTCTGAAGTATCCAGCTCAGTGGGTTTCATGGTTACACGCTAATCATTGCTGTGATGAGAAGTGATCGGCAAGTGACTGTTAGCCAATCACTGGAGGCATCAATGGTGCTCATCCAAGTAACATTAGATACCAAAAAACAAACGATTTGGGAAACATGGAACCCTCTGCACAGAAGTGGGAGGGATACAACACGTATGCATCTCTTCGTTACTTTTACCTCTGTGCAGGTGATTTTGGGATCAGAAAGCCCTTTTAATTCCTATATTGGCATAACATGGCTTTATTGATTTTTGATTAAAAAAAAAACAGAGATGCAGTATTAAAGGATATTTATCAGCAGGATTTCACCCCAAAACTATCTATGCATTTCGTTCAAATATAAGTCCAGAAACACCTTTGGCCGACCAGTCGATTCCTTCAAATGAGGCTGTAGATCTGAATCATCTGTCACTCCAGCTCTATTCCCTGGCCAGCGCCGCCTCCCCCTGCTTGACTGATGGCTTTCAAGCAGTAAGAGGAGGTGCTGGGCAGGGAATAGAGCTGGAGTGACACAACTGATGTGTCGGGGTTCTTGTAACATTAGCATCTTGACTTAGGAGTGTGACACCTTTGCTGAACCAGTTTTAAAATGGTTTCTAATAAATCCTTAAAAACTCTGGTGACTTGGGCTATGTCCCCATGATCAGGACATAGCAGTGATTTGGACGCAGAGTATTTTCGCTGCGTTCAGTGAACCTTTCGGATTTACCGCATCTAGTGAATGGCCATGGGTGAGACTACACAGCGCAGACTAGCGTCTCCGCTGCAGATAAATAACATGCTGCAGCTCGTAATCCCGCAGCACAGGTGAGTTTACGCAGCGGTAAATGGAAGCACAGTGGCCATGGGATTTCCATAAATCCCATCCACCGTGCTTCTATTAGCGCACAGTATTTTGTACACAGCACAGGCGAGCTGCGCCCAAAACGCTTCTATTCCTGATCGAGGGCATAATGTTGTTCTGTCCGTGTTCTCTAGCTGTACTTCATGCACGAGTTGAGACTTCTACGCTGCAGCATCAGAGAGCTGTTATCTCCATGACCCACTTTTTTATTCCCTAGGAAATATGTCAGATATATGCTAAATATCTCGCATTACAGAGGAGTCATGCTCCAGTTATGCCAGTGAACTCGGATAAGGTGTTATCTGTGCATGCTCGGGTGCTAACCGGGGGTCCTAACGAATGTTCAAAAAATATTCTCGAGTCCCTGCGGAAGTTAGACAGCCGCAACACATGCAGGGATGGCCTAACAAACATTACCAGAGACCAACTAGAATGTGATTTTTAGCTTTGACAAAGTCAGGGTTCTTTTTTAATGATTGATTAAATGTTAAGGCACAAAGCTCTGCCCAGATGAATATACAGTAAGAGACACCCACTACTTCTATTCACATACATTACCCCCCCGCCACAGGGAAATGCTGCCCACGGAACAGGTTAGAAAAGCTCATGTGCTCACATCTCAGCAGTGGAAATGGCGCTGCTGCTAACACGCTATTATATAGTAAGAGCTTTTTTCCAGTCCTTGACGAGTCTCTGCTGGATTTTATCTGATATAAAACATATACCGTATTTACAAAGCGCCTGCTTGGCAATGTATACAGTCTTAATGGATTGATGTCAGCATGACCTAGCCAGCACAATAAGGATATATTCACACAAGGCAGATTTGGTGCAGACATTTTAGAACGAGGAAGAAAATCACATCAATTCATCTGAATAAGGTTGTTCCTACTGCAAGCCCATAACACGACAACACATGCTACACTTGTTACATATGTGACTACTGTTGTCCAATCCGACCCAAGATTGTCCAGATTTATTAGGATACATCCTATTTCTGTATAATCAAGCACAACGTACTGCACTTCCCTATACATAGGACCATCGCACACAGTCGTTTTTAAAATTGGCTTCAATGTGTGATGTAGGACACCCCCATACATATAAGAGAGCTGAATGAAAGATTGATGGACCGTTAGCTATCTCTCCCGAGTACCCCAATATACAGGAGCGCTCCTGTGTGCTCTATGAGAAGAACCACTGCTAGACCCCAACAGGCCGGATCCTTCTCTCCTGACATAAGTAGGGGATCGTTGAGAGGCCGCCATACACATTAGACTATTGACTGATCCTGCCGATATCTGCAGGTTCATCTGACTTTAGTTTAGGAGGCTTGTCTGGTCTCAGAAAAGATGTCTGCGGTCACTCTATGCGACTACAGACTTCTGAATCCTGACAGTGCGTGATGCACTCACTACCACAGGTCTCCGGTATTCCCCATTGGGTGGGCATTCATGTGACTGCTTGTATGCGTTTTGAAGAGAATTGACAAAAGCCCAGGAGTCTAGTCAGCACATGACCACAAGTAAGAAAATCACATATAAGTGGTCATGTGACCTTGTGCCCGTGCACTGTCATGATTCTGCAGTCACATAGATTGGCTGCAGACTCTTCTGAGAGCGGAAAACCCCTTTAATGGTTATGGGGGTCTTTAGTCTGCTTATTCAGAGTTTCCAGATTGCTATAGATGTTTCCTTCAGTCCAGGATAGTCCTTATCGGTGAGATAATAGATTCATCTACACGATCTGACATGGAGAAGGACTTGGGGATCCTAGTTAATGATAAACTTACCTGGAGCAGCCAGTGCCAGGCAGCGGCTGCCAAGGCAAACAGGATCATGGGGTGCATTAAAAGAGGTCTAGATACACATGATGAGAGCATTATACTGCCCCTGTACAAATCTCTGGTTAGACCGCACATGGAGTACTGTGTACAGTTTTGGGCACCGGTGCTCAGGAAGGATATAATGGAACTAGAGCAGGTACAAAGGAGGGCAACAAAATTAATAAAGGGGATGGGGGAACTACAATACCCAGAGAGATTAGCAAAATTAGGATTATTTAGTCTAGAAAAAAGACGACTGAGGGGCGATCTAATAACCATGTATAAGTATATAAGGGGACAATACAAATATCTCTCCGAGGATCTGTTTATACCAATGAAAGTGACGGTCACAAGGGGGCATTCTCTGCGTCTGGAGGAGAAAAGGTTGTTTCCACCAACATAGGAGAGGATTCTTTACAGTTAGGGCAGTGAGAATCTGGAATTCCCTGCCTGAGGAGGTGGTGATGGCGAACTCAGTCGAAAGGTTCAAGAGAGGCCTGGATGTCTTCCTGGAGCGTAACAATATTGTATCTTACAGTTATTGTTAGGTTCTTTAGAAGGACGTAGATCTGGGGATTTATTCTGACAGAATTTTATAGGCTGAACTGGATGGACTAATGTCTTTTTTCGGCCTTACTAACTATGTTACTATGTTACTATGATCTCTGCAGCCAATCACTGGGCTGCCATAGCTGCTGCAGACAATCACTGCACTACCATAACTGCTGCAGACATTCACTGCGCTACTATAACAGCTGCAGGTAACTGGAAAGTCATCACTGCAGGACAGCTTACAAAGATCATAGGGACCACTGGAGGGGACTTAGCTTAAGGGTGTGTGCACACGCTGCGGAATCTGCTGCGGATTCATCCGCGTGGATTTTGCAAAATCCGCAGATAAATCCACAGGTCAAAAGACCTGCGGTTTATCTGCGGATTAGCCTGCGGTATTGCCCTGCGGTTTATCATCTCCACAATGGAGGAGATGGTAAACCGCTGTGGAATCCGCAGAAAGAATTGACATGCAATTCTTTCTGCGGATTTGAAACCGCAGCAAAATTCGCAAGGAAAATTCCACAGCGTCTGCACAGTGGTATTGAATTCCCATAGGGAATAATGGTACTGTACTCCGCGGCTAATTCTGCTGCGGATCCACAGCAGAATCCGCAGTGTGCACACACCCTTACAAGAAAGTATACAATATTTTGCCCTTTTTGACTCATGGACAACACGATTCAGTAATAGCCAATATATAGGGGAAAAAGTCTCACCTTCATGAGGTGCTGGTTTATCCATTTGGTAAATGTCTTCTTTTGAACTTTGTCTCTTTCATCTGAAAATAAAAAGTGATATGATTTAACATTTAATGAAATGAGCAGATAATACTGGTTCAGTAACTCTGGAGCAGAAACAAAATGTAATAACAATAATAATAATAAATTTTATTTTTATAGCGCCGACATATTCCGCAGCACTTTACATTTCAGAGGGGATTTGTACAGACAATAGACATTACAGCATAGCAATAATCACATACAGTAGATTATAACAAATACCAAGAGGAATGAGGGCCCTGCTCGCAAGCTTACAGTCTATGAGGAAAGAGGTAGACACTCTTATGTACTTATGTTATGTACTTAATAACCTTATATCAAACTCTTCAAGATCCTAAGCATTGCACAATGGTTTTCACATATTGCAGTCTCACTCCCACTTACGTCCCATGCACATGTCCGCGTTTCAGGTACGTCTGACATCTGTTTTTTTCACGCACCCTTAACCTGTGGGGCTGCACACATGTACACATCTCCGTGCTTCCAGTACATGTTGTATCAGTTTTTTTCACATTTCCCACACGTACCCATCATAACCTATGGTGCTATGCATATATCCGTGTTTTTACATGGACCGTGTGTCCGTGTAAATCATATGCGGTACGGATGACAAGAGCCAAAACAAGTCTATGGGTCAGAGAAAAACATGTACAGCACACGGATGGCACCATTGTATAGTCAGTGTGCTGTCAATGGCGGCACATGTTTAGCATTGCAAAGTATAGAAGAAGATTTGGAATTGATTTTTCTTAAGCTATACCAGAAAAAAAACAGATGACACACAGATCCAAACCTCTGATGACACATGGATCCAAACCTCTGATGACACACGGATCCAAACCTCTGATGACACATGGATCCAAACCTCTGATCACACGGATCCAAACCTCTGATGACACACAGATCCAAACCCCTGAAGACACACAGATCCAAACGCCTGGTGACACAAGGATCCCAACCCCTAACAACACACGGATCCAAACCCCTGATGACACACAGATCCAAACCCCTGATGACACACGGATCCAAACCACTGATGACATAGATCCAAACCCCTGATGACACAAGGATCCCAACCCCTGATGACACACGGATCCAAACCCCTGATGACACACGGATCCAAACCACTGATGACACAGATCCAAACCCCTGATGGCACACAGATCCAAACCCCTGATGGCACACGGATCCAAACCCCTGATGACACACGGATCCCAACCCCTGATGACACAAGGCTCCCAACCCCTGATGACACACGGATCCAAACCACTGATGACACAGATCCAAACCCCTGATGACACAAGGATCCCAACCCCTGATGACACAAGGATCCTAACCCCTAAGGACACACAGATCCAAACCCCTGATGACACACATATCCAAACCCCTGATGACACACATATCCAACCCGATGACACACGGATCCAAACCCCTGATGACACACGGATCCAAACCCCTGATGACACACGGATCCAAACCACTGATGACATAGATCCAAACCCCTGATGACACAAGGATCCCAACCCCTGATGACACAATGATCCTAACCCCTAAGGACACACCGATCCAAACCCCTGATGACACACAGATCCAAACCCCTGATGACACACAGATCCAACCCGATGACACACAGATCCAAACCCCTGATGACACACGGATCCAAACCACTGATGACATAGACCCAAACCCCTGATGACACAAGGATCCCAACCCCTGATGACACAAGGATTCTAACCACTAAGGACACACAGATCCAAATCCCTGATGACACACAGATCCAAACCCCTGATGACACACGGATCCAAACCACTGACACACGGATCCAAACCACTGATGACACAGGTACCGTTTTTTTCCGGCACCCGTATTATACAGATGTGAAAAGGGGGCCTAAGACCAAGTTCATATGATGAGTATTTGTTGCTGCTGTTCTGCTGCTAAAAAAAAAAAATCTATTGCCTTATAGTTCCAGTAAAAGTGTATGGGGCTTACATACGGTACATAAAACCCTAGCACAATGTGCTTATTTAACACTTTTGTGAATTTGCAATATGTCAATTTCTCTTGCAATAAATATGAACTTTATTTCCAGATTTTTCTTACTACTTGAATCAAATTTGCAGCTAAAAACCGCATATGCCATTTTAATGCATGTTCGCAGTGGAAGCACAGTGAAAAGGCATGTAATGTGAACATGGCTGTATCAGTAAAGTTTTATCAGTGCTCAGTACCAGGAGGTTTCCAGCACAAGGCTGATTTATTTAAAGCATGACATACCAAAAAAAGAAAAGAAAAAAAACAGCTGAAAAGCACAATAAAAAAAACAATGTTAAAAAAATAAAGAAATAAATGTAAGTAGCCTTTGTTAGCTAATTAGTGCAGGAAATCTGCAGCATCAAAAAAGCTTCAAATGTTCATTGCAAGAATGTAGATTAGGGCTCTGTTCACACCTGGGGCATAGGAACAGAATAATGGAAATGATGGATATACAGGATCCTTCCCATAACTGACACCACGGGCACCTGACTGACCCCAATGGCTATGATGGAGTCCAGTAAAATTACATGGACATAGATGTAACTCCCTAGCATAATACTTTTTTTAATAAAATGGGTTTGCGCTGTATTAGATATATATAATCCTTGCCCAGTATTTATGTAAGAGTTTCTGGCACCGCTCATTTTAAAATCAGTGTTTCAAGTCGCGGATGATGTTGCATTGACAGGTGCTTGCCATATCTCGCGTGTGATCAGTAGGATTCATGCACATGTGGTATTCACAAGCATCCGATAGGTCCACAAATCCTTCCAGGACATTGACCATCTATTTGATCTTAGGAGGAAATGGACTATAAATAGGTTATTCAGCTCCTTAAAGCTCAGACTGAATCAAATTCTCATTGCTGCCCGCCACCACTACCGTGTTGCCCATTCCTTAGTTCCACACTGGTCTCTGTATCCTGGCCTCAACTAAGGGCAGTTCGATACTGACGTGTGACCACTGCAGCCAATCACTGGTTGTAGCCGTAGTGTCCATATTGAAATGCCATTGCTGGCAGCCTGGATACAGATACCAGTGAAGGAGCGTCACAGAAGGAGCAGAAGATAAGTAAGGTGAATATTAGGGCTGCTTCAGAAGTCGGTGCAAATCGGTCCGAGCACGGAGCGCAATGCATGGACTGGCCGCAGATCTCCTTAGCAGGACGGCTTCATACACATCTACGAGACTTGGAGTTTGGACCCCAATGTACAGACTGGCTGTGTCTTTTCCGATCCAAGCGTCAGACTGATGTACAGGGAGGTCTGAAGCAATCATGACTCGTTTGGTATATTATTTAATCTTAGGCTTTTGGTAACATGTTCAGAGAATAAAAGTAATCTATATTAGACATTTCAGGGAACAAAAACAAACACAAAACAAAATCCTGATGAAGACATAATTTAGTATTATATTCAGAACACAAGCCGTGCTGAATAAGTGTCTGGCAATTACAGGCACTACATAACAAGCAGTACAAAGGCAGAGCATGGCACTTACTGACCCATACAACACATGAGCGTTACCAGCAGTGCATTCAGATCCCGGTCACTACCATGCAGATGCCACATCATTCTTCCTAGCCTTCTGGATGACATATTAAAGTAGATTTAGCTTTCGCAGTGCAGGAAGAAAAATTTTGTGACGAGAAAAACTCCGCCTGCCTGCAACACCCATTAACAAGCTCACACTCCGCAGCATTGGCTTCAGTGCATCATGTATAACCAGTGGCAGCACAGACCGTCTGTGTATACACATGGGGTGTTACTGCGCTGCCAGCCAATGGAGAAAAGCATCACTACATAGAAAGCAGGCTTTCCCAAAATATCTGCTACACTGACCGCAAAGGGATTAACCGCAAGGAAGAGAAAACCAACTTACTGCTTACAAATGTCAAATTAGGAACAAGAGTCTGAGAGGATTTTAACTTGATATTTCACCAAATAGGGACAGCATTCTATACTATACAATAAAGCACAAGGAGTACATGCTGGGACACAGAGAAATGAGGGGGCGCTACTGGAAAGTGCCAGCGTGCAGGACCTCTGCACAGATGAAGACCTCTCACTGAGAAGGTGGGATGGAGTAACTAGGATAAAAAAGGAGGGGGTAGTACCGTAAAAAGCCAGTGTGGAGGACCTCTGCACAGATGAAGACCTCTCATTGAGAAGGTGGGATGGGGGTCACTAGGATAAAAAAAGGAGGGGGCGCTACTGTAAAATGCCAGCGTGCAGGACATCTGCACAGATGAAGACCTCTCACTGAGAAGGTGGGATGGAGTAACTAGGATAAAAAAGGAGGGGGTAGTACTGTAAAAAGCCAGTGTGGAGGACCTCTGCACAGATGAAGACCTCTCATTGAGAATGTGGGATGGGGTCACTAGAATAAAAAAAGGAGGGGATGCTACTGTAAAATGCCAGCGTGCAGGACCTCTGCACAGATGAAGACCTCTGACTGGGACGGTGGGATGGGGTCACTAGGATAAAAAAAGGAGGGGATGCTACTGTAAAATGCCAGCGTGCAGGACCTCTGCACAGATGAAGACCTCTGACTGGGACGGTGGGATGGGGTCACTAGGATAAAAAAAGGAGGGGATGCTACTGTAAAATGCCAGCGTGCAGGACCTCTGCACAGATGAAGACCTCTCACTGAGAAGGTGGGATGGGGTCACTAAGATAAAAAAACGAGGTTGTAGTACTGTAAAAAGCCAGTGTGGAGGACCTCTGCACAGGTGAAGACCTCTCAATGGAAAGATGGGATGGGGTCACTAGGATAAAAAAGGAGGGGGAGCTACTGTAAAATGCCAGTGTGCAGGACCTCTGCACAGATGAAGACCTCTCACTGGGAAGGTGGATGGGTCACTTGGAAAAAAAAGGAGGGGTTACTACTGTAAAATGCCAGCATGGAGGACCTCTGCACAGACGAAGACCTCTCACTGGAAAGGTGGGATGGGGTCACTAGGATAAAAAAAAGCAGAGGCACGCACTACTGTAAAAAGCCAGCATGGCCTGCTTTTTGCAATCATAGACACAGACAAACACATACAAATTTTCCACAGCAAATTTCACCAGTGGGTTCATTTTGGTGAATTATACCCTACGCTTTTCGTGGTGAAAATCTGCCATATATACAGTATACTTATGTTGTGAATTTAAAATCCACATTTAAGGTCAATTTCCGTTGTGGATTTTTTTATGCAATGTGTGGATGGAATCTCACCAACTTGGCTGCTGCCATAATGCCACGTGTGAACATACATCTAACATTACAATCAATCTTATTTCTCTGTATAGATCGCGAGATGTCTAAGAGATTCTCTCATTGAGATTCCCATGCTTCTAACCTAATACAGTCCTTGGGTCACTAGTTTATATGAAGTAGTGTTAATTTTCAACCAAAGGTTAAACATTGGTTTGAGGAGTAGACAGCAGATCCTAAGGTTTGCCAGTCTTGAGTTACCAGGGTTGAAATTTCATAAGTCGTCCACAGTGAAAGCAGCAATTTCTTAGAAGAGAAGACTACTACAGGGCAAATAACCTATCCTATCCAGTAATTGACAATTACTGCTTACTTCATAAGTATCGCTAATCTGTACTGATAGTAAAATAATAATGGCCACTGGGGTCCAGTGCATTACTAAAGCTAAGTACGAGTATGACTGAGAAAGGAACCAGTTCTCATCTGTTAAAAAAAGGCAAGAATTTGCACAAGTCTCTTTACAGAAATATTCAGCAATTCTGCTCATGAAGAGCATCCATTGTGCCTGATGTTTCCATCCAGGTATCATACACTACGGTAAGAGCTCATGTAGACTTCCTAGGACTGCCAAAGCATGGACTGACCGGCAGCACTCCCTACATAGAAGTATATGAAGCTGCCAAGCTCGGGTCGGGAGAGCCGCCACCAGTCCGTGGATTGCGGTCCGATATTGATCCCTACCACTTGTAATAGAATTAACACTATGACACTTGATATGTTTATTAAAAAAAAACTGATGTATACTCATACTATTTCTGCTAAACATTATTTTAGAAACCAGGGGAAGAGTCTTGAGGAGATCATTTGCATATTCCCAGTGCCTTCTGGGATAAGTGAAGAGTCTCCGCGAGCTCAACGATCACTGGGTTTTGGCCGTTGCAGCTGAAAAGAGGAAATCGGAAAACCAGGGGAAGAGTCTTGAGGAGATCATTTGCATATTCCCAGTGCCTTCTGGGATAAGTGAAGAGTCTCCGCGAGCTCAACGATCACTGGGTTTTGGCCGTTGCAGCTGAAAAGAGGAAATCGGAAAACCAGGGGAAGAGTCTTGAGGAGATCATTTGCATATTCCCAGTGCCTTCTGGGATAAGTGAAGAGTCTCCGCGAGCTCAACGATCACTGGGTTTTGGCCGTTGCAGCTGAAAAGAGGAAATCGGAAAACCAGGGGAAGAGTCTTGAGGAGATCATTTGCATATTCCCAGTGCCTTCTGGGATAAGTGAAGAGTCTCCGCGAGCTCAACGATCACTGGGTTTTGGCCGTTGCAGCTGAAAAGAGGAAATCGGAAAAACCGCGCGCCGAATTTGGGCTCATCTTTCATCGTTTTTAAGAAATCTCAAGATGGAAGAGGCCAGGAGCCATTTGGTGAGCTGCATTTCTTGCTACATGTTCACAGACTTACCAGTGGAAAAGCCAAACTTCACATGCCACAAATGCAAGCTTGTGTCCCTGTTGGAGGAAAAGTTGCAAAATCTCGAAGAGAGGTTAGCTACGTTGAAGATCATTAAGGAAGGTGAAGAGTTCTTGGACAGAGCAGAATTATCTCTTCATGTTACAGAAAGAGAAGAAATTCGAAGTGCACCTGAAGAAACAGAGGATTGGAGACATGTGACCCAGAGAAGCAGGAGGATCAGGAGGCAGTCAGCACCCATACTGCTCAGAAACCAGTACCAGGCTCTCACGCAGGAAAACAATGAAGAAATACATCAGGATAAGACTTTGCCAACAAGCAGCAACCTTGTACGCCTTCAGAGTCCTCCTGGATGGAGAAAGAAAAATGTTGTGAAGAAGAAACGGAGAGTGGTGGTCATGGGGGATTCCCTGTTGAGAGGAACTGAGGCCGCTATCTGCAGACCGGATATAACTTCAAGAGAAATGTGTTGTCTTCCAGGTGCAAAAATTAAAGATGTGTCTGACAGGATATCAGGACTCTTCAGACCTACAGATGACTACCCATTCCTGCTACTACATGTGGGGACAAATGACACTGCAAGAAACGACCTGGAAACCATCTGCAGAGACTTTGAAGACTTAGGTAAGAAAGTGAAAGAACTGGGAGCGCAGGTGGTCTTCTCTTCCATCCTCCCAGTGGATGGCCATGGAACAAGGAGGTGGAATAAGATTCTGCAGGTGAACAACTGGCTACGTCGATGGTGCCGTCAGCAACGATTTGGATTTCTGGATCACGGAGTGAACTACTTATACGATGGACTACTTGCTAGAGATGGGGTGCACCTTACGAAGACTGGTAAGCATGTATTTGGAAGTCGCCTTGCTACACTTGTAAGGAGAGCTTTAAACTAGAACAACATGGGAAGGGAAGCAAAAGACCAGAAAAAGCCATACACCTGACAAATGCTATTGAGAACTCTGCTATTAGAAGTGGAAAGGAAGAACAAAGACGAAAGAATCTAATTAATAAAAATATTGGAGAAAGAGAAACCAATCACAAACTAAAATGTTTCTATACTAATGCACAAAGCATGGGCAACAAACAAGGAGAATTGGAACTACTAACACAGGAAAAGAAATATGATGTCATTGGAATCACTGAAACTTGGTGGGACAATACACATGATTGGAATACAAGACTAGAAGGATACAATTTATTTGCAAGAAACAGACTTGATAAACGAGGAGGAGGTGTCGCATTGTATGTTAGAAACGCGTATATCTGCACAGAGATTGAAGCTTCAGAGACTGGGAGTTCTGTGGAAACTGTTTGGGTAAGAATACAAGGACAGAACAATGGAAAGGACACCATTGTAGGCATTTACTACAGGCCGCCTGTGCAAGCTGAAGCTATGGATGAACTCTTTATGCATCAAATGGCCAAGTTCTCCAAAAAATATGACATAGTTGTCATGGGAGATTTCAACTATCCAGACATTTGTTGGGAATCTCTCTCAGGCAAAACTAACAGGTCAAGGAAATTCTTATCCTCTCTTGCTGACAACTTTATCTTCCAAAAGGTAAGGGAGAAAACAAGGGGAACTGCTACCTTGGATCTAATCCTTATAAACAGGGAGGAAATGGTTGAGGAGGTAAAAGTGGCTGGGACCCTAGGAGGTAGCGACCATGCTATTTTAGAATTTTGGATAACTAGAGGCGGAAGACCTGTGAAGACTCAGACGTCAAGGTTAGATTTCAGAAAGGCAGATTTTAAGGGATTCAGAAAGAGAATTGGAGGGATCCAATGGCTGGATATCCTTAAAGACAAAAATGTCCAGGAAGGATGGGAAATCTTGAAAAATGAAATTCTCAAAGCACAGTTGTTAACAATTCCGAAAAGAGGGAAGAATAGGAAGCAGTTAAGGAAACCAGGATGGATGAACACAGAACTTAAGCACATGCTAAAAAGGAAGAAAAAAATGTTTATAAAATGGAAAGAGGGAGGCATATCTAAAGAAGAATATAATGCTGTCTGCAGAACCTGCAGGGCACAAATCAGATTAGCTAAAGCTGAAAATGAATTGAGGCTTGCAAGAGATGTCAAAAGCAATAATAAAGGATTTTGGGGATATGTCAAAAGTAAAAGAAAAGTCAAAGATGCTATAGGATTTTTACAGGATGAAAATGATGAAATGGTAAGACAGGATGTTGAGAAGGCTGAACTTTTAAATTCCTATTTTGCATCTGTTTTCTCTCAGAAAGGAAATGTAACATCAACTGTTATTCACTGTCCTATTAAGGGAATAGAAGAATCCAGGATATCTATAAACAGAAAGATAGTGAGGAAACACTTAGCTAGCCTAAATGAATTCAAGTCTCCAGGTCCAGATGAATTACACCCCAGAGTACTGAAGGAGATAGCAGAAGAAATTTTTGAACCCCTCTCTATAATCTTTGAAAATTCTTGGAGAACAGGAGAAGTGCCAGAAGACTGGAGAAGAGCAAATGTTGTTCCTATCTTCAAAAAGGGGAAGAAGGTGGACCCAGGTAACTATAGGTCGGTGAGTCTGACTTCTATACCAGGAAAGATCTTTGAACAAATTATTAAACAACATGTATGTCAATACCTGGATAAGAATGAAGTGATTAAACAGAGTCAGCATGGGTTTGTAACTAATAAGTCATGTCAGACTAACTTAATTTCCTTCTATGACGGTATCACTGATTGGGTGGATCAAGGAAATGCTGTAGATATAGTATATCTTGACTTCAGCAAAGCATTTGACAAAGTCTCTCATACAATCCTTATTGAAAAAATGATTAAGTATGGAATGGACAAGGCAACTGTTAGGTGGATTCATAACTGGCTTAGTGATCGGACCCAAAGAGTGGTCGTAAATGGCTGCACATCCAGTTGGAAGAATGTCTCAAGTGGGGTACCACAGGGCTCTGTCCTGGGCCCTGTATTGTTCAACATCTTTATCAACGATTTAGATGAAGGCATTGAGGGTAAACTGATTAAATTTGCTGATGACACAAAGCTAGGAGGGATAGCTAATACTAGAGAAGAGAGAGAGAGGATTCAAAAAGATTTAAATAAACTGGAGAAGTGGGCAGCAACAAACAGAATGGTTTTTAACAGGGAGAAATGCAAAGTACTACATCTGGGCAATAAAAATGGAAAAAGCATATATAGAATGGGAGGAATAGGGCTAAGTGACAGCACATGTGAAAAAGACTTGGGTATACTAATAGATCACAGACTGAATATGAGTCAACAGTGTGATGCAGCAGCAAAAAAGGCAAATGCAATTCTAGGATGTATTAACAGAAGCATACAGTCTAGATCACGTGAAGTCATTATTTCCCTCTACTCCTCTTTGGTCAGACCTCATCTGGAATATTGTGTCCAGTTTTGGGCACCACATTTTAAAAAAGACATCAACAAACTGGAGCAAGTTCAGAAAAGAGCGACCAGAATGGTGACCGGTCTGCAAACCCTGTCTTATGAGGAAAGGTTGCAGGATTTGGGAATGTTTAGTTTGCAAAAGAGAAGACTGAGAGGAGACTTAATAGCTGTCTACAAATATCTAAAGGGCTGTCACATTGCAGAAGGATCAACTTTATTCTCATTTGCACAAGGAAAGACTAGAAGCAATGGGATGAAACTGAATGGGAGGAGACACAGATTAGATATTAGAAAAAACGTTTTGACAGTTAGAGTGATCAATGAGTGGAACAGGCTGCCACGAGAAGTGGTGAGTTCTCCTTCAATGGAAGTCTTCAAACAGAGGCTGGACAGACATCTGACTGGGATGATTTAGCGAATCCTGCTTTTAGCAGGGGGTTGGACCAGATGGCCCAGGAGGTCCCTTCCAACTCTACGATTCTATGATTCTATGAAAAAAAAGATACGCAACATTAGCTTACTTAAAAAATTAACCAATATTTCTGATGTTTAAAGGGAACCTGTCATGTCCATTAACTTGAAGATATGGTGTTAAACTGCAGGTTAATAGTGTTTGAAAGCCATGGGGCTGCCGAACTGTAAGCTCGAGGTTTCCTCCCGGCAGCCTGGCTGTCATTGGGTTGGCCTCACAGCTTTAGAACGCTATTACCGGCAGATTAGCCCCATATCTGGAGCTTAATAGCATTTTTGGACATGACAGGTTCTCTTTAAACATTTGTGTTTTCTTTTCCACCTTTTTTCAGAAACATCTATCCTTGTTGGTCAAGTTTCTGCACTTCTAGAAAAAAAAACCCTTTGTCTATATTTAATTTAACCACCTTAGTGGCTAATAACAGGCTCAACTGGTTTAACTGACCACCTTTAACAACAAAGGTTTGTCTGAGAAAATCCATCACCATTAATCAATGGAGATTGATAAAAGCAACATAGCCAATGTCTGAATTCTACATGCCTAATGATCTTGTAATTCACTCTGATGCATAGTGCTAATATTCACCATATGCACAAACATACCAGGACCCGTACACATCGCACCTACAGGAGATGTTATTGTATCCCAATATAAATCAATAAGCCTAAATATGGAGTAGGTCCACCTCTGCAGGTAAAAGTGCTATCACTCGTCTGGGAAGTCTTTCTACAAGATTTTCAAGTGTGGCTGAGGGAATTATTACCTATTCATCCAGAAGTGCATTTGTGAGATCATAAATATTGGACGCCGACGTTGGTCTAGTTCGCAATCTTTATGCTACATCATGCTAGGATTTCAATGGGGCTGAGGTTGGGACTCATTGTGGACCAGTCAAGTTCTTCCATACCAAACCCAGCCATGCTTTCTTTTATGGACCGTGCTTTGTGCACTTGGACACAGTAATGCTGGAACAGAAAAGAGTAATCCCCTAATCGTTCCACAAAATCAGAAACTCTTTATTTCACTTCGCTAAAACTATGGGGCCTACACCAACCCATGAAAAAGAACCCTAAAGCTTTATCCCTTCCTCCACCAAACGCTACACTCCCTGACAGAAGTTATGTCACTTATCCATGTTATGTAAATAAAAGCTTATAACCTGATGTTAAATTCATCCATTGGTTGTATAAATTATTCTTTTGAAAGCTGAAACCCTCCGAAATGTGGTTTCGGTTAAGAAAATAAATTGGCATCAATGCAGAAATATTGATCATTAATGGCCATAGAATGGTCAGATTTTGGCAAGACAAAAGTATTGTCGCCTGGTCATATAATGCACCCAATCCTAGTTCACATCCTCACCTGTGCTCAGTAAATGATCGGTTAATTAGTGGGTGTGTATAAAAAGAAACCCAGCACCCCAGACCTTCACTTGAGCTGCAACTTGAGCTCTAACAACATGCCAAAAATCCACCCTGTGACCAAAGCCTGGATTATCAAGAGGCTGAAGACCAGATCCACTGCAGAGGTGGCTGGCACCTTTAATGTGTCTCAGTGTCAAGTACAAAGAATTTAAAAAAAGATTCGAAGAGACTGGAGATGTGTTTGACAAGCCCAGGTCCGGCAGATCCCACAAGACAACTGCTCAGGAGGAACGTTTGTTGATTAGAAAATCCAAAGCAAGCCCCTCTTCCACTGCAGCAGAGCTCGAACAGGCCTGGTCACCTCAAGTCCCTGTGTCAACTAGAACAGTTTGTAGGATTCTGTCTCAAAATGGCCTCCATGGTCAAATCAGTGCCCAGAAGCCAGCACTAAACAAAAGGCAAATAAAAAACCCTGTGGCATTTGCAAAGTCCCACAGCCTGCTAAACAGATGGACGATGGAAGAGTGGCAGAAGGTGGATTTCTCTGATGAATCTTCAGTAGAATTACACCACAGCCGCCGCAAATACTGCAGGAGACCTACTGGAGCCGTATGGATCCAAAATACACCCAGAAAACAGTTAAATTTAGTGGTGGAAAGATCATGGTCTGGGGTTACATTCAGTATGGGGGTGTGTGCGAAACGCTTGCAAGGTGGAAGGCAATATCAATAGCCTAAAATATCAAGAAGTATTAGCTACCTCTTATATTCCAAATCATAAAAGGGGTCAAATTCTGCAGCAGGATGGTGCTCCATCTCTTACATCTATCTCTACAACAAAGTTCCTCCAGGCAAAAAAGATCAAGGTGCTCAAGGACTGGCCAGCCCAGTCACCAGACATGAACATCATTGAGCATGTTTGGGGTAGGATAAAAGAGGAAGCTTGGAAGACAAAAAAAAACAAAGAATCTAGATGAATTCTGGGAGGCATGTAAGACTGCATTCTTTGCTATTCCTGATGACTTCATTAATAACATGTATGAATCATTGTTAAACCGCATGGATGCAGTCCTTCAAGCTCATGGAAGTCACACAAAATATTAAATATGACTCTAATAGCACCACAACTTCATTCACCAATGTTATGCAACATATATTTGTACTTTAAGTTAATTATTTGTTTGAATATCACATTACTTTCTGTGGCCGACAAAACTTTTGTCTTGACAAAATCTGACCATTCTGTGTCCATTAAATGATCAATATTTCTGCATTGATGCCAATTTATTTTCTTAACCTAAACCACATTACGGAGGGTTTCAGCTTTCAAAAGAATAATTTATACAACCAATGGATGAATTTAACGTCAGGTTATAAGCTTTTATTTATATAACGCGACATAACTTCTGTCAGGGAGTGTATAGTTGGCACAATGCAGCCAAAAGGTTCCATTACACTACCAGACAGAGAAGTGTGATTTGTTACTCCACAGAACATGTTTCTAATGCTCCAAAGACCAGTGGCAGTGTGCTTTACACCACTCCATCCAACACTTGGCATTGTGCTTAGTGATGTAAAGCTTACATGCAGCTGCTTGGTCACGGAAACCAATACCATCATGCTCCCGATGCAATATGTCTGTGCTATTGCTAATGCCAGAGGAGGGTTGGACCTCTGCAGCTTGGAGTCAGTAGAATTTTGGCGATTTTTATGCACTAACGCCTCAGCCCTAGGTGATTCCGCTCTGCAAAGTGTGTTCAGCCATGGCTGAGTATGGATCCTAAATGCTTCAAACTTTTTAATAACACCGCTCAGTTAGAAGAGGAAATCAGCAACATAGAGGTGTGTCCCAATACTTTAGTTCATACAGTGTATTACTTGTCAACCATAGTACATAATCGTCCTTGGATTAAGCTAACATTACTATTCCCTACAAATGTCATTAAAATATTTTGACTGGCGCTATACAGCAAGGTCACCAAGAACAGATAAAGCATTCTGTGGTTTTGTTTCATTGCTATTCATTTTATGTTTCTATGATTAGGATTCCATCAGGACTGGACACCTCATCTCGTGCCTCCGGCATTAGGAGCAGACGTTTTAGAAAGCATTTACAGTGCCTACAAGTAGTATTCAACCCCCTGCAGATTTAGCAGGTTTACACATTCGGAATTAACTTGGCATTGTGACATTTGGACTGTAGATCAGCCTGGAAGTGTGAAATGCACTGCAGCAAAAAAGAATGTTAATTCTTTGTTTAATTTTTTTTTTAAATTGTGAAAAGTTTATTCAGAGGGTCATTTATTATTCAACCCCTCAAACCACCAGAATTCTGTTTGGTTCCCCTAAAGTATTAAGAAGTATTTCAGGCACAAAGAACAATGAGCTTCACATGTTTGGATTAATTATCTCTTTTTCCAGCCTTTTCTGACTATTTAAGACCCTCCCCAAACTTGTGAACAGCACTCATACATGGTCAACATGGGAAAGACAAAGGAGCATTCCAAGGCCATCAGAGACAAGATCGTGGAGGGTCACAAGGCTGGCAAGGGGCACAAAACCCTTTCCAAGGAGTTGGGCCTACCTGTCTCCACTGTTGGGAGCATCATCCGGAAGTGGAAGGCTTATGGAACTACTGTTAGCCTTCCACGGCCTGGACCGCCTTTCAAAGTTTCCTCCCGTGCCGAGGCCAGGCTTGTCCGAAGAGTCAAGGCTAACCCAAGGACAACAAGGAAGGAGCTCCGGGAAGATCTCATGGCAGTGGGCACATTGGTTTCAGTCAATACCATAAGTAACGTACTCCACCGCAATGGTCTCCGTTCCAGACGAGCCCGTAAGGTACCTTTACTTTCAAAGCGTCATGTCAAGGCTCGTCTACAGTTTGCTCATGATCACTTGAAGGACTCTGAGACAGACTGGTTCAAGGTTCTCTGGTCTGATGAGACCAAGATCGAGATCTTTGGTGCCAACCACACACGTGACGTTTGGAGACTGGATGGCACTGCATACGACCCCAAGAATACCATCATTACAGTCAAGCATGGTGGTGGCAGCATCATGCTGTGGGGCTGTTTCTCAGCCAAGGGGCCTGGCCATCTGGTCCGCATCCATGGGAAGATGGATAGCACGGCCTACCTGGAGATTTTGGCCAAGAACCTCCTCTCCTCCATCAAGGATCTTAAGATGGGTCGTCATTTCATCTTTCAACAAGACAACGACCCAAAGCACACAGCCAAGAAAACCAAGGCCTGGTTCAAGAGGTAAAAAATCAAGGTGTTGGAGTGGCCTAGTCAGTCTCCTGACCTTAACCCAATTGAAAACTTGTGGAAGGAGCTCAAGATTAAAGTCCACATGAGACACCCAAAGAACCTAGATAACTTGGAGAAGATCTGCATGGAGGAGTGGGCCAAGATAACTCCAGAGACCTGTGCCGGCCTGATCAGGTCTTATAAAAGACGATTATTAGCTGTAATTGCAAACAAGGGTTATTCCACAAAATATTAAACCTAGGGGTTGAATAATAATTGACCCACACTTTTATATTTAAAATTTATTAAAATTTAACTGAGCAACATAACTTTTTGGTTTGTCAGATTTATGCATCTGTTAATAAATCCTGCTCTTGTGTGAAGTTTGAAGGCTCTAACTTATTTGCATCTTATCAAACCTGCTAAATCTGCAAGGGGTTGAATACTACTTGTAGGCACTGTATAACTCAGGAGCTTTGTCACTGTTGTATCTGGGCACAGAGAGAGTATTGTGCGGCATATTGGAAGTCCCTGTGTGGGGTAAGAAAACACACTTGGTGCCAGAAGACACAAAAGCCCTAGTTGGTAGGAATCTGTGTGCTGCAGAACTGAATAGTGTTTGCTCATTGTCAACATTCATTTAGCTAAACGTATTCACATTTACATTCTAGTTTGCCGCTTATACTAAAAGGAAAAGGGTCAATAGTAAAATGCACAAAGCAGATGCAGCAAGTGTACGTTTTGGGTGATATGTACACAAGGAGCTCAATAAAGAGATAGTGATAATGTGGTTGTAACAAGTATGTGGATGTTTAAGCTGCCAGGTCACAACCTCCTTGACCTGTTTCAGCCATATTTCCTGACTCTTCCAAAGCTTTCCACAAAGAATCATTGATACCAGCACCCAGCTGACAGTGTGAACACTTGCCAAGCAGAGGCAGAGAGCACACTTTTCATCCAGCTTTCCTTCCTTGGGTATAAAGGGAAATTCTTAAAAAAAAAATCCCATAAATGCTCTTAATAATTGTACATTTCCATGAGTGATTATTTTTTGGGACCATTCCAAACACATAGAAGGGAATGTAATATTTAAAGGGGTCAGACCCGGCACCCATGGCAATCAGCTATTCCCAGTGCCGGATGGTTATGATCCGTAGGGGAGCAGAACGTCACAGCTTTGCCAGCGTTGCACCCTGATCAATCGGATATTGATGACCTATCCTATATAGGCCATCAATATAAAAGTACTGGGCATCACTCCAGGGCTACGAACCAGAAGAGGCACCAGGAAGGCAGGCAAGTAGTTTTGAATGGCTCTGGTTTGGTAACCAAAGACCATCGATATGGCCCCTAAAAAAGTGTATGGTGACTCTTTTCACTCAATCCTATTTGTGCCCTCTCACTCTTTTTTGCTATTTATCAAGTGCCAAGAAAAGTGGGTACTGGGAAAAACATGTTCCAGCCACCCTAAATTTTAAGTCACTTTTTTACCTTACTTTTCTGCCAAATTCATCAAAAGTATTTGACATATATGCAAAGATGCGTTTGCTTTATTTGTGCCTTTTTTTAGTAAAATGTTGCACCGCTTTCAAAAAAAGAGACGTATTTTGGGCTGCATTGTGGTACTGTAGTACAAGTGCAAAACATGCAGTGATGTTCAAAAAAGTTTCAAATGGTAAATTAGCCAAAAATATCTGAATATGTAAACCACATTGTCAAGCAAACAAAAAAAATGACAAGGATTGAAAAAACTGAAGCAAAAGCTGTCATAAATCTACCGCAAATATTAAAATACCTAAAAAACTCATTTTGACACAAAAAGAGATGCAAAAAGAATGATGTATCGGGGCCTAAAGCCTCCCAACCACTGTACAAAGCTGTTCGGACAACACCAGAGCGCTCAGCTGGCCAAGAGTTCTTCAGTTATCTGAGACAACAGCTGCTAGATATCTCTGGGGCGGAGAGAACAAAAGGAACGGCAGTCACAAATCCTTGTGTCCCCTGACATCTCTCGGGGGACAGTTAGGAGACCTGCATATTGTACTAATGCCCATACCCATCGATATCGACATGTTCTCCCATTGTTAGTCTAATGTGTATGGGGGCTTCAGGGTTTCTTTGTGCTTCTTAGTCATGTCACAGAAGATACGGAAGAGTGAAGAAATTGCACAATGATGTGCTGTACTTTAGCATGTTTATCTCGGTGAGTGCCACCTATTACACAGAATATGGACACCCCCCTCAAGGGAATACTACAAAATCGAACATCTGTAAAACATCATACTTGCTAGGGGAGACCATTGAAAATGTAAGAGGAAGAGGGTTTGTTTAAGGGAGGGTAAGGAAGGGAGGATGATAGGCTGAGTTATTGTCTGTTTATTGGAAAAATGACTTGGCATGTGAAATGAAGCAATGTCTATGAAAATTTGAAATAAAATTTGTGTTTTAAAAAAAAACAAAACATCATACAAACATCTCACTTATGTCTCGATGATGTTTCGTCTCTGACTTACAGGGGTTTTTCACTCCAGTGCAAATTTAAATCATGCAAATCTGGACATTTCTGACATTACTCCACTAGGTGGCACTGTAATGTCAGCACAATGAACATTCAGGATAACAAGTTGCTGTACAGTGGACCATAGTATCTTGTAATACAGTAACATGTAAAAAAAAATTGACCAGAAACGAGCAGGACTGGGCACAACATATTTAAATTAATTGGATGATAAGGTGGAATCATATTAACATCAGCCATTATATGATTATTAATTATTATTGATATAATTTATTTCTATAATTATTATATATTATATTATTATTATTATTATTATTATTATGTAACACATTACATTATTATCATACTATGATATTTATATTCTATTTTTTTGTGACATTACGTTCACATGTCCAGTAGTTATTCCGGGTTTTGCATCCATTTTAGCTTGAGAAAAACAGGAAAAAAAATTATGCAGAACAGAATCCATTCATTTGAATGGGGACGGAAATGTCTGAAAATGTCTCACATTTCACTGCAATTCTTCTGCAATCTGTATTTTAGCTGGATAAAAAAAATATATAATTTGCAAAACTTTTTTGCACGCCCAAAAAACGAATAGCAACGCGATCCCTCTTTTTTCTTTTTAATTTAACATTGAAGTCTATGCCAAATGGATCATAAGGGATGGTCATCTGTTATGTCATCCATTAATGGGTCAGCGTTTTCAAGCCCTGCACATGCCCGGAATACTAGAAGAGTCCAGACACGTCTTTAGTAAAATATAGAATCTATTAAAAACTGAAAAAAGCGGATGCAAGACTTTTGTTTTTGCTTCATTTTTAAGAGATGAAGGTTTTATTGTTTTTTTTTTTCAAAATATGTTGACAATTAGACATGTGAACAAAATCTTACAGCCTTCCAATATGCCTGCCGTGTAGGCCACGATATACAGTAGGTATACAATGTGATACATCCCATATAGGGGACACTGGAACTAAAAATGTGGTTTACCCTCCTGAGAATCCACAGAAGAGGCTTAAGCCCACGTTACACATAACGATGTCCCAGCGATCCCACCATCGATGTGACATGATGGGATCGCTGGGACATCGTTAGGCTGATCGCTGGTGAGCTGTCACACAGACAGCCCCAGCGATCAGGACCAGCGACGATGGACGCTGGTTTCTAATGTAAACGTCGGGTATCCAGGAGCTGTGGCTCCTGGATACCCGCTGTTTACCTTGGAAATCGGCGTACACGCTGGTTTCCAAGGTAAACATCGGGTATCTAAGAGCCGCGCGACTCCTGGATACCTGTTTACCTTGGAAACCAGCGTCCAGTGTCGCTGATCTCTCGCTGCCACACACAGCGATGTGTGCTGGGCAGCAGGAGACCAGCGATCGAAAAACGGCCCAGGCCGATCCAGCACGATCAGCGATAACCAGCAGGGGGGCCGGTCGCTGATCCCCATCACACACAGCGATCTCGCTGGCGAGATCGCTGATGTGTCCCAAAATCAGCGATCTCGCTAGCGAGATCGCTGTGTGTGACGGGGCCTTTACTGGAGATCACATACTATAAAGATGTTGTGCATCAGTCAGTACTGGTAAAGTCTCAGGTTTGGAAAGACATTTCCGCTCAGCAAAGATGGTGAAAATGATGGAACCTGAAATCAGAGTGTCTGTTTTATCAAGATTGGCAACATATACTGCAGTCTAAAAAATCACTGGAGTAAAAGGCTGTACATTTATTAAATTGCACACTTAGGAAATTAATAAACTGTCACATTTTAAGATTGTCCTAAGATCAGACATCTCATATAAAAATGTCTAAACAGAAATCTGTGAATTTGTGAACAAAAAACCTCAATGTGTGTGCATGAGATTTCTAAAATCTCATAGCTTTTGCTGGTACTGTAAAGAGCAGCTTACATATTCGTTAAAAAATGCAGCAAAAACGCAAAGTGTGAACACAGCCTAAATCTCATGCAATCTGCTGGAACTGTAAGAAGCTGAATTTTTGGAGCAGCGAAATGGAATCAAAACTCAACAAAAACTAATTGTGGGAAGTTAGCTGAATGCTCCGCAGCACATTGCATGTGTTACATGCAGATTTTTGCTGCAAAAGTCAAATCTTCTACAAATATTACATAAAGAATTGACAAACTGCAGATTTTAAAGTCTCTGCTTTGTATTACACTGCGGATTTTACACCAGCAAATATGCAACATAACCTCAGGGTGTTGTCCCCTCAGAGAATCCCTTTAAGGTCGGGATCACACTTGTAAGAAACTCACACGAGTCTCGACCTCAATACCCGGCACTGTCGCTGGCACTCGGGAGCGGAGCGCTCAGCCGCATGTATTCCTATGCAGCTGTACAGTCCGGTCCTGAGTGCCGGCGGCAGTGCCGGGTATTGAGGTGCGAGACTCGTGCGAGTTTCTCACAAGTGTGACTCCAGCCTAAAAAGAAAAAACAAAACGCAGCATGTGGACGAAATTAAGCAAAAAGTTGTCCACTTTGTCATTATTGTAAAATGCTGCAGATTATACAGGTGTGTATGGGGGCCATGATATAAGTCCCAGTCATTTGCATTAGCAGTGACAAGTGGCCGGTCAGCCAGCCCCCTTCATCACATCACAGACAGACAGGGGTAGAAAGCTTTCTAACTGTGTCAACACCAACACAGAACAAGACCCCTAGACTGGGGCAGAAATCTCCACATCGAGGCAGCTTTCCTGATAACAATATATTCATATGTTCCCTTTACTCACTTGTTCTCCCTTGAATCACATTAGAACATCTATTATTATCTAGATGGACAAGCCCTTTACACATAAATCAAAATAAATATAAAATCAGTTCTAAATTAAATTATCTAGATTTCTTGCGAAATTCTTTAGACTAATCTATGCACTGATAGAGTTGTCAGCCTAGTAGCAGTAATACAGCATCTTTATCTTACACCCACCATGAGGCAACAGAATCCCTCATCAGAAGGAAGTGCAAAAAGCTAATTGCAGAACGTTTAACAATGAAATAACATTTTCCACCAACAACTTCCTGACGTCTGTTTTGCGGTTCACCTGGTAAATCTATGAATAATCCTCATTCCATGGTAATATTATCCCATACAGATTCATAGATGTATCTGCAATGATGAACAAAGGCAGACAGCGGCATCTGGCTGGAAACAATGAGCATGACCTCATCACAAGTACGTTCCTTCTTCAGAGACTCTGCAGATCATATTTCGTATGTGATAATGACAATTTTAAATAGCATGACCAGTCCTGCCTATAGTGATGATCAGTCCTGCCTATGGTGATGACCAGTCCTGTTTATGGTGATGACCAAGTAGCGTAGCTACCAGGGGGGCAGAGGGGGCAGTCGCCCCGGGCCCCTTGCTCTGAGGGGACCCACCCACACCCAGAGCTTCTGCCACTGTTAACTTTGTCAGCGTGCGCAGCTCACTGATGTAGCTAAGCTCCACTGTTGCTGCAGGGAGACTATAGCTTTACGCTTCCTCCAGCAAACAGCAGCAGACACATCCACACTGCTCCCTGTGTGTCTGCAGGAGAGAGGTCACCACAGAGCACCAGCTTCTTCATGCTGGACAGGAGCAGGCAAGACGGTGCTGTGAGTAAGAACTTGGAGGCCCTGAGGGGTCTGTGCAGTGAGGAGGGGGAAGGACACTGCTCCCCTCCTAACAAGTCCTGGATGGTTTATTTTCCTGTATCTGAGGCACAGTAGATTTGTGGTGGCAACTTGAACTTTTATACAGCTCAGAAGGTGTCTCTGTCAATGCAGATCAGCTGCCATAAATCTCCTTGTACCTCAGAGCAACTGACATTAGTGGTCAGTAGCATGTACTGCTCTGATAGAAGTCACCCCGGCTGCAGGACAGCACAGAGAAGAATACAGTATGTGACTTTCACACACATATATATATATATATATATATATATATATAGTGGTGTAGTGACCACTGTGTTCACTAGGGGGCGCTGTATGGATGTCCCAGGAGAGTGGATGAATGGCAAGATACTGAATGACCGTTATGTATCTCAAGGTGGGTGGCCTTGAGATGGAGACTTATGTATGTGTGTGGATCAGCAATGATATTGCTGAGGTGTTGCTTCAATGTGTCAGGGAGAAGTCTCCAGGTAACTAGAGAGATGGGCGGACCTGGTTACCTACAAACCCACCCAGGGGGTGTGTTTAAAGAACACTGTTGTAAAGAGTGTGTAAATGCTTGAAGGACCTGTGATGAGGTCAGAGTCATGTGACCCGGTGGGCGTGGCTATGGACCATATAATGTGGCCAGAGTAGATCACATGGGGTGAATGCTTGGACCCGGTTGGTCCAGTGTGGAAGGTCCCGCTGAGATTGGGCTTCCTGCCTGACAGCACGTGTGGACACTGTGACTAATGGCTGCAAGTGCCTGAGAGTTCCCTGGAGGGAATGAATGTCTTCAGTATGGAGAAGCAGCCATGAGAGAACCCTGACGGGGTGAGATATAACTGTGAGGCTGAAAAGCCTGCGTATTGGACATTGCTAACAGAGTGAAGCTATAATGGATGCTATGCTGTTATATGGAGTTTATGTTGCTTCTGTGGGTTTATGCTGCTAAATAAACCGCATGGACTGTTATGATTTTATGGAAAACCTGTGCCGGATCTGCTTTTGTGGCTGCTGAGCAAGTATCCCCTACTTGAATGACAGCGCTACCTCACAATTGGTGGAGAATGCGGGCATTGCTGTAGCCTTGTTGCTGGGAGCAACTGAAGAGGACTGCAAAGTCGGTTGCTAAGGGCAACGCTGAGCCAGGAAGGCTGACGGTTGGGGAAGCCACTGCCCGGCTCTGGTTCTGGAACCGTGGGGCGGCCCAGTGAGTAAGGCACTGTCCGGATCGGTGAGCCCAGTGTGGCCGTTTCCCCAGGAGAATGAGACTTATAGGATACCTCTGCGGTAGAGGGGTCCGAGAACCTGCGCGGCCAGCAGGTGACGGTCGTGAAAACCGTGTTGTACTGACCGGGGTCAGTGAGAAAGAGAGGGGTGATTAATAGGATGCCTCTGTGGAGAAGAGGTATCCGAGGACCTGTGGGGCCGACACAGGTAACGGACAGGTGTTCGTGTTGTACTGACCGGGGTCAGTGATAAAGACTGTGTACCTGGAGGGTTCAGTGAGCAAGGTCCTGGAGGGTCAGTGTTGGAAGATTCTAGGAGAAGAATCGTATCCCTGGAGCATGTGGTATGACCTTGGACATGGTGAGACGTGAGTGTTGGGCAGTCTCAGGCGGAGACGGATGTCCTGAAGAGCACCCACTAAGCCCCTGGACCTGGAGAGGCTGGTGTGTTGGGAAACCCTGGGAGGAGGGTCGGCTCCCTGAATAGCACCCGGTGCGCCCTGTGTGTTGGACGGTCTCAGGCGGAGACGGTACGTCCTGAAGAGCACACAGAAAGGACATGTGAGTTTTTTGTGTGGTGTTTTTTCTTCTTCTTTTCTCAACTCAGCCTGCGGTGGCTCAGTGGGAGTCAAGAAGGTGACAAGTGGCTTCCTGTAACTCGGTGGGGTTACAAAGGGGACAAGCGGCTTCCGGTAACTCGGCGGGGTTACGAAGAGGACAAGCGGCTTCCTGTAACTCGGCGGGGTTACGAAGAGGACACCAGCCGCTGTGTGTGAACAGCAGCCGGTGGTGTCGGTGATCGGTGACAGCAGGAGCTGTGGTGGTGCCAGCAAGGACTTGTGTGGAATCGTTAAAAGACATAAACTGTGTTGTGTGAACTTTGGTCTGAGAAGACCGGTATAACGGACATGGGGAAGTCCCGAAAGGGGGCGGTGGCCCAAATCGGGGTGGTAGCCCAAAAGGGGGTGAAGTCCCAGAAGGGGGTGGTGACCCAAATTGGGGTGGTAACCCAAAAAGTGGCGTCCCAGAGGGGGGCGGTGACCCAAATTGGGGTGGTAACCCATAAAGGGGTGGAGTCCCGGGAGGGGGCGGTGACCCAAATTGGGGTGGTTCAGGAAATGGCAGCACTGATTGCCTCACTGGGTATGTCTGGGAAACCGTAGTGTGTCTGTATGAGTTTTGAGGAATGTATTTTCCAGATAATGACGGGCCACAGGTGTGTACCGTGATGCTGCATCGGGAAGGAGTCTCTGGTAGACTGGACTCAGAGAGTCAGGTGACTCTGACAGGAACTCGTCTCGTTTTATCTCCGACCGAGAAAAACGCCAGGGTTCGCTGCAATCATGGGGTCACGGTGAACTATGCCGTAGACAGAGTAATGTTCGAGGGGACCAAAGGTGGTGAGTGCCAAGGGGGCGGGATACCACGGGACTTAGTCTATGCCTTAGAGAGGGGCCGGGACTTTGTTTTGTTTGATGATGTATGGTCGGACAATGGAGACGTTTCGACTGTGGGGCCAGCAGACACAGACAGTGACGTCTCCTGACGTGGACAGGTCAGAGGTAGAACTGACCGGAAGAAGAAGTACATCTGCCCAACTTACGGACCTGACGTCTTGTGATATGACGGATGGTGGGCTGGGAGATGGGACGACTGGGGTAAAAACACGGTTAAACGGCAACGGGACGGTTCACTCGGCTGACGGGACTGATCCAGTGGTACCCTTTGACAATATAATTAAAGAGGTAGTGGTGAGACACGTGCTGGCCAAAATGGAACAAGATCATGAGATACAGTTAATAAAAGAGATAGTGGAAGAACATCTCGAACGAGAAAGAGTCCTCAGACAAATGGCCGAGCACAGGGTGGAGGGACTCGAGAAAGAAGTCTTGGAGCTCAGAGGTCACCTGTCCACCTGGCAAAGTGTGAACAAGAACCTCAAGGAAGAGATGGAGGAACTCAGAGGAGTAGTAAAAAGTCTTCTGCGGGAAAAGTTGAACGAAGACTTACCGCGGGTGAGCGCGAGTGATAATAAGACAGAACTGCCAGTAGCCAACGTGGCAAAGGGTCATGAAGTGATCAAATCGTGTGAAGTTGGTGAGTTAAGAACTGAAGAAGACAGTCACCCGGTCGGGTCAACTGTAGTGAGGGAAGTGTCCGTGGTAAAGCCAGAGCCTCCTGGCCAGGAAGAGAGCAAGGCCACGACCTTCAAGTTTGTGACTGATGTACCAAAAGACATGCAAGAGGTCTGTGCTGAGGAAGGTGTGCATGACGCTTTCAAAGAGGCGGTCAAAGCGTGTAAGGTGCACTGGCGCCTGAGACTCGGCAGTTGGTGATAGTATCAGCCAGAGAAGATACATCAAACCGAGTAGCTGTCCTGAAGGAGATGCATCTACAATGTCTCCACGCCAAACAGCTGGTCAGGCAGAGTAACATGAAGGCTGCTCGATGCCTAGAGTTAGCAAGGGAGGCTATGGATCGGCTGGGTTTGCGGAAAGATGTGGTTCCGGTACCCAAAGCTCTGATTGTGAGAATCATTGGAAGATCCGGGAAGGTAATGCAAGACCTGGTGAATATCTCCGGTGTGGTGAGGGTGAGGATCCCTCCTGATGATGAAGACCAGGTATCCAGTGAAGAGGGTAGGATTTCCGTCCTGGTGGTTGGCTCCGTGGAAAACCTGAGAAACTTTCGGATGCTCTTGGAGTATCGAGTGAGGTACCTGCAAGAGATTTAGCAGTTGAGGCTGGACCGCCGGCAAATTAATAAAGAAGTACAGAATACCAGGTGGCGGCCGCCTCCAACCCAACATGTAAGGACCCGAAGGGTTCCTCCAAGTAGTGACGTGGCAAGTGGCCGAAGAATGTCAGCAAGTGGCAGTTCGACGGGCCGTACGAGGTTGAGGGACATTAGTTCCTTTGAGACACTGAATGGGTCAGACTCATGCCAGACAGTAGGCCCAACTAAGACTGATGACCGTACCAACCGGGGGAGTTGGTCGGGGAATGGAACAAACAGGGAGAGGAATGTGGTGACTAGACAGTGTCTGATGACGCAGACAGACTGTAACTGGAGGGCCAAAGATCAGGGACGATATTCTGACCGCTGTTATATGGAGTTTATGTTGCTTCTGTGGGTTTATGCTGCTAAATAAACCGCATGGACTGTTATGATTTTATGGAAAACCTGTGCCGGATCTGCTTTTGTGGCTGCTGAGTGAGTATCCCCTACTTGAATGACAGCGCTACCTCACAATATATATATATATATATATATATATATACGGTATATAAATGTAAAAATATATAGTAGTAAAAAAATGAAGGCAGCGCAATATTGACAAAATTAAAAAATAGTGTTTTAAAAGCCCATTGGGGCTCAGCAATGTTTCGGTTCCAGGAGAACCAAAGCTTTTTTTTCATTGTGTGCCGCCTTCATTTTTGCAGCTATAGTAAAGATCGGTAAATGCCTGGAATGTTTGGCAGCCATATATTTCATATATCTCTACATATATATGTATATATACAGTATATATACACACATGTATATACACACACACACACACCCTGTGACTTGGTCCTGTAGCCGGGGTGAGGGTCCTGTCATCTCATATTGTAAATCCAGGGTGGCAAGCATGAAAACCCAATTACGGTATATAACTTTTTATTACAAGATGAGGATGAATATATTTGATAAAGAGCCAAATAGAAGAAAATATAAACAGCCAGCAGGTGGGTATAGCTGATCACATATAGACCCCAGAACGTATACTGAAGTCTGGACAAGACCCCCCAAAGGCAGAAAAGGGAATAAAAGAGAATACGTACCAGGGGCCCACTTTCTTCTTTACATGAGTGATATTTTACCTCCCCCTCTTCTAATTTCCTCTTTCTTTTTCCCTCTTTGGGGTCTTATCCAGATAAGAGTATTTCTTTTAGGGTCACCTGGGTACATTCAGGGAGCTGTACCCATATTCTGGCCTCTTTACACACCCACTATCTGTTTCTATTTTCTTCTATTTTGTTCTTTGTCATATATATCAGACTGTGCAGGTTGGAGTCCACAGACAGGGACCGACAGAGACCAGAATCAAAGGCATGGGAGCTACAGCAGGGGTCATTATACAGTGTAGAGCTAATTCGGGGGTCATTATCCAGCGGATGAGCTAAAGAGGGAGTCAGTATACAGCATGAGAGCTAATGCAGGGGTCATTATACAGTATGGGAGCTAGTGTGGGGCCAGTATAGAGCGTGAGAGCTAATGCAGGGGTCATTATACAGTGGATGAGCTAATGCAGGGGTCATTATACAGTATGGGAGCTAATGCGGGGCCAGTATACAGCGTGAGAGCTAATTTGGGGGCCATCACACAGCAGATGAGCTAATGCGGGGGTCATTGTACAGCATGGGAGCAAATGTAGGGGTCATTATACAGTATAGGAGCTAATGTGGGGGCCATTATACAGTACAGTTTAAAAGCTACTGTGGGGGCCATCATACAGTAGGGGGCCTATATACAGTGTGGGAGCTACTGTGGGGGCCATCATACAGTATGGGGGCCTATATACAGTGTGGGAGCTACTGTAGGGGCCATCATACAGTATGGGGGCCTATATACAGTGTGGGAGCTACTGTGGGGGCACAAGAGACATTCTGCTATGTAAAGGGCACAATGGTGGCATTATTATGTGAGGCAGTTAGAGGATCCCTGCGCTTGTACCACACAGCAGGTGCAGTAGTAGGGACACATACGGCAGCAGTGGCTCAGTATTGGGGTATCAGGTACAATAGTAGGGACACATACGGCAGCAGCGGCTCAGTATTGGGTGAGTAGTTTGTGCAGGTTGGCGATAGATGGGTACTAAGCTGGAATTGTGAGAAGTCAGATGTGTCTTTGCTGTAATCTCTGCAGATGAGTCCTGGCTGGAGAAGTCGTCATGTTGGTCTGAGTAAGATGTAAAAGTGAACGATTATCAGAAAGAACGTGGCCTGTAAGTTATCATCTGTAACTGTATAATAAACTCTTGTATATGCTGCAGGACTGGTATCTACCACTATGAGGTCACCATATGGCGGTAATATCACTATTGTTTTTTGTATAGAGATTTTTTTCAGTTACAGCTCAGTCATCTGCTGAGGTCCCCCTATACTCACGACTAGAGTGTGCCAATCTGAGTTGTTATCAGGGTTACCGGTTAGGGGCCCACTCAGATTTTTCGACCGCCCCTAAGCTGAATCTCTAGCTATGCCTCTGTGATGACCAGTCCTGCATATGGTGATGACCAGTCCTGTTTAGACTGATAACAGTCCTGCATATGGTGATGACCAGTCCAGCCTATGGTGACTGATGACCAATCCTGCCTATGGTGATGACCAGTCCTGATGTGATAAGGTATTGAAGTCTTCTTGATAACCTACCCAGTTGGCGAAACTGACTTGGTTTACATACACAAAAGAGGAGGAGCAGGAACAAAAAAAAAAAACAATGCCAGTGTGACTCAAATCACTGCTCATGGACAAGCCGTGAGGTAGGGTTGTCAAGAGGTCCGGGGTCAGATACAAAGTGGGCTTGTCTTATACAAAGGGGTAAGTCAAAAGGTGTAGTCAGGTCACAGCCCAGCTTCAGAATTCCAAGGTCAGAGTGTATCAAGGCAAAAGGGGCAATACGAATCAGTAGTCAATAGGCAAATCCAGGGTCCAGCAACAGAAGATCAGAATGTCTGAATTCAGAGCACAAAGCACAGAACAAGCCACACAGAGCTGAAAGCTACGACAGACAACTTAACAAACCACAAAACTTATAAAAAGATTAACTGGAATATAAGTTGGTGTGCATGCAGCTTGTAACACTGGCCACTAAACAGGCAAAACACAAGATAAAAACATAATAAGCAAATACCCTGCAGTAAATAAATAAACAGCAATAGTGTATGAAAATAATCAGCAATAGTACATGAAAATAATATAGGGTGCTTAGTTAACATAATTTTGATTTTAAAAAAATGTAAAAGACACCCGATGATGTCATGGTGATCCTATTTGAGATGGACCTAACCTCTACTATTAAAACTTTACCACATGTCTAGTGATGTTTATGTGGATCAGGGCTTAGAAAAACTGAGACCCGGCTAGTGGACACGCAGCCATGGGGAACTACAAGAATGTAATGTCCAGCGCAAAGAAAAGGCAGGCCACATCTTTAATAGCACTGCATGCAAAAAAACTGAAACAACCTTACTGCAGGGTATTTGCTGTTAAGTTTTTATCTTGTGTTTTGGCTGTTTAGTGGCCAATGTGAACATGCACTTACAGGCTGCATGCAGACCAACTTACCGTATATTCCAGCTCATCTCTTTAGGTTTTTTGTTTGTTTTTTAGCATCCACTTCAAATAAATGTATGCCTGTCTTTTCTTTGAGCTAAACATTACATTCACATAGTTCCCCATGGCTGTGTGTCTACTAGCTGGGTCTCAGTCCTTTGCAGCACTTATCCACACGTATGTCACTTGTTTCTAGAGGTTAGGACAGTCACTAAGAGGGTCACCGTTACATGGTGGGATGGCTTTTACATTTTTTTCATACAAATTGTTAACTAAGCCCCCTGTATTATTTTCAAGCACGATTGCTGTTTCTTTACTTCCTGCAGGGTATGTGCTTATTACGTTTTTATACTGAGTTTTGTCAGCTTAGTTACGTAGCTGGGTAACCACTTAGAACAGGAAATACCTGAAGGAAGCTCAGCACCTCCAAGTCTCAGATTGGACGGCCGGGTTGTCACTCACTGCGGCTAAGACACAATGAGCGGTGGAAAAGTGACAGCCAGATTCAGGAGAAAAGTGGCATTAACACCAGGTTAAAAAAATAATAGTAATGGCAAGTGACTTGTAGCCTTTAAATATGAGTATAGAAACATATAGTATAATTCAACACAGGGGATTCTAAAATGATAACCATTCGTGTTTTAGCTTATCAATATAATATAGCGATATCACAATATTCAGTAACCATAAATATATCCACAAACCAAACAAGTACAGATGTGATGACTAGAAATAGCGACAAGGTTCCCCGACCAATTCCAATTTGTCAAGAAGTAGATCAAGTCAGTGGCTGGTAAGTATTTTGCTAGGGGCAGGGAGCGGAGTGGTGCTTTAAAGTCTCAGTACCTCAAGGTACCACAGACAAGGTCCACGTAATTCGTGCAAGTTGCCTATTACCACTGGTCATATCTCTAACATCTGATACCATACATCATCATGTGTATATAATGCATACATACAGTATTGACTAGAGGGCTGTAATGATAAGCGTATATAGTCCATTATAAATATGTACTTATAACCTGACCTGCTTCTGGGAATGACAGATTATTGCCTTTTTAAAGGAAGTTGATCATTAATCTTCGAGTGGAGCTTCTGTTTTTCTGGGTAACAATGTATTTTTAACCCTGGTTGTTAAACTGTGCTGTAGAAATTTCCTATCAATCCTTCCCAGTTATGTTCTTTATCTGCATTTCTGTATAACACAATCTAATAATAAGTCACATTTCCTGGCTGTAGCCACACACAGACTGCCTTCAGGGCCCTGTCCTTGTGCTTAGTAGTAAAATAGTCAAGGATCATTATTCATTTGTAGCTTATAATGCTTATGCAAATATAGCAATAATTATTCAGTAGGGAACACGTGTGATATCGTGTATTCTAGGATAAGCGTGAATTATTTGAAATGCTAGTAAAGGGATGAAGGAGTTATCTACTACCTTGAAAGTTGAACTTAATGAACACCTAATACCAAACCACTGGTCACTATACAGTGAAAGAAATAAGTATTTGATCCCTTGCTCATTTTGCAAGTTAGACCACTGACAAAGACATGAACAGTTTATAATTTTAAGGGTAGTTTAATTCTAACATTAAGAGATAGACTATCAAAAATAAAATCCAGAAAATCACATTGTATTATATAAATTTGCATTTTGCAGTGAGAAATAAGTATTTGATCCCCTCCCAACCATTGAGTTCTGGCTCCTACAGATCAGTTAGACACTCCTAATCAGCTCGTTACCTGCATGAAAGACAGCTGTCCTTCATAGTCACCTTTATAAAAGACTCCTGTCCACAGACTCAATTAATCAGTCAGACTAACCTCTACAACACGGGCAAGACCAAAGAGCTTTATAAGGATGTCAGGGACAAGATCATAGACTTGCACAAAGCTAGAATGGGCAACAAATCCATAAGTAAACCGCTCGGTGGGAAGGAGACAACTGTAGGTGCAAGAGTAAGAAAATGGAAGAAATACAAATGACTGTCAATCGACATCGATCTGGGGCACCATGCAAAATCTTACCTCGTGGGGCATCCTTGATCATGAGAAAGGTGAGAGATCAGCCTAAAACTACACGGGGAGAACTTGTTAATGATCTCTTGGTAGCTGGGACCACAGTCACCAAGAAAACCATTGGTAACACGTAAAGGTTTAAAGTCCTGCAGTGCCCGCAAGGTCCCCCTGCTCAAGAAGGCACATGTGCAAACCCGTCTGAAGTTTGCCAATGAACACCTGGATGATTCTGTGAGTGACTGGGAGAAGGTGCTGTGGTCAGATGAGACAAAAATTGAGCTCTTTGGCATTAACTCAACTCATCGTGTTTGGAGGAAGAGAAATGCTGCCTTTAACTCAAAGAACACCATCCCCACTGTCAAGCATGGAGGTGGAAACATTATGTTTTGGGGTGTTACTCTGCTAAGGGCACAGGACTACTTCACCGCATCAAAGTGAGAAAGGATGGTGAGCCATGTGCCATAAAATCCTGAGTGACAACCACCTTCCCTCCACCAGGACATTAACAATGGGTCGTTGCTGGGTCTTCCAGCAAGACAATGGCCCAAAACATACAGCCAAGGCAACAAAGGAGTAGCTCAAAAAGAAGCACATTAAGGTCATGGAGTGGCCTAGCCAGTCTCCAGACCTTAATCCCATAGAAAACTTATGGAGGGAGTTGAAGCTCCGAGTTGCCAAGCGACAGCCTCAAAATCTTAATGATTTAGAGATGATCTGCAAAGAGGAGTGTACCAAAAATCCTCCTGACATGTGCACAAACCTCATCAACTACAAAAAAGTCTGACTGCTGGGCTTGCCAGCAAGGGTTTTGCCACCAAGTATTAAGTCTTGTTTGCCAGAGCGATCAAATACTTATTTCTCACTGCAAAATACAAATAAATTTATATAATTTACACAATTTGATTTTCTGGATTTTATTTTTGATATTCTATCTCTCAAATGTGAAAATTAGCCTACCCTTAAAATTATAGACTGTTCATGTTTTTGTTAGTGGGCAAACTTACAAAATCAGAAAGGGATCAAATAATTATTTATTTTATTTCTTTCACTGTATATACCCAATTGCACAGCATTCAAGTGGAAAATTCAAAAATAGAAATGGACTTTATTAGCACATTGAGGTAGCGAGGTTTCGGTACTTACAAACAATGAGTTTCTCAAGAATATCTAACAACCGACTCAAAACTCTCTAGAATCCGTCCTTATCTCAACCCTGAATATACTAAAATCTTAGTGCATGCCGTCATCATCCTCTATATCCACTACTGCAATATCCTCCTCTGTGTACTCCCTGCTAACAGTCTTACATCTGTCCAGTCCATCTTAAGTCTGCTGTACAACTAATCCACCTTCCTCATTTCTACTCTGCTTTGACCCTCTGCAAATCCCTTCCTTGGCTCACATTTCCCCAAAGTATCCAGTTCAAACTACTAACAAAGACCTAAAAAGTAGTCCATAATCTGTCTCCTCCATATATCTATGAACTAATCTCACGAAATCTCCCAACACGTAACTTTCAATCCACTACAGACCTCCTTCTCTCCTCCACGTTTATAAGCTCCTCACCCAATTGCTTCCAAGACTTCTCCCATCTACCATCCTCTGGAATTCTGTACCCCAACATGTCCAATTCTGCCACATTCGGAGGAACTTTCAGATGGAACCTGAAAACCCATCTTACAGCCTGCAACCCCCCAATCTACTGTGTTAGGGTTGTGGATTGCACCAAATATAAAATATAAGAAGTGCGATCGCAACCCGGGGTCCACCATGCAGAGATGGAAAACTGCTGCTTAGTAATGGTGGAGCACTTAACTAAACACCGGCGGGTTAACCGCTGACCCGGTGTGAACAGAAGCGAACTCTGTTACCTCACAGTACTCGGCAGGGGAGCGCTATTGCAAAGACACAGGGCTCTGCCCCAAGGACACAGGGTTAGAGTCCCTCTAGTCCCACTAGCGTTCAGCACTGCAACAGCGATGCCTGGACAGACGCTTATAGAATGCTGTGCCCTGTTAACACAGGGTGCATCTGATAGTTGCTTACCGCACTAAGTGCGTACGGCGCAGCTCTGGCGGACGCCACTAACCAGCCTAAGCTTAGGACTGGAAAGCGCCCAAGACGCGCTCGGCGCCGCTCTAACAGATGCTGCTGTACATGCGGTACCGAGGTGCCGTGTGCTGAATGGCGCCCTCAAGCGCTAATGTGTGAGAGGAGCTGGGAGCATTGCGGCGCTAGGCAGTGCCAGTACTCGGTGCTGACTCTAAACCCTACAGACATGCGTATCAAAGGGAGGGGAATTATAATGAGTCATTCACCAGTCTCACACATCCATCATCATACACACCATTACAGCAATAAGTCTCTATATTATCGCATGGCTGGGAGGCCATGCAAACCTTTTATAGTTGCAGCCTTCCGGGACCTTCCTGATGGTCCAATCCAAGCTGCAACAGGACCTGAGCATGTGACCCACGGGCATGCTCAGTAGGCCAAAAGAAGGACTTAGTCCCAGGTGCTGCTTGCTGCTGACCAGTGCAGGCTGCTATAGCTGACCCTGAGATTGCAGCAGCAACTGAACCGACAGCACTGGCCTGATCAAGACGCCAGGAACGACGTCTTTGCTGAGCAGCCTCTTCTGCGTCTGGGACTGAATGGGAGACCGCAGCAGGCAAGGCTTGGGATTCCTACTGTGCAGAGGCAGGAACCCGACGCCTGACATACTATTTCATTCCTCATTTCCCTGTACACTGTATGACTAGGGCACTATCCTTTCTGTACCAGTCTGTCACAGTTCATTCTCTGTAATTCATACAAAGAAAGCTGTCAGTTACTGATAGGATGGCTGACTTAACCAAAAATCCCAGAAAGATGGAAACACAAGTTATGCTAAATCTTTTCTCACAAAACTTTATATCGATCTGCTCAGTTCCTCCTGCTCTATAACATGGCTTCTGTAGATTGCTCTGCGTTATCATGGTGGCAGGTTCTCTTTAACAACAGAGATAAATGCAAGAAATAAAGTTACCTTAAGTAAAAAGAGGTTAATCTACAGCTATTTTCTTACAGAACAGGTACTGTTTTAATTTCAGATGATCATCTCCTTTGGATGTGAATATTATATTCCCCCTTAGCGAGGGGACATGATTGGTGCAACCTGTGTAGCCACACGGACCTAGGACGTTAGAGGACCCATTTCTACCTCCATAGCAGGTGGAATTGTGCACTATAATGAGCTACTGAACTACAAAGTGTGTCCACCAGTGATACTGTGGGTCTCTCCTAAGTAACTTTTGGTCAGCTGTTCTTAGTGTTGTGATAGCACATGCCCACCACATGACAAGGTTACACTCAGAGATCCTCTGGTCATTTCCAGACCCCAGCTGGGATATAGGTCCCAGTGTCACATTCGGAATAGAATGGGACAGGTGTAAAAGCTGGAAAATCCTATTCAGAAGCCAACAAGGTATAGACAATGCCAAGGAAGAAACGGACAAATCACACTGCACAAATGAAATAAATATGAAGTTCACTGAGACCTACATTCATAAAGCAATTGACAACTCGGCTAATGACTATAGAAATATACGGTATTTGTATTTGCCATAATATTATGGCTAATTAAAGGCTGCGTTTTATTAAAAAAAAGTTACCAAATATTTGTTTCAATTTAAGTTATTTTAATTATTCAAGTTATCTCAGGAGCACAGTACTGGGTAGGGGGCTCACTGAGATGTCAGGTTTCACACTCACACGGATATAGCTTGTACCTTTTACAGTTTATGGAGCTGTTCACACATTAGTGTAATTTTGCGCAGTCTCAGATCACACTTGCCAATGCAAGTAAGGACCTGTGAAAAAAATGAGCAGGCACTTGGATACCATCCATGCACTTTTAGTCTTTCACGGACTGTTTGATAAAACCTCTTTCACACTTCAGTCTTTTGGAGAGAGAGACAGAGACAGAGAGAGCGCGAGAGAGATTCTGTGCCAGAGCGGCTTTTTGGGTTAAATAAAATAAAGTAAATTCTTCCGGGCATGCTCAGTTTAAAAAAGCGGAATCCGCTGACGGATCCGACGCCCATAGGCGACCATTCTAGCAGGTGGCGACGCATCCGTCGCGATCCGCCATTTTGGTGCAGACAAAAAACGTTACTATGTCCGTTTACTCCACACAGCGGACGCCAAAATTCTGACAGATCCGTCAAATGACGGATCCAATGGACGACCATCCGTCACAATCCGCCGCTAATGAAAGTCTACGGGAAAAAAACGGATTCCGCCAAAAAAGTCGGATCCGTTTTTTTATAAAAACGGCGGATTTTGACTGACGTCAAAAGACTGAAGTGTGAAAGAGGCCTAAAAGAAGCTTGGGAACCTTCCATCAGTTTATTTTTTTAATCCGAGAAAAACTGATGAAACTCTGGTGGTAAAAACTGACACGCTGACGAAGCTTAGGGTACGTGGCGACGATCAGGAAGAGCAGCGTTCTGGACTCAGCTCACCTGCGCTGCATACAAAATGCTTCGTTCCTGGTTACAAGCATAGTGGATGTGTAAAGTTTTATCATGTAAAATATCATTTGACCAGGCACATTTTCTTTACTATGTCACCTGGACTGAAAAAGAAGAAATTAAAAAAAAAAAGAAAAAAACATTAACAAAGCAAAATGAATGATTTCTTGAACAATGTATGAAATATCAGCGGACATTGTGTACACACTATCCGAGTGGTCTGTAATGGCTGCTCAATCTCTGCTGTAGTTTCCAATCAGAAGATAACACCCATGTACAATCTGCACTGTATCTTCAATTGTTAGCAACATTGAATAGAATACTACAAACCAAGAAACTATTCTACATCACCCCCGGCCTGTGTGACAGGGAGAGCTATGGTAGTTTGCTATGGAGTCTGGGGAAAGCACCAAGGCTCAGCCGCATTCACTGTAAGGGCTTATACTCATCTGCAACTAAAAACGACGAGTGCAATCCGATAAAAAAAAATTCGCATTGCACTCAGACCAATGTTAATCTAAGGCTACGCTCACACATTGAGTATTTGATTAGTATTTTACCTCAGAATTTGCAAGCCAAAATCAGGAGTGGAACAATCAGAGGAAAAGTAGAATAGAAACCCGTCACCACTTCTGGATTTATCACCCACTCCTGATTTTGGATACAAATACTGAGGTAAAATACTGACCAAATATTGAGTGTGTGACTGTAGCCTTAGAGTCCCTACTTATTTGAGATTTTTTACTCAGCTGAAATCGGACTGAGAAAAAAAATGAGATTGTCCTTGTACTTTGGACAAGACTCGCCAATGCAAGTCAATGGGTGTAATGAAAAAAACACTCAACACTCGAACCATGCGAGTGCCGTCCAATTTTTACACACCAATGTCCTTTTAAAAGCTGTCAATTCATCTGCCGTGTACTGTAAAGTCACTGCAGGAGCCAACAAGGCAGGAGAGATGGATTACACACAGTAAATACACATAGAATAGATACAGATGTCAGTGACAAATACAATTAGTATAGTGTGTGCAGCTTACTGTACATGTATTTAATTATTAAAAGATTAGTTTTCTTAAAAAAAAAATGGCGTGGGCTCCCGCGTAATTTTCCAAACCAGTAGACGTAAAGCTGACTTTTCATCTATCCATGTGTGTGTATTGAAGAATATTTCCTTTGAAAACGATGTGTAAATGACAGAGAATTGCTCTATGTAAATGATCATGGTAAATCGCATTGCAAATCGGTTGTAAATCAGATGCTAGGTGTGAAAAATCGCATTGTACTTGTATGAAAATCGCATTACACTTGCATGACACTCGTACTGCTTTTCTGGACAGAAATCAGAACGTTTTTTCATGGTGATGGGTACGAGCCCTAACACTGATGATCATAGTGCTAAGAAATCTTTCAGAATATGGAACAATTTGGACAGTAAAGTCACCTAGAAATTCTCCTTAATAGCTGCCTTGTCTCGAGAAACATTAAAAACAAACTATCATACATTGTGATAACATGTTTAGAAGAAAAAATCTGAAGTAAAGCCCCATACACCATGCACTGTATATATGGATCAGGCACAGCTGGGACGACAGTGACACCTAGTGGTCATGTTCACACGAGCTGGGTACAAATGGAAGCCAAAAACCCGAGCAGCCGGCTGCACAGCATCCAGTAAGGAACCATGCAAACAGGCTAAACATCCTTCTACATCATATATACAGTATGATTTTGTTTAGGCACCAACATTTATGTGTGACCCCTACATGGGTGTACATTTACACTGCAATTTGCTCTACAATTTGAAACAAAAACATCCATGAACTTCAGAAATGGGGGGGAAGCTGTCGTCAGGCCCAGACACTGATGCGCTCTATGTTTATGCTGACATGCTGCGGCACTTCAGAGAATACATAATGACTGTGTGTCTCAGGTGACAGCCCCTCCTGCCCGCTCCCGCTGACAGGTGTCTCCCAGGGTCCTGCCTCATTCCTGCTGCTGCCCTTTTAGCTATTATGTTAGGAAAAATGTACACCCCGCAGTACATATCTGCTTACTGGATTCAGTGCTGCTGGATAGCATAGTCTACAAAGCCCCGCTATGCCTACTCTACATTATAAACTGGGTTCCAAATTATTATGCAAAAAGAGTTTAGGAGTGATAAGGTTAGAATTGTTTTGTTTGTCATTTAAACTCATTGATGGTGATGTGTGTCAGGGCTCTTTATATCACTGAAAGCAATTGCAGATACCTGTGCAAATTAGTTTGGCAGGTGTGTCCAAATAAAGGCAAGACTACTTAAGAAGGCTGTTCCACATTATTAAGCAGCCTACATTTTTTGCCAAAATGGGAAAGAAAAAGGATGTGTCCGCTGCTGAGAAGCAACAAATTGTGGAGTATTTAGGTCAAGGCATGATTACAATAACCATTGCCAAGACACTTCATCGTGATCATCGCACAATCAAAAAGTATGTAGCTGATTCCCAGCACACACGTGTGCGTGCTGTTAAGGAAAAATTGAGGCCTCTTTCCAACAGGCAATTGCGTCAGGTTAAAAGAGCAGCTGCAAAAATGCCTTGTCATAGCAGCAGACAAGTTTTTGAAGCTGCTGGTGCCTCCATCGTCCCCCGAACAACAAGATGTAGGGTCCTTCAGAGGTTTGCAGCTGTGCGTAAGCCATCCTGTCGACCACCTCTATCCACTGCACACAAGCAGAAATGGCTCCAGTGGGCCAAACGATACATGAAGACTGACTTCCAAACTGTTTTGTTCACCGATGAGTGCCGTGCAACGCTCAATGGTCCAGATGGATGGAGTGGAGGATGGCTGGTTGATGGACACCCCATGAAAACACGGCTAAGGCGCCAACAAGGAGGAGGTGGAGTAATGTTTTGGGCTGGAATCATGGGGAGAGAGATTGTCGGCCCCTTTAGGATCCCTGAAGGGGTAAAGATGAACTCCATAATCTGTGTGGCGTTTCTAAAACAGCACTTCCTGCCATGGTTCAAGAGGAAGAACCGTGCTTTCCGCAGCAAGATCATTTTCATGCATGATAATGCACCGTCTCATGCTGCAAATAACACATCTGCATCTCTGGCTGCTATGGGAGGACAAACTTATGGTGTGGCCACCATCTTCCCCTGACCTCAACCCCATTGAGAACCTCTGGAGCATCATCAAAAGGAGTGTCTATGATGGCGGGAGGCAGTTCACATCTAAGCAACAGCTCTGGGAGGGTATTCTGTCCACATGCAAAACAATTGAAGCACAAACCATCCAAAAACTGACAAATTCAATGGACGAGAGAGTTCAGAAGCTTCTTTCGAACAAGGGGTCCTATGTGCAAATGTAACATCACCTAGAATAACGTTTTGACTTGAAAACTGTTTGATTTCATTTTGTAATAAGCTGATAATGCTTATAATTTCACAACTGACCATTTTTTTGTTCAAAATAAAAATAAAAAGGTTGAAAACTGCTGTGCATAATAATTTGGAACATGCATTTTGAGTGTTTCTTATTTTTAAAAATATACTGTTTTCATAGGCAGTTTGTTCAAAAACATTGCAATTATACTAGAATAGTAGATGACTGGAAAATAACAATGACTGCAATTCATATAGGTAATTTAGAGAAAATATGAGGAAATATTTTTTGCATAATAATTTGGAACACAGTGTACTGACATGTTCTGGCCAAACCATTAGCCTCCCTCTGACTAATGGAGCCCTATGGACTAGTAATGAGTGAACGTGCTCGGATAAGGTGTTATCTGTGTATGCTCAGGTGCTGACCGAGGACCTTCAGAGTGCTCAAAAAATACGTTTGAGTCCCTGTGGCTGCATGTCTCGTGGCTGTTAGACAGTCACAACGCATGCTCGGATTACCTAAGTAACAGCCACCCCTGCATGTGCTCGAACATGTTGTACGAGCACGATGAAGACGCAGTTCGCTCATCACTACCATGGACATCGTTTCTCGGCATACTCAGTCATTGTGAAGTACCCAGACGCTATCACTAGTATGGGGGCACTGCATGGTGCGCGGCTCGTGTCCGATGTACAGACTGTAATCAGTCCTACACGGGTATATCTATCCCATCACCAGGACAGAAATTAATCCATGAAAGGAAGATTCTTACTGAATGGCAACAAGCAGAGATCCTGAAATCCGTAATGGATTGATACAGAAAATATAACACTGTTTGGAAGGGGGATTTTTCATCTATTTACCTCCATGTGCCTACATCCCGTGGGGGCTTCCGTCCTCATCCACAGGACAGTACTGGGTCTGCACCGTGGGGTTCGTGTTATACAGTACATTTGGCTGCAACTTCAGGCCCAACCGCAAGTCTCCCTACCCAGAATACCAATAATGCCTACGAGGCTGTTAGCTCGTGTCAGGAGAAATACAAGACGGGATCCAGTTTTGGGCTCCACATTTTAAAAAGGATATTCAGATGTTAGTCAGTTCAAAGTCGGGCAACTAGATTGTTACAAGGGATGGAAGGCCTCTCTCTTATGATGAGAAGTTGGAAAAGCTTGTTTCGCTTAGAAAAAAGACGCCTCAGAGGAGACATCAGTTACAGGTATAAATGTATGTGTGGTCAGTACAAAACACTGGCACATGACTTATTCCTTACAAAGACCATACTAAGGACCAGGGGGCAATCATTACGGGTGGAAGAAAAGCGATTCCGACAGCTAAATAGGAAAGGGATCTTTACAGTTAGAGCAGTCAGACTGTGGAATGCCCTACCACAAACGGTAGTAATGGCAGACACTATAACAGCTTTTACAAAAGGGATGGACGATTTTCTAGATACAAATAACATTGTGGGATATAGATAAATTAGTGACAATATGTACAATTGGTGGAAAAAGGTTGAACTTGATGGAGCTAGGTCTTTTTTAAACGATGTAACTCTGTGGATCAGCTGGGATATGTTGCTATAAAATGAGCTAGGAAGTACGACCACCATGTGACTGAGTGGATAATAAGCCTTTAGGCAAAGAAATAGCTAGATATTATGGTTAGGTTTTATGCCTTACATAGCCAGTATAGATATTTCCCTATGATAACCAGAAGAGAAAGCTCTACGTTCCCAACATTCGCACACCACTGACAGGCACAGGGCCCAGGCTTGCACAGGGGGGCTTTCTGTGCTGTGCCGGGATCCATGAGTTAAGGTGTCATTGCCATGTTGTCATGATCACGTGTGTCAGGACGCAGATGATGCCGCAAGGCGAACTCATAACACACGTGACCCTGGATACACCGCCTCCAGTGGGGCGCATTTAAATAAAAACGTGCAGGTGGATACGCCGCCTCCACCTGGCGAATTTAGGTATTACACGTTATACAATAAATCAAATGATAAAGGGGGAACCTGGGAAACTTTAACAATGGTGGGCCCTGCAATAGGGAAAAGGGAATTGGAGACCTCCTGAGCTCCCCTGAGCCAGTGTCCCTGCACTCCTAACGTTCCCTATGCCGGTTTCGCACCGGGCGCCGCACGCGTACCTCAACGCCCTTGCTCACCCTGAACCTAAACCCTCACTAGGGAATGGGTCGGTGCGGAGACTAATCCCACCACTGCACTAATAACACACATGAGGAAAGAGACAATACAGGGGAAACACCACTTAGCTTTGCTCTGTTGCGTGCGCTCCTAGCAACAGAGCCCTCCACCTGAGTGCATCTTCTCCTCCACCTGGATCCATCACCATAACAGGATCCTTCACCTTAGTGCAGCCTTGGAGCAGAGTCCAACACCAGTTGCAGCTGCTTAGAACCAGAGTCCCAAGGATGAGTTCAGCTGCTGACACGAAGTCGAGCATGCTTGAGTCCAGCTCAGCGGCCAAGTCCCACATGGTGAGTGCCACTCTCCATAGTCGCCACTCCACCAGCCCATGCAGACACTTCCCGCTGACACCATCACTGCGACTCCACCACGCCATGCCAGCCCTTCGTCCAGACACCATAGCTGAAACACATCCCCCCTGGCTAAGCTGCGCAGGACTCCTCACCAGCTCCATCCTTCCTCCAGGCTCTCCAAAAACAGAGTGAACACAAACTCACAATATCACAGGCAGTGAGTGAACCCCCTGGGCACACCTTTATAGGGTGTCACACCTGATCCATAATTAAGTGCAAAAAACCCTAAAGTGCAATACCACTCACCACCACCGGGGACAGTCAAGACACCTTGGAACTTTCCAAAGTAAAAAAAGTTCACTTTGTGCTTTTAATACCGCCAGATCCAACACTGGATCATGACACATGTGCAGATGTCACCGGTCTGTTTCTTCTGTCTGAGGCACAGCAGTCATGGCTGGCCAACCAACAACACCTAGCATGCCAGGAAAAACACACTACGGTTCGCTAACCACTATCCTGCAGGACTCCCTATTCAGAGAGCCGTGACGGTAGCCAATCCCTCCAACAGATATGATTGTGGTAACTGACAAGACAATACATAATATCATCCTACATAACAAACGACACAGATAAAATCACTATGGTGGGATAAGCATTTCAGAACCGAGACTCTAAATCTGTGATAGCATTTTACAGGAGTGTCCGGTCTAGAATGACCAATCTGCAGTCGATCTGTGTGACTGTAGACTTGTGCATCCTCCCAACGAGAGGATTAGCTGATGACTGCGCCAGGTGGAGGTCAAGTAGGCGACATGCAGACTCCTGGCCAGAACCCCACTAGTGGGTGCAGCCTTGCTCAATACAAGTGAGACTCGTGCATCCTCCCACCGCACGCTGCGAGGGTTCATCAGTGTCCGCACAGAGCACAGTGGTCAAGTATGCGATATGCATACTCCCAGGCAGGACAAGTGTACTGAGCGAGGCCGTGCCAACTAATCAGGCTCTGGCCAGAAGTATGCATATCACATACTTGATGCCATTCCCATCACTGACACGGACGAATCCTCACAGCGCACAGTGCGTCCGGTGGGAGAATGCACACGCCTGAAGTCACACAGGGTAACTGCAGACTTGTCATTTTACATCGGACAACCCCTTTAAGGGTGTTTTCTCATCTTCTATCGTAAGGCGCCTATCACTCTCCTGCCTCTAGGCTCCCTGCTTATGGGGGCAGAGTGCTCTTGAAGATTGACCTTTCAGAAAAGTGGCATGGTCACACCGCTGGTCCTTACTGCAGCATTGTAGGAGTACAGAGGCATTGAAGCTGGACAGATCTAGTGATTCAGCCAGCACTAGCAAGCTCTAAAGCAAGGAGCTTGTAAGCACATGCTCCTTGCCTAAGAAACCATTAACCGCTGACAGACTGCAGAGGTGGCCAGTAACTATGTAATTAGCAGTATACGATAAAATTAATAAGTGGTAAATTCCAAAGTTGCTTGTTTTTACCATGGTTGTGTAGTCCATTTCGGTGGAGTCAGATTCGGTATAAAATGGACCATCTACGATTCTTAAAATAAATACTAAATTATGTATTTATTATGCACATATCAAATGCATTAATCCAATTCACTGTCACTTTTTTCACTATTTACCAATAAACCAGAGTATTATTCGTCATATGCATCCCTTTTTTTTTGGTTATGGGCTATTAACAACAATACTTTGTCCTTTCTCCATTAACGTGTCTTTGACAGAGCACATGCGGTGCATCCTCTGCCTCTGGAGTTTCCAGAAATGCATACATTTTGACCGAATGTGTTCCACACTTGTGTGCCAACTAGCACTTCCTAGGAAGCTCATTTTACCAGTGAAGGGTGGCGGATGCGTTATGTGTCGCATATGTCAGACGCATCACTGGCTCCGTCATTACGTCTATTGGCTGACATATTATTTAAATAGGTAGCCGCCCCTCACCCTGACACATGAAGTTGCCGTGCTGATTTCTCCTGATTTCACCTGTCTTTTCTACCTCACCTAACATACAGGTATTACCATTAGGGCGTTTTTCTTTTTCACTATACACAGGTTGATGTTTGCACCTCCTTTTAAACATTGATTTATAAGGGTGATATTAGACTATATACGTGGATCTACTACTTATTGTATTTATGTGGCCGAAGCTTATATGCGAAAAATGAGGTGACAGATTCCCTTTAAAGGGAATCTGTCACCTATTTTTAGCCCTATCAGCTGCCGGCACTGTCATCAGGGGCTTATCTACAGCATTCTACAATGCTGTAGATAAGCCCCCGATGTAACCTGAAAGACAAGAAAAACTAGTTATATTATACTCACCCAGGGGCGGTCCGGGTCTGGTTTTGGTCCGATGGTTGTCGCGGTCCGTCGCCTCCCATCTTCTAGCGGTGACGTCCTCTTCTTTGCTTCCCGTCACGGCTCCTGCACAGGCGCACTGCTCTCCCCTATTGAGGGCAGAGCAGAATACTGCAGTGCGCAGGCGCCGAACCTCTCCGGGCGCCTGCGCATTGCAGGACCCTGCTCCGCCCTCAAAAGGGCAGAGCAGTGCACCTGCGCAGGAGCCGTAAAGGGAAGCAAAAAAGAGGATGTCACCGTAAGAAGATGGGAGGCGCTGGACTGGACCCGACACCCATCCGGGCCGCCGGACCTGGACCGCCCCAGGGTGAGTATAATATAATTCGTTTTTCTTGTCTTTCAGGTTACATCGGGCGCTTATCTACAGCATTGCAGGTCCGGTCCGATGGGCATCACAGGTCCGGGTTTGGTGCCTCCCATCTTCTAGCAATGACGTCCTTTTCCATCCTTCGTGATGCGGCTCCTGCGCAGGAGTACAGATTTGCCCTGTTGAGGGCAGAGTAAAACTACTGCAGTGTGCAGGCGCTGGGCCTCTCTGACCTTTCCCGACACATGCGAACTGCAGTACTTTGCTCTGCCCTCAACAGGGCAGAGAACTACGCCTGCACAGGAGCTGCAACCGAAGCAAGGAAGAGGACGTCAACGCATGAAGATGGGAGGCGCCGGACCCAAACCTGCGACACCCATCAGACCCAGACCGCCCCTGGGTAAGTATAATCTAACTTGTTTTTCTTCTCTTTCAGGTTACATCGGGGGCTTATCTATGGCATTACAGAATGCTGTAAATAAGCCCCGAAAGGCAGTGGTCGCAGCTTATATACGAAAATTAAGGTGACAGATTCCTTTTAAGGGAGTTGCATCATGATTTTTTGGGGGGCACTAAACTTTATCAGCATGCACAAGACACAAAACAAAGACGCAGCAAAGCCTGCTTTTTTGTACGCAGCTTCTTTACTGCCAAGAGAGCAAGTTATGCCTTCAGAAAAAAAACACAGCAAAAACAAAATAGCCTAAGAAACCATTTCTCTCTGTGTGCAGTTTATAGGAGACATCATATAAGCAAGCCTCCATCCATGCACTGAACTAAATACTGGAGATAGGGCCTGCAGACAGGGACACTGATGAAAATAAAGGATACAAGTCATAAGCTGGCCAGGAATAGTGTTATTCATCACATGCATAAATATGTGATAATTTATTCTATATAAAAAGTTGATAGATGCAACAAGTATGCCTTAATGAGAACAGCCAGTTCCTAGGTTACTACTGTTGTTCTTTTTATGTGATTGAGGAATACAAGATCCATCAACACTGCAGAATGGTGACTACAAACTTCATGATCCCTGCAGATGCAATGGCAGCCATACATAACGTAGTGAAGTAATGAGCAGATTATGGGGATGCAGCGGGAAGGCAAAACATTATTCTGGCAGGCTGATCTAAAGATTTCCAGATTTATCACAATCTTCGCCTGAAATTACAGAAGTAACACAGTCCCGGCAGCATCCTACTTTGATTTATTATTACACTCAAAACAAGGAAGAAACTGTAGGAGAGATCAGCGCACATAGGGTCTTATCCGATGGATACAAAATTGATACATTCAGATTATACTAACCTGACAGATCTATTAGTATGGCATATAGATCTCAATGGAGATATCAGCTGCAGCAGATCCACGGGTCAGCAAGTGACTGTATCAGATACAATAAAATAGGAGATATGTGGATGTAATCCGCGCTGCTGAATAAGATGTAGAACCAGAATTATCCAAATGAAAGGTAGTGGTTTTGTTCAACGCGATTCGAAGTTCAGATGACTTTCTAATCAGGACACAACCACATGCATACCAGGTATACCTGTGGTTGTGTCCTAAGGAGGAAATCATCTGAACTTCGAAACGCGCTGAACAAAACCACTACCTTTCATTTGGATAATTCTGGTTCTACATCTTATTCAGCAGCGCGGATTACATCCACATATCTCCTATTTTATTGTACATTCAAAACAATGCATTAACGTGAAGCAGCCATCCCGATGGAAAGATGAAGGAACACCGAGTAGCACTACCGTCATCTCATTCTCCGAGATCATAGATTAGACTGCTATCCCTTAAATGACGCAACATGTACCACTGCGGGAGTGTAAGGTCACACAGAAACATATGTATTCCCAAGTTTTAAAATCATTTTTCAAGCTGGTGTTATAAAGTATTCTAATTTACTGAGATAATGACTTTTGGGTTTTCATTTGCTGTAAGACATAATCATCAACATTAACAGAAATAAACACGTGAAATAGATCACTCTGTGTGTAATGACTATATAATATATGAGTTTCACTTTTTGTATTGAAGAACTGAAATAAATTCACGTTTTGATGATTTTCTAATATTATGAGAAGCACCTGTATATTACATTTTGATAATGGCTTTCTTTTCCTGAAAACCAGCAAATTTGTTACAGCAAGTATTTTCCCTGACACCGCATGTAGGAGGAAATTAGTGGCCTATCTGAGGACACCAGTCATAGGCTTAGAGTAGACATATATAGTTTGTTCAGAAATATGTGGACAGTGACCAAACCTTCGTAATTCGAGCTCAGCGTGGCACTAGTTTTGAGCTAAAATGAAACAACTGATGTGCAATTGAAGTGTAGACTTCCAGGTTTAATTTAAGGGGGTTGGACAAAAATATCCTATCAAACGTTTAGCAATTGAAACAATTTTTTTCTACGAAGTCTCCTCATTTCAGTGGCTCAAAAGTAATTGGATATATTTAATTTACCATAAATAAAATGTTCATTTTTAATACTTTGTAGAGAATCCTCCTTTGCAAGAAATGACTGACTGCCTGAAGTCTGAAAGCCATAGACGTCACCAAAAGCCGGGATTCCTCCTTTGTGAGGCTTTCCAGGCCTTTACTGCAGGTGATTTCAGTTGTTGCTTGTCTGTGGGTCTTTCTGCCTTAAGTTTTGTGTTAAGCACGTGAAATGCATGCTATATGGGGTTGAGATCTGGTGATTGACTCGGCCATTACAGAATATTCCACTTCTTTGCCTTAAAAAACTCCTAGGTTGCTTTCACAGTATGTTTTTGGTCATTGTCCATCTGTACATGGAAGCTCTGTCCAATCAACCTTGCTGCATTTGATGGAATCTGAGCAGAACATATCGCCCTGTACACTACAGAATTCATCCATCTGCTTCTATCTTCAGTCACATCATCAATAAACACTAGTGACCAGTGCCATTGGAAGCCATGCATGTCCATGACATCACATTGCCGTCACCATATTATAGCGAGGATGTGCTGTGCTTTGGATCATAAGCCGTTCCAAGCCTTCTCCATACTTTCTTTTTCCGATCATTCTGGGGGACAGGTTGATCTTAGGTTCATCTGTCCAAAGAATGCTTTTACAGAACTGTGCTGGCTTCTTTAGATGTTTTTTGACAAACATTAATATGGCTTTTCTATTTTTAAGGTCTTTCTGGCCTTTATATTTTATTTTTATTATTAATGGTTTGCACCTTGTGGTGAACCCTCTGCAGTTGCTCTCATGAAGTCTTCTCTTTATGGTAGGCTTAAGGTACTGTCACACTTAGCGATGTACCAGAGATCCCGACCAGCGATATGACGCGGTCAGGATGGCTGGTACATCACTAAGTGGTCGCTAGTGAGCTGCCACACAGGCAGATCTCACTAGCGACATCGCTGGGGACGGGGGTCGCTACTTACCTGTCACACTAGGCGATCCTGTGTCCTCCCGCCCGGCTCCACGCATCGCTCGTCGTCACAGCAGGAAGCGCCGCAGGAAGCTGACGACGAGAAACAGTCCAGGACGTTGTCGCGCGGTCAGCGATAACCAGCGGGGGAGCCGGTCGTAGGTAAGTATCAGACACAGAGATATCGCTAGCAATATCGCTATAACGTCACTAGTTATAGCGATAATGTTAGCGATATCTCTTAGTGTGACATGCCCTTTAGATTCTAAAACACCTACTTCCTGGAGAGTGTTCTTCACGTGAGTGGGTGTTGTGAAGTGGCATTTCTTAACCATGGAAATGATTCTGCGATCATCCACCACTGTTTTCTACCATGGATGTGGCCAGGCCTAATTCAGTTCCCAAGCTCACCAGTGCAATCTTTTTTTTTTTTTGCAGCCTAACGGTCCCGTTTTACTTAGCGACGCACCAGCGATCCCGACAACGATACAACCTGGTAAGGATCGCTGGTGCGTCGCTAAATGATCGCTAGTAAGCTGCCAAACAGGCAGATCTCTTCAGTGACGCAGCAACGATCCAGCAAACACAGCGATGCGCACTGGCCAGCGGGACGCCGACAACGAAAAAATGGCCCAGGACATTCCTGCACGATCAGCGATATCCAGCGGGGGGCCGGTCACTGCTGCATGTCACATGTAGCGAGATCGCTGTTGCGTCACAAAATCGTTGACGCATTAGCGATCTCGCTATGTGAGAAGGGGCCTTAAGGGTGGCCTGCTTTGTTTCCACTGAGAGTTCCTTCAACCGCATGTTGTGGAATCACAGCAACATCTTTCAAATGCAAATGTCACACCTGGAATAAGCTACTAATCTTTTACCTGCTTAACAGATGATGCATTAACAAGAGATTAGTAAATGCAGCCCATTAAAGAGCTTTAGAGATAATTGTCCAATTACTTTTGGTCTCCTTAAAAAGAGGTGGCAACTTATTAAAGAGTTGTAATTCCTAAACCCTTACTCCAATTAAGACGTGAATTCCCTCAAATTAACGCAGAGTCTGCACGTTAGGGCTCATACTCACTTGTGAGAGACTCGCACGAGTCTCTCGCGTGAAAACCTGGTATTGCCGCCAGCACTCGGACCGGAGCATGTGGCTGCATAGAAATACATGTAGCCGCACGCTCCAGTCCCAGTGCCTGTGGCAATGCCAAGTTTTCATGCGAGAGACTCGCACGAGAATCGTGCGAGTCTCTCACAAGTGAGTATGAGCCCTTAAGCTCATGTTGATTATATCACTGTATCTTGAATATGTTTTGGTAAACATCTAAAATGCAAAAACTTGTGTCACTGTCCAAATATTTCTGGACTCAACCATAAGGCTATGTGTCCACGTATGCAGAAATTTCCTGAGAAAACGGACTCCTTCCCAGGAAATCCGCAATTTTTTATTCACGGTTTTTTTGCGGTTTTTTTGCGTTTTTTTCCAGAGCATCCTAATACAATGAATCTGCAATTTTCTGCAAAATTAATGAACATGCTGCTTTGTTTTGCGGAAAAAATGCATCATGGGCACAAAAATTGCGAATTTCATTCTAATAATAGGATGCTTAATGTATGCGTTCTTTAAGTGTTTTTGCCACGGAAAAACGCAATAAAAACGCAAAACAATAAAAAAATGCAAAAAATCCTGAACATGTGAACACAGCCTAAATGTTTTAGGCTGCATGACCATGATCAGGAATAGAGCGTTTTGGATGCAACACATCTGCTCTGATGTGATACAGATTTATGTGCCGCAACATGTAGGGGAGACGCTACTGAATGTACATTACATGCACTGACAAACAAGCGCGGCAATTAGAACGCAGCGCTTTAAATACGCTGCGTCCAAAACGTTGCTATTCCTGATCGTGGGGACGTAGCCTTATGGTGTTGGACCTTCCTGTATCAGAGACTTCATTATTCTGCTGCAGAGCGCTGTACTTTGTGCTGATGATTGCTGGCATAACTAAATAGTGCTTAGCCCCATGGCAAAATTTAAATAGGGACATCATAATCGTGGATTCCCCAGGATCGAGCCCCAAATTACCTCTCCCTGCTGATAGCCTAACATCTTTATGACCCTATACATAAGGTCCTAATCTGAGAAGAACTTTGACTATGCCGTGGGACACAATATCCTGACCTGATGTACCAGGCCCTGTAAGGAGTTTGTATGTTCTTCCCGTGTTCGCGTGGGTTTCCTTCCCACACGCCAAAGACATACTGAAAGGGAATTTGGATTGTGAGCCCCAATGTGTACAGTGATGATGCTGTTTGTGGAATTAGTTGCACCACATAAAGTGAGTAAAATAAATCAAATCAGAAAACTGCCCAAAGACCTCCAACTTAATTCATAATCTATGGTCCTCCACCACCTCACATGCAAGCTGCACAGTAGGTTTCAGGAATCCAGTCTCAGTAATAAAAGGATCATTGCTTCTGAAGAGTTATTTGCTTACCTCCCTCGCTCCTGACTTTCCTTGACTTCAAGACCTGCACACAAGGTCATGGAGCATCAGGATGTTACATACTGCTTATTTTCAGGACCTTGCATGATTCCCACACACAACATACTAATGTCTAGCCGTCAATAACTTGTGTGCCGAGCTCCGCTGTGGTATAGGGGCCTGGGAACCCCCTAAGATCATCTGCAACCAATATACATACACTACTACCACTGGAGAGTGTGACTAGGAGTTTGATGTCTTCATGAGATGTATGGCTTATGCCTTCCTCGCGCCACCACAACTGTATGATTGCTTCTTTCCATCAGCTCTATAGGGAAACACTTGTCAATCACAGGCAGGGGTAGCTAATATATCTCAAAAATACCGTCTCCTACTCATAATGCCAGCACAAGGTATGGAGACTGCGATCTGAAACAGGAGAGACTTCTTACATCTCTAAACTCTACGTATCAACAGCTACTACATGGTGTCCTCAGCCAGGTTCCTTTTATGACCAGACTGTGACATGAATGGTTACTATGTGTGGTGCCAAAGCGGAATCGTACAATAACAGAAACACAATAGCAGAGAAGATACAGAGCGCTGATCTCTGCGGTCTTCATTCTCCTCTGCAGTTGTGACATATTTATGTGAAGTAAAGCAATGCTCCATGTTCTGCTAAACCCTTTGGAATATATCATTGTGTTTGCACGGCGTCAATATTTACAATGTAATAACTTTTGATCAGTTTTGGCAAGGGCAGTGATTTAATCCATGCAGAGAAACAAGTCAACACGTCCTGTAAGTGGACTGGCGTTTGCTGGAAACCAGTAATAAAGCTCCTGTACACAATGCGTAGTGATTGCACCTTTTATGGCCTGACAAAGCTCAAGCACCTCAATGTTTACCGGACGTCAGGTGAGCTGCTGGGCCGATCCTACTAGCCGGGGTCATTTACTGAAGAGTACATCAAAGGTATACATAGAGTTGTTTGTAAAACAAACGGAATAGTAAAACCCTAACACCACTAGTACCAACAATGACGGCAATGTGCAGTATTAACATTCGGGAGCTCCACAAGGGACATGTTCAATAATGCCTGCTGCAAATGTGACGCTAGACAAGCATTAAACACTTGTCCGTGGCGGCCACCACTGTAAGGGTATGTGCACAACGTAGTTTTAGGAGCTGCGGATTTTTCTGCGCAGATTTGGAAAAATCCACAGGTAAATTCTCAGATCAAAAGACCTGCGGATTAGCCTGCGGTTTAGCCCTGCGGTTTCACACCTCTACAATGGAGAAGGTGTGAAACCGCTGCGGATTCCGAACAAAGAATTGACATGCTGCGGATTTGAACGTGCAGCAAATCCGCGCAGAAAAATCTGCAGCATGTGCACTGCGTTTTTCAGTGTACCATTGAAAACAATGGTACTGTACAACGCAGCTAAATCTGCTGCGGACCCGCAGGTGCAGAAACACTGCAGATCCGCAGCAGAATCCGCAACGTGTACACATAGCCTTAGAGATCTGGCAGGGGAGACAGGTAACATGTATTGAAGTATCAAAAAACATAGTGGGTATGTGGCTTGTAAAGTTATCCCTCTAATACTATGTCACATATCCACACAAAAAGGGGGACCCAAAGTCCTGAGTGTGCACAGGAGACACCACCGCTCCATTCACCTCCATGGATCTATGCAGCTGCCGTGGAGGGCACAATCAGCAGCAAAGTAATGGAAAGTATGTGATCATTAGTTCTGCAAAATAGCGTGGAAATGTAGACATGTATTTACAGTAGGTAGTCCTGAAGCAGCTATGAGGGTTGTTCAATAACTAAAGCCCTGTCTCTAACTTCCCATTCTTTAAAAATAGGCATTCATATATAATTTACTTTTATTTAACATTCCCAACCATACTCTACATATCCCGTTCCATTTGTTGTGCACCTCCTCCCTACTGGTATGCACTGAGAGCGCTTTCCTATACTGAGCACTTATCCTGCCATGGGTGCACATGGGGCCTCTGCAGCCAGGCAGTGCATACGAGGAGTGAGACCTGGTGCCTATGATGATGGTGCGCCTGAGACTTCGCTATGCAAAGTGGGAGTTTTACAAGGAAAATAGGAAGAAAAAAGATGTACGACTATCTATGGAATAGTTCGGAAATTTTAAATAAAGATTATAAAAATGCTTATTTTTAATACATGCGATCTTTGGGATGCAGTTGTAGGTATCAGATAACCCATTTAAACTAATATTTCCTAATCCTACACACAAACAAGATTTTATCTACGGTATGTACTTGGTTAATACTATTTCAAAAACTGAAACAAATCCCTGTTACTGAACTTATTAATGGAAAAGACCAAACTGCCTGTTAGAAAGCTCTATCCTATGTACAGGATTCTACACCAACATAACAGAAATCTCCTATTTCTAAGTGTGAGCATTTTTCAAGTATATGCAAGGTAGCTACACTTGTCAACCGTGATGACTCGAGACAGGATCTGAAACTATATACTGGTATACTGGAGAACTGCTGAATGATGAGGCTTGGCTCCATGTCAACTGCAAGACACAAAACACATAGCCATCTACCTAACCGATTAAAAACGTAGGTGTCGTAAAGATATACAGCAATATGAATAAAAACAAGAGCATTTGGGTGATTGCTGTAGGTGTTCCAGCTTTCATGTATCAGGAGCATCTTGGGCTTTCTCCACTTCCATGCTTCTTCTTGTTTTCTTTGGAATGCAGGGGGATCAGGCATTGGTCTTCTCAGAATACATTGCATGGGAGGACATATCAGTATAAGACATGTTAGAGCAAGACAACTGCAGACCTACACAGTGTTTCAGTACCACCCACTTGGAAGACACCTTCAACTTTTAAACTATAATAACTCTGGTCTAAACAAAGGATACATTTTTATTCTTTACGAGCCCAGTATTGCCCAAGCATAGTAACTAACTGCCGTCCCGCTCTCTCCCTCTGCAGCCCCTATCTCCACTGGCCGTCCTGCTCTCTCCCACGGAGCCCAGCTCTCCACCCGCTTCCCGCGCTCTCCCTTAACAGTCCCGTTCTCCACCCGTCTTTACACTCTCTCATTCCGCAGCCCCACTCTCTCAATCTGCAGCCTCGCTTTCCATGCGCTGTCCAATTCTATCCCTCCGCAGCCCCGCTGTCCATCCGAGTCCCACTCTCCCTCCACAGCCCTGCTCTCTCCCTCCAACCCCGCTCTCTCCCGCCACAGCCCCGCTCTCTCCCTCCACAGTCCCGCTCTACACACACTATCCCGCTTTATCCCTCCGCAGCCCCGCTCTCCATCTTGATACAAATACACACACATACATTCACTCAGCTTTATATATTTAGATATTTTTTTTCAACCATTTCCAGCCAAGGTTCAAGTCGCATTACTGCATGGTTTATGAAGAGGCACATTATGAGGACCTTTGTGCTAAGAAGTCCTTATATACTGCTTGACCATGGATGTATTACCATCTCAATCATTACTCAGTACAGCGGGACAATATGCTGTTTACAAGTAGACAAGCCCTTTACATTCACAGAAGTACATTCCTGTGGGACGTGTTCCTACATACAACAAACCTAGTAAAACTACACGTAAACAACAAATTAACTTTTGATTTAAAAAAAAAAAAAAAAGGAACATTTTTCATTCCCACCAGGGATCGTAAATGACCTTAATCATGGTTGTCAAGTACAATATGATAATACTGTATATAAAAAATATAAACATAAAGTGCAATCTTTGGCCAGTGTAAAGCAAAAATATGTCCTTGATAAAAATGTTTATGATGCTGAAAAATGCTAAACGCATGAATTAAACGAGTCATCCAGACTATACAATTCTACAAAAGACTCATATATAAGCCATGCATTGGAGTTGGTCTTCCCGGTCGTCTCTGCTCAGCATCAAGCAGCATGGCATGTCTGGCGAATCAGGCAAGCAGGTACATCTTCAAATAAATATTTTTATTATAAGCAATAGACAAGCTAAATATGAGCATGCCGCCTGGTTCACATTCCGCACCACCTCATGGGATTTTCCTGGACAAGAGGCACTTAGTACTGTTATCAATTATACTCCGGAAAAAAAATTGGTATTTGGCTACTGAATTAAATAAACTTTACATTAAAACTGTTTATAGAATAAAACCATTGGAAAACTTCACAGAGAAATCTTGTAACCTGTGAGGAAGGTTGGTCTCGTGTCAAAAAAGGAAAAGATCTACTGCTTCATTTTATGTATACATATGCGTATACTGTATATATACTTACTGTATATATATTACTGGCAAGCGCAGAGACCGAACCGATTTGGACTCAAAAGGTAGAATATTTATTAGGGCGAAGTCCTCTATACGGTGCTGTGCTGACACACGGACTGGGAAAATGAGTAGGACATTATCAGCCTGATTCGACAGTTTCTGAGCATGGCAGCATTAAAGGGAACCTGTCACCTCGTTTTTCAGCTATGAGCTGCGGCCACTGCCTTTCGGGGCTTATCTACGGCATTCTATAATGATGCGCCAAATTTATTGAGGTGAACACTGCTTAATGAATCAAGCACAACTGTTAACTATTTTGTGCCAAAGCTAGAAATGTACTCTAGTCACGGACTGGAGAACATTTCTGAAGTTATTCCATCAAAGTGGCGTAAATTTCCATGATCCTGACGGCTAGCTGTAGCCATGCCCCGTCCATGCCAAAGCTCATACTGGTGTAGCTGACGGACACTGGTGTGTAAACGCTTTCAAGCTACGCAAAAATGTTTAAAACACCTAAATGAATTAGGGCCACTGTGTTTTTTTTATTATTTCAAACTAGTCTACCGTAGGTTTCACAATTCTGAATACATATATCCTCTTCTCCTACATGGAATGGAAATGACTAATGAATTTGATTGTGATTGTTCTGTCAGCCTCACATGAACCTATGAAACACACAATTCCGTGTAATGGTGGAAATTTGTCAGATTCTGAAATATTGATCTAAGTTCTTGTAAATGCAAAGAAAGGCGGCCTGAATGATCTAACATCAAAGCCTTGTATACTTCTGCTCTCTTCATTAATTATTTATGGCCATTTTAAAGGCTGAAGACATGAAAGTTGGAATCGACAATATCTCATTATTCTAAGTCAGCCACAATCAGAGATCTTCATCTCTGCAAGTTGAGTCCTTTACAAAGGAGAACTCCACCTATCCCAAAAAGAGTAAAATAAACCTATATAAGTGATGCACACTGGTGTCTGTGTATATATGGGGGGTCACTGTATCCTCTGGATATATGTGGGGGGGTGACTGTATCCTCTGGATATATGGCGGGGGTCACTGTATCCTCTGGATATATGGGGGGTGACTGTATCCTGTGGATATAAGGGGGGGTCACTGTATCCTCTGGATATATGGGGGGGTCACTGTGTCCTCTGGATATATGGGGGGGTCACTGTGTCCTCTGGATATAAGGGGGGGATCATTGAATTCTCTGGATATATGAGGGGGGTCACTGTATCCTCTGGATATATGGGGGGGGGTCACTGTATCCTCTGGATATATGGGGGGGTCACTGAATCCTCTGGATTTATGAGGGGGTCACTGTATCTTCTGGATATATGGGGGAGTCACTGTATCCTCTGGATATATGGGGGGTTACTGTATCCTCTGGATTTATGAGGGGTCACTGTATCTTCTGGATATATAGGGGAGTCACTGTATCCTCTGGATATATGGGGAGGTCACTGTATCCTCTGGATATATGGGGGGGTCACTGTATCCTTTGGATATTTGGGTGGGTCACTGTATCCCTCTGGATTTCATTTTAGTAACATATACTGTAATGCTGCAAATGTCTATTGACTACTATAACGTCTGTCGAACACTGAGGGTATATCACACGGTCTGTAAACGCGGCGGGTTGGACGCTGGGTAGTTCCACAGCGTCCAACCCGCAACGTCCAGATGTTACAGCATAGTTGAGGGGATTTCAAGAAAACCCATGTCCACTATACGTCCAGACGCCCGTGGCTCACCCGAGGAGACAGACATGCGGCGCATAATTCCAGACCACAGCATGTCTATTTATCTTTCGGAGACGCGATTATCTGCAAGATAAATTTCACCTGTACAATGTATAGGACGTGGTGAATCCGCACAGTTCAATGAACACATTCAATAGTCAGCAGCGCTTTGGATGCAGCAGACAGGTGCTGCATCCAAAGCGCTGCCAATTACTGATCGTGTGCACATACCCTAAATGCTACCTTTTTGTCAATTACTTTGTCTTGATCATAGGCACAGACACTACATTTTACCTTACACACTTATTAATGTAGTTGAAACTAAATACAAGCCAAACGAATATTGTCACAAAATGTAAGGACCCAACAGGGGGCCAGTCAGCGGACAGCACAACACACACTTAATGGGATGGAAATGGGGAGAGGAGGGCCCTACTGATAGGGAATGAGGGATAGACACCTCCTGAGCTCCAACCAGAGCCTGGCCCAGCACTCTCCTAACACCCTAAGCGGGAACTACCCCCCTCCCGCAGTCATGAACCTCGTCCCTCACTGTCACCTCACACTGCCCTGGCTAGTGCACTAGATGGCATGGGCGCTCACCTCACCACTGCAGATGGTACAACACAGGGGACAGTGACAAGCACGAGTCAGACAAGGTAAGAAACACAAAACTCAGCTTAACAACTTTCTCTGCTGCAAAGCCCCGCACAGCAGAAGAAAGGAACCAGGACCACGAACTCCACGAAACCAGCAGATTCACCACTGCAACCAGAGAGTGTTATGATTAGGTAACCGAGGAGGATAGCAGGGGAATAGGCTAGGCAACCAGATAACCAGAGAGGTTGGTAACTTAGCGGATTGCAGATCCCTAAACTGACAACACAACTAGAATTAGCCATGGGACGTACCTACGATGCCCTAGACGCCTCGGCACAGCCAAAGAATTAACTAAGCCTAAATAGAGAAAGGGAAAAGCTAAACTGCCCCGGAGTAGAATCCCAAAGGAATAGATAGCCCCCGAACATATATTGCCGGTGAAACAAGATGAGGCACAAAACACAGGCAAAAAATAGAGTAAGCAAATGATGGGGCCCAAACTGTCTAGATAGAACAGGACAGGAAAGGATACTGTCTGCAATCACGCAAAAAACCCTAAGAAAAATTCCAACATGTCTGATATGCAAAAATACTGAGGCCACACGACCTGTTGTGAATTCTCTCTCTGGCTTCCCTCTGGTGATTACCGAAGAAAGTGTAGCTGGTCAGATTGAGTGTTCTTTTTCTGGGCTCCCTCTGGTGGTTACTGGAGGTAGTGGAGCTGATCTGATTGACAAAGGCTTGCCACCTGATAATGAGGAAGACGATTGGAGATCTGGGGTTTCTGATTGGGATTTAAGACAGCTGACTCCTTCTATCCCTGCTGGTGATTTTCTTCTTGTGCCTCCTGAGGTCTGATGTCTCCTGCTCTTTCCCTGCATGTTCAGCTAAGTGGTTCATTTGCTATTCTGTTTGCATTTGATCTGGTTTTGTTTATCTCTGCTTTGTGCGGGTCAGCTAGCTTCGGCTGGGGCTGTGCTGAATCACCGCCCATATGTTACTGCATGTGCCAGTTTGTTTTGTCCCCTTTTATATTAGTCTCTTTTTGATTTGCTTTCAGAATATACCAGAGTGCTGATTAGTGGGGGCGAAGTCATGCGACTTCAGTGTTTTTGTGCATCAGACGTGTTGGACTTTTTTGCAGGGTTTTTTGCGTGATTGCAGACAGTGTCTTTCCTTTCCTGTCCTGTCAAGTCAGTGTGGGCCCCATCATTTGCTCATTCTATTTTTCTGCCTGTGTTTGTGTTTTCATCTTGTCTCACCGACAATATATGTTTGGGGGCTATCTATTCCTTTGGGGTCTGCTCCGGGGCAGTTTAGATTTCCCCTTTCTTGCTTTAGGCTTAGTTAGCTCTCCTGTGCCGAGGTGTCTAGGATCATCTTAGGTATGCTCCACGGCTACTGCTAGTTGTGTGGACAGGATCAGGGGGTCTGCATCCGCTTAGTTACCAACCTCTATGGTTTTCTGTGGCTTAGCCTGGGCCTGCTATCCTCCTCGTTTACCCATTCATAACAACGACCTCTCCCCCACTAAATCAGAACTCTGGTGTGAACTGGACGCAGAACGAAAGATACTGATATAACAGGGGATTAGAAATACTGAAAAGACTGACATGAGCTGTGGCATATGGAACAGAGTCAAGCACAGGTCCCAGCAGGGAACAAGGCTGAATTCACACCAGCAGAGCAAAAATCAGAGAAGAGCAAAAAATGGATCAAATGCAAAAAGATTCAAGCAGACAAATAAGTTAGGCCTCTTTCACACTTCCGTTTTTGACCATCAGTCAAAATCCGCCAGGTTTTGAAAAAACGGATCCGTCATTTTTTTTTTTGCGGATCCGTTTTTTTTCCCCATTGAGTTGCATTACTGGCGGATCTTGACGGATGGCCATCCGTTGGATCCGTTTTTGTGAGGATCCGCCAAATTTTTTTCGTCCGCCGGCATGCCTGGACGGACTTTGCAACGTTTTTTTTGTTGTTGGATCCGCATTTTCCCATTGCGCATGCCCGGAGAAAGGAACTCAGGGAGAAAATTAACCCTGAAATCCTTTCTGGTGGACAACAAAAATATTCTCTCTCTCTCTCTCTCTATCTCCCAGCTGTTCTTTTAAAATTCTTCATTCTGCGGATCTGTCACAAACCGGATCCTGTGGCATCCGTTCTCATCAGGTAGGAACGGATCCGCTTTTCCGCCTTTTTGGCGGATTTTCACTGACACAAAAAACTGAAGTGTGAAAGAGGCCTTATCTGAAAGATGCAGCACAAAGCAGGAGGCAAGCAGACTTCCAAAATGCTCAGAAGAAAACCAAATCACCGGCAACAACTGAGGGAAGGTTGCTCACTTAAATCTCTCCAGTCTGTAACACCTGACCTCCAATCATCCTCCTCAGGTGATTGACTTCTGTCAGCCAGACCAGCTCCATTACCAGCAGCAACCACCAGAGGGAGCGAAACTCAGAAGCCAGGTCAAAAGTGTTGACAACAAGAGAGCTCGTTACTCCAGGCTTGGTCAACATAGATTGCTCTATCACCAACGGTCAGTTGATACATCAGATGACCTTTTAAAGGATGGTGGGAGTGGTCATCACCAACATCAGCTGACCCAGCAACTCTACAAATGCAGCATGCTGTCAGTAAGGGAAACTGACGTTAACCCCTGCTGGCCTGATGAAAAAAAGCTACATTTAAATCATAGTGGAACCAGAGGTGCCACGCATCCAAAAATGTATCATGACATATATATGTCAAACCACATACACAGAAATGGATAGAAGCAAACTGTTCTGCTCATCATCCACCACATTATTAACGTATATTCACACATGGCAGATGATTGGCGGGGTTTTCTCTGACTGTCCTATTCCTGGAGCAGGCAGAAAATAATTTAAGACCAATTCATAAGCAGAAAACATATATCATGGATCCCCCAGATTATACTTAGGACTCACACTGCCATAATTTCCTACAAAGAGGGGAAACAGAAAGCAAGACGTAGGAGTTCAGTTCTAAAATCTAATGTTTGTGCAAATGATAGCAACTCTCAATCACTGACCCCAGGTCATGGGACAGCAATTACCCATAAATCTTCTATATGTGGCATAGCATGTTTCCAGACAGGAAATGCAGACAGTTGGAGCATTTCTCCGGATAATGACCCAACTTGTGTTTAACATTGTATCGCTACTGTGGACTACAGTTCTGGCTCACAAATCCTCATAGGAACGCCTCTGTTCTTAACTATTTAATGTCATACATCCTGTAAATAACCTTCTACAAAACATTCTTATATATTGCAATAAATCTTAGTATATCAAAAACTGTGCATTAAAGGGAACCTGTTACATGATCCATACTGACACACTGTGTTGTTTCAAGGAATAGCACAAAGTAATTAGTCCAAGAGGGGTAACCCCCCTGCAGCCATTATACTGCCTGCCCACTTTATCAGAGAGCTCTGTCCCCCACACACTAGGGTTTTTAGGCTTGACACTTTAGCCATTTTCAACTGTGTTTTCCGGTAAAATGCTGCATTGTATCAAATTGAAATGTGATAGCAACGAAGAAGCCAGTCTCTGGTTCATGTTGACCATGATAATGGCAGCATAAATCATGTGACAGATTCCCTTTATTTAAAGAAAAAAAAAAAACACAACCTAATATTTATTTAAAAGAGTTGTCCAATAATCGGAAAACTTCTTCTAAATCCCCATGGTTCCCACAGTAAAATAATAACACTAAGGTCGGGGTCACACTAGAGAGGAATACGGACGAGTGAGAGGCGTAAAAAGCACGCATTACACACGGACAAATGATTCTCTATGGGGCAGCTCCCAACAGCCGTATAATTCTACGGTCCGTGCCAATTGCAGCATGCTGTGATTGTCAGCGTACTACGCCCGTAGTACGCCAATGCAAGTCTATGGGTGCGCAAAAAATACGGATTACACACGGACCACACGTGTGACTTGCGAGAAATACGCAGGCCTTTTGGCAGGTGACAGGAAATGGGGCAATCCATCATCAGGAAGCTTAGACATGCAAATGAGCTCAAAAAGCGCTCCAGACATCCAGGAAGTCAGCCTCCACGGAGTACAGCAGCGTCATGGTGCCATATTTTCTGAATGTGGAGATGCTTATTGTCTTGGTGCAGGAGCGGCCAGAAATCTGGGACCAACGTGATGCCCATTATGCCAACCGGGCAAGAAAGGAGGCGTCATGGAGGCGCATATGTCACCAGATGTTCCACGATTTTGGTGATCGGTCACGTGAGGAGCAGCGGCAACTGAGTAAGTACAACCCAAAAACTGTTTAAAATTACCTCACATCAAAAAATGCATATAGAATCAGCCCCCCCCCCCTTCCTGTCCTTGTACTTTTTTCATCATGAGGCGGGTAGATTTTGATGTGACCCATGGTTTTACACTTCCATCATTTGGCCCAGGCCACAACCTGGTTGGGGACGACATGGATATATTGGTGGGTATGAGACACGGGCCTACCAGACCCAACAAGATGCCCCTCTTCATTTTCACTCTGGCCAGTACCCACAACAATCCCAGGAGGCAGTACACTACCCACATCATGGGCAACAGTATGCCCCCACACAGGGTGATGTTGGGCAAAGTAGCCAGCAGCAACCACAGACTGGTCTTCCGCCTTCTCCTTCCCCAACTTACCAAAATTCATAATGTAGCCATTTTGGTATTGCATAATGTTTTGTTTTTTTTCTATGTATGAAAATGTTATTTGGCAAAAATGTTCACAACTGCAAAAAGGCCAATTTGGCCCATTGCCACAGTTCTCATATGGCAATAATATTTTTTGCTTTAAAAAAACACACAAAAAAAAAGGCAAAAGTAAACATTTGTCTACTACATTTTACGTCTCTGTCTCAATTCTAAAAAACAGTGTCAGTATACTAACATACGCTTATCAATGCAATTAAACACTCATAGAATCAGAAGGGGTAGAAATATATATATTTAGACACACATAAACCAAAAAATTATAACATAGACACAGCATGCTCTTGCCAAGAAGTTTCACCCTCAGGTGACATAAAGTAATTTGTGAAAATATCACGCACTTTGATGCCAGAGAGCGGTCTACGTTGAGGGTTGATAGGTGGTCTTGCCCTACGCACATTGTCCAACCCACGCACAACACCAGCAGAGGAGGAACAATCATGTATCCTGGTGAAGTTATGAAGAACCACACAGGTTTTAACTACTTCATTAACATTTTGTTCACTCAGCTGAATGGCAGACTGGAGTACCCGCCATTTGGCACAAAGAATGCCAAAGGAACACTCCACCAGTCGCCAAGCACGTGATAGGCGCAAGTTAAAAATTCTGTGCCGGTGGTCAAGGTTGCGCCGGGGATATGGCCTCATGACATTGCGCGTTAACTGAAACGCCCCATCTGCCACAAGGACATAAGGGACAGATTCTTGAGTGGAGCCTGGTAGCTGGCGTGGTGGTGGTAGATCCAACTGGTTGGTGTGTAGCCGCCGAGCCATAATGGAAGTATTGAAGACTCTAGAGTCTCCCGTCCTTCCATAGGCCCCAATGTCAACAATTATAAACTTGTATTGAGGGTCGACCAGAGCCAACAATACAACAGAAAAGTATTGTTTATAATTGAAAAATTGGGAGCCAGAGTTCGGCGGCTTACGCACCCGGATATGTTTGCCATCAAGGGCCCCAATACAATTAGGAAACTGGCATTCCTCCTCAAAGTCCCTTGATATCCTCAACCAGTCTTCCATCCTTGGCTCGGGCATGATGAGTTGATGTAGTCTTGACCATATTTCACTACATGTCGACCTGAGTATGCCAGAAATGGTAGATCTTCCAATGAGAAACTCATGGTGGAGGGCGGCATAAGACAAGCCAGTGGACAGGAAGCTGAAGAACAACAGAAAATGAACATTTTAGAATGCACAAATTAACCAAAAAACAGGTACATACATACCAAACTTGTTAGGATTTCAGATCTACTAACACACACATATTTGGTCGCACAATGACTAAGTGATATTCAGTACATATTACACAAAACATTCTGGTCAGTAAGTTTCAACGGTTCCATGACAATTGTGTACAAGATAATTGTGTACGGACAATTGTGTACAGAAAATTGTGTACAGGCCAATTGTGTCCAAGGACAATTGTGTACAAGGACAATTGTGTACAGGGCAATTGTGTACAAGGACAATTGTGTACAGACAATTGTGTACAGGGCAATTGTGTACAAGGACAATTGTGTACAAGGACAATTGTGTACAGGGCAATTGTGTCCAAGGACAATTGTGTACGGACAATTGTGTACAGGGCAATTGTGTACAAGGACAATTGTGTACAGACAATTGTGTACAGGGCAATTGTGTACAAGGACAATTGTGTACAAGGACAATTGTGTACGGACAATTGTGTACGGACGATTATTTACAGACAAGTATAGGGAAAACAAAAAATTAAACGTCCAAAAAAAGAAAATACTATATTCATCATTGATTTTAACGTAAGATTGCTTATTGAATAACAGTTTCAAAGCTTCTTCTATTCTTATTCTACAAATATTGCTGGTCTTGTCTATCGTGCCTGCATGTTGCTGATCGCTCGTAGATACCGCAGCTTGTCTCCTTGATTGTGATAATCAGCCACTTTCACACGCAGTCGTTCAGCTAGCTGGACATACTTGCTTCGTGGATGCTCAACATTCAGTACCTCAGCATTCTGGGCTGTAAGTCTATGAATTGCCATGTCACTAATGAGTCCGTTGAACAGTTTCCACACGGTAGGATGAGCACAAAGAAAGAGTGCTTGTAAGGCGTTATGAAACCCCTCGCAGCAATTCGTGGTCTTGGGGGCAGAGGCCAAAGCGTCAGCATAATGATTCCAGACCTCTGGAGTAAACCTTGCGTTTCGAAAGCGTCCATCTACTCCTGGCCCCCTAACGTAGGTATGCTCAAAGTAGGAGAGGAGCTGATTGGTAGCATCATCATCAGGGAAGATTTGGGCTAGTTCGTCATACCTTGCACTTACTTCGGCTGGTGGGACAAACGCCAAGGAGGCCAAAGATTTTACCTTGAGATTGAACTCTCCATCCTCAGCCTCAAATTCAGCCTTTAGGCCCAGCTCATTGACCTTTCGAATAATGGACTGGCTCAGATGAAAGAAGCAGCCAGAAATCGCTGCAGCTGGAAACTCATCTTGGAAAGCTGACATTGCTGCCATCTCAAAGTCAAGAAGAATTTTCTGGGGATTTGCACCTGGCATCAACCCTTTGAGCGCCGTGATCATTCGACGATAGGTTGGACCAGTCTTGTTTGGCAGCAGGCAGTAGATCAGGGGAGGATAGGAGTTGCCGACTTTTGCATGGAGAGAATACAGCTGAAAGAACATGGTTGGCACCACCTTGAACGTTCCATCGCCAAACCATGTGTCTCCTCTTTCGAAACAAGGCAACAGTTCATTGCTACCAATGACAAGAATCCTTTGGGGGTCATCTCTTGCAGAGTCATATAAAATGATGTCGCTGTATTCCTGGGGGATAGCAAAATTGATGCTTTGAGGAGGAGCCAGCATGGTGTTTGCTCGCTGCCTGACCCGACGTGTATTTCGCTCAACGTCACTTCGCTTGGGCATTCGAGACAACACGTCATCAGACCTGTCTCGAAGAACCTGTCCAACAATGCTTCTAGTAGATGCTTGAGAGCTGATTGCTTCTTGCCTCAGAGCAGCCATTGTAGCTCTGGCTTCAGCTTGAACTGGATCTGCAGAGTGACTGTGCTCAGTCGGCTGTTTAACAATCGCGGCTCCAGATGTGTGCATGCGTGCGGGACACTTGAATTTGTTGACTTGCCTGCACCGCCATTCTTTGATGCTGTCATCACGTGTCCTGTGCAGGATATACTCGTGTCCCCCAAGCCTAAGGACATCTTTGTCTTTTTCAGACTTGCTCATAGTAAAAGTCATGGTGAAAGTTGCAAGGGGTGAGTAATGAAACCGAAAGTAAGCGTCAGTGTGAAAGTGGCCTGTACAATTATCTTTGTCTTTTTCAGACTTGCTCATAGTAAAAGTCATGGTGAAAGTTGCAAGGGGTGAGTAATGAAAGTGAAAGTAAGCGTCATTGTGAAAGTGGCCTGTACAAGTGGCCTGTACACAACAAGTAAAAGTCATGGTGAAAGTTGCAAGGGGTGAGTACTGAAACCGAAAGTAAGCGTCAGTGTGAAAGTGGCCTGTACAAGTGGCCTGTACACAAATAATTGCCTTGTACACAATTGTCCGTACACAATTGCCTCTTGTACACGGTTCCATGACCTTGTACACAATTGCCCGTACACAATTGCCTTGTACACAATTGCCTTGTACACAATTGTCCGTACACAATTGCCTTGTACACAATTGTCCGTACACAATTGCCCGTACACAATTGCCTTGTACACAATTGCCTTGTACACAATTGTCCGTACACAATTGCCTTGTACACAATTGCCTTGTACACATTTGCCTTGTACACAATTGCCTTGTACACAATCGCCTTGTACACAATTGCCTTGTACACAATCGCCTTGTACACAATTGCCTTGTACACAATTGTCATTGTACACAATTGGCCTGTACACAATTGTCTGTACACAATAGTCCGTACACAATTATCTTGTACACAATTGTCCTGTCACCAGTTTCAACATATCTGGAATAAGATGAGGGCATTAAAATTAGTCAATGAAGCAATAAATACATACTTTGGGCAACACATCATGAACATAGAGAATGTGGTTGTGTAGTACATACCGTAATGTGAGTAGAAGTCGCTCCTCTGCAGATATAGCTTTGCGCATCCTTGTGTCCTGAAAGGTTATCCCAGGGCGCACGCTCTCCAAGAGTCGATCAAATGTTGTAAGGCTCATGCGACAGTATTGGTAGAATTTTGCAGGATGCTCCCGCAGAGAAGAATAGAGGCGGTGAAAATGACCTCTTGTGAGTCGTTGCCTCAAAAGTGGATGTACCCACATGCGTCTCCTCCTCCGCGGATCCACTATCACTGGGTATGGTTGACCAAAGCGGCGTGACAAAAGCCAGTTGAAGAGAACCTGCTCAGTTGTGTTGAAACTCAAACTGTCTGCCATGTTGCACATACAACAGCAACACACCTAGTGAAGTCAAGGTCACAAAAGGACAGAATGGAGGCTGCCACCTGTTCCTGAGGCAATAAATAGGGTGCAGGCTAATGAATTAAATAGTTTGCAGGCCTCAAATCCGTTAAATGTCCATTTTGCAAGCCTGCGAGAAAAACTCGCACTACGGATTCCATACGGATTACATACGGATGCCGACATGCGCAAAATACGCAATCACAGCTTGCTTACGGATGACATACGGAGCACTATTTAGGGGTCATTCATCCATATTACGCATGTAAACTACGGACCGTATTTTGCGTCGGTTAGTGTGACCACGGCCTTATACTCATTCTCCGGTTCCAGCGCTCTTTTAGCGGTGTCGGCACTGGCTTTCCCAGGGATTGTGTGACACTAATATGTCATGTTATCCCTACAGCCAATCAGTGTTGGCTTCTCCTAATTGATATCTGGAGTAAGGCTGTGTGCCCACGTAAGCGTTTTTTAAGCATTTTTGAAGCGCTTGTCCCGATCAAAACGCTTCAAAAACGCATAAAAGAAGCATCCCATTCATTTTAAATGAATTCCGCAGTTTTTGTGCACATTGATGCATTTTTTTCTGCTCAAAAAATGCTTAGCGGCCAAATACGCAGCATGCTCATTAATTTTGCAAAAAGTCAACGTTTTTGCTATTTTCTATGAGTCTTAAAATGCGCGGAAAAAAAAGCATAAAAAACGCACGGTTTTTAAGCAAAAACGCATGGAAAACGCGCAAAAATCGCCCGGAAATAAAACACGCGTTTTCTGGGAAGGTGTCTGGTTTTGAAGCAGAAATTTTCTGCATAAGTGTGGGCACATAGCCTCAGCGAGAGGGCAACAGCAGGTTCTCACTTCCTCCGGATGTCTTGTTCTGTCTCAAGGAAAGGCGAGTTAAGCCAGTGCTGATTGGACTCAGGTATTACGTGACATAACAATGTCACACAATCACTGGGAGAGCAAGCAGAGACACCACTGGAACAGCGCCAACTCCAGAGGTGAGTATAAGTCTTATTGTTTTGCTGGGGGGAAACTCAAAAATTCACAAATTCAAACAGATTCTCTAACTCTTCCCTATACGTATGTGAGTTATCAAACTATAGCCTCTATATTTGGCTTTTCTTACCTACATGGCCACACTTTAAAAAAAAAAAAAAATGAACTACTTCAAAGTGGCAGCTGAAGCATATTCAGATTGTCATCATCCCCCACATTACAGAAAACATCAAGCCAGTAAGCCTCTCTAATTCCATTATCTATTTGCAGGTCTACAATGCTTATGCAATTAGTAAATTAGTAAGGACACTATAGATTTCTGCAACCATCGCTTTAAAGCAGGGCTGTGGAGTCGGAGTCGTGGAGTCGGAGTTAGTTTTGGTTGGAGTCGGTAGAAATGTACCGACTCCGACTCCAGCTTTAAAAAAATGTATTAATATTTCATAATTGAACTTTCATATGAATTTTATAAATGTTACTCAAATATATATGTTCTATCAAACTATGAACAACAGTGATAAGCAGTTCTGCTGGAGATAGAGACATTTCTTACTTCTTGTGTGTCACTGTTCTCCACTGCCCTTATCTAATCTTATACTTGGTTAACCTCATGCTGCCCCAACCCCCCTACTTACAATGTATGAAACTGAAAGTGAAAATGTGTTGCAAATTCTTAGTAGTAAAGCTCCTCCTCTAGACTAGATCATACTAGGTGTGCGTCTTCCAAGCATCTCACAGCTGCCTGCTACTCAGAAGAGGAAGACTGTAAGAAGTATTATCCTTTCAACAAACTTTGCATCAGTTAACTGTGAGTACATGAGGAATAATAACAGTATTACTGACCACTATATCAGTTGTACGACCTGGCAATAATTTTGTACAATTGTTTTTAGGAAAAACAATTGTCATTTGGATTGTGAATGCAGAATTAAAACCCTGAGAATGTCAAAGAAGCATCACATTAAATCAGCTGTATTTGAACATTTCACCATCACTCAAGATAGAAAACATTATGTCTGTCAGTGTATGACAAATGATCCAGACGAAAACAAATGCTGTGAAGCCAAGATGAGTGCATATTCAGGCAAAGATAAAAATGCTCCTACCAGAGCTTCTAATCTAAAGAGACATTTACAGCGCTTTCATCCAGAAGTACTGAAAGCAGTGGATGAGAAAGACTGCATCCAAACCAATGAACCAGTGCCCAGCTCTTCCAGCCAAACAAAGGAGCAGAGAACTTTGCAGCCATCAGTTGCAAGATATTTTGTCAGTGACAAAGTTACTGTGACAATGACAGTAGATACATTTAAAAAACAGATCATAGAGCTTGTTGTAAAGGATAGTGTGCCTATTTCATTATTTTCACGACCAGCTTTTATGTGTCTGAATGGGGAAATGGCCCGCAAGCTTGGCGTTTCTCTGGAGAGAGAGAGTATTAGAAAATTAGTAATCGAAGAAGCTTTTAAACAAAAGGAAGAACTTAAAAAAACTCTCAAGGGACGCTTTCTGTTTCTTAAAATGGATGCCTGCACACGTCACAGAGTGAAATATTTTGCCATCAATGTCCGATTTGTTTGTGACAAAAATGAAATAGTTACCAAGACATTGGCAGTAAAAGACACCAAAGCTCATCACACCAGTGAGTTTCTCCAGGTCTTGGTGGAAAAGGTTCTGCAAGACTATGAACTTAAAAAAGAGCAAGTTCTTTCTGTCGTAACTGACAATGCTTCAAATATGATAAGTACTATTAAGCTAATGAATGAGAGTAATGATGGTGACCAGCAGCTAGAAGAACATTCTGGGTCCACAGACACAGAAATGTTTGAAATAGAGGAACACAGTATTGTAACTGAGGAGCAAACTGAAGTTGCTTCAGATGAACAGCAACATGATAGTTTAGATGATCTTGTTGAAACTGTGTCAATATGTTCTTTCATTCATCACATGCGCTGTGTTGTGCATACGCTACAGCTGGCTATAAGAGACAGTCTGCAAGAAGGACATGCTGCTGCACTGATTGGCAAGGTGAGAAAATTGGCTACTGTTGCCAGAACCCCTAAAGTTGACTCAATTTTGAAGAGACGTGCTGGAAAAGGGGCAATTATTGATCAAGCCACACGATGGGGCAGTACTTACTTAATGATTCAGCGCTTGGTTGAACTGAAAACCTTTCTTGTAGACATGGCTAACCCTCAACTGACGCTAAATGAAAGTCAGTGGAATCAGGTGACTAAGCTGGAAAAATTGCTAGAGCACCCATTTACAGTGACTAAAAAATTACAAGCAGAGGACTTAACTCCAGGTATTTTCTTAAAGTAGTGGAAGAACCTGATGTTTCGCCTGTCCCAAAGAGGAGGGTTAATTGCAAGTGGCATTGCTACATCAATGAAACGGAGAGAGGAGCTACTATTACAAAATAACATTCTTTTGGCAGCTGTTTATGCAGACCCAATGCATCGGATTCTTCTAGATGATCAACAGCTAAGTAAAGGAAAAGAAGCTGTTTGAAAAAGCAGTAAGGATGAAAGGGTTGCAGAACAGTCAGGAGGAACAAGAAGAATTTGGTCGTCCTGCCACACCTTCACCCTCATCATCAACTGATGAAGAATTTAATTTCGAAAATATTTGGATCACAAGGACCGTGCAAAGCGTTCCCGCATAGAAGAAGAGTCATCCCCATCAAGGAACACAGCCAGTACATTTCAGCAGAATTTTTCATGTGCACTAAAAGAAATTGAGAAATTTGACAGTTCATCAAAAATAACAGTGCAACAAGCGATTCCTCTGTATCCTGACATTGTCAGAGATGTTGCCCGAGTGGTTACTGCTTTGCCACCAACACAAGTTAGTGTAGAAAGGTTGTTCTCTGCTCTCAAAATAATTAGATCAGATTTGAGGGCATCCATGAAGGAGGATCTGACAGAGGCAATACTTTTTCTGAGGACAAATTTATAGATTTCTTCTTATTAACTGCATAAAAGTGTTTATTGCATATTTACTTACAGTTTAGAAAAGTTTATAAAAGTTATTTGCTATATTCTAATTGTATTCTAACAAATGTAGTTTTTGCTCTAAGTGGTCTGATTACTTATATGATGGTGAGAAACTGAATAAGCACGATGTTTAATATTTTACAACAGTAGATTTGTTGTTATGAATTGGCCATTTATGAAGGAGTCGGAGTCGGAGTCGGAGCCGGAGTCGGAGTCGGAGCCTGATAAAATCCAGGAGTCGGAGTCGCAACTGTGGCTTACCGACTACACAGCCCTGCTTTAAAGTTCATTATAAATGATAGATTCACATAAACATATGGTATAACTGATGTACTAATATCTCATACAACTGTCTCTATTTGTGCATTAGACTAAAGCCCCCGTTACACACTGCGATATCGCTAGCAATATCGCTGTAAAGTCACCGATTTTGTGACGTTGCAGCGATATTGCTAGCGATATCGCTACATGTGATACTTACCTCCGACCCGCTCCCCCGCTGGTTATCACTGATCGTGCGAGAAGCTGCTGAACCGTTCCTCGTCGGTCACTTCCTGCGGCGCTTCCTGCTGTGACGACGAGCGACGCGTGGAGCCAGGCGGGAGGACGCAGGATCGCCGCATCTGACAGGTAAGTAGCGATCCCCGTCCCCAGCGATGTCGCTGGTGAGATCTGCCTGTGTGGCAGCTCACTAGCGACCACCTAGCGATGCACCAGCGATCCTGACCGCGTCATATCGCTGGTCGGGATCGCTGGTGCATCGCTAAGTGTAACGGTACCCTAATATAGGCCAGACCCATTGAGATTCAAGATCAATGGATTTTGATGACAATCCAATGTGTATGGGAGCCCCGGACAATTTATTTTCAGGGAAGAGATCAATCCAGTATGTCCAATTTCCAAATTCGTTTATTGGAGATTTTGTAACATATCAAAGTAAATCAACATGCAACTACAAGATAAATTTAAATGCACGAAACCAATCAGTATGGGGTAGATGTTGTAGCTAGAACAGGGAAAAGATGCAGACCAAATAGAGTGTAGTGGTATAGGAAATTAAGAGGCGGATACAAGACCTTGAAGAGAATTTTAGGAAGGCATAACATAAAGGGCGAAAACTAAGAGTTAATTACTTGCAGATGGACCTGTACAGCAGGGAGGTTAGAAAGAGGTCCCAGTAAAACTATTAGCGATTAGTATGTCCAATTTCGAACTGGTAAAATCCTCTTGTTAGTCACGGCCAGTTCTCTCAGAGAACACATGAGCCCTTGGCCAAACAAGTTCTCTCTCACATTGATTTGATTTTATTCTCAGTGCTGCTAGAATGCAAATTGACAGCATATAGGGGTGTCACCTGATTAGGATTCCGCTTTATGAACAAGACCGTAAAGATAACTGAAGCAAAGCCTTGAGGATCTAACTTTCCCGCACAGCAGGTATTGCCCTATTTGGCCATCTGTGGCAACGTTGTGGCACCCCAGGAGTCGAGTTGCCACAGTGGCATTGCCTCCCTCACAGGGGGTGATGACATGCCTAGAAGCAAGGAGGGGTTCCCTGACGAGATAACACTTACATCCAACACTTTTCCTGACTCCAGACCAGAAGGGGGAGCTCTAAACCCGCTTTCAGGAGAGCTTCTCTATTAGTTCTGGCCTGGAGGCGGGGTAAGTCAGTCAGTGTCTAGGAATGAGAGAGATAGAGTCTGAGTGAAGAGAGGAGAAATGAAAAAGAACCTGGGGAGTGGAGCTGTGATCAAGCTTACCCCAGAATACAGCGCTAGAAGCTGGACGCCGGAGTCCGTGTCTGACAGGTACAACAGTCCCAGCAGCTAAATCCGGAGGGAAGGGGATTGCAGGTCTCCTAGCCCACCAAACACTCGAAGGCACAGCAGCAGCCCAGAGCCCGGAGTCACCACAACACCTGCAATAGGATCAAACTGCCTGCCATAAGGGCAAGTACTTCAGAACAATAAGGAACAGAGGACTGAGCATAGCTTTAGGCATCAAGGACCTCAGAGGACAGCGCAGTAAGGAGGCCTCAAAACCTATCTGGCTTAGTGGATCCTAAGTTGCTTCCAGGCTCCCCGGACCTCCATTGTCATCTGCAACTAATACCCCGGCCTGCACTTCAAACCGTGAGTAAAAGTGTGCAGACTGCACCCTGATGTGTCTTCGGAGTTATTTACTGCGCAATCCACCCTGTACTATATCCATCATCACAATCTTTAACAATATAATTGCCCTGGGACTAAGCTCTACCTGTGGAGAGCAGTATCAACTCTGCTGCATCACCATCAGCCCCAGCGGTCTCTTTAAGCTGCGTCGGCCATCCTTGGCTGACTACCACAGGTGGCGTCACGAATCATCTCTTATAAACTTTATTTCCCCTTTAATCATCATTTTTCAATGGACGCCCAGGGCCACGGATCGGGTGACTACTGCCGTGACACATTCCCTTAAGAACCGGCCCGGTACTGAGTATCCCCACGGCCCTGGCAGGCGGTCCAACGTCATGGACATTCTATGGCTGCATCCCGCTGCCCCATTAGCAGATTCATACAGGTTACAAATGACTGAGCAGTATGGCAAGTTTTCATTTAAAAAAAAGTTATATAATCACCCCTTTATTATGAGCAGGAGGAATAAGAATACGGTCTCCGTTCAAGGCTCTTCTCTCTTATGTTTTCCAAAACCATAAACAAGGGAATAGAGTCCTCAAGTGCCAGCAGGATAAGACAACAAAAGAATACCCAATGGTGAGCTTTGGTATTTTGTTCTAGGTCTCTATTTCTGTTTATGGTTTAGAAAAAACGAAAACAGAAAAATACCTCCGGCACCATTGAAAATTAAGCCTAACAAAATTTGTCCCATTTTCAAACAATTAAATCATGATACATACTAATTCTGTAAAACGGTCTACCCATCCAGGATGTGTCAAGAGTTTAAGTCCACCCACACACTTGTGTATCAAAGGCTACAGTCGTTACATCTCTTCTGTACTAACTTAAAAGAGAACTATTATGTAGCCTTCACCTCCCATTACTGCTCCTCGGGTTAATAATGGACAATGTCTACTGAATTTAGCAGTAAACCTAGATTAAACTCCTTTCATGTCACAAATGACTACATGGTACAACAATATAAGGTAACTAAAAAACCTTGATATGATAGATACCAATGGTGCTAAAATGGTTCCATCATTTTGATGAGAACAGTACTGTATGCAAGGTTATTTCTCCTGTGAAAACTAATCGCTTTAAATGGAAGCGTGAGCAGAGCCATACAGTAAAGTATCTCTAAAAACTATACTTAATCAAGATGTACAGAAAAATGCTACATGCAATGTTCTTTGAACCAACTTTAAGACCAGTCCAGTGCAAGAACTGACCTGGTGGATGCAGTGAATGATTCTGTGGGCAACTATGGGATCTGTTATACACCTGCCCCAGGTATTCAAGGGGCTTCACTTTCTTCCCCCTGGATCCGCTGCCCTCTGTTGTGCTCCACGTCAGGTTTTGCAGGTTGCTCGGCATGGATAAATGACATCATCTCTCTAGGTGCATATAAGGCCCATTAAGACACACACATTTGGTGTGCTTGACCTTCTGTGCATACTATGCTTTTACTTGCTTCTATTCCTGCTGGGTTCCACTTCATCCATCCTGCTGCTTCTGACATTATTATGTGTGCCAAGACTTGCTGCCCACCAGCCCTCCTGCGTGCTGCATCAATGCCTGTGGTCCCTGTGTCCACCCAGACCTGAGGCTTAGATAATCTACCTCACCTTTGAGCCTAACAAGATCAGTTCTGGTATAAAAAACCACAATGTAGGGCAGGCCATGTGAGAACGAGGCCTTACTGATGCACAGACTGCGGTGCGTGTACATTAGGACTCATTACACATGCACATTAGCGCTCACATTTTATTTATAATTCCTACATGATAAAAAGGTTCTAGAAATAAGCCTGATTTTAAGGGCCTGAGATGCTCCTGCAATCACTGATTAGTGTGCCTTAGTCATGTATAGATCCAATCAAAGACAATACCCGACCATCCCCGCTATTTAATCAATAATCTCATCTTGGCTTCTCTAATACTCATGCTTTTAGTATCAATTTACAGTCTAAATCCAATTTACAGTCCAATTAGGGGCATTTCTTAGAAACATGAACATTGCATATAAATGTCACATACCATATCAGGCATGGCTACAGTGTACAACACGACATCTAACCATTAGACCTGTGTGTACACACTGTAGACACACTGTAACATGACCGGCATACACATCTCTACTCGCGGCCTCATCCTAATGCATATTTATAAGCACCAGCCTGTCGATAATGCTTCGCCTCCAGCCACACAATGTGATTTTATACTCTGCTGCCTGGAAACAGAAAATAGCAATATCAAAAAGTCAATTTTCTTCCAAGGGTTTAACAGTGGAGAACCTGGTAAAGGAAAATGGAACCAAAAGAAAGAAGCCTGATCAGCCTACCGAGATCATCACCCTACATACTAGACTGAGATTGTATTACTTCCTAATATTACGATGTACGAGAGTAAAATGAGGCTCACGTTATCGTGAAAAATATATTTTTGAGAAACAACACCACAGAACCACATAGTAGCTCAAGTGACATTGTCTAAGAAGAAGAAAAGACGGGCAGCTCCCAGAAATAGAGGAGCAAGGGTGGGTGATTAAATGATAGCTTCCATCCACAACCAGGAATGATTTAGCCTGGTGTCAAACAAGGCCAGTCCTTAGGAGCCTTCCACAGTCATTGCCTAATGGCTCCTACGCAGACAGGCAGTAATGAATGGCTGGCCTTCATACACTCAAAAATGCTAATTCTAAAAACTATTGCTGAGGAGGCCTTGGCTCAGAGGTCTGCCAATCCGTCCTGCTCAATGAGACAACAAACAAATGGTAACCTCTTTAACCCTCATAAACCTCTACAATCACCCATGGTTTTTTGAACTCTTGTACAATTCTTGGATCCATTACATTTTTACTTAGTAACTGATACTATGTTTGTTAATATAATTTTTATTATTTATATTCCTTATGTGTTCTGCAATACATTTTCAATCATAGCTTATCTAATATATAAAGCTGAAAGTGTGTATGTATGAATGTGTGTGTGTGTGTGTGTGTGTGTGAGTGTGTATTCACCAAACAATTTAGCCCCTATCTAAATACTGGGGGAAAAAGTGTGTGCGAGTCAAGCCCCGCCCCTCATTATGCCATAATGCCTCCATTTGCATACTGGGGAAACAGTGTGTGCGCATCAAGCCCCACCCCTCATTATGATGTCACAATGGTTGCCATGGCGACGCTGATGTCATCATAGGTTGCAAGCCCCGCCACCGCTCATTATGATGTCATAATGGTTGACTATGGGATGGAGGATGTGTGATGGGTATATGGGCACTGGACTATGGGATGGAGGATATGTATGACGGGTATATGGGCTCGGGCCTATGGGATGGTGGATATGTATGACGGGTATACGGGCACGGGACTATGGGATGGACGATATGTATGACGGGTATATGGGCACGGGACTATGGGATGGACGATATGTGTTATGGGTATATGGGCACTGGACTATGGGATGGAGGATATGTATGACGGTTATATGGGCACGGGACTACGGGATGGCGGATATGTATGATGGGTATATGGGGACTCGACTATGGGACGGCAAATATGTATGATGGGTATATGGGCACGGGACTATGGGATGGATGATGTGTATGATGGGTATATGGGCATGGGACTATGAGATGAAGGATGTGTGCTGGGTATATGGGCACTCGACTACGGGATGGCGAATATGTATGATGGGTATATGGGCATGGGACTATGGGATGGAGGATGTGTAATGGGTGTATGGGCATGGGACTATGGGATGGAGGATGTGTGATGGGTATATGGGCACTAGACTATGGGATTGAGGATATGTATGATGGGTATATGGGCACGGGCCTATGGGATGGAGGATGTGTGATGGGTATATGGGCACTGGACTATGAGATGAAGGATGTGTGACGGGTATATGGGAATGGGACTATGGGATGGAGGATATGTATGATGGGTATATGGGCACAGGCCTATGGGATGGAGGATGTATGATGGGTATATGGGCACAGGCCTATGGGATGGAGGATATGTATGATGGGTATATGGGCATTGGACTATGAGATGAAGGATATGTGATGGGTATATGGGCACTCGACTAAGGGATGGCGAATATGTATGATGGGTATATGGGCACGGGACTATGGGATGGCGGATATGTATATGGGCACGGGACTATGGGGTGGAGAATATGTATGATAGGTATATGGGCATGGGACTATGGGGTGGAGGATGTGTGATGGGTTTATGGGCACTCGACTATGGGATGGAGGATATGTATGATGGGTATATGGGCATGGGACTATGGGATGGAGGATAATTATAATTTGTTATAACTAACCACAATTAGTTACTATGCCCGGGCAGCGCCGGGCTCTTCAGCTAGTTTTTTATAAATTGTAACTTGGCATGTGTTTCAAATATGAACCCTAAATAATCATGAGCTTACAGTCATATGTTAAAGTTTGGGCACCCCCAATTAATGTTAACCTTTTTTCTGTATAACAATTTTGGTTTTTGCAACAGCTATTTCAGTTTCATATATCTAATAACTGATGGACTCAGTTATATTTCTGGATTCAAATGAGGTTTATTGTACTAACAGAAAATCTGCAATCTGCATTTCAACAAAATTTGACTGTTGCAAAAGTATGAGCACCCTTATCCTTTTCTTGATTTGAACACTCCTAACTACTTTTTACTGACTTCCTGAAGCACTAAATTGGTTTTGTAACCTCATTGAGCTTTGAACTTCATAGCCAGGTGTATCAAATCATGAGAAAAGGTATTTAAGGTGGCCACTTGCAAGTAGTTCTCCTATTTGATTCTCCTATGAAGAGTGGCATCATGGGCTCCTCAAAACAACTCTCAAATGATCTGAAAACAAAGATTATTCAACATAGCTTTTCAGGGGAAGGATACAAAAAGTTGTCTCAGAGATTTAACCTGTCAGTTTCCACTGTGAGGAACATAGTAAGGAAATGGAAGAACACAGGTACAGTTCGTGTTAAGCCCAGAAGTGGCAGGCCAAGAAAAATATAAGAAAGACAGAGAAGTAGAATGGTGAGAACAGTCAAGGACAATCCACAGACCACCTCCAAAGACCTGCAGCATCATCTTGCTGCAGATGGTGTAACTGTGCATCGGTCAACAATACAGCGCACTTTGCACAAGGAGAAGCTGTATGGGAGAGTGATGCGAAAGAAGCCGTTTCTGCAAGCACGCCACAAATAGAGTCGCCTGAGGTATGCAAAAGCACATTTGGACAAGCCAGTTACATTTTGGAAGAAGGTCCTGTGGAATGGTGAAACAAAGATTGAGTTGTTTGGTCATACAAAAAGGCGTTATGCATGGAGGCTAAAAAATACAGCATTCCAAGAAAAAAACTTGCTACCCACAGTAAAATTTGGTGGAGGTTCCATCATGCTTTGGGGCTGTGTGGCCAATGCCGGCACCAGGAATCTTGTTAAAGTTGAGGCTCGCATGGATTCAACTCAGTATCAGCAGATTCTTGACAATAATGTGCAAGAATCAGTGACGAAGTTGAAGTTACGCAGGGGATGGATATTTCAGCAAGACAATGATCCAAAACACCGCTCCAAATCTACTCAGGCATTCATGCAGAGGAACAATTACAATGTTCTGGAATGGCCATCCCAGTCCCCAGACCTGAATATCATTGAACATCTGTGGGATGATTTGAAGCGGGCTGTCCATGCTCAGCGACCATCAAACTTAACTGAACTGGAATTGTTTTGTAAACAGGAATGGTCACAAATACCTTAATTCAGGATCCAGGAACTCATTAATAGCTACAGGAAGCGACTAGAGGCTATTATTTTTGCAAAAGGAGGATCTACGAAATATTAATGTCACTTTTATGTTGAGGTGCCCATACTTTTGCACTGGTCAAATTTTGTTAAAATGCAGATTACACATTTTCTGTTAGTACAATAAACCTCATTTGAATCCAGAAATATAACTGAGTCCATCAGTTATTAGATATATGAAACTGAAATACCTGTTGCAAAGACCAAAATTGTTATAAAGAAAAAAGGTTAACATTAATAGGGGTGCCCAAACTTTAACATATGACTGGATTTAAGGGGTATTGCAGTTACTGCAAGTTATAAATTACCAGCAGTGGAGGAAAAAAATCAATGGGTCTGATCGCTGAGAATTCCACTGATCCAATAATGGGTAACTTGTGTCACCAATAATTTCCGGTTTCCTCCCTCACGCCAAAAGTATACAGATGCGGAATCTATGTTGTGAGCCCGAAAGGGGACAGTGCCAATAATGTCTGTAAAGCGCTGTGGAATTAATGGCGCTATATACCGGTAATTGAGTTAAATAAATAAATGACAGTACAGAAGACTTAGGCTAAGTGCACACGTACCGGAACTCTCGCGGAAATTACCGCGAGAATTCCGGAATTCCAGTCCGCGGGAAAATCGCATTTTAAATTCCCGCGATTTTCCCGCGGAAAAACTAGCATTTTGCAAGCGTAATTAGCTTGCAAAATGCTAGCGTTTTCCAAGCGATCTGTAGCATCGCTTGGAGAACTGATTGACAGGTTGGTCACACTCGTCAAACACAGTGTTTGACGAGTGTGACCAACTTTTTACTACTGAGGCTGCCTATGCGGCATCAGTAGTAAAAGATAGAATGTTAAAAAAAAATAAAAAATAGTGTTATTCTCACCCTCCGACGTCCCGCGCATCCGTTCCCAGTAGTCCTTTGCGAAAATGCCCGCGATGACGTCAGTTCTCGCGGGAACGCGACGTCTCGCGGTAATTCGCGATGACGTCTCGCGAATTACCGCGAGACGTCGCGATCCCGCGAGAAGGAACGTCATCGCGGGCATTTTCGCAAAGGATTACTGGGAACGGGAGCGTGGAGAGAGGCGGGAAGGCTGCGCGGGACGTCGGAGGGTGAGAATAACAATATTTTTTTATTTTAAATTCTATTTTTTACAGGGATATGGTACCCAAAGCCTGGAGGACAGTCTCCTCTCCTCCGGACCATGGGTACCATCCGCAATTGTTCTGCTTACTTTCCGCATGGTGTGCACAGCCACATGCGGGAAGTAAGCGGAACAATGCATTCCTATGGGTGCGGGATCGCCGCGATTCCGCAAAATAATGAGCATGCTGCGGTTTTTACCGCGAAGCGATTCCGCCGCGGTAAAAACCGCAGCATTAGCACAGCATTGCGGAATCCCATAGGAATGCATGGGATGCTTATTTTTCGCGTTTTCGCGGCAAAATCGCGTGGTTAAAACTAACGCGAAAAAAACGCCACATGTGAACCCAGCCTTAAACGTAATCTGTCATGTGAAAAAAACACTTTTAACCTGCAGGTAATCTTTCTAAAGCCCTGCAGCCACCGCACTGAAAGTCCAAGTGCCAGAAGGAAATTAACTTATTTTCTCCCTGCAGCCTCTGGTTTTCAGTCATAGAGGCGCGGCCTTTGCGGCTTCAGTCACTGTCTAGTACATAGTAAGCAGTACGATGTAACCACGCCCTGCACTATGACTGACTTCCAGCTCTGCACTTATGCACTGCTAAGCGGGCAGTCAGTCAGTACAGGGGCCTGGTTACAGCCGTCGCTCCCTATGTACTAAGTAGTGACAGAAGCCGCACCTCTATGACTGAAAGCTGGATACTGTGAGAGGAATAAAGCTCATTTCTCAACAGCCTGACTTTCAGTGCAGGGCTGTGGAGTCGGACTTGGTGTCCATTTTGGTGACGTTGGAGTCGAAATATAATGGACTGACTTTGACTCCTAAAATAAATAATAAATTGAGTAATACAATGCAGGCTGTGCTGTAAATGTTTTCATAAGAATTTGGGAGTTATGAGATGAGATGTCCTATAAATGTCTGTTCTGTTCCTGATGTAAGGATCTCTGCTCTTAGTTGAGATGAATCTGTGCTGCACTTTATGTACATGCTCAGTAGTGACCGCTGCTGTGGAGTCTGAGCATGTGTTATGAAATGTCCTATAAATGTCTGTTCTGTTCCTGATCTAAGGATCACGGCTTTTAGTGGAGATGAATCTGTGCTGCACTTTATGTATATGCTCAGTAGTGAAGCAGTGCTGTGGGGTTGTAGTTGAGATGAATCTATGCTTCACTAAATGTACATGCTCAGTAGTGAGGCAGTGCTGGGGAGTTGTAGGTGAGATGAATTTGTGCTGCACTTTATGTACATGCTCAGTAGTGAAGCAGTGCTGTGGGGTTGTAGGTGAGATGAATCTGTGTTGCACTTTATGTATATGCTCAGTAGTGAGGCAGTGCTGTGGGGTTGTAGATGAGATGAATCTGTGCTGCACTTTATGTACATGCTCAGTAGTGAGGCAGTGCTGTGGGGTTGTAGTTGAGATAAATCTGTGCTGCACTTTATGTACATGCTCAGTAGTGAGGCAGTGCTGTGGAGTTGTAGGTGAGATGAATTTGTGCTGCACTTTATGTACATGCTCAGTAGTGAAACAGTGCTGTGGGGTTGTAGTTGGGATGAATCTGTGCTGCACTTTATGTACATGCTCAGTAGTGAGGCACTGCTGTGGGGTTGTAGTTGGGATGAATCTGTGCTGCACTTTATGTACATGCTCAGTAGTGAGGCAGTGCTGTGGAGTTGTAGGTGAGATGTATCTGTGCTGCACTTTATGTACATGCTCAGTAGTGGGGCAGTGCTGGGGAGTTGTAGGTGAGATGAATCTGTGCTGCACTTTATGTACATTGTTGTGAGTTCATTTTCCCCTTCACCATTGAGGTCTGATGAACTCCCTCTTCTGGTGTCAGAAGGTAGTGAGGCTGATTACAAAGCACCTGAGCAGAATGATGATGACTGGGTGACTGGAATTGCTGACTGGATATAAGGCAGCCTGTTATGAATGAGTCACCGTAGGAGGCAAAAGCAGAAATACAAGCTAAGTCCAGAAAACCAAAGAAGTTGGCAACTATCAGATTGCAGACCCCTGAACCTATCAACACAACTAGCAGTAGCCGTGGGGGGTTCCTACGATGCCCTAGACCCCTCGATCACAGCCGGAGAATTACATAGGCCTAAAGAAAGAAAGGGGAAATCTAAACTGCCCCAGAGCAGACCCCAAAGCAATAGGCAGCCCCCAACATATAATGACGGTGAAGCAAGATGAAAATACTAACACAGACAGAAAGATAGACTGAGCAAAGACGGGGCCCAAAACTACCTAGATAGGAAAGGACAGGAAGGCTGCTGTCTGCAATCTGCCAAAACCCTATCAAAGACATAAGCCAACAAGCTGATATGAAAAAGGCCCTGAAGCAGCTAGGCTTCAAAAACTAAATCAGCACTCAGGTATTTTCAGAAGACAGAGCTAAATGAATTCAGCACTCCCCAGCAGGGAATGGCAGAAATCCAGAAAAACAAAGCAAAACAAAGTCAAAGCACCAAAGCAAAAGGCCGAGCAGCAAACTTAGCTTTAGAGGAGCAGGAATTCAGACTGGTCTCCAAGGATCCCACAGAGAAATCACCCGCAGGGCAGAAGGGCGTCGGCAGCCTTATATCCAGTCAGTAACTCCACTCAGCCAGTCATCATCATCAGCCTCAGGTGTTTGATAATCAGGCTCACTACCTTTCTTTACCAGAAGAGGGAGTTCCTCGGGCCTCAGTAATGAAGGGGAAAATGAACTCACAACAGCAGCCGATGCCCTTCTGCCTTGCGGGTGATTCCTCTGAGGGATTCTTGGAGACCAGTCTGATTTCTGCTCCTCAAAAGCTAAGTTTTCTGCTCTGCTTTTTGCATTTGTGTTTTGGTTTTGTTTTGCCTTGTTTTTCTGGATTTCTGCCTTTCCCTGCTGGGTGAGCTGAATTCCTTTTTGCTCTGTCTTCAGAAAATACCTGAGTACTGATATAGTCTTTTTGAAGCCTAGCGTCTTCAGGGCTTTTTTCCCTATCAGTCTGTTGGCACTTGTTTTGAGAGGGTTTTGGCGGATTGCAGACAGCAGCTTCTCTATCCTGTCCTATTTAGTTAGCTTGGGACCCATCATTTGCTCAGCCTATCTTTCTATCTGTGTGAGTGTTTTTTCATCTTGCTTCACCGTCATTATATGTTGGGGCTGCCTATTGCTTTGGGGTCTGCTCTGGGGCAGTTTAGATTTCCCTTTCTGTCTTTAGGCTATGTAGTTCTCCGGCTGAGATCGAGGGGTCTTAGGGCACCGTAGGAACCCCCCATGGCTACTGCTAGTTGTTGTTAGGTTCAGGGGTCTGCAATCCGATAGCTGCCAACTTCTCTGGTTTTCTGGACTTAGCTAGTATTTCTGTTTTTGCCTCCTACGGTGACTCGATCATAACAGTACATGCTCAGTAGTGAGGCAGTGCTGGGGAGTTGTAGGTGAGTTGAATCTGTGCTGCAATGTATGTACATGCTCAGTAGTGAGGCAGTGCTGTGGGGTTGTAGGTGAGATGAATCTGTTCTGCACTTTATGTACATGCTCAGTAGAGAGGCAGTGCTGTGTGGTTGTAGGTGAGATGAATCTGTGCTGCACTTTATGTATATACTCAGTAGTGTGGCAGGGCTGTGGAATTGTAGTTGGGATGAATCTGTGCTGCACTTTATGTACATGCTCAGTAGTGAGGCAGTGCTGTGAGGTTGTAGGTAAGATGAATCTGTGCTGCACTTTATGTACATGCTCAGTAGTGAGGCAGTGCTGTGGAGTTGTAGTTGAGATGAATCTGTGCTGCACTTTATGCACATGCCCAGTAGTGAGGCAGTGCTGTGGGGTTGTAGTTGAGATGAATCTGTGTTGCACTTTATGTACATGCTCAGTAGTGAGATAGTGCTGTGGGATCTGAACCAGCGATATGAAATGTCCTATAAGCGTCTGTACTGTTTCTAATGTAAGGATCTCAGCTTTTAGCTGAGATGTATATGTGCTGCATTTTATAGGGAATCTGTCACCTATTTTTTGGCATAGAAGATGCGGCCACCGCCATCAGGGGCTTATCTACAGCATTCTGTAACGCTGTAGATAAGCCTCCGATGTAACCTGAAAGATAAGAAAAACAAGATATATTATACTCACCTGGGGGGCGGTACGGTCTGGTTCGGGTCCGATGGGTGTTGCGGTCCGGGTCCAACGCCTCCCATCTTCTAGCGATGACGTCCTCTTCTTTGCTTCCTGTCACGGCTCCGGCGCAGGCGTACTGCTCTGCCCTGTTGAGGGCAGAGCAGAGTATTGCAGTGCGCAGGCGCCGGGAAAGGGCAGAGAGGTCCGGCGCCTGCGCACTGCAGTACTTTACTTTGCAGAATGCTGTAGATACTTACCTGATGGCAGTGGCGGCATCTTATGTGCCAAAAAATAGGTGACAGATTCCCTTTAAGTACATGCTCCATAGTGACCAGTGCTGAGGAGTCAGTCGGTGGTTTGGCTTGTCAACGCCACAGCCCTGTTTCAGCGTGCCAGACACACAACTTTAGAACACTAACCTGCAGGTTAATAGCATTGTTTCACATGACAGGTGCTCTTTAATTGAAAGGTGCGCATGTGGCTCTCATATGTCATTTAAACTGGGGACACAAGTAAACTATTCTGGAGTTTGCAGGATGTTCAGTGGTTGCATACCCTGATCTAGTTAATACTTCTTTAAAAATTTTGCCCAGTGGTAAAAGAGTTAAGAGGCATGGGAAAGTGGTGATGTCAGAAGGAACATATAACATTATTCTTATTTTGTTTTTATTCCTAACAGATTAGCATTCATTTTAAATAAGCGTACACATTCAGGCTGACTGATGATAGAACAATAGCAGTACACAATCACAATTCCCCGGGCAGGTAGCCCTTTCTATTACTTTTTAATTCTGTTATTTTTTAGTGATTTAGTTTCTCTTTCTAAAATCTCCATCTTATATCTCGGAATCACTCAGAAAAGACTTTTTCCCTGAACCCGCTAAAATAAATCTATGTAAGCTAATTAATTATGCTAAGCTTTTAGCGTTTCCAACAATGTTCCCTATGTTCCTGTGACCCCACGGCACAGCTTTCCCTGAGATATTAGACTACAAGAAGTGCAAAATTCTTTGTGATAACCTGGAAACCACATAGTTACCTTCACGTCTGAATATTCCAGTCTCCGCTCCATTTTTTTTCCTTTTGCGAGACACGACAAGAATGAGGTCACATGAGAAATGGCCAGTTTTGTCATGATAATCGGCCGCATGGAAATGTTGAAGCCTTGAAAGATGGATTCAGTCACTTCACACAAGAGTGAAAATAAATGGAGCCCAACCAATGAACTGGCACTACACCATCTAAACCAGTGGTTCCCAAACTCCTGTCCTGGCGGACCCCACCAGGTCATGTTTTCAGGATTTCCATAGTGATACACATGTGAGAGAATTCCTGATGCCTTGATGATACTTCCATCACCTGTGAAATACTAAGGAAATCCTGAAAACATGACCTGTTGGGGTCCGCGAGGACTGGATTTTGGGAACCACTGATCTAAACTATATCTAAAGCTGCCATTCCAAATTCTTCCATACTGCCGTGTACTCTCGAGGCATTATACATTGAGCTGTATACCCCATGCCCTTAAAAACAAGGGTTAGGGTAATTCTGCTGGATTGTGCAGGATATGATATGAGCATATCTGTAAAATAATGATAATTACAGTCAAAAGAACCTGATTAAGTTTCTTCAACCTCAGAAATATCTCATTTTTTTATATGGACAGGGTTAAACAGTGTCCTATTTTTCCGGACTGTCCAGGAATTTGTGGACGGTTGGCAGATTCCACACTTCTGCTTCCATGGCTGACAAAGTATAGAGTTTCCTCTGTTATCATATGACTGGAGCAGTGAATGGAGCCGGATGACTAATTTCAATTGTACTCACTGTACTCACATCGCAGAAGGAGGATCGCTCAGCTATTGAAGTGAACTCTAAGCCAGTCCCCTTAACTCACTGCTGTGGTCACATACCGACATGCGAAACACAGGAAGTGTGCGTGCACACTGACACTGCCTCAGCCTGGCCACAAGCACACTAGCTCCTCTCTGTGACTGCCGCTAGCTACGCTGAGACACCTGGAAGTGTACCAAGCAAACATCTTCAGAAAGGAGCCAGGGTAGAGAACATGCCCACTCAGACATAGTGTGTGTGTGGTGGGGTTCAGGCCGCATGCGCAGACAAGTGGGCTGAGTTCAAGCAGTGCTCCCTCTGGGCAACTGAGCGATGTCAATCAGAAGCAGGATGAAGCACTCAGAGTTCTAAATGAGACAGTATATTGGTGCACTGAACCCTTGGCTATGTCAAGGGAGTACTGAGGCCCCTCATCTACATATGAATTAGAAGTAATTTTCCCAATTTTATAGGGACTAAGTCTCCTATATAACTACACAGTTCATTTAATATCTATTTAGGAGTAACAGACTCTGTTTAAAAAATATATTAATGGAAACAAAACTTTATTTTATTTGGCAAGCTTAAAGGGAATGTCCATTACAGAACAACTCCTTCTTAAATGCTAACGTGTCCCAAGTAAAATAAAAACGTATATACTCACATCTTGGACTGATGCCGTTCCTAGTGCGTCTGAGTCTCCCAGTGGTCACATGACATTATTATGTCACGTGATCACTGCAGCCAATCAACAACTTCACACTTCCCTCACACGGAACTGTTCTATGAAATGGAGCAGAATCACTGATATGCTGCAGCGTTCACACGACAAAATAGTTTCATGTCACCATTGGAAGACACAGTGCCAACATTGCTGGAACGACACCAGTCCGAAACGTGAGTGTATTTTTTTATTTTATCAGGACACTTAAGAGTTATCCAGTTATGGGCAATCCCTTTTAAAGTGTTATATCATAAAATGATATGAAAATGAAATAAACTGAGTGAATCTGAATTCTGGGTCCTTAGAGAACAAGAGCTGTATATGGTGTCACATTCCCAAGGTTAGAAGTCCTGAGACTGCAGTCTAGTCTGCTCTTACACAGAAACTCTCGGAGAAAATCATCTCTTTGTTAAACTTTCCAAAATGAACGCCTTTTCACAAAGCCTGTGAAGCCTGAAATAATGAAGCAGCTTTCACATTTAGCATTTATAAAACAATGTGCTCAACAGACACCACAAGAAGAAAAAAGCTGTGCCACAAATGCAGCACAGAATTGCAAGACGCCACTTAGGGCTCATTCACATGTCTGATGTCTCAGATGAGTGCCGTCAATGGTTTTCTACGGGGTCGGATTAAATTTTGGAAACACAAGTCAATGGGTGTGTGAAAAACTGGACTGGATGACATCTGAGTGCGGTCCGATTTTACCAGACTGTGAGAATGGAGAGAGCGGAGAAACTTTTTTTATTTAGCCTCGTACGAGAAAAATGGATGACTATCAGAACACACTGATCAAAATAATCAGTCCATTTTTCTTTCTTTTCTTTTCATACAATAATGATACTACGTGTGAATGAGCCTTTACACATACACCTAAAACAATCTGATTAAATGATAACTAAAGTAGTAGCAGCCTGAACTCATACAGCCAGTGCCTGACATATGGTGCCCATGGATCGGACAGAATGTCTCAGCTGCCGGGTTCCCTTTAAATTGACATCCTTGCTTCCTTCATTAACAGATCTATGACAGCTTCAATGGATCCCTTGGAAAATTAATTTTCTTGGATCTTACTGAATTATAATATATTTGTTTTATGTTTTGTATTTTTTTTTTTTTTTTTAGTGACCGTCAGATTAGTGCGGGGACTTCAACATTCTTGTCATTAAAAAAGCAATAAAAATACAATGGAACAACGGCAGAATAAAGTGGCAGGATTTCAATAGCTCAGAACTTTTTTTTCCAGGATTCAGCTTTTATCACTTCTAAGTGTCAGGTTGTCCCTTGTGTCACTACATGCTCTCCACCGTGACATACAGTATGACATCTCCAGCCCATGTGCCAGACAGACAGAACTGTAGACCCACAATGCGGTGAATCATCAGGCAACCCTTCTCACCATCCTAAACAACTGCTCATTGAGCAAGTATCTGAGAAAACAGCTGAAGACAAACAAGCTTCAGTCCTCGAGATCCCATGCAACAAGGCTTAGGAACCCACATCCAAGTGGAATAATTCACCACTGAACAAACGGACACACATTCCACACAACGCTGTGTCATGTCATTCCAAGATTGGGCCCAGGACAGAATTCCTACAGCTGACACCGCTAGTCTACACAACACAACAGCTGAAGCCTGCAGGACCGAGCCACAACGGATTCTACATGAAATTAGTGGCAACGCAGCTTATTAATGGGCAGAAAGCTAACTGTTAAAATATAATGGGATTAGTTACTAATTAGAGATGGTGGCGAATCACAAGTCCTCTTGGCCCAGGGCTCCCACACCAGATGCTTACACCGTGTTCTCCAACTCCCTAGGAGAAGACACAACATTCTTCTTTAATACATGCCAGGCCCAGAACAACCCTCCAATGCAGCTGTAATGTTTGTACCAGATTTGCTTAAAAATTCTTACCACGTTCATAACAGCATCATCTACTGTGGTTCAGAAACATATAGGAACTTGATATTAGCAGAACCATGTGTCTACACCAGGAAAGTTAGATGGTGAGATCCTTATGGACTACAGCCAACCAAATGTATGTACAAGAGAACGGGGAGAAAGAGAGCAGTTATGACAACCCTCATGTCTAAATCATCTGACCTTAAAGTATTTCTGACTCCAGCATGGAGGACAGGTGGTCTCATCCTCCATGCAATTCTGGATACTAAAAACACTGAAAGCATGGTGCCCGATTCCTCAAAGCTTTTACAACAAAAAAGTGGCATAAAATCTTTGGTGCAACTCAGAATTGCGCCAAAATGTTGCAAGTTTCTCCCGGCTCTGATAAAGATGGGACAGGGGCATGATGCCACAGCTCAACTAATTCAGGCCATTACTGGAGTAAGATTTCCTCCGGATGGCGCATGAGGGCACACGCCACTAATCAGATGCTCCAGATTCAGGAAGAGGAGTGTACCACTTCATGAATCAGGAGCGTCGGACTCCACCCTGACCCATCATGCAGATAGGCGAGAACACTGCTGGTCTTGATTTGGGGGCCATTGTATTTACCCATGCGACTGATGGTTTTCTCTGTCCAGAGTCGGTGGTCCAGACAACTTCACTGCACTGCTTGCATGCACAAAGGAAAATAGCTTGCAAACCCGTGTTTCTTGCCTACATTATGCTGCTCTCAAACTTACATAGCAAAAACCTGCTGACAGATTCCCTTTAAGAACATAGCTGATTTATAATAAAATGATAATTACAAAGTTGCTTGTTTTAAAAATACTTTTAGCAGTTCTACCCATTTAAGATTACATAACTCCCTGGACACGGCAGAGTGGTCCCATAACGTCTATGAAACAACTGAAAATATGTCTTATATTCTAGGTTCTTCAAAGTAGCCAACATTTGCTTTGATTACTGCTTGCACACTCTTGATGAGCTTCAAGAGGTCGTCACCGGAAATGGTTTTCCAACAGTCTTGAAGGAGTTCCCAGAGATGCTTAGCACTTGTTAGCCCTTTTGCCTTCACTCTGCGGTCCAACTCACCCCAAACCATCTTGATTGGGTTCAGGTGTGGTGACTGTGGAGGCCAGATCATCTGGCGCAGCACCCAATCACTTTCCTTCTTGGTCAAATAGCCCTTACACAGCCTGGAGGTGTGTTTGAGGTCATTGTCCTGTTGAAAAATAAATGATGGTCCAACTAAACGCAAACCGGATGGAATAGCATGCCGCTGCAAGATGCTGTGGTAGCCATGTTGGTTCATCATGCCTTCAATTTTGAATAAATCCCCAATAGTGTCACCAGCAAAGCACCCCCACACCATCACACCTCCTCCTCCATGCTTCACGGTGGGAACCAAGCATGAAGAGTCCATCCGTTCATCTTTTTTGCGTCGCACAAAGACACGATGATTGGAACCAAAGATCTCAAATTTGGACTCATCAGACCAAAGCACAGATTTCCATTGGTCTAATGTCCATTCCTTGTGTTCTTTAGCCCAAACAAGTCTCTTCTGCTTGTTGCCTGTCCTTAGCAGAGGTTTCCTAGCTGCTATTCTACCATGAAGGCCTTCTATACAAAGTCTCCTCTTAACCGTTGTTGTAGAGATTTATCTGCTGCTAGATCTCTGTGTGGCATTGACCTGGTCTCTAATCTGAGCTGCTGTTAACCTGCGATTTCTGAGGCTGGTGACTCGGATGAACTTCTCCTCCGCAGCAGAGGTGACTCTTGGTCTTCCTTTCCTGTGCCAGTCCTCATGTGCGCCAGTTTCTTTGTAGCGCTTGATGGTTTTTGCCACTGCACTTGGGGACACATTCAAAGTTTTCCCAATTTTTCGGACTGACTGACCTTCATTTCTTAAAGTAATAATGGCCACTCGTTTTTCTTTACTTAGCTGCTTTTTTCTTGCCATAATACAAATTCTAACAGTTTATTCAGTAGGACTATCAGCTGTGTATCCACCAGACTTCTGCACAACACAACTGATGGTCCCAACCACATTTTAAGGCAAGAAATCCCACGTATTAAACCTGACAGGGCACACCCGTGAAGTGAAAACCATTTCCGGTGACTACCTCTTGAAGCTCATCAAGAGAATGCCAAGAGTGTGCAAAGCAGTAATCAAAGCAAAAGGTGGCTACTTTGAAGAACCTAGAATATAAGACACACAGTATTTTCAGTTGTTTCACACTTTTTTGTTAATTATATAATTCCACATGTGTTAATTCATAGTTTTGATGCCTTCAGAGTGAATCTACAATATTCATAGTCATGAAAATAAAGAAAACTCTTTGAATGATGTGTGTCCAAACTTTTGGTCTGTACTATATATATATATATATATATATATATATAATGAGGCCCACTGAAGAGAGGTGAGCGGACCCGTGGAGGGTCGGGTTCGGCCAAACTTGAGTCCAGAGTTCAGTTCGGGTACCTGGACTTGATCCCGAACCCAAACCCAATTATCAATGGGTGCCCAACTTTTGGTGCTGTAAGATGGTAAAATGGTCTTAGTAAGGGCTATGGGGCTGCAAAAGGAAGCAAAATTGCGGTAAGAGCAGGACAATTTCCCTGCAAACGATTGCGGAAAGTAAAAATTATTTAAAATAAAATATAATTTAAAAAAAAAAAATAATAATAATCTTGAACCAGGAGGCTGAGGCCCAAACAGAGGAGTGGAGCAATGCTTTGCGTGTGTATTTTACTGTACTTGCTAAGAAACAAATTAATTTAAAAAAACTATGTGGGATATCCCATTTTTAATAACCAGCCAAGGGAAAGAAGACAGCTGTGAGTTGGACTTAAAATGCTGGGAAGGGGCCAATATCCATGGACCTTCCCAGCCTATTAATATCATCCCCCAGCTGTCTGCTTTCCCTTTGCTGGTTATTAATAATGGGGGAACCCTAGAAAAATGCTGTGGAGTCCTCTTTAATTTTAATAACCAACTTAGGCAAAGCAGACAGCTGGAGGCTGATATGAAAAGGCAGAGAAGGGCCATGGATATTGCCCCCTTCCCAGCCTATTAATATATTAATACCAGCTCTCAGTCACCCAAGAAATGTCACTTTACCATTCAAGTTCGCTCGTCCCTTCCATTGCAGTAATTTTAGCAGCACTTTACTGTTGTCAGGGGAAACTCATTCATAAAGGCTAAGTTCACAACCAATTTTCTTTTGCATTCCTATGCAGACCAAAGGGTCCATGTGGTAACAGCTTCTGTGTCATCTAATACTGCACAAACATCTGGCATAACGTCACACATCATCAAATACACGGATCCATCCTCAAACAGAGGTCCTTGAAAAAGACCTTCCTCAAACAGAGGTCCTTGAAAAAGACCACTGCATTGGTTGAAACATTGGAATTCATGTTTTCACAAATGCTGGATTCTAATAAATGTATTTACCTTTGCAAAAGCATTAAGCCTACATCTCCTTCTGTGCCGAGTTCACTCCTTATATGTCATCTAATACTGTGCCATACTCCCTTTCCACCTGACCCCTACATGTTACAGAATACTGAAAGCACAGTATAACAGCATGAAAGAGCACATGGTTTGTTGGCACTCTGTTACCATAGAGACACATACGTGTGTGTGTGTGTGTGTGTGTGTGTGTGTGTGTGTGTGTGTGTGTGTGTATGTGTGTGTCTATGTATGTATGTATGAAAGTAGATAGAGAGATAGATAGATAGAAACAGGAGATTTAGAGCAGCATCATGGACTAAATAAAACAGCTCTCTTTTTTCACAAGAAACGGTGTGCAGCTCCTATTTTATGGATTCCTATATAAACTGCTCAAAAAAATAAAGGGAACACAAACAGCCTATTGCAATTGGAATAGTGTTCCCTTTATTTTTTTGAGCAGTATATATATACACCGTATATATATATATATATATATATATATAATGGGAATGGTTGGTGATATCAACTTCCTGTTTGTGGCATACTAGTATATGGGAGGGGGGAAAACTTTTCAAGGTGGGTGGTGAACATGGCGGCCATTTTGAAGTCAGCCATTTTGGATCCAACTTTATTTTGTTCAATGGAATTAGGGTGATGTGACACATCAAACTTATTGAGAATTTCCTGAGAAAAACAATGGTGTCCTTGGTTTTAACGTATCTTTATTCTTTCATTAGCTATTTGCAAGTTTATGACCACTTATAAATTGTGTTCAAAGTGCTGCCCATTGTGTTGGATTGTCAATGCAACACTCTTCTCCCATTCTTGACACACTGATAGCAACACCGCAGAAGAAATGCTAGCACAGGCTTCCAGTATCCGTTGTTTCAGGTGCTGCACATCTCGTATCTTCACAGCATAGACAATTGCCTTCAGATGACCTCAAAGATAAAAGTCTAAGGGGGTCCGATTGGGAGACCTTGGTGGCCATTCAACTGGCCCACGATGACCAATCCACTTTCCAGGAAACTGTTGATGTAGGAATGCTCGGACCTGACACCCATAATTGATGGTATATGGGGTACAAAGATAGTGGGGCCATTCTTCATCAATGGAAACCTCAATGCCACTGGATATCTGAAATTGCTACACGATGATGTGTTGCCCTCTTTATGCACTGTAGATGGCACGTTCCCTGAGTTTTTCCAGCAAGATGGTGCATCACCACATTATGGGTGTCAGGTCTGAGCATTCCTACAAGGAATCTGACCCCTTAGACGAGCATTTCTTCTGCGGTGTTGCTATCAGTGTGTCAAGAGTGGGAGAAGAGGGTTGCATTGACAATCCAACACAATGGGCAGCACTTTAAACACCTTTTATAAGTGGTTATAAACTTGTAAATAACTCATGAAAGAATAAAGTTACGTTAAAACCAAGCACACCATTGTTTTTCTCGGGAAATTCTCAATAAGTTTGATGTGTCACATGACCCCCTTCCCATTGAACAATATAAATTTGGATCCAAAATAGCTGACTTCAAAATGGCCACCATGGTCACCACCCACCTTGAAAAGTTTTCCCCCTCCCATATACTAGTATGCCAAAAACAGGAAGTTTCCATCTGTTGTCTATTCCATTTGCACAACAGCATGTGAAAGTGATTGTCAAACAGTGTGGCTTCCTAAGTGGACATATAGTATATACACATACTCTATATGAGACATAGGCACAAAAGAGTAGGACTTTTTTAAATAATGCTATTTGCATATTTGCAAAGAATACAGTGAATAAAAATTGAATTGGTTACAAATGAGGGCATGTGTTTTGAGAAAGAATGAAAGATATGTAAGAATCAGACACACCCGGTAGCCTGGAATATCAGTGCATCTGACACCTTGATGTCTACAGGCTGGCCCCAGTAATGTCTGTGTGAGGGACTGCTTAATGCTTGAAAAGGATGTTGTATCTGATGAACAGTAAGATTGTTCGCTGGTGAGGTCACCTCCATGTAGTGTCAGCATCCGTATAAACACACCAGTGAGCTCATACTATAGGGACTTCTCTACATAAAGCCAGAAAGGCTGTGAAAATCCATATAAACTAATGTGTTTCCCAGACATCACGTTCTCCATCCAGGTGCAATATTGCTATAAATTCTTATAAGCACGTAGACGACTGTACCCTGTACGCCAGCAGCCTTTATATATGTCAAGAGACCAACGAGGGGTCCAGTTACCCGGGCTTTCCATGCACTCGGCCATTCATTGCGAGGAGGGTAAGCGCGGACAGCTTTATGACTGTATTGGCAGCACTTTTACCACTAATGAGAGCTGCATGATGGGTTGTGCGCTGGTACTTTTCATATACCACATTAAATACAAGGTGGCGGTAAAATGGCTGTATATTTTGGACATATATAGGAATGGTAACCCAATGCCTTCCTTCCAGGCTTCTAATAGTGAATAGTAAAGAACCTATTGTGTACTGCCTTCCCGAGGCTGCCCTTCTCTGATCCGGACTTTCATTACTGGCTGAGCCCAGTGCTTCACTTCATACTCCTCTCACACTAGGAACAAAAGATTTCCTGTCAAGAAAAAAGACATTTTTCTATTTCTTATTGGAAAATGCAGACCAGTTATATCCATTCCAGCAGGGTCATCTGTGCAGTAAAAGGACCAATATGCAGATGCTATACTGCGTCGTTCATGACCCGTGCAGTATTCTCTATGTATGCAATCTCCCTTATTATCCACCTTTGCTTTTATTATTATTATGCATTGCTCATATAGCACCATCATATTCCAAAGCACTTTACAGACATTATCTGCACTGTCCCCGATGGGGCTCACAATCTAAATTCCCTATCAGTATGTCTTTGTAGTGTGGGAGGAAACTGGAGAACCCAGAGGAAACCTACGCAAACACAGGGAGAACATACAATCTCCTTGCAGATGTTGTCCTTGGTGGGATTGGCCCAGGAGCCCAGTGCTGCAGAGCAACTACTAACCACTGAGCCCCCACACTTCCCTGACTTTCCTCATTTGCTTCTATAGTGATGTACTATTGTTATTTTGTAGTTCTGTATGAGCTAACGAGGCAGGAGTAGCCTAGACTGTTCTTGCCTTGGATCCTGTATTGGCACCTCCCAGGGCGTGATTGACAGTCTCCGTAAAACACCCGATATAGTAGGACAACCGGCACATGAGATTTCTCACAGTCCTACCATGACTGGAATTGAATCATAGAATCGTAGAGTTGGAAGGGACCTCCTGGGCCATCTGGTCCAACCCCATGCTCAAAGCAGGATTAGCTAAATCATCCCAGACAGATGTCTGTCCAGCCTCTGTTTGAAGACTTCTATTGAAGGAGAACTCACCACCTCTCGTGGCAGCCTGTTCCACTCATTGATCACTCTGTCAGAAAGTTTTTTCTAATATCTAATCTGTGTCTCCTCCCATTCAGTTTCATCCCATTGCTTCTAGTCTTTCCTTGTGCAAATGAGAATAAAGATGATCCTTCTACAATGTGACAGCCCTTGAGATATTTGTAGACAGCTATTAAGTCTCCTCTCAATCTTCTGTTTTGCAAGCTAAACATTCCCAAATCATGCAACCTTTCCTCATAAGACAGGGTTTGCAGACCGGTCACCATTCTGGTTGCTCTTTTCTGAACTTGCTCCAGTTTGTTGATGTCTTTTTTAAAATGTGGCGCCCAAAACTGGACACAGTATTCCAGATGAGGTCTGACCAAAGAGGAGTAGAGGGCAATAATGACTTCACGTGATCTAGACTGTATGCTTCTGTTAATACATCCTAGAATTGCATTTGCCTTTTTTGCTGCTGCATCACACTGTTGACTCATATTCAGTCTGTGATCTATTAGTATACACAAGTCTTTTTCACATGTGCTGTTGCTTAGCCCTATTCCTCCCATTCTGTATATGCTTTTTTCATTTTTATTGCCCAGATGTAGTACTTTGCATTTTTCCCTGTTAAAACCATTCTGTTAGTTGCTGCCCTCTGCTACAGTTTATTTATAGCTTTTTGAATCCTCTCTCTCTCTTCTCTAGTATTAGCTGTCCCTCCTAGCTTTGTGTTATCAGCAAATTTAATCAGTTTGTAAGGAGTTGTCAATAGTGCACAGGGATGAGAGACCAGAGGATCTGAAGCAGAATTAGTTTGGGGAAAGAGATGCCCAATTGTCCTACTCCTGCCTCATTAGTATATGCAAAGCTGAAAAATAAAAGTGGATTTATAAAAAACAGCAACAACAGTATCCCAGAAAAATACCTTTTCAGAATACAGGAATCAGAATGCATACCACTATGGTATGTTGGGGATCGGGCAGGTTTGCTTTATGGTGCACCATCTAGTGCTCCGAACACTAAAGGATGTCTATACTGTGAGCTGGACCTATATTTCTACCATCTAGTGCTCCGAACACCAAAGGATGTCTATACAGTAAGCTGAACCTATATTTCTACCATCTAGTGCTCCGAACACCAAAGGATGTCTATACTGTGAGCTGGACCTATATTTCTACCATCTAGTGCTCTGAACACCAAAGGATGTCTATACAGTGAGCTGGACCTATATTTCTACCATCTAGTGCTCTGAACACTAAAGAATGTCTATACAGTGAGCTGGACCTATATTTCTACCATCTAGTGCTCTGAACACCAAAGGATGTCTATACAGTGAGTTGGACCTATATTTCTACCATCTAGTGCTCCGAACACCAAGGGATGTCTATACAGTGAGTTGGACCTATATTTCTACCATCTAGGCTCCGAACACTAAAGCATGTCTATATGGTGAGCTGGACCTATATTTCTACCATCTAGTGCTCCGAACACCAAAGGCTGTCTATACAGTGAGCTGGACCTATATTTCTACCATCTAGTGCTCTGAACACTAAAGGATGTCTATACAGTGAGTTGGACCTATATTTCTACCATCTAGTGCTCCGGACACTAAAGGATGTCTATACGGTGAGCTGGACCTATATTTCTACCATCTAGTGCTCCGAACACCAAAGGATGTCTATACTGTGAGCTGGACCTATATTTCTACCATCTAGTGCTCTGAACACCAAAGGATGTCTATACAGTGAGTTGGACCTATATTTCTACCATCTAGTGCTCCAGACACTAAAGGATGTCTATACGGTGAGCTGGACCTATATTTCTACCATCTAGTGCTCTGAACAGCAAAGGTTGTCTATACGGTGAGCCGGACCTATGTTTCTACCATCTAGTGCTCCGAACAGCAAAGGATGTCTACACGGTGAGCTGGACCTATGTTTATACCATCTAGTCCCCAAATAACACTGCTTAATTAGTAAACTAGGGAACGTGTGCCTTTCCATCGGGGTGGGAGTGAATGTGGAAGGCCTGGGTAGGAAGCCTATCTGCTCATGGCGTTCAAAGCAGTAGATACAGGTGAACTAAGGCCGGCCCTGGTAATATACAGTGCGTTGGCCAAGGGGTCTCACAGGACAGAATGCAGAATTCTGGAGCATATGAAGAATAATTGTGTTACCCGTATTTTCTCGCTGTCCCATTTCATCCTTTCCATAAGTCCCATGTTGGACCAAAGCTGCATATAAATGGATTACTGGCTGCCCAGGAGGGAACGTGGCCGCTACTCCAGCAGATAGCACAGATGAGATAAACGTCCTGAATGTTTCATCACAGCATAAATCATTCACATATCTTGCTACAATTAGAGTGCTCTTCCCAGGAAATGCACTCAGCCGCAACAAAGGAAATGGAACAACTGACCTATAATTGTAAAGTAACCAAGAAAGACGTACAAGGGGTGATTTCTAAGGCTGAATGCACCAGACCACGCAGTACGTCTTACGCACGTTTATTATGAGTATTAGATCTTTTTGCACTTGACCAAGAGGGTGTATCTGGGGTGTGCTGTAGTAAGATTGGGTGCGGATTAAAGAGAATCTGTCAAAACTATCCGCCCCCCAAACTGTTTACATGGTCATGTGACTGGAAAAAGTGGTTTTAATTCATATGCAAATGAGGCATACGTGCTCTGGGAGTGTCAAAGCACCTCCCAAGACTCTACTTCCATGACTGTATGGCCCGTACAGCCCCACTGTCCTCCACTTGACTTGACAATCAATCCAATGAGCTGTCAGTCAAGAGGAAGATGATGGGGCTGGGCAGGGAATAGAGCCAGGGATGCACAGGCATGGGAAGTGCTTTTACACTCCCAGAGCATTTAATCCCCATCTACATATAAATTAAATCGATTTTTCAGCTAAGGAGAACAGATTTCATCAGCTAGTGTGTGGATGACATTATTTTACAGAGTATGACTATATAAACAGTTTTGGGGGGTGAATCTTTCTGTTGGATCCCGTTCACGTTGTTACATGTTAGGTGATGTACACAAGATGCACCAAATATATTATCCAGTGTGAGGCGACACTGTAAGAGTTTGGGCAAATTTTAGGGGTGTCTAATCTTAGAGTTTAAACTGTCTAAAAATCCAATAATCATTTCCTAAAACAGAAGATGACTGTAGGAAGAATACACACCTACAGTGGGGAAAAAAAGTATTTAGTCAGTCAGCAATAGTGCAAGTTCCACCACTTAAAAAGATGAGAGGCGTCTGTAATTTACATCATAGGTAGACCTCAACTATGGGAGACAAACTGAGAAAAAAAAAATCCAGAAAATCACATTGTCTGTTTTTTTTTCATTTTATTTGCATATTATGGTGGAAAATAAGTATTTGGTCAGAAACAAAATTTCATCTCAATACTTTGTGATATATCCTTTGTTGGCAATGACAGAGGTCAAACGTTTTCTGTAAGTCTTCACAAGGTTGCCACACACTGTTGTTGGTATGTTGGCCCATTCCTCCATGCAGATCTCCTCTAGAGCAGTGATGTTTTTGGCTTTTCGCTTGGCAACACGGACTTTCAACTCCCTCCAAAGGTTTTCTATGGGGTTGAGATCTGGAGACTGGCTAGGCCACTCCAGGACCTTGAAATGCTTCTTACGAAGCCACTCCTTCGTTGCCCTGGCGGTGTGCTTTGGATCATTGTCATGTTGAAAGACCCAGCCACGTTTCATCTTCAATGCCCATGCTGATGGAAGGAGGTTTGCACTCAAAATCTCACGATACATGGCCCCATTCATTCTTTCATGTACCCGGATCAGTCGTCCTGGCCCCTTTGCAGAGAAACAGCCCCAAAGCATGATGTTTCCACCACCATGCTTTACAGTAGGTATGGTGTTTGATGGATGCAACTCAGTATTCTTTTTCCTCCAAACACGACAAGTTGTGTTTCTACCAAACAGTTCCAGTTTGGTTTCATCAGACCATAGGACATTCTCCCAAAACTCCTCTGGATCATCCAAATGCTCTCTAGCAAACTTCAGACGGGCCCGGACATGTACAGGCTTAAGCAGTGGGACACGTCTGGCACTCCAGGATCTGAGTCCATGGTGGCGTAGTGTGTTACTTATGGTAGGCCTTGTTACATTGGTCCCAGCTCTCTGCAGTTCATTCACTAGGTCCCCCCGCGTGGTTCTGGGATTTTTGCTCACCGTTCTTGTGATCATTCTGACCCCACGGGGTGGGATTTTGCGTGGAGCACCAGATCGAGGGAGATTATCAGTGGTCTTGTATGTCTTCCATTTTCTAATTATTGCTCCCACAGTTGATTTCTTCACTCCAAGCTGGTTGGCTATTACAGATTCAGTCTTCCCAGCCTGGTGCAGGGCTACAATTTTGTTTCTGGTGTCCTTTGACAGCTCTTTGGTCTTCACCATAGTGGAGTTTGGAGTCAGACTGTTTGAGGGTGTGCACAGGTGTCTTTTTATACTGATAACAAGTTTAAACAGGTGCCATTACTACAGGTAATGAGTGGAGGAAAGAGGAGACTCTTAAAGAAGAAGTTACAGGTCTGTGAGAGCCAGAAATCTTGATTGCTTGTTTCTGACCAAATACTTAATTTCCACCATAATATGCAAATAAAATGAAAAAAAATACAGACAATGTGATTTTCTGGATTTTTTTTTCTCAGTTTGTCTCCCATAGTTGAGGTCTACCTATGATGTAAATTACAGACGCCTCTCATCTTTTTAAGTGGTGGAACTTGCACTATTGCTGACTGACTAAATACTTTTTTTCCCCACTGTATGTCTGCACCTGCCAGCCGCACTCTTCTCTCTATACCTAGAGATCTGTTTTGTTAGTGTGCAACAATGTAGCAAATTTATATTACCATTATTACTGCAGAACATCACTTCTTGCAATTTAGTTATACAATCATGACCCTATACCATGTCCTCAGACCAAATCAGACAAGGAAAAGGTGAAAAAAGGGTTAAAAAGAAACCATATCTACATGCACACATCAGTAGGTATAATCTGGGCACTCCACACTGGCACAGATGCTCCAATCTCGCCATCACACTCAGCCCCTTGCACTCCAAACTGTAGGGTGTAGTATGGGGTACGAGGGCACCCATCAGTGACACCTGCCCAGTTATTAATGATGACACATTGTGTGCCAGGAGAGAAGAGCCCAGCACAGATCTGTAGCTGAAATCCCATTGTAGAAAGCTGATCCTGAGCAAGAAGATGAGAAGCTCGGCGTAATCTCCGGAGCCACACTAGCAACAATAAAAGGGCAGGGTCTTTACTGAGCTGCCAGCAGATTAGCAGGATGCTGCCTCTCCTAAGCCTATAATGGCATTATCCTACAGACATATGGGCACTGGAGACACCATCAGCTGATGGCAGTGTCTGTACCACCACAACAGGTCAGTATACCAGCAGTGCCATCCTTCAGGCCAGTATGCCAGCAGTGCCAGGGTCTTTGCCACCCCTCAGGCCAGTATGCCAGCAGGGCCAGTGTCTGTGCCACCCCTACAGGCAAGTATACCAGCAGTGCCATCCCTCAGGCCAGTATGCCAGTGTCTGTGCCACCCCTACAGACCAGTATACCAACAGTGCCATCCTTCAGGCCAGTATGCCAGCAGTGCCAGCGTCTGTGCCACCCCTACAGGCCAGTATGCCAGCAGTGTCATCCTTTAGGTCAGGATGCCAGCAGTGCCAGTGTCTGTGCCACCCCTCAGGCCAGTATCCCAGCAGTGCCAGTGTCTGTGCCACCCCTCAGGCGAGTATACCAGCAGAGCCAGTGTCTGTACCACCCCTCAAGCCAGTATCCCAGCAGTGCCAGTGTCTGTGCCACCCCTCAGGCGAGTATACCAGCAGTGCCAGTGTCTGTGCCATCCCTCAGGCCAGTATACAAGCAGTGCCATCCCTCAGGTGAGTATACCAGCAGTGCCAGTGTCTGTGCCATCCCTCAGGCGAGTATACGAGCAGTGCCTGTGTCTGTGCCATCCCTCAGGCCAGTATACCAGCAGTGCCATCCCTCAGGCGAGTATACCAGCAGTGCCAGTGTCTGTGCCATCCCTCAGGTCAGTATACCAGAAGTGCCAATGTCTGTGCCACCACTCAGGTCAGTATAGCAGCAGTGCCAGGGTCTGTGCCACCCCTCAGGTGAGTATACGAGCAGTGCCAGTGTCTGTACCACCCCTCAGGCCAGTATACCAGCAGTGCCATCCCTCAGGTCAGTATACCAGCAGTGCCAGTGTCTGTGCCACCACTCAGGTCAGTATAGCAGCAGTGCCAGGGTCTGTGCCACCCCTCAGGTGAGTATACGAGCAGTGCCAGTGTCTGTGCCACCCCTCAGGCGAGTATACGAGCAGTGGCAGTGTCTGTGCCATCCCTCAGGCCAGTATACCAGCAGTGCCATCCCTCAGGCCAGTATACCAGCAGTGCCATCCCTCAGGTCAGTATAGCAGCAGTGCCAGTGTCTGTGCCACCCCTCAGGCCAGTATCTCAGCAGTGCCAGTGTCTGTGCCACCCCTCAGGCCAGTATCCCAGCAGTGCCAGTGTCTGTGCCACCCCTCAGGCGAGTATACGAGCAGTGCCAGTGTCTGTGCCATCCCTCAGGTCAGTATACCAGAAGTGCCAGTGTCTGTGCCACCCCTCAGGCCAGTATCCCAGCAGTGCCAGTGTCTGTGCCACCCCTCAGGCGAGTATACGAGCAGTGCCAGTGTCTGTGCCATCCCTCAGGTCAGTATACCAGAAGTGCCAGTGTCTGTGCCACCCCTCAGGTCAGTATAGCAGCAGTGCCTGTGTCTGTGCCACCCCTCAGGCGAGTATACGAGCAGTGCCAGTGTCTGTGCCACCCCTCAGGCCAGTATAGGAGTAGTGCCACCCCTCAGGCCAGTATACGAGTAGTGCCACCCCTCAGGCCAGTATCCCCGCAGTGTGCATGGCAGGCTGTGCTGCTTATCTGCAGAAACTGACACTGGCTGCAGCTATTTTCGGTGAGTGCCCTTCTCCCCGCGCCCGGTACCTTTATATCTCTCCAGCACGTCCTCATAGGCCTGCAGGTATTCCTGCTCCTCCGTGCGGGGCCGCGGGGACGACGAGGCACTCGCCATATAATAAGCCATAGCTGAACTTTGCGCACCGGCTCCGTGAGCAATGTACACCCGGCCACCAGCGCAGACAATCTGAGCGGTGGGGTGGGCGGAGGCAGGGATGGGGGGCTGCTACTGGGAACGCCCAGTCTGTGCCTGGCCCCCGCCCGTACACACTGCCCAGGGTCCCAGCTGTCACAGGACGTCTCCGGGGTCTCACTGACAGTCCGGGCTGTGCATGGACTGGGCGGTGTCCGGGGATTACACAGCTCTTCTCAGAACCCCCCCTCTTTCTGTGAGCCTGATAGTACCGCCCACAGCTATAAAATGCTGCGAGATGAAACCAAGCCCCAGTCACTTGTGCTACTGGAAGCATCTTCTCAGCCGCTGTCACCTCTCAGGGGAGACGCCGCGGATGCAGTACACTCATTGCGAGGAAAGAAGCTCGTGTAATGATGCTCAGGAAGCAGCCTGGGAGCTGTCCACGGCCACGCTATATACCCCGCACAGATACCACGGCCTGTACCTGTCCACCCCACACTGGTGACACCACATGCTAAATACCCCACACTGGTCCCACAGCCTGTGAGCTGTCCACAGCCGGCCACCGTATGCTATAGACCACCCCACACTGGTGACACCACATGCTATATACCCCACACTGGTACCACAGCCTGTGAGCTGTCCACAGCCGGCCACCGTATGCTATAGACCACCCCACACTGGTGACACCACATGCTATATACGCCACACTGGTCCCACAGCCTGTGAGCTGTCCACAGCCGGCCACCGTATGATATAGACCACCCCACACTGGTGACACCACATGCTATATACCCCACACTGGTACCACAGCCTGTGAGCTGTCCACAGCCGGCCACCGTATGCTATAGACACCCCACACTGGTGACACCACATGCTATATACCACACACTGGTCCCACAGCCTGTGAGCTGTCCACAGCCGGCCACCGTATGCTATAGACACCCCACACTGGTGACACCACATGCTATATACCCCACACTGGTCCCACAGCCTGTGAGCTGTCCACAGCCGGCCACCGTATGCTATAGACCACCCCACACTGGTGACACCACATGCTAAATACCCCACACTTGGTACCACAGCCTGTGAGCTGTCCACAGCCGGCCACCGTATGCTATAGACACCCCACACTGGTGACACCACATGCTATATACCACACACTGGTCCCACAGCCTGTGAGCCGGCCACCGTATGCTATAGACACCCCACACTGGTGACACCACATGCTATATACCCCACACTGGTCCCACAGCCTGTGAGCCGTCCACAGCCGGCCACCGTATGCTATAGACCACCCCACACTGGTGACACCACATGCTAAATACCCCACACTGGTACCACAGCCTGTGAGCTGTCCACAGCCGGCCACCATATGCTATAGACCACCCCACACTGGTGACACCACATGCTATATACCACACACTGGTACCACAGCCTGTGAGCTGTCCACAGCCGGCCACCGTATGCTATAGACCACCCCACACTGGTGACACCACATGCTAAATACCCCACACTGGTACCACAGCCTGTGAGCCGTCCACAGCCGGCCACCGTATGCTATAGACCACCCCACACTGGTGACACCACATGCTAAATACCCCACACTGGTACCACAGCCTGTGAGCTGTCCACAGCCGGCCACCGTATGCTATAGACCACCCCACACTGGTGACACCACATGCTATATACCACACACTGATACCACAGCCTGTGAGCTGTCCACAGCCGGCCACCGTATGCTATAGACCACCCCACACTGGTCACACCACATGCTAAATACCCCACACTGGTACCACAGCCTGTGAGCTGTCCACAGCCGGCCACCGTATGCTATAGACCACCACACACTGGTACCACAGCCTGTGAGCCGTCCACAGCCGGCCACCGTATGTTATAGACCACCCCACACTGGTGACACCACATGCTAAATACCCCACACTGGTACCACAGCCTGTGAGCCGTCCACAGCCGGCCACCGTATGCTATAGGCCACCCCACACTGGTGACACCACATGCTAAATACCCCACACTGGTACCACAGCCTGTGAGCTGTCCACAGCCGGCCACCGTATGCTATAGACCACCCCACACTGGTGACACCACATGCTATATACCCCACACTGGTACCACAGCCTGTGAGCTGTCCACAGCCGGCCACCGTATGCTATAGACACCCCACACTGGTGACACCACATGCTATATACCACACACTGGTCCCACAGCCTGTGAGCCGGCCACCGTATGCTATAGACACCCCACACTGGTGACACCACATGCTATATACCCCACACTGGTCCCACAGCCTGTGAGCCGTCCACAGCCGGCCACCGTATGCTATAGACCACCCCACACTGGTGACACCACATGCTAAATACCCCACACTGGTACCACAGCCTGTGAGCTGTCCACAGCCAGCCACCATATGCTATAGACCACCCCACACTGGTGACACCACATGCTATATACCACACACTGGTACCACAGCCTGTGAGCTGTCCACAGCCGGCCACCGTATGCTATAGACCACCCCACACTGGTGACACCACATGCTAAATACCCCACACTGGTACCACAGCCTGTGAGCCGTCCACAGCCGGCCACCGTATGCTATAGACCACCCCACACTGGTGACACCACATGCTAAATACCCCACACTGGTACCACAGCCTGTGAGCTGTCCACAGCCGGCCACCGTATGCTATAGACCACCCCACACTGGTGACACCACATGCTATATACCACACACTGATACCACAGCCTGTGAGCTGTCCACAGCCGGCCACCGTATGCTATAGACCACCCCACACTGGTCACACCACATGCTAAATACCCCACACTGGTACCACAGCCTGTGAGCTGTCCACAGCCGGCCACCGTATGCTATAGACCACCACACACTGGTACCACAGCCTGTGAGCCGTCCACAGCCGGCCACCGTATGTTATAGACCACCCCACACTGGTGACACCACATGCTAAATACCCCACACTGGTACCACAGCCTGTGAGCCGTCCACAGCCGGCCACCGTATGCTATAGACCACCCCACACTGGTGACACCACATGCTAAATACCCCACACTGGTACCACAGCCTGTGAGCTGTCCACAGCCGGCCACCGTATGCTATAGACCACCCCACACTGGTGACACCACATGCTATATACCACACACTGGTACCACAGCCTGTGAGCTGTCCACAGCCGGCCACCGTATGCTATAGACCACCCCACACTGGTGACACCACATGCTAAATACCCCACACTGGTACCACAGCCTGTGAGCCGTCCACAGCCGGCCACCGTATGCTATAGACCACCCCACACTGGTGACACCACATGCTAAATACCCCACACTGGTACCACAGCCTGTGAGCTGTCCACAGCCGGCCACCGTATGCTATAGACCACCCCACACTGGTGACACCACATGCTAAATACCCCACACTGGTACCACAGCCTGTGAGCTGTCCACAGCCGGCCACCGTATGCTATAGCCCACCCCACACTGGTGACACCACATGCTATATACCACACACTGATACCACAGCCTGTGAGCTGTCCACAGCCGGCCACCGTATGCTATAGACCACCCCAACACTGGTGACACCACATGCTAAATACCCCACACTGGTACCACAGCCTGTGAGCTGTCCACAGCCGGCCACCGTATGCTATAGACCACCACACACTGGTACCACAGCCTGTGAGCCGTCCACAGCCGGCCACCGTATGATATAGACCACCCCACACTGGTGACACCACATGCTAAATACCCCACACTGGTACCACAGCCTGTGAGCCGTCCACAGCCGGCCACCGTATGCTATAGGCCACCCCACACTGGTGACACCACATGCTAAATACCCCACACTGGTACCACAACCTGTGAGCTGTCCACAGCCGGCCACCGTATGCTATAGACCACCCCACACTGGTACCACAGCCTGTGAGCCGTCCACAGCCGGCCACCGTATGCTATAGGCCACCCCACACTGGTGACACCACATGCTAAATACCCCACACTGGTACCACAGCCTGTGAGCCGTCCACAGCCGGCCACCGTATGCTATAGGCCACCCCACACTAGTGACACCACATGCTAAATACCCCACACTGGTACCACAGCCTGTGAGCCGTCCACAGTCGGCCACCGTATGCTATAGACCACCCCACACTGGTACCACAGCCTGTGAGCCGTCCACAGCCGGCCACCGTATGCTATAGACCACCCCACACTGGTACCACAGCCTGTGAGCTGTCCACAGCCGGCCACCGTATGCTATAGGCCACCCCACACTGGTACCACAGCCTGTGAGCTGTCCACAGCCTGCCACCATATGCTATAGACCACCCCACACTGGTGACACCACATGCTAAATACCCCACACTGGTACCACAGCCTGTGAGCTGTCCACAGCCGGCCACCGTATGCCATAGACCACCCCACACTGGTGACACCACATGCTAAATACCCCACACTGGTACCACAGCCTGTGAGCCGTCCACAGCCGGCCACCGTATGCCATAGACCACCCCACACTGGTGACACCACATGCTAAATACCCCACACTGGTACCACAGCCTGTGAGCTGTCCACAGCCGGCAACCGTATGCCATAGACCACCCCACACTGGTGACACCACATGCTAAATACCCCACACTGGTACCACAGCCTGTGAGCCGTCCACAGCCAGCCACCGTATGCTATAGACCACCCCACACTGGTGACACCACATGCTATATACCACACACTGGTACCACAGCCTGTGAGCTGTCCACAGCCGGCCACCGTATGCTATAGACCACCCCACACTGGTGACACCACATGCTATATACCACACAATGATACCACAGCCTGTGAGCTGTCCACAGCCGGCCACCGTATGCTATAGACCACCCCACACTGGTGACACCACATACTATATACCACACACTGGTACCACAGTCTGTGAGCTGTCCACAGCCGGCCACCGAATGCTATAGACCACCCCACACTGGTGACACCACATGCTAAATACCCCACACTGGTACCACAGCCTGTGAGCTGTCCACAGCCGGCCACCGTATGCTATAGACCACCCCACACTGGTGACACCACATGCTATATACCCCACACTGGTACCACAGCCTGTGAGCTGTCCACAGCCGGCCACCGTATGCTATAGACCACCCCACACTGGTGACACCACATGCTAAATACCCCACACTGGTACCACAGCCTGTGAGCTGTCCACAGCCGGCTACCATATGCTATAGACCACCCCACACTGGTGATACCACATGCTAAATATCCCACAGCCTGTGATATGTCCACGGCCACCGCATGCTATATACCCCACACTGGTGATACCACATCCTATATATCCTGCACTGGTGACACCACAAGCTACATACCCCACACTAGTACCACAGCCTGTAAGCTGTCCACAGCCGGCCACCATATGCTATATAGATCACACTGGTGATTACACATGCCATATACCCTGCACTAGCGGTGGACACCGCGTTCTAGGGCACACGGCCTCACTCATACTTTTATACGCCAGTAGCTGTAACCAGGCTACCAATACCGCTTCCATACCACTAATATTGATCACCACTTTAGTGTAGTTGTCAAACTACACATCCTACTTCTATATCATATAGTACACTGATGAAGGTCTTGAAAGACCGAAACGTTTGTTGTGACTACTGTATGTATTGCACATTAAATCCTTTCACCGCATCTACCGGAGTGTGTCAAGTTTTCAATATACCCTGCACTGACACCACATGCTATATACCCCACACTGATACCACATGCTATATGCCCTGCACTGATAGCACATGCTATATGCTCCACACTAATAGCACATGCTATATAACCCGCACTGATACCACATGCCATATACCCCGCACCGAAACCACATGCTATATACTCCGCACCGAAACCACATGCTATATACCACGCACCGACACTACATACTATATACCCCGCACTGACACCACATGCTATAAGCCCAGCACTGTTACCACACGTTATATCCCCCCGCACTGATACCACATGCTATATGCCCCACACTGATACCACATGCTATATGCCCCACACTGATACCACATGCTATATGCCCCACACTGATACCACATGCTCTATGCCTCGCATTGATACCACATGCTATATGCCCCACACTGATACCACATGCTATCTGCCCCACACTGATACCACATGCTATATACCCCACTCCGATACCACATGCCTCGCACTGATACCACATTCTATATCCCTCGCACTGATACCACATGCTGTATACTCCGCACTGATACCACATGCTATATACCCCACACCGATACCACATGCTATATACCCCACACCGATACCACATGCTATATACCCCACACCAATACCACATGCTATATGCCGCGCACTGACACCACATGCTATATACTCAGCACCGATACCACATGCTATATACCCTGCAGTGATACCACAGCCTGTGATATGTACACGGCCACCACATGCTATATTCCCCACAATGGTGATACCACACGCTATATACCCCACGCTAATACCACATTCTAGATATTTGCCAAAGATTTCACTTACTTCTTACATTACATAAGTAATATCTATTGTAAATTCTACAATAGCTCAGAAACCGGTGAATCTTCGCAGCGCACAGTGCATGTGTTGGGGAATTGAAAATCTGCAGTCACACAGAATGACTGCAGACTTTTCATTTTCGATACGACAGTTTAGTCCTCCATACAGTATTAGGGGCACCACATAGTCCTCCAGACAGTATTATGGGCACCACATAGTGCTCCATACAGAATTATGGGTACCACACAGTCCTCCATACATTATTATGGGCACTACATAGTCCTCCATACAGTATTAGTGGCACCACATAGTGCTGCATACAGTATATTGGGCACCACATAGTCCTCCAGACAGTATAATGGGCCCCATATATTGCTCCATACAGTAAAATGGGCACCATATATTGCTCCATACAGTATAATGTGCCCCGTATAATGCTCCATACAATACAGTGGGCCTCATATATTGCTCCATACAGTATTATGGGTCCCATATACAGTATTGCTCCATACAGAATAATGGGCCCCATATAATGTTCCATACAGTATAACGGCCCCATATAATGTTCCACACAATATACAAAAAAATTAAATGGCTCACAAATGCCATCCTGGTGTCACCCGAGTGCTGTCTAGTTTTTAATGTGACATCAGGCTCAGGTAACCGAATGAGAAATCATATATTTTTTAACAAAGATTAAAGGCCAATTTTCATCAGTATTGCCATCCGTGTCTCATCCATAAGTAAGTTTTTTACAACCTTATGGCATCTTTCTCTATACATCAATAGCTCAAAAAAGTACAAGACCAAATCATATTTTATGTTAATATTTAGAATGGATCTATAATAAAACATATGCCATATGGATGGTGTCAGTATATTATTTTTTTTAATGCAACCATTGAGTTTAATGGCAGAGTCTGATCCGAAAAAAGGATAACACTATTGCATACAGGGATACTAACGGTCTTGCGAACAATCCCATTGACTTGCTTTGGTCTGTGTGCTGTCCATTTAGCAGACTGACAACATATGGACGCAATATACATTCAGCTGCTTAAGCCCTAATAGCAGAAGATTGGGGGTTTTTTTGCATATGAGAAAACGGAAGATGCACTGATGGTAAAAATGGACACAGAAAACAAAAATAGCTAAACTTAAGAAGACTAACATTAACTTACAATGCCACCATAATCTGACCTCCATATATCTCGGAACTATTCTACCATTATCTTCCCACACACAATCTCTGGTCCTCCTAAGACCTCCTTCTCTACTCCATGTTCGTATGTGCTTCACGCAGTCATATTCAAGACTTCTCCAAAGTATCCCCCAACCTCAGGAATTCTGTACCCCAACATATCTGATTATCCATCACTGGTACTTTCAGAAGAAACTTGAAAACCCAATATTTCAAAGAAACTTATAGCCTGCAATAACCCACCTCATCACCACCGGAGCTGCCGCAACCCTCCGACCTACTGTCTCCTTCCCCATTACCCTGTAGACTGGAAGCCTGCAAGGTCAGGACCTACTCCTTTCTGTACCGGGCTGTCACTAATAGCTTCTTCATTGTAATCTATATTTGTATCCTGTATGTAACCACTTTTCATGTACAGCACCATGGACCCAATGGTGTTCTAAAAATAAATAATAATAATAATACATAAAAAGAGGATCCACCACACTGATGAAAAACAATCCTTTTTCTTGTAAGCCAAAAAACAAAAAGAATCCACGTCTGAATGAAGAATAAGGGACAGTTCTTAACTCTTGGAGAACCCCTTTATTAATTCTGGCTCTAGAAAACTGGCGACAACCAATATGGCCAGTATAACAACTCCTAAGCCGATTTCCAACCAAAAGTCAATCAGAAAAGTTGTCTCTGAAGCTTTTTAAAAATACCTAAAAGTAGTGGAAATCTTAAAGAATTGTCCTTTTATTATTGAAAACGTACAAACACAGAAAAGTGAATAGCGGCCGTAAAAATATACCGCACCTCTCACCAAAGAATAACGGAGTGGGAAATACAATAGCCCATTGCAGATTTGTTTCCATTTACAATTAGTCAGCCTCACCCAAGGAAATACTGGGAAGTGCAGCTATGGAAAATACCTCCCATAGGCTCACATCCATCCTCCCAAACAGAGGGGCGCTCCATGCCAAGCAGCACAGGTGCACTGCCACAAATGACAAGAGAAGCCCCTCATATATTATTAATAGCACATGGCTGCATTCCCTATTCTACAGTCTGACAGTGGGACACAGTGCAAAGAGAAACCAAGCAGGAAAAGTTAGAAGCGTAATGGATGAATCCGTACAGTAGCACCCACCAGCTGTAATCATATTCCTACATAACATTTGTGTTAAGCTCCAGCAGCAAGTAAAAAATCGTCATTTAACTCCATCAAGGGGGTTTCCAGTAATTATTTTTTGACTCCCCAGGCTTGCCAAGGTAAAAATAACAACCAGCTACTGTGCCGCAGTCACAGCACTATGAATGCAATCTTGTCTCCCAGCGCCAAACCATTTACAGCCCATGACGTCAAGGGGTTATAAGTGTTGGAACCCATTAACACAGTGTGATTGGTCCCCTGACCAGGTGAGCGGTTGCCTGTGTTGTAAGGTTACTGCAATTACATGAGGTGATTCAACAATAATAAGCACCAAGTAATAATAAACAAAATGTAGAAAATGGTCCGACATCTGTCAGACATGTACGGCTTCTTCTACACCCTAAATGCCTAAACTCGGAATACCCCTTTAATCTAAAACAGGTTCACACAGTGCTATAATATGTCTTTTTTTTTAAATTCTTTCCTTAAGAATCCTGGCTTTGTCTAAAAAATGTATTAAAAACTAAATTATACATATCAAAGAAATCCAATAATTAGAACACCAACTTCCAAAACAATATAATATACCAAATCCTACCAAAAATCATGCAGGAAAAGAGGGGCACTGGTCAATAAATGAAATATAAAATCAACAGTTTATTGAACAAACGTTAAAATAAGACAAGGAAATCTCCATAAACTCGCCAGGGTCAGATAATTACACCAGAACAAAGGGAAACAACGTAATGTTATCCCCCCAAAAACTAATTATATTCACGAAGATAACACAGGTCAACGAAAAAAATTTTTTTTTCTGGTGTCCAAAATATTTTAATGAATTTGGGGTATTTTTGGGGTGCTGATTCTGAATATGTCATCAGTTTTGCCAGATTGGCTCAAGTTTTTGAGATTTTTGGTATCTTATTTATAGCACTTGTTGGTAAATGCGACGCATCATCTCATTAATTTCTTTGGATTAGTACTTGAACTGAGCAGTTCTCAATATAGTTTTGTGTTAATTAGTGTTCTAAAAGTTTGTTCATAGCTTGATTTTTGCACTAACTTTATGTTGTTGTCTGTTTTCCAGTGAAAAGCATGAACTCATCATGAAGAAGTTGTCTTAACGATCCAGACTCATTCTGTTACATTTGTGGTGAATATACACTGCCAAAACATAGAAGAAACATAACACACTTCGTAAAAAAAGTGTATTTTGCCTATTTTGGGGTTATGCTTGGGGACCAAGACAAGTTTTGGGCACCACACATAGTGTGCAAAGCATGTATCGAATTATTACGAAAATGGAGCAAAGGACAAAGAAAAAGCTTCAAATTTGGTGTTCCAATGGTGTGGAGAGAGCCAAAAAATCATCATGATGACTGTTATTTATGGTAAACACAGGTACAGGCACATCTTCACAATGAGGGACAGGCCTTCTTGCAGATTCCATGTTACTCCCATTTTCGTTTCTTATGCTTATTGAATCCTTGCACTTGCACTGCACAGAAATAACAGTCATCATGATGATTTTTTGGCTCTCTCCACACCATTGGAACACCAAATTTGAAGCTTTTTCTTTGTCCTTTGCTCCATTTTCGTAATAATTCGATACATGCTTTGCACACTATGTGTGGTGCCCAAAACTTGTCTTGGTCCCCAAGCATAACCCCAAAATAGGCAAAATACACTTTTTTTACGAAGTGTGTTATGTTTCTTCTATGTTTTGGCAGTGTATATTCACCACAAATGTAACAGAATGAGTCTGGATCGTTAAGACAACTTCTTCATGATGAGTTCATGCTTTTCACTGGAAAACAGACAACAACATAAAGTTAGTGCAAAAATCAAGCTATGAACAAACTTTTAGAACACTAATTAACACAAAACTATATTGAGAACTGCTCAGTTCAAGTACTAATCCAAAGAAATTAATGAGATGATGCGTCGCATTTACCAACAAGTGCTATAAATAAGATACCAAAAATCTCAAAAACTTGAGCCAATCTGGCAAAACTGATGACATATTCAGAATCAGCACCCCAAAAATACCCTAAATTCGATGAAATATCTTTGGCACCAAAAATGCTGTTGACCAGTGTATAATTTATAGTATAATAAAGTGCTTAGTGCCAAAAACCAAGATTGCTGACAAATAGTACATACAAATATAATCAGTGCAATGTTGTACATAAAAAGTGCCAAGTGCCAGTAAATCAGTAGTTATTGGAGGATAATATATAGTAATTTGATCAGTTCACAATTAGATTATCCCAAAACTAACTATAATGACACACACGGCCAAAATGAACAATTGCATAATACTGACATAGCTTCAAAGACTTACATGAATATAGCTGCTGGTGCTTATATCCCCCAGCTACCCCAACAGCGCCGTTTCGCCGTATTGGCTTCCTCAATAGGGGGCAACATGTGTGTGCTGTGTAAGCACTCATCTATAAATATCCCTACAATCAGCTGTTCCAAATATCGGCGTCTCCGGTATGTCATTGCACATGCACAGCTCTCTGAACTTCCTCTCATGCAAAAAAAGTGACTTCCCATTCACCGCTCCTGGAACGCAAGCGTGGAACACTCTACGTCACCATGTTGAGCAGGACGGAAAGTCCAGGGGTTGTCCTGAGCCGCGCTGAGATATAACAGAAGTCCTCAGAACTAAAACCCTGATGAAGGAAGTGCTCCGAAACGCGGGTCAGGGTGCGCGTTAAAGGACGTGGTGACCCTTAAAGGTATATGACCCATTTAATTCTATTCCTCTTTCATTGCACCGCACTTTATATGGCAGTAATTGTGCCTCCATTTAATTGGTTTTCATTGTATGGGGTATTAATGTAACATCCTATGGTTGTTTTTTCACATGCACTCTGCACTTTACATTTCAGCATTTGTGTAGTTCATTACTGGCTTATTTCCCATTTGTTGAGACACTATTGTGGTTCTCTTGTTGCGTTTGCACATGCACTTTTTTGATCACCATATATTGTGGATTCTTTCTTTGCACCAAAATTATTTTATATAATTTTTTTTTATGTTTTTTCATTTTTTTTCTAATGTATGAGGCATATACATCAAATATAGTATATATAATTGGGTCTATTTTTTATTGACTTACAATTTTGTAAGTTGTCCCCAAACGTGCACATTGTTCTTAAATTGTTTTTTTTTTTTATGTATATTACCACCTATATAATAAAGATTATTTATCAATTATATCCTGTTTGGTTTTTCCTGGTCAATTGGTCCTTCGGTTGCTTGGTTAATGTCTGTAAAGCGCTGTGGAATATGGTGCTACTGTTGTGCTCAAAAGTTTACATACCCTGGCAGAATTTTTGCTTTCTTGGCCTTTTTTCAGAGATTATGAATGATATAACACCAAAACTTTTCCTCTACTCATGGTTAATGGTTGGGTGAAGCCATTTATTGTCAAATTACTATATTTTCTCTTTTTAAATCATAATGACAACCCAAAATATCCAAATGACCCTGATCAAAAGTTCACATACCCTGGTGATTTTGGCCTGATAACATGCTCAGAAGTAGACACAAATGGGTTTGAATGGCTACAAAAGGTAACATCCACACCTGTAACCTGTTTGCTTGTAATCAGTGTGTGTGCATAAAAGATGAGTAAGTTTCTTAGATCCAGAAAGACTCTTGCATCTTTCATCCAGCCACTGATGTTTCTGGATTGTGAGTCTTGGGGAAAGCAAAAGAATTGTCAACGGATATACGGGAAAAGATAGTTGAACTGTATAAAACAGGAAAGGGATACAAAAAGATATCCATGGAATTGATAATGCCAGTCAGCAGCATTCAAACTGTGATTAACAAATGGAAAAGGGCTCTGTAAAAACAAAACCACGGTCAGGTAGACCAACAAAAAATTCGTCCACAACTGCTAGGAAAATTATTTGGGATGCAAATAAAAACCCACCAATAACATCAGCTGAAATACTGGACTCTCTCAAAACTAGCGATGTGGCTAGATGCACAATAAGGAGACATTTGAAGAAAAATGGGTTGTATGGTTGAGTCGCCAGCAGAATACCATTACTGTACAAATACCGCAAAGTATTTCGCCTACAATATGCAAAACAGAAAAAAAAGCCTCAAAAGTTCTGGAACAAGGTAATTTGGAGTGAGACCAAAATTGATCTTTTTGGCCACAACTATAAACATTTGATTTGTAGAGAGGTCAACAAGGCCTATGATGAAAGGAACACCATTCCTACTGTAAAGCATGGGGATGATGTTTTGGGGATGTGTGAGCTACAAAGTCACAGGAAACTTGGTGAAAGTTGAGGGAAAGATGAATGCAGCAGCAGCACGTTATCAGCAAATACTGGAGGCAAATTTAAAATCATGAGCCCGGAAGCTGCGCATGGGACATACTTGGATGTTACATGACAACGATCCAAAACACAAGGCCAAGTCGACCTGTCATTGGCTACAGCAGAACAAAGTGAAGGTTCTGGAGTGGCCATCTCAGTCTCCTGACCTCAATATCATTGAGCCACTCTAGAAAGATCTCAAGTGCGCAGTTCATGTTAGACAGCCCAGGAATTTACAGGAACTGCACCAACATGAAGTATACAATTTCACAATACAGACCTGTCAGGAGAGCTGAGCTATTCCTTTTACCACTAAATTACTTTCACCCACCAGGAACACGAGAGTACTATCAGTCTTTAAAAATACGGCATGTCAAGTATGCAGGAAGCTGGTACAGTCTGTTAAAGCAGCGGAATTTTTCCACCATTGTGATGGGCATCAAATCACTTAGAAGCTCCCCTGATAAATGGGACGTAGACAGGTTTCTTTTCTCTGAATTCCCACTTGTTCTTTTATTTTTATATATCATAATAAAATCACAAATTAATTTTTCAGCACTTTTAAAATGTAACAATATTTTTTCAATTTCTTGTAAAATGATCATAAGAAGAAATTATTTATTGGTGGTGTGTAGTAGGGTTCACTACCTGTCCTCTGTTTCTGAGGTGGAGGGAAAAAGAAGACAAAGGTATTAAAAAAATTGCATTGAGGCCAGAGAACTTATTATATCTGTCTTGAACACTCAGTGCCAGAAAATAAGAACTGTGTCGAGAATCCTGTCACGTAAAAATGAGCTACTACATTCAGAAATCTACTGGAAATGAGTCCATCTACGATTCCAAGCTAATGATTAGTAATGTCTTGGCAGGACCGGCTGCAGCCACTCTTATTGGCATCTCCACCTACTCTCAGAAATCCATCCCTTCTTTGTTTGCTCTTCATTTTAGTCTGTTTCTTAGGTGAATAACAACTAACGGAGCTATATTTTCACATTAGTACGTGACTAGGCAAATTTACCATTCAGGAGTCCAGGACAATTGAATGACAATCCTCTTAAGAGCTGTAATAGCTGCGGCCGGTGGAGTCCTCCCTAGAGTAGGCATATTTGTTTAGTTAGCTTGATTTTCAGATTGATCCAAAGACTGAAACATAATGATAAAATACCCTACAGTACATAAGTAAGTAGCATATTTGCCAGTGTGAACGAGCGCTTACATGCTGCATGCTCATCAGTTTATATCCAAGTTCATACCTTTTGTTTGTTTTCAATGTGCACCTTTTTGGCACATTTTATTCCAAAATATTGTCTCTTTTCCTGTGTGACACGTCTACAAACAATTTTCCATTAGAAAAAAATTAAAGCCATTTGTGCCATGGTCAGGATTTAGACATATTTATTAAATGTCACATCTTTAAATCTCAAGATTGCACATCAGATAGAAGTCGCAACTGTACTCCGCAAATAAAGCCCCTCCACAAACTGAATAAAGCCCCCCATACACACTCAATAGAGGTGGGCAGAACAATGGCAGGGCTGATACTTTGGCCGGCAGGTATCTTGCCCAATTCTCCCGTACACAGGACCTCTTGCTTTGCCGGTCACGTCTGTGTTCTCTATGAGAGAGCCGCCGTTGGACATGTCTGGTGGAGGCTTATCTATTAGAGAATATAAGGACAGGCAGTCCGAAACAAGACGAATTCTTATACTCCAAAACACTATCAGCCGAACCACTATTGGACTATCAGCAGAACCATCTATATAGGGAAGTTGGGGTGCTGCGAGTCTAATAAGTGATGTCGTTTTAACCAGTTATGGACAGTGATGTATATTCTGACAGATTTGCCTAAGAAGGGAACCTGGAGTCACAAATGTGCCAGATCTTTGGTCAGCAGGGAACTTTAGCTTCAACTTAGAATTTGGCTGAAATGATGCTACTGTTGATATAATTTATGTCGCTGAATTCTATCTTAAAAAAAAAAAATGGCAGGGAGAATCTTCTTAGTCACCATTTATACACAGAGCATGGCTAAAGACAGAAATTTATTTTCTTATGCTAGATTCAATCTTTTGAGTTTCATGGTCTGTGTGTGGACTGCAGTTTCCAGACCTGCCGTAGACCTGACAGCTTCATAGACATAACGTATATAATTTTTAGTAAAGTTGAGCAAATAGGCTCACGGGACCTAGGTCCAGTAGTCACATTGGCTAATCTGTGGATGCTGGAGCAGAGCCCTGTGAACTTCCTCCAACCTGACGATGCCTTTTTAAATAGCAGGCCTGGAGCAAATGCATGTATGACGTTGCTCAAGGCCTAGATGCTAAGGATGCTGGTAGGTAGATACTGGTCACTATGGAGCAAGTACATAAAGTGCAGCACAGATTCATCTCATCTACAACTCCCCAGCACTGCCTCATTACTGAGCAGGTACATAAAGTGCAGTATAGATTCAACTCATCTATGACCCCACAGCACTGGTCACTACTGAGCATGTGCATAAAGTGCAGCACAGATTCATCTCACCTACAACCCCACAGCACTGCCTCACTACTGAGCATGTACATAAAGTGCAGCACAGATTCATCTCAACTACAACCCCACAGCACTGCCTCATTACTGAGCATGTACATAAAGTGCAGCACAGATTCATCTCACCTACAACCCCACAGCACTGCCTCACTACTGAGAATGTACAAAAAGTGCAGCACAGATTCATCTCAGCTACAACTCCACAACACTACCTCACTACTGAGCATGTACATAAAGTGCAGCACAGATTAATCTCAGCTACAACTCCACAACACTACCTCACTACTGAGCATGTACATAAAGTGCAGCACAGATTCATCTCAACTACAACTCCCCAGCACTGCCTCACTTCTGAGCATGTACATAAAGTGCAGCACAGATTCATCTTACCTACAACCCCACAGCACTGCCTCATTACTGAGCATGTACATAAAGTGCAGCACAGATTCAACTCACCTACAACCCCACAGCACTGCCACACTACTGAGCATGTACAAAAAGTGCAGCACAGAATCATCTCAACTACAACTCCACAGCCCTGCCTCATTACTGAGCATGTACATAAAGTGCATCACAGATTCAGCTCATCTAAACTCCACAACACTGCCTCACTACTGAGCATGTACATAAAGTGCAGTATAGATTCATCTCACCTATAACTCCACAGCTCTGCCTCACTACTGAGCATGTACATAAAGTGCAGCACAAATTCATCTCAACTACAACCCCACAGCACTGCCTCACTACTGAGCATGTACATAAAGTGCAGCACAGATTCATCTCACCTACAACCCCACAGCACTGCCTCATTACTGAGCATGTACATAAAGTCCAGCACAGATTCATCTCACCTACAACCCAACAGCACTGCCTCACTACTGAGCATGTACATAAAGTGCAGCACAGATTCATCTCATCTACAACTCCCCAGCACTGCCTCACTGCTGAGCATGTACATAAAGTGCAACACAGATTCATCTCATCTACAACTCCACAGCACTGCCTCACTACTGAGCATGTACATAAAGTACAGCATAGATTCATCTCACCTACAACTCCACAGCACTGCCTCACTACAGAGCATGTACATAAAGTGCAGCACAGGTTCATCTCACCTACAACCCCACAGCACTGCCTCACTACTGAGCATGTACATAAGGTGCAGTATAGATTCATCTCACATATAACTCCACAGCACTGCCTCACTACTGAGCATGTACATAAAGTGCAGCACAGATTCATCTCATCTACAACTCCCCAGCACTGCCTCATTACTGAGCATGTACATAAAGTGCAGCACAGATTCATCTCATCTACAACTCCCCAGCACTGCCCCATTACTGAGCATGTACATAAAGTGCAGCACAGATTCATCTCACCTACAACCCCACAGCACTGCCTCACTACTGAGCATGTACATAAAGTGCAACACAGATTCACCTCATCTACAACTCCACAGAACTGCCTCACTACTGAGCATGTACATAAAGTGCAGCATAGATTCATCTCACCTACAACTCCCCAGCACTGCCTCACTACTGAGCATGTACATAAAGTGCAACACAGATTCATCTCATCTACAACTCCACAGAACTGCCTCACTACTGAGCATGTACATAAAGTGCAGTAGAGATTCATCTCACATATAACTCCACAGCACTGCCTCACTATTGAGCATGTACATAAAGTGCAGCACAGATTCATCTCATCTACAACTCCCCAGCACTGCCTCACTACTGAGCATGAACATAAAGTGCAGTATAGATTCATCTCACCTATAACTCCACAGCACTGCCTCACTACTGAGCATGTACATAAAGTGCAGCACAGATTCATCTCATCTACAACTCCACAGCACTGCCTCACTACTGAGCATGTACATAAAGTGCAGCACAGATTCATCTCACCTACAACTCCACAGAACTGGTCACTACTGAGCATGTACATAAAGTGCAGTATAGATTCATCTCACCTATAACTCCACAGCACTGCCTAAATACTGAGCATGTACATAAAGTGCAGCATAGATTCATCTCACCTACAACTCCACAGCACTGCCCCACTACTGAGCATGTACATAAAGTGCAGCACAGATTCATCTCACCTACAACTCCACAGCACTGCCTCACTACTGAGCATGTACATAAAGTGCAGCACAGAGTCATCTCAACTAAGAGTCGAGATCCTTAGATCAGGAACAGATCAGACATTTATAGGACATTTCAGAACTCCCAAATTCTTATGAAAACATTTACAGCACATCCTGCATTGTACTACTGTACCCAATATATTATATATTTTAGGAATATGAGGAGGTCCATTTTATACCAACTCCACCAAAATGGACACTGACTCCACAGCCCTGTTTACAAGGCTCTGATCCAGCAGCCACGGATTACTATTGTGGCAGCTGGACAGGGGTAACACCAATCTTTTGGTTCAATTAAAGCTGTTAGTGAAATTCAGACATATAAAGTCAGCCTTAAAAATTAGAAGACACTTATAGTAGGTCAGGCCAGGCCTACAGCTTGTGCCTTTTTTCCTTTTCTGAACATGGTGGTAGAAACAAGTTATGGCGTTGGGCCACATTAAAGAATTCACCAAATGTGCAAAAGTATAAGGATGTCTAAACAGAACATCAATATGTGCGAGCTGAACATTTTATTCCAACTCCCAGAGCTGTTCTCCCTCTGCTGTACTGGCATTGATCTTGACCAGTAAGTCCTGGCTTGCAGTAATTATTGTACTCTATTTCAAAAGTGATTCATGGGTCTGAGGTCTCCTCCTTTGTTCACAGAATATGACTTTTTAATCACACCATCAAAGTATGATTCCAGGATGCAATTATTAAATGTTTTGCAACATTCTTATTGAAGATTAGAAAAGTTAGGGTTAAATGTGATGTGTCAATTGAAACCCAACCCATGAAACTCATGATGAAGAGCTTTTTATGCTGACATTGCTTCCAATTCAGAACCTGATGTGAGCGCTTCACCAAGGAGATATTATATGCTGTAGGCTTCAGCACAGGCCAGCTCCATTCTGTGAGCTCCATGCAGCTGTAAGGTTAAGTTCCTATGTTGAGGTCTTGGTGAGTTTTTGACGATGCTTCAAAAATGCAGCGTCTTACAGTTCCAACATAGTGGATGGGATTTATAGAAATCTCGTGCCCACTGTGCTTTTTCTACGAAGCATAACCAGATCTTCAGGGCGTGTTTGGAATACACAATATGTGAATTTCTATTATGCCAGATCTCACACTTTGCACTGATGAGGGGCACTACCCTGAAACAGTGTCTGCAAATTGAGATTCTGGTTTGGCTTTTATCCTAAGTCATATTGCAAGGCTCATTAAAGGGTCGACATTGACTTTTAGGGTATGCTTCCACGGTCAGGAAACGCTGCGGGTTTGACGTTGCATACAGCTACAGCGTCAAACCCGCAGCATCCAGATGTTACAGCATAGTGAAGGAGATTTCATGAAATCCCGTCTCCACTATGCGTTAAAAGACGCAGGAGGCAGATCTGCTTAAACGAACATGCGGCGCATCTTTCCACACCACAGCATGTCTGTTTACGATGCGGCGACGCTCCATCGCCGCAGTGTAAATTTCCGATAGATAATCATTAGATGCGGTAAAACCGCATCTAATAGTTAGTCACATGCGTAGTAACTGTGTAAACGCAGCTTACTACGCATGTCTACTAATTTACATAGAGTCTTACCTGCCCCCCAGCCGGAAGTTTGTGTCAACCGCAGTTCTCGCGATAACTTAGCTTATCGCGAGAACTGCCGTGCACGTGACCGGGGGTTATCTCCGGCAACACTAGGCTAGTTCTCATGGTCAGCTGACCATGAGAGCTAGAGTGTAGGTGATCGCCGGAGACATCTCCGGTGGTCATCTACAAGCTCTGCTATATCTGGATGTCATGCATCCAGATGTAGCAGAGCTGGACTCATTGTGGGACACTCGTATAATGGACTAAGTCAGATAGGGAGTATTTGTGTTTGTTTTTATTTCTAGGAGATCGAGGACTTCGGGGAATTTAGAGTATAATAAAATGGCAAAACTGTGTGGTGTTTTATTTCATTTCAATACTTTTTTCTGGCTGTGTCTTTTTTTTTTAACCCTTTCATACTATAGGATTAGTAATGGATAGGTGTCTTACTGACACCTCTCTATTATTAACCTGGCTTGATGTCACCTTACAATCAAAGGTGACATTAACCCCTTATTACCCCATATGCCACCGCTACATGGCAGTGGGAAGAGAGAGGCTAAGCGCCAGAATTGGCGCATCTTACAGATGCGCCATTTCTGGGGCGGCTGGAGGCTGGTGTTTGTAGCCGGGCAGGGGCAATATCCATGGCCCCTTTCTAGGCTATGAATATCAGCCCGCAGCTTTCTGCGTAGCCTTTGTGGCTATTAATTATAGGGGGACCCCACATCATTTTTTTGGGGGCCCCCCTATTTTAATAGCCAATAAAGGCTACGCAGACAGCTGCGGGCTGATATTCATAGCCTGGGAAGATCCATGGGTATTACCCGATTCCCAGGCTACAAACACCAGCCCCCAGTAGCCAGCTTTCCCACTCTGGACTTGAAAATTGCGCGGGAGCCCACGCAATTTTTTTTCCATTTTTCTTTTTAATTACATTGCATTTAAGGCCGGGGTCACACTTGCGAGAAACTCGCACGAGTCTCGCATGTCAATACCCGGCACTGCCGCCGGCACTCGGACAGAATCGTGCAACTGCATGTATTCCTATGCAGTTGCACGCTCCGGTCCGAGCGCCTGCGGCAATGCCGGGTATTGAGGTGCGAGACTCGTGGGAGTTTCTCGTAAAGTGTGACCCCGGCCTAACACAGAATTTTTTCTATCTATAGATATATCTATGTATCTATAGATATATGTATCTATCTATCTATCTCATTCCATCTATCTATCATCTATCTATCTCATATCTATCTATCTAACTATCTATCGATAGATAAATATGGGATAGATACATAGCTAGATAGATAGATGGAATGAGATAGACAGATCTACAGATAGATAGATCTATAGAGATAGATCTATAGATCCATCTACCTATCCCTATCTATCTATCTATCTATGTTAAAGAGGAGGTTGGACAGAAATGACATCACAAATCTTTTTTTTTGTTAAATAATATATCTTTATTTAGGCTACAAAAAAAGGGCATACAAATCCGCATGAAAAAGATCGCATCAAAAACACATGTAAAAATGTAGGTGATCTGACAGTGACCTCAGGTGCAGATTAGGTGCAGATTTGGTGCAGATTTTACCTGCGTCAAATCCTGATGCAATCCTGACCGTGGAAACATACCCTTAGGATTGCTACTTCCAGGTGGCACTAGAGTTCTAGTCCTCTTCCTCGCTGAAGAGACAATTTGCATATTATGAGTACGCTGATTTTTATTTGCGGATTTTCCCCATAGAATTGCATTAGATGCGGAAGATTATATGCGTTTTTAGTGCTTTTCTACAGTGGAAACGTACTAAAAACACATGCCCTCTAGACATCTGTCGGTATCAATAGTTTTGCCAAAGCCAAATGTCAGGAAGAATCAAAATGAAAGTGGCTTTATTTAAAACATGACATACCAAAATGAGACAACAACTGCAAGATCAAAAACAAGATAAAAATGCATGTAACCTTATGTTCCTATTAGGTGTGAACGCCACAATGACACACAGGCAGTTCTAGCAGAACAACCAGGGGTGGGATTCAGCGGGTTCTCCCCGGTTCGGTGGAACCGGTTGTTAAAAAAGCAGCTGGTTGCCCGAACCGGGGAGATCCAGAGCCGCGATACGGTCCTCTGATGTTGCTGGCGGCGCTGCCTGCAGGCAAGGAGCTGAGGAGGACTCCTGCTCTGCTTCCTGACGGATACCGCGCACGCATTGATACTTGACGTGCTGCTCTCTGCCTGCTGACTACTGGACAGAGCAGCACAGCACACCCCGGCGGCCCCCGCTGCCCGTGCACTGATTCCTGCGGCGAGGTGCGGCTATAATTGGCGGGTAACTAGACTCTGGAGCTCGCTGGACTGGACTCAGGAGTTACCCGCCGCTGCGGCTGCCCAGTGAGCTGAGTGCCAGAGCCTGGACAGGAGGACACTAGTCTGTGTGTGGTGACCGTGGCCCGCCGCCCGCCTCACCGCGGGATTATTTAATTCAGTCTTCAGTTCAACTTCAGCCTGTGGTACACACAGGCCAACACCAGGTCAGTTGTATATGTGCAGTGCTGCTGCTTATTGGGGACCTGTGCTGTGCAGTGCTGCCTATTAGGGACCTGTGTGCCTGCCTATTGGGGGCCTGTGCTGTGCTGCCTACTAGGGACCTGTGCCTGCCTAATGGGGACCTGTGCTGCCTATTGGGGACCTGTACTGCCTATTAGGTGTTAGGGTCGGCGGAAAGCACCAGATATAAATAATAGGGGGTGCGTTCGCCGCCCGGGGTCCACCGTGCGGTAGGTGACAAGACCGCTGCTGAGTAATGGCGAATGCACCAAAAGGTGAAGTACTGCGCTCGGGTTAACGTCACCCGAACGCTAAGAGCGGCTCTGTTCACACACAGAGTCGCAACACAAAAGACTTATGAGGACGCTGGCCCTGTTCACTTCACAGGCTAACCAGCGAGTGACGTTGCAAACGCAGACGCCAAGGACGCTGCTACTGCAGCGCGGCAATTACTATGGCCGCTGAACGACGGCGCCGGAATGACCGAGCACCGTCGGACGCTAGTGTGGAGTGCAGGAGGCACAGTGGCGTGTAGCTTGCCACAATCTGGAGCTGACTACCCAACAATCTGTCTCCATTCATAATAACCGAGGGAAGGGGTTTCAAATAAGTCAGCCACCAGTCCATGCATCCATCACCATACACACACAGCATAATATGCTACACTAGCGCATGGCCGAGCCGCCATGCGGGCTTTTTATAGCCATGCGCTTCCGGGACCTTCCAGTACTATAGGAAGGACCAATCAGATCCGACATAGGACCTGCACATGTGACCCCTGCTCTCCACTGAGAAGACAAGTTGCGGGCATGCCCAGTAGCACGGCACGAGGACTTAGCCTCCGGAGCAGTTCCCTGCAAAGCAGGTTGCGCCACCATTGCTGCACCAGAGGTGGCAGCAACATCCAGGCTCACAGAACAAGTCTGAGGGAAATGCCTGGTTCGCCGAGAATGCTGAGCAGGAGTCTGAGCGGTCGGAGGAGAATGGGAGACCGCAGGATGTCTGGCTCTGGATTCCCGCTGTGCAGTGCCAGGAATCCGACTCCTAACATTACCCACCCCCCCAGGGCCCCCTCCCCCCTGAGCACCACTGCGCTCAAAAGCCGCGATCAGGAGCGGTGCGTGAATGTTTTCCACCGGCTCCCAGGTCCGAGCCTCGGGACCATGACCCTTCCAGTCCACCAAATAAAATTTTTTTGCCACGGACAAACCTGCGCCCCACGATGGCGTTAACCTCAAACTCGTCAGACGGTAAGTCTGATGATCCGGCAGATGGCTCGGAAAACCGGGCCATGTGAACTGGTTTGAGGAGGGACACATGGAACACGTCCGAGATGGCCAAATGTGGAGGAAGAGCCAGGCGGTAGACCACCGAGCTAAGTCGCTCAAGGACCTTGAATGGTCCAATGTATCGTGGCGCGAACTTGGGCGACTCAACCCGCAGTTTAATGTTTCGGGTGGAGAGCCATACCATGTCGCCAGGGGAGAAGCTTGGAGCCGGACGCCGGTGTGCGTCAGCGGAGATCCTCATTCTCTCCTTGGAAGCTCTGATAGCATCCTGGGTGCGATCCCAAATGTCACGTGCCTCCACCCCCCAGCCTGCCACCCTGGAGTCGGTGGAAGACACGGGCATGGGCACAGGGACGTGCGGATGCTGACCGTAATTTAGGAGGAATGGGGTTTGACCGGTGGAGTCGGCCACAGCATTGTTCAATGCGAACTCTGCCCACGGCAGCAAGGATGCCCAGTCGTCCTGTCTGGCTGAGACAAAATGTCGAAGATATGTTATCAGGGTCTGATTGGCTCTCTCTACCAACCCATTCGTCTCGGGATGATAGGCCGAGGAGAGATTCAGCTCAATGCTGAGTAGAGAACAGAGCTCTCTCCAAAAACGGGACGCAAACTGAGGGCCACGGTCACTGACAATCTTGTCCGGCATGCCGTGCAGGCGGAAAACATGCTTGATGAACAAGACTGCCAGGCCCCGCGCTGAAGGTAACCGGGAGAGAGGTACCAAGTGCACCATCTTAGAGAAATGGTCGGTGACAACCCAAATGACCGTGCTGCCGCTGGACTTGGGTAGCCCCACCACAAAGTCCATACCGACCATCTCCCAGGGCCTGTCTGCTATCGGCAGAGGAAAAAGAAGCCCAGCGGGCCGCTGCCGAGAGGACCTATTCCGGGCGCAAGAGACGCACGCCTCAATATAGTCCTTGACGTCACGGGCCATATGTGGCCACCAGTACGTTCTCGCCAAAAGCTCAGAGGTCCGTTTTGTCCCAAAATGTCCACCCACTCTGGACGAATGGGCCCAAGAGAGGACCTCCGGTCGCAGACGGGCAGGGACAAATGTCTTGCCCGGAGGTACTGACTCAAGGGCAACCGGAGCCACAGTCCTCAGGCTCTCAGATGGGACGATCAGCCGAGGCTCCTCCTCCTCTTCCTCCGACGAAACCACGGAGCGGGAGAGAGCATCGGCCCGGACGTTCTTCTCCCCGGAGAGAAAGTGGAGGGTGAAATGGAACCGGGAAAAGAACAAAGACCATCTGGCCTGGCGAGAGTTTAGCCGCTGGGCTGTTTGTAAATATACCAAGTTTTTGTGGTCGGTGAACACCTGGAAAGGGTGGCGAGCCCCCTCCAGGAGGTGTCTCCACTCCGAGAAGGCCAACTTCATCGCTAGCAACTCCCTGTCCCCGATGGCATAATTCCTCTCCGCCGGTGTGAAGGTCTAGGAGAAAAAGAAGCATGGATGCTTCCGACCTTGCGTGTCCTTCTGGAACAGGACTGCTCCAGCACCGACGGAAGAGGCATCCACTTCCAGAATGAAGGGCTTGTCTACATCGGGGCGATGTAGAATGGGAGCACTAGCGAAATGGGACTTAATGGTGGAGAAGGCCTTGGAGACCGGTTCCGACCACAACTTGGGATTTGCACCCCTCTTGGTGAGGGCTACCAAGGGTGCTACCAAAGTCGAGAAGTGGGGAATGAATTGGCGATAATAGTTTATGAACCCCATAAAGCGCTGCACCGCTTTGAGAGAATGAGGTTCCTGCCAATCCATCACCGCCTGTAGCTTGGCAGGATCCATGGCCAATCCCTGGGCGGAGATGATATAGCCCAGGAAAGGCAAGGACTCCTGCTCAAACACACACTTCTCCAACTTGGCATAGAGGGAGTTCGCCCGCAGGCGATCGAAGACTTTGCAAACCTCTCTCCGGTGGGAGTCAATATCTGGAGAGTAGATGAGAATATCATCCAGATAGACTACAACCGAGGTGGTAAGCATATCCCGGAAGATATCGTTTACAAAGTCTTGGAAGACGGCCGGGGCATTGCAGAGGCCGAAGGGCATCACCAGGTATTCATAGTGCCCGTCTCTGGTGTTAAATGCCGTCTTCCATTTATCCCCATCACGGTTGGGAATCAGGTTGTAAGCCCCCCGCAGATCAAGTTTGGTAAATACCCTCGCTCCTCGTAGCCTATCAAACAGTTCTGATATCAGGGGCAGTGGATACTTGTTCTTAACGGTGATGGCGTTAAGACCCCTGTAATCAATGCAAGGACGTAGTTCCCCACTCTTCTTCTGGACGAAGAAGAATCCCGCCCCCGCTGGTGACACTGACTTCCTAATGAATCCTCTTGCCAGATTCTCCCTGATATATTGAGACATGACCTCAGTCTCTGGGAGAGATAGGGGATAGACTCAACCCCGGGGTGGCTCAGCACCAGGCAAGAGGTCAATAGGACAGTCATAGGGGCAATGCGGTGGAAGGGTCTCCGCCGCCTTTTTGGAGAACACGTCTGCATACTGTCGATAGTGTTTGGGGAGCGAGGAGAGATCAGCGGGAACCTCAGTGGAGGCAACCTGAACGCACTCCCTCAGACATCTACCCTCACATGATTTACTCCACCCAATAATCCTCCCTGAGGACCACTCTATATGGGGGGAGTGATACCGCAGCCAGGGAACCCCTAGAAGTACTTGGTCAATACCCTCGGGCATGACGAGGAGGGATATCATCTCCTGATGAGACGGGGCCGCTGACAGTACTAAGGGAATGGTCTGGTGAGTTATCTGTGATGGTAGGGTAGTGCCGTTCACCACTCTGACGGTGACTGGTGTAGACATCATAACCAGGGGTATAGCGTGCCGTTGGGCGAAGGCTGACGACATAAAATTGCCCTATGTCCCGGAATCCACGCAAACCTCCACCGCCAGAGTGGAAGAATCAAACCCAAGAGTCCCCTTAAAGGACAGCTTGGAGGAAAACGTCGCTGACTCTAGTGCGCCGCCTCCTACGGCCACTAGGCGCGAGCGTTCTCCCTGCTGCTGTGGGCACCGGTTGGCACGGTGACCGGACTGCCGACAAATATGACTGCTCACAGGAGCTCGAGCGGACCGGAGCCTAGATCCCTCACGGGAAGCCCCCTGACGCTCGGACGCCCGATCGGAAGATTCCAGAGGTTTAGAAAAACAAGGTGCCAACCTAAACCTCTGCCTACACTGGTCCCGCTCCAACCCTCGCTCGGTAAAGCGAAGATCTATTCGGGTGGAGACAGTGATAAGCTCCTCCAGTGTAGCGGGAATCTCCCTGGTGGCCAGAGCGTCCTTCACATGGCCAGCCAAACCTCTCCAGAATGCCGGAATGAGGACCTTATCTGGCCACTCTAATTCTGAGGCCAGCGTCCGGAACTGGATGGCGAAGTGACTGACCATGGACGAGCCCTGTGATAATGCCAGCAGCCGGAGCGCGGTGTCATGGGTGACTCGTGGTCCCAGGAAGACCTGTTTCAGCGTGTCTAAGAACCGCGAGACACACTGCACCACATGATCACCACGCTCCCACAGCGGTGTGGCCCACTCCAAAGCCCTGCCCGACAGAAGGGAAATGATAAATCCCACTTTAGCCCGCTCAGAGGGGAATCAGGCGGCCAGCAGCTCCAACTGTATAGAGCACTGGCTTACGAAACCCCTACAAGCAGCACTATCACCCGAGAACTTTTCGGGCAGCGGGAGGTGGGACAAATTCGGGACAGGGATGGCTGTGGTCACACGGGAGGCAGTCTCTGTGGCTGCCTGAACAGCGACTGCAGTAACATCCGCAGCTGAGGCTGAACGCTCGAGAGCCGCCAACCTGCCCTGCAGCCGCCGGATGTACTGCAGCAGTCGCTGTTCATCCGCCATTACTAGCCAGACCCTGGCGCTAGTGTAATGTTAGGGTCGGCGGAACGCACCAGATATAAATAATAGGGGGTGCGTTCGCCGCCCGGGGTCCACCGTGCGGTAGGTGACAAGACCGCTGCTGAGTAATGGCGAATGCACCAAAAGGTGAAGTACTGCGCTCGGGTTAACGTCACCCGAACGCTAAGAGCGGCTCTGTTCACACACAGAGTCGCAACACAAAAGACTTATGAGGACGCTGGCCCTGTTCACTTCACAGGCTAACCAGCGAGTGACGTTGCAAACGCAGACGCCAAGGACGCTGCTACTGCAGCGCGGCAATTACTATGGCCGATGAACGACGGCGCCGGAATGACCGAGCACCGTCGGACGCTAGTGTGCAGTGCAGGAGGCACAGTGGCGTGTAGCTTGCCACAATCTGGAGCTGACTGCCCAACAATCTGTCACCATTCGTAATAACCGAGGGAAGGGGTTTCAAATAAGTCAGCCACCAGTCCATGCATCCATCACCATACACACACAGCATAATATGCTACACTAGCGCATGGCCGAGCCGCCATGCGGGCTTTTTATAGCCATGCGCTTCCGGGACCTTCCAGTACTATAGGAAGGACCAATCAGATCCGACATAGGACCTGCACATGTGACCCCTGCTCTCCACTGAGAAGACAAGTTGCGGGCATGCCCAGTAGCACGGCACGAGGACTTAGCCTCCGGAGCAGTTCCCTGCAAAGCAGGTTGCGCCACCATTGCTGCACCAGAGGTGGCAGCAACATCCAGGCTCACAGAACAAGTCTGAGGGAAATGCCTGGTTCGCCGAGAATGCTGAGCAGGAGTCTGAGCGGGCGGAGGAGAATTGGAGACCGCAGGATGTCTGGCTCTGGATTCCCGCTGTGCAGTGCCAGGAATCCGACGCCTAACATTGGGGATGTGTCCTGCCTATTAGGGAACAATGCTGCCTATTGGGGATTTGGCACTTTGTAGTTCTGATGTGATTTTATAAGTACTATACATTAATAAATTATTATTACTCTGTCGATTATACTTGTGGTTGTGCTATTTTCATGAACCATTCTTTTTGTGGTGTTCTAGTTGTGGAAATATGCCAATTTAACCCTGCAATTAAAATCATCATTGTTTGACATAGATGGGACTTGAGTAACACCAGTTTGCAGGAAGGGTATGGTGATTTTTACTTTTAATTTCCATTAGGACGCAGACATGTAGTGCACAGCCTGGCCAGCCGGACAGTCAAGTGAGACAGCTGCATAGAAATATATGCAGCTGTCACACTCGGGTCAGGAGAGCCGCTGGCCAGAATGTGCACTGTTCTGATCTCAGTATATGTTTGAGGAAAAGGTGCGTGTAAATGGGTGTGGCTTAATAATGGGTGTGGCTTAAAATGGGGGTGGCTTAAAATGGGGGTGGTTTTCCTACACACAAACACAGAACCTGTTGTTAAAAATTTGAATCCCACCACTGAGAACAACCTCCATCTAATGAATGAATGAACTCCTATGTACCCTCCATTGCACTGATAATGCTGGCTTATGGAGATTGTCAGACTGCATGTGAGAGCCAGTGGATGCCTCAGTAATACACGTGACATTACTTGTACCTCCCAATTAGCATTTTCTTATTTCTACTGGCTGAAGGACACAACAAGCCTCTTCTTACTTCTGCCTTATTTTCTATAATGATTGGAACAGATGGTCCCGGCTGTCAATCATTTTCCCCAGCAACACAGTCTGAAGCCCAGGTCACTCTGCCTTCCAAAATTACACTCCATTGCCTCCTCCACACAGGACACTATAGAAGAAAACAACCGTCCTTACAGCTTTGATAACAAGGATCACTGTGACCATCAAATCTAACATAATGTTTTTATGATGTAAAGTCTTCTAAATTCCATGTTTAGATCAGATAAAACATCAATTGTTTGAACTGCTCATTTCTAAAAATGCACTGGATTATATGGCAGCGATATCTGCTATCATGTGCCATTTCCTCAAAGTCGTCAGCAGCAGTGAGTCAGAGAAACACTTAATAATATCATATATTCTGAGATCATTCTGTCCTCTGTATGCTAATCTATACTTGCTTTCCGGGACATATATTATGTAGCCCCAGAGACCCTGGTGGGAATATACTCGTAACATTTGGCCACTTGATCTGTAATCTTTGAGATCAACACAAATATCGTAAGGAGACTTCACTAGGAACAGCACATGATTTTATGGACACTTCTATTGGTACCAGGTGCTTTAGACAGGTAGAAATATTCAGTAAGTCAGAACTAGAGTCATGTCTCCCCCTAGAGGCCATGAAATGTTCAGGTAGCTTTACATGAAGCCAACATTTTTACAAAATTTCATTGAAGAAAATTAGTTCAAATGAGCACTATAAGTATACATTGCTACAACTGAACAATATCAATGCATAGAAATAACTTAGCATATTAGCATTGGGGTATGTATGTGATGACATGGGTATGTACATCTCAATTCACACCACAGTCATGGAATACATAGGAAAAATCTCCAAAAGTAAATAGGTTTACTTGGCAACATACTTTTATGGGAAAACATAAGCCTAAATGGTGTGTTTTTGGTACATGTTTGACCATTACATATTGGTAATCTACAGTCCTAGCTGTTATAAAAAATACAGCATTCTATTACGCTGTTCAATGAGACCGTATAAAAAAGTACCTGTTCGAAAATTGAGTTAAAGGGAACCTGTCACCAGGTTTTTCCCATATAGCCTACGGTCACCACCTTTCAGACCCATGTGATCGCATTCTATAATGATGTACATATGACTACAATTCGCCCTGCAAAGCAAAAAAAAACACCTTTTATTATACTCATCTATTGTCCGGTCCGATGGGCGTCGCTGGTCTTGGTCCGGTGACTCTGTTCTTTTCGCGATGCCGTCCTTCTTCTCTGCTTCATGTGGAAGACGCTTCCTATGTCATCCACACAGTGTTCCCTTTCATGCTTCTGCGCAAGAGCACTTCTCTTTGCCCTGCTGAGGGCAGAGCAAAGCACAGCCATGCGCATGTGCCAGGTCTCATTTCACCTTTACCAGCACATGCTCACTGTGGTACTTTGCTCTGCCTGTGGCAGGGGAGAGTGCAGTGGTCTTGCGCAGAAGAACGAAGAAGAACACTGTGTGGATGACATAGTAATTGTCATTCACATGAAGCAGAGAAGGAGAACAGCATCGCAAAAAGAAAGGAGGTACCGGAGCAAGACCTGCGACGCCCATCGGACCGAACGATAGGTGAGTAAAATAAAAGGTGGGTTTTTTGCCTTGAAGGGCGAATTGGAGTCATATGTACATCATTATAGAATGCTGTCAGATGGAGCTAAAAGGTGGTGGCCGTAGGTTATATCGGAAAAAACTGATGACAGGTTCCCTTTAAGGATTCCAATTACTCACTAAACAAATTCAGTATAGTAAAGAGACAAGTTAGCAAAACCTTTGACTGGTTCCAATTCACACAGATATGACAGAGTGCACAACCCTCAGGAAGGACGAGTGCTTGTTCCTCTGCTACAGACCACTTGCAGTCTATTAAATATCAGTTTTATTGTATTATGAATAGTGATGAGCAAGTATACCCGTTTCTCGGGTTTTCCCGAGCATGCTCGGGTGTCCTCGGAGTATTTTGGCGTGCTCGGAGATTTAGTTTGTGTCGACGTAGCTGCATGATTTGTGGCTGCTGGGCAGGCTGATTACATGTGAGGAATGCCTGTTTGTTATTGAATCCCTACATGTATTCAAGACATCACGCCGCCTGTTTAAACAAACCCCTGCACTTATTAGATTTGCTTCACCTTCCTTTTAGTAATGCAGGTTTTTTGTGCTCTGTTGTTGCAAGGGTTAATCAGTTCTGTCTGTCTCCGGTATGTTCAGCTGTTCTGTGTTGGCCACTCCTCTCAAGTATATAGGCTCACCACTTGCACTAGGGAATTGCTGATGATAGCTTACAACTTCCTGGCTTGCTGTTGAAGAAGTCTGAATTAGTACCAGTCAGTGGGTGTTGTTTTTCAGGAGACATCTGCATGGATTTGGTATTGTATGTTTATCCTTTTCCCATTTGGAAGGAATAAAGAGGGTAAGTGGCACTTCCAGCGGTTCAATAAAATAAGGAATTTATTTAGCAAGCCATAAAAAAGACAAACACGGTTAAAAACTGATGTTTCAACTATGATTAAGGGCGTCCTGGATGACAGAAATGTGTCATTTTTTGTAAGTGACTCTTTCAAGTCTTTTTTCCTTCTATTGTTGCTGAGCTGCACCAGCTGGAGGCATGTCACCCACCGGTTTTGCCTCCCATGGGCTCTAATCTTGAAAGCATGGTAAGCTTCAACCACCCCCTTTTCCCATTTGGTTTGTCCCTCCTACTGTTCCCTTGGTTTCCTGTCGGTTGTTTTGTATGTGTATTTGTATGACTGTAGTTTGCTTTCATCCATGTCTGTGAGGTTTGTGTTATCCTATACACTTCAGTTCCGTTACCTCCCTGGGTGGGGGAGGAAACAGTTCAGAATGCATTTAGGAGCATGGCAAGGTACGAGACTCCGGCATCTCCACCATCAGGGGTAATTTAGGGAACAGGGATAGCCTAAGGTCCTCCTACCTTGAGGAACAGGGAAGGAGACCATTGCCCCGGGAAATCCTGCAACAGTATCGACATCTACTTCCAAGCTTTTGAAAAGTAAGTGTTATTATATCTGCTCCAATGTACAGATGTGGCTAAAAGTTTAAAGACTGATACAAATTTGGGTATTCACAAAGTTTGCTGCTTTAGTGATTTTAGCAATTTTAGATGAATTATAAGTATTTCGTAAGTGCTCACACATTTAATGACACATACAAGTTTATGCAAAGGCATTCCAGATATCAGCTTCTGAGACAAATTCTGACTGATGACAGCAAGTTCTTGACTAATCTGAGATTGGAGCTCATCACAATTTCTGTGTTTTTGTTTATTCACCCAATTTTTAAGGACTAACCACAGGTTCTCAATGGAATTGAGACATGGGGACTTTTCTGGCAATTAACCCAAAATTATCGCATTAGAAGGTCCTGGCACTTGATGGACTTTCTTGGGCCCTCTGAAGCCATTTTCACAGCAGTTGAAACTCTCTCTTTGAACAAATAAATGGTTGATTTAGGGGCAATCTTACAAAGAACAATGTATTTTACTGTTCAGCTCTTTTGATGCAATGCAGTGATGACTACATGTGTGTCTATGGAGAAAACCATGATTAATAGAACACTGTAATGTCAAGCACCTGCCCCCTTTTAAAACAACCAGGCTGCTCTTATAATTCAATCAACATGACAGAGTAATATCAGCTGCTTTGTTCACTTGGTCCCCTTCCTTGCTTCCCGTCGTGGATCCTGTGCCGGCGCACTCTGCTCTGCCCTGTTGAGGGCAGAGAAGAGTACTGCAGTGCGTAGGCGCCGAACCAGGTCAGAGAGGTCCGGCGCCTGCGCACTGCAGTACTTTATTCTGCCCTCAACAGGACAGGTACAGTACGCCTGCGCCGGAGCCGCGATGGGAAGCAAAGAAGAGGACGTTACCGCTACAAGATGAGAGGTGCCGGACCGCCACACCGATCGGACCAAGACCGGACTGCCCCCGGGTGAGTATAATCGAACTCTTTTTTCTTATCTTTCAGGTTACATCGGGGGCTTATCTACAGTATTACAGAATGCTGTAGATAAGCCCCTGATGGCGGTGCCGGCAGCTAATAGTCGAAAAATGGGGTGACAGATTCCCTTTAATGTAAATTTCAACCCTTAAAACTGAAGGAACCAACTTTCTGAAAACCAAAATTTGTGTCAATCTCAAAACTGTTGGCAGGGCCGCTATCAGGGCATTACTGCCCTGATTGGCAAAAGGGGCCCGGTCAGCAGAGGGGGCCCACTCCGGGTCCCGTCTCTTCTGCTGATCGGGCCCCAGCAGCAGGATTCTCCGATGCAGTAACTGAAACCTGCATCCGAAACGCAGGTTCAGTTACTCTATTGCCTTGCAGGCCCGTGCCACCAGCCAATCGGAGGCTGGCAGTGACATCAGCGCGCACGTCGCAAGCAAGTACGCGTTTAAACCCCGGGAGAAATCATCTCCGCAGGAGCGCGACCAGGTATGAAGAAAGGGGGTTTTTTTATTTTATTTTTTATTGAAGGCAGCAACCGCATCATGTTTCACATGCAGGATGGAGAGACATGGACCCGGGGCAGAATGGAGACACGGGGGCAGAATGGAGACACAGGGGCAGGATTGGAGACACGGGGGCGGAATGGAGACATGGGGGCATAATGGAGATACGGGAGCAGAATGGGAGACACGAGGGCAGAATGGGAGACAAGGGGGCAGAATGGTGACACGGGGCAGAATAGAGAAAAGGAGGCAGAATGGAGACACGGGGGCAAGATTGGAGACAAGGGGCAGAATGGAGACACGGGGCAGAATGGAGACAAGGGGGCAGAATGGAGACAAGGGGGCAGAATGGAGACAAGGGGGCAGAATGGAGACATGGGGCAGAATGGAGACATGGGGCAGAATGGAGATGGGGCAGGATGGGAGACACAGGGGCAGGATGGGAGACACGGGGCAGGATGTGAGACATGGGGCAGGATGGAGACAGATGGGGCAGGAATATGGGGCATGATGAAGACACATGGTGTAGGATCATGGGGCAGGATGGAGACAGGGTAGGATGGAGACATGGGACAGGATCATGGGGCAGGATGGAGACAGATGGTGCAGGATCAAGGGGCAGGATGGAGACAGATGGGGCACGATCATGGGGAAGATGGGGCAGGATCATGGGGCAGGATGGAGACAGATGGTGTAGGATCATGGGGCAGGATGGATATGATGGAGACAGATGGGTCAGGATCATGGGGCAGGATCATGGGACAGATGGGGCAGGATCATGGGGCAGGATGGAGACAGATGGTGTATGATCATGGGGCAGGATGGATATGATGGAGACAGATGGGGCAGAATCATGGGGCAGATGGAACAGGATCATGAGACAGATGGGGAAGGATCATGGGGTAGGATGGAGACAGATGGGGCAGGATCATGTGGCAAGATCATAGGACAGGTGGGGCAGGATCATGGGACAGATGGGGCAGGACGGGGAGATCATATGGAGCAGGATGGGACATCACATGGGTGGGTGTAGGATAGGAGAACATATGGCTGGAGCCAGGAATGAGACACACGAGGGCCAGGATGGGGGATGTTAATACCATAGGGGCTAATTAAGGGATATTATTACTGCAGTGATGTATTTATTTTATTTTTTGATGATACTGTTTTAAATGGGTGGGCGGTCCTGTTACTGTGCAGAGCAACACTGTCACCTTTTTTTCTTCATCTGGTGCAGCTTAGAATTTGGGAAAAACATAAGTAATGTGTTCGCAAGCAGTGCTCTAGATAACCGTGTTATTTCCTGCAGAGAGGAGCCCTGCCTGGAAGAAGTGACGGCGGTCTGTGCTGGATGAAGATTAAAAGCGAAGATGAAGGACTTCACCTAGAGACGTCACTGGTGCTGTCCTGTATACAATGTCACCAGTGATCTCTGTATTACCTTTACATTATACACTATATACAGAGCTCCTGTGTATAATGTCACCATGATCACTGTATTACCTGTACACAGACACTGCATACTAAGGACAGATCTCCTGTGTATAATGGCACAAATGGTGACATTAGTATTGTTTTTTTTTTATTACTGATCAGCATTGTAGTATTCAGTCACTATGTGGTGGTAATATGTTGTCCGGCCATGGTGTGGCAGTATTTGTTCCTTGTATGTGCTATTATTTGGTCACTTTGTGATCTTATCATAGTGTGGTGGTATTTGTTCCTTGTATGAGGTATTATTGGTCATCATATGGTGGTAATATGTGGTCTGGACATGGTGTGGCAGTATTTGTTCCTTGTATGTGGTATTATAGGTCACTATGTGGTGGTAATATGGTGTCTGGTCATGGTGTGGTGGCATTTGTCCCCTGTATGTGATATTATTGGTCATTTTAAAAATTGAAAAATAAATAAAAATTTATTTTAAAAAAATGTTTAATAGGTTAGAGTAGGGCCCGGTCAAAAGAGTCTACCTTGTCATGGTGGCGGCTTAAAAAATCTTTTGACTGTGGACAGCTCGAGGGGTGGAGACGGGGCAGGGGTGGACCCTGGGTGGAGTCTCAAGGGGGACCCGAAAATTTTGCCAATATGGGGCCCCGAAATTCCTAATGGCAGCCCTGACTGTTGGCCATGACAGTTCCTACATGGTAGGCATATCAGTCATTTTAACTCTTTCTAAAATCTGCAGTGACCATTGATGTAGCAGGATGTGTGTTTTGTCTCAATCATTAGCTGTTTCTTCTTGCTTATTTTTCTCTGCTTATTCATAATTCTCAGGAGTATTTCCTAGATGGAACAGTCATACCTCTGCATTGTAATAGCATCCCAGCTGCTGCAGGGTTTAACAGTTTCATTGCCAGAAGGTCAATAATGTACAGAACCAAACAACATAATTAGATTCAGCAAAGCATGGTGAAATATATCCTTTCCACTAAAACCAGTAGAGGTTGACACTTTTACATTCATGTGGTGTCCAGATGAATGCAACACAGATCCATACAGCAGCCTCTGATCCCAAGGACATTTGGATTGCATTAGCCACTGGTTGGGGAGAAGATGGTGTTTATATCCTGTGGGGATAATTATAGCCCAATGGCTGATATTCTTCTAAATGAAAAGACATCAATCACTTTCTTCTCACATAGGCTGGGGGTTGTTATAACCGATAAATTATTAGCATGTGCAATAAATGGCAAACCATTTATGAATCCCACACAAGTATCACAATCATTAGCTATAAAAATCCTAATATGCCACGGGCAATTGTTAGATTGGTATATTATATATCTAGGTATATAATTCTGCTTTTCACAGCAGAGGAAACATGAGCATTGTGATACAATCAGTGGAGCCAGGCAGCGCATTTCTGCATTCATGCTTACGCAGTGTGTAAAGGAGGCACTCACTGATCCCTCATCTAGCAGAATTCACACTCACTTACTGTGGGATCTGCAGTATATGCTATATATAAGATGGTTCCCTACAACCTTTAGGCTGTATTCACACGTAGCGTTTTTTTTGCGTCTTCACGGCGTTTTTAAACGCATGATTTTGCCACGAAAAGTATATAAAAAAAAAAAGCATCCCATGCAATCCTATGGCATTCCCCACATGCTGTGCTAATGCTACAGATTACAGATTTTTCCGTGATGGAATTGCATTGCGGAAAAATACACAGCATGTTCATTCTTTGTGCGGAATCGCGGGAAAATCTGCACACATAGGAATGCATTGTTCTGCCTACTTTCCGCATGTGGCTATGCCCACCATACGAAAAGTAAGCAGAACATTTGAGGATGGTACCCAGGGGATGGAGGAGAGGAGATTGTCCTCCAGGCCCTGGGTACCATATAACTGTAAAAAATAGAATTAAAATAAAAGATCGTCATATTTTCACCTTCCGGTGTCCCTCACAGCGTCACCAGGCCTCAGTGATGCTCCCGGCAAGTCCTGTTCCCAGTAAAGCCTTGCAACAATGACCTTTGATGAGGTCGCGGTTTCGCAATACCGTAGTGGTCTCGCGATCCTGCCACATCATCAAAAGTCATTGCCGCAAGGCATCCCTGGGAACGGGACTTGCCGGGAGCATCGCGATGATCGGGAACGCTGCGCGGGACGCCGGAAGGTGAAAATATGACGATTTTTTATTTTTTTTATTATTTTAAACTTCATATCCTTTTACTACTGAGGCTGCATAGGCAGCCTCAATAGTAAAAAGTTGGTCACACTAGTCAAACACTATGTTTGACGAGTGTGCCCATCCTGTCAATCAGTTTTCCAAGCGCTGCTACAAATCGCTTGGAAAACGCTAGCATTCTGCAAGCTAATTACGCTTTCAAATCGCTAGTTTTCCATGGGAAATAGGGGGGAATTTAAAATGCGGTTTTCTCGCATATTTCCCGCGGAATGAAATTCCGGAATTCCCGCGGAAACTTCCGTGGGAATTCCACACGTGTGCACATAGCCTTATTCTTTGTATGTTGTTGATTTTTCAAATATATTATTATTAATATTGTTAGAATATACAGTATATGGCTGGGATCACACCTGCGAGAAACTGGCACGTGTTTCGCACCTCAATATCCGGCACTGCGGCTGGCAATCGGGAACGGAGTGTGCGGCTGCATAGAAATACATGCAGCCGCATGGGAGAGGACGACTGGTTGCAATTGAAGGAAGCATGAATGCGGCCAAGTACAGAGATATCCTGGATGAAAACCTCTTCCTGAGTGCTCTGGACCTCAGACTTGACCGAAGCTTCTCCTTCCAACAAGACAATGACCCTAAGCCCACAGCTAAAATAACAAAGAAGTGGCTTCAGAACAACTCTGTGACCATTGTTGACTGGCCCAGCCACAGCCCTGACCTAAACTCAATTGAGCATCTCTGGAGAGACCTGAAAATGGCTGTCCACCAACGTTCACCATCCAACCTGATGGAACTGGAGAGGATCTGCAAGGAAGAATGGCAGAGGATCCCCAAATCCAGGTGTGAAAACTTGTTGCATCATTACCTAGAAGACTCATGGCTGTACTAGCTCAAAAGGGTGCTTCTACTCAATACTGAGCAAAGGGTCTGAACACTTATGACCATGTGATAATTTGGTTTTTCTTTTTTAATAAATTTGCAAAAATTTCTACATTTCTGTTTTTTTCAGTCAAGATGGGGTACATTAATGAGAAAAAATGAACTTTTTTGAATTTACCAAATGGCTGCAATGAAACAAAGATCGAAAAATTTAAAGGGGTCTGAATACTTTCCATACCCACTGTATACCTTATTTTTTTAAACGTTTTGCAAGATTTTCGTTAGAGTTTTGCGTTCATGTTTCTGAAACGAGGAGCATAAAGAAGAGAGAAATCTTAGCATCCTAATTTTAGTCTCTAGGTTCCTCTCACGGTCTTCATCACTTCATACTTTTGCACCAGAAGTAAATCCAATTAAAAAGGAAATGTTAAAGGGGAGTCTGTCAGCCCAAACTGATAGTATAAACTAGGCACATAATGTAGACCATATAAAAATCACACCTTGAGGCCACGTTCATACATTCAGTATTTGGTCAGTATTTTATATGAGTATTTGGAAGCCGAAACCAGGAGTGGAACAATCAGAGGAAAAGTATAATAGAAACATGTCGTCACTTGTGCATTTATCACCCGCTCCTGGTTTTGGCTTACAGATACTGAACATGTGAACGTGGCCAAGTGTTGTAGTCACTTCCTGCATTCTGCATAAACTGAATCGTAATCACATATGCTAATTAGAGTACTTGGTGCACCCTTGGTGTGGATAAGAGGCTCAGTGTGATTTGCCACTCACTAGTTCCAGCTCCCTCACTGGTGATTGACGGTGCAGGCTTGACTGGAACAAGCACTACCTGCAGAGAACGCTTGGGCCAGCCATCTCGGTCATTCACCAGTTTGGGCTGACAGATTGTATACTTCTCTTTCCTGCTGGATCCACTTCTGACTTTGGCAGAAATCTCTGCAGCAAAAACTGCACCTCCTCAAAACAGCATGTGTATCCCACTCTTGGACCAGTGATATTTCTGGTGCTTTTTCCACCAGCGGTCGTTTTTCGCGGCAGCTCCACGGCTAATGTCATTTTTCTACATTTTCTTTTATAGAGAGCGGGCGTCTTCCAAGCAAAGACGCCTGAAGAAGGGACATGTCACTTCTTTTTAATAAGTAATCACCAAATTTTGCCTTTTTCTTGTCCAAAATGGATTTATGATCAGAATATTAGATGACACAAGGGGGACCAGTCCTGATGCTGTTTGGCGCGCAATGGAAAGTCGATAAATGCATGCTGGGTAGTATTGCTAAATCGAAAAATGACTTTATCTAATGGAATAGGTCAGATGCTTAATGCCAGGACCAAGGAGCTCTGCTTGATGCAGGAAGTATGTGATTTAAGATGCAAAGGATTGTGGAAGGGACAAAGCCTGATAAAAGGAACAGGCAAGACCACCATTTCATCATTGACTGTCACAATAGCAATTTTTAACATTTTCTTGCTTGGAAGTTTAGTTAGGGTTTAAGTAATGATAACCTTCGCACATGACCCACGTGTCCATTCCTCATATACAGAGATAATCATTCGCTCCCACACCTTCTCAATCCTCAGCAATATAACACCCTGTGAGGCTGAAAACAAGAATTTAGCAACATAATAAGATAACCTTATATGAATCTCAAGGTCTTATGGGCTAAAAATGATCTGGAAGATAAAGAGCTACAATTAGGAATGCATGAGGATAGCAGAAGAGATAACAGGGGTGGATGCCTTGATCACACGCACATCATGTCCCCAGAAACTTTGTTTGGATGCTGTATATTAACCTTGATTGGGTACAATATACAGCATAATGTCATCACTTTACCTAACGAAGCAAGTAATATAGGAAGCCGGCAGACCAATGACAGTACGTGCATTTTATCATGTTTACATGCAACTAAACATATAGATATTTATGTACCTCACGGACTTGTATGCCTACAGCTGCCCCGGACCACCAATGAAGAAGAAACTGAATGCCACCAGGTATAAGATTTTTCTATACAAAAATACTATATACAGTGCCTTGCGAAAGTATTCGGCCGCCTTGGAACTTTTCAACCTTTTCCCACATATCATGCTTCAAACATAAAGATACCAAATGTAAATTTTTGGTGAAGAATCAACAACAAGTGGGACACAAGTGTGAAGTTGAACGAAATTTATTGGCTATTTTAAATTTTTGTGGAAATTCAAAAACTGAAAAGTGGGGCGTGCAATATTATTCAGCCCCTTTAACTTAATACTTTGTTGCCCCACCTTTTGCTGCGATTACAGCTACAAGTCGCTTGGGGCATGTCTCTATCAGTTTTGCACATCTAGAGACTGAAATTCTTGCCCATTCTTCCTTGGCAAACAGCTCGAGCTCAGTGAGGTTTGATGGAGATCGTTTGTGAACAGCAGTTTTCAGCTCTTTCCACAGATTCTCGATTGAATTCAGGTCTGGACTTTGACTTGGCAATTCTAACACCTGGATATGTTTATTTCTGAACCATTCCATTGTAGATTTTGCTTTATGTTTGGGATCATTGTCTTGTTGGAAGACAAATCTCCGTCCCAGTGTCAGGTCTTTTGCAGACTCCAACAGGTTTTCTTCAAGAATGGTCCTGTATTTGGCTCCATCCATCTTCCCATCAATTTTAGCCATATTCCCTGTCTCTGCTGAAGAAAAGCAGGCCCAAACCATGATGCTGCCACCACCATGTTTGACAGTGGGGATGGCGTGTTCAAGGTGATGAGCTTTGTTGCCTTTACGCCAAACATATCGTTTGGCATTGTTGCCAAAAAGTTCGATTTTGGTTTCATCTGACCAGAGCACCTTCTTTCACATGTTTGGTGTGTCTCCCAGGTGGCTTGTTGCAAACTATAAACGACACTTTGTATGGATATCTTTGAGAAATGACTTTCTTCTTGCCACTCTCCCATAAAGTCCAGATTTGTGCAGTGTACGACTGATTGCTGTCCTATGGACAGACTGTCCCACCTCAGCTGTAGATCTCTGCAGTTCATCCAAAGTGATCATGGGCCTCTTGGCTGCATCTCTAATCAGTCTTCTCCTTGTTTGAGATGAAAGTTTAGAGGGATGGCCAGGTCTTGGTAGATTTCAGACTTCCATTTCAGTATGATCGCTTGCACAGTGCTCCTTGGGATGTTTAAAGTTTTGGAAATCATTTTGTATCCAAATCCGGCTTTAAACTTCTCCACAACAGTATCACGGACCTGCCTGTTGTTTTCCTTGGTCTTCATGATGCTCTCTGTGCTTCAAACAGAACCCTGAGACTATCACAGAGCAGGTGCATTTATACGGAGACTTGATTACACACATGTGGATTACATTTATCATCATTAGTCATTTAGAACAACATTGGATCATTCAGAGATCCACAATGAAGTTCTGGAGTGAGTTTGCTGCACTGAAAGTAAAGGGGCCAAATAATATTGCATGCTCCACTTTTCAGTTTTTTAATTTCCTCAAAAATTTAAAATAACCAATAAATTTTGTTCAACTTCACAATTGTGTCCCACTTGTTGTTGATTATTCACCAAAAATTTACATTTGGTATCTTTATGTTTGAAGCATGATATTTGAGAAAAGGTTGAAAAGTTCCAGGGGGCCAAATACTTTTGCAAGGCACTGTAGATATAACTAATTAACATTGACTCCACTGACCGATGCAGACAGAAATTTGCAATGTGATGGGTGAACACTCAGTGAAATAAAAGCCTGTCTTTATCTACAGAATTCGCCAAGTAAATAGAGAATACACATAATTGGAACATGCACTCAGCCTGAGATGAACCTAAAAGTAGCAGGTCACTTCGGTGTAAAAAAAATAAAAGGGTCTTCAGTTTTACGAATATTGAGTAAAGAGATATTTTGCAAACTTTCTAAAAACCAAAACAGCTGTAAAATTTCTTGCAAAATCTGTGTTCACATTGAAGCGTTCATCACAGATTCTGCCCAAAAAAAGCAGGTCAGAATAGAGCTGCATGCTGTGTTATTTTCTCTAGGCAAAATGGCAGACAACGTGATGGAAACCCGACAGACCCCATTACGCCAAGCTCTCACGTTGCATAAATGCTGCCAATTTTCCCAATGCATTTTTTTGTGAAAAAAATGAATTGTGTCTGAAGGGGTTGTCCAGCCTAAGGGTACAAGTCTGCAGTCACTGTAGGTAGTCGACTGCAGACTTGCAAATCCTCATATCTCGCGCACAGTGGACGGTGAGGATTCTCTGATGACAGTGCTGGGAGCAGTGACCACAAGTATGTGATTTGCATACATGAGGTCACATGCCGACTAGATGGGCGTGACCTCACTCGATACCAGAGTACTGAGCGAGGCCCGACACAGTCTAGTCGGTATGTGGCCGTAAGTATGCAAATCACATACTTACGGTCACATGACAGCAAGCTACTGGCACCAGCACTGGAGAACCTTAACAGTGTGCAGTGCTCGCGATATGAGGGTTCACAAGTCTGCAGTCACCTAGAGTGACTGCAGACTTGTAGCCTTAGGCCGGACAACCGTTTTAACAGTTCAAGCAAAGTGAATGTGATTTTATGAAAATTCATGTTCACTATATGTCTAAAGATACCAAATGCATTTTTTGTTGTATTTTTCTCTTCATAGACTCGCTATATACGGTAATATCACATCTTTATAAGTGAGGAACCAGTCTTTCAGCACATAAAAAATGACTATAAATTACTTCAACTTTGCACTAAAAATGGAAAAATGCATGAAAAAAACAACAAAAACGCAATTAACTACTTAGTATTCTAGTGTGGACCCAGCATATCCACACATAAGAACATGGCCTAATAGCCATATTAGGCTTCTTTTACACTTACCGTGTTTTTGTGGCCCCAATAGATTTCTATGGGGCCGCAAAAACGGGTCGCAATAATTCCACGGAACGCCATATAGCCGTGAGGGCCATATTTACAGCCGTGAAAAAAGATTGAGCCTGCTCGATCTTTTTCACGGCTTACGGACACGGCCCCCATTGAAAATCAATGGGGCTGCAAAAACAACGGAAGTTTGTTTTTGCGGTGCACCGTGACTTCCGGTTTTGCGGAATGCCGGATTTTTTTCCAATACTTTTTCCATAGTATTGGAAACCAGAAAAACAGCGATCCGCAAGTTTTTTGCGGTCCATTATTGCAGCAGTGAAAATTGCGGCGATACGGCCCGCAATAACGGGACGCAAAAAAAAAAAAGGTACCGTATTTTTCGGACCATAAGACGCACTTTTTTCCCAAAAAATTTTGGGGGAAAGTGGGGGGTGCGTCTTATGGTCGCAATATACTCACCTCCGGGGCTCTGCGGTGCGGTGGTAGCAGCGGGCGGGGCTCTGTGGGGTGGTGGTGGCGGCGGGCTGTGCTCCGGTGCAGGGGTGGCGGCTCCGCCGGCATTTCCTCCAAGCCCGGAGGCCCCCCGCACATCCCCTGCTGGCCGCCGCCATGTTGCGGTGGCCTCCGGGAACATGGACACCGGGAAGATGGCCGCCGGTCCGGGGACGGCGCATGCGCGGGTTAAGATCTCGTCCCTTGGAGGAAATGCCGGCGGAGCCGCCGCCCCTGCACCGGAGCACAGCCCGCCGCCACCACCGCCCCGCAGAGGCCCACCTGCCCCAGCACAACTGCCCCAGCCTCAGGACAGCTGCCCCAGCCTCAGGACAGCTGCCCCAGCACAGCTGCCCCAGCCTCAGGACAGCTGCCCCGGCCCCACACAGCTGCCCCAGCCTCAGGTCAGCTGCCGCAGCCCCACACAGCTGCCCCAGCCTCAGGACAGCTGCCCCAGCACAGCTGCCCCAGCCTCAGGACAGCTGCCCCAGCCCCACACAGCTGCCCCAGCCTCAGGACAGCTGCCCCAGCACAGCTGCCCCTGCCACAGCACAGCTGCCCCTGCCCCAGCACAGCTGCCCCAGCACAGCTGCCCCTGCCCCAGCGCAGCTGCCCCAGCACAACCAACCTGCCCCAGCACAGAGCCGCCACCGCACGAGCCTGGACCACTGAATGACCCCTGTGACTACTCCTCCACCTGTGCCTGATCCCTTCCCAGGTAAGCTGAATTCGGACTGTAAGAAGGACCCCCATTTGACACATTATTAGTTTTTTCCCTATTTTCCTTCTGAAAATTGGGGTGCGTCTTATGGTCCGGTGCGCCTTATAGTCCGAAAAATACGGTAAGTGTAATAGAAGCCTTAAATAGGGTGACCACTTTCTCTTGTTACTGCAGCTTTTCTCACATTGACCAGCACTTCTGTCCATACAATGGGTGCTGGTGGAGGAGCATGTGACCAGACCTGTCCATCAGCCTCCTCCAATATAAAAGCAGCTTTCCCGTGTCTTTACAATTGGAGGAGGCTGATGGGACTGGTCTGGTCACATGTTCCTTCACCAGCAGCCATAATGAACCTTGTCTTCAAGGACAAGTACTTTATCACCCATTCAGAGGATAGGTGACAACTTGTTGTTCGGTGAGGGACCAACCAATGGGACCTGCACAGAGCAGCAGAATCGGGCACTTCTATCCCCTAAGACCATGGTCACACTTTCAGAAATTGATGAGCTTTTACCTCAGTATCTGTAAGCCAAAACCAGGAGTGGGTGATAATACAGAAGTGGTGACGGGTTTCTATTCTACTTTTCCTCTGATTGTTCCTGTCCTGGTTTGATTACAAATTCTGAGGTAAAATACTGACTAAATACTGAATGTGTGAATGTGGCATTAGGCTATGTTCCCACAATGAGCTTTTGGTGCGGTTTTGACGCTGGGTGTTATTGCTGTGTCAAAAATGCAGCGTCTCACAGTTCTTGCAAAGTGGATGGGATTTCTAGATATCTCATGCACACTGTGCTTCTTGTTAACGCTGCGTAACCTCACCTGCGGTGCGTTTTTCAGATCCATTTCTCCTGAGAGAGTGCTGAGCTTTCTGTGCGGATATTCCCCATAGACTTACATTAGATGCTGAGAATCCGCAGCAAAACAATTGCACATGCATTGTAAGTGCGTTTCTGCAATGGAAACACGTTAAAAATGTGATAAAAACAAACGCAAGCCTTACAATGGAGCGGCAGGACACGTTTAGCTGCAGCTCCATTCATTCCCTATGGGGCTGAGCATCCGACCGGTGTTCCTTTTTGTAACAGGGATAAAAGCGCCACAATGGGAATAAAAATTGCCCAGTCAGCTTGTCTGTGAGGTTATGGATCAGCAGGTTATCACCTATCCTGTGTATTCTGTGTGTAGCCAGGGTCACACTTGCGAGTGTGATGCGAGAAACTGTAGGTGATAATTTGCTTTCACTGGACAAACCCTTTCAAGAATAAAGCAGCGCATTTATGCTACAACAACACAAGTGTGAACAGAGCCTAAAATTGGTACAACTGGATCTAGGCCCTGAGATTCATGAAGGCCATCAGGCAAATATGTGTCCTTTATGACAATACAATGTAGCAATCTGTGAAAAGAAATGTCGGAATGCTAGAGAACTGACACACAAATCATAAAAGAACACCAAACCCTTCGTTATACAAGGTTAAGGCCACATTAACACTTGCGTATGGACATTCCAGTGGCCTTGCTGCATCAGCAACTGTTGTTTCATACATTCGCCATGTGTTTGAGTCAGTTTTCCTTCTTCCCTATATTTTAAAGGCATACCCCCTCTGGAGAGCATAAATTTCCCCCATGCACATTAGTCTTATGTTAGATGCATCCGCCGATATCGATGGGTTCAGCCAACAATCTAAGTGTATGGAAGTGTCGGCCAACTGATTGTCAGGGGAGATGTCAATTCGGACTGCTTTGTTCTTGCAGAGGTAAACCATCAGTGGGTTATATAGGACATATGGCTGCGATGACTTTTGGCTGTTCGATGAGCAGATGTCGACAACAACAGGTCATAGGAAGCTGAATAAAGGACACCTTGTTATCTGCGATCCGATGTCTTATTACAGAGAAATTGCATGTTTTTCTTAATATGTAGATGAGCTGTTAAGATCTATGGACTGGACACTAGGGTGACCGCAAAAAATCGATGTCGGAATTTTGTCCGTCTGGACCCCACAAAACGATTCCCCTTTCCAGATATTGAGAGAGCCAAAATTTGAGCTCGATCAAACGAGGTTAACCCGTGCCGCTCGTCGCTCAAAGTTTGAAAAAATCCAAATTGAGGTATTTTAAGATTTAGGTATTTTGCATAGTCTGTTAGACTATAAAGAATGTGACAACAACATTGCAGAAATAGCCCTGACCAAATTTTCGAACCATTTGTGGTATTTGAATGCAGAGTTGGTGGGATTATCGTTTTTTGATCCCACCATTACAGACAATGAAAAGTTGTTAATGGCTAATAAATTGCTCAGTAGCACAGATGAACCATCAGAGCACGCTAGGGTTGTAAATCCAAAAGTTAGGAAAGAAAAATTAAAAGAGGTAGGAAGTAACCGACTTTAACGACCTTCTGACAAAAGATGAAGAACAAAAGCAATATGTCCTGCAAGTTGTAAGCAAATGCCGAGCATTATATTCTGACGTTTCAAAAACTACTTTAACAAAAGCTCTAGAATAGATTAGATAACTATGTAAAATTATCAACTCATGTAGGTTAGCGTGCTCTGATGGTTCATCTGTGCTACTGAGCAATTTATTAGCCATTAACAACTTTTCATTGTCTGTAATGGTGGGATCAAAAAACGATAATCCCACCAACTCTGCATTCAAATACCACAAATGGTTCGAAAATTTGGTCAGGGCTATTTCTGCAATGTTGTTGTCACATTCTTTATAGTCTAACAGACTATGCAAAATACCTAAATCTTAAAATACCTCAATTTGGATTTTTTTAAACTTTGAGCGACAAGCGGCACGGGTTAACGTCGTTTGATCGAGCTCAAATTTTGGCTCTCTCAATATCTGGAAAGGGGAATCGTTTTGTGGGGTCCAGACGAACAAGATTCTGACATTTTTTCCCCCCCATATGAGATCCGGTCACCCTACTGGACACAGATCTCCCTGAGAATCTTCCTCAAGAGTTTGTTTTAAATGAAAGAGGGAGGATCAGGAGATGAGACTGTCAGTCATTACATGTCTCACACTGGTAACGCCCCCTTTCATTTAAAATAAGATCCAGAGGCAGTTTATCAGGGAGAGCTATGTCACGCCCCCCTGGATCTTAAGAGCTTATTTAATTATTAAGAAAAATGTTGATTAATCTGGAATAAAACATCAGATTGCAGATATCAAGGTATGATGTTACTCAAATTTCTATGATCTTTCTACGATTTATAGATGGCATTGGAGTGTTGATCCTACTGACGGATTCACTTTAAGTGATAAGAATGTCTGTAAAACACTGTGGAATATGTTGGCGCTATATAAGCAGAAGAATAAATAGTTCAGGGAAAATTGATCAACACAGATCAAACTCTTCATTTCAGATTTACACATGATAATATAATCTATTAGAGTATGCACTTTATAACAGAGGCGCCTTGTCTGCCAGACTGAGGCTGTCAACATATTATCCATGGACTTTAAAGAGAATGTGACAGGAGATTAATGCTGCCTGAACCACGGGCAGCAGGAATCAAACACTGGCGGCATTATTGTAGCCATGTATGTTTTACTCTGAAATGCGCATACTTTGATAGGTCAACCAGGTACTAAGTATCTCTGATGAATCGTCCAAGAGGCCCTAACATCAATAGCGGGTTACCATTCGGTAACAGCTATATAGCGTACGCGGCAGTGCTGAATTACTGCAATGAGCGAGATCTGGAAGCGATCATGGAGGGCTTTCGGATTCTGCTCTACATGTCGAGATCTCAAAACCTGGAAGTTTGTGCCCAACTTTGGTAGAAAGTCAGGCCCTTTTGGGGGTCATTAGGATCACTCATGAATACTTTTGACACTAAATTATGTTTTATTAAATAAAATAAAGTTATTGAAGTCATTCTCCAAACATGGCAGACTGTATATTCTGTCGGCTATTCAGCCTGTTTTAAAGTAATATGGACTTTCATGTCGGCCAATACATAAGACTGCATGTGCTCTTCCGCATGTCTTGGGGCTCACTCACACGTCTGTTTTTCTTGTACGAGTGTTATAAGTGTTTAGATGTATAGGCAATAGCACATGTATTGATCTGAGGGTCGAATAAAAATCAGCAATGCAGGTCTATGGGCCAGAGAAAATATCGGAACACACTCGGATATCATGGATTTCATGGACTGTCAGAAAAGAGAAGGTGGAGAAACTTTTTTTTTTCTCTACATAAGGGGAAAAATTGATGAGATTGATGAGATGTGCACTTGACCCGATCCCATCCCACTTCATCCCAAACCTCACCACAGTCTTCATCCCAACCCTAACCCATCTCTTCAACCTATCACTAACAACTGGTGTTTTCCCCTCAAGCTTTAAACATGCCTCAATCACACCTATCCTCAAAAAGCCCTCTCTTGACCCATCCTCTGTATCTAGCTATCGCCCTATATCACTTCTCCCCTATGCCTCAAAACTACTGGAACAACACGTCCATCTTGAACTATCCTCCCACCTCACCTCTCTTCTTGCTCCCTCCTTGACCACTTGCAATCCGGCTTCCGGCCACACCTCTCCACTGAAACTGCCCTAACTAAGGTCACCAATGACCTACTAGCCACCAAGGCCAAGCGACACTACTCTGTCCTCCTCTTCCTGGACCTGTCCTCTGCCTTTGACACAGTGGACCATTCCCTATTACTACAGACCCTCTCATCTCTTGGTATCACAGACTTGGCCCTATCTTGGATTGCGTCATACCTAGCAGACCGGACATTCAGCGTCTCCCATTCGCACACCACCTCCTCACCACGCCCCCTATCCGTCAGAGTCCCGCAAGGTTCAGTCCTAGGGCCCCTGCTATTCTCCGTTTACACCTTCGGCCTAGGACAGCTCATAGAATCTCATGGCTTTCAGTATCATCTCTATGCTGATGACACACAGATCTACATCTCTGGACCAGATATCACCTCCCTACTAACCAGAATCCCTCAATGTCTGTCTGCTATTTCATCCTTCTTCTCCGCTAGATTTCTAAAACTTAATATGGACAAAACAGAATTAATCATCTTTCGCCCATCTCACGTGACCCCCCCCAACAGACCTATCCATTAAAGTAAACGGCTGCCAACTCTCTCCAGTTCCACAAGCTCGCTGCCTCGGGGTTATCCTTGACATTGATCTCTATTTAAAACCACATATCCAAGCCCTTTCCGCTTCCTGCCGACTTCAACTCAAAAATATTTCACGGATCCGTACATTCCTCAACCAAGAATCTGCAAAAACCCTAATCCATGCCCTCATCATCTCCCGCCTTGACTACTGCAACCTCCTGCTCTGTGGCCTCCCCTCTAACACTCTCGCACCCCTCCAATCTATTTTTAACTCTGCTGCCCGACTAATCCACCTGTCCCCCCGCTATTCCCCGGCCTCTCCCCTCTGTCAATCCCTGCACTGGCTCCCCATTACCCAAAGACTCCAGTTCAAAACCCTAACCATGACATACAAAGCCATCCACAACCTGAGTCCTCCGTACATCTGTGACCTAGTCTCCCGGTACTTACCTGCACGAAACCTCCGATCCTCACAAGATCTCCTCCTGTACTCCCCTCTTATCTCCTCTTCCCACAATCGCATACAAGATTTTTCCCGTGCATCCCCCTACTCTGGAACTCTCTACCACAACATATCAGACTCTCGCCTACCATGGAAACCTTCAAAAAGAACTTGAAGACCTACCTCTTCCGACAAAGCCTACAACTTGCAGTAACCACCGATCCACCAAACCGCTGCATGACCAGCTCTACCCTCGCCTAATGTATCCTCACCCATCCCTTGTAGATTGTGAGCTCTCGTGGGCAGGGTCCTCTCTCATCCTGTACCAGTCGTGACTTGTATGGCTTAAGATTACTGTACTTGCTGTACTTGTATGTATTATGTATACCCCTCCTCACTTGTAAAGCGCCATGGAATAAATGGCGCTATAATAATAATAATAATAATAATGAGATTCAGACCACACTGATGAAAATCTGATCAAAGTCTGATCATAATCTGTCTGCTTTTCTTGAATGTGAGAAAACTGGACATGTGAACGGGCTCTTAGCCTGCTGGAGGAGGATTTCCTAAACTTGAGACTGTTGGATACAGAATTTCAGATATGTTCAGCTCATGTAAACAGCTTTGGAATGATCACTATGTCCTCAGAAATAACCATTCATCCATCCATCCACCTACCTATGTGTTCATCTATCTAATATCTGTCTATCCCATATCTATCTACCTACCCTATATGCGAGTGCATGCATGTATGGAAATATAGATACATTTATATAAGCTGCTGTTAGGAAGTGTACATTTATATTTTCAAATCTATCTACTCACACTTGTATACAGGAGAGGCAGATCTATATCTAGATCGTTCAGGTCAGAGATATATATACAGTATATACATCATATATACACACACACTTGTATACAGGAGAGGCAGATCTATATCTAGATAGTTCATGTCAGAGTTATCCATACAGTATATACATCATATATACACTCACACTTGTATACAGGAGAGGCAGATCTATATCTAGATAGTTCAGGTCAGAGATATCCATACAGTATATACATCATATATACACACACACTTGTATACAGGAGAGGCAGATCTATATCTAGATAGTTCAGGTCAGAGCTATACATACAGCATATACATCATATATACACACACACTTGTATACAGGAGAGGCAGATCTATATCTAGATAGTTCAGGTCAGAGCTACACATACAGTATATACATCATATATACACACACACTTGTATACAGGAGAGGCAGATCTATATCTAGATAGTTCAGGTCAGAGATATACATACAGTATATACATCATATATACACACACACTTGTATACAGGAGAGGCAGATCTATATCTAGATATTTCAGGTCAGAGATATCCATACAGTATATACATCATATATACACACACACTTGTATACAGGAGAGACAGATCTATATCTAGATAGTTCAGGTCAGAGATATCCATACAGTATATACATCATATATACACACACACTTGTATACAGGAGAGGCAGATCTATATCTAGATAGTTCAGGTCAGAGATATACATACAGTATATACATCATATATACACACACACTTGTATACAGGAGAGGCAGATCTATATCTAGATAGTTCAGGTCAGAGATATACATACAGTATATACATCATATATACACACACACTTGTATACAGGAGAGGCAGATCTATATCTAGATGGTTCAGGTCAGAGATATCTATACAGTATATACATCATATATACACACACACTTGTATACAGGAGAGGCAGATCTATATCTAGATAGTTCAGGTCAGAGATATCCATACAGTATATACATCATATATACACACACACACTTGTATACAGGAGAGGCAGATCTATATCTAGATAGTTCAGGTCAGAGATATACATACAGTATATACATCATATATACACACACACTTGTATACAGGAGAGGCAGATCTATATCTAGATATTTCAGGTCAGAGATATCCATACAGTATATACATCATATATACACACACACTTGTATACAGGAGAGACAGATCTATATCTAGATAGTTCAGGTCAGAGATATCCATACAGTATATACATCATATATACACACACACTTGTATACAGGAGAGGCAGATCTATATCTAGATAGTTCAGGTCAGAGATATACATACAGTATATACATCATATATACACACACACACTTGTATACAGGAGAGGCAGATCTATATCTAGATAGTTCAGGTCAGAGATATACATACAGTATATACATCATATATACACACACACTTGTATACAGGAGAGGCAGATCTATATCTAGATGGTTCAGGTCAGAGATATCCATACAGTATATACATCATATATACACACACACTTGTATACAGGAGAGGCAGATCTATATCTAGATAGTTCAGGTCAGAGATATCCATACAGTATATACATCATATGTACACACACACACTTGTATACAGGAGAGGCAGATCTATATCTAGATAGTTCAGGTCAGAGATATACATACAGTATATACATCATATATACACACACACTTGTATACAGGAGAGGCAGATTTATATCTAGATATTTCAGGTCAGAGATATCCATACAGTATATAAATCATATATACACACACACTTGTATACAGGAGAGACAGATCTATATCTAGATAGTTCAGGTCAGAGATATACATACAGTATATACATCATACTGTATATACACACACACTTGTATACAGGAGAGGCAGATCTATATCTAGATAGTTCAGGTCAGAGCTATACATACAGTGTATACATCATATATACACACACACACTTGTATACAGGAGAGGCAGATCTATATCTAGATAGTTCAGGTCAGAGCTATACATACAGTATATACATCATATATACACACACACTTGTATACAGGAGAGGCAGATATATATCTAGATAGTTCAGGTCAGAGATATACATACAGTATATACACCATATATACACACACACTTGTATACAGGAGAGGCAGATCTATATCTAGATAGTTCAGGTCAGAGCTATACATACAGTGTATACATCATATATACACACACACACTTGTATACAGGAGAGGCAGATCTATATCTAGATAGTTCAGGTCAGAGATATACATACAGCATATACATCATATATACACACACACTTGTATACAGGAGAGGCAGATCTATATCTAGATATTTCAGGTCAGAGATATCCATACAGTATATACATCATATATACACACACACTTGTATACAGGAGAGGCAGATCTATATCTAGATAGTTCAGGTCAGAGATATACATACAGCATATACATCATATATACACTCACACTTGTATACAGGAGAGGCAGATATATATCTAGATAGTTCAGGTCAGAGATATCCATACAGTATATACATCATATATACACACACACTTGTATACAGGAGAGGCAGATCTATATCTAGATATTTCAGGTCAGAGCTATACATACAGTGTATACATCATATATACACACACACTTGTATACAGGAGAGGCAGATCTATATCTAGATAGTTCAGGTCAGAGCTATACATACAGTATATACATCATATATACACACACACTTGTATACAGGAGAGGCAGATCTATATCTAGATATTTCAGGTCAGAGCTATACATACAGTGTATACATCATATATACACTCACACTTGTATACAGGAGAGGCAGATCTATATCTAGATAGTTCAGGTCAGAGCTATACATACAGTATATACATCATATATACACACACACTTGTATACAGGAGAGGCAGATCTATATCTAGATAGTTCAGGTCAGAGCTATACATACAGTATATACATCATATATACACACACACTTGTATACAGGAGAGGCAGATCTATATCTAGATAGTTCAGGTCAGAGATATACATACAGTATATACATCATATATACACACACACTTGTATACAGGAGAGGCAGATCTATATCTAGATAGTTCAGGTCAGAGCTATACATACAGTATATACATCATATATACACACACACTTGTATACAGGAGAGGCAGATCTATATCTAGATAGTTCAGGTCAGAGCTATACATACAGTATATACATCATATATACACACACACTTGTATACAGGAGAGGCAGATCTATATCTATAGCTAGTTCAGGTCAGAGCTATACATACAGCATATACATCATATATACACACACACTTGTATACAGGAGAGGCAGATCTATATCTAGATAGTTCAGGTCAGAGATATACATACAGTATATACATCATATATACACACACACTTGTATACAGGAGAGGCAGATCTATATCTAGATAGTTCAGGTCAGAGCTATACATACAGTATATACATCATATATACACACACACTTGTATACAGGAGAGGCAGATCTATATCTAGATAGTTCAGGTCAGAGATATACATACAGTATATACATCATATATACACACACACTTGTATACAGGAGAGGCAGATCTATATCTAGATAGTTCAGGTCAGAGATATCCATACAGTATATACATCATATATACACACACACTTGTATACAGGAGAGACAGATCTATATCTAGATAGTTCAGGTCAGAGATATCCATACAGTATATACATCATATATACACACACACTTGTATACAGGAGAGGCAGATCTATATCTAGATATTTCAGGTCAGAGATATCCATACAGTATATACATCATATATACACACACTTGTATACAGGAGAGACAGATCTATATCTAGATAGTTCAGGTCAGAGATATCCATACAGTATATACATCATATATACACACACACTTGTATACAGGAGAGGCAGATCTATATCTAGATAGTTCAGGTCAGAGATATACATACAGTATATACATCATATATACACACACACACACTTGTATACAGGAGAGGCAGATCTATATCTAGATAGTTCAGGTCAGAGCTATACATACAGTATATACATCATATATACACACACACTTGTATACAGGAGAGGCAGATCTATATCTAGATGGTTCAGGTCAGAGCTATACATACAGTGTATACATCATATATACACACACACTTGTATACAGGAGAGGCAGATCTATATCTAGATAGTTCAGGTCAGAGCTATACATACAGTATATACATCATATATACACACACACTTGTATACAGGAGAGGCAGATCTATATCTAGATAGTTCAGGTCAGAGCTATACATACAGTATATACATCATATATACACACACACTTGTATACAGGAGAGGCAGATCTATATCTAGATAGTTCAGGTCAGAGCTATACATACAGTATATACATCATATATACACACACACTTGTATACAGGAGAGGCAGATCTATATCTAGATAGTTCAGGTCAGAGCTATACATACAGTATATACATCATATATACACACACACTTGTATACAGGAGAGGCAGATCTATATCTATAGCTAGTTCAGGTCAGAGCTATACATACAGCATATACATCATATATACACACACACTTGTATACAGGAGAGGCAGATCTATATCTAGATAGTTCAGGTCAGAGCTATACATACAGTATATACATCATATATACACACACACTTGTATACAGGAGAGGCAGATCTATATCTAGATAGTTCAGGTCAGAGATATACATACAGTATATACATCATATATACACACACACTTGTATACAGGAGAGGCAGATCTATATCTAGATAGTTCAGGTCAGAGATATCCATACAGTATATACATCATATATACACACACACTTGTATACAGGAGAGGCAGATCTATATCTAGATATTTCAGGTCAGAGATATCCATACAGTATATACATCATATATACACACACACTTGTATACAGGAGAGACAGATCTATATCTAGATAGTTCAGGTCAGAGATATCCATACAGTATATACATCATATATACACACACACTTGTATACAGGAGAGGCAGATCTATATCTAGATAGTTCAGGTCAGAGATATACATACAGTATATACATCATATATACACACACACACTTGTATACAGGAGAGGCAGATCTATATCTAGATAGTTCAGGTCAGAGATATACATACAGTATATACATCATATATACACACACACTTGTATACAGGAGAGGCAGATCTATATCTAGATGGTTCAGGTCAGAGATATCTATACAGTATATACATCATATATACACACACACTTGTATACAGGAGAGGCAGATCTATATCTAGATAGTTCAGGTCAGAGATATCCATACAGTATATACATCATATATACACACACACACTTGTATACAGGAGAGGCAGATCTATATCTAGATAGTTCAGGTCAGAGATATACATACAGTATATACATCATATATACACACACACTTGTATACAGGAGAGGCAGATCTATATCTAGATATTTCAGGTCAGAGATATCCATACAGTATATACATCATATATACACACACACTTGTATACAGGAGAGACAGATCTATATCTAGATAGCTCAGGTCAGAGATATCCATACAGTATATACATCATATATACACACACACTTGTATACAGGAGAGGCAGATCTATATCTAGATAGTTCAGGTCAGAGATATCCATACAGTATATACATCATATATACACACACACTTGTATACAGGAGAGGCAGATCTATATCTAGATAGTTCAGGTCAGAGATATACATACAGTATATACATCATATATACACACACACACTTGTATACAGGAGAGGCAGATCTATATCTAGATAGTTCAGGTCAGAGATATACATACAGTATATACATCATATATACACACACACTTGTATACAGGAGAGGCAGATCTATATCTAGATGGTTCAGGTCAGAGATATCCATACAGTATATACATCATATATACACACACACTTGTATACAGGAGAGGCAGATCTATATCTAGATAGTTCAGGTCAGAGATATCCATACAGTATATACATCATATACACACACACACACTTGTATACAGGAGAGGCAGATCTATATCTAGATGGTTCAGGTCAGAGATATACATACAGTATATACATCATATATACACACACACTTGTATACAGGAGAGGCAGATCTATATCTAGATAGTTCAGGTCAGAGATATACATACAGTATATACATCATATATACACACACACTTGTATACAGGAGAGGCAGATCTATATCTAGATAGTTCAGGTCAGAGCTATCCATACAGTATATACATCATATATACACACACACTTGTATACAGGAGAGGCAGATCTATATCTAGATAGTTCAGGTCAGAGCTATACATACAGTATATACATCATATATACACACACACTTGTATACAGGAGAGGCAGATCTATATCTAGATAGTTCAGGTCAGAGCTATACATACAGTATATACATCATATATACACACACACTTGTATACAGGAGAGGCAGATCTATATCTAGATAGTTCAGGTCAGAGCTATACATACAGTATATACATCATATATACACACACACTTGTATACAGGAGAGGCAGATCTATATCTAGATAGTTCAGGTCAGAGCTATACATACAGCATATACATCATATATACACACACACTTGTATACAGGAGAGGCAGATCTATATCTATAGCTAGTTCAGGTCAGAGATATCCATACAGTATATACATCATATATACACACACACTTGTATACAGGAGAGGCAGATCTATATCTAGATAGTTCAGGTCAGAGATATACATACAGTATATACATCATACTGTATATACACACACACTTGTATACAGGAGAGGCAGATCTATATCTAGATAGTTCAGGTCAGAGCTATACATACAGTGTATACATCATATATACACACACACTTGTATACAGGAGAGGCAGATCTATATCTAGATAGTTCAGGTCAGAGCTATACATACAGCATATACATCATATATACACACACACTTGTATACAGGAGAGGCAGATCTATATCTATAGCTAGTTCAGGTCAGAGATATCCATACAGTATATACATCATATATACACACACACTTGTATACAGGAGAGACAGATCTATATCTAGATAGTTCAGGTCAGAGATATACATACAGTATATACATCATACTGTATATACACACACACTTGTATACAGGAGAGGCAGATCTATATCTAGATAGTTCAGGTCAGAGCTATACATACAGTGTATACATCATATATACACACACACACTTGTATACAGGAGAGGCAGATCTATATCTAGATAGTTCAGGTCAGAGCTATACATACAGTATATACATCATATATACACACACACTTGTATACAGGAGAGGCAGATATATATCTAGATAGTTCAGGTCAGAGATATACATACAGTATATACACCATATATACACACACACTTGTATACAGGAGAGGCAGATCTATATCTAGATAGTTCAGGTCAGAGCTATACATACAGTGTATACATCATATATACACACACACACTTGTATACAGGAGAGGCAGATCTATATCTAGATAGTTCAGGTCAGAGATATACATACAGCATATACATCATATATACACACACACTTGTATACAGGAGAGGCAGATCTATATCTAGATATTTCAGGTCAGAGATATCCATACAGTATATACATCATATATACACACACACTTGTATACAGGAGAGGCAGATCTATATCTAGATAGTTCAGGTCAGAGATATACATACAGCATATACATCATATATACACTCACACTTGTATACAGGAGAGGCAGATATATATCTAGATAGTTCAGGTCAGAGATATCCATACAGTATATACATCATATATACACACACACTTGTATACAGGAGAGGCAGATCTATATCTAGATATTTCAGGTCAGAGCTATACATACAGTGTATACATCATATATACACACACACTTGTATACAGGAGAGGCAGATCTATATCTAGATAGTTCAGGTCAGAGCTATACATACAGTATATACATCATATATACACACACACTTGTATACAGGAGAGGCAGATCTATATCTAGATATTTCAGGTCAGAGCTATACATACAGTGTATACATCATATATACACTCACACTTGTATACAGGAGAGGCAGATCTATATCTAGATAGTTCAGGTCAGAGCTATACATACAGTATATACATCATATATACACACACACTTGTATACAGGAGAGGCAGATCTATATCTAGATAGTTCAGGTCAGAGCTATACATACAGTATATACATCATATATACACACACACTTGTATACAGGAGAGGCAGATCTATATCTAGATAGTTCAGGTCAGAGATATACATACAGTATATACATCATATATACACACACACTTGTATACAGGAGAGGCAGATCTATATCTAGATAGTTCAGGTCAGAGCTATACATACAGTATATACATCATATATACACACACACTTGTATACAGGAGAGGCAGATCTATATCTAGATAGTTCAGGTCAGAGCTATACATACAGTATATACATCATATATACACACACACTTGTATACAGGAGAGGCAGATCTATATCTATAGCTAGTTCAGGTCAGAGCTATACATACAGCATATACATCATATATACACACACACTTGTATACAGGAGAGGCAGATCTATATCTAGATAGTTCAGGTCAGAGATATACATACAGTATATACATCATATATACACACACACTTGTATACAGGAGAGGCAGATCTATATCTAGATAGTTCAGGTCAGAGCTATACATACAGTATATACATCATATATACACACACACTTGTATACAGGAGAGGCAGATCTATATCTAGATAGTTCAGGTCAGAGATATACATACAGTATATACATCATATATACACACACACTTGTATACAGGAGAGGCAGATCTATATCTAGATAGTTCAGGTCAGAGATATCCATACAGTATATACATCATATATACACACACACTTGTATACAGGAGAGACAGATCTATATCTAGATAGTTCAGGTCAGAGATATCCATACAGTATATACATCATATATACACACACACTTGTATACAGGAGAGGCAGATCTATATCTAGATATTTCAGGTCAGAGATATCCATACAGTATATACATCATATATACACACACTTGTATACAGGAGAGACAGATCTATATCTAGATAGTTCAGGTCAGAGATATCCATACAGTATATACATCATATATACACACACACTTGTATACAGGAGAGGCAGATCTATATCTAGATAGTTCAGGTCAGAGATATACATACAGTATATACATCATATATACACACACACACACTTGTATACAGGAGAGGCAGATCTATATCTAGATAGTTCAGGTCAGAGCTATACATACAGTATATACATCATATATACACACACACTTGTATACAGGAGAGGCAGATCTATATCTAGATGGTTCAGGTCAGAGCTATACATACAGTGTATACATCATATATACACACACACTTGTATACAGGAGAGGCAGATCTATATCTAGATAGTTCAGGTCAGAGCTATACATACAGTATATACATCATATATACACACACACTTGTATACAGGAGAGGCAGATCTATATCTAGATAGTTCAGGTCAGAGCTATACATACAGTATATACATCATATATACACACACACTTGTATACAGGAGAGGCAGATCTATATCTAGATAGTTCAGGTCAGAGCTATACATACAGTATATACATCATATATACACACACACTTGTATACAGGAGAGGCAGATCTATATCTAGATAGTTCAGGTCAGAGCTATACATACAGTATATACATCATATATACACACACACTTGTATACAGGAGAGGCAGATCTATATCTATAGCTAGTTCAGGTCAGAGCTATACATACAGCATATACATCATATATACACACACACTTGTATACAGGAGAGGCAGATCTATATCTAGATAGTTCAGGTCAGAGCTATACATACAGTATATACATCATATATACACACACACTTGTATACAGGAGAGGCAGATCTATATCTAGATAGTTCAGGTCAGAGATATACATACAGTATATACATCATATATACACACACACTTGTATACAGGAGAGGCAGATCTATATCTAGATAGTTCAGGTCAGAGATATCCATACAGTATATACATCATATATACACACACACTTGTATACAGGAGAGGCAGATCTATATCTAGATATTTCAGGTCAGAGATATCCATACAGTATATACATCATATATACACACACACTTGTATACAGGAGAGACAGATCTATATCTAGATAGTTCAGGTCAGAGATATCCATACAGTATATACATCATATATACACACACACTTGTATACAGGAGAGGCAGATCTATATCTAGATAGTTCAGGTCAGAGATATACATACAGTATATACATCATATATACACACACACACTTGTATACAGGAGAGGCAGATCTATATCTAGATAGTTCAGGTCAGAGATATACATACAGTATATACATCATATATACACACACACTTGTATACAGGAGAGGCAGATCTATATCTAGATGGTTCAGGTCAGAGATATCTATACAGTATATACATCATATATACACACACACTTGTATACAGGAGAGGCAGATCTATATCTAGATAGTTCAGGTCAGAGATATCCATACAGTATATACATCATATATACACACACACACTTGTATACAGGAGAGGCAGATCTATATCTAGATAGTTCAGGTCAGAGATATACATACAGTATATACATCATATATACACACACACTTGTATACAGGAGAGGCAGATCTATATCTAGATATTTCAGGTCAGAGATATCCATACAGTATATACATCATATATACACACACACTTGTATACAGGAGAGACAGATCTATATCTAGATAGCTCAGGTCAGAGATATCCATACAGTATATACATCATATATACACACACACTTGTATACAGGAGAGGCAGATCTATATCTAGATAGTTCAGGTCAGAGATATCCATACAGTATATACATCATATATACACACACACTTGTATACAGGAGAGGCAGATCTATATCTAGATAGTTCAGGTCAGAGATATACATACAGTATATACATCATATATACACACACACACTTGTATACAGGAGAGGCAGATCTATATCTAGATAGTTCAGGTCAGAGATATACATACAGTATATACATCATATATACACACACACTTGTATACAGGAGAGGCAGATCTATATCTAGATGGTTCAGGTCAGAGATATCCATACAGTATATACATCATATATACACACACACTTGTATACAGGAGAGGCAGATCTATATCTAGATAGTTCAGGTCAGAGATATCCATACAGTATATACATCATATACACACACACACACTTGTATACAGGAGAGGCAGATCTATATCTAGATGGTTCAGGTCAGAGATATACATACAGTATATACATCATATATACACACACACTTGTATACAGGAGAGGCAGATCTATATCTAGATAGTTCAGGTCAGAGATATACATACAGTATATACATCATATATACACACACACTTGTATACAGGAGAGGCAGATCTATATCTAGATAGTTCAGGTCAGAGCTATCCATACAGTATATACATCATATATACACACACACTTGTATACAGGAGAGGCAGATCTATATCTAGATAGTTCAGGTCAGAGCTATACATACAGTATATACATCATATATACACACACACTTGTATACAGGAGAGGCAGATCTATATCTAGATAGTTCAGGTCAGAGCTATACATACAGTATATACATCATATATACACACACACTTGTATACAGGAGAGGCAGATCTATATCTAGATAGTTCAGGTCAGAGCTATACATACAGTATATACATCATATATACACACACACTTGTATACAGGAGAGGCAGATCTATATCTAGATAGTTCAGGTCAGAGCTATCCATACAGTATATACATCATATATACACACACACTTGTATACAGGAGAGGCAGATCTATATCTAGATAGTTCAGGTCAGAGCTATACATACAGTATATACATCATATATACACACACACTTGTATACAGGAGAGGCAGATCTATATCTAGATAGTTCAGGTCAGAGCTATACATACAGTATATACATCATATATACACACACACTTGTATACAGGAGAGGCAGATCTATATCTAGATAGTTCAGGTCAGAGCTATACATACAGTATATACATCATATATACACACACACTTGTATACAGGAGAGGCAGATCTATATCTAGATAGTTCAGGTCAGAGATATCCATACAGTATATACATCATATATACACACACACTTGTATACAGGAGAGACAGATCTATATCTAGATAGTTCAGGTCAGAGCTATACATACAGTATATACATCATATATACACACACACTTGCTGAAAACGTCTTATATTCTGAAATGTTAACAAGAAGCATGAACACAACGCTATATGGTTAATAAATAAGTGGAAGCCTAGAATCTGCTGTACAATAATGTATGACACATAACGCAACCCTTGTGCATAGTGCGGATGAGGCGCTATGACGCCAGGCATGTAGCTGGCACATCAGACAGTCCGGTGCTGGCACCCGGCTGCAGACAGCTGAGTCACCGCTGTCAGCCATCCACCAGTCAGCTGCCATCCCCCCGCAGCATGCACCCCCGGCCGTGCCCTCACCTGCGATCCTCAGCACTGCCCTCTCCGCCGGGTCCAGCACTGCCGCCCCGGACGTCTTCCTCTTGCACCTCTCATGGCGGGGCAGGTTCCAGGGCAGGGTATCTCCCGGGGCAGGGGAGGCAGATCCGGACTTCTGACTGTAATCCTCATCATCCGAGAAGTCAGCCGAGGAGGACATGGAGCCGCGATAGGACGCGGTGCCCGAGCTCTGGGGAGAGAAGAGGCAGTACGTTACCCAGTGGCCAGCCTGGCATGTGCCCACTCTGCAGCAGCCATCGCCACTCACCATGGTGTGACACTCAGGAGCTGGATGGCTGCTGCTCACAAATCATTTGCTCTTGGGGAGAGGATGGGCAACAGGAAATGATCCCAACAATCATGCGATCTGCTGTAGTGACCGGCCCAGCCGGCAGCTGCAGCCAAGCCTACCGTGCCCACAGCATAGCGCCCGGCGCCCCCTGGCGGCCAGCCTCCTCGCTGCAGGCGGCCCCTGGTCACATCTCTGCCGGCCTCTTTTGTTGTGACCCCAAGCACAGAGCCGCTAGGGTCCTGTCTGCAGGCTCCACACAATGAGGCTGGAGGAGCAGGAACTCCACAGGCTTTATACAGAGGAGCCCTGCCAGGACAGTAAACACATGCTTTCTAGCTCCTCATTACAGCGGAGTGCTGCCATTTCTGGGCAGCCTGGCACCAGCCATGGAGGGATTTGATCTTGCACAGGAGCTGTCACTATTTTATCAGATTATTCTGACACCTGTTTAGCTAGATTCGGAGTAACAGGACACAGAGGGGCTGAGATGTGGTGTGGGACCCCATGGAAACAAAGCAAACAGGGGAGATTCCTAGAAAGGGCAATGTCAGCAGTGCTGGCACATACTGTATGTGACTATGGCTCGCACTGATCTCCAGGGCCACAATTGTGGATGGGGGAAGGGAGAAATTACATCCAAAGTGGTATACAGCTGTTTGTCATTATTAATAGACACTTTCCATATATTTCTGTTATAACACCACATATCGGTATTATTACGCTTTGGCTACATAGCGCTATCTGATTCCGTAGCCCTTTACATACTTTATCATAGCTGTCCCCATTGGGGCTCACTATCTGAATTCCCTACCAGTATGTCTGTATGGGACGTCATACTTCTTCAGGACACAGTGAGAGAATGGCCGACCTCATGGCGAGTCATAATAAATAATAATAATAATCTTTATATAGCGCCAACATATTCCGCAGCGCTTTACAGTTCCAAACACACATCATATGTAACAACGTTAACAATACAATAATTAAAGCAAAATAAGACGAGCCTGCTCCTGAGAGCCTACAATCTACAAGTCATCATGCAGCCCGAGATTCCCGTCATCACACGCCGTCCTATCATTGCTCATTATTACCCAGTAATGTGAGGATCGGGCCAGAAAGACTGGAAGCAGATCACAGTATGTCATCGGCAAGCACTTTCACTTGTTTATCATTTAACTATCGATGTGCTGATTGTTTAAATAAGTTTTTAATATTTTTTCACATGAACCTGGAAGCATAACCAAAAACTAATGAAGCAGTGATACATAGTTATTTATGGAGATAAATGGGAAAAAAATCACCTGGCACATGTTCTTCCACAATATCCTGGGCCAAGCTCCAGTCATACAAATAAAATGTACTCAGAACACAGATATGGGTCACAAAGAACGACGTCCGACAGCCATAAATATGTATGAAATGGTTCATCAGCTCAGAGTTTTCCACAGCACTCACGACTGATTTTGCAATTCTCACAGAGATATATGTATTGGCAACAAGCAAACACAAGCCAGACATTCCCTGTATTATAGAATGCTGTACCTCAGGCCTGAAAGGTGATGGCTGAATCTCATATCGATCAACTCTGGTCACAGGTTCCCTTTAAGGCTGGCCAAACAATCCTACTTCACCACCCTCATGACCTCGCTATCCAACAACCCAAGACGACTTTTTGAAACCTTAAACTCCCTCCTGAAACCTAAAGTACAGGCCCCCATCACCAACCTCAGCGGTGAGGATCTGGCCACTTATTTCCTAGAAAAAATCAACCACATCCATCAGGATATCTCAGCCCAATCTCCTCAGTGCCTGGATCCCCTTCCCTGCCGCACCTCAAGCTCACTAGACATCTTTGAGCCTGTTCCAGAAGAAGAAGTTTCCAAGCTCCTCGCTTCTGCTCGGCCTACAACCTGCAACAGTGACCCCATTCCTTCACAGCTCCTGCAGTCTCTCTCACCAGTGGTCACCACTCACCTGACTAAAATATTTAACCTCTCTCTTTCTTCAGGTATATTTCCCTCCTCATTTAAACATGCCATCATAACCCCTTTACTTAAAAAGCCATCCCTGGACCAGAACTGCACTGCTAACTACAGACCTGTCTTTAACCTTTCCTTCATCTCTAAACTCCTGGAACGCCTGGTCCACTCCCGTCTAATCCGCTATCTCTCGGATAACTCTCTTCTCGACCCCTTACAATCTGGTTTCCGCTCTTTACACTCTACTGAAACTGCCCTCACTAAAGTCTCTAATGATCTAATAACAGCTAAATCAAAAGGTCATTGCTCCCTGCTGATTCTCCTGGATCTCTCTGCCGCATTTGACACTGTGGATCACCAGCTTCTCCTCACTATGCTCCGCTGTATAGGCCTCAAGGACACAGCCCTCTCCTGGTTCTCCTCCTACCTCGCTGACAGCTCCTTCACTGTATCTTTTTCCGGCTCCTCTTCCTCTCCTCGTCCCCTTACTATCGGGGTCCCACAGGGCTCAGTCTAAGGCCCCCTCCTCTTCTCTTTATACACTGCCCCTATTGGACAAACAATCAGCAGATTTGGGTTCCAGTATCATCTCTATGCCGATGACACCCAATTATACACTTCTTCCCCTGACATCACCCCTACCCTAATTCAAAATACCAAGGATTGTCTGTCTGCTGTCTCTAGCATCATGTCCTCCCTCTATCTGAAACTAAATCTCTCCAAAACTGAACTTCTTGTGTTTCTCCCCTCTACTAACCTCACTCTACCTAACATCGAAATAACCCTGGAGGGTTCAACCATAACTCCCAAGCAGTATGCCCGCTGTTTTGGGGTCATATTCGACACTGAACTTTCCTTTACTCCCTACATCCGATCACTCAGTCGCTCTTGTCACCTGCATCTTAAAAACATCTCCAGAATCCGACCTTTTCTCACCTTTGAAACTGCTAAGACTCTTACTGTCGCTCTTATTCATTCTCGTCTGGACTACTGCAACTCTCTTCTGATTGGTCTCCCTCTTACCAAACTTTCTCCTCTCCAATCCATCTTGAACGCGGCAGCCAGGGTCATATTTCTGTCCAGCCGCTTCACCGATGCCTCCATCTTGTGCCAGTCATTACACTGGCTACCTATTCGCTACAGGGTCCAGTATAAACTCATCTCTCTCACCCACAAAGCTCTCCACTGTTCTGCACCGCCTTATATCTCCTCTCTCATCTCTGTCTATCGCCCTACACGTGCCCTCCGTTCTACAAATGACCCAAGACTAACATCCCCCGTAATCCGAACCTCGCACCTCCGTCTCCAAGACTTCTCTCGTGCTGCTCCAGCTCTCTGGAATGCACTTCCCCAGACGATCAGACTGATACCTAGCCCTGACCTATTCAAGCGCGCCTTGAAAACCCATCTCTTCAAACAAGCCTACCACATCAACTTCTCAGCAAACTAACTTTGCCCTGTTCCCTCCTTCCAAATATTATTCTGAATCTGCACCCTACTATTCATCTGTCTCCACACCCTCCATGCACACGATAACTGCACTTGATACTTGTCTATTGCACTTAAACACACGGGCTGATGACCGGATCATGCAGCTTTATATGAAAATCCCTATTTATTATAATTGCCAGACCTGAATTAACAAGCACTTCTCACCTACTGTGACCCCCCCCATTTCCTTGTAGATTGTAAGCTTGCGAGCAGGGACCTCACTCCTAATGTCACTGTTTGAATTGTCTTAACTTGTATTGAATTTATTGTCTGTACAAGTCCCCGCTTATTTGTAAAATGCTGCGGAATACACTCACTGGCCACTTTATTAGGTACACCTGTCCAACTGTGTGTTAAGACTTAATTTCTAATCAGCCAATCACATGGCGGCAACTCAGTGCATTTAGGCATGTAGACATGGTCAAGACAATCTCCTGCAGTTCAAACCGAGCACCAGTATGGGGAAGAAAGGTGATTTGAGTGCCTTTGAACGTGGCATGATTGTTGGTGAAGGGCTGGTCTGAGTATTTCAGAAACTGCTGATCTACTGGGATTTTCACGCACAACCATCTCTAGGGTTTACAGAGAATGGTCCGAAAAAGAAAAAAAATCCAGTGAGCGGCAGTTCTGTGGCCGGAAATGCCTTGTTGATGCCAGAGGTCAGAGGAGAATGGGCATACTGGTTCGAGCTGATAGAAAGGCAACAGTGACTCAAATTGCCACCCGTTACAACCAAGGTAGGCAGAAGAGCATCTCTGAACGCACAGTGCGTCGAACTTTGAGGCAGATTGGCTACAGCAGCAGAAGACCACACTGGGTACCACTCCTCTCAGCTAAGAACAGGCATCTGATGGCTACTTTCAGCAGGATAATGCGCCATGTCATAAAGCTCGAATCATCTCAGATTGGTTTCTTGAACATGACAATGAGTTCACTGTACTCAAATGGCCTCCTCAGTCACCAGATCTCAATCCAATAGAGCATCTTTGGGATGTGGTGGAACGGGAGATTCGCATCAGGGATGTGCAGCCGACAAATCTGCGCCAACTGTGTGATGCCATCATGTCAATATGGTCCAAAATCTCTGAGGAATGCTTCCAGCACCTTGTTGAATCTCTGCCACGAAGAATTGAGGCAGTTCTGAAGGCAAAAGGGGGTCCAACCCGTTACTAGCATGGTGTACCTAATAAAGTGGCCAGTGAGTGTATGTTGGTACTATATAAATAAAAATTATTATTATTATTAAGGCTGGTGTCACACTAACCGACGCAAAATACAGTTTACAGGCGTAATACGGATGAATGACCCCTAAATAGTGCTCCGTATGTCATCCGTAATCAAGGTGCGGTCGCGTATTTTGCGCATGTCAGCATCCGTATGTAATCCGTATGGCATCCGTATGGCGAGATTTTCTCGCAGGCTTGCAAAATGGACATATAATGGAGCCCTATGACAGGGTTTATAACAGAAACCAAAGAATAGATATAGACACATAGAATGCATATATATATATATATATATATATATATATATATATATATATATACACACACAAGTCATTGAGATAAACATATATAAATATATATTTATATTTCACAGAGTTCTTCATAGCAGAATAGCCGCTAATTAAATTGCCGGCTTCTATCAAATCATTTCCCAACCCGACATGAAATGACACATGGTTTACATTCAGTAAACCATTTCATTTCATGTTTTTTTATATGTCCCTGACTAATAATTAGATACGGGTTTGTGTGCAAAATTTGGGAGTTGTAGTTGTTATTTTAAGGGGTTAATGCGTTGTTAAAAAATGCGTGGGCTTCCCATTGCCCTGTAACGGTGGCGAATGGGTTAATCTAACAAAGGGTTAATGTCACCTTACAATCGAATGGTGACATTAACCCTTTGTTAGTTTAACCCACTCGCCACCACTATAGGGCAATGGGAAGCCCACGCACTTTTTAACAACGAATTAACCCCTTAAAATAACAACTACAACTCCCAAAATTTGCACACAAACCCTCATCTAATTATTAGTCAGGGACATATAAAAAAACATGAAATTAAATGCTTTACTGAATGTAAACCATGTGTCATTTCATGTCGGGTTGGGGAATGATTTGATAGAAGCCGCCAATTTAATTAGCAGCTATTCTGCTATGAAGAACTCTGTGAAATATAAATATATATATATGTTTGTCACAATGACATGTGTGTATATATATATATATATATGTATTCTATGTGTATATATCTATTCTTTCTTTCTTTATTAAACCTGTCAGTGTGATTTTACTGTATCGCGCACTGAATTGCCGGCTTTTCTAAAAGACACCTGGTGCGTATTTCTCGCAAGTCACATGTGTGGTCCGTGTGTAATCCGTATTTTTTTGCGCACCCATAGACTTGCATTGGCGTATTACGGCCGTAGTACGCTGACAATCGCAGCATGCTGCGATTGGCATGGACCGTAGAATACGGATGAGAAATATACGGCTGGTGCGAGGGACCCCATAGAGAATCATTGGTCCGTGTCTAATGCGTGCTTTTAGCGCCTCTCACTCGGCCGTATTCCTCGCCAGTGTGACCCCGGCCTAAGGGTCTAATCTGCGGCTATCACTTCTGATTTCAGTTAATGGCACAGTGCCCCCAGCTTATTAAGAACCCTTTACCTATTACTTACTACCAAAGCCATAAGGTGCTTTTGGTGCCCTTGTCCACTAACTTTCTTCACCAACCTGGTTAGCTTTGATCTGGATCCTGACTATGTTTTCTTGCCCGCCACCCCTCCTGACCTCTTTCTGTTCACTGCTTAAGCTAAAAATGTGACAAGACCACATGTGCTGACTACTATTACTGCCAGCTCCCTTGGTACTTGGTGACTTGTGATCTGGTGACTTCTGATGATATATTAGCTAGACTATTCCATAGTTAGCAACCTGGGGATTGATTCCCTGTTGGAAAAACATAGCTTTTGCCAGGCTTAAAGAGAATCTGTCAACAGATTTTTGCTATGTTATCTGAGAGGAGCAAAACGTAGTGTTTGAGCGCCTGATGCCAGCGATGTGTCACTTACTGGTCAGGTTAGGTAGAATCCTTGTTTTCTCTGTTGTGCTGTGTATAACCCCTCCCACACCCCTGATTGGCAGCTTCCTGTGTACACTGGAGGCAAGTTGCCAATCAGTGGTGGAGGCGGGGTTAGGCCTGTTTCACACTTCCGTTTTTGACCATCAGTCAAAATCCACCGTTTTTGCAAAAAAACGGATCCGCCATTTTTTTTGGCGGTACTGTTTTTTTCCCCCATTGACTTGCATTAGCGGCGGATCTTGATGGATGGCCATCCGTTGGATCCGTTTTTTTGCGGATCCGTCAATTTTTTTGCGTCCGCCGACATGCCTGGACGGACCATGTAACGTTTTTTGTAGTGCAGGATCCGCATTTTTATAAAGCGCATGCCCGGAGGAATGAAGTCAGGAGGAAATTCGCCCTGAAATCATTTCTGGCGGACCAAGAAAAAAAAAATTCTCTCTCTCTCTCTCCCGGGCAGCGGTTCCTTTAAAATTCTTCATTCAGCAGATCCGTCAAAAAAACGGATCCGGTGGCATCCGTTCACATCAGTTAGGAACGGATCCGCTTTCCGCCTTTTTGGCGGATTTTAACTGACACAAAAAACTGAAGTGTGAAACAGGCCTTACAGATTAGCCTGACTGCAGTGCACGGGAGATAGTCCTGTAGTGATAATCTCCTGCTTATAAAACACTGATTGTATTAAAACTACAGCACACAGCCTAGTAAGTGACACATCCCTGTAATCAGGCTCTCTTGCCCTATTTTATGCTGCTTTCAAATTAAATAGCAAAAGCCTGCTGACATATTCCCTTTAAGAATGCATAATCCCTAAACCTACAATTTCTTGTTGTGCATACCTCATGCTGGCCACATTACATTGTGGATGTGCTGGTGAGGAAGTACAAATGACTTCTCCATACTAGCTTTTGGTGGGACTTCATGTTCCTGTGGGTGGGTGCCCAAAGTTGTTTATCAGAAAACCTCTATATCAAATGTTTGGAAAAACTGTCCCTCCACAATCGCCAACAATTGTCAGCAAGAATAATAGCCGTAAAGACAACTAATGTCTCGTTATGCCCCTTGTAAATTCTATATTATTACTTTTAGATAAATATCTAGTGTTACTGATGTAACTGTCCAAGGACAGGCATATATGCTGGAGATACGTGTTTATTTCAGGGCCCAGTTAGTATTTGCAATACTTCTATACGTTTACTTTATAAAAACAATGATTCCTAACTATCCTTTGCTTATGTAGATTGTAGAGAAGGCTGTGTGCTCAATGTCTGGTCCTCTCCCATGGGATCATCATGTAGAAGTGCCTGGCACTGCTGTTATAGGGCTCCAGATCATAAAACAACAAGGGATCAGAGGACTTTCACATGTCATTTCCAATTTAATTCACAGGACTGGTAACTTCAAGGATAAAAGGACATATGGAAACGGCTTTGGTCAAAAAATCCTGCATTCTACACCTTAAGGTTATTTGTGCAGAACATGGCCATTATTCTATAGGACTCATATTCAGAACTGAAGGATTGCTGCATTATTTCCCTCTGCAGCATATTACCATGACATCTTGTGCACACAGTTTGCTCTCATACCCATGACAAAGGCTTGTTTCTGATACTGTTTGTCAAGAGTCATGGATGTCTCCAAGCAATGGCAAACAATCCCTTACTAGGAAAGTATAGTCATATACTATTACTTGCTACATTGAAGTATTACATTAAATATTGTAAGAAGCAAAACACAATCCTGAGGTTGTCGTCACCAATTGTTTGCCCTCAGTTGTTTTGCGATATCTTGACGAACTGATAAGTTTAGAAAAACTGATGTAAGGCTACTTTCACACATCAGGTTTTCGGCGTCAGGCGCGTTCCGGCGTCGTGCCGGAGCGCCGGATCCAGCAAATGTTTTGTAAAACCGGATGTGACGGATCCGGTTTTCTGCCGGATCCGTCTTGCGGTTGACAGCCAAAACCGGATCCGTCTCATCCGGTTCATCCGGTTTTCGACAGATTACGCCGGATCCGGTTTTTAAAATCGCCCCTTGTGGCCTTCCGAACGGGATTGGCTACTGGAAAACTATATATAGCGTGTTCCTACAGCCCTTCTTTGACAGGTTGTAGAGGAGAAAGTGCAGGTTGGAGAGAAGAGCAAGTTACTGGCGAAGATGGATGTTGTGATTGGAAATATTTTGAAGAATTTGGCAGATTTTAGAGCGGAGGCGAATCGTTTGAGGGTGATTGTTCTGGAGAAGGAGAGAGCGAGACAGCAGCGCATCAGGCATCGTAGACGACGTTTGTGGATCCACCCCATCACAGCCAAGAGAATGACGCGTGGGGTCTATTCTACACTCTGCATGGACCTTAGACGAAACCCGGATACATTTTTTGGATATGTTCGGATGAAAATGGAGAATTTTGATTACTTGGTGGAGCGCATTGCACACCTCATAAGAAAATCGGACACCTATTGCCGCTTCTCTGTTTCACCCGCAGAGCGTCTGATGGTGACTTTAAGGTAAGCCACATTTATTGGATATGCTCGCATCAGAGCACACTTTCACTGCAATCTTGTTGGTGGTAGTTTGTATCTCCAAGTGTTATAGCTGAGTTTTGGTATGTAATGCTGTGATTTTAAACTAATTGATTGTTTTTTAATTCCCCACAGATTTCTTGCAACTGGAGAATCCCTTTCGTCACTGCATTTCCAGTACAGACTCGGGATTTCCACCATATCTGGAATAGTGAAGTACACATGCCGTGCACTGTGGGACTCCTTAGCTGAAGAGTTTTTACCAGAGCCCACAACAGAGAGGTGGATTGAAATTTCAGAAAAGTTTCAACAGATATGTCAGTTTCTGAACTGCTTGGGCGCTGTGGACGGGAAACATATCCGCATTGTAAAGCCAGCCGGATCGGGATCGGAATATTTCAATTACAAGAAATATTTTTCAATTGTCCTCATGGCCATCGCTGACGCGGAATACAAATTTATTGCTGTTGATATTGGGGCCTATGGCCACTCCAATGACTCTCAAGTTTTCAAACTGTCTGCCATGGGGTGTAAACTGTATGGAAACACCTTCTAGTTCCCACCACCTAGACCGCTGCCGCAAACATCTGGTCCACCTATGCCATTTGTCTGTGTAGGGGATGAAGCCTTCCAGCTGTCAGAACACCTTTTGAAACCGTACTCTAGCAGAGGATTGACAAGACCAAAACACATTTTTAATTACCGCCTCACAAGAGCAAGAAGAATGGTTGAATGTACCTTTGGTATTCTGACAGCCAAATGGCGGGTCCTATTGACTGCGATCAACCTCAAGACAGAAACTGTGGACGAGGTGATCAAAGCTTGCGTGGTACTCCACAATTTTGTTATCTGCAAGGAACCCATTTCCATTGAGGACACCTCTGAAGAAACCACCTTGCAAGATTACCATGACATTACCACTAGAAGTTCTGTGACGGTTTCAGTAATGAGGGACAATTTTGCACTATACTTTATGTCACCTCAAGGCAGAGTACACTGGCAGGATGACAGAGTGTGAAAGATTTGTGCCCTTAACCAAACTTGTGTACCTTCTGTACCAACAGTATATACCTTTGCCAACCAAAGTTGGCTATCTTGTCATGGTCTTACCATTTTTAGCTTTAAGCCACAGGTGTGTACCTGGTTGTGTTTTATGCAAAGTATTTCACCTTTTAACAAAAGTTGTGTACATTGTTAGGAAATCACCAACAATAAACACACTGTTACACCGCTCCGCCATACTCACCCAGCCTCCGCTCCCACGCCGCAGTCGCCCTCCGCTCCCACGCCGCAGCCTCTCTCCACCTGACCTTCCCTGCATGCTATGCGCATGCGCCATAGGCCGCGGCCGCGCCTCCTTCCTGCTTCTTATGCTCCAGCTGTGCCCTGACCCGGAAGCACCTTTGGACCAATGGCTGACCAGACGGGGCCATATCAGGCCGCTTCCCCCTGAGGGAGGCGCCTGATCGTTGTGTTTCCTGACACTCTGGCCTCGCTCCATCATGCACACTCTGCTCCTGCAGTTCCTGTCTCGGCTGCTCCTCACAGCAGCTTCTCAGTCCTGCTACCCGTGTTCCTGGTTACCTACTCCAGTCCTGCCTTCAGTGTTCCTGCCGTCCTACTCCAGTCCTGCCTTGTGTTCCTGCCGTCCTACTCCAGTCCTGCCTTCAGTGTTCCTGCCGTCCTACTCCAGTCCTGCCTTCAGTGTTCCTGTCGTCCTACTCCAGTCCTGTCTTCAGTGCTCCTGCCGTCCTACTCCAGTCTCAGTCTTACTCCGGTCCATCCTGAGCCGCCCCTCTCGGTACCGGCTACCGTGGTACTCGAACCCCTGGGCCTGCTCCTAACGGTCCCTGTATAGGGGTCGGTTCCACCTGGCAGCTCGCCCGGGGTCCCTCGGTGCCACGGTCCAGAGGGTCCACTCTCGGAGTTCCCGCTCCTGACCACCCGCGCTAACAGTACGATCAGGCCATGGACTCCGCCAGTACTACGGCTGCTACCCAGAAAGAGTTGCTATTCCTACGGGAGAATCAGGGGCGCATTATGTCAATCATGAAGTCGATGGACACCCGTTTATCGGCCTTACAGGTGGCCGATCCTGGAAATGCCACTCAGCTGGCCAGTCTCCAACAGGAGCTGGGTCAGCTGCAAGATACTCAAACCCACATTTTGTCCTACATGGCCTCCTTTGATAGTCGCTTGTCGGCCCTCCAGGCTGCCGCTGCAGTGCCGACTCCTCCCCCTGCGTCTACTGCTCCTCCAACGCCCCGCCTCGCCAAGCCGCCTCGTTTCACCGGGGATCCCAAGCTCTGTAGGGGGTTCTTAAATCAGTGTAGTCTCTACTTTGAATGGCTGCCGCAGCAATATCCCTCGGACCGGGCCAAAGTGGCCTTCATCATGTCCCATCTGGAGGGAGAGGCTCTTTCTTGGGTAAACCCGCTCTGGGAACGTGACGACCCGGTCGTTTCGAGTCTCCCGGTTTTCCTGGATACGTTTCGTAAGGTTTTCGATGAGCCGGGCCGGTTAGCCTCTCTCACTGAGTCACTCTTTAACTTACACCAGGGCTCTCTCACGGTCAGACAGTACGCTATTCGCTTTCGCACTATTTCCTCCGAGCTCGGCTGGAATAACGCAGCTTTGGTGGGGGCATTCTGGCGCGGTCTTTCTAGTAAAATAAAGGATGAACTCGCAGGTCGAGATACCTCGTCCACCTTAGAGGACCTTATCTCGCTGGCTACCCGCATTGACCTGCGCTTCCTGGAGCGCGCTCGGGAGTCAGTGAGAGACAGGCGCTCCTCCAGGTCAGTTTCTCCTTTCACTCAGTCGGCCAGCTCACGTTCAGTCGGATCTTCTTCCCTCTCTTCGGGTGAGCCCATGCAGATAGATCATCTCAGGTTGGCCGAGTTACGTCAGAGAGAGAGACGGGCACAAGGTCTGTGCCTCTAATGCGGTCATTCGTCACACTATATCCGCACCTGTCCTAAGAGACAGGGAAACGACTCCACCTAGGTCAGGTAAAAGAGGCCTTCCTAGGTGATGATGGTGATTCCTCTCAACCCCTTACGATTTCTGTGCTTTTGGTTTCAGGAGGGAGGCGTGGTTCCGAGGTGGCCTACGTGGATTCGGGCTCAGCGGGTAACTTCATTCGGCCGGAAGAGGTAGACAAATACCAAATTCCTGTAGTCACTCTATCTAACCCAATTCAGATTGCCACCGTGGATGGCAAACCGCTACAGGTGACCGTCACCTTGGTCACTGAAGAGGTGGAATTGCAAATCGGAGCCTTACATCGAGAGAAGATAGCCTTTTACATTTTACCTAAGCTCTCTCACGCCATTCTACTCGGTCTTCCATGGTTAAGGACTCATCAGCCTGTTCTCGACTGGTCTTCTGGGGAGATACTCCGCTGGGGGCACCCGTGCCAAGCTCGCTGTCTGACTCCTGTCCGCCTGGCGGCCGCTCCACGGTCACCTCCAGACCTCCCGGGTCTTCCTCCAGCTTACAGCTCCTACGCCGATGTTTTTGATAAGAAGGAAGCGGAGGTCCTCCCTCCACACCGGCAGTTTGACTGCCCAATTGAACTTGTTTCTGGTTCAACCCCCCCAAGGGGCAGAATCTACCCTCTGTCTCCCGCGGAGACCACCGCCATGTCTGAGTACGTCCGAGAGAACCTCGCCAAAGGCTTTATACGGAAATCCTCTTCGCCCACGGGAGCCGGGTTCTTCTTCGTCAAAAAGAAGGACGGGACTCTACAGCCATGCATTGACTATAGGGGCTTGAATGAGATTACCATCAAGAACAGGTACCCTCTTCCACTCATTCCAGAACTGTTTGACCGTCTCAGAGGGGTTCGGGTCTTTACCAAGCTGGACCTCAGAGGAGCCTACAATCTGGTCCGTATCCGTGCAGGTGACGAGTGGAAGACCGCTTTCAACACTCGAGATGGCCATTACGAGTACCTGGTCATGCCCTTCGGTCTTTGCAATGCTCCTGCAGTCTTTCAAGAGTTCGTCAATGAGATCTTCCGGGATCTCTTGTACTCCTGTGTGGTCGTGTACTTAGACGACATCCTCGTCTTCTCGCCGGACCTCTCGACCCACAGAAAGAGTGTCCGCCTGGTGCTTCAGCGTCTTCGGGAGAACCGTCTGTATGCAAAGATTGAGAAATGTCTCTTCGAACAGACCTCTCTGCCATTTCTGGGATACATTATCTCCGACGCTGGTCTAAGGATGGATCCCGAGAAGTTGTCTGCCATCCTCAAATGGCCTCGCCCCGTCGGATTAAAGGCGATACAACGATTCCTGGGGTTCGCCAACTATTACCGGCAATTTGTCTCCCACTTCTCCGCGATCACAAGACCCATTTCTGTGCTCACCCGTAAAGGGTCTACTTCCAAGGATTGGTCTCCTGAGGCAGAGGAGGCCTTTCTGACCCTAAAACGGGCTTTCTCCACGGCTCCGGTCCTGCATCGCCCTGAGAGCGATCAACCTTTTGTACTCGAGGTGGACGCTTCCTCGACTGGTGCCGGGGCGGTGCTGTCCCAGAGAACCGCCTCCGGTCGCCTGCACCCTTGTGGCTTCTTCTCGAAGGCCTTTTCTCCATCCGAGTGTAACTACTCGATCGGTGACCGGGAACTTTTGGCCATCAAGTTGGCCTTGGAGGAATGGCGCCACCTCCTGGAAGGAGCTGTCCATCCTTTTGTCATCTTCTTGGACCACAAGAATCTGGCCTATCTCCAGTCTGCCCAGAGACTAAACCCTCGCCAGGCCAGATGGTCTTTATTTTTGCCCGATTTGATTTCGAGCTCCGATTCCGTCCCGGCAACAAGAATTCCAAAGCCGACGCCCTGTCCAGGGTCTTCCAACCACACGAATCCACGGAGGAACCGTCACATATCATTGATCCCACTAGGATCATCACCGTGGCTCCGAGACTTACTCCTCCGCCTGGCAAGACGCTTGTGCCAGAGAATCTCAAGCAAAAGGTTCTTCTATGGGGGCACTCCTCCAAACTGGCCGGCCATGCCGGAACTAAGAAGACCCTTGACCTTATCAAACGTCACTACTGGTGGCCCTCACTTCGCCAAGATGTGCTCGACTTTGTGGCTTCTTGTCCATCCTGTGCAAAAAACAAGGTGCCACGGAGATCTCCGTCCGGCTTGTTGCTTCCGTTGCCTGTCCCTACGGTTCCTTGGGAGAACATCGCCATGGATTTCATCACCGACCTACCCTGCTCTGCGGGCTGCACAGTCATCCTGGGGGTGGTGGATCGTTTTTCCAAGATGGCTCACTTCATCCCTCTGCCCGGTCTTCCCTCAGCGCCAGAGCTGGCCGAAATCTTCATTCATCAAGTCTTCAGGCTTCATGGACTACCTCGACGCATTGTGTCTGACCGAGGGGTTCAGTTTACCTCCAAGTTCTGGCGTTCGCTTTGTAAGCTCATGAACGTTTCCCTCGACTTCTCCTCGGCCTACCATCCACAGTCCAACGGACAAGTAGAGCGTACCAACCAGACGCTTACGGGATACTTACGCCACTTGTCTAACGCCCACCAGAACGATTGGGTCAACTTACTCCCCTGGGCAGAGTTCGCTTATAACAACCATGCTGGTGAGTCTTCGGCCAAGTCTCCGTTTTTCATTGTTTTTGGCAGACATCCTGGTGTTCCTCTTCCGATAACCCCTGCCTCTGGGGTACCCGCGGCCAATGCCTTGTCCTCGGAATTTTCTAAGATTTGGGCTGAGACCAACACATCACTCAAGAGATCCGCTGATCAGATGAAGAACTATGCAGACAAAAAGAGGTTGGATTCTCCTCCGTATCGTGTTGGCGACAAGGTCTGGCTCTCCTCCAAATTCGTCCGACTAAAACTGCCCTCCTACAAGTTGGGTCCACGCTACATTGGTCCGTTTGAAATTCTGGGACGTATTAACGAAGTTGCCTACAAATTGAGGTTGCCTGCTTCGCTCCGGATCCCGAACACCTTTCACGTCTCTCTCCTGAAGCCTGTGGTGCTGAATCGTTTCCATTCCTCGCTTGATCTTGGTCCTCAGCCGGTGGGTGCCGACAACATTTTTGAAGTGCAGGACATCCTCGCTTTCGCTGTGAAAAGGGTTAGAGGTAGGACTTTCTCTCTCGTTGATTGGAAGGGCTTTGGTCCTGAGGAGAGATCCTGGGAGCCTCGGGAGAATATTAATGCTCCCCGTATCCTCAAGAGGTTTCTTGTTAACCTCCGGGGGGGCGGCTTAGGGGAGGGGGTACTGTTACACCGCTCCGCCATACTCACCCGGCCTCCGCTCCCAAGCCGCAGTCGCCCTCCACTCCCACGCCGCAGCCTCTTTCCACCCGACGGCCGCGGCGGTCACCTGAGACAGGCCCGCGACCAATGCCTTCCCTGCATGCTATGCGCATGCGCCATAGGCCGCGGCCGCGCCTCCTTCCTGCTTCTTATGCTCCGGCTGTGTCCTGACCCGGAAGCACCTTTGGACCAATGGCTGACCAGACGGGGCCATATCAGGCCGCTTCCCCCTGAGGGAGGTGCCTGATCGTTGTGTTTCCTGACACTCTGGCCTCGCTCCATCGTGCACACTCTGCTCCTGCAGTTCCTGTCTCGGCTGCTCCTCACAGCAGCTTCTCAGTCCTGCTACCCGTGTTCCTGGTTACCTACTCCAGTCCGGCCTTCAGTGTTCCTGCCGTCCTACTCCAGTCCTGCCTTCAGTGTTCCTGCCGTCCTACTCCAGTCCTGCCTTCAGTGTTCCTGTCGTCCTACTCCAGTCCTGTCTTCAGTGCTCCTGCCGTCCTACTCCAGTCTCAGTCTTACTCCGGTCCATCCTGAGCCGCCCCTCTCGGTACTGGCTACCGTGGTACTCGAACCCCTGGGCCTGCTCCTAACGGTCCCTGTATAGGGGTCGGTTCCACCTGGCAGCTCGCCCGGGGTCCCTCGGTGCCACGGTCCAGAGGGTCCACTCTCGGAGTTCCCGCTCCTGACCACCCGCGCTAACACACAACTTTTTAGGTGAATACTTTGCTTCAAACACAACCAGGAACACAACTGTGGCAAAAAGCTAAAATTTACCCACAGTTATATACCTGGTTTTGAATACCTTTTTACCTTTGAAATACCCTGTATTTAACCTTTTTTTTAAACATATTTCGCCGCAGAAAGAAATTACAGACAACCATTGTAAAACGATAATTTAACTTTTATTTAAAATATTTTTTTTTTGTAAAATGTTTTTAAAGTTAAAAAAACTTTTTTAATAAAGGTTTAAAACCAAATGGGCATTTTTATTACAAAACACACATTACAAATCGGTGTAGTGTGGGGTGGAAATACTGCTGGAGGGGCTGCGGGACACTTCGACACTGGGAGTGTGGAGAGAGGACTGGGATCGTGGTGGGGAAGGAACAGTTAGAGGTGAAGGTGTGGAAAAAGCTACAGAATGGGTGGACATGTGGGAGGCAGAAGAGGTGGTGGGCGGTGGAGTGGAGGGTTGGGCAGGGACTGTAGGAGCAGATGATGTTGATGGAAAGTTGTATGGGGAAGGAGTTTGGTACGGGGAAGGAGTTTGGTACGGGGCAGGTTGCTGGAAGTGGGGAGATGTCTGGTACTGGGGAGGTTGCTGGTACTGGGGAGGTTGCTGGTACTGGGGAGGTGGCTGGTATGTAATAGGAGGGGGAGGATGGAAAGTGGCTGGAGGGGGTGCAGGTGGAGGAACTACTGGGGTGGGAGGAGGAGGTTGGGAGGTAACGTGCTGGAGAGCACCGTGGCATGAATGCATTACATGCATCTGCTGGCTAGGAGAGAGCGTTTCCATGCGCTCCACAACAGACCTGAAAAAGGTGTGGTTTGGCTAAGATCTTGCTTCTGAATGCATGGTTTGCAGAAGTGTCTTCACCTCCAGAATGCTGGAGTTGATCTGCTGAAAGCCTGCGGAGATTTGCTCTGACAAGACTTTTAGACAGTTCTGGAAAGATGCATTCAGATGCAAGAACTCTGGCGCATAAGTCTTTTCCTGACCCCTCTGCCGCTGCCGCCCAGTACCCGCAGGTGTACTAGAGGTGGCAGGGGCAGAAGGGTGGGGTAAAGGGAAAGCGATCTCCTCACCAGCAGCTTCATGTAATGTAGGCGGCCACGATGCTCCTGTGCTGGTGGATGGGACAGATGGGTCGAATGTGTGGGAAGGCTGGGAAGGTGCAGATGTACCGGGGCGGTCGAAGTGTCCCTCGGTGCCGGTCACCTCAGGGATTGCCTCAGAAGGGTCCAATCGTGCAGGCTCCCGAGTGCTGCTCACCGTGCTGTGGAATAAAGAGAAAAAAAAAAATTAAAATAGTGACATGGCATGGCCCTGGCTGAAAAAAAATAGTTACATCTAAACATTTTTTTTTCACATGTGGTGTGTAATATTTACCTTCTGGTGACTATTGTATCCCGGAGGAATGACAGGGCTCGTGCGTACTTGTACTTGCTCCTGCGTCCTCCAGATCCACTCGGGGCCCGCATCTCTTTATTGAACTCCTTCTTGAAACGATCCCTCACAGACCGACACCGCTTCACAATTCTGTCCCCTGAAACGAGAAAGGACAAAGTGGTTAGTATACAACATCAGTGTTTCCCAAACTCCAGTCCTCATGGTCCCCAGGGGTCATGTTTTCAGGATTTCCATAGTAAATAGAAATCCTGAACACATGATCCGTGGGGACCACGAGGGCTGGAGTTTGGGAAACACTGGTTTACATCAAGCAACCGGTACTGTATATACTTACGCTCTTTAATCTGGGCCCGAGCATCGAGGTCCTCCCAGCGGCCCACAAGGAGCGAACAGATTTCCTCCCAGAGTCGTCGGGTAACAATCAGGTCAGCATGGCGGCGGTCAGCCATATTCCATAGCGGCTCCCTTTCTCTGACGAGATCGATGAGGTGGTCCACATCAATTCCTCCATCCTCACCGTCTGAGTCGGGAGCACGCTGTGAAGGCTGTTAAAGTAAAACAGAAAAATAGCAAAATTAGTCACCACACTTTAAGACATGAAATAAAAAGTGTACCAAAATTTAACTTAAATATTATACTTACACGCTGGTGACCGCCGCGTTGCTGTCGCCGACGACCCTGGGAGGCACTGCGAGGACCTCTTGGCCGAGCACCAGATTGGGAAGACTAGAGAAGAAAAGAAAAAAATTTATGTGTTTGGATGTTGGCATTTGTTTGCTGTGTGAGGTCTGCGGTACATTGTTTTCTATGTGTTGTGTGTAGTGTGATGTTGTGTTTCTGTGTTTGATGCAAAAAACTTACCAATTTTGAGCCCACTCCAGGTGTCTGTCCACCCCTTCCTTCTTCTTCTGAGAGCTCCTCTTCAGCTTGTGATTCCTGTTTTGAAATAAAAGGCAATGAATAGACATATATTACAGAGATGATGGATTTTGGAAATAAAAACTTACCGTCAAACGCAGACGATGCGAGGGAGGGCTCCCAGAAGAAGATGTGCTGTCATGTCGCTGGCCAGACTCCATGGCTGTGGGTGGTGCTGCTGCTGTTGCTGCTGCCAGTGCTGCCAGTGCTGCTGCTGCATCTCTTGGGCGGCTGTTGAATAAAGAGAAACAAAGGGCCAATGAATATCTTGATATTCCATGGCCCTAGTTTTGAGGAATGGGGGATTTGATAATTACCGTCTCTCATCTGCTGCTGGACTCCCCTCCCGTTGTTCAGCATGTTCCCTTTGCTGCTCCATTTGGGGTGGTGGTGGTGCTGATGGTGCTGCAGTGGTCTCCTGCCTTCTCCTGCGCCTGGTTGCTGTCTTTGGTGGCATGTTGGGTGTGGCTGAGGGTCCCACTGTCATGCTTTTATATATGTGTGCTGTGGGCAGAGCTACTGAGCATGCTCAGACCCAAAAAACCGGATCCGGCCACCGGATCCGGCTTTCGCCGGATCCGGCGCATTGCGGCGCTCATAGACTTTCATTGTGTGAAAAAGCCGGACGCGCCGGATCCGGCGTGTCCGGCTTTTTCGCCGGAGGCAAAAAACGTTAGAGTAGCCGTTTTTTCCAGACGCCGGATTGCGACACATTACCGGATCCGGCGAAAACCAGATGAAACGCATGGCCATCCGGCGCGATCCAGCGCAAATGCAAGTCAATGGGGGGGGGAAACCGGATCCGGCATTGCATTTCGCCGGATCCGGTTTTTGTCAAAAGAGCCGGATCGAGCCTGACGGCGAAAACCTGATGTGTGAAAGAGGCCTAAGAGTTTATAGCAAGTCTTCATTAAAGAAGGACAAATGTTAAATTCACTTCCTTGTACACTCCATATTCCCTATTATACATGGCCCAAATGGATCGTTCAGGTTTAAAAAAACATGGCAGCTTCTTTCCAGGACCTGCACCTTGCCTGACTATCGGCTGTGCTTAGTACTGCAACTACGCTCCATTCACTTAAATGGGGTTTGCTTGCCATACCAGATAAGGTGTGGGGCTGTTTTTGAAAGAAAGCAGCTATGTTTTTATAATTCTAGAAAACACATTTACGGTAAGTCCTCATTTAGACATTCGTTTTTCACATACATGTTCTAACCATGTTTTTCACAGGTAGAATACATAACCATTATACACTGTGAGTACATTTACTAGGCAACTTGTATTTTTAAGGAATAATTTTTTTATTGAATAAATGTGACGTTGGCCAATACAACAAGTTAATAAACCTGAATATTTAATAAAGTTAAAGTGAGGATTTGTTTTTCTCAGGAGAATATCTATGTGTGCTGTGGTAGAGCGGCTCACTCGGCTGAACACAGAGGTATAAACGGAACACTGTCTCTTTAAGAACGTGCTTGGTTCATTGAAGACAGCATAAACCAAGTCGGGAAAAATAAACATGGCCCTCTGGACAAAAACAGCAAAGCAAAACCAAAAAGAAAATACAGTCATTTTCCTACTGGGGTTCAGCACACTCACGGGTACAATGTCCACGGTTCAGGTCCTTAACATACCATACAGGCACAAACACTTTCCTGGAGTGTTTCCTCTCCAGGTACACTGAACACCGAAATCTTTGGAAGTCAGCAATTTAAGCCCCAGACCATGTGACTGAACTCATGATTGTGACATCACCAAGGTCCTGTCAGCACACGGCAGTGCCGGGCTCTGTAGGTGGAGATGAGGTAGACAATCTCCCACCCACGCTATGAATGTCCATATAAAAACCAGCCCATAATATAACTTAGCTTAACCCTCGCAACATTTACTGTGCTGGAGGAATAACTCTGGGTTTTATATCACTGACGCCATTAGGCATAGTGAAACATATCTTCCCTCCATTACTTCAGCAGTGACATTGTTCTGTATCCCCCCTTCTGCCCAAAGCCAGGGGGGGGTGTTTGTCACCTTCACTGGCTAAGCAGGGGACCTGGACAGGGCATCTGCATTCCCATGGCCTGTGCTCCACATGGAAAGTCCTGGAGCGCCAGGAACCACCTAGTTACCCTAGCATTCTTCCCCTTCTTTTCCCTCATCCACCTAAGGGGCGCATGATCTGATATTAACCTGAACTTTCTGCCTAACAGGTAATATCTCAGGGTGTCAATTGCCCTCTTGATGTCACGCACAGTGTAGGACAGACTAAGTGCAATACAAAGGTATAAGGGAAAGAGAACCAAACACTAGGGAAGGGGGGATTGGAGACCCCTAGACAGATCTAATGTCACCCTGTCTGCCCTATCGTTCCGTTCCTATATAGGTTCCACACCTATCGCCGAGCAGGATACCTAATCCCTGCCTGACCATGGCGATAAATCCTGCTCCGGGACGGTCAGGATGACCGCTAGTTAATCCCCACTAATGCTAAACACAGCTAGGATACACAAAACAAGGGAACACTTAGCTTGAGTAGACTCAGAGATAAACACCATTGTCCATTAAGGTCCAAAGAAGACGCTAGCTGACTGTTGCAGCTCCAAGCTCCTCAAGATGGAGGAGCAAATAGAAAATAACAACCCAACTCCCAACAGGAAGTTGGGAGTTATAAACACCCATATCCAGGTGACACCATTAATACCGGCAAAGTTGATTGTTACACCGGCCACTCCCATGCCTTCTAAGTGCTGCCTCACTCACTGCGTGTTTTTGTCTGCTCCACGCAGTACCTGACCATCGCGCTGAGCTGCTTTGTACTTCACTTTCAGTTCTGCTGTTTGTGAGTCATGGGGGGAGCATCACAACTCTGCAAGAATTTGTATCCATTCTGTCCTGCAGAGATCTGCTTCCATGGCCGATTATATGCCAGCAGGTGATATATCAGGTGACTCAACCCTCCAAAACCCTAGAATGCATATTGGGGGCCTTTTAGGCCCCCATGCTTACTTTTTTGCTATATCTGCAAAATTACTTAAGTTAGAATTTTGAAACTCCAGGTAATCCTCAAGTATGTCGTTGTTGGTAATATCCAGCTGTTCATATAATTTTTTTCATAGGCATTTCAGTGTAAGGCCGGTTTCACATTTGCGCTTTTCAAGCGCACGCACGGCCGGGGGTAGCTCCGCCCCCGAGCCGGCTCTCTGCCCGGCGTGCCCGCCCCTTGCTTGTAGCGCCGCCTCCTAGCGCACAGCGGCGCCTGCGATCGGCGCACCCTATCTTTAGCATAGGGTGCGCAGATCGTGCGCAGGCCGTGCGCTAGTTGCGCTTTGACCTGCGCTGCGCACTTTTGACGGTGCGCCATGCGCGCCAAAATCAAACTTTTCGGATTTTGGCGCGCATGGCGCACCGTCAAAAGTGCGCAGCGCAGGTCAAAGCGCAACTAGCGCACGGCCTGCGCACGATCTGCGCACCCTATGCTAAAGATAGGGTGCGCCGATCGCAGGCGCCGCTGTGCGCTAGGAGGCGGCGCTACAAGCAAGGGGAGGGCACGCCGGGCAGAGAGCCGGCTCGGGGGCGGAGCTACCCCCGGCCGTGCGTGCGCTTAAAAAGCGCAAATGTGAAACCGGCCTAACAATGCTTTTTTGATGAAAACCACATCTGTACAGATTGTATGTATGTATTTTTTATCATGTTCTCAGTAGTGTTTGTGTCTCAAGTTACTTTATTTGTACTCAGTAATGCTGGTGGAGGGGCCAGGGTGTGGATAATGCCATATGAGGATGTCATGTGATTTTTGGAGGGAGAGATAAGGCCATGAAAAATTATAATTAAAATTTTGTTTACTAATCATATTTTATTTAGCAGTTTTAAAATAAACTTGTAAAGGTTATATAAGTGTGTTTTTCCATATGATTTGCATGGGGGCCTAAAAGGCCCCCAATACGTTAATATGAAGATTTCTGATGTCACGTATTCTAGGGTTTATCGCATGAACTTAGGTTCTAGTAGCTCAGTCTCTAGCTTCCTGTATTGGCATTCTGTATTCCTGTTTTGACTCACCTTATCGACCCGGCTTGCCTTCTCATTTATCCAGATCTCTCCGCTTCTTATCTTGGCTACGAATTCTAAACCAGTGCTGCCTTCCCTGACCTCAGACAATCTGACTACACTTCTGTCTTGTCCACCTGTACCGGAGTCTCTGCCCCTCCAGTCAGCTGCTGCAGTCCATGGGACTTTCCTGGAGTGGTACCTAGTATCTACTGGCAGCCCAGCCAATCTTCACCATAAGAACCTCTAATGAATACCTGGTAGACACTTAGTCAAGCCCCTCCCGGGTAAGCCCGCCCCATGGTGCAGTGGATCAACACCCACCAACATTACAGTAAGTTCAGGCCATGGACGCTTCTGAAAAAATAGGATCCAGGGACCCCATGTCTGGTGTTCAAGTACTGTTAGAGGAGGTCCGCTGTCAGCGTGAGCATCAAGAGCAGCTTAAGCAGGCCATAAATGTGGTGGCAACGCAGCTGCAGAATATCTTCCGTTAGCCTCTCTGAGGGAGCGGCCTAATGCTTCAGTTTCTGGTGGAACTGCTAAGCTCTAGCTTCCACTGGGTGCTGCTTTTTTCCTCGTGATGAAGAAGGATGGCTTCCTATGTCCCTGCATTGATTATCAGGGCCTTAAAAAAATCACAGTCAAGAACAAGTACCCACTGCCGCTGGTCTCTGAATTATTTGACAAAATCCGTGGGGCAAAGATTTTCACTAAATTGGATCTAAGAGGGGCTTATAACTTGATTCGGATTTGCAAGGGTGATGAATGGAAGACAGCCTTTAAAACCCATTACTGTCACTATGAGTATCTCATCATGCCCTTTTGTCTGTGTAATGCACCTGCTGTGTTTCGGAAGCTCATTAATGACATCTTCTGGGATCTCCTCTTTGTTTCCGTGGTTGTATATCAGGACAATATCCTGATATTCTTACCTGACCTACCTACTCACAGAAGACACATCCGTCAAGTTTTGCAGCGTCTTCAGTACAACCATTTCAATGCCAAATTGTCTAATTGTGTCTTTGAATAAATCCATTTGCCCTTCCTCAGTACATTGTCTCCAACCATGGACTCGAGATGGATCCAGAGAAGGTTTCTACTGTTCACTCTTGGCCTTGCCCTCAAGGTTTGTGTGCCATTCAATGTTTTATGGGTTTCTCCAACTTCAACAGACAATTTATTCCACACTTTTCGTCTCTCATATCACCCATTGCCGCATTAACCAAAAAGGGAGCAAATGCCAAGTTCTGGTGTGAGTCAGCCATGAATGACAGCCTTTCAACATTTGAAAGAGGCCTTTGCGTAATCACCGGTGCTCCACCATCCCGATGCTAATAAGCAGCTCCTCCTGGAGGTGGATGCCTCCTCTATCTGTGCAGGAGCAGTCTTTCTGCAAAGGGCTTCTTCTGGAAAGTCTGTCTCCTGTGGCTTTTTCTCTAAGCTGTTCATTTTGGCCCAGCGAAACTGTACAATCAGAAACCGGGAACTACTGGCCATTAAGATGGCACATTGAGGCATCTACTGGAAGGTATAAACCCGTCTGTCTCACTATTAATCCAAAAAAAATGGAGTACAGAAATAGCACAAGTTGCATATACAGTATTATAAAAACATCATTTTATTAATAAAAAAAAATTAAAACAAGTCCCCTGAGGAAGAGGACAAAACCCGCGTCGGGGTGAGGGACACGCGGCATTTGCTCCACACATGTGAGTCATTTAGGATACAATATTGGGTGTTTCTATGATCGCTTTATATTATGTTTAATAATGATGATGTTCCTGCTGTAGTGGCTTCTAAGACTATGGTATCATTGCCGGGCTAGATGCGATCTCTGTGATGCAGGACAGACCTCAGTATGTTACTCACAAATTAGTGGAGATAGCAACCCTATGTTATATATAGAGTCCTTTTGGACTTACAGTGGGGCAAAAAAGTATTTAGTCAGTCAGCAATAGTGCAAGTTCCACCACTTAAAAAGATGAGAGGCGTCTGTAATTTATATCATAGGTAGACCTCAACTATGGGAGACAAACTGAGAAAAAAAAATCCAGAAAATCACATTGTCTGTTTTTTTTTTCATTTTATTTGCATATTATGGTGGAAAATAAGTATTTGGTCAGAAACAAAATTTCATCTCAATACTTTGTGATATATCCTTTGTTGGCAATGACAGAGGTCAAACGTTTTCTGTAAGTCTTCACAAGGTTGACTGACTAAATACTTTTTTGCCCCACTGTATATTCTTATGAAATTGAATTGTGTGGTTAATAGGAGTATATAGCCTTTTATGTGTCCCACAATGGAGGTTTATCAGTTTGCATAAATATTTGACTTGTTTTAATTTTTTGATTAATAAAATGATGTTTTTATAATATATGCAATTTGTGCTATTTCTGTACTTCAGTTTTTTGGATTAATAGTGAGACAGACGGGTTTATATTGTAGTAATTGGCACATATAAAATTTTGGATCTTATTTGATTATAATCTACTGGAAGGTGTTAGATCTCTGGTGATAATTTTACACAGACCATAAGAATTTAACCCTTCTACAGATACCCAATGGTTAAATCCTTGCCAAACCATGTGGGTGCTCTTCTTCGCACGGTTCAACTTCGAGTCGCACTTCTGTGCTACGGAGAAGAACATGAAAGTATACGTGCATCTCAAAAAATTAGAACATCATCAAAAAGTTAATTTATTTCAATTCTTCAATACAAAAAGTGAAACTCATATATTATATATAGTCATTACAAACAGAGTGATCTATTTCAAGTGTTTGTTTCTGTTTGTTTACAGCCAATGAAAACTCAAAATCATTATCTCAGTAAATTAGAATACTTTAAAACACCACCTTGAAAAAATTATTTTAAAATCCAAAATGTTAGCCTACTAAAATGTATGCTCAGTAAATGCACTCAATACTTGGTCGGGGCTCCTTTGCCATCATTTACCCTATCCATGCGGTGTGGCATGGAGGCGATCAGCCTGTGGCACTGCTGAGGTGCTATGGTAGCCCAAGTTGCTTTGATAGCAGCATTCAGCATATTTGCATTGTTGGGTCTGGTGTCTCTCATCTTCCTCTTGACAATACCCCATAGATTCTCTATGGGGTTAAGGTTGGGTGAATTTGCTGGCCAAACAGACACAGTGATACTGTTATTTTTAAACAAGGTATTGGTACTTTTGGCAGTGTGGACAGGTGCCAAGCCCTGGTGGAGAATGAAGTTTCCATCTTCAAAAAGCTTGTTGGCAGAGGGAAGCATGTAGTGCTCTAAAATTTCCTGTTAGACGGCTGCGCTGACTTTGGTCTTGATAAAACAGAGTGTACCTATACTAGCAGATGACATAGCTCCCCAAAACCATCACTGACTGTGGAAACTTCACAGTAGGCCTCAAGCAGCTTGGATTGTCTTTCCACTCTTCCTCCAGACTCTGGGACCTTGACTTCCAAATGACTCCATATATTATATGAGTTTCACTTTTTGTATTGAAGAACTGAAATAAATTAACTTTTTGATGATATTCTAATTTTGTGAGATGCACCTGTAGATGACTTTGTCTCGGTCCTTCGATGTAACTTATTATGCGAAGGAACCATGGCTCCTAATTAACCCGGCTAAGATAGCTGAAGGGGCTCCAGTTCTTTTAAAAGACATCAGTCTGGGTAAAAGCTTTGTTCCTTCCTATAAAAGTAAGAGAATTCTGTTCAGAGGACATGGATATAAGCTGGCTGGCCATATGGGCAATATACAGAAGTTGCACTCTGTCATGCTAAAGCTTGTAAAAAATGAGGATGAATGAACTCATGGAGATCAACATCCAACACTGCGGAGACACCATCACATGTTTCTCAACGCAGTGATTCTAGAGCAATGCCCCCATCCCTTATGGGAAATATGTAAAAACATGCAAAACACAAGCCGCGGAGACACCATCACATGTATCTCAACGCAAGCAATGACTAGCTAGGTCTTTCCCCAGGAAGGAACAACTCCGGGAAGGGCAGTCTCCAATGAAGGAAACCACCTATGCCAAAACATGGTATCCATCCACAGACAGCTATTTCGGGGTATTACCCCTCATCAGTGTGGAGTAGGAAACTGGCCAGTAGGAGCAATGCCTAGTATTAGACTGTGAAAAATGAGGATGAATGAACTTATGGAGATCAACATCCAACACTGCGGAGACACCATCACATGTTTCTCAACGCAGTGATTCTAGAGCAATGCCCCCATCCCTTATGGGAAATATGTAAAAACACGCAAAACACAAGCCGCGGAGACACAATCACATGTTTCTCAACGCAAGCAATGACTAGCCAGGTCTTTCCTGAGGGGATGAGGGGCAATACCCTGAAACAGCTGTCTGTGGATGGATACCATGTTTTGGCATAGGTGGTTTCCTTCATTGGAGACTACCCTTCCTGTGGTTGTTCCTTCCCGGGGAAAGACCTGGCTAGTCATTGCTTGCGTTGAGAAACATGTGATGGTGTCTCCGTGGCTTGTGTTTTGCATGTTTTTACATATTTCAAATAAGGGATGGGGGCATAGGTGGTTTCCTTCATTGGAGACTGCCCTTCCCGTGGTTGTTCTTTCCCGGGGAAAGACCTGGCTAGTCATTGCTTGCGTTGAGAAACATGTGATGGTGTCTCGGCGGCTTGTGTTTTGCGTGCTAAAGCATGTAGACATAGAATACATGAAATATGAATAGCAATACTGTTCTGGATAATAAGAAAAAATTGAGATGCTTAGCACATAATTTGGCCAATTCATGCATGCCCAGCAACCAACGACAAGGTGGTCTCAAGCTGCTGGGACCCTACGTGTCTAGTCTGAATACCTCTCTTCGGCTGAAGTCTGAATTCTTGGGTAAATATGGATACCTCTCTCTAAAGCCTGTATTTATGGGTAGGTAGGATCCTACTGTAATTAAAACCACCACATATTGAAAGGTTGAATGCACGGTCAGAGAGCTAACCTACAAATAACAAAAGCTTGGAAGTGCCAGTCAGTCTTTTGTTATTTATTTGGCCATATGGGCATACACAAGTCCACTAGGCTGATTACTCGTCGCTTCTGGTGGCCTTCGCTGCTCAAGTATGTTCGGGACTTTGTAAATGCTTGTCCACAGTGAGCCAAGAACAAGCCTGCTGGACTCCTTCAGCCTCTACCGGTTTCTTCCGCTCCCTGGCAACACATAGTGGTGGATTTCCTCATGGACCTGCCTCTCTCTGAGGATTGCAACACCATCTGGATTGTGGTGAATTATTTTTCCAAGATGGCTCACTTCATTCCTCTGGTTGGCCTTCCCTCAGCTCCCAGACTTAATATACAGTTCTTTCAACAAGTGTTTTATCTCCATTCTTTTCACCTTCATACTGTCTTAAATTGTGGGGTCTAGTTTACTTACAATTTCTTGAGAGCGTTGTGCAAGTTGCTGGTTATCCAGCTGGATTTTTCCTCCGCGTATCATCCACAAACCAATGGGCAAATGGAACAGGTTAATCAGACTCTTGAGATCTATCTTAGTAATTTTGTCTCTGCCTGTCAGGATGATTGGCTACAACTACTCCCCTGGAATAAGTTTTCCTACAACAACCATGTTGGGGAGTCTTCAGGAGCATCTCTATTCTTCGAGGTATACACTCAGAATCCTCAAGTACCGTCTCGTATGTCTGCCTCCTCATAGGTACAGAAGCTGGTTCCTCATATGGTTACTTCTTTCAGATCAGGTGGCAAACTCCTTCCTTAAGGCCATGTCTCAGATGAAGACTCATGCAGATAAAAGGAGAGGCTCACCGCCTTAGTAACACCCTGGAGACAAAGTCTGGTTGTCATCTCGGAATATTCGCCTCAAGATGCCCTCGTATCAGTTCGCCCCGTCGGTACATATGAAGCCCTCAGGCAACGTAATCTAGTGACCTATTGTCTTCAACTCCCTGCGAATCTACAGATCCCTAATTACTTTCTTGCTCCTGAAGCTGATGATCCCGAATCACTTCTCCAAGGTCCATACTTCTGAATCTATTTCCATTCCTTAGGGGCCTTCAGATGTGTTTAAGGTCAAAAACCATCTGGCTTCGAAGAGGTCCGAGGGAAGACATTCTCTTTAGTTGATTAAGAGGGCTTTCGATCTTGGTAGCCTGTGAGAACATCTGCATCCCTACCATCCTTGAAAAATTTCTCGATCGGTTTGGCCAAAGAAATGAGGGGGCTCTACTCCACACAGTACCTATCGCCCTGAGCTGCTTTGTACTTCACTTCCAGCTATACTGTTTGAGAGTCATAGAGGGATTATTATTATTATTTATTTATAAAGCACCATTGGTTCCATGATGCTGTACATGAGAAGGGGTTACATACAAATTACAGATATCACTTACAGTAAACAAACTAACAATCACAGACTGATATAGAGGAGAGAGGACCCTGCCCTTTCGGGCTTACATGCTACAGGATTGTGGGGATGCGGCCGAACTCTGCAGGAATTTGTATCCGTTCTGTTCTGAAGAGATCTGCTTCCCCGGTCTATCACCAGCAAGCAGGTAATATATCAGGCGACTCCACCTTCCATTCCTTGCCTGAACTTAGGTTCTAGTAGCTCTAGCTTCGTGTATTGACGTATTCCTGTTTTGTCTCACCTGTCCGACCTGGCTTGCCATCTCATTTCTCCTGATCTCTCCGCTCCTGGCCTCGACTATGAATTCTGAACCTGTACTGTCTGCTTCAACCTTGGACCGTCTGACTATGCTTCTGTTTTGCCCACGTGTACATTGTACCCGGGTCTCTGACCATACGGTCAGTTACTCCAGTCACGAGGACTGCCCTGGTGTCTATCGGCAGCCCAGCCTATCCTCATCACCAGGGGCTCTACTGCATATCCGGTACACACTACCTTACGCCACTCAAGGGTAAGCACAGCCCATGGGACAATGGGTCCACACTCACCAGCATTACAGTGATGACATACTTAGGCCACATGGCTGAAAATCAGTTAGAGCACACTGATAAAAAATTGTCAATTTCTTCTAATGTGTATAAAAAAAATGAAAAAACAGCCTTCTTAATAAGGCCTAAATGAACCGGGGAAATGTGATTTCCAAGATTGATGTGAATGGTGACAGCGCTGTGGAATACGTTGGTGCTATATAAGCAGTGTATTGAAGACATCAGTGATAACAGCATCCATTTTTCCATATTGAAGTCAAAAGGAGAAGAGGATGGAATAACTAGATGGGAAATATATCATCATGGTAATCCAGTGCAGCCGGCTGCCCTCCCGTAAGAGTCTATGCTAATTTGTAAATTTGTGTAAGGACTGATGCTTTTTCCACAGGAAAAGAAAAGCTTTCCAAGCAATATTTCACAAGTCACCTTGCCAGTGAAAATAGGATTGATCATTATTACTGGTCAAAAGTTTAGTCCTTTGTAAAATCCAAGGACAAAAAAATTGTAACATAGAGAACGAATGATAGAAAACTGGGGACTGACCCCTACATGTAAAACAGATAATGTTTCCAAATTGCTGCATAAAACAAGTTCATGATTGATGTCATTTTATCAAACAGCAAATGTAATCGCACTGATATGATAATTGCTCCCATTCACGGCCAAAACGTAGAAGCCAGGAACGTTCATTACCTTTATACAACCTCTATCTTACATTTCATTCAGACGTCCATGTTTTTTTCACGTACGCAAAAAAATGGTAGAAGTGTTTTTGACATATGGATAAATAAATGCATGAATTAAAAAGCTTCTCTCCCTATACCACAGACCGCACACCTACTGTACATTTATGCTGGGTGCTGTCTGTGATGCTCCCACACACTTACAATGTTGCTTTTCGTCCCTGATGCCGGTATAAACAGACATGTCTCCATGATTTTTGCAAAAAATAGACATCTGTGAAAATCCCGGAGAGGTGACGTAGGTGAAAACTGAACAAAGGCTTAATAATTAAGATACATTGGAGGCAACTGCGTAACTTTAACAGGTGCAGGTGTTGCAACCGCACCCGGGACCTGGAGACCAGGGGCCCAGAAGGTCCTTTAGACCCATAAGTAAAGAAAATTACTATTAAAGAATTGCCATAATTGGGGGCCCCATTGGAGCTTTTTCATTGCGGCCCACAAGCGTCAGGCTACGCCACTGATCTGAGGCGTAATGAATTCGGTGAATGACAGTAATATTATTCCCTATGAGGAGCTCCATCCAGGAACCAAACACAAATACCATCAGAGCAGCTGACTAATGCCAGACCGCCTCACTCTGCATCTAGTGAAATGATTTCCTTTCATATCTTTCCTTTAGAAGCAATGCTTTTTTTATTACAGCTGACTCATATAACATATTATTTGCGATTTATCTGTCAAGCAAGCACAAATATGTACATTGGCAATTTACCAATTCTATAAAAGCCTGTCTAATACAAGTAAAGGGTGCCATATTATCATACCCAAGATATACCGTAAAATAGAGGAAAGTGCATTATAGGGAGGTTTTCCAGCCATAGGCAATTCTGACACTTTCTCATTAATTACTAGCTGAAGAGCCCGGCGTTGCCTGGGCATAGTAACTAACTGTGGTTAGTTATAAGAAATTATAATGATTATATTACACATAAAAACATTTCATATCATACATTCAACACTACAGATTTGCAGCACAAATTAACTAAATGTTTACCCAAGTATTGATAGTATTTTATTTGTTTGGTGCCGTTAGTTTGGCCCCCACCTGTGGTGACCCCTCCAACCCTGGTCCCCGCCATTGATGACACCTCCAACCCTGGCTCCCACCTGTGGTCCTGTGGTGACCCCTCCAACCCACCTGTGGTGACCCTTCCAACCCTGGCCCCTGCCTGTGGTGATCTCTCAAACCCCAGCCCCCACCAGTGGTGACCCCTCCAATTTCTGGCCCCGCTTGTGGTGACTCCTTTGTAAACAGTGTTTGCCGTCTGTACATGACAGCTGCTGTCAGTACACGGTGGCTGCTGTCTGTACACGGTGTCACCCCCGTCTCGATGCTGTGCTCAGGACCGCTGGGAATGTGAATACCCCGGGTCTCATATTTCACCTCCTGGACACAATGCTGCAGTTGCCATTACCGCGGTCTGCAGCAGACGGCACATACACACAGTGGGCGGAGGACACCAAGCTGCAGCTCCGTCTCACAGTTTACACGGTTGGTGTATTGGGGTCAGATGAGGCGGATGTCACATATTTCCTCCACCCACCCCTAGTGACTTCCCACCCCCCTCCTCCTCCTGGTTCCCCTCTCTCCTTACCTCCTCTCTGGGTCCCGCTGTTCACCGTCCATTTGTTAGCAGCCTCTTGCCGCAGTGCCTCCCAGGAGCACAGCCGTGAGGTCAGCGCTCCTGCTGTGGATATGGAGCTGCTGCCGCCTCTGTCACTGATCGTGCAGCTCAGAGGTCAGCAGCACACCCCGGGGATGGGAGCACCAGCAGCCACAGAGTGTGGAGTGGGTGTGGCTTGATACATACACACACACACACACAAATACATACACTCAGCTTTATATATATAGATTATTATGCATTGCTTATATAGCGCTTTACAGACATCATCATCGCTGTCAACATTGGGGCTCTCACTCTAATTTCCCTATCAGTATGTCTCTGTAGTGTGAGAGGAAACCCCAGCATAAAGGGAGAATATACAAACTCTTTGTAGATGTTGTACTTGTTGAGATTTAAGCCCAGAATCCCAGCGCTGCAAAGGAATAGTGCTAACCACTGAGCCATCGTGGTGCCCCAACTCTGATCATTGAGCTTCGGTCTACCCATTAATCATTACACGCAAAAGGCCGCAAATCTCTGTTATTCAAAAAGTATGGGAATAAGATAAAAAAGGCACTCATAGGGTTAGAATGTCAAGGTACATATATATATATATATATATATATTGTAAGTTAAATGCTCGCTTTAGACAGCTGTGCTGAAATGGGAACAACTCCAAAAAGTGCTTGTAGGAACAGAAAGATACGGTCACTGTCAGTGTCCTGGGTCCTCAGTTGGGTGTGCTAGACCTTGCAGTGGAGACGAATGGAGCTTCTAAGATGCAGGAGGGGTATGGATGGATACGGACACTATAACTGGCACAGAAGACCAGTTGACAATGTGATAAATAGATGAAGATTGGTTTATTGACAAGGCCTCAATGCATACAACACATTTCGAGGCTCAGGAGCCTCTATGTAAGTATCTCTGTTACTTGATATGGAGGCCCATGAGACTCAAAACATGATGTATGCATTGAGACCTTGTCAATAAAAGTATTTTCGCCAGCTTCTTGCATCGTTAGCTGGTCATCTCCGCCTATTATAATGCACCTGCTGTGGGGTATCCATCCATACCCCTTGTGACGAAGTCACCTGGGACTATTTAATAAAGTAAAAAAAAAAATAAAAAAAGTGTGTGAGAATCATGTGGGAATAGTGGATGAGGGCAGGTATATCTCGTCCAGATTCCTTTCCTATGTGGTCTAGTCTGGTCAGTATCGCACCTGCTTGCTAATGAATAATGGGAGGTGGATATAAAAGGATTCCAGGTGGTTGTGTGAGTGTCTCAGCCTGGGAACACAGAGAGCCTGTCTGTGTGAGAGACACATGTGAGTGAAAGCAGTGCCCACTGCAACTGTGGTTTGGCTGGAAGGGAGAAGCCCGCCAGTTGGTAGTTAGGTTGTCCATTGTTTAGTTAGTGCCGGACAGGCAAGGATTTCTTTTATGTTTTATTTCCGTTTGCATTGCTTTCACCGTTAATAAACCTGACCCAGGGTCAGTTACACCCGTATCCCAGCTCTGCGCCTGAGTTTCATGCTGAACGCACGTGACCTTTGACCCCAGCAAAGGCGATCCCGGAGTGTTTTATCACAAGTGTTAAAATAAATTTAAAAAAAATCGCCAAATAAATTAGAAAAAAAAAAAATATTCCCCCAAATAAATCAATTTTTTAGAAATAAAAAAAAAAACAATAAAAGTACACATATTAGGTATCGCCGCGTCCGTAACGACCCGCCCTATAAAAGTGTTCCATTAGTTAACCCCTTTAGCGAACCCCTTAAAAAATAAAAATAAAAAACGAAGCAAAAAATAATGATTTATCATCATACCGCCAAACAAAAAGTGTAATAACGCGCGATCAAAAAGACGCATATAAATATCCATGGTACCGCTGAAAACGTCATCTTGTCCCGCAAAAAACGAGCCACCACACAGCATCATCAGCGAAAAAATAAAAAAGTTATAGCTCGCAGAATAAAGCGATGCAAAAATAATTATTTTTTATATAAAATAGTTTTCATTGCATAAAACCGACAAAACATAAAAAAAAACCTAAATTAGGTATCTCTGTAACCGTACTGACCCGAAGAATAAAACTGCTTTATCAATTTTATCGCACGCAGAACGGTGTAAACCCCCCCCCAAAAGAAATTCATGAAACGCTGGTTTTTGTTCATTCTGCGTCCCAAAAATTGGAATAGAAAGCGATCAAAAAATGTCACGCCCCCGAAAATGGTACCAATAAAAACGTCAACTCATCCCGCAAAAAATAAGACCTCACATGACTCGGTGGGTCAAAATACGGAAAAATTATAGCTCTCAATACGTGGTGATGCAAAAACTATTTTTACAATAAAAAGCGTCTTTTAGCGTGTGACAGCTGCCAAACATAAAAACTGCCATAAATAGTAAATCAAACCCCCGTTATCACCCCCTTAGTTAGGGAAAAATAAAAAAATTAAAAAAATGTATTTATTTCCATTTTTCCATTAGGGTTAGGGTTAGGGCTAGGGTTAGGGCTAGGGTTAGGGTTAGGATTAGGGTTAGGGCTGAGATTAGGGTTAGGGGTGTGTTGGGGTTTGGGTTGGAGTTAGAATTGGGGGTTTCCACTGTTTGGGCACATCAGGGGCTCTTCAAATGCAACATGGCGTCTGATCTCAATTCCAGCCAATTCTGAGTTGAAAAAGTCAAATGGTGCTCCTTCCCTTTCAAGCTCAGCCATGCGCCCAAACAGTGTTTTACCCCCACATGTAGGGTATCAGCCTACTCAGGTCAAATTGCAAAACAATTTTTGGGGTCCAATTTCTCCTGTTACCCTTAGGAAAATAAAAAAATTGGGGGCAAAAATATCATTTTTGTGGAAAAAAATGATTTTTTTATTTTCACGTCCGAGTGTTATAAACTTCTGTGAAGCACTTGGGGGTTCAAAGTGCTCACCACACATCTAGTTAAGTTCCGTGAGGGGCATAGTGTCCAAAATGGGGTCACTTGTGGGGAGTTTCAATAGTTTAGGTACATCAGGGGCTCTCCAAACGCACATGACACCCGCAGACCATTCCATCAAAGTCTGCATTCCAAAATGTCACTGCTTCCCTTCCGAGCCCCGACGTGTGTCCATACAGTAGTTTTCTCCCACATATGGGATGTCAGCATACTCATGACAAATTGAACAACTTTTGGGGTCCAATTTCTCCTGTTACCCTTGGGAAAATAAAAAAAATGGGGACTAATTGATCATGTTTGTGGAAAAAATACGATTTTTTTATTTTCATGCCTGGGCATTATAAACTTCTGTGAAGCCCTTGGGGGTTCAAAGTGCTCACCACACATCTAGATAAGTTCCTTAGGGGGTCTCGTTTCCAAAATGGGGTCATTTGTGGGGGTTTCCACTGTTTAGGTACATTAGGGGCTCTCCAAAGGCAACATGACACCCGCAGACCATTCCATCAAAGTCTGCATTCCAAAACGTCACTACTTCCCTTCCGAGCCCCGAAGTGTGCCCATACAGTAGTTTCCTCCCACATATGGGGTATCAGCATACTCAGGACAAATTGGACAACAACTTTTGGGGTCCAATTTCTCCTGGTACCCTTGGGAAAATAAAAAAATTGGTGACTAAAAGATCATGTTTGTGGAAAAAATACGAATTTTTTATTTTCACGCCCGGGCGTTATAAACTTCTGTGAAGCACTGGGGGGTTCAAAGTGCTCACCACACATCTAGATAAGTTCCTTGGGGGGTCTAGTTTACAAAATGGTGTCATTTGTGGGGGGTTTCCACTGTTTAGGTACATCAGGGGTTTTCCAATCGCGACATGGTGTCCGATCTCAATTCCAGCCAAAAACGTCAAATGGCGCTGCTTCCCTTTCGAACTCTGCCATGCACCCAAATAGTGGTTTACCCCCACATGTGGGGTATCAGCGTACTCAGGACAAATTGCACAATAACTTTTAGGGTCCTGTTACCCTTGGAAAAATAAGAATTGAGGGTGAAAAGATCATTTTTGTGGAAAAAATTTGATTATTTAATTGTACGGCTTTATGTTATAAACTTCTGTGAAGCCCTTGGGGGTTCAAAGTTCTCACCACACATCTAGATAAGTTCCTTAGGGGGTCTAGTTTCCAAAATGGTGTCATTTGTGGGGGGTTTCCACTGTTTTGGTACATCAGGGGTTTTCCAATTGCGACATGGTGTCCGATCTCAATTCCAGCCAAAAACGTCAAATGGCGCTGCTTCCCTTTCGAGCTCTGCCATGCGCCCAAATAGAGGTTTACCCCCACATGTGGGGTATCAGCGTACTCAAGACAAATTGCACAATAACTTTTAGGGTCCTGTTACCCTTGGGAAAATAAAAATTGGGGTGAAAAGATCATTTTTGTGGAAAAAATATGATTTTTTAATTGTACCGCTGTACGTTATAAACTTCTGTAAAGCCCTTGTGGGTTCAAAGTTCTCACCACATATCTAGATAAGTTCCTTGGGGGGTCTAGTTTCCAAAATGGGGTCACTTGTAGGGGGCTTCCACTATTTAGGTACATCAGGGACTCTCCAAACGTGACATGGCGTCCGATCTGAATTCCAGCCAATTTTGCATTGAAAAAGTCAAACGGCGCACTTAAAGGGTTAATAAACTTCTTGAAGTGGTTTTGAGCACCTTAAGGGGTGCAGTTTTTAGAATGGTGTCACTTTTGGGTATTTTCTATCATATAGACCCCTCAAAGTGACCTCAAATGTGATGTGGTCCTAAAAATAAAATGGTGTTGCAAAAATGAGAAATCGCTGGTCAACTTTTAACCCTTATAACTTCCTAACAAAAAAAAATTTTGGTTCCAAAATTGTGCTGATGTAAAGTAAACATGTGGGAAATGTTAGTTATCAAGTTTTTTGTGTGCCGTATCTCTGTGATTTAAGGGCATAAAAATTCAAAGTTGGAAAATTGCGAAATTTTCAAAATTTTCGCCAAATTTCCGTTTTTCTCACAAATAAACGTAAGTTATTTGAATGAAATTTTACCAGTAACATGAAGTACAATATGTCACGAGAAAACAATGTCAGAATCACTGGGATCCATGGAAGCGTTCCAGAGTTATGACCTCATAAAAGTACAGTGGTCAGAATTGTAAAAATTGGCCCGGTCATGAACGTGCAAAGCACCCTTGGGGGTGAAGGGGTTAAAGAGACAGTGTACTGTGTCTACCTCACTGTGAGCTGATCTTCCACACCCTCTTGAAGCACAGATATCTGTGAAACACTGTGGCTCCATTATAATTTTTCCCTGCACACCTACCTGTTTCAATTTATCATTTTCTAACATAAAAGACAATAGGGGGCAATTGTGATGCTATATGGAGCCATGGCGTCAGTTTTAGGCTGATTCATATACCTTACCCCTGATGCCCTCCCTATTTTGCAGTACATTATTTTAGATACCTTATCCAGGTCTTCTGACTTTGTTGCACTGATCACAGACCGATATTCAGACATTGCTTGCTTTACAACCACATGTTAATCCTGTTATTTGTTAGAATCATTTACAAAAAAGATTTTAATAAATAGATAAAATACATTTCATTTTGGGGTTTTAGTCTAAAAGTGCATGTAATACAGCATGGATTGTGTTGATTGTGCTGTGTGCCCACAATGAGCTTTTTCTGAGTTTTTGATGCTGCGTATTTTTGCTCACAATTCCAGCAAATTTGATGGGATATTTAGAAACCTCATGCCCACTGTGCTTTTTTTTAACTCTGTACCTGACCTTTCATTTTCTTACATTGGTTTGGGCAATGTGCAGATGGACTTCAATACAATGTACAGGAAATAGCTCAATGGAAAACAGGAACCTGCAGCACAAAACATAATCAAGCCATCGGTACAAAGGAACAGGGTCTGGATATTTATCAGTTTGGGCCATCGTACAAATAAAAAGACAATGTATTAAAAAGATCCACAGAAAGCTTAGGGCATGTGCACACGTTGAGTACAGTCTCTGCCTCTCTGGACAAGAAAAACGCAGCTGCATAAACGAGCGTTTTTGCAAAAAATTTAAAGAGTGGCTGCACACCTCCATGGACTTGATCCAACAGTCACTACAACCTGATTTGTGGAATTCTAGCCACTAGACCACCAGGGAAAAGATAGACTTTGGAGGGAAATCTCACAACTATCCTGACCAGGACGAGAACCTGGGCTGTGGCCATGAGATCTCCAAATCCTAACCAGCAGTCCACTATGGAGAAGACAGACAGAGGAAAAGGTCACGGGTATTTTTTCTCACCGGGTATAAAACAAAGGCAGCAGCGATGAGAGCACGAATCCTAGCCAATAGAGCATCAATGAAAACAAGGCAGGGTTTAATAAAAGGTTCTTTCCATTGGATGTTAAAGATACTGGTCAGAGCGCTCAGACTGGCCTTTGTCCAACCATTAACAGAGCCTATAATGGGCATGTGATCTTCAGAACAGGGTGTTAAAGAGAATCTGTCACCCAGGTTTTTGATGCCCACCCCATCAGACAGCATCATGATCTGGGGGAGGAGACCGTGATTACGACGATGGACCACTTACTGGACTGCATGCTGTTTTTTTTTTTTTTTTTAGAAAATCCTTATTTTAGCTAATGCAGATCTCGCAGTAATCTGAATGCTGAGCCCTGTATAACACCGCCCACACTGATTGGCAGCTTTCTGTCTATACAATGTATAAATCAGCAAGATGCCAATCAGTGGCGGTGCGGGTTTATACAGAGCTCATGAATATAGAGGATCACACGACAGCAGGTTTACTAATTCTCTGGTGATAATCTCCTGCTGATAAAACTGTGATTTTATCAAAACTATAGCAAGCAGTCCAGTTTATCTATATCAGGGGTCTCAAATACATGATGCAGGCGGCCCTGTCTTGCTGCTTTATGCGGCCCTCATGTAAGCAGGTTGCGGGATGCAGAGAAAGACAGAAGTCAGAGCAAGGATTAACAAATTTAACAGTTTTAATTTAACAGGGGTTAACTCCTTGCAGTGAGACAAATGGTTAAATGAGGGTTTAACAGCTCAATGGCAAGCCAATAGGCAAAGTTAACGAGCAATAAACAAGATAACAGAAGTTCTTTAAATCATTTATCGTGTCAGAGGCTTCCCAGTCCACAACTGAAGCTTTGAAGGCAGTGGCGCCAACAACGGCTGACGCGGTGCCGTTCAAGTGGGGTCCTGCAAACAACGGTCTGTCTTCTAGCGGCAGCGGTCGGTCTCCAGCACCTTATGCTGAGCCCCAAGTCCATAAGTTGGTGCGCCCAAAGCAAACAGGGTCGCAGCACTGACAGAGGCCAATGTGGACTAGCAAGTGTCAACTGGCAAGGTACGCCGCAAATGTCTGTCCAGTACTCGGCTTTCTCTATGCGGCACGTGCGCTGTACTCACAGTCACGGAGCACACGTGTCTCTCTGAGCAGCTGCCATCACGTGACTAGCTGCTCTGCACGGCTCTTCTCGGTTTGCGGTTCCACCGAAACCAGTAAATCTCTCACGCATTAAGTCTCTCACACAGCTATCCCAGATCCGTGCTCTGCGTCCGGGAGCTTTTCCCAACCATCTCTCGCTCGAAGTACTCTGACCAACACAGGTGCTGATGTGCATCTATCAGTCTTGAGGAACACACCTCAGGATCCTGCACCCAGCCTCCGCTCCTCCGCGAGAGCACCACACTCTGCACAGCCGGGCACACAGTGCTCTGCATACACACTGTTTCACCGGAGCACCCGCTGAAGTTCTGCTGGAGCACGGCCCCGCACTGCCTCACTCACTGACGAGCGCGCTGCACACCTGCCTCCGCTCTCAATGCCGGTGGGGGGACTGACTCTTACTTCGCACGCATTCTCCACACTGCCTAGCTTAACCACACACCCTCTTCCTGGGTCATGGGGCCTACTCAGTCCCCTATTCTTTCCCCCGGCAACATGGGACACAGCCTCAGCAGTTCCCAATCCAGCATGATGCAGGCATCTGCAGCCTTGTCTTCCTCCTTATACTCAGGCACTGCAAACCCCTTGACTATCACGGCCCGGTCTAGGAGGCAGTCTACGGCAGTGCTTTACTTTAATTGATTGTGCATCCTTGGATGCATATTCAATTGAAATGTATTGCCGGGAAGAGTCAAGCTCTCTGCACAGCAACACCAATTCGAGCTAACTGTCAACTCCTCCTCACTATGCTCCGATCTATCTGCCTGAAGGACACCGTTCTCTCCTGGTTCTCCTCCTACCTTTCTGACCGCTTCTTCACTGTTTCTTTTGCTGGCCCCACTTCCTCTTATCTTCCCCTTACTGTTAGGGTTCCTCAAGGATCAGTCCTAGGCCCCCTCCTCTTCTCCTTGTATACTGCCCCTATTGGACAAACAATCAGTAGCTTTAGTTCCCAGTACCATTTCTATGATGAGGACACCCAATTATACACCTCTACTCCTGACATCATGCCTGCATTACAAGAAAACAGTGATTGTCTTACCGCTATCACAAACATCATGTCCTCCCGCTAACTGAAACTGAACCTGTCAAAAACTGAACTCCTTCGGTGTCCTCCCTCTACTAACCTACCTATGCCCGACACTGCCATTTCCGAGTGTGGTTCTACCATTAACCCCCAGCAACATGTCCGCTATCTTGGGGTCATGCTTGATTCAGAGCCTTCATTCACTCCTTCATTTGATCACTGGTTTGCTCTTGTTATCTGTACCTCAAAAACATTTCTAAAATTAGACCTTTTCTTACTTTCGACTCTGCAAAAACTCTTACTGTTGCTCTTATTCATTCTCGTCTGGACTACTGTAGCTCTATTAATCGGTCTCCATCTTACCAAACTCTCCCCTCTCCAATCTGTCTTGAATGCAGCAGCCAGGATCATATTCCTCACAAACTGCTACACAGATGCCTCTACCTTGTGCCACTCATTACAATAGTTACTCCGTTCTGCTAATGACTTAAGGTCAACATCCTCAATAATCAGAACCTGACACTCCGGTTTCCAAGACTTCTCGCATGTTGTGCCAATTATTTGGAATGCACTACCCAGGATAATGCGATTAATCCCCAATACTCGCAGTTTTAAGAGTGCCCTAAAAACGCATTTCTTCAGACTGGCCTACTGCCTCAACACATTTATCTATCTGTAACAATTATGTGGGTGCTATGGGGGTAGCACGGTGGCTCAGTGGTTAGCACTGCAGCCTTGCACATTCCAAAGACATACTGATAGGGCTCACAATCTAAATTTCCTACCAGGGACAGTGATGATAATGTGTGCAAACTGTAAAGCGCTGCGGAATATGTTAGCGCTATATAAAAATAAAGATCATTTATTTATTTATGGAATCTGATTGCGTGGGATAAAAAGAATCTGAGACCAAAGCTGAGGCAAACAAGTGTATTTAACAAAGTAAGAAGTGGAAGCAAAACTAACAGAAATCTTCCTGCAATTGTATCGAAGTGCATTGCACAATATAGAAATGTTCAACAAACTGAATAGCGGGGCGCGACCGCTAATATGAACCAGTCCAGCAGTAATAAGACGCAGGAGTGCACACGGCACTTAAACATGGAAGTCCAGCAATAATATGAGTGTGAATGCACCCAGTACTTAAACATGGAAGTCCAGCAATAATATCAGTGAGAATGCACACAGCACTTAAACGTGGGAGTCCAGCAATACAGGGGTGGAGCATTAGCAGGAGAAGATCTCTAAATGTACATTTTGGGCTGAAAAGTCCCGCTCAAGTCCAGCATTGCAGCCCAACAGACACAGTCCAGGGAGAGATAATGGTGTCAGAATGTCTTACTGACCACAGCAGTCAGAGAAGAGTAGCTCAACACCAGAAGTCCAGACAATAGGCAATCCTGATCAGGAACAAGTAGCAACACAGAGGACTGAAGGCAGCAGAACGTGGAGAGGTAGAACATCAAGTAACAAGCAGCAGCAAAGAGTCCAGAAGAAAGCAGGCAAAAGCTCAGGAGTCAACATCAACAAAATACTCAGGCAAGGAGGATCTCCCGACCCAGACTTAAATAGCAGGACAGACAGGAAGTTCCAGGACAGGGCGAAGTACCAGACTCTATTTTGGACAAGGGCAAACCAGACTCCAAGTAATATCCGGAATCCTTATACTATTCCTGTGCTGCCATTCAAATTTTTCTTCATAACCAGGACCCCTGTATCATATTCTCACATGCTTTATACATTTATGGTAATAGCCCTCTGTGTCTGTACTTTTACAAATTCTGTCTGGTAACTGCTTCATACAGCATTACATGAACACCCGATTTCTTACATTATGGCTGGTCAGAACAATTAAAGCAATTGTTACCATTCACCTTTCGTGTCTCCCCTATTTCCTCATAGATTGTAAGCTTGCGAGCAGGGCCCTCATTCCTCTTTGTATCTGTTGTTTATGTGATTATTGTTATTCTGTAATGTCATTGTCTGTACAAGTCCCATCTAAAATGTTAAGTGCTGTGGAATATATTGGCACTATAGAAATTAAAATTATTATTATTATCAGAGGCCAGCAGCTGACATTGGAGTGCACAATAAGGGACATTACTCCTGGATGAGGACATTACCCCTGGATGGATACATGGGTGCTGGATGGGGACATTACTACTGGATGGAAAACTGGATGGGGACATTATTCAGAGATAGGGACATTACTCCTACATGGAGAACTGGATGGGGACATTACTCCTGTATGGGAAACTGGATGGGGATATTACTCTTGGATGAGAAACTGGATGGGGACATTACTTCTGGATGGGGACATTAATCCTGGATGGAGAACTGGAGGGGAACATTACTCCTGGATGGGAACACTAATCTTGGATGGGGATATTACTCCTGGCTGAAGACATAGGTCCTGGATGGGGACATGGGTCCTGGATGGGGGTACTGCATCTGGATGGGGAACTGGATAAGGACATTACTCATGGATGGGGACATGGGTCCTGGATGGAGACATTACTTCTGGATGGGGACATTATTCTTGGATGGGGACCTGGATGGGTACATTACTCCTGGATGGAGACATTACTCCTCGATGGGGACATTACTACAATATGGGAACATTACTACAAGATGGGGAACAAGATGGGGAACAGGAAGGGGCATTGCTACAAGATGGGGGAAAAGGATGGGGCATTGCTACAAGAAGTGATTCAGTATGGGGCATTAGTACAAGAAGGGAACCAGGGTGGGGCATTGGTATAATAATGAGACCATGATGGGGCAATAGTACAAGAAGGGGACCAGGATGGGCACATTACTGCAACATGGGGATACTTGTTGTGAGCTCATTTTCGGGTTCTCTGGCTTCTGGTGAGGGTTATGGAGCTGGCTGTGCTGACAGAGGAGTAGTGAGTGCTCTATCTGGACTCCCTCTGTTGGTGAAGGGAGGTAATGAAGCTGATCTAAATGGCAGAGACCGGCCACCTGAGGAAGAGGACTGCGATTGGACATCAGGAGTTTCTGATTGGATTTAAGGCAGCCGACTCCCTAGTTTCTTGCTGGTGATTTTTCCTGGCTGTGGCTTCTGGTTTCCAGTTTGGTTCCTGCCTTCCTAAAGCTAAGTTTTCTCTGCTATTGTTCAAATGAGATTTTGTCTGTTTTACTTAGTTTTTGTGTTCAGCCAGCCCTGGCTGGGACTGGGCTGAATCGCCATTTTGTCTCTGATCAGTTGATCTCTTTTGCTGTGTCTTCAGAATATACCTGAGTGCTGATATAGTGTTTTGAAGTCTAGCGACTTCAGGGCCTTTTTCTATCAGACGTGTTGGACATTTTTTTTGGCAGTTTTTTTTGCGTGATTGCAGACAGCAGCTTTTCTTTCCTGTCCTTTCTAGTTAGTGAGGGCCCCATCGTTTGCTCAGCCTATCTTTCTATCTGTGTCTGTGTTTTCATCTAGTTTCACTGGCAATACATGTTGGGGGCTGTCTATTGCTTTGGGGTCTGCTCTGGGGCAGTTTAGATTTTCCCTTTCTTTCTTTAGGCTTATTTAGTACTCCGGCCGTGACGAGGCATCTAGGACCACCGTAGGCACGCTCCACGGCTACTGCTAGTTGTTGTGGATAGGATCAGGGGTCTGCAATCCGCTAGTTACCAACCTCTCTGGTTTTCTGGGCTTAGCTTGCTTTTTGTTTTTTCCTCCTCGGTGACTCATTCATAACAGAATCACCAGCCATACCGCAGATTCTAGGATACTCAAAATCAGGAGAGAATTGTAAAAAAGAAAAAAAAAAAGTGTCAGAATTTTTTTTATGTATGTATATTTTCTCCTCTTTTTTTTTTCTGGGGCCGTAGGAGGATTCTTTTTTTTTTTTAAATTTTTTTCTTTTTCTCCTTGATGGAGATTAAGCAATTGTCTGATCGTGTGGAGCAGCTCGCTGCTGAAGTTCGGGGAATTTCCGCCTATCTCACTCATTCACATGCTGTTGAACCAAGGATCCCTGCTCCTGATGTGTTTTCTGGGGATCGGTCTAAATTTTTGAATTTTAAGAATAATTGTAAATTATTTCTTGCCTTGAAGCTTAACTCATCGGGGAGCTCTGCGCAGGTTAAAATTCTCATCTCCTTGGTGCGCGGCGATCCCCAGGATTGGGCGTTTTCTTTGACACCTGAAGATCCTGTTTTGACTAATGTGGATGCATTTTTTCAAGCCTTGGGGTTGTTATATGATGAACCTAATGCTATTGATCAGGCTGAGAGAGCCCTATTGGCATTGAACCAGGGTCAGGATCCTGCAGAGTTATACTGTCAGAAATTCCGAAAGTGGGCGGTCCTTACTACATGGAATGATAGTGCATTGGCAGCTCTCTTTCGGAAGGGTTTGTCTGAGACTTTAAAAGATACTATGGTGGGATTTCCTGTTCCCTCTGGTCTTGACGATTCTATGTCATTAGCCATTCAAGTTGATCGGCGTTTACGTGAACGCAAGACTACACGGGAGGCGCTGCCACATTTTGAACAAATGTCTGAACCTATGCAATGTGATGGAGTTTTGTCTAGGGCGCAACGTCAGGAGTTTAGAAGGCATAATAAGCTGTGTTTTTTCTGTGGAGATGCCTCTCATGTTATTTCTGTCTGCCCTAAATGAGCGAAACGTTTTGCACACACATTTGCTGTAGGTGGTGTACAACCTAAGTTTCTTTTGGCAATTACTCTGATCTGCTCCTTATCCACATTTTCCGCGAAGGCTTTTGTGGATTCAGGAGCGGCCTTGAATCTAATGGTCTTGGATTTTGCTAAACGTTGTGGTTTTCCTATGACACCTCTGCGGACGCCTATTCCTTTGAGGGGTATTGATGCTACTCCTTTGGCGAAGAACAAACCTCAGTTTTGGACCCAGGTGATAATGCGGGTCGCCCCAGACCACCAAGAAAATTGCAGATTTTTGGTGTTGAATAATTTACATGATACCATTGTTCTGGGTTTTCCCTGGTTGCAAATCCATAATCCGGTTTTGGATTGGAAATCTGTGTCTGTGGTGAGTTGGGGTTGTCGGTGTGCTCTTGGTGACACTCCTGTTTTCTCCACCTCTCCCTAGTCGCATGATGACTATTTGGCTGATTTTTATGATGTATTTAGTGAGAGCAAGTCTGCGTCTTTGCCTCCTCATAGGAGTTATGACTGTGCAATTGAGTTGAGACCTGGGTGTAAATTTCCCAAGGGTCGACTTTTCAATTTATCTGTACCCGAACACGAGGCTATGCGATCTTATATTAAGGAGTCCTTGGAGAAGGGTCATATTAGACCATCCTCTTCACCCTTAGGTGCTGGGTTTTTTTTCGTGGCCAAGAAAGATGGTTCATTAAGGCCTTGTATTGACTATCGTTCCCTCAACAAAATTATGGTTAAATTTCAGTATCCGTTACCCCTGATTTATGATTTATTCTCCAGAGTTAAAGGTGCTTGCTGGTTTACTAAGCTTGACCTCAGGGGGGCGTATAATCTTATTCGCATCAAGCATGGGGATGAATGGAAGATGGCGTTTAATACTCCGGAGGGACATTTTGAGTACCTGGTGATGCCTTTTGGGCTCACTAATGCCCCTTCTGTCTTCCAATCCTTCATGAATGATATTTTCCGGGACTTTGTGGATAAGTTTTTGATCATCTATCTGGATGATATTTTGATCTTTTCCAGGGATTGGGATTCTCATGTGGAACATGTTCTGGACTGTGTTCCGGATTTTGAGGGAGAATTCCTTGTATGTTAAGGGATCGATGTGCCTTTTTGGTGTACAGAGGATTTCATTTTTGGGATTTATTTTGTCTCCGTCAACTATTGAAATGGACCCGGCCAAGGTACAGGCCATTTATGATTGGGTTCAACCGACTTCTTTGAAGGCTCTCCAGAAGTTTTTGGGTTTTGCTAATTTTTATTGTAAATTTATAGCTATTTTTTCTGGTATTGCTAAACCACTGACTGATTTAACTAAGAAGGGTGCTGATGTGCTGAATTGGTCTTCAAAGGCTGTTTCGGCCTTTCAGGAGCTGAAGCGGAGGTTCACTTCTGCTCCGGTTTTGCGGCAACCTGATGTCTCACTTCCTTTTCAGGTGGAGGTAGACGCTTCAGAGATTGGTGCAGGAGCTGTTTTGTCCCAAAAAGATCCGGTGACGTCTAAAATGAATCCCTGTGCCTTCTTTTCCCAAAAGTTCTCCCCATCTGAACGAAACTATGATGTGGGGAATCGGGAATTGTTAGCCATGAAATGGGCATTTGAGGAGTGGAGACTTTGGTTGGAGGGAGCTAGACATCAAGATGTGGTCCTCACTGACCACAAGAATTTGATTTACCTTGAGTCGGCCAAACTCTTGAATCCTAGACAGGCTAGGTGGGCCTTGTTTTTTACGTGTTTTGATTTTGTGGTCTCCTTTCTTCCAGGCACTAAGAATGTTAAGGCAGACGCCCTTTCTAGGAGTTTCTTTGCTGATTCTCCTACTGTGACCAAGCCTACTACCATCCTAGGTGAGGGGTAGTTCTTTCTGCCATCTCGCCCGATTTGAGACGTGCTCTGGAAGAATTCCAGGAGGACAAACCTGAGCGTTGTCCCATTGGAAAATTGTATGTTCCTGACCAGTGGAGGAAGAGAGTGATGTCTGAAGTTCATTGCTCCGCATTGGCTGGTCATCCAGGTATTTTTGGTACCAGAGATTTGGTGAGTCGGTCTTTTTGGTGGCCCGCCTTATCTCGTGATGTCAGGAATTTTGTGCAGTCCTGTGGGACTTGTTCCCGGTCTAAACCCTGTTCTCGCTCTAGTGGGTTGTTGATGCCCTTGCCGGTACCTAAGAGGCCATGGACTCATATTTTAATGGATTTTATTTCTGATCTTCCTGTCTCTCAGAGAATGACTGTTATCTGGGTGATTTGTGATAGATTCTCTAAGATGGTCCATCTTGTACCACTCCCAAAGTTGCCATCTTCCTCAGAGTTGGTGCCCTTGTTTTTACAACAGGTGGTTCGGTTGAATGGGATTCCTGAGAACATTGTATGGGACAGAGGAGTTCAGTTTGTTTCCAGATTCTGGAAAGCCTTCTGTTCCAAGCTGGGAATTCAGTTGTCCTTCTCCTCTGCATTTTACCCTCAGATCAATGGGCAGACAGAGAGAACAAACCAGACTTTGGAGTCCTATTTGAGATGTTTTATATCTGCTGATCAGGATGATTGGGAATCATTTTTGCCCTTGGCCGAATTCGCTTTAAATAATAGAGCTAGTTCTGCCACCTTGATGTCGCCCTTTTTCTGTAACTTTGGGTTTCATCCTCGATTTTCTTCAGGGCAAGAGGAATCTTCAGCCTGCCCAGGTGTTGACACTGTGGTAGAGAGAATGCAGCAGATTTGGGACCAAGTAGTGGATAAGTTGTCTCTCTCCCAGGAAAAGGCCCAGCGGTTTTCTAACTGGTATAGGACCATTGGTCCCCGGTTTAAAGTGGGTGATATGGTTTGGTTGTCATCAAAGAATATCTCTATGAAGGTGGCTTCTCCAAAGTTCAAGCCAAGATTTATTGGACCTTACAAGATTTTGGAGATTCTTAATCCGGTTTCTTCTCGATTGGCTCTTCCTGTTACGTTTAAGATCCATAACGTGTTTCATAAGTCGCTGTTGGAGAGATATGTTGAGCCAGTAGTTCCTATGGCTGCACCTCCTGACCCTGTATTGGTTGAAGGTAATGTGGAATATGAGGTAGAGAAAATACTGGATTCTCGTCTGGCTAGATGGAGACTCCAGTATTTGGTCAAGTGGAAGGATTATGGCCAGGAGGACAATTCTTGGGTCTCTGCCTCTGACATTCATGCGATAGATTGGTTCGTGCTTTTCATCGGGCCCATCCTGATCGGCCCGGTGGCGTGGATGAGGGTTCGGTGACCCCTCCTCAAGGGGTGTGCTGTTGTAAGCTCATTTTCGGGTTTGCCTCTGGCTTCTGGTGAGGGTTATGGAGCTGGCAGTGCTGACAGAGTAGTGAGTGCTCTATCTGGACTCCCTCTGTTGGTGAAGGGAGGTAATGAAGCTGTTCTAAATTGCAGAGGCCGGCCACCTGAGGAAGAAGACTGTGATTGGATATCAGGAATTTCTGATTGGATTTAAGGCAGCCGACTCCCTAGTTTCTTGCTGGTGATTTCTCCTGGCTGTGGATTCTGGTTTCCAGTTTGGTTCCTGCCATCCTAAAGCTAAGTTTTCTCTGCTATTGTTCATATGAGTTTTTGTCTGGTTTACTTAGTTTTTGTGTTCAGCCAGCCCTGGCTGGGACTGGGCTGAATCCCCATTTTGTCTCTGATCAGTTGATCTCTTTTGCTCTGTCTTCAGAATATACCTGAGTGATGATATAGTGTTTTGAAGTCTAGCGACTTCAGGGCCTTTTTCTATCAGACGTGTTGGACATTTTTTTTGGCAGGGTTTTTTGCGTGATTGCAGACAGCAGCTTTTCTTTCCTGTCCTTTCTAGTTAGTGAGGGCCCCATCGTTTGCTCAGCCTATCTTTCTATCTGTGTCTGTGTTTTCATCTTGTTTCACCGACAATACATGTTGGGGGCTGTCTATTGCTTTGGGGTCTGCTCTGGGGCAGTTTAGATTTTCCCTTTCATTCTTTAGGCTTATTTAGTTCTCCGGCCGTGACGAGGCGTCTAGGACCACCGTAGGCACGCTCCACGGCTACTGCTAGTTGTTGTGGATAGGATCAGGGGTCTGCAATGCGCTAGTTACCAACCTCTCTGGTTTTCTGGGCTTAGCTTGCTTTTTGTTTTTTCCTCCTCGGTGACTCATTCATAACAGATACTGCTACAAGATGGGGAACATGATGGGGCATTACTACATTACCGGGATCAGGATGGGGACAAAATAAAATACTGTTTTATATATAAACTAAACAAGTAAATAAAAAACTGCATGTTTGTTATTGCTATATCCATAATGACCCAAGCTATACAACGACCATAACCCTTACAATGAATGCCATTAAAAAAACTAAAACACTGCAAAAATGTCCAAAAAAATTATCAAAGGGAACATAGAAAAAGTGGTATAATTAAAAATATCACTTTGTCCTATAAATTAAAAATCTTATGTGTGGCCCACAGCCAAGTTTGATACCTTTGATCTATATAATTTCGATAGAGTCCAAAACCCAGGTCTTCCACTGGTTTTCGATGCTGGCGGCAGCTGAATGCTAGCAGATTGGAGCAGATATGCAGTAGCCGAAAGCGGCCACTACACCATTGATGGAGCAGGGTTATTCAGCTCAGCAATTGCTAACATCTGGAGACCAGGACATCGAGAACAGCTGGTCAATTTTTTTTTAACACCTAACTAAAAATCACTGTAAATCTATTCTACTGTCTTGTCTGCCCTCTTGTGGATACTTACACAACTATCTCTCTATCAGTTATTCCAAAATGTAATTTTCTCCAGCAAGTAACGATATCCCTAAATGTAACCCTATGATTAATACTAAACATCTGAAATAGTTAGGTTTCCCAAGCATTGCATTATATACTATGTTATGACTGCCAAAGCACATTCATGTGGGTAATGTACAAACCAGAAAGACAAATACCTGAATCTGAAAGGCAGCGCCGACAGGGAATATTGCTGGAGTGACAGAGCCTTTAGACCTTCAAATAGCACTGCAGCATAATTTGCATATTATTATTATTATTATGGTGCTTGAACCTCTAGGTTCAAGCAACATATTGTAATCCGATTTCTTATATTTTATTCTACTTCTTCTCCGCGTTTTCTGCAATTAATGCGGCCTGAACCGCTCAGCGCAGAGACCCCGTTCAGGCGGCGTTTCTAAGCCCTCAGTGTGGACAGTTGTGCTATGTATTTTTGGAGTCAATCCGATTTGTAGCTTTTAAAAAAATTCGCATTTTAAGCAAAAATTTTCCCATAGGAATTAATGGCGACCTTTCCATGACCCCCAACTGACATGGATTGAAGACACAGCACAGGTGCAGTGACCTTACAAAGATGGAGCTATGCAAATGCAGGTTCCACACATGACCCGTATTAGCTAATAGCCAAAGTTGCTACCAAGTTGTCAGAGGCTGGGGGCAGGTTGTCAGAGGCTGGAAGAGCCTAGGGCAGGTTGTCAGAGGCTGTCGAAGCATGGGGGCAGGTTGTCAGAGGCTGGCGGCAGGTTGTGAGAGGCTGTCGGAGCCTGGGGCACAGGTTGTCAGAGGCTGGAGGCAGGTTGTAAGAGGCTGTCGGAGCCTGGGGGCAGGTTGTCAGAGGCTGGAAGCAGGTTGTCAGAGGCTGGAAGAGCCTGGGGGCAGGTTGTCAGAGGCTGTCGGAGCCTGGGGACAGGTTGTCAGAGGCTGGGGGCAGGTTGTCAGAGGCTGGAAGAGCCTGGGGGCAGGTTGTCAGAGGCTGTCGGAGCCTGGGGCAGGATGTCAGAGGCTGCTGGAGCCTGGGGCAGGTTTTCAGAGGCTGGAAGTGCCTGGGGCAGGTTCAGGGGCTGTCGGAGCCTGGGGCAGGCTGTCAGAGGCTGTTGGAGCCTGGGGGCAGGTTGTCAGAGGCTGGGGGCAGGTTGTTAGAGGCTGGAAGAGTCTGGGGGCAGGTTTTCAGAGGCTGGAAGTGCCTGGGGCAGGTTGTCAGAGACTGGGGGCATGTTGTCAGAGGCTGTCGGAGCCTGGGGCAGGTTGTCAGAGGCTGTCAGAGCCTGGGGAAGGTTGTCAGAGGCTGCTGGAGCCTGGGGGCAGGTTGTCAGAGGCTGGAAGAGCCTTGGGGCAGGTTGTCAGAGGCTGTCGGAGCCTGGGGGCAGGTTGTCAGAGGCTGTCGGAGCCTGGGGCAGGTTGTCAGAGGCTGTCGGAGCCTGGGGCAGGTTGTCAGAGGCTGCTGGAGCCTGGGGCAGGTTTTCAGAGGCTGGAAGTGCCTGGGGCAGGTTGTCAGAGCCTGGGGCAGGCTGTCAGAGGCTGTTGGAGCCTGGGGCAGGTTGTTAGAGGCTGGAAGAGTCTGGGGGCAGGTTTTCAGAGGCTGGAATTGCCTGGGGCAGGTTGTCAGAGACTGGGGGCAGGTTGTCAGAGGCTGTCGGAGCCTGGGGCAGGTTGTCAGAGGCTGTCAGAGCCTGGGGCAGGTTGTCAGAGGCTGTCGGAGCCTGGGGGCAGGTTGTCAGAGGCTTGGGGCAGGTTGTTAGAAGCTGGAAGAGCCTGGGGGCAGGTTGTCAGAGGCTGGGGGAAAATCTGAGGAATCCTTAGCTGATGCTACTGCACACATTAACGTTAGACTGCGATGAAAAATACCCCGAAAAACGGGGTCTGAGTGACTTTTTCGTCACAGATTTAATTTTAAGTGTGTGCAGTAGCATCAGCTAAGGATTCCTCAGATTTTCCCCCAGCCTCTGACAACCTGCCCCCAGGCTCTTCCAGTAGTTTTTTAAAAAATTCGCATTTTAAGCAAAAATTTTCCCATAGGAATTAATGGCGACCTTTCCATGACCCCCAACTGACATGGATTGAAGCCACAGCACAGGTGCAGTGACCTTACAAAGATGGAAGCTATGCAAATGCAGGTTCCACACATGACCCGTATTAGCTAATAGCCAAAGTGTCAACCAAGTTGTCAGAGGCTGGGAGCAGGTTGTCAGAGGATGGAAGAGCCTAGGGCAGGTTGTCAGAGGCTGTCGGAGCCTGGGGGCAGGTTGTCAGAGGCTGGCGGCAGGATGTGAGAGGCTGTCGGAGCCTGGGGCAGGTTGTCAGCGGCTGGAGGCAGGTTGTCAGAGGCTGTCGGAGCCTGGGGGCGGGTTGTCAGAGGCTGTCGGAGCCTGGGGGCAGGTTGTCAGAGGCTGGGGCAGATTGTCAGAGGCTGTCGGAGCCTGGGGGCAGGTTGTCAGAGGCTGTCGGAGCCTGGGGCAGGTTGTCAGAGGCTGCCGGAGCCTGGGGCAGGTTTTCAGAGGCTGGAAGTGCCTGGGGCAGGTTGTCAGAGGCTGTCGGAGCCTGGGGCAGGCTGTCAGAGGCTGTTGGAGCCTGGGGGCAGGTTGTCAGAGGCTGGGAGCAGGTTGTTAGAGGCTGGAAGAGTCTGGGGGCAGGTTGTCAGAGGCTGGAAGTGCCTGGGGCAGGTTGTCAGAGGCTGGAAGAGCATGGGGAAGGTTGTCAGAGACTGGGGGCAGGTTGTCAGAGGCTGTCGGAGCCTGGGGCAGGTTGTCAGAGGCTGTCAGAGCCTGGGGCAGGTTGTCAGAGACTGTCGGAGCCTGGGGGCAGGTTTCAGAGGCTGGGGCAGGTTGTTAGAGGCTAGAAGAGTCTGGGGGCAGGTTGTCAGAGGCTGGAAGTGCCTGGGGAAGGTTGTCAGAGACTGGGGGCAGGTTGTCAGAGGCTGTCGGAGCCTGGGGCAGGTTGTCAGAGACTGTCGGAGCCTGGGGGCAGGTTTCAGAGACTGGGGGCAGGTTGTCAGAGGCTGTCGGAGCCTGGGGCAGGTTGCAGAGACTGTCGGAGCCTGGGGGCAGGTTTCAGAGGCTGGGGGCAGGTTGTCAGAGGCTGGGGGCAGGTTGTCAGAGGATGGAAGAGCCTAGGGCAGGTTGTCAGAGGCTGTCGGAGCCTGGGGGCAGGTTGTCAGAGGCTGGCGGCAGGTTGTGAGAGGCTGTCGGAGCCTGGGGCAGGTTGTCAGCGGCTGGAGGCAGGTTGTCAGAGGCTGTCGGAGCCTGGGGCGGGTTGTCAGAGGCTGTCGGAGCCTGGGGGCAGGTTGTCAGAGGCTGGGGCAGGTTGTCAGAGGCTGTCGGAGCCTGGGGGCAGGTTGTCAAAGGCTGTCGGAGCCTGGGGCAGGTTGTCAGAGGCTGCTGGAGCCTGGGGCAGATTTTCAGAGGCTGGAAGTGCCTGGGGCAGGTTGTCAGAGGCTGTCGGAGCCTGGGGCAGGCTGTCAGAGGCTGTTGGAGCCTGGGGGCAGGTTGTCAGAGGCTGGGAGCAGGTTGTTAGAGGCTGGAAGAGTCTGGGGGCAGGTTGTCAGAGGCTGGAAGTGCTTGGGGCAGGTTGTCAGAGGCTGGAAGAGCCTGGGGCAGGTTGTCAGAGACTGGGGGCAGGTTGTCAGAGGTTGTCGGAGCCTGGGGCAGGTTGTCAGAGGCTGTCAGAGCCTGGGGCAGGTTGTCAGAGACTGTCGGAGCCTGGGGGCAGGTTTCAGAGGCTGGGGGCAGGTTGTCAGAGGCTTGGGGCAGGTTGTTAGAGGCTGAAAGAGTCTAGGGGCAGGTTGTCAGAGGCTGGAAGTGCCTGGGGAAGGTTGTCAGAGACTGGGGGCAGGTTGTCAGAGGCTGTCGGAGCCTGGGGCAGGTTGTCAGAGACTGTCGGAGCCTGGGGGCAGGTTTCAGAGACTGGGGGCAGGTTGTCAGAGGCTGTCGGAGCCTGGGGCAGGTTGTCAGAGACTGTCGGAGCCTGGGGGCAGGTTTCAGAGGCTGGGGGCAGGTTGTCAGAGGCTGGGGGCAGGTTGTCAGAGGAGGGAAGAGCCTAGGGCAGGTTGTCAGAGGCTGTCGGAGCCTGGGGGCAGGTTGTCAGAGGCTGGCGGCAGGTTGTGAGAGGCTGTCGGAGCCTGGGGCAGGTTGTCAGCGGCTGAAGGCAGGTTGTCAGAGGCTGTCGGAGCCTGGGGCGGGTTGTCAGAGGCTGTCGGAGCCTGGGGCAGGTTGTCAGAGGCTGGGGCAGGTTGTTAGAGGCTGGAAGAGTCTGGGGGCAGGTTGTCAGAGGCTGGAAGTGCCTGGGGCAGGTTGTCAGAGACTGTCGGAGCCTGGGGGCAGGTTTCAGAGGCTGGGGGCAGGTTGTCAGAGGCTTGGGGCAGGTTGTTAGAGGCTGAAAGAGTCTAGGGGCAGGTTGTCAGAGGCTGGAAGTGCCTGGGGAAGGTTGTCAGAGACTGGGGGCAGGTTGTCAGAGGCTGTCGGAGCCTGGGGCAGGTTGTCAGAGACTGTCGGAGCCTGGGGGCAGGTTTCAGAGACTGGGGGCAGGTTGTCAGAGGCTGTCCGAGCCTGGGGCAGGTTGTCAGAGACTGTCGGAGCCTGGGGGCAGGTTTCAGAGGCTGGGGGCAGGTTGTCAGAGGCTGGGGGCAGGTTGTCAGAGGAGGGAAGAGCCTAGGGCAGGTTGTCAGAGGCTGTCGGAGCCTGGGGGCAGGTTGTCAGAGGCTGGCGGCAGGTTGTGAGAGGCTGTCGGAGCCTGGGGCAGGTTGTCAGCGGCTGAAGGCAGGTTGTCAGAGGCTGTCGGAGCCTGGGGCGGGTTGTCAGAGGCTGTCGGAGCCTGGGGCAGGTTGTCAGAGGCTGGGGCAGGTTGTTAGAGGCTGGAAGAGTCTGGGGGCAGGTTGTCAGAGGCTGGAAGTGCCTGGGGCAGGTTGTCAGAGGCTGGAAGAGCCTGGGGCAGGTTGTCAGAGACTGGGGGCAGGTTGTCAGAGGCTGTCGGAGCCTGGGGCGGGTTGTCAGAGGCTGTCGGAGCCTGGGGCAGGTTGTCAGAGGCTGGGAGCAGGTTGTTAGAGGCTGGAAGAGTCTGGGGGCAGGTTGTCAGAGGCTGGAAGTGCCTGGGGCAGGTTGTCAGAGGCTGGAAGAGCCTGGGGCAGGTTGTCAGACACTGGGGGCAGGTTGTCAGAGGCTGGAAGAGCCTGGGGCAGGTTGTCAGACACTGGGGGCAGGTTGTCAGAGGCTGTCAGAGCCTGGGGCAGGTTGTCAGAGGCTGTCAGAGCCTGGGGCAGGTTGTCAGAGACTGTCAGAGCCTGGGGGCAGGTTTCAGAGGCTGGGGGCAGGTTGTCAGAGGCTTGGGGCAGATTGTTAGAGGCTGGAAGAGCCTGGGGGCAGGTTGTCAGAGGCTGGGGGAAAATCTGAGGAATCCTTAGCTGATGCTACTGCACACATTAACGTTAGACTGCGATGAAAAATACCCCGAAAAACGGGGTCTGAGTGACTTTTTCGTCACAGATCTAATTTTAAGTGTGTGCATTAGGATCAGGGCACCCCCCCAAAAGCTGACTGTGTAAAAAAAATTACTTAAAAACAGCCCCAAATCAATAGAACGGGGATGTGTAATGCGGGGGGCGGGGTTAGCATGTTATGTTGACACCTGATACACTGCTGTAAAGCTGGCAGCGCTGTTCAAGCACCATGTATTTCCTTCAGGAAATGCCCATCTAGTTATTATTCTTATACATTTATATAGCGCCATTTATTCCATGGCGCTTTACATGTGAAAAGGGGAAATATAGACAAGTATAATAAACACGTGTAAGACAAGGGACACGCAAGTACATAAGGAGAGGTACGCAGGATGCAGTGAAGAGTCGCGAGTCGGGTTGGTGCTTTCTATAATAACGTTTATGGCCTTGAGGTGAATTTCCTCAATCTCGGCCTGTCCAACAAAAGGGGTAACAAAGGTTGCCCTCGCAGGGGCTCAATACAATAAACACAAACAGAAGAGAACACGACTACGCCCGGCGGGAGCTGGTCACCATAGGGCCGCGGTATGGCCGACTACGGGTCCTTAAACTAAATAGTCAACTTAGTAGTCCAGACGTCCCTCGGCGTTCTGGATGGTGGTCTTTCGGTGGAACAGTCGCTGGGCCCAGTTGCTGAAGCGTTGACGAAGCCTTTGAGCGCTCCGGCGCTCCGATGACACTGGAGCACCACAGGCCCCGGAGGAGTCTTTGGACGGATGAGCCGCAGCCCCCGGACTGGGGCAAGCGGCAGCGATGTGGGGTGGCAAGGGATAGGCCACCTGCGCAGCTAACAGCCGCGACGAGGAATCCACGGCGAGCAAAGGCTCAGTCCTTGCCGCGGACCGAAGCGGGACAGTGGTGACTGCCTGTGGCACTGGACTTGCCGCGGCCACGGGTGAGAGCGGGGCGGCCGCAGATGGCAGGAGACAGGCCACAGCCGCGGGCCGGAGCGAGGCGGCAACGGCCGCGAGCGACCGCGGGCAGGCCGCAGCCGGAGGCCGGTGCGAGGCGGCAGTGGCCGCGGGCTGAGAGGAGGCGGCAGCGGCTCTTGGACGGTTGCCTGGGTGCCGTCCCACTGCAGTCCTCGAGGAACGTCTCTCCTTGCTCTGGTAGGTCATTCTGGTCCTCAGTCGCTCCCACAGTCTCCTGTCGCTTCTGTCCCAGTCTGCTGACTCATGGGGACTAGCGCTCTCCGCCCCTTTTATACAGGCTCCTCCCCTAGCCCATCTGTCCATTTCCATGGTCTGTCTCTGAACTCTGTCCCCCGGGAACAATTTCCCCCAGAACCCAGATGACGGCCCCCTTGGTTCAGGCCCGGACACTCAGCGGAAACCTTCTTCCCACACTCCCCCGCCCTGTATACTCGCCAGTCCTCAGGTGAGGGTTCAATAGACTCGGGTTTGTCTTTCGAGACGACAGTCCTTTTCGCCATACGAACTGGTCCTGTTCGTAAGGTTCAGGGGGGTTGCCAGCTGTTGACCGCTCAGAGCGTCGAAGCTCGGGTGTAGTGGAGTCTTCTGGGGTGGTGGAGGGTGGTCGGATAGTCGATTCTGGTGGGAGGCCCGGGTCCGTTGTAGCGCCACTACTTGGGCGACCCGCGGGAGTAGTTGGAAAGTCCTCTTTGTCGTCCAGGTCCCAGACCGTGGGCGGGGGGTCGGGGACCTAAGGGGTCGGTTCGGGTCGCGGGGGATCAGTGGACGCACAAGGCCGCAACATGTTACGGTGCACAACACGAGTGAGAGGCGTGTCGTTTTTTTCGGATAGTATTTCATACACAGGCCCGTCGGGACTTATCCGGCGCACCACTCGATACGGGTTCTTCTCCCATCGCGGTTCCAACTTGTTTTGGGGACCTTGATCTAGTACGAGTATTCGATCCCCAGCCTGGAAGTCAGTGGGTGGGGGCAGCGCTCCCCCCGGGTGTTCTACATCCTGGAGCTTCGTGTGGACGATTAGGTGGAGGGTCTGCAGTCTGTACCGGTGGTTTCGGACCCACGAGGATACTCCGGCCCAAGGTTGAGGCTCCTCTGGGTCTAACTCCACTTCTGTAATTCCTTTGCCCTCCCGCCTGAACAGCAATGAGTAGGGGGTGTAACCAGTCACTGGGTGCACCCGGTTATTATACACCCACACCAGTTCAGGGACATATCCAGGCCAGTGGGCCTTTCAGTCGCTCTCCAGGGTGCGCAGCATTTGGATTAGTGTCCGATTGAATCGCTCGCAGGCTCCGTTTCCCTGCGGGTGGTACGGGCTAGTCCGAGATGGTGTAGCTCTTCCATGACTCTTCCTAGGAAGCACGCTACTTGGTCCGAATGTATTCGTTGCGGGCAGCCATACACTTGGATAAAGTTTTTACAAATCGCATAGGCGGCCGACTCCGCTGTCTGGTCTCGGGTGGGGGTGACCACGGCGAACTTGGTGAAATGGTCCACTATAACGAGACAATGTTCATACCCCTGATAGGCCGGACCTATGGTCAGACAGTCCACCGTGAGGAGCTCCAGGGGAGCTTATGTTACAATTGTCTGCACCGGGGCTCGTTGCGCAGGAGGTTTAGCGAGCTCGCACGAGCAGCAGGCACGGCAAACTTCTTCCACAGTAGCGTGCAAGTGTGGGTGGTACACTATCTGTTGCAACCATTGCAAAGTCTTTTGAGCGCCAAAGTGAGCCCCCTTCTCATGGGCTTCCTGAGCCAGTTGGCTGAGATGGGTCACGGGCACGATCACCTGCAATATTGTAGCTGACGTTGTTCGTGACACGGCTTTTCGGTACAAAAGTCCCTTTTTGATGACTAGTTTTTCCCACTGGCGCAGCATCAGCAACATATCCTGGGTCAAAGTCTGTCTCTGTGACCCAGTGGGCAATTTGCCTGTGGCCACCCATCGGCTCGGGAGCCCAATCTCTCCATCCTCCTGCTGAATCCATTTGTCGCGTGGTTGTTCCAATATTCCTCCTGACGGCTCCGGATGAGGCGTTTCTTGCGCGCTGACTGTAAGCGTGGCGGAGGTGAGGGCAAACGACGTCTCTTCTTCTAATTCGTCGAATCGATTCCTCCCTGGGATGGTGTGTCGGATTCTGGAGAGCGCATCGGCATGCACGTTTTCAGCTCCCCATTTGTAGACGATCTTGTAGTTGAACTTGGCCATCCGAGCCACCCACCGCTGCTCTTGGGCCCCCAGTTTGGCATTCTCCAAATGAGCTAACGGGTTGTTATCCGTCCACACCACGACTTCGGAACCCGCCAGGTACTCTGCACACCGCTGTCATTGTCCACACCACCGCGAGGAGCTCGAGCTTAAAGGAGCTGTAATTGTCCAGGTTGCGTTCAGCGATACCATAGGCGATCACTTTCTCACGGCCGTCCTGCACCTGTGACAACACAGCTCCTAGTCCCTGGAGGCTCCCATCGGTATGCAGGATGAATGGTTGCGAGAAATCCGCGTATGCCAATACCGGGGCATCCGAAAGTGCAGCTTTGAGATCTTGAAACGCATCCTCTTGCGATTGCTGCCACTGGATCTTCCGTCCATTCGCCCCGGCTGGAGCCCCCTTCAGCAGGTCCTGCAAGGCTCGGGCTCGGCGTGCAAAATTCTTCACGAACCGACGGTAGTAGCCAGCTAACCCCAAGAAAGCCAGTACGTCTTTCACCGTCTCGGGGGTAGGCCACTTCTGGATGGCGGCCACCTTTTCCAGGGACGGTCTGACACCCTTCGCCGAGACGGTATGCCCCAGATACTCGATCTGGGTGCGGAACAGGTGGCATTTCTGGGGCTTCACCTTTAACCCGTACTTCTGCAGCCGGCCGAGCACCTGCCCCAACCGCCGCAGGTGGTCCTCGAATGTGGCGGAATAGATGATAATATCGTCCAGGTATTTCAACGTGGCTTCGAAGTTGAGATCTCCTAGAAACCGCTCCATCAACCGCTGGAAGGTTCCCGGGGCGTTAGCCAGCCCGAACGGCATCCGATTAAATTTGAACAGTCCCATGGGAAGGATAAATGCCGTCTTAGCTCTGTCTTCCTCTGACATCGGTACCTGCCAGTACCCACTGGCCAGATCTAGGGTGGAAAACTACGTCGCGTTCCCCAAGACGGACAGAGATTCTTCTATGCGGGGCAGCGGGTATGAATCCTTGATGCTGCAGGCGTTCAACTTTCGATAGTCCACGCAAAAACGCAGAGTACCATCTTTTTTACAAACCAGGACAATGGGGGCCGCCCAAGGGCTCTGGCTTTCTCGTATGACCCCCTTTCGAAGCATCTGGGCCAAGAGGGTTCACTTCCTGGTACAGCTGCGGTGGTATTCGCTCCCGGATGGGGGCCGCTCCTGCCATGGGGATCCCATGCGTATTGGCCGTGGTACATCCGAAGTTGTCCTCATGGCTGGCGAAGACACTGTAATATTGTCCAAGAAGTGTCTCTACCTGGAGGAGCTGGGCTGGCGCTAGGCCGGAAAGTTCGGCCTGCATTCTCTCCAGGATGGCTCAACCTTTCTCCTGGGTCGAGGATTCGGCAGTCTGTTGGGCTCGTACCGTTACTGTCCAGGGATCTTCGGGCTGCACTTTCAACTGAACCGCGGGGTCCGGCAGCATCTCCTCCAAAGGCCTTACTAGTTTGGCCATTTCGGCCCGGGGCTTCAGGGCGATATCTTGGTCTTCCAGGTTGACACAACGCACCAGGAAGGTCCCTCCCCGCATCGTGGCCAGAGAGCGGGCTACCAGTATGCCAGGGTGCAGGCGCTCCGAGTAACATGGTTCCACCTGCACCTCCACGCCATCCAGCGGCATTAGGGCGCGGATCGGCAGCGCCACCACCGTCTGCCCTGGAGGAAGCACGAGCGGGGGTCCCGCCGACGCGATGTCCTTGCCCAGCGCCTCACCCTCTTGGCACTCCTAAAGCACTCGCGCCTCCCACACCAACCGCTGGAAGACCTGCCCCTGGGCCATGCGAGAACCCCACTGGCCTAGGGTCTCCTGCGGGGGATCGTTAAGGAGTAGGTTGCCGAACTCCCACAGTATGTTCATGCCCAAGATAATTGGATGATGGTCGTTAGTCTCTCCTTGGGTCAAGACCACTCCCCGGCGGCCGAGGGGTTTACCACATAGCGTCATCTGGAGCCACACCACTCCGGCGACGGGTACCGGCAGTTGGTTGGCGGCTACTAGTCGTATCATCGGCCCCCACTGGGGTCTAGCTGCTTCCGGGAAATGCTGCCGGAAGTACGCTGCCAGCATGGTCGTTGCTTGCGACCTCGTGTCCACTAGGCACCGTACGGCACAACCCTCGACTTCGGCCTACACTATTCGGCACTTATCGACCTGTTCTTCGGGTCTTCCACCACCCCTAGTCGCGGCTTCCGGCTCCGAGCGGCGTCCCCCATGCCCGGAGCCCTCTAGTTTAATGTCCGCCGGGGTGGGTATCTCCCATGCCGTGGACACTCCCGTGCGAAGTGACCCAGTTCTCCACACTCATAACACCGGGGCGGTGAGGCTCGGCCACCCCGGGTATTGCGAGGCTCCCATGGCCGGGCCGGCCGGGCGCGGGCTCCATCCTTTTCTTCACTTCAGCCAACTCTCCCTGGATGCTCTTCAGTTCTTGCCTCATTTCCTCAATCCATTGAGGCTCTTCGACAACGCTTACAGGAAGCCTCCATGCTCCGGACCTTCCCCACGGGAGCCGTCATCACCTACTCCTGCTCTCGGCCTGACTCCCTACCTCGGAGAAGGCTATACGTGGGTTCACTCGGACCTGTTCCCGCAATGCCTGCTTGATCAACGGGTCCCGGAGTCCAGTCACTAGCAGGTCACGCAGGGTAATGTCGGTGGGTCCTACCCCTATTCCGTCCCTACTTTCTATGGCTGTATATAGCTCCAGGAGGGCGTTCATAGAATGGGTGATGGTCTCCCCCTGCATCCGACTGAACAACCGGGTTCTCAACTCCCCCACATCTGTTGGATCCCCGTGGGTCTCTTCCAGGATCTGCAAGACCCTGGCAAAGGTGTTGCGGCGCCCTGGGGGTCTCAACATCAATGACTTCCGGGCTTCCCCATTTAGAGCCATGAGGGCCACCTCTGCCTCTAAATCGGGGGTCATGGGGTGCATGCGGAATAGGCCCCGCATACGTTCTGTCCAGCTCCACAACAGCATATTGGAGCCAGAAAATCGGGGCAAGTTACTTTGACATGTCATCCCCTGAGGAAGAGGTTTTATGACCTCGAAACGCGTTGGGAAATAAATATATTAAGTACACAACTTGTGAGGAGTGATGGTCTGGCAGCGCACGTTTTAATCCATAAAAAATCCTACTAGTGAATCTGGGGCAAGTTACTTAGCATAGCCCCCAAAGAGATGCTGGAGCGGGGACCCCCATCATCAGCAGCACCCGCAGCCCCACTCTGATCGGGCGCACCGCCGTCCGTGCTTGGAGACTGCATCCTGCCGACTACGCCAAATGTGGTATGAGCAGGTACGCAGGATGCAGTGACGAGTCGCGAGTAGGGTTGGTGCTTTCTATAATAACGTTTATGGCCTGGAGGTGACTTTCCTCAATCTCGGCCTGTCCAGCAAAAGGGGTAACAAAGGTTGCCCTCGCAGGCTCAATACAATAAACACAAACAGAAGAGAACACGACTACGTCCGGCGGGAGCCGGTCACTATCGGGCCGCGTTATGGCCAACTACGGGTCCTTAAACTAAATAGTCAACTTAGCCGTCCAGACGTCCCTCGGCGTTCTGGATGGTGGTCTTTCGGCGGAACAGTCGCTGGGCCCAGTTGCTGAAGCGTTGACGAAGCCTTCGAGCGCTCCGGCGCTCCGATGACACTGGAGCATCACAGGCCCCGGAGGAGTCCTTGGATGGATGAGCCACAGCCCACGGACTGGGGCAAGCGGCAGCGATGTGGGGTGGCAAGGGATAGGCCACCTGCGCAGCGAACAGCCGCGACGAGGAATCCGCGGCCAGCAACGGCTTAGTCCTTGCGGACAAAAGCGAGACAGTGGTGACCGCCGGCGGCACTAGACTTGCCGCGGCCACGAGTGAGAGCGGGGCAGCCGCGGATGGCGGGAGACAGGCCACAGCCGCCGGCCGGAGCGAGGCGGCAACGGCCGCGAGCGACCGCGGGCAGGCCGCAGCCGTAGGCCGGTGCGAGGCGGCAGTGGCCGCGGACTGAGAGGAGGCAGCAGCGGCCGCGGGTAGAGAGGAGGTGGCAGCGGCTCTCGGACGGTCGCCTGGGTGCAGTCCCACTGCAGTCCTCGAGGAACGTCTCTCCTTGCTCTGGTAGGTCGTTCTGGTCCTCAGTCACTCCCACAGTCTCCTGTCACTTCTGTCCCAGTCTGCTGACTCATGGGGACTAGCGCTCCATGCCCCTTTTATACTGGCTCCTCCCCTAGTCCATCTGTCCATCTCCACGGTCCGTCTCTGAACTCTGTCCCCCCGGGAACAATTTCCCCCGGAACCCAGATGAACGGCCCCCTTGGTTCCGGCACGGACACTTGGCGGGAACCGTTCTTCCCACAACGGCTCACAGTCTACAGATATCAATTCAAAGACTGATTTCTCTGTAACGGAAGAAGGGACTGACCATGTTATGTCCGGTGTCGACGCTGCAGCATCGATCCAAGTAGGTTGAATTCTTTACAACTTCCAGTTCTTCGCCGTCCATCTCAAATGTGTCCCGGTCATACTTGGCAGTACTCAATTTCTTTGTGTTCCTTGTGTAGAGTAGCAGTCGGGCATATATGTATATACAGTTTGAGTGGTGAAATAATACTGAGAGATACCCTTTAAGGCTACGAAAAAAGAGGGGGAGAAGCCAGCGCTGCTTGTGGTCAGAACGTAATACATAAAGTGTGAAAACACACATAGGTTTCAATCTGTATTCAAAAATGAGACATTTAGCAAAAAATTGATCAATTGTTTGAGCTACCCCGCCACGTCAAGGCAGTCTCGTATGGGGAGTCCTACTCTACGTTTTTTATGTTCGCTGTGCCATTACGGCCTCCTAAATGTATAAAAGCAAGACCTCATTACATGCACACTTTAAGTCTACGGTATTTGGCCAGTATTACACATCAGTAATCGCAAGCCAAAACGAGGAGTGGGTCAAACATGCAGAACTGGTGCACATGTTTCATTTATACTTTTACTCTGATTGTTCCTCAAGCTGACCAAATACTGATAGTGTGGCCGTAGCCTAAGTGTCATGGGTTTACAGTGACAGAGATGATAGCGTTCTGATAGATACTGCTGTGCCAGAGCCATTTTGTTAAAGGAAAAAAAAATTACGCTCCATCAAAATGGTGATCGGATAGATGCTCCTGCATAGGCACCGCAGCCTCCATCTTGATAGAGCATAATTTTTTCTCTCTAGCAAAATGGCGCCAGCGGCAGCGGCGCCTGTGAGGTAGCATCTATCTATTGTTTAGGTGAGAGGCAAAAACTGGGATCGAAGGTGTGAGTTTTCTCCTTATGGAGAGCGACATGCCAGACTTAAATGCCTTGCATGCTCCTCACCTAGCCAAATCAGATCTCATACTTTGAACTGACGAGGGGCAATACCCCGAAACACTGTTTCAAATTGATATTCTGATTTGACTTTTATCCTAAGTCATATTGCAAGGCTCGTTAAAGGGTCGATATTGACTTTTAGGATTGCTACTTCCAATAGGTGGCACTGAAGAGGCAATTTGCATATTTAATTTTGTTTCTGCAAAAACTTTAATATGTTAAGACTAAAATATAGATAACATTACTTTTATTTGGCCTTTTTTCTAGATTTGCACATTCAAAATGCTGTGCTGACTACCATGTAAATGACACATGCTTTGTGTTTTTCTCTATATAAGGCTTGTTTCACATGTCAGTGGCTCCGGTAGGTGTAGTGACCGTTTTCTCACGTACCAGAGACACTGACACATGTAGACCCATTCAAATTAATGGGTCTATGCAGATGTCAGCGTGTTTTCAGGGACCGTGTGTCCGTGTGCAAAACACGCAGACATGTCCGTATTGATCCGGACACACGGGCCGCAACATGTGCAGCACACGTGCATACAGAGAACAGTGTACACTGTCCTCTGTGAGCACGGACGGTCGCCGGGGAAGAAGCAGCTAGTGTAAGCGCTATTCCCCTGCATGTGGTGCTGAGCGCGGCTGTCATTCTCCCTGCTCTGCCAGTAACAGCGCGAGCAGGGAAGAATGAATTAAAAAAAACGACGTGGGTTCATTCTTAGTTTTGCCGGGTTGGATCAAAATATAACAGGTGCGAGCTGCTATTCTCAGGCTGGTAATGGGCCATGAATATGGGCCTCCCCAGCCTAAAAGCAGCAGCCCGTGAGAAAATGACGGTGCCGAGGTCACAGGAGTTCATGCCGGCAGCAAACACAGACTCATTGACATTACCACTAGTCACTGAGCCTGTGCGCGCTGCTTCCCATTCATTCCCCAGTAGTTTACAGCCCGAGTGGTCGCATTAGCACCGCTCCGGTTGTAAACTGATTAACCTCAGATATGGATTGTGCCGTGGGAAAGACTGTACGACGGACAGGTATGGTATATTGTTGGTTTATTTTTATTTTTTTTTACAGGAGATCGAGGCATTCAAGATGGGATTAGCAGTGTAATAAAGATGGAAAAAATGTGTGGTGTAGCATTTCATTAAAATACTTTATTCTTACTGTGTGTATGTGTATTTAACCCTTTACTTACTATAGGATTAGTAATGGATAGGTATCTTATTGACACCTGTCTATTAGCAAGCCAGGCTTAATGTCACCTTACAATAGAAAGGTGACACTAACCCCTTACTACCCCATTAGCCACTGCTACAGGGCAAGTGGGAAGAACCTGACAAAACTCCAGAATAGGCACATCTAATATTTCTAAGAGTAGAGGATCTTTTAAAGGTTAGTCCTGGTTTATTCGGTAGCATACTCCCCAACACTGGATCATTAAGAAGAACAGACCAATGATCCTGTAAAATATTCCTAGTAAAATTAGTTAAAAAGTTTAAGGAGAAACTATCATTCTCTTTTTCTTTTTTCTTAGGATTTACTAGGTCCATCTGTTCCAAACCTGCGCACTGATTATATGCTTTTTCTAGCAGTTTTTTTGGGTAGTTTTTCTCAATAAACCTATTTTTCAATTCTTTGGCTTGTGATACAAAATCTGACTCTAAACTACAATTTTTCTTAATCCTTTTATACTGGTTCTTCGGGACATTGATTAACCATTTATAATAATGGCCACTATTAAAATCTAACAAACTATTTGCATCACACTTCTTAAAAAAAGTTTTAGTAAAAATCTTCCCTTCTGAATGGAAAATGGTAGGATCCAAATAATCTATACTCTCCATATTATATACCCATGAAAAGGTGAGACCCCAATCATTCCTCTGAATGCTCTCCAGAAATTGTTCTATGTTATTACATTTATTATCAAAGACTATCATTAGGTCATCTATGTACCGTTTAAAAAATATAGTATGCTCTGAAAAAATGGCATTTTCAATATAAATGAATTAAAAAATGGCCATAAATAGGTTAGCGAAAGTTGGCGCTACTTTCGAACCCATTGCGGTTCCGACTTGTTGGTGATATAGTTTTCCCTGAAAGTCAAAAAAATTATTGTGCAGTATAAACTTCATGCTATCCATTAAAAAGGCTTTCTGATTCAATGGTAAACGGGCATCTTCTTTCACATATCTCCCAAAACAATACAATCCTAGATCATGTCTAATATTTGAATAGAGGGATGCAACATCTATAGTCAGAAACATGTATGAATCTTTCCACACTATATCCTTCATCAAATGAATCAGCTGGGCAGAATCCCTAAGAAAACTTTTCACAGACATCACATGGAAATACATTATATTATCTACATATGCTACCAATCCTGATGTGAGAGAACCTATGCCAGAAATGATGGGCCTCCCTGGGGGGTTGTTTTGATCCTTATGAATCTTAGGAAGATGATAGAAAAAGCCCTAGGGGGATTTTTCATAGTCAGAAAATTATATTCATTTTTATTTAAAATCCCCTCCTTTTTTCCAGTTGCAATTAATTTATTATATTCAGTTACCGCACTCTTATAAATATCCATTGTGACCACTTTATATGTATTCTCATCATTTAATATTCTATATGCCTCTTTCAAATATTCCTTCCTATCTTGGATTACAACCCCCCCCCCCTTATCAGCTGGTCTAATAACCACCTCTGTGTTCTCTTTCAGACTTTTAACAGCCTCCCTTTCTGCTTTAGTCATATTTCTTTCATTTTTATAATCTGCAGGATTTATATTCTCAAAATCCTTCAGTACTAAATCAGAAAATGTTTTTAAATGGTGTCCCTGGTTCTGTATCGGGTAAAAATTAGATTTATTCCTCAATGTAGTGTGTAATATTCCATTTTCAGTCTGCTGTAATGAAACTTCCTCATCTAAAGACACTTTTTTGCTATCCTGTATCAGGAAGTGTCTTTTTACCGTTAATTTTCTGATAAAAGTTTGCAAATCAATAAAAAGATCCAGTTCCTGTGAATTCGTGACAGGACAAAAGGATAATCCTTTTTGCAACACAGAAATTTCTGCTGTATTTAATATGATAGATGATAAATTAAAAATATTATTATTTTGTTTTCTGGTGTCTGTATCTTTATTCTGTTTTGTTGCGTTTGCCCCCCTCTGAGGGTTAATCATTCGTCCCCTTTTCCACATGATTTAAGTTTTTGTTCTGAATGGAATGAGGTTTTATTTAAATGCATGCAGGGTTTACTGCAACTACTTTTTAAAAAAAGAACGTCTTTGGCAGAGACATTAGTAGAAAGGATTTCTAATTTATCATTAGAACTCCTTCATTTTGGGACACACCCGGAATTTAATAGGATTAACACAGCTATTACATCTAGGCTCTTACAAGCTGAACAAGAAATAATTAAGAGAAAGGCACGCAAACTATATAGAGATAGAGATGATTATAAGAAAGCGAATAGTGTTGATAAAAACACACTAGATAGTGGGAACAACAATATAATGAATGTGAATAAGGGAGATGGGAATGTACAGAAAAACACCCCACAAATTCCTATGGTGCCTACACGTACACCCAGAAATGGAAATAAAAAAATTTTTTATAGTGAAAATACTCCAAATTTTACAAAGACTAATTTGAAGATTACACAAAAACCTTCTTTTGAAACTATAGTAAGTGAGGTCCCCAAAAACACTGATGCACAAGTAAAACAGACGGGTTTATGTGAAACAGTGATTACTGAAAATTACACTAATAAGAATAAAAATGAAAATAAAAATGGAAATGAATGATCATATCGCTAACATATAAAGAGATACAATCGGCGGTATTTTACTATGATTGGAATAGTTGGCTGGTGCCTTGAAAAGGAACTGACAGCTCTGGAGATGTGGAGCCTTTGGCTGAGAGAACAGAAACGTTTCTTGAGTGCAGAGCATGGGTCTGCTGTGCAGGATCTAATCTGCATAGGAGTACATACATTTGGTCTGCTGCCACCTGCTGGTCTTTTTCTGTATAGCAGCCTGCAGCTAATTAATTCTAGTACATGCCTTCCACTTCCGGGTCAGTCTGTCTCTCCTCCTCTTCCTGTTAGCTGCCATTCTTAGTTTCATTTTCACGTGGGAGAGACGCGCCTGTAACGGGCTGTGAAAGGTATCAGTTTTTTGACCACCTTGCTGCACACACTTTGCTGAATCACATTTGCTGCACAAGCGCTGCACAACTTGCTTCCCAATTTGCTGTGTCACCTTGGTTGTTACATCTGCATGTCTGGAGAACCTACTGCATTACCAATCATATGCTGTATGTCCAGATTTCCAAAGAAACAAGTCTGGACTTCACAAGCCTTGGTGTGTATCATCTCTCCGGACGATGGAGCAACATGGTCCTGTCTGCCCTGCATTGAGGAAACGGAAGGTAGGAATCTCTCCCATCCACAATCATCTACACATCCATTCACCTCATGTGGGGACAGGACAGTCAAAAAAACTGCCTTGAAGCCCGGCAAAAAATCACCCTTATATCCTAACCCTTCTGCCCGCTCACATACTGCAGCCCTGCTCTGCTAAGAAACTCTGCAGCGTCACCCCAGACTGCATTATGCATAGAGACTCTCTGTATATTATACAACATCGCTGCAGATTGTCGGACTGCAAAACCCCACAATTCTCTAAAAACACATTGGGAATCTTATCAGGACGTCGTAACTAAGCTGCACTGCGATTTCCAGTCCCCAATTCAAAAGTTCAGTTTCTTAAAGAGACAGTGCACCTTAAATCAAAATGGCCGAAATAGACCCTGCACAGTCTCCCACTGCTGAAACAGAGCAAATACAACCCAATACTGTCCATTATGAAGAGGGGGAAGCAGAGCCAGCTTCACAAACAGACCAAGACTCACGACCAAGCCGCTCGGTCAAACCAACCATAAAGGCTGTCGAAAATACGAAGGATGAGTTCAATGACAACCTGGACGACCTATGGGAATGAGTTACTTCCCTCATGTCAAGCATCCAACGCCACAAAAATGATGCAGCGAGTCTACAGGACAATATAAAACGGCTAGACACTGCCCACGGAAGATACAAGAGACTATCCGCAAGGTACGTTGCCTTCCTAAAAGACTCTAATATTGATGAAGCCTCATCAGAATTAAGCAAAGTAGTGTTACGGCTGTAGCTAGTGAGAAAGAGGACTGAAAAAGGTAGCCGGAAGTGGACCCTCTGGGTCACGGCTCCAGAGCCCCCGGGGGCGAGTACCCAGGTGAAGACCACCCCCTATACAGGGAGCGTTAGGGACAAACCTCCAGGGGATAGAACCGTGACAGCCGGAACCAAAGGGGCGACTAGGCAAAAATAGATGGGTAAGGAGGCACAGCAGTATCCGTAGAGTTTGGACACCGAGACACACTGGGAGCAGGCACGGTACTGGTCAGGAGAGCCAGGGAACACAAGGACTGGAGGCTGCAATAGAGAAAGAGCACAATGAGGAGTAAGGAGGAGAGGGACGGAGCACAGGATGGTGCAGAGGGGGACCAGGTGGAGGCAGGGAAAGGACATGGAGGCACAAACAGTACCGGAGGCAAGGAAACCCAGGACACAGAGGGCACAGACAGAGACTGCGCAGGCAGAGCGCAGCAGGTACAAGGAGTAGAAGCAGCACGCAGACAGACACACAGAAGAGGGGGCCTGAAGATACAGCGAACGCCGCACGGGGCAGGGTCACCGAATACGATAATCAGGTGTCTTACCTGTCCCGACGCCAGGCATAAGTAGTGATGGGGGCCGCGATGTTGGGGGCGGAGCCAGCGCGTCACGCTACCCATGAGGCAGTGCGCCAGAAGCTAGGCTGTGGGAAGGTGCTGGACGCCGCTGGAGCCGGAGACCGGGCGCGGGGATGCGCTGCAGGACAGGAGCGCGCCGGGTGGAGCGCGCAGAGGGGTGAGGGGACGCAACAGTACCCCCCCCCTTTATGCCTCCTCCTCCTGACATTGGAGAGAAACCGTCTCATAATATGCGGAGCATTAATATTCTCCTGGGGCTCCCAAGACCTCTCCTCGGGACCAAAACCCTTCCAATCAATCGAAAACAGATTCTTTCCTCTAATAGTTTTCATAGCCAGAATATTCCGTACCTCAAAGGTGTCATTAGAGCTACATGGTTGGGAGATTTGGGAGGGCGCAGAGTGGAAGTGATTAAACACTGCTGGTTTAAGGAGAGAGACATGGAAAGTGTTGGGGATCTTTAGTGAGGCGGGTAATCTCAACTTGTAGGCCATGTCGTTAATGCGGCTTAAAACCTCAAAGCGACCAATGTAACGAGGACCTAACTTGTAGGAGGATATCTTTAACCTGATATGCCGGGAAGCTAGCCGAACCTTATCCCCAGGACGATACGGAGGACAGACCAGCCGTCTCTTGTCGGTATACCGCTTCATTCTAAGACTAGCATTCTCAAGAGCTAATTTGGTCTCCCTCCAGATCAGAGAGAAGTCCACAGACAAGGAATCCGCTGCCGGTACACCCGAGGTAGGGGGGACAGGAAGCGGAATGCCGGGTGTTGGCCAAAAACCACAAAAAAGGGAGACTTGGTAGAGGCTTCACTGGGATGGTTGTTATAGGCGAACTCCGCCCAAGGGAGAAGAGAGACCCAGTCGTCTTGGTGAGCATTGGAAAAATGCCGAAGATAAGATGTGAGCGCTTGATTGACTCGCTCGACTTGGCCATTCGACTGGGGGTGATATGCTGAGGAAAAGTCCAAGGTTATCTTCAACAATCCGCAGAGAACTCGCCAAAAACGGGAGGTAAATTGCACTCCACGATCCGAGACAATATGCTGAGGGAACCCATGGAGGCGAAAAACATGAAGCAGGAAGATCTTCGCCAACTCGAGAGCGGTAGGCAAACCTGGCAGTGTAATGAAGTGGGCCATTTTGGAGAACCGATCCACGACCACTAGGATCACGGTACGTCTGGAAGATGGAGGCAAGTCAGTGACGAAGTCCATGGCAATATGAGTCCATGGGTTGGCAGGAACAGGTAGCGGATGCAGGAGTCCCGAGGGAGGACGTCGAGGAACCTTGTTCCGGGCGCAAAAAGGACAGGAGGCGATGAAATCTTGGACGTCTCTGCAAAGCGAAGGCCACCAGTAATGGCGAGAGGTAAGCGAGAGAGTCTTTCTAATTCCAGCATGTCCGGAAAATCTTGAGGAGTGGCTCCAGCGGAGAACCTTAGATCTATCTCCAACTCCGAACGAAGGTCCTACCAGACGGTGGGGAGATCAGGCCTACTGGCGCCACGGTAAGAATTTTGGCAGGATCGATGAGATGAGTGGGACCCTCCTCCTTGTCGACAGACAGAAATGACCATGAAAGAGCATCCGCCTTGATGTTCTTCTCCCCAGGTCGGAAGTGGAGTTCGAAGTCAAATCTTTCAAAAAAGAGTGACCATCTGGCCTGCCGTGGGTTGAGCCTTTGGGTGGACCGAAGATAGGCCAAATTCTTGTGATCCGTAAAAATGATGAACGAATGGAGAGCACCCTCGAGAAGATGAGCCATTTTTATGGCCAAGAGCTCTCTATCTCACACAGCATAATTGCGTTCAGGGGTCAAAAAAGCTTTGGAAAAGAATCCACAGGTGAGAGTGCGACCCGAGGAAGACTTTTGCAGCAGAACTGCGCCTGCTCCCACCGCAGACGCGTCGACTTCGAGTATGAATGGCCTACTGGCGTCCGGGCGATGAAGTACAGAAGACTTGGCGAATTGCTGCTTCAAGACCTCAAAGGCAATCTCTGCATCTGGAGGCCAATGGTTGGGATCTGCTCCTTTGCGGACAAGAGTGGAGATGGGTTTAGTCAAGGAAGAAAAATGAGGGATAAATTGCCTGTAATAATTGGCAAAACCCAAAAAGCGTTGAATGGCCTTAACTCCGAGAGGGCGAGGCCAATTGAGAACTGCCGAGACTTTTTCTGGATCCATCTCTAATCCCGATTTCGAGACGATGTAGCCAAGAAAAGGCAATGAAGTCTGCTCGAAGAGGCACTTCTCCAACTTGGCAAAAAGGTGGTTCTCTCTGAGACGTTGGAGGACTTGGCGAACGTCTCGACGATGTGAAATCAAATCGGGGGAAAAGACCAAGATGCCGTCTAGGTAGACCACGACACAGGATTAGAGGAGGTCTCGGTAGCCTTCATTAACAAGTTCTTTAAATACTGCAGGTGCGTTGCAGAGCCCAAAGGGCATAACCAAATACTCTTAGTGTCCATCTCGCGTGTTAAACGCGGTCTTCCATTCGTCCCCGGAGCATATGCGAACCAAATTGTAGGCCCCTCGTAAATCAAGTTTACAAAACACACGAGCCCCCTTCAAGCGATCAAAAAGCTCAGAGATGAGTGGCAGTGGATACTTATTCTTCACCGTGATCTGATTTAAGCCACGATAATCGATGCACGGACGCAGGGACCCATCTTTCTTCATTACGAAAAAAAACCCTGCTCCTGTAGGGGACGAGGACTTTCGAATAAAGCCTCTGGCTAAATTGTCTTGGATGTATTCAGACATCGCTTGTGACTCTGCCGAGGAGAGAGGATAAATTCTACCCCGAGGCGGGGTTGAGCCAGGAACGAGCTCAATGGGGCAATCGTAGGGACGGTGCGGAGGAAGAGTCTCTGCTTCCTTCTTGTCAAAAACATCCAAAAAATCATGGTACACCGACGGCAATCCATGGGGTACAGGGGGAGGACAGTGGTTACCTACGGAGCGCACCGACAGCAGACACCGAGTCCGACACGACTCCCCCCAGCGCAGGACGTTACCACTATGCCAGTCTAAAATGGGCTCGTGGAGCTGCAACCAGGGAAGACCCAGCAGGATGGGATGAGAAATACCTGCTAACACGTAAAACGTAATTTTCTCCTTGTGCAGAACCCCTACCTGTAACTCCACCTCATGGGTAACTAGGGTGACTGTCTCCAACAGGGGTCGACCATCTACGGAGGCGAGAACCTGAGGCTTTTGCAAGGGCCTCACGGGGACGGAAAGTTTATTCACCTCCTCTAACCGAATAAAATTTCCGGCGGCACCCGAATCCACATAGGCCACTAGGGAAGACCGCTTACCCCCGACATGCAAGAGGATAGAAAAAGTGAGAGAGAGGTATCACATACACCTAGGGAGGCCTCTCTTACCTGGCCTAGGCGGAGAAGTTTTCCGGACGTTCCGGACAGGTTCGGATGAGATGGGCACCGCTACCGCAGTAGAAACACTGACTGTGGAGGCTCCTCTCCCTTCGACGCTGGTCAGAGAGTTTCAGGCGGTCCACCTGCATAGGTTCGGGTGCCGGAGGTGAAGGAAGACTTCTAGCTCGAGGACTGGGAGGTCTGCGGACAGAAGAAAATGGACGAGAGGCCCTTCTTTCCCTAGCCCGCTCCTGAAACCGGAGATCAATCCGAGTGGCTAAGGAGATCAGATCCTCTAGGACAGTTGGAGTATCGCGACCAGCGAGCTCATCCTTTATGCGACTCGAAAGGCCCCGCCAAAAGGCGCCCACCAAGGCTTCATTATTCCAACCTAAGTCGGAGGAGAGGGTCCTAAATTGGATAGCATACTGACCCTTGGCACAGGTTGAACAAAGCCTCTGTGGTAGAGGCTAAACGGCCCGGTTCGTCAAAAACACGATGAAAGGTGTCAAGAAAAACGGAAAGCTGAGTGACTACCGGGTCATCTCGCTCCCAGAGAGGATTGACTCAAGCCAAAGCGTCCCCCTCCAGGTGAGAAATGATGGCGGCCATTTTGGCTCGGTCTGTGGGGTACTGTTGGGGGAGCAATTCAAAATGGAGACAGCACTGATTAGTAAAACCCCGGCATAATTTGGCGTCCCCGCTATACCGGGGAGGCTTGGCTAACCGCGGAGGATGATGGAAACCCGCAGACGCGGCCGAGTGCAAAGCGAGCAAGCGACCGTCTACTGAAGCCATATAAGTGAGGATATGTAATTGGGTGTCTCGCTGCTCAGCCAATTCCTGTTGCAAACCAGCCAACTGGGCAGCGTTACCAGGATCAGAGGACTGAAGGGCGGACAGACGCGAGTCCATAGTTTTCATCAAGGACATCATGCGCGTCTGATTCTCCCGAAGGAAAACTAAATCCTTTTGAGCGGCCGAGGCTCCAGCGGGGTCCATGGCCTGATTATGCTGTTACGGCTGTAGCTAGTGAGAAAGAGGACAGAAAAAGGTAGCCGGAAGTGGACCCTCTGGGTCACGGCTCCAGAGCCCCCGGGGGCGAGTACCCAGGTGAAGACCACCCCCTATACAGGGAGCGTTAGGGACAAACCTCCAGGGGATAGAACCGCGACAGCCGGAACCAAAGGGGCGACTAGGCAAAAATAGATGGGTAAGGAGGCACAGCAGTATCCGTAGAGTTTGGACACCGAGACACGCTGGGAGCAGGCACGGTACCGGTCAGGAGAGCCAGGGAACACAAGGACTGGAGGCTGCAATAGAGAAAGAGCACAATGAGGAGTAAGGAGGAGAGGGACGGAGCACAGGACGGAGCAGAGGGGGACCAGGTGGAGGCAGGGAAAGGACAGGGAGGCACAACAGTACCGGAGGCAAGGAAACCCAGGACACAGAGGGCACAGACAGAGACTGCGCAGGCAGAGCGCAGCAAACAGGTACAAGGAGTAGAAGCAGCGCGCAGACAGACACACAGAAGAGGGGGCCTGAAGATACAGCGAACGCCGCACAGGGCAGGGTCACCGCATACGATAATCAGGCGTCTTACCTGTCCCGACGCCAGGCATAAGTAGTGACGGGGGCCGCCATGTTGGGGGCGGAGCCAGCGCGTCACGCTACCCATGAGGCATTGCGCCGGAAGCTAGGCTGTGGGAAGGTACTGGACGCCACTGGAGCCGGAGACCGGGCGCGGGGACGCGCTGCAGGACAGGAGCGCGCCGGGTGGAGCGCGGTGAGGGGACGCAACAAGTAGATTCCACAGAAAGAGAAAGGGACGCCGCTGTGCAAGACGCCAAAGATAAAGTGGAGCTCCGTATTGCTTATCTGCAAGAAGCTAGATATCACAGGTGAGGGTCATCAAAGCACTCTTCTCGGTCATATAAATCATCCTGCTCAAGGACTTCAACCCTCAGCGACAGAATCCTAGAGGCCCGTTTGAACGCAGCGCAATCCAAACTAAGACGCTCCTACACAGAAAGGAAAGCAGAAGCAGAAAGCAAGAAAGCAGAGGCAGAAACCAAGAAAGCGAAAGCAGAGGCAGAAGCAAAGAAAGCAAAAGCAGAAAGCAAGAAAGCAGAGGCAGAAGCCAAGAAAGCAGAAGTAGAGGCCCAACCAAAGATCCTTCAAACAGAAGCAGAGGCTTGGGCAAAGATTCTTCAAACAGAAATGGAGGGTAAAAATCGCATTAGCTGAAGTAAAAATACTCAAGCAAGCATTGAAGCAAAACCTCGACCCGATTTGCCTACCACCACTGGAAGAAGAGGACCCAGCTGTCCGTACCAGTGATTATGTGCAGAAACAGATATCTGCAGCACACACCTTCTCTAGCGACGTTCAACCCAACAATGTGGAAACGTCCAAGTCAGCCCAACTTACGGTGCCAGTGTTACCCACAGCATCTGCAGAGACCCAAGACCAGCGCCATAATGTGTCCCCTCAGGAGCAGCAATCATCACAAGACGACCACAAGACGCACTCCAGTCCATCTCCACAGTTCAAGCCGCAGTCATCGAAATCTCCAGAGGTTAAACCACAGCTCAACCCTGCAGCAACATCATTCTACCCGGGAACAATTGACCCTTCCATGCCACACATCTTATACGCCCGAGAGGCAACACAAGCTAACATGGTAATAAGGAGTGAAGGATCGGACATGTCCGAGATTGCCAGGTTTATGGTGAGCAAAGACATAATCAGCATTAGCCTCTCAAAGTTTGACGACTGTGCAGATAACTACAGTGCCTGGAAAGCAACCTTCAAGGCCACCATTGCTGACCTCAACCTATCCGCAGAACAGGAGCTTGACCTCATGGTAAAATGGTTGGGTCCTGACTCCACAAACTTATCAAGAGTCTTCGGACTATCTACGTGGGGCAAGCTGAAGCAGGTCTTGCTGCTGCCTGGCTGAGACTTGAAAGAACCTATGACAGCTCTGAAGCGATAGAAAAGTCCCTATTCAAGAGACTGTAGAACGTTCCAAGGATCAAACTTAAGGAAGCCCACAAGCTTCTGGACTTAAGTGATCTGCTTATGGAGGAGGAACTTGCAAAAAGAGACCCTCGTCTGTCTGGATTATGCTACCTGGACACTGCCCATGGGGTGAACCCAATCGTCTCAAAGCTGCCACATAGTCTGCAAGAGAAGTGGGCAGTGTGCGTTTCCAGGTACAAAAGGTCACATGATGTCACCTTTCCTCCGTTCAATCAGTTCTGCAAGTTTGTCGACGAACAGGCCCAAATGAGGAACGACCCTAGACTAGACACTACAGCTCCAGCAACACCATCATCAAGGTATGAAAGCGTCTCACATAGACGTAAGGACTTGAGGAGCAGTGTACGTGTCAGAAAGACTAATCTGCCATCACCTGCGGTACCCGCTGATAAGCAATACACTATTCCATCGAGGGATAAATCTTTCAATCATGAGTGTCCCTTCACAAAAAAACACACTCATTGAACAAATGTAGAGGCTTCAGGCCCAAAACCATGCAGGAGCGCAAGAAAATCCTCAGCAAACTTTGGGTGTGTTTCAAGTGCTGCGCCTCATTAGAACACATGGCCAAGGACTGCAAATCTGCCATTAAGGCTATGTGCACACGTATGCAGAAAATTTCTGCATAAAATCATGAATCCTTCAAAGAAAACGCGCGTTTTTTTCCCACGTGGTTTTTGCGCAAAAAAAGCGCGTTTTTTTGTGGCTTATTTCCGCGTGGTTCCAGACCCATAGAACATAGCTAAAAATGTGGAATTTTCAGCGAATTAATGATCATGCTGCGGTTTTTACCGCAAAGCGTTTTTTTCACGGTAAAAAACGCATACATCTGCACAAAAATTGCGGAATTCATTTAAATGAATGGTAAGCTTCTTGTAAGCGTTTTTGACGCGGTTTATTTGGTAAAACCGTGAAAAACACGCTACGTGTGAACACAGCCTCAGTGTGAAGAGTGTCATAGCGACAAACACCCATCAGCTTTGCATCCAACCTCAGCCACCAGCGATCCAGCAGTTGCAGTTACTTCTAGTCCAGCTACAAGCCATGGCGGGGAGCCACAGAATAACACCAAGTCTACCACGACTGTCTCCTGCTCATGCGCAGAGGTATGTAGGGAGAGCCAAAGTGATAAATGCTGTACCAGGATATGCCTAATCAGAGTTTATCCAGAAGGGCAACCAGGGAAGGCAGTAAAAATGTATGCCATCATTGACAATCAGAGCAATCGATCCCTAGCTGGACTTAAGTTCTTTGAAGCCTTTGGAATCAAAGGACCAGCAACGCCATATACTCTGAATACTTGCTCGGGTTGCATAGAGACTAGCGGCAGGAGGGCACAAGGTTTCATTGCTTCTCCTGTCAACGGAGGCGTAGAAATACCCCTACCTACGTTAATCGAATGCGATCAAATACCCAGCCAAAGGATGAGATTCCTACTACAGAAGCTGCGTTCCACCAACCACACCTAAGGCACCTAGTCAGCGTTATTCCACCTATGGACAAAGATGCTGAAATCCTACTTCTGCTCGGCAGAGACAATTTAAGGATACATAAGGTCCGCCAACAGTGCAATGGTCCTGACTATGCCCCCTACGCACAGAGACTCGACTTGGGGAGGGTAATCATAAGAAATATGTGCTTGGACCAAAAAGAGTCGATGCCTTTAAGACCTATGTACGCCGAGATGGACAAACTACTTTCTGCAAACCATGCCCTCATCACTATGAGGTGAAAGAGAAGCCTCCAGATACCGTACAGCTGCCTGATGTCATTCCTTCTCCCTATGCAGATGACTTGGGAAGATCAGTGTTTCATACAACTAAGGATGACAACAAGGTAGCCCCATCTATGGAAGACAAGGAATTTGTCAGGATAATGGACAATGAGTTCCTTAAGGACGAGACTAATCACTGGGTTTTTCCCCTACCCTTCCGAGCTACCAGAGTAAGACTCTCGAACAATCGTAAACAAGCCTTTTCCAGATTCAACGCTCTCCAGCGCACACTTAGCAACAAACCGGAGATGAAAGAACACATTGTCACCTCTATGAGCAAGATATTCCGGAATAACCATGCGGAGACAGCGCCTCCCTTAAATTAAAATGAGGAGTACTGGTACCTACCCTAATTCGTAGTATATCACCCACGGAAACCTAAGCAAATTAGAGTTGTCTTTGATTCAGGCGCCAAACATCAAGGCGTATCTCTCAACGATGTCCTCCTCATGGGTCCTAATCTTACAAACAACCTAGTAGGAGTGTTGATGATGTTCCGGAAAGAGCCCATCGCCATCACCACCAACATTGAACAGATGTTCCACTGTTTCATAGTCAGAGAGAACCATAGGAATTTCCTCAGGTTCCTATGTTACAAGGACAATGACCCCAGCAAAGAGATGGTGGGGTATCGCATGAGGGTGCACGTATTCGGGAACAGCCCTTCCCCCGCAGTGGCAACCTATGGCCTGCGGAGAATTGCTCAAGAAGGAGAGACCGAATATGGAACAGATGCCAGGGACTTTGTAGAGAAAGACTTCTATGTAGATGATGGACTAAAATCTCTACCCACAGAAGAAGCGGCTATCGATCTACTGAAGAGGAAGGAAGGTATGCTGTACCAAGCTAAGCTTAGATTGCACAAAATTGCTTCAAACAGCCTGGCTATCATGAGAGCCTTTGATTCAAGTGACCACGCACCAGGATTCAAGGACATAGACCTGGGACCAGACTGTCCGCCTTTGCAGAGAAGCTTAGGCTTGAGGTGGAACCTGTCAGTCGACACCTTCAGTTTCCAAATCAACTGTGCAGACAAACCATTCACTAAACGTGGTGTCTTGTCAGTGGTGAATAGCTTGTATGACCCACTGGGGTTCGTAGCACCAATAACCATACAAGGTAAATCCCTTCTGAGACAGCTTTCCGAAACCGTCAAGGACTGGGATGCCCCACTCCCTCCTGATAAGAAACCAAAATGGGAAAACTGGAAGCAGTCCTTGTGTGCCTTGGATGAGATCCACATACCGAGATGCTACGCCAGAACCTCACTTGCTGCTAGCACTAGGAATGAACTCCATGTGTTCTCGGATGCATCCACGGAGGCCATTGCAGCAGTTGCCTATCTGAAGGTGACGGGACCTGACAATCAAGATTACGTTGGGTTCATCTTCGGCAAGGCTAAGTTGACTCCCAAGCCTGATCACACTATTCCAAGGCTTGAAGTCTGTGCAACCGTGCTTGCAGTAGAACTCGGAAACTTTATACAGCATGAGCTGGACACCAACATAGACGACGTACAATACTACAGTGACAGTAAGCTTGTCATAGGTTACATCTATAACCAAACAAGGCGCTTCTACGTGTACGTCAGTAACCGCATTGAGAGAATAAGGAGGTCTTCCAAGCCTGAACAATGGCACTATATCCCATCTGAACTTAATCCAGCTGACCATGCCACTAGACCTATGTCTATGAGGTTCTTTGCTAACTCTTCTTGGCTTTCAGGTCTTAAGTTTCTGTTGGAACAGAAGGGAAGTGAATGTGTCCAGGAAGTCTTCAGCATCCAGGAGCCGGATGGCGATCCAGAAGTCCGCTCCGAGGTCAGTGCTCTGGCGACGAACACTAAACCAAACTCCAGCCTCGGTTGCCAGCGCTTCGAACGCTTCTCCAATTGGATGAAACTTGTCAAGACTATAGCAAGTTTAATCCACATTGCGAGATCTTAGCTCACACATCTGCCATAAGCCACTCTCTACCAAGTACATTCCGGTAGGATGACCCACGAACAGAACATTGCCCTAGTACTTCGTCCATTGGATTACCGTTGGGTTGGAGACAGTTTGGCCTAGTGGGGCTTCTCCGATCCGAAGATGGGTATCTTCGGATTGTCCCAGGAACTGTCTATTATCATCCTCGTTTTGAAGTTATTATTGCATGCATATTTGTGTTTGTTTTCTAGGTTATGGAACTTGGTTTAAAAACAATACTGTGAAATCCCTTACGGAATTTCAGACGGGGAGTGTGCTGTTCCGTTTAAAGTTATTCTTATATGCTTTATATAGATTGTGTTATGTTACCATCCTTTGTGTACAGTCTTGCATTTGGTCTGCTGCCACCTGCTGGTCTTTTTCTGTATACCAGCCTGCAGCTAATTAATTCTAGTACATGCCTTCCACTTCCGGGTCAGGTTTAAAGAATTGCTTTAGACACCTGAGGGGCTGCTACAAACAAGACCCCAGGACTTTACCTATCCAGAATGTGCACAATGTGCACCCGAGGGGCTGCCACAAACAGGACCCAAGGATTTTGCAGATCCAGAATGTGCACAAGGTGCACCCAAGGGGCTGCCACAAACAGGACCTCAGGGTCCTGCTGATCCAGAATGTGCACACGATGCACCCGAGGGGCTGCCACAAACAAGACCCCAGGACTTTACCGATCCAGAATGTGCACAATGTGCACCTGAGAGAGCTGCTATAGAAAATATTATTGATCTACTTATAGAAGTATTTGGCTTTAGTCTTCCGACCCGATTAGGGAAATTCCAATGCAATTGCAGAGCTCTCCTGAAGGATTCCTTCCAGGCCATCAAATCTGCCACCATGACAGTGGTCAAGTGCTTCAGATTAATTGCTATAAAAAGACGTAGAGACCGCGTCATCAGCCAAGACAGCGGTGAGAAGAGCCTAACCTACATAGTAGGTGATATTGAGCCCACTTCTAGCCTTGCAGAAAGTGGAGAGGATTGTGCCTATCCAGAATGTGCAGAAGATGCATCCGAGGGGATGCCACAAACAAGACCCCAGGATCTTACCGATCCAGAATGTGCACCCGAGGGGCTGCCACAAACAAGACCCCAGGATCTTACCGATCCAGAATGTGCACAATGTGCACCCGAGGGGCTTCCACAAACAAGACCCCGAGACAATCTGAAGATGAAAGCATCACCCTCCGATGACAGTCAGCCCGAGATGCTGCCACCAGCCAAGAGAGCGGCTATAGAAAACGTTGCTGATCTACAGCACATGTGAAAAAGACTTGGGTATACTAATAGATCACAGACTGAATATGAGTCAACAGTGTGATGCAGCAGCAAAAAAGGCAAATGCAATTCTAGGATGTATTAACAGAAGCATTCAGTCTAGATCACGTGAAGTCATTATTTCCCTCTACTCCTCTTTGGTCAGACCTCATCTGGAATATTGTGTCCAGTTTTGGGCACCACATTTTAAAAAAGACATCAACAAACTGGAGCAAGTTCAGAAAAGAGCAACCAGAATGGTTACCAGTCTGCAAACCCTGTCTTATGAGGAAAGGTTGCAGGATTTGGGATTATTTAGTTTGCAAAAGAGAAGACTGAGAGGAGACTTAATAGCGGTCTACAAATATCTAAAGGGCTGTCACATTGTAGAAGGATCAACTTTATTCTCATTTGCACAAGGAAAGACTAGAAGCAATGGGATGAAACTGAATGGGAGGAGACACAGATTAGATATTAAAAAAACTTTTTGACAGTTAGAGTGATCAATGAGTGGAACAAGCTGCCACGAGAAGTGGTGAGTTCTCCTTCAATGGAAGTCTTCAAACAGAGGCTGGACAGACATCTGACTGGGATGATTTAGCGAATCCTGCTTTGAGCAAGGGGTTGGACCAGATGGCCCAGGAGGTCCCTTCCAACTCTACGATTCTATGATTCTCATTATTATTATTGTTATTATTATTATTATTATTATTATTTATATAGCACCTTTAATTCCATGGTGCTGTACATGAGAAGGGGAGGAGTAACCCCTGAGATAGAGACCCCACAAGTGGAGATGCCTGATATTGGGAACCAAGAGAATAACCTGCCTCCAGAGCTCTTAACCATCCTGCAGAGCAAAGGGGAGGAAGGCTACCTAGATGACGAGATCATCATCATGGCCCAGGACCTGCTGCAGAGAGTTTAAGGGTTTTGATGGCCTGCAGCCCCCCTGCGCTCTTATGGTACCAGGGTACAGCGTAGTGCAGAATGCTGTACAAATCCACTATGATGCGGACAGGGTGCACTGGCTGACAACCTGCTATAAAAATGGACAAATCTTTGTGGCCGACAGCTTCACCATCAGGAATCTGTCTCCATCCATCCATCAGCAGATTACCAACATGTACAGTATAGTGGTCGACAATCCCCTGGAACAGCTGAGGTTTATCGATGTGGATCAGCAGAAGAACTGGTACGACTGTGGCTTATATGCTATAGCGTTTGCCTAAGAGCTTATGGCAGATGGCGGTGAACCCAGAGCTGAGTTCCAGCATCAGAAGATGAGGACTCATATAATATCCTGCCTGCAGAACAACAGAATCAGCGGATTTCCCAAAAAGGTCAGGGAGTGACTCCATGTCTATAAACGGCATGTAGCGTGTATGATGGTCCAAGAGATCGCCCTGACCTTTAACCGGACACGACCCAGGGTCACAGACCAGTCTGCACCAGTAAGTAACCATGGACTTTCCATAATACCTTCAATATAGTGAATGTATAAATATGGGGGGGTGTTGTATCCAATATATATGTGTTTACATAAGGTAAGATCATTATTACAGGAGTGCGAACTGAAAATAACAGTGGCAATGATGTCACATTGTGAGGACATGAAATAGTTTACTGGTGAGATTCTCCTGGAAGACAAGGGGAGAAGTGACCATTATTGTGAAATAATCCAAATCCCTGCACAACTGTGGCCACATCCTGACTGCCTGCAGCCAACAATAGAGGGAGCTCCCACTCACCACAGCATACAGACTCTACTGCTCCCCCTAGTGGTGTCCAGATTTATAACTAGTGACAGACAGCAGAGGATTCGGAGCTGTGCATCAGAAGAACTGAGGTCCAGCCCCTATAAAGATGTACTAAGAGATTAATTATCCCAGCATTTTAAGGTGTTTTCTGTTTTTTCGTACACAGAGGTATGAACCAGACAAGAATGACCCCAAGTCGCAACTATTACAAGTGTCAGTGTTTCTGTCATCACCATGGACCAAATATAATCCAGGTAAGAGGAGTGTAATGAGCGGCAGTGAGTATCGTCTGCTCGTCTCTGATATGTAATATTCGGCTGCTCCATGATCAGGTTTGTTTTATCTCTCTGCAGATCACGGTTCCAGAGCCGGGGTCTCTCTGTGCCCCCACAATGAAGATGGAGTACGGCTGGAGGTGACGGCTATCACAAGTCAATGATGTGGCAGCCGCCATGTCAGGATCAGATGAGCCGCATCTAAGGACGAAGTAGATTCCGGGCTCGGTCTCTGTCCTCATTACTTTCTGCACTCAGATGTGATCACAGGATCAGTGAATCTTCGGCTGCATCCGACCCGATCTACGGAACATGCTGGCATGATCCAGCACCGCCCAAGGGAAGGGCAGGCCGTCAGCCATGGTTCCCTAGAGGTTTCCTCCACTGGGGGTTTTTCCTCTCCTGAGTGCTGAAGGACGACTCTCCATGAGTCCAGGACCCATCACCATCATCATCATGGAAACTTCTACTTGTGATATATTGTATGAAGTGAATAAAGAATTCAATTAATATCTAGCAGCTGTGTGTCTGAGCCATGTGTCTGAGCCTTGTATCTCTACATTGAAATTGCAGGGAAAGTTATGGAATTCTGGAAATGACAGGTGTGATATTTTTTCTGAGTTTTCCCTACAAACTGTTTGGAACATTTGGAAGAATGATTGTCCGGAGAAGAAAATATGACGCTGCCTTAAGACCTGTGTTTGCCAGCAGTAGAGAGTCCACTCGTGTGTGGGGGCTTCTCATCAATGGAGGAGCTCACTCACAGTAATACCTCAACAGGGCCATGAATGAAGAATAAAATCTAAACCTCCTCCACGAGCAACTACTCCCATCATCCAGGGCAAGGTTGTGATGATGCTTTTCTCCTCCATAATGGAGACCAGGTCACATGGGAAAAGTGATAAACTAAGTTGCTTTGGTGAAAAAGACATTGGCATTTTGGTTCCAAGGACGAAAACCAAAGTTTGAGTCAGTCTCAAAACTTTTGGCCATGATTGTATTTATCCATCTTAAGATAATGATAGCACTCCATTCCTGATACCTAAAACTTCTCTCACCTTCTGCATTAATAAAACACTTTTCTCACTATTTTTTGTGCAGAAAGCAGGTAAATACGTTCCGCAAACTGATTTTCGGCATGTCTGCCCTGTTGGCCGAATTCTATAGAAACTTCCGTGCCCCTGATAAATATTTAGGAACCTGCTCTCACTTCCTTGAGCGTGAATTGGCTTATTATAGGGGGGCACAGATTTTTGGCCACGTGTAGAGTGAATATAGTACTATAGCTCAGTGGCTAGACACATAGAATTAGGAAAAGTCATTGGGCACAGGGAATGATGCTGACCTCTAGTGTTGATGTGTTGTCATTGTGGCACATAATAATTGTCTCCTCCAGTGATATGATAGAAATACCAACAAGAAGCGTGTGCCTTAAAGGTGACTATAAACATATCTAATAAAAATGATTAACATAAGAGAAGAGTAACCTAAACTTGATGTAGAACTGTATGGAATAAAGGAATATTTTCAGCAACAGCGCCTCTTGTCTACAGGCGTCGTATCTTGTATTGCAATAGGTGCTAGGATCAGTCACAGACCACTCCCGTCAGTTTATCCCCCGAAATACTGCAGTCACAGCATTCCGGAAGTCGGCACAGGGCTGACAGCCCCTCTGCCTTTGGGTCAGAGACCCCGCGGCGTGACACAGGGTCCCTATCGTTGCCATGGTGAGCGAATGTCGTCATCACGACATCTGGCTCAACAGAGCTAGGAAACTTGTTGATCATGCACAGTGCATGATCAGGTAGTCTCCCTGTCAGTGCAGCGATCAGCCTGCAAAAAATGATTGTCCCATAGTGGGACTAAGTAAAAGACTTAGGAAAAAGGTAAAGAAAAATTTTTTTTTTTAAATAATAATTGGAAAAATATTAAAAAAATCAAAAATAAAAAATCAATACATATTCTATCACTAAATAAATATTTGAATGAAAAAAACAATATAAACAATAGAAGTGCACACATGTGGTATCGCCGCATGCACAACGACTCGACCTATAAAACTGTCCCACTACTTAACCCCTTTAGTGAACACAAAGAAAAAACAAGGCAAAAAACAATTCTTTATCATCATACTGCCGAAAACAAAAAGTGGAATAACGCGATCAGAACCTCATATTACCCACCTGAGCTGCTGCAGAACCTCATAGTATACCTCAGCTGCTGAAGAACCTCACAATATACCTCAGCTGCTGCAGAACCTCAATACGTCTCAGCTGCTGCATAACCTTATATTACACACCTCAGTTGCTGCAGAATCTCATAATACACATCTCAGCTGCTGCAGAACCTCATAATACACCTCAGCTGCTACAGAACCTCATAATACACCTCAGCTGCTACAGAACCTCATAATACACAGCTCAGCTACTGCAGAACTTCAGTACGTCTCAGGTGCTGCATAAACTTATTACACGCCTCAGCTGCTTCAGAACCTCATATTACCCACCTCAACTGCTGCAGAACCTCATAATACACATCTCAGCTGCAGCAGAACCTCACAATATACACATCAACTGCTGCAGAACCTCATACTACCCATCTCAAATGCTGCAGAACCTCATAATACACATCTCAGCTGCTGCAGAACCTCATAATACCCCTCAGTTGCTGCAGAACCTCACAATTCACAGCTCAGCTTCTGCAGAACCTCATATTACACACCTCAGCTACTTGAAACCTTTTTTTGGACACTGTGGTACGGTAAAGGGTGTTTTACTGGATGGAAGATATGTTTCTCCTAGCAGATTAATGTTTGGCCGGGTTTTTTCTTAAAGACGGGACCTGCGATGATGTCAGGGTCACGTGATCAGCCCATGTGATGTCTACCTCACTGGTAGGAGGCGTTAGGCCCTATGTAATGGAGGTTGGTGATTGCCACAGGGTGAGTGTGTGTTTCTGGAAGCTACAGGAACTTGTGTGGACTCAGCCTGAAACTTGTATATAGGATTCCCGTGCTGCAGGACTATCGCAGCAAGACTCGGAAGAACCCCGGGAATGGCACCTGGCGGATGCCGCAGGACCTGGCAGCCGCTTAGTTACGCCCGTCCCGTGCAAGGGGTGAGTCTGGGACCAGTGGTTCTCCAAGCTGGAGTATGAGTTTGCTTTCCCTTATGTTTTGTTAAGCTGCTGGTTACTGAGTGACATTAAAACCACTGAAATTGGACTTTATGCCTGTGTGTTGCCTCGTTACTGCCGCCCAGCTATTGCCTACCAGAGCAAATCCCTACAACACACATTTGTGTAGAATATATACAGATCTGTATACTTATTTTTTTTAGATGACAATTTGGTAAAATCTATAAATACTGTGAATACAAAGTCCTTGGTGTCACAATAAAAAATAAATAAATAAAAATCGCTCAGATCCTTAAAAATAGAAAAATAATTATTCGTTGTCCACATCTTTGGAGTATATTGTGATGTCACCGGATAAATCCGGAGCTGATGTCACAGTCTACACGGAATGTTCTATGCCGGCTCAGATTGGACCACAGAAGAACAGGACAATCCCCTGGTGGACCCCTCTGCTGCACTGGGAACCCAGACCTCCACACCCTACCTGACCAGGGCTTAGATGCGCTTCATACAGACAGGTTGCAGGGTCTCGGGGACTCCCGCTGTGTGACCGTATCACCGCCTCATAGAACTAAGAGAGTCCTTGCTCCAAGGCGATGGCCCGGTATCAGGACTGACCGTCTGAGACAAGGGCAAAGCCTCAGATAATACCGAGTAGTAGTAATTTCCTCTACTATGAGGTAATAAAAACAAATCAATTTTCACATTTTTGGCATCAGTTTTTCTTCCATGGGGAACTGAAATTCCCAACGTGCCCTGAAAGATACCGACCTCCAGGACCTGCTTGGAGTTGTAGTTTTCTACACAAATTGTATTCTTAAAGGGGTATTCCCATCTCCAAGATCCTATCCCAATATCTAGTAGTAATATAAGTAATATCTCTGTCCATTTCCTCATGTGCAGGACCTTAGGTATCCATGGTTAGAACCACTAGCAGCTAGCTGTTACTATATCAGTGGTCGTAACCATGGATATCTAAGGTCCTATGATGCCTCCACATGAGGAAATGGACTTAGTGAATCAGAAGAACTATACTACATTTCTAATTGGAGGAATTTGTTAATATTATTAATATTATTATTATTATTATTATTATTATTATTATTATTATTATTACTACACCTACGACATTGGGACAGGATCTTAGAGATGGGAATACCCCTTTTAATGTTAGTTCACATGTAGAGGTGAAATTCATATCAAATTGTTTGGCGCACAGTGTTGCGGGTAAGACCACGCTCACATGTTGCAATGTTTTTAAGAGAAAAAAACATCACAACAAAAGAGTGCATTTAAAATAGCAGCGGGTGAAGGCAGCCTCAGGCTATGTTCACACGTTAAGAACAAAGAAATGGAGTGCTGACTTCAATATCACATAAAAAACAATGAGTTTTATTAAATAAGTAAACATATATAACACACAATACATAAAACAAGGGAAGATTTCACAAAAATGCTCCTAGGGAAATTTTTGACATGGGAAAGTTATGCAAAAATTGGAGCTGTATCAATAATTACTGTATCACCCAAATGGAGTACAAAAGTTAAGGCAGTAACCATAAAGAGGTACATAGGGTGAACATAAAGTGCAAAGTGCAAATATATTAATCACAGCCTTTTAGGCACGCTTACCCATATTAGTGATCGCAAGTGCTGAAAAGTTCCCTGAGGAGAGACCCTGGACGCGCGTTTCGCGGGATGCTTTATCAAGTTACTGCCTTAACTTTTGTACTCCATTTGGGTGATACAGTAATTATTGATACAGCTCCAATTTTTGCATAACTTTCCCATGTCAAAAATTTCCCTAGGAGCATTTTTGTGGAATCTTCCCTTGTTTTATGTATTGTGTGTTATATATGTTTACTTATTTAATAAAACTCATTGTTTTTTATGTGATATTGAAGACAGCACTCCATTTCTTTGTTCTTAATATACACTACGGAGTTTCTTCTCTTGATAGTCCTATATAATTATATTATATACAGCTATGAGATTTGTTGCTATATGTATAGCTGCGTTTGTCTTTGTGTATCAGTTAACATTATGTTCACACGTTGCGTTTTTGCAGCCTTTTTATGCCAGTTAAAAGCTGCTTTTAAGGGTATGTGCACACGCAGCGGATTTGTTCTCTGCGGATCCGCTGCAGATCCGCAAGCAATGTACAGTACAATGCTAAGCAATGGGTTTTCAAAACCGCAGTGCACAGGCTGCGGACTTGCTGCGGATTGAAATCCGCAGCATGTCAATTCTTTCTGCTGATTTTGCTGCGTTTCGACACCAGTTCCATTATACTGGTGTCAAAATGCAGGGGCAAATCCGCAGGTAAAACCGCACTTCCTTCAGCCCCCCATAGAAAGCAATGGATAAGTGCAAAAAAGCAGCAAAAACATAGCAAGAAACGCCATCAGTTCTTGCAGTGTTATTAGTGACAAAAGCAGGTACAGCAGAATGTGATTTTCCCAAAATTAAACCAAAATATCTTGGTGTCCTCACCTGAGAATGGCGGTTACATTAGTACAGTTTAATGAAATTATTGATATCTCTGACCGATGTGTGAAGTTGAACAATAGCTGATCACCCCAATGCACTGCCAATGTCTTAGGTAAACTATGCCTGACCAATTCACCTCCCCCTGCTGGATTTACATTTGCAAATGTGTATTTTTTCATTACCTCATAGGAACGTTTTTGCTCAGAATAGTCACTTTTTTCAGACATAAAAATCTTTCTAAATATTTCTATCAAATTTCCCTTTTTTCCCCAAATGTTTTATGGTTTCACCTACGTCTTATATCGGTGGTCTAACACCTCGCATTGTTCATCCTTGTAGAGTGGAAGCAAAGCTGAACTTTCGGATCCTTAAAAACGCCGCAAGAAAAGCAGAGTAGAAGCCAGCAAAAGGTGTTTTTTGTGTCTGCAGTTTTTTTTCCTGCCAAAACATTAGGTTTTGGCTGCAGAACAAAAAAAGTAACGTGTGAATATGCTGTAAAAATGAGAAGCCTTAAACAAGTCCAACTGAAAACCTTTGTGGTAAAACATGTAATACAGGCCATATTGTGCACTTACACTTTACAGCAAGTGCTATAAACCAGCAATCCCCCCCCACTGCATTCTCCATATACTTCGGTGGAGATATAACTACACATACAGGAACCTCCTCATAACATTTTATGGAGAATGTGGCTGGAAATTTGTGATTAAGGGTCAGATAACTGCACGTTACTGTAGTGTGGCGTCAGCATCAATGTTACTGGTGGGCCCTTAGCAGCTGAGCCTGAAGCAGTGATATCACAATGTGGAGTGTGGAACTCGATGACATCTTCTACTCTATGACATCACAATGACTGCAAAGGAGTGAAGCCTATGTAAAGCCTGACCGCAGAGCCGAGGCTGTCATTTGTGTGACTCCCTATTGGATACACAAAGCTACAGGAATACGAAGGAGAAAGAAAGCGACGACATCATGGGGATTCATGGAGGTCCCCATTGTGACCAGCGGCTGCTGGTCAAGGCTCTCTCTTCCTGCAAGTCAACTGGCTTTAGTCTTCTGACCCGATTCAAGAAATTCCAATGCAATTGCAGAGCTCAGCGGAAGGATTCTTTCCAGGCCATCAAATCTGCCACCATGACAGTGGTCAAGAGCATCAGGTCAGTTGCTACAAAAAGACGTAGAAACCACGTCATCAGCCAAGACAGCGGTGAAAAGAGCCCAACCTACATAGTAGGTGACACTGAGCCCACTTCTAGCATTGTAGAAAGTGGAGAGGATCTTGCCGATCCAGAATGTGCACAAGATGCACCCGAGGGGCTGCCACAAACAAGACCCCAGGACTTTACTGACCCAGAATGTGCACCCGAGGGGCTGCCACAAACAGGACCCCAGGATTTTGCATATCCAGAATGTGCACAAGGTGCACCCGAGGGGCTGCCACAAACAGGACCTCAGGATCCTGCTGATCCAGAATGTGCACACGATGCACCCGAGGGGCTGCCACAAACAAGACCCCAGGACTTAACCGATCCAGAATGTGCACCCGAGGGGCTGCCACAAACAGGACCCCAGGACTTTACCGATCCAGATTGTGCACAATGTGCACCCGAGTGGCTGCCACAAACAAGACCCCAGGATTTTGCTGATCCAGAATGCGCACAAGGTGCACCAGAGGGGCTACCACAAACAAGACCCCAAGACAATCTGAAAAGGAAAGCATCAACCTCTGAGGACAGTCAGCCCGAGATGATGCCACCAGCCAAGAGAGCTGCTATAGAAAATATTATTGATCTACTTATAGAAGTAATTGGCTTTAGTCTTCCGACCCGATTCAATTCCAATGCAATTTCAGAGCTCTCCTGAAGGATTCCTTCCAGGCCATCAAATCTGCCACCATGACAGTGGTCAAGTGCTTCAGATTAATTGCTATAACAAGACGTAGAGACCGCGTCATCAGCCAAGACAGCGGTGAGAAGAGCCCAACCTACATAGTAGGTGATATTGAGCCCACCTCTAGCATTGCAGAAAGTGGAGAGGATTGTGCCGATCCAGAATGTGCAGAAGATGCATCCGAGGGACTGCCACAAACAAGATCCCAGGATCTTACCGATCCAGAATGTGCACAATGTGCACCCGAGGGGCTTCCACAAACAAGACCACGAGACAATCTGAAAATGAAAGCATCACCCTCCGATGACAGTCAGCCCGAGATGCTGCCACCAGACAAGAGAGCGGCTATAGAAAATGTTACTGATCTACTTATCATTATTATTATTGTTATTATTATTATTTATTTATATAGCGCCTTTATTTCCATGGTGCTGTACATGAGAAGGGGAGGAGTAACCCCGGAGATCGAGACCCCACAAGTGGAGATGCCCGATATTGGGAACCAAGAGAACAACCTGCCTCCAGAGCTCTTAACCATCCTGCAGAGCAAAGGGGAGGAAGGCTACCTGGATGACGAGGTCATCATCATGGCCCAGGACCTGCTGCAGAGACAGTTTAAGGGTTTTGATGGCCTGCAGCCCCCCTGCGCTCTTATGATACCAGGGTACAGCGTACTGCAGAATGCTGTACAAATCCACTATGATGCGGACAGGGTGCACTGGCTGACAACCTGCTATAAAAATGGCCAAATCTTTGTGGCCGACAGCTTCAACATCAGGAATCTGTCTCCATCCATCCATCAGCAGATTAACAACATGTACAGTATAGTGGTCGACAATCCCCTGGAACATCTGAGGTTTATCGATGTGGATCAGCAGAAGAACTGGTACGACTGTGGCTTATATGCTATAGCGTTTGCCTACGAGTTTATGGCAGATGGCGGTGAACCCAGAGCTGAGTTCCAGCATCAGAAGATGAGGACTCATCTAATATCCTGCCTGCAGAACAACAGAATCAGCGGATTTCCCAAAAAGGTCAGGGAGTAACTCCATGTCTATAAACGGCATGTAGAGTGTATGACGGTCCAAGAGATCGCCCTGACCTTTAACCTCACAATGAAGATGGGGTACGGCTGGAGGTGACGGCTATCACACGTCAATGATGTGGCGGCCGCCATGTCAGGAGCAGATGAGCCGCACCTCAGGACGAGGCAGATTCCGGGCTCGGTCTCTGTCCTCATTACTTTCTGCAGTCAGATGTGATCAGAGGATCAGTGAATCTTCTGCTGCATCTGACCCGATCTACGGAACATGCTGCCATGATCCAGCACCGCCCAGGGGAAGGGCAGGCCGTCAGCCATGGTTCCCTAGAGGTTTCCTCCACTGGGGGTTTTTCCTCTCCTGAGTGCTGACGGACGACGACTCTCCGTGAGTCCAGGACCCATCACCATCCTCATCATGGGAACTTCTACTTGTGATATCTTGTATGAAGTGAATAAAGAATTCAATTAATATCTAGCAGCTGTGTGTCTGAGCCATGTGTCTGAGCCTTGTATCTCTACATTGAAATTGCAGGAAAAGTTATGGAATTCTGGAAATGACAGGTGTGATATTTTTTTCTGAGTTTTCCCTACAAACTGTTTGGAACATTTGAAAGAATGATTGTCCGGAGAAGAAAATATGACGCTGCCATAAGACCTGTGTTTGCCAGCAGTAGAGAGTCCACTCGTGTGTGGGGGCTTCTCATCAATGGAGGAGCTCACTCACAGTAATACCTCAACAGGGCCATGAATGAAGAATAAAATCTAAACCTCCTCCACGAGCAACTACTCCCATCATCCAGGGCAAGGTTGTGATGATGCTTTTCTCCTCCATAATGGAGACCAGGTCACATGGGAAAAGTGATAAACTAAGTTGCTTTGGTGAAAAAGACATTGGCATTTTGGTTCCAAGGACGAAAACCAAAGTTTGAGTCAGTCTCAAAACTTTTGGCCATGATTGTATTTATCCATCTTAAGATAATGATAGCACTCCATTCCTGATAGCTAAAACTTCTCTCACCTTCTGCATTAATAAAACACTTTTCTCACTATTTTTTGTGCAGAAAGCAGGTAAATACGTTCCGCAAACTGATTTTCGGCATGTCTGCCCTGTTGGCCGAATTCTATAGAAACTTCCGTGCCGCTGATAAATATTTAGGAACCTGCTCTCACTTCCTTGAGCGTGAATTGGCTTATTATAGGGGGCACAGATTTTTGGCCACGTGTAGAGTCAATATAGTACTATAGCTCAGTGGCTAGACACATAGAATTAGGAAAAGCCATTGGGCACAGGGAATGATGCTGACTTCTAGTGTTGATGTGTTGTCATTGTGGCACATAATAATTGTCTCCTCCTGTGATATGATAGAAATACCAACAAGAAGCGTGTGCCTTAAAGGTGACTATAAACATATCTAATAAAAATGATTAACATAAGAGAAGAGTAACCTAAACTTGATGTAGAACTGTATGGAATAAAGGAATATTTTCAGCAACAGCGCCCCTTGTCTACAGGCGTCGTATCTTGTATTGCAATAGGTGCTAGGAGCAGTCACAGACCACTCCCGTCAGTTTATCCCCCGAAATACTGCAGTCACAGCATTCCGGAAGTCGGCACAGGGCTAACAGCCCCTCTGCCTTTGGGTCAGAGCCCCCGCGGCGTCACGCAGGGTCCCTATCGTTGCCATGGTGAGCGAATGTGGCTCAACAGAGCTAGGAAACTTGTTGATCATGCACAGTGCATGATCAGGTAGTCTCCCTGTCAGTGCAGCGATCAGCCTGCAAAAAATGATTGTCCCATAGTGGGACTAAGTAAAAGACTTAGGAAAAAGGTAAAGAAAAAAAAAAAATTTTAAATAATAATTGTAAAAATATTAAAAAAATAAAAAAATCAATACATATTCTATCACTAAATAAATATTTGAATGAAAAAAACAATATAAACAATAAAAGTGCACACATGTGGTATCGCCGCATGCACAACGACTCGACCTATAAAACTGTCCCACTACTTAACCCCTTTAGTGAACACAAAGAAAAAAACAAGGCAAAAAACAATTCTTTATCATCATACTGCCGAAAACAAAAAGTGGAATAACGCGATCAGAACCTCATATTACCCACCTCAGCTGCTGCAGAACCTCATAGTATACCTCAGCTGCTGCAGAACCTCACAATATACCTCAGCTGCTGCAGAACCTCAATACGTCTCAGCTGCTGCATAACCTTATATTACACACCTCAGCTGCTGCAGAATCTCATAATACACATCTCAGCTGCTGCAGAACCTCATAATACACCTCAGCTGCTACAGAACTCATAATACACCTCAGCTGCTACAGAACCTCATAATACACAGCTCAGCTACTGCAGAACTTCAATATGTCTCAGCTGCTGCATAACCTTATTACACGCCTCAGCTGCTTCAGAACCTCATATTACCCACCTCAACTGCTGCAGAACCTCATAATACACATCTCAGCTGCAGCAGAACCTCACAATATACACATCAACTGCTGCAGAACCTCATATTACCCACCTCAAATGCTGCAGAACCTCATAATACACATCTCAGCTGCTGCAGAACCTCATAAAACACCTCAGTTGCTGCAGAACCTCACAATTCACAGCTCAGCTGCTGCAGAACCTCATATTACACACCTCAGCTACTTGAAACCTTCTTTTGGACACTGTGGTACAGTAAAGGGTGTTTTACTGGATGGAAGATATGTTTCTCCTAGCAGATTAATGTTTGGCCGGGTTTTTTCTTAAAGACGGGACCTGCGATGATGTCGGGGTCACGTGATCAGCCCATGTGATGTCTACCTCACTGGTGGGAGGGGTTAGGCCCTATGTAATGGAGGTTGGTGATTGCCACAGGTTGAGTGTGTGTTTCTGGAAGCTACAGGAACTTGTGTGGACTCAGCCTGAAACTTGTATATAGGATTCCCGTGCTGCAGGACTATTGCAGCAAGACTCGGAAGAACCCCGGGAATGGCACCTGGCGGATGCCGCAGGACCTGGCAGCCGCTTAGTTACGCCCGTCCCGTGCAAGGGGTGAGTCTGGGACCAGTGGTTCTCCAAGCTGGAGTATGAGTTTGCTTTCCCTTATGTTTTGTTAAGCTGCTGGCTACTGAGTGACATTAAAACCACTGAAATTGGACTTTATGCCTGTGTGTTTCCTCGTTACTGCCGCCCAGCTATTGCCTACCAGAGCAAATCCCTACAATTGGTGGAGAATGCGAGCAGAAGCAGTGAGGCCAGGCTGTTTTGATTTTTGATCGGTACCCCAGCCTATGTCCTGGGTGAAACGAGTGGCAGATATCCAGGCGGGGAACTTTCCAGAAATAGAGGCCACGCGACAGCAACAGCAGGCTATGCAGCAGCAACAGGAGGCCATGCGGCAGCAGCAACAAGAGTTCATGCGACAGCAGGCTATGCAGCAGCAGGCTATGCAGCAGCATCAGGAAACCAATCAGCTGTTGATACAGCATATCACAACAGCGCAAGCAAAAGGAGCTGACCGGGGAATCCAGGATATTCGGAAAGCGGTTTGTACAGCGATTCCTAAAATGGGAGAATCGGACGATGTGGAGGTGTATCTGGAGATGTTCGAAGGAGTCGCTGAGAGAGAGAAGCTCCCCCGGGACCATTTGGCAGGTGTCCTCGATCCGTTTCTGACCCCAGGACTGTTGAAAGCGTGTCAGGACCTACCCCCAGAGCAAAGGGCGGACTACACGGTCGTCAAGGGTGAGATACTGGCACGCATTGGGGTAAATGTGTTAGTGAGGGCTCAGCGGGTACACCACTGGAAGTTTACCCCTCCAAGCCCGCCCGGTCCCAGTATTACGACCTGTTGCACCTGTTACAAAAGTGGTTGCAGCCTGAAGTGTTATCCCCTACGGCCATACTGGACCGCATAGTGACTGATAGATTTTGGAGGGCTTTGCCCCACTCCCTCCAGACCTGGGTCGGACAGGCGCCCCCTACTGATGCCATGCAGATGATAGACCTCATAGAAAGGTATGGGGCTACCAAGGAGTTACAGGGAGGGACCCCCCGAAAGGTAACAGGAAGGTTCCCTAAGTCCCCGCCCCTGGTTCGGCGAGCAGAGCCCAGGAAGGCCGCTCCGGACTTATCCGGGGAAGTAAGGAGCCCCATAATCTGCTGGCGGTGCCAGGAACCAGGTCATATGAGAGCTGATTGCCCCCACCTGACTGAGCCCATGGACACCAATTTTTGTTACCGCCAGTCCCATTGTTACGGCGGCGGAACACGCATAAAAAAATATAAATAAACGTGTTCGCCGCCCGGGGTCCACCGTGCGGCAGATGGAAAAACCGCAGTTAGAAGACACAGAGCACTGTGGCGGTAATGTGCACGGGGTTCTATATCACTCAGGTGCAATCAAGCAGTCTCTGTTAAGTGCACAGAGCTGCTCCAGGAAAAATTAGAAAAGTAACGCTGAGCCTGTTAGCAACACAGGGACTCAGCGGCACACATGCGGTAGGCAAAAACTGGAGTAGTTAGGATGTCACTACGTCCGACACCTACCGTGGTAACAGGTGTGCTGGCGTCGCAACCGCGGACACAGAAATGAGCTGCAACTGCAGCGCGGCGTGAACAGAGCCGCAAACAAGGCGCTGCAAAAACGCTGGAGCAATGCAGGACGCTTAGCTGCTGCAAAAAGTATGGCTGGAACGCGCTGGCGCTAGCGCTGCTACTGGCGGCTGCCCAATCACTCACACAAACGTAATATCAGAGGGAAGGGGTTTCATAATAAGTCATCCACCAGTCCAAGCATCCATCACCATACATACAGCAGCAGTATGAAAATACTAGCGCATGGCATAGCGGCCATGCGCACTTTTTATAGCGTACGGGACCTGCCGGAAATCTCCAGAGCCCTGAGCATAACCAATCAAATCAGGAGCAGGACCTGAGCACCTGACTCCTGAACTCCAATGAGAGCTATTCCCGTGAGCATGCTCAGAAGCTGGGACAAAGGACTTAGCCTCTGGAGACAAATATGTGAATCTGGATTCCCGCATAGGCATTATAGAACCCAGATTTCTAACACCCACTATGCCGAACCAATGTGTGCAATGGGCACCCCGAAGGGCCCTAATATGGAACATTTGTGTCGGCTAGAAGTGGAGGGCACCCGGGCTGTGGCCCTATTGGACTCAGGGAGTCTTGTAACCCTGGTACGAGCCAGCTGGATACACACCAGCGAGTTTACGGGTCGGAAAATTGGGGTGTTGTGTATACATGGAGACTTAAAAGACTATCCCACCGCACAAGTCGTAATCAGCACGCCAGCAGGGAGGCGGTGCCACGAGGTGGGGGTGGTGGCTAATTTACATTATGAAGTGATAATTGGAAGAGACTTTCCGTTGTTTTCTGTGCTGTGGCCGTCTGTGGTACCATCCACTGAGCAACTGCCGGTACCAGAGGCAACCAGGTTACATTCTCCAGAAGGGGGGGCATGAACCTGGTGGCCCGGAGGAAAATGTGCTGGCGGTCGGAATAACCTTCCCTTCGGTGGAGGAAGGGGAGAATTCTCCCCTAGAAGGATTGGCTGGAGAGGTGGAAGACTTGCCGCCGGGACCTGAGTTGTCAGACTTGAATGTATCAGGTGACAATTTTGGTACAGCGCAACTCCGAGACCTTACTTTAGCCGGGCCAGAGAAAATGTACTGTTTGTAAATGGGGAACCCCAACAACCTGGGGTAGATACGGTGTTGCCACGCTTTGAGTTGAACCAGGATTTGTTGTACCGAGTGGAGATAATACGTGGGGAAATGGTAGAACAATTACTGGTACCTCAGACGTATCGCAGGCTGGTAATGGTTTTAGCGCATGCGCATGTACTTGGGGGACATTTGGGCCAAAAGAAGACCCTCGACCGAATCCTGCAACGATTTTACTGGCCAGGGGTTCATGAAGAAGTTAAACGGTACTGTAGCTCCTGTCCAGTATGCCAGGTAACCAGTCCCCAGCCTCACTTTCGGAGCCCTTTGGTGCCTTTGCCGATTATAGAGGTGCCCTTCGAGAGAGTGGCCATGGACCTGGTGGGGCCTCTCAATAAGTCGGCAAGGGGACACCAACACATTCTGGTAGTTCTAGATTATGCTACCCGATATCCTGAGGCCATTCCTCTGCGCCACACATCAGCTAAGCTTATAGCAAAGGAACTCATGGGTATGTTTTCACGGGTGGGAATTCCGCAAGAAATTTTAACAGACCAGGGAACCCCCTTTATGTAAAAAATTATGAAGGAACTCTGCCGGTTGATAAAATGCTAAACAGTTGCGTAACTCGGTCTATCATCCCCAAACAGATGGTCTGTTAGAAAGGTTCAATAAGACCCCGAAGAGCATGGTAAAAAGGCAGTTTCCAAAGATGGGAAGGACTGGGATCTGTTATTGCCATATTTGTTATTTGCAGTGAGGGAGGTACCTCAGGCATCTACGGGGTTCTCGCCCTTTGAACTATTGTACGGCAGACATCCACGGGGCTTACTAGATATAGCCAAAGAGGCCTGGGAGAACCAACCTACTCCCCACAAAAGTGTGATAGAACATGTTGCAAAAATGCAAGAGAGAATGGAGACAGTCCTACCCTTGGTCCGGGAACATATGGAGGCAGCACAACGGTCACAGAGTCGGGTCTATAATCGGGAGGCTCGGGTAAGAACCTTTAGCCCTGGGGATCGGGTTTTGGTGCTTGTGCCTACCGTAGATAGCAAATTTCTCGCAAGGTGGCAGGGACCCTACGAGATCATGGAGAAGGTGGGGCCAGTAGACTACAAGGTACACCCTTTGAACTATTGTACGGCAGACATCCACGGGGCTTACTAGATATAGCCAAAGAGGCCTGGGAGAACCAACCTACTCCCCACAAAAGTGTGATAGAACATGTTGCAAAAATGCAAGAGAGAATGGAGACAGTCCTACCATTGGTCCGGGAACATATGGAGGCAGCACAACGGTCACAGAGTCGGGTCTATAATCGGGAGGCTCGGGTAAGAACCTTTAGCCCTGGGGATCGGGTTTTGGTGCTTGTGCCTACCGTAGATAGCAAATTTCTCGCAAGGTGGCAGGGACCCTACGAGATCATGGAGAAGGTGGGGCCAGTAGACTACAAGGTACACCAACCAAGACGGAGAAAGCCAGAACAGGTTTACCATAATAATTTGTTTAAACCCTGGAAAGATAGAGAGCACCTTGGTGGGGATAGTCCGCTGCCAGCGTTTCAGATGGTAAAGGCTCCGTTACCTCGGGGCGAGGCGGGAGAAGCCCAACCCGCGGTCAAAATTGCAGATACTTTGTCTCCTAAACAGGTTCAGGAGGTCCGGGAGTTCATCAGCCGAAATACAGATGTTTTTTCGGAGCTCCCTGGACGCACCTCCCTAATCTAACATGACGTTGTCACAGAGCCACAGGCCAAGGTCCGACTAAAGCCATATCGGGTGCCTGAGGCCCGGCGACAAGCCATCTCAGAAGAGGTAAAAATGATGCTACAGTTAGGGGTCACAGAAGAGTCTCAGAGTGAGTGGGCCATCCCAATAGCTCTAATACCCAAGCCTGATGGGTCTCTAAGATTCTGTAATGATTTTAGAAAACTCAATGACATTTCAAAATTTGACGCCTACCCCATGCCCCGGGTTGACGAGTTGATAGAGCGCTTTGGGCAAGCACGGTATTTTACAACTCTGGACCTCACAAAAGGTTATTGGCAGGTATCCCTAACAGAGGCGGCGAAGGGAAAGACGGCGTTTATAACACCTGAGGGGCTGTTCCAGTATAAGGTGTTACCCTTTGGATTGCATGGCGCTCCAGCAACGTTCCAGCGGTTTATGGATATTATTCTCCGTCCCCATCGCCGCTATGCCTCAGCCTATCTAGATTATATTATTGTGTTCAGCACCGATTGGGAAAGCCACTTAGCAAAAGTACAGGCAGTGGTAGACTCCCTGCGACAAGCAGGGCTAACTGCCAACCCAAAGAAGTGTTTCATAGGGTTGGAGGAAGCCCGCTACTTGGGTTATGTCACTGGGAGGGGAGTTCTCAAGCCCCAAGTAAACAAGGTCGGTAAAGGCCTTTTTGGGTTTGGAGGATATTACAGGCGATTCATTCCCAACTTTGCAACCCTGTCTGCGCCTTTAACAGATTGTTTAAAAGGGAAAAAATCTGTGATGGTCCACTGGAATTATCAGTTAGAGGAGGCCTTTACAAAATTAAAAGGGGTACTGTGTGGTACACAAGTCCTGATCACTCCAAATTTCAAAAAAGAGTTCATGGTGCAGACTGATGCCTCTGAGATAGGCCTCGGTGCAGTGCTGGCTCAGGAAGTTAACGGGGAAGAGCATCCCGTTAGCTTCCTAAGCCGGAAACTTACCCCAGCTGAAACCCGGTACAGTATTGTAGAGAGTGCCTGGCCATCGAGTGGGCACTGGAATCGTTGCGCTACTATTTGCTGGGGAGGACATTTCGGTTGGTGACAGATCATTCCCCTCTTACGTGGATGAGTCAAGCTAAGGAGAGGAATGCCCGAGTCACCAGGTGGTTCCTGTCCCTGCAAAACTTTAAATTTTCAGTAGAACATCGTGCAGGCAGACTACAGGGGAATGCAGATGCCCTGTCCAGAGTTCACTGTATGTCATGTGTCCACCCCTCTAGGGTTGAACATAGGGGGTAGGTATGTGGTACAGTAAAGGGTGTTTTACTGGATGGAAGATATGTTTCTCCTAGCAGATTAATGTTTGGCCGGGTTTTTTCTTAAAGACAGGACCTGCGATGATGTCAGGGTCACGTGATCAGCCCATGTGATGTCTACCTCACTGGTAGGAGGCGTTAGGCCCTATGTAATGGAGGTTGGTGATTGCCACAGGGTGAGTGTGTGTTTCTGGAAGCTACAGGAACTTGTGTGGACTCAGCCTGAAACTTGTATATATGATTCTCGTGCTGCAGAACTATCGCAGCAAGACTCGGAAGAACCCCGGAAATGGCACCTGGCAGCCGCTTAGTTACGCCCGTCCCGTGCATGGGGTGAGTCTGGGACCAGTGGTTCTCCAAGCTGGAGTATGAGTTTGCTTTCCCTTATGTTTTGTTAAGCTGCTGGTTACTGAGTGACATTAAAACCACTGAAATTGGACTTTATGCCTGTGTGTTGCCTCGTTACTGCCGCCCAGCTATTGCCTACCAGAGCAAATCCCTACAACACACATTTGTGTAGAATATATACAGATCTGCATAGTTATTTTTTTTAGATGACAATTTGGTAAAATCTATAAATACTGTGAATACAAAGTCCTTGGTGTCACAATAAAAAATAAATAAATAAAAATCGCTCAGATCCTTAAAAATAGAAAAATAATTATTCGTTATCCACATCTTTGGAGTATATTGTGATGTCACCGGATAAATCCGGAGCTGATGTCACAGTCTACACGGAATGTTCTATGCCGGCTCAGACTGGACCACAGAAGAACAGGACAATCCCCTGGTGGACCCCTCTGCTGCACTGGGAACCCAGACCTCCACACCCTACCTGACCAGGGCTTAGATGCGCTTCATACAGACAGGTTGCAGGGTCTCGGGGACTCCCGCTGTGTGACCGTATCACCGCCTCATAGAACTAAGAGAGTCCTTGCTCTAAGGCGATGGCCCGGTATCAGGACTGACCGTCTGAGACAAGGGCAAAGCCGCAGATAATACCGAGTAGTAGTAATTTCCTCTACTATGAGGTAATAAAAACAAATCAATTTTCACATTTTTGGCATCAGTTTTTGTTGCATGGGGAACTGAAATTCCCAACGTGCCCTGAAAGATACCGACCTCCAGGACCTGCTTGGAGTTGTAGTTTTCTACACAAATTGTATTCTTAAAGGGGTATTCCCATCGCCAAGATCATATCCCAATATCTAGTAGTAATATAAGTAATATCTCTGTCCATTTCCTCATGTGCAGGACCTTAGGTATCCATGGTTAGAACCACTAGCAGCTAGCTGTTACTATATCAGTGGTCGTAACCATGGATATCTAAGGTCCTATGATGCCTCCACATGAGGAAATAGACTTAGTGAATCAGAAGAACTATACTACATTTCTAATTGGAGGAATTTGTTAATATTATTATTATTACTACTACATCTACGACATATTGGGACAGGATCTTAGAGATGGGAATACCCCTTTTAATGTTAGTTCACATGTAGAGGTGAAATTCATATCAAATTGTTTGGCGCACAGTGTTGCGGGTAAGACCACGCTCACATGTTGCAATGTTTTTAAGAGAAAAAAACATCACAACAAAAGAGTGCATTTAAAATAGCAGCGGGTGAAAGCAGCCTCAGGCTATGTTCACACGTTAAGAACAAAGAAATGGAGTGCTGACTTCAATATCACATAAAAAACAATGAGTTTTATTAAATAAGTAAACATATATAACACACAATACATAAAACAAGGGAAGATTCCACAAAAATGCTCCTAGGGAAATTTTTGACATGGGAAAGTTATGCAAAAATTGGAGCTGTATCAATAACTACTGTATCACCCAAATGGAGTACAAAAGTTAAGGCAGTAACTTGATAAAGCATCCCGCGAAACGCGCATCCAGGGTCTCTCCTCAGGGAAGTTTTCAGCACTTGCGATCACTAATATGGGTAAGCGTGCCTAAAAGGCTGTGATTAATATATTTGCACTATGTACTTTATGTTCACCCTATGTACCTCTTTATGGTTACTGCCTTAACTTTTGTACTCCATTTGGGTGATACAGTAATTATTGATACAGCTCCAATTTTTGCATAACTTTCCCATGTCAAAAATTTCCCTAGGAGCATTTTTGTGGAATCTTCCCTTGTTTTATGTATTGTGTGTTATATATGTTTACTTATTTAATAAAACTCATTGTTTTTTATGTGATATTGAAGTCAGCACTCCATTTCTTTGTTCTTAATATACACTACGGAGTTTCTTGATAGTCCTATATAATTATATTATATACAGCTATGAGATTTGTTGCTATATGTATAGCTGCGTTTGTCTTTGTGTATCAGTTAACATTATGTTCACACGTTGCGTTTTTTCAGCCTTTTTATGCCAGTTAAAAGCTGCTTTTAAGGGTATGTGCACACGCAGCGGATTTGTTCTCTGCGGATCCGCTGCAGATCCGCAAGCAATGTACAGTACAATGCTAAGCAATGGGTTTTCAAAACCGCAGTGCACAGGCTGCGGACTTGCTGCGGATTGAAATCCGCAGCATGTCAATTCTTTCTGCTGATTTTGCTGCGTTTCGACAGCTATTCCATTATACTGGTGTCAAAATGCAGGGGCAAATCCGCAGGTAAAACCGCACTCCCTTCAGCCCCCATAGAAAGCAATGGATAAGTGCAAAAAAGCAGCAAAAAACATAGCAAGAAACGCCATCAGTTCTTGCAGTGTTATTAGTGACAAAAGCAGGTACAGCAGAATGTGATTTTCCCAAAATTAAACCAAAATATCTTGGTGTCCTCACCTGAGAATGGCGGTTACATTAGTACAGTTTAATGAAATTATTGATATCTCTGACCGATGTGTGAAGTTGAACAATAGCTGATCACCCCAATGCACTGCCAATGTCTTAGGTAAACTATGCCTGACCAATTCACCTCCCCCTGCTGGATTTACATTTGCAAATGTGTATTTTTTCATTAACTCATAGGAACTTTTTTGCTCAGAATAGTCACTTTTTTCAGACATAAAAATCTTTCTAAATATTTCTATCAAATTTCCCTTTTTTCCCCAAATGTTTTATGGTTTCACCTACGTCTTATATCGGTGGTCTAACACCTCGCATTGTTCATGCTTGTACGGTGGAAGCAAAGCTGAACTTTGGGATCCTTAAAATCGCCGCAAGAAAACCAGAGTAAAAGCCAGCAAAAGGTGTTTTTTGTGTCTGCAGTTTTTTTTGCTGCCAAAACATTAGGTTTTGGCTGCAGAACAAAAAAAGTAACGTGTGAATATGCTGTAAAAATAAGAAGCGTTAAACAAGTCCAACTGAAAACCTTTGTGGTAAAACTGCATGTAATACAGGCCATATTGTGCACTTACACTTTACAGCAAGTGCTATAAACCAGCAATCCCCCCCCACTGCATTCTCCATATACTTCGGTGGAGATATAACTACACATACAGGAACCTCCTCATAACATTTTATGGAGAATGTGGCTGGAAATTTGTGATTAAGGGTCAGATAATAACTGCACGTAACTGTAGGGTGGCGTCAGCATCAATGTTACTGGTGGGCCCTTAGCAGCTGAGCCTGAAGCAGTGATATCACAATGTGGAGTGTGGAACTCGATGACATCTTCTACTCTATGACATCACAATGACTGCAAAGGAGTAAAGCCTATGTAAAGCCTGACCGCAGAGCCGAGGCTGTCATTTGTGTGACTCCCTATTGGATACACAAAGCTACAGGAATACGAAGGAGAAAGAAAGCGACGACATCATGGGGATTCATGGAGGTCCCCATTGTGACCAGCGGCTGCTGGTCAAGGCTCTCTCTTCCTGCAAGTCAACTGGCTTTAGTCTTCTGACCCGATTCAAGAAATTCCAATGCAATTGCAGAGCTCAGCGGAAGGATTCTTTCCAGGCCATCAAATCTGCCACCATGACAGTGGTCAAGAGCATCAGGTCAGTTGCTACAAAAAGACGTAGAAACCACGTCATCAGCCAAGACAGCGGTGAAAAGAGCCCAACCTACATAGTAGGTGACACTGAGCCCACTTCTAGCATTGTAGAAAGTGGAGAGGATCTTGCCGATCCAGAATGTGCACAAGATGCACCCGAGGGGCTGCCACAAACAAGACCCCAGGACTTTACTGACCCAGAATGTGCACCCGAGGGGCTGCCACAAACAGGACCCCAGGATTTTGCATATCCAGAATGTGCACAAGGTGCACCCGAGGGGCTGCCACAAACAGGACCTCAGGATCCTGCTGATCCAGAATGTGCACACGATGCACCCGAGGGGCTGCCACAAACAAGACCCCAGGACTTAACCGATCCAGAATGTGCACCCGAGGGGCTGTCACAAACAGGACCCCAGGACTTTACCGATCCAGATTGTGCACAATGTGCACCCGAGGGGCTGCCACAGACAAGACCCCAGGATTTTGCTGATCCAGAATGCGCACAAGGTGCACCAGAGGGGCTACCACAAACAAGACCCCAAGACAATCTGAAAAGGAAAGCATCAACCTCTGAGGACAGTCAGCCCGAGATGATGCCACCAGCCAAGAGAGCTGCTATAGAAAATATTATTGATCTACTTATAGAAGTAATTGGCTTTAGTCTTCCGACCCGATTCAGGAAATTCCAATGCAATTTCAGAGCTCTCCTGAAGGATTCCTTCCAGGCCATCAAATCTGCCACCATGACAGTGGTCAAGTGCTTCAGATTAATTGCTATAACAAGACATAGAGACCGCGTCATCAGCCAAGACAGCGGTGAGAAGAGCCCAACCTACATAGTAGGTGATATTGAGCCCACCTCTAGCATTGCAGAAAGTGGAGAGGATTGTGCCGATCCAGAATGTGCAGAAGATGCATCCGAGGGACTGCCACAAACAAGATCCCAGGATCTTACCGATCCAGAATGTAAACAATGTGCACCCGAGGGGCTTCCACAAACAAGACCACAAGACAATCTGAAAATGAAAGCATCACCCTCCGATGACAGTCAGCCCGAGATGCTGCCACCAGACAAGAGAGCGGCTATAGAAAACGTTACTGATCTACTTATCATTATTATTATTGTTATTATTATTATTTATTTATATAGCGCCTTTATTTCCATGGTGCTGTACATGAGAAGGGGAGGAGTAACCCCGGAGATCGAGACTCCACAAGTGGAGATGCCCGATATTGGGAACCAAGAGAACAACCTGCCTCCAGAGCTCTTAACCATCCTGCAGAGCAAAGGGGAGGAAGGCTACCTGGATGACGAGGTCATCATCATGGCCCAGGACCTGCTGCAGAGACAGTTTAAGGGTTTTGATGGCCTGCAGCCCCCCTGCGCTCTTATGATACCAGGGTACAGCGTACTGCAGAATGCTGTACAAATCCACTATGATGCGGACAGGGTGCACTGGCTGACAACCTGCTATAAAAATGGCCAAATCTTTGTGGCCGACAGCTTCAACATCAGGAATCTGTCTCCATCCATCCATCAGCAGATTAACAACATGTACAGTATAGTGGTCGACAATCCCCTGGAACATCTGAGGTTTATCGATGTGGATCAGCAGAAGAACTGGTACGACTGTGGCTTATATGCTATAGCGTTTGCCTACGAGTTTATGGCAGATGGCGGTGAACCCAGAGCTGAGTTCCAGCATCAGAAGATGAGGACTCATCTAATATCCTGCCTACAGAACAACAGAATCAGCGGATTTCCCAAAAAGGTCAGGGAGTAACTCCATGTCTATAAACGGCATGTAGAGTGTATGACGGTCCAAGAGATCGCCCTGACCTTTAACCTCACAATGAAGATGGGGTACGGCTGGAGGTGACGGCTATCACACGTCAATGATGTGGCGGCCGCCATGTCAGGAGCAGATGAGCCGCACCTCAGGACGAGGCAGATTCCGGGCTCGGTCTCTGTCCTCATTACTTTCTGCAGTCAGATGTGATCAGAGGATCAGTGAATCTTCTGCTGCATCTGACCCGATCTACGGAACATGCTGCCATGATCCAGCACCGCCCAGGGGAAGGGCAGGCCGTCAGCCATGGTTCCCTAGAGGTTTCCTCCACTGGGGGTTTTTCCTCTCCTGAGTGCTGACGGACGACGACTCTCCGTGAGTCCAGGACCCATCACCATCCTCATCATGGGAACTTCTACTTGTGATATCTTGTATGAAGTGAATAAAGAATTCAATTAATATCTAGCAGCTGTGTGTCTGAGCCATGTGTCTGAGCCTTGTATCTCTACATTGAAATTGCAGGAAAAGTTATGGAATTCTGGAAATGACAGGTGTGATATTTTTTTCTGAGTTTTCCCTACAAACTGTTTGGAACATTTGAAAGAATGATTGTCAGGAGCAGAAAATATGACGCTGCCATAAGACCTGTGTTTGCCAGCAGTAGAGAGTCCACTCGTGTGTGGGGGCTTCTCATCAATGGAGGAGCTCACTCACAGTAATACCTCAACAGGGCCATGAATGAAGAATAAAATCTACACCTCCTCCACGAGCAACTACTCCCATCATCCAGGGCAAGGTTGTGATGATGCTTTTCTCCTCCATAATGGAGACCAGGTCACATGGGAAAAGTGATAAACTAAGTTGCTTTGGTGAAAAAGACATTGGCATTTTGGTTCCAAGGACGAAAACCAAAGTTTGAGTCAGTCTCAAAACTTTTGGCCATGATTGTATTTATCCATCTTAAGATAATGATAGCACTCCATTCCTGATAGCTAAAACTTCTCTCACCTTCTGCATTAATAAAACACTTTTCTCACTATTTTTTGTGCAGAAAGCAGGTAAATACGTTCCGCAAACTGATTTTCGGCATGTCTGCCCTGTTGGCCGAATTCTATAGAAACTTCCGTGCCGCTGATAAATATTTAGGAACCTGCTCTCACTTCCTTGAGCGTGAATTGGCTTATTATAGGGGGCACAGATTTTTGGCCACGTGTAGAGTCAATATAGTACTATAGCTCAGTGGCTAGACACATAGAATTAGGAAAAGCCATTGGGCACAGGGAATGATGCTGACTTCTAGTGTTGATGTGTTGTCATTGTGGCACATAATAATTGTCTCCTCCTGTGATATGATAGAAATACCAACAAGAAGCGTGTGCCTTAAAGGTGACTATAAACATATCTAATAAAAATGATTAACATAAGAGAAGAGTAACCTAAACTTGATGTAGAACTGTATGGAATAAAGGAATATTTTCAGCAACAGCGCCCCTTGTCTACAGGCGTCGTATCTTGTATTGCAATAGGTGCTAGGAGCAGTCACAGACCACTCCCGTCAGTTTATCCCCCGAAATACTGCAGTCACAGCATTCCGGAAATCGGCACAGGGCTAACAGCCCCTCTGCCTTTGGGTCAGAGCCCCCGCGGCGTCACGCAGGGTCCCTATCGTTGCCATGGTGAGCGAATGTCGTCATCACGACATCTGGCTCAACAGAGCTAGGAAACTTGTTGATCATGCACAGTGCATGATCAGGTAGTCTCCCTGTCAGTGCAGCGATCAGCCTGCAAAAAATGATTGTCCCATAGTGGGACTAAGTAAAAGACTTAGGAAAAAGGTAAAGAAAAAAAAAAAATTTTAAATAGTAATTGTAAAAATATTAAAAAAATCAAAAATAAAAAAATCAATACATATTCTATCACTAAATAAATATTTGAATGAAAAAAACAATATAAACAATAAAAGTGCACACATGTGGTATCGCCGCATGCACAACGACTCGACCTATAAAACTGTCCCACTACTTAACCCCTTTAGTGAACACAAAGAAAAAAACAAGGCAAAAAACAATTCTTTATCATCATACTGCCGAAAACAAAAAGTGGAATAACGCGATCAGAACCTCATATTACCCACCTCAGCTGCTGCAGAACCTCATAGTATACCTCAGCTGCTGCAGAACCTCACAATATACCTCAGCTGCTGCAGAACCTCAATACGTCTCAGCTGCTGCATAACCTTATATTACACACCTCAGCTGCTGCAGAATCTCATAATACACATCTCAGCTGCTGCAGAACCTCATAATACACCTCAGCTGCTACAGAACTCATAATACACCTCAGCTGCTACAGAACCTCATAATACACAGCTCAGCTACTGCAGAACTTCAATATGTCTCAGCTGCTGCATAACCTTATTACACGCCTCAGCTGCTTCAGAACCTCATATTACCCACCTCAACTGCTGCAGAACCTCATAATACACATCTCAGCTGCAGCAGAACCTCACAATATACACATCAACTGCTGCAGAACCTCATATTACCCACCTCAAATGCTGCAGAACCTCATAATACACATCTCAGCTGCTGCAGAACCTCATAAAACACCTCAGTTGCTGCAGAACCTCACAATTCACAGCTCAGCTGCTGCAGAACCTCATATTACACACCTCAGCTACTTGAAACCTTCTTTTGGACACTGTGGTACAGTAAAGGGTGTTTTACTGGATGGAAGATATGTTTCTCCTAGCAGATTAATGTTTGGCCGGGTTTTTTCTTAAAGACGGGACCTGCGATGATGTCGGGGTCACGTGATCAGCCCATGTGATGTCTACCTCACTGGTGGGAGGGGTTAGGCCCTATGTAATGGAGGTTGGTGATTGCCACAGGTTGAGTGTGTGTTTCTGGAAGCTACAGGAACTTGTGTGGACTCAGCCTGAAACTTGTATATAGGATTCCCGTGCTGCAGGACTATCGCAGCAAGACTCGGAAGAACCCCGGGAATGGCACCTGGCGGATGCCGCAGGACCTGGCAGCCGCTTAGTTACGCCCGTCCCGTGCAAGGGGTGAGTCTGGGACCAGTGGTTCTCCAAGCTGGAGTATGAGTTTGCTTTCCCTTATGTTTTGTTAAGCTGCTGGTTACTGAGTGACATTAAAACCACTGAAATTGGACTTTATGCCTGTGTGTTGCCTCGTTACTGCCGCCCAGCTATTGCCTACCAGAGAAAATCCCTACAATTGGTGGAGAATGCGAGCAGAAGCAGTGAGGCCAGGCTGTTTTGATTTTTGATCGGTACCCCAGCCTATGTCCTGGGTGAAACGAGTGGCAGATATCCAGGCGGGGAACTTTCCAGAAATAGAGGCCACGCGACAGCAACAGCAGGCTATGCAGCAGCAACAGGAGGCCATGCGGCAGCAGCAACAAGAGTTCATGCGACAGCAGGCTATGCAGCAGCAGGCTATGCAGCAGCATCAGGAAACCAATCAGCTGTTGATACAGCATATCACAACAGCGCAAGCAATAGGAGCTAACCGGGGAATCCAGGATATTCGGAAAGCGGTTTGTACAGCGATTCCTAAAATGGGAGAATCGGACGATGTGGAGGTGTATCTGGAGATGTTCGAAGGAGTCGCTGAGAGAGAGAAGCTCCCCCGGGACCATTTGGCAGGTGTCCTCGATCCGTTTCTGACCCCAGGACTGTTGAAAGCGTGTCAGGACCTACCCCCAGAGCAAAGGGCGGACTACACGGTCGTCAAGGGTGAGATACTGGCACGCCTTGGGGTAAATGTGTTAGTGAGGGCTCAGCGGGTACACCACTGGAAGTTTACCCCCTCCAAGCCCGCCCGGTCCCAGTATTACGACCTGTTGCACCTGTTACAAAAGTGGTTGCAGCCTGAAGTGTTATCCCCTACGGCCATACTGGACCGCATAGTGACTGATAGATTTTGGAGGGCTTTGCCCCACTCCCTCCAGACCTGGGTCGGACAGGCGCCCCCTACTGATGCCATGCAGATGATAGACCTCATAGAAAGGTATGGGGCTACCAAGGAGTTACAGGGAGGGACCCCCCGAAAGGTAACAGGAAGGTTCCCTAAGTCCCCGCCCCTGGTTCGGCGAGCAGAGCCCAGGAAGGCCGCTCCGGACTTATCCGGGGAAGTAAGGAGCCCCATAATCTGCTGGCGGTGCCAGGAACCAGGTCATATGAGAGCTGATTGCCCCCACCTGACTGAGCCCATGGACACCAATTTTTGTTACCGCCAGTCCCACTGTTACGGCGGCGGAACACGCATAAAAAAATATAAATAAACGTGCTCGCCGCCCGGGGTCCACCGTGCGGCAGATGGAAAAACCGCAGCTAGAAGACACAGAGCACTGTGGCGGTAATGTGCACGGGGTTCTATATCACTCAGGTGCAATCAAGCAGTCTCTGTTAAGTGCACAGAGCTGCTCCAGGAAAAATTAGAAAAGTAACGCTGAGCCTGTTAGCAACACAGGGACTCAGCGGCACACATGCGGTAGGCAAAAACCGGAGTAGTTGGGATGTCACTACGTCCGACACCTACCGTGGTAACAGGTGTGCTGGCGTCGCAACCGCGGACGCAGAAATGAGCTGCAACTGCAGCGCGGCGTGAACAGAGCCGCAAACAAGGCGCTGCAAAAACGCTGGAGCAATGCAGGACGCTTAGCTGCTGCAAAAAGTATGGCTGGAGCGCGCTGGCGCTAGCGCTGCTACTGGCGGCTGCCCAAGCACTCACACAAACGTAATATCAGAGGGAAGGGGTTTCATAATAAGTCATCCACCAGTCCAAGCATCCATCACCATACATACAGCAGCAGTATGAAAATACTAGCGCATGGCATAGCGGCCATGCGCACTTTTTATAGCGTACGGGACCTGCCGGAAATCTCCAGAGCCCTGAGCATAACCAATCAAATCAGGAGCAGGACCTGAGCACCTGACTCCTGAACTCCAATGAGAGCTATTCCCGTGAGCATGCTCAGAAGCTGGGACAAAGGACTTAGCCTCTGGAGACAAATATGTGAATCTGGATTCCCGCATAGGCATTATAGAACCCAGATTCCTAACACCCACTATGCCGAACCAATGTGTGCAATGGGCACCCCGAAGGGCCCTAATATGGAACATTTGTGTCGGCTAGAAGTGGAGGGCACCGGGCTGTGGCCCTATTGGACTCAGGGAGTCTTGTAACCCTGGTACGAGCCAGCTGGATACACACCAGCGAGTTTACGGGTCGGAAAATTGGGGTGTTGTGTATACATGGAGACTTAAAAGACTATCCCACCGCACTAGTCGTAATCAGCACGCCAGCAGGGAGGCGGTGCCACGAGGTGGGGGTGGTGGCTAATTTACATCATGAAGTGATAATTGGAAGAGACTTTCCGTTGTTTTCTGTGCTGTGGCCGTCTGTGGTACCATCCACTGAGCAACTGCCGGTACCAGAGGCAACCAGGTTACATTCTCCAGAAGGGGGGGCATGAACCTGGTGGCCCGGAGGAAAATGTGCTGGCGGTCGGAATAACCTTCCCTTCGGTGGAGGAAGGGGAGAATTCTCCCCTAGAAGGATTGGCTGGAGAGGTGGAAGACTTGCCGCCGGGACCTGAGTTGTCAGACTTGAATGTATCAGGTGACAATTTTGGTACAGCGCAACTCCGAGACCTTACTTTAGCCGGGCCAGAGAAAATGTACTGTTTGTAAATGGGGAACCCCAACAACCTGGGGTAGATACGGTGTTGCCACGCTTTGAGTTGAACCAGGATTTGTTGTACCGAGTGGAGATAATACGTGGGGAAATGGTAGAACAATTACTGGTACCTCAGACGTATCACAGGCTGGTAATGGTTTTAGCGCATGCGCATGTACTTGGGGGACATTTGGGCCAAAAGAAGACCCTCGACCGAATCCTGCAATGATTTTACTGGCCAGGGGTTCATGAAGAAGTTAAACGGTACTGTAGCTCCTGTCCAGTATGCCAGGTAACCAGTCCCCAGCCTCACTTTCGGAGCCCTTTGGTGCCTTTGCCGATTATAGAGGTGCCCTTCGAGAGAGTGGCCATGGACCTGGTGGGGCCTCTCAATAAGTCGGCAAGGGGACACCAACACATTCTGGTAGTTCTAGATTATGCTACCCGATATCCTGAGGCCATTCCTCTGCGCCACACATCAGCTAAGCTTATAGCAAAGGAACTCATGGGTATGTTTTCACGGGTGGGAATTTCGCAAGAAATTTTAACAGACCAGGGAACCCCCTTTATGTAAAAAATTATGAAGGAACTCTGCCGGTTGATAAAATGCTAAACAGTTGCGTAACTCGGTCTATCATCCCCAAACAGATGGTCTGTTAGAAAGGTTCAATAAGACCCCGAAGAGCATGGTAAAAAGGCAGTTTCCAAAGATGGGAAGGACTGGGATCTGTTATTGCCATATTTGTTATTTGCAGTGAGGGAGGTACCTCAGGCATCTACGGGGTTCTCGCCCTTTGAACTATTGTACGGCAGACATCCACGGGGCTTACTAGATATAGCCAAAGAGGCCTGGGAGAACCAACCTACTCCCCACAAAAGTGTGATAGAACATGTTGCAAAAATGCAAGAGAGAATGGAGACAGTCCTACCCTTGGTCCGGGAACATATGGAGGCAGCACAACGGTCACAGAGTCGGGTCTATAATCGGGAGGCTCGGGTAAGAACCTTTAGCCCTGGGGATCGGGTTTTGGTGCTTGTGCCTACCGTAGATAGCAAATTTCTCGCAAGGTGGCAGGGACCCTACGAGATCATGGAGAAGGTGGGGCCAGTAGACTACAAGGTACACCCTTTGAACTATTGTACGGCAGACATCCACGGGGCTTACTAGATATAGCCAAAGAGGCCTGGGAGAACCAACCTACTCCCCACAAAAGTGTGATAGAACATGTTGCAAAAATGCAAGAGAGAATGGAGACAGTCCTACCATTGGTCCGGGAACATATGGAGGCAGCACAACGGTCACAGAGTCGGGTCTATAATCGGGAGGCTCGGGTAAGAACCTTTAGCCCTGGGGATCGGGTTTTGGTGCTTGTGCCTACCGTAGATAGCAAATTTCTCGCAAGGTGGCAGGGACCCTACGAGATCATGGAGAAGGTGGGGCCAGTAGACTACAAGGTACACCAACCAAGACGGAGAAAGCCAGAACAGGTTTACCATAATAATTTGTTTAAACCCTGGAAAGATAGAGAGCACCTTGGTGGGGATAGTCCGCTGCCAGCGTTTCAGATGGTAAAGGCTCCGTTACCTCGGGGCGAGGCGGGAGAAGCCCAACCCGCGGTCAAAATTGCAGATACTTTGTCTCCTAAACAGGTTCAGGAGATCCGGGAGTTCATCAGCCGAAATACAGATGTTTTTTCGGAGCTCCCTGGACGCACCTCCCTAATCTAACATGACGTTGTCACAGAGCCACAGGCCAAGGTCCGACTAAAGCCATATCGGGTGCCTGAGGCCCGGCGACAAGCCATCTCAGAAGAGGTAAAAATGATGCTACAGTTAGGGGTCACAGAAGAGTCTCAGAGTGAGTGGGCCATCCCAATAGCTCTAATACCCAAGCCTGATGGGTCTCTAAGATTCTGTAATGATTTTAGAAAACTCAATGACATTTCAAAATTTGACGCCTACCCCATGCCCCGGGTTGACGAGTTGATAGAGCGCTTTGGGCAAGCACGGTATTTTACAACTCTGGACCTCACAAAAGGTTATTGGCAGGTATCCCTAACAGAGGCGGCGAAGGGAAAGACGGCGTTTATAACACCTGAGGGGCTGTTCCAGTATAAGGTGTTACCCTTTGGATTGCATGGCGCTCCAGCAACGTTCCAGCGGTTTATGGATATTATTCTCCGTCCCCATCGCCGCTATGCCTCAGCCTATCTAGATTATATTATTGTGTTCAGCACCGATTGGGAAAGCCACTTAGCAAAAGTACAGGCAGTGGTAGACTCCCTGCGACAAGCAGGGCTAACTGCCAACCCAAAGAAGTGTTTCATAGGGTTGGAGGAAGCCCGCTACTTGGGTTATGTCACTGGGAGGGGAGTTCTCAAGCCCCAAGTAAACAAGGTCGGTAAAGGCCTTTTTGGGTTTGGAGGATATTACAGGCGATTCATTCCCAACTTTGCAACCCTGTCTGCGCCTTTAACAGATTGTTTAAAAGGGAAAAAATCTGTGATGGTCCACTGGAATTATCAGTTAGAGGAGGCCTTTACAAAATTAAAAGGGGTACTGTGTGGTACACAAGTCCTGATCACTCCAAATTTCAAAAAAGAGTTCATGGTGCAGACTGATGCCTCTGAGATAGGCCTCGGTGCAGTGCTGGCTCAGGAAGTTAACGGGGAAGAGCATCCCGTTAGCTTCCTAAGCCGGAAACTTACCCCAGCTGAAACCCGGTACAGTATTGTAGAGAGTGCCTGGCCATCGAGTGGGCACTGGAATCGTTGCGCTACTATTTGCTGGGGAGGACATTTCGGTTGGTGACAGATCATTCCCCTCTTACGTGGATGAGTCAAGCTAAGGAGAGGAATGCCCGAGTCACCAGGTGGTTCCTGTCCCTGCAAAACTTTAAATTTTCAGTAGAACATCGTGCAGGCAGACTACAGGGGAATGCAGATGCCCTGTCCAGAGTTCACTGTATGTCATGTGTCCACCCCTCTAGGGTTGAACATAGGGGGTAGGTATGTGGTACAGTAAAGGGTGTTTTACTGGATGGAAGATATGTTTCTCCTAGCAGATTAATGTTTGGCCGGGTTTTTTCTTAAAGACAGGACCTGCGATGATGTCAGGGTCACGTGATCAGCCCATGTGATGTCTACCTCACTGGTAGGAGGCGTTAGGCCCTATGTAATGGAGGTTGGTGATTGCCACAGGGTGAGTGTGTGTTTCTGGAAGCTACAGGAACTTGTGTGGACTCAGCCTGAAACTTGTATATATGATTCTCGTGCTGCAGAACTATCGCAGCAAGACTCGGAAGAACCCCGGAAATGGCACCTGGCAGCCGCTTAGTTACGCCCGTCCCGTGCATGGGGTGAGTCTGGGACCAGTGGTTCTCCAAGCTGGAGTATGAGTTTGCTTTCCCTTATGTTTTGTTAAGCTGCTGGTTACTGAGTGACATAAAAACCACTGAAATTGGACTTTATGCCTGTGTGTTGCCTCGTTACTGCCGCCCAGCTATTGCCTACCAGAGCAAATCCCTACAACACACATTTGTGTAGAATATATACAGATCTGCATAGTTATTTTTTTTAGATGACAATTTGGTAAAATCTATAAATACTGTGAATACAAAGTCCTTGGTGTCACAATAAAAAATAAATAAATAAAAATCGCTCAGATCCTTAAAAATAGAAAAATAATTATTCGTTATCCACATCTTTGGAGTGTATTGTGATGTCACCGGATAAATCCGGAGCTGATGTCACAGTCTACACGGAATGTTCTATGCCGGCTCAGACTGGACCACAGAAGAACAGGACAATCCCCTGGTGGACCCCTCTGCTGCACTGGGAACCCAGACCTCCACACCCTACCTGACCAGGGCTTAGATGCGCTTCATACAGACAGGTTGCAGGGTCTCGGGGACTCCCGCTGTGTGACCGTATCACCGCCTCATAGAACTAAGAGAGTCCTTGCTCCAAGGCGATGGCCCGGTATCAGGACTGACCGTCTGAGACAAGGGCAAAGCCGCAGATAATACCGAGTAGTAGTAATTTCCTCTACTATGAGGTAATAAAAACAAATCAATTTTCACATTTTTGGCATCAGTTTTTCTTCCATGGGGAACTGAAATTCCCAACGTGCCCTGAAAGATACCGACCTCCAGGACCTGCTTGGAGTTGTAGTTTTCTACACAAATTGTATTCTTAAAGGGGTATTCCCATCGCCAAGATCATATCCCAATATCTAGTAGTAATATAAGTAATATCTCTGTCCATTTCCTCATGTGCAGGACCTTAGGTATCCATGGTTAGAACCACTAGCAGCTAGCTGTTACTATATCAGTGGTCGTAACCATGGATATCTAAGGTCCTATGATGCCTCCACATGAGGAAATAGACTTAGTGAATCAGAAGAACTATACTACATTTCTAATTGGAGGAATTTGTTAATATTATTATTATTACTACTACATCTACGACATATTGGGACAGGATCTTAGAGATGGGAATACCCCTTTTAATGTTAGTTCACATGTAGAGGTGAAATTCATATCAAATTGTTTGGCGCACAGTGTTGCGGGTAAGACCACGCTCACATGTTGCAATGTTTTTAAGAGAAAAAAACATCACAACAAAAGAGTGCATTTAAAATAGCAGCGGGTGAAAGCAGCCTCAGGCTATGTTCACACGTTAAGAACAAAGAAATGGAGTGCTGACTTCAATATCACATAAAAAACAATGAGTTTTATTAAATAAGTAAACATATATAACACACAATACATAAAACAAGGGAAGATTCCACAAAAATGCTCCTAGGGAAATTTTTGACATGGGAAAGTTATGCAAAAATTGGAGCTGTATCAATAACTACTGTATCACCCAAATGGAGTACAAAAGTTAAGGCAGTAACTTGATAAAGCATCCCGCGAAACGCGCATCCAGGGTCTCTCCTCAGGGAAGTTTTCAGCACTTGCGATCACTAATATGGGTAAGCGTGCCTAAAAGGCTGTGATTAATATATTTGCACTATGTACTTTATGTTCACCCTATGTACCTCTTTATGGTTACTGCCTTAACTTTTGTACTCCATTTGGGTGATACAGTAATTATTGATACAGCTCCAATTTTTGCATAACTTTCCCATGTCAAAAATTTCCCTAGGAGCATTTTTGTGGAATCTTCCCTTGTTTTATGTATTGTGTGTTATATATGTTTACTTATTTAATAAAACTCATTGTTTTTTATGTGATATTGAAGTCAGCACTCCATTTCTTTGTTCTTAATATACACTACGGAGTTTCTTGATAGTCCTATATAATTATATTATATACAGCTATGAGATTTGTTGCTATATGTATAGCTGCGTTTGTCTTTGTGTATCAGTTAACATTATGTTCACACGTTGCGTTTTTTCAGCCTTTTTATGCCAGTTAAAAGCTGCTTTTAAGGGTATGTGCACACGCAGCGGATTTGTTCTCTGCGGATCCGCTGCAGATCCGCAAGCAATGTACAGTACAATGCTAAGCAATGGGTTTTCAAAACCGCAGTGCACAGGCTGCGGATTGAAATCCGCAGCATGTCAATTCTTTCTGCTGATTTTGCTGCGTTTCGACACCTATTCCATTATACTGGTGTCAAAATGCAGGGGCAAATCCGCAGGTAAAACCGCACTCCCTTCAGCCCCCATAGAAAGCAATGGATAAGTGCAAAAAAGCAGCAAAAAACATAGCAAGAAACGCCATCAGTTCTTGCAGTGTTATTAGTGACAAAAGCAGGTACAGCAGAATGTGATTTTCCCAAAATTAAACCAAAATATCTTGGTGTCCTCACCTGAGAATGGCGGTTACATTAGTACAGTTTAATGAAATTATTGATATCTCTGACCGATGTGTGAAGTTGAACAATAGCTGATCACCCCAATGCACTGCCAATGTCTTAGGTAAACTATGCCTAACCAATTCACCTCCCCCTGCTGGATTTACATTTGCAAATGTGTATTTTTTCATTAACTCATAGGAACTTTTTTGCTCAGAATAGTCACTTTTTTCAGACATAAAAATCTTTCTAAATATTTCTATCAAATTTCCCTTTTTTCCCCAAATGTTTTATGGTTTCACCTACGTCTTATATCGGTGGTCTAACACCTCGCATTGTTCATGCTTGTACGGTGGAAGCAAAGCTGAACTTTGGGATCCTTAAAAACGCCGCAAGAAAACCAGAGTAAAAGCCAGCAAAAGGTGTTTTTTGTGTCTGCAGTTTTTTTTGCTGCCAAAACATTAGGTTTTGGCTGCAGAACAAAAAAAGTAATGTGTGAATATGCTGTAAAAATGAGAAGCCTTAAACAAGTCCAACTGAAAACCTTTGTGGTAAAACTGCATGTAATACAGGCCATATTGTGCACTTACACTTTACAGCAAGTGCTATAAACCAGCAATCCCCCCCCACTGCATTCTCCATATACTTCGGTGGAGATATAACTACACATACAGGAACCTCCTCATAACATTTTATGGAGAATGTGGCTGGAAATTTGTGATTAAGGGTCAGATAATAACTGCACGTAACTGTAGGGTGGCGTCAGCATCAATGTTACTGGTGGGCCCTTAGCAGCTGAGCCTGAAGCAGTGATATCACAATGTGGAGTGTGGAACTCGATGACATCTTCTACTCTATGACATCACAATGACTGCAAAGGAGTAAAGCCTATGTAAAGCCTGACCGCAGAGCCGAGGCTGTCATTTGTGTGACTCCCTATTGGATACACAAAGCTACAGAAATACGAAGGAGAAAGAAAGCGACGACATCATGGGAATTCATGGAGGTCCCCATTGTGACCAGCGGCTGCTGGTCAAGGCTCTCTCTTCCTGCAAGTCAACTGGCTTTAGTCTTCTGACCCGATTCAAGAAATTCCAATGCAATTGCAGAGCTCAGCGGAAGGATTCTTTCCAGGCCATCAAATCTGCCACCATGACAGTGGTCAAGAGCATCAGGTCAGTTGCTACAAAAAGACGTAGAAGCCACGTCATCAGCCAAGACAGCGGTGAAAAGAGCCCAACCTACATAGTAGGTGACACTGAGCCCACTTCTAGCATTGTAGAAAGTGGAGAGGATCTTGCCGATCCAGAATGTGCACAAGATGCACCCGAGGGGCTGCCACAAACAAGACCCCAGGACTTTACTGACCCAGAATGTGCACCCGAGGGGCTGCCACAAACAGGACCCCAGGATTTTGCATATCCAGAATGTGCACAAGGTGCACCCGAGGGGCTGCCACAAACAGGACCTCAGGATCCTGCTGATCCAGAATGTGCACACGATGCACCCGAGGGGCTGCCACAAACAAGACCCCAGGACTTAACCGATCCAGAATGTGCACCCGAGGGGCTGTCACAAACAGGACCCCAGGACTTTACCGATCCAGATTGTGCACAATGTGCACCCGAGGGGCTGCCACAAACAAGACCCCAGGATTTTGCTGATCCAGAATGCGCACAAGGTGCACCAGAGGGGCTACCACAAACAAGACCCCAAGACAATCTGAAAAGGAAAGCATCAACCTCTGAGGACAGTCAGCCCGAGATGATGCCACCAGCCAAGAGAGCTGCTATAGAAAATATTATTGATCTACTTATAGAAGTAATTGGCTTTAGTCTTCCGACCCGATTCAGGAAATTCCAATGCAATTTCAGAGCTCTCCTGAAGGATTCCTTCCAGGCCATCAAATCTGCCACCATGACAGTGGTCAAGTGCTTCAGATTAATTGCTATAACAAGACATAGAGACCGCGTCATCAGCCAAGACAGCGGTGAGAAGAGCCCAACCTACATAGTAGGTGATATTGAGCCCACCTCTAGCATTGCAGAAAGTGGAGAGGATTGTGCCGATCCAGAATGTGCAGAAGATGCATCCGAGGGACTGCCACAAACAAGATCCCAGGATCTTACCGATCCAGAATGTAAACAAAGTGCACCCGAGGGGCTTCCACAAACAAGACCACAAGACAATCTGAAAATGAAAGCATCACCCTCCGATGACAGTCAGCCCGAGATGCTGCCACCAGACAAGAGAGCGGCTATAGAAAACGTTACTGATCTACTTATCATTATTATTATTGTTATTATTATTATTTATTTATATAGCGCCTTTATTTCCATGGTGCTGTACATGAGAAGGGGAGGAGTAACCCCGGAGATCGAGACCCCACAAGTGGAGATGCCCGATATTGGGAACCAAGAGAACAACCTGCCTCCAGAGCTCTTAACCATCCTGCAGAGCAAAGGGGAGGAAGGCTACCTGGATGACGAGGTCATCATCATGGCCCAGGACCTGCTGCAGAGACAGTTTAAGGGTTTTGATGGCCTGCAGCCCCCCTGCGCTCTTATGATACCAGGGTACAGCGTACTGCAGAATGCTGTACAAATCCACTATGATGCGGACAGGGTGCACTGGCTGACAACCTGCTATAAAAATGGCCAAATCTTTGTGGCCGACAGCTTCAACATCAGGAATCTGTCTCCATCCATCCATCAGCAGATTAACAACATGTACAGTATAGTGGTCGACAATCCCCTGGAACATCTGAGGTTTATCGATGTGGATCAGCAGAAGAACTGGTACGACTGTGGCTTATATGCTATAGCGTTTGCCTACGAGTTTATGGCAGATGGCGGTGAACCCAGAGCTGAGTTCCAGCATCAGAAGATGAGGACTCATCTAATATCCTGCCTACAGAACAACAGAATCAGCGGATTTCCCAAAAAGGTCAGGGAGTAACTCCATGTCTATAAACGGCATGTAGAGTGTATGACGGTCCAAGAGATCGCCCTGACCTTTAACCTCCCAATGAAGATGGGGTACGGCTGGAGGTGACGGCTATCACACGTCAATGATGTGGCGGCCGCCATGTCAGGAGCAGATGAGCCGCACCTCAGGACGAGGCAGATTCCGGGCTCGGTCTCTGTCCTCATTACTTTCTGCAGTCAGATGTGATCAGAGGATCAGTGAATCTTCTGCTGCATCTGACCCGATCTACGGAACATGCTGCCATGATCCAGCACCGCCCAGGGGAAGGGCAGGCCGTCAGCCATGGTTCCCTAGAGGTTTCCTCCACTGGGGGTTTTTCCTCTCCTGAGTGCTGACGGACGACGACTCTCCGTGAGTCCAGGACCCATCACCATCCTCATCATGGGAACTTCTACTTGTGATATCTTGTATGAAGTGAATAAAGAATTCAATTAATATCTAGCAGCTGTGTGTCTGAGCCATGTGTCTGAGCCTTTTATCTCTACATTGAAATTGCAGTAAAAGTTATGGAATTCTGGAAATGACAGGTGTGATATTTTTTTCTGAGTTTTCCCTACAAACTGTTTGGAACATTTGAAAGAATGATTGTCAGGAGCAGAAAATATGACGCTGCCATAAGACCTGTGTTTGCCAGCAGTAGAGAGTCCACTCGTGTGTGGGGGCTTCTCATCAATGGAGGAGCTCACTCACAATAATACCTCAACAGGGCCATGAATGAAGAATAAAATCTACACCTCCTCCACGAGCAACTACTCCCATCATCCAGGGCAAGGTTGTGATGATGCTTTTCTCCTCCATAATGGAGACCAGGTCACATGGGAAAAGTGATAAACTAAGTTGCTTTGGTGAAAAAGACATTGGCATTTTGGTTCCAAGGACGAAAACCAAAGTTTGAGTCAGTCTCAAAACTTTTGGCCATGATTGTATTTATCCATCTTAAGATAATGATAGCACTCCATTCCTGATAGCTAAAACTTCTCTCACCTTCTGCATTAATAAAACACTTTTCTCACTATTTTTTGTGCAGAAAGCAGGTAAATACGTTCCGCAAACTGATTTTCGGCATGTCTGCCCTGTTGGCCGAATTCTATAGAAACTTCCGTGCCGCTGATAAATATTTAGGAACCTGCTCTCACTTCCTTGAGCGTGAATTGGCTTATTATAGGGGGCACAGATTTTTGGCCACGTGTAGAGTGAATATAGTACTATAGCTCAGTGGCTAGACACATAGAATTAGGAAAAGCCATTGGGCACAGGGAATGATGCTGACTTCTAGTGTTGATGTGTTGTCATTGTGGCACATAATAATTGTCTCCTCCTGTGATATGATAGAAATACCAACAAGAAGCGTGTGCCTTAAAGGTGACTATAAACATATCTAATAAAAATGATTAACATAAGAGAAGAGTAACCTAAACTTGATGTAGAACTGTATGGAATAAAGGAATATTTTCAGCAACAGCGCCCCTTGTCTACAGGCGTCGTATCTTGTATTGCAATAGGTGCTAGGAGCAGTCACAGACCACTCCCGTCAGTTTATCCCCCGAAATACTGCAGTCACAGCATTCCGGAAGTCGGCACAGGGCTAACAGCCCCTCTGCCTTTGGGTCAGAGCCCCCGCGGCGTCACGCAGGGTCCCTATCGTTGCCATGGTGAGCGAATGTCGTCATCACGACATCTGGCTCAACAGAGCTAGGAAACTTGTTGATCATGCACAGTGCATGATCAGGTAGTCTCCCTGTCAGTGCAGCGATCAGCCTGCAAAAAATGATTGTCCCATAGTGGGACTAAGTAAAAGACTTAGGAAAAAGGTAAAGAAAAAAAAAAAATTTTAAATAGTAATTGTAAAAATATTAAAAAAATCAAAAATAAAAAAATCAATACATATTCTATCACTAAATAAATATTTGAATGAAAAAAACAATATAAACAATAAAAGTGCACACATGTGGTATCGCCGCATGCACAACGACTCGACCTATAAAACTGTCCCACTACTTAACCCCTTTAGTGAACACAAAGAAAAAAACAAGGCAAAAAACAATTCTTTATCATCATACTGCCGAAAACAAAAAGTGGAATAACGCGATCAGAACCTCATATTACCCACCTCAGCTGCTGCAGAACCTCATAGTATACCTCAGCTGCTGCAGAACCTCACAATATACCTCAGCTGCTGCAGAACCTCAATACGTCTCAGCTGCTGCATAACCTTATATTACACACCTCAGCTGCTGCAGAATCTCATAATACACATCTCAGCTGCTGCAGAACCTCATAATACACCTCAGCTGCTACAGAACTCATAATACACCTCAGCTGCTACAGAACCTCATAATACACAGCTCAGCTACTGCAGAACTTCAATATGTCTCAGCTGCTGCATAACCTTATTACACGCCTCAGCTGCTTCAGAACCTCATATTACCCACCTCAACTGCTGCAGAACCTCATAATACACATCTCAGCTGCAGCAGAACCTCACAATATACACATCAACTGCTGCAGAACCTCATATTACCCACCTCAAATGCTGCAGAACCTCATAATACACATCTCAGCTGCTGCAGAACCTCATAAAACACCTCAGTTGCTGCAGAACCTCACAATTCACAGCTCAGCTGCTGCAGAACCTCATATTACACACCTCAGCTACTTGAAACCTTCTTTTGGACACTGTGGTACAGTAAAGGGTGTTTTACTGGATGGAAGATATGTTTCTCCTAGCAGATTAATGTTTGGCCGGGTTTTTTCTTAAAGACGGGACCTGCGATGATGTCGGGGTCACGTGATCAGCCCATGTGATGTCTACCTCACTGGTGGGAGGGGTTAGGCCCTATGTAATGGAGGTTGGTGATTGCCACAGGTTGAGTGTGTGTTTCTGGAAGCTACAGGAACTTGTGTGGACTCAGCCTGAAACTTGTATATAGGATTCCCGTGCTGCAGGACTATCGCAGCAAGACTCGGAAGAACCCCGGGAATGGCACCTGGCGGATGCCGCAGGACCTGGCAGCCGCTTAGTTACGCCCGTCCCGTGCAAGGGGTGAGTCTGGGACCAGTGGTTCTCCAAGCTGGAGTATGAGTTTGCTTTCCCTTATGTTTTGTTAAGCTGCTGGTTACTGAGTGACATTAAAACCACTGAAATTGGACTTTATGCCTGTGTGTTGCCTCGTTACTGCCGCCCAGCTATTGCCTACCAGAGAAAATCCCTACAATTGGTGGAGAATGCGAGCAGAAGCAGTGAGGCCAGGCTGTTTTGATTTTTGATCGGTACCCCAGCCTATGTCCTGGGTGAAACGAGTGGCAGATATCCAGGCGGGGAACTTTCCAGAAATAGAGGCCACGCGACAGCAACAGCAGGCTATGCAGCAGCAACAGGAGGCCATGCGGCAGCAGCAACAAGAGTTCATGCGACAGCAGGCTATGCAGCAGCAGGCTATGCAGCAGCATCAGGAAACCAATCAGCTGTTGATACAGCATATCACAACAGCGCAAGCAATAGGAGCTAACCGGGGAATCCAGGATATTCGGAAAGCGGTTTGTACAGCGATTCCTAAAATGGGAGAATCGGACGATGTGGAGGTGTATCTGGAGATGTTCGAAGGAGTCGCTGAGAGAGAGAAGCTCCCCCGGGACCATTTGGCAGGTGTCCTCGATCCGTTTCTGACCCCAGGACTGTTGAAAGCGTGTCAGGACCTACCCCCAGAGCAAAGGGCGGACTACACGGTCGTCAAGGGTGAGATACTGGCACGCCTTGGGGTAAATGTGTTAGTGAGGGCTCAGCGGGTACACCACTGGAAGTTTACCCCCTCCAAGCCCGCCCGGTCCCAGTATTACGACCTGTTGCACCTGTTACAAAAGTGGTTGCAGCCTGAAGTGTTATCCCCTACGGCCATACTGGACCACATAGTGACTGATAGATTTTGGAGGGCTTTGCCCCACTCCCTCCAGACCTGGGTCGGACAGGCGCCCCCTACTGATGCCATGCAGATGATAGACCTCATAGAAAGGTATGGGGCTACCAAGGAGTTACAGGGAGGGACCCCCCGAAAGGTAACAGGAAGGTTCCCTAAGTCCCCGCCCCTGGTTCGGCGAGCAGAGCCCAGGAAGGCCGCTCCGGACTTATCCGGGGAAGTAAGGAGCCCCATAATCTGCTGGCGGTGCCAGGAACCAGGTCATATGAGAGCTGATTGCCCCCACCTGACTGAGCCCATGGACACCAATTTTTGTTACCGCCAGTCCCACTGTTACGGCGGCGGAACACGCATAAAAAAATATAAATAAACGTGCTCGCCGCCCGGGGTCCACCGTGCGGCAGATGGAAAAACCGCAGCTAGAAGACACAGAGCACTGTGGCGGTAATGTGCACGGGGTTCTATATCACTCAGGTGCAATCAAGCAGTCTCTGTTAAGTGCACAGAGCTGCTCCAGGAAAAATTAGAAAAGTAACGCTGAGCCTGTTAGCAACACAGGGACTCAGCGGCACACATGCGGTAGGCAAAAACCGGAGTAGTTAGGATGTCACTACGTCCGACACCTACCGTGGTAACAGGTGTGCTGGCGTCGCAACCGCGGACGCAGAAATGAGCTGCAACTGCAGCGCGGCGTGAACAGAGCCGCAAACAAGGCGCTGCAAAAACGCTGGAGCAATGCAGGACGCTTAGCTGCTGCAAATAGTATGGCTGGAGCGCGCTGGCGCTAGCGCTGCTACTGGCGGCTGCCCAAGCACTCACACAAACGTAATATCAGAGGGAAGGGGTTTCATAATAAGTCATCCACCAGTCCAAGCATCCATCACCATACATACAGCAGCAGTATGAAAATACTAGCGCATGGCATAGCGGCCATGCGCACTTTTTATAGCGTACGGGACCTGCCGGAAATCTCCAGAGCCCTGAGCATAACCAATCAAATCAGGAGCAGGACCTGAGCACCTGACTCCTGAACTCCAATGAGAGCTATTCCCGTGAGCATGCTCAGAAGCTGGGACAAAGGACTTAGCCTCTGGAGACAAATATGTGAATCTGGATTCCCGCATAGGCATTATAGAACCCAGATTCCTAACACCCACTATGCCGAACCAATGTGTGCAATGGGCACCCCGAAGGGCCCTAATATGGAACATTTGTGTCGGCTAGAAGTGGAGGGCACCGGGCTGTGGCCCTATTGGACTCAGGGAGTCTTGTAACCCTGGTACGAGCCAGCTGGATACACACCAGCGAGTTTACGGGTCGGAAAATTGGGGTGTTGTGTATACATGGAGACTTAAAAGACTATCCCACCGCACTAGTCGTAATCAGCACGCCAGCAGGGAGGCGGTGCCACGAGGTGGGGGTGGTGGCTAATTTACATTATGAAGTGATAATTGGAAGAGACTTTCCGTTGTTTTCTGTGCTGTGGCCGTCTGTGGTACCATCCACTGAGCAACTGCCGGTACCAGAGGCAACCAGGTTACATTCTCCAGAAGGGGGGGCATGAACCTGGTGGCCCGGAGGAAAATGTGCTGGCGGTCGGAATAACCTTCCCTTCGGTGGAGGAAGGGGAGAATTCTCCCCTAGAAGGATTGGCTGGAGAGGTGGAAGACTTGCCGACGGGACCTGAGTTGTCAGACTTGAATGTATCAGGTGACAATTTTGGTACAGCGCAACTCCGAGACCTTACTTTAGCCGGGCCAGAGAAAATGTACTGTTTGTAAATGGGGAACCCCAACAACCTGGGGTAGATACGGTGTTGCCACGCTTTGAGTTGAACCAGGATTTGTTGTACCGAGTGGAGATAATACGTGGGGAAATGGTAGAACAATTACTGGTACCTCAGACGTATCGCAGGCTGGTAATGGTTTTAGCGCATGCGCATGTACTTGGGGGACATTTGGGCCAAAAGAAGACCCTCGACCGAATCCTGCAACGATTTTACTGGCCAGGGGTTCATGAAGAAGTTAAACGGTACTGTAGCTCCTGTCCAGTATGCCAGGTAACCAGTCCCCAGCCTCACTTTCGGAGCCCTTTGGTGCCTTTGCCGATTATAGAGGTGTCCTTCGAGAGAGTGGCCATGGACCTGGTGGGGCCTCTCAATAAGTCGGCAAGGGGACACCAACACATTCTGGTAGTTCTAGATTATGCTACCCGATATCCTGAGGCCATTCCTCTGCGCCACACATCAGCTAAGCTTATAGCAAAGGAACTCATGGGTATGTTTTCACGGGTGGGAATTTCGCAAGAAATTTTAACAGACCAGGGAACCCCCTTTATGTAAAAAATTATGAAGGAACTCTGCCGGTTGATAAAATGCTAAACAGTTGCGTAACTCGGTCTATCATCCCCAAACAGATGGTCTGTTAGAAAGGTTCAATAAGACCCCGAAGAGCATGGTAAAAAGGCAGTTTCCAAAGATGGGAAGGACTGGGATCTGTTATTGCCATATTTGTTATTTGCAGTGAGGGAGGTACCTCAGGCATCTACGGGGTTCTCGCCCTTTGAACTATTGTACGGCAGACATCCACGGGGCTTACTAGATATAGCCAAAGAGGCCTGGGAGAACCAACCTACTCCCCACAAAAGTGTGATAGAACATGTTGCAAAAATGCAAGAGAGAATGGAGACAGTCCTACCCTTGGTCCGGGAACATATGGAGGCAGCACAACGGTCACAGAGTCGGGTCTATAATCGGGAGGCTTGGGTAAGAACCTTTAGCCCTGGGGATCGGGTTTTGGTGCTTGTGCCTACCGTAGATAGCAAATTTCTCGCAAGGTGGCAGGGACCCTACGAGATCATGGAGAAGGTGGGGCCAGTAGACTACAAGGTACACCCTTTGAACTATTGTACGGCAGACATCCACGGGGCTTACTAGATATAGCCAAAGAGGCCTGGGAGAACCAACCTACTCCCCACAAAAGTGTGATAGAACATGTTGCAAAAATGCAAGAGAGAATGGAGACAGTCCTACCATTGGTCCGGGAACATATGGAGGCAGCACAACGGTCACAGAGTCGGGTCTATAATCGGGAGGCTCGGGTAAGAACCTTTAGCCCTGGGGATCGGGTTTTGGTGCTTGTGCCTACCGTAGATAGCAAATTTCTCGCAAGGTGGCAGGGACCCTACGAGATCATGGAGAAGGTGGGGCCAGTAGACTACAAGGTACACCAACCAAGACGGAGAAAGCCAGAACAGGTTTACCATAATAATTTGTTTAAACCCTGGAAAGATAGAGAGCACCTTGGTGGGGATAGTCCGCTGCCAGCGTTTCAGATGGTAAAGGCTCCGTTACCTCGGGGCGAGGCGGGAGAAGCCCAACCCGCCGTCAAAATTGCAGATACTTTGTCTCCTAAACAGGTTCAGGAGGTCCGGGAGTTCATCAGCCGAAATACAGATGTTTTTTCGGAGCTCCCTGGACGCACCTCCCTAATCTAACATGACGTTGTCACAGAGCCACAGGCCAAGGTCCGACTAAAGCCATATCGGGTGCCTGAGGCCCGGCGACAAGCCATCTCAGAAGAGGTAAAAATGATGCTACAGTTAGGGGTCACAGAAGAGTCTCAGAGTGAGTGGGCCATCCCAATAGCTCTAATACCCAAGGCTGATGGGTCTCTAAGATTCTGTAATGATTTTAGAAAACTCAATGACATTTCAAAATTTGACGCCTACCCCATGCCCCGGGTTGACGAGTTGATAGAGCGCTTTGGGCAAGCACGGTATTTTACAACTCTGGACCTCACAAAAGGTTATTGGCAGGTATCCCTAACAGAGGCGGCGAAGGGAAAGACGGCGTTTATAACACCTGAGGGGCTGTTCCAGTATAAGGTGTTACCCTTTGGATTGCATGGCGCTCCAGCAACGTTCCAGCGGTTTATGGATATTATTCTCCGTCCCCATCGCCGCTATGCCTCAGCCTATCTAGATTATATTATTGTGTTCAGCACCGATTGGGAAAGCCACTTAGCAAAAGTACAGGCAGTGGTAGACTCCCTGCGACAAGCAGGGCTAACTGCCAACCCAAAGAAGTGTTTCATAGGGTTGGAGGAAGCCCGCTACTTGGGTTATGTCACTGGGAGGGGAGTTCTCAAGCCCCAAGTAAACAAGGTCGGTAAAGGCCTTTTTGGGTTTGGAGGATATTACAGGCGATTCATTCCCAACTTTGCAACCCTGTCTGCGCCTTTAACAGATTGTTTAAAAGGGAAAAAATCTGTGATGGTCCACTGGAATTATCAGTTAGAGGAGGCCTTTACAAAATTAAAAGGGGTACTGTGTGGTACACAAGTCCTGATCACTCCAAATTTCAAAAAAGAGTTCATGGTGCAGACTGATGCCTCTGAGATAGGCCTCGGTGCAGTGCTGGCTCAGGAAGTTAACGGGGAAGAGCATCCCGTTAGCTTCCTAAGCCGGAAACTTACCCCAGCTGAAACCCGGTACAGTATTGTAGAGAGTGCCTGGCCATCGAGTGGGCACTGGAATCGTTGCGCTACTATTTGCTGGGGAGGACATTTCGGTTGGTGACAGATCATTCCCCTCTTACGTGGATGAGTCAAGCTAAGGAGAGGAATGCCCGAGTCACCAGGTGGTTCCTGTCCCTGCAAAACTTTAAATTTTCAGTAGAACATCGTGCAGGCAGACTACAGGGGAATGCAGATGCCCTGTCCAGAGTTCACTGTATGTCATGTGTCCACCCCTCTAGGGTTGAACATAGGGGGTAGGTATGTGGTACAGTAAAGGGTGTTTTACTGGATGGAAGATATGTTTCTCCTAGCAGATTAATGTTTGGCCGGGTTTTTTCTTAAAGACAGGACCTGCGATGATGTCAGGGTCACGTGATCAGCCCATGTGATGTCTACCTCACTGGTAGGAGGCGTTAGGCCCTATGTAATGGAGGTTGGTGATTGCCACAGGGTGAGTGTGTGTTTCTGGAAGCTACAGGAACTTGTGTGGACTCAGCCTGAAACTTGTATATACAGTATGATTCTCGTGCTGCAGAACTATCGCAGCAAGACTCGGAAGAACCCCGGAAATGGCACCTGGCAGCCGCTTAGTTACGCCCGTCCCGTGCATGGGGTGAGTCTGGGACCAGTGGTTCTCCAAGCTGGAGTATGAGTTTGCTTTCCCTTATGTTTTGTTAAGCTGCTGGTTACTGAGTGACATTAAAACCACTGAAATTGGACTTTATGCCTGTGTGTTGCCTCGTTACTGCCGCCCAGCTATTGCCTACCAGAGCAAATCCCTACAACACACATTTGTGTAGAATATATACAGATCTGCATAGTTATTTTTTTTAGATGACAATTTGGTAAAATCTATAAATACTGTGAATACAAAGTCCTTGGTGTCACAATAAAAAATAAATAAATAAAAATCGCTCAGATCCTTAAAAATAGAAAAATAATTATTCGTTATCCACATCTTTGGAGTATATTGTGATGTCACCGGATAAATCCGGAGCTGATGTCACAGTCTACACGGAATGTTCTATGCCGGCTCAGACTGGACCACAGAAGAACAGGACAATCCCCTGGTGGACCCCTCTGCTGCACTGGGAACCCAGACCTCCACACCCTACCTGACCAGGGCTTAGATGCGCTTCATACAGACAGGTTGCAGGGTCTCGGGGACTCCCGCTGTGTGACCGTATCACCGCCTCGTAGAACTAAGAGAGTCCTTGCTCCAAGGCGATGGCCCGGTATCAGGACTGACCGTCTGAGACAAGGGCAAAGCCGCAGATAATACCGAGTAGTAGTAATTTCCTCTACTATGAGGTAATAAAAACAAATCAATTTTCACATTTTTGGCATCAGTTTTTGTTGCATGGGGAACTGAAATTCCCAACGTGCCCTGAAAGATACCGACCTCCAGGACCTGCTTGGAGTTGTAGTTTTGTACACAAATTGTATTCTTAAAGGGGTATTCCCATCGCCAAGATCATATCCCAATATCTAGTAGTAATATAAGTAATATCTCTGTCCATTTCCTCATGTGCAGGACCTTAGGTATCCATGGTTAGAACCACTAGCAGCTAGCTGTTACTATATCAGTGGTCGTAACCATGGATATCTAAGGTCCTATGATGCCTCCACATGAGGAAATAGACTTAGTGAATCAGAAGAACTATACTACATTTCTAATTGGAGGAATTTGTTAATATTATTATTATTACTACTACATCTACGACATATTGGGACAGGATCTTAGAGATGGGAATACCCCTTTTAATGTTAGTTCACATGTAGAGGTGAAATTCATATCAAATTGTTTGGCGCACAGTGTTGCGGGTAAGACCACGCTCACATGTTGCAATGTTTTTAAGAGAAAAAAACATCACAACAAAAGAGTGCATTTAAAATAGCAGCGGGTGAAAGCAGCCTCAGGCTATGTTCACACGTTAAGAACAAAGAAATGGAGTGCTGACTTCAATATCACATAAAAAACAATGAGTTTTATTAAATAAGTAAACATATATAACACACAATACATAAAACAAGGGAAGATTCCACAAAAATGCTCCTAGGGAAATTTTTGACATGGGAAAGTTATGCAAAAATTGGAGCTGTATCAATAACTACTGTATCACCCAAATGGAGTACAAAAGTTAAGGCAGTAACTTGATAAAGCATCCCGCGAAACGCGCATCCAGGGTCTCTCCTCAGGGAAGTTTTCAGCACTTGCGATCACTAATATGGGTAAGCGTGCCTAAAAGGCTGTGATTAATATATTTGCACTATGTACTTTATGTTCACCCTATGTACCTCTTTATGGTTACTGCCTTAACTTTTGTACTCCATTTGGGTGATACAGTAATTATTGATACAGCTCCAATTTTTGCATAACTTTCCCATGTCAAAAATTTCCCTAGGAGCATTTTTGTGGAATCTTCCCTTGTTTTATGTATTGTGTGTTATATATGTTTACTTATTTAATAAAACTCATTGTTTTTTATGTGATATTGAAGTCAGCACTCCATTTCTTTGTTCTTAATATACACTACGGAGTTTCTTGATAGTCCTATATAATTATATTATATACAGCTATGAGATTTGTTGCTATATGTATAGCTGCGTTTGTCTTTGTGTATCAGTTAACATTATGTTCACACGTTGCGTTTTTTCAGCCTTTTTATGCCAGTTAAAAGCTGCTTTTAAGGGTATGTGCACACGCAGCGGATTTGTTCTCTGCGGATCCGCTGCAGATCCGCAAGCAATGTACAGTACAATGCTAAGCAATGGGTTTTCAAAACCGCAGTGCACAGGCTGCGGACTTGCTGCGGATTGAAATCCGCAGCATGTCAATTCTTTCTGCTGATTTTGCTGCGTTTCGACACCTATTCCATTATACTGGTGTCAAAATGCAGGGGCAAATCCGCAGGTAAAACCGCACTCCCTTCAGCCCCCATAGAAAGCAATGGATAAGTGCAAAAAAGCAGCAAAAAACATAGCAAGAAACGCCATCAGTTCTTGCAGTGTTATTAGTGACAAAAGCAGGTACAGCAGAATGTGATTTTCCCAAAATTAAACCAAAATATCTTGGTGTCCTCACCTGAGAATGGCGGTTACATTAGTACAGTTTAATGAAATTATTGATATCTCTGACCGATGTGTGAAGTTGAACAATAGCTGATCACCCCAATGCACTGCCAATGTCTTAGGTAAACTATGCCTGACCAATTCACCTCCACCTGCTGGATTTACATTTGCAAATGTGTATTTTTTCATTAACTCATAGGAACTTTTTTGCTCAGAATAGTCACTTTTTTCAGACATAAAAATCTTTCTAAATATTTCTATCAAATTTCCCTTTTTTCCCCAAATGTTTTATGGTTTCACCTACGTCTTATATCGGTGGTCTAACACCTCGCATTGTTCATGCTTGTACGGTGGAAGCAAAGCTGAACTTTGGGATCCTTAAAAACGCCGCAAGAAAACCAGAGTAAAAGCCAGCAAAAGGTGTTTTTTGTGTCTGCAGTTTTTTTTGCTGCCAAAACATTAGGTTTTGGCTGCAGAACAAAAAAAGTAACGTGTGAATATGCTGTAAAAATAAGAAGCGTTAAACAAGTCCAACTGAAAACCTTTGTGGTAAAACTGCATGTAATACAGGCCATATTGTGCACTTACACTTTACAGCAAGTGCTATAAACCAGCAATCCCCCCCCACTGCATTCTCCATATACTTCGGTGGAGATATAACTACACATACAGGAACCTCCTCATAACATTTTATGGAGAATGTGGCTGGAAATTTGTGATTAAGGGTCAGATAATAACTGCACGTAACTGTAGGGTGGCGTCAGCATCAATGTTACTGGTGGGCCCTTAGCAGCTGAGCCTGAAGCAGTGATATCACAATGTGGAGTGTGGAACTCGATGACATCTTCTACTCTATGACATCACAATGACTGCAAAGGAGTAAAGCCTATGTAAAGCCTGACCGCAGAGCCGAGGCTGTCATTTGTGTGACTCCCTATTGGATACACAAAGCTACAGGAATACGAAGGAGAAAGAAAGCGACGACATCATGGGGATTCATGGAGGTCCCCATTGTGACCAGCGGCTGCTGGTCAAGGCTCTCTCTTCCTGCAAGTCAACTGGCTTTAGTCTTCTGACCCGATTCAAGAAATTCCAATGCAATTGCAGAGCTCAGCGGAAGGATTCTTTCCAGGCCATCAAATCTGCCACCATGACAGTGGTCAAGAGCATCAGGTCAGTTGCTACAAAAAGACGTAGAAACCACGTCATCAGCCAAGACAGCGGTGAAAAGAGCCCAACCTACATAGTAGGTGACACTGAGCCCACTTCTAGCATTGTAGAAAGTGGAGAGGATCTTGCCGATCCAGAATGTGCACAAGATGCACCCGAGGGGCTGCCACAAACAAGACCCCAGGACTTTACTGACCCAGAATGTGCACCCGAGGGGCTGCCACAAACAGGACCCCAGGATTTTGCATATCCAGAATGTGCACAAGGTGCACCCGAGGGGCTGCCACAAACAGGACCTCAGGATCCTGCTGATCTAGAATGTGCACACGATGCACCCGAGGGGCTGCCACAAACAAGACCCCAGGACTTAACCGATCCAGAATGTGCACCCGAGGGGCTGTCACAAACAGGACCCCAGGACTTTACCGATCCAGATTGTGCACAATGTGCACCCGAGGGGCTGCCACAAACAAGACCCCAGGATTTTGCTGATCCAGAATGCGCACAAGGTGCACCAGAGGGGCTACCACAAACAAGACCCCAAGACAATCTGAAAAGGAAAGCATCAACCTCTGAGGACAGTCAGCCCGAGATGATGCCACCAGCCAAGAGAGCTGCTATAGAAAATATTATTGATCTACTTATAGAAGTAATTGGCTTTAGTCTTCCGACCCGATTCAGGAAATTCCAATGCAATTTCAGAGCTCTCCTGAAGGATTCCTTCCAGGCCATCAAATCTGCCACCATGACAGTGGTCAAGTGCTTCAGATTAATTGCTATAACAAGACATAGAGACCGCGTCATCAGCCAAGACAGCGGTGAGAAGAGCCCAACCTACATAGTAGGTGATATTGAGCCCACCTCTAGCATTGCAGAAAGTGGAGAGGATTGTGCCGATCCAGAATGTGCAGAAGATGCATCCGAGGGACTGCCACAAACAAGATCCCAGGATCTTACCGATCCAGAATGTAAACAAAGTGCACCCGAGGGGCTTCCACAAACAAGACCACAAGACAATCTGAAAATGAAAGCATCACCCTCCGATGACAGTCAGCCCGAGATGCTGCCACCAGACAAGAGAGCGGCTATAGAAAACGTTACTGATCTACTTATCATTATTATTATTGTTATTATTATTATTTATTTATATAGCGCCTTTATTTCCATGGTGCTGTACATGAGAAGGGGAGGAGTAACCCCGGAGATCGAGACCCCACAAGTGGAGATGCCCGATATTGGGAACCAAGAGAACAACCTGCCTCCAGAGCTCTTAACCATCCTGCAGAGCAAAGGGGAGGAAGGCTACCTGGATGACGAGGTCATCATCATGGCCCAGGACCTGCTGCAGAGACAGTTTAAGGGTTTTGATGGCCTGCAGCCCCCCTGCGCTCTTATGATACCAGGGTACAGCGTACTGCAGAATGCTGTACAAATCCACTATGATGCGGACAGGGTGCACTGGCTGACAACCTGCTATAAAAATGGCCAAATCTTTGTGGCCGACAGCTTCAACATCAGGAATCTGTCTCCATCCATCCATCAGCAGATTAACAACATGTACAGTATAGTGGTCGACAATCCCCTGGAACATCTGAGGTTTATCGATGTGGATCAGCAGAAGAACTGGTACGACTGTGGCTTATATGCTATAGCGTTTGCCTACGAGTTTATGGCAGATGGCGGTGAACCCAGAGCTGAGTTCCAGCATCAGAAGATGAGGACTCATCTAATATCCTGCCTACAGAACAACAGAATCAGCGGATTTCCCAAAAAGGTCAGGGAGTAACTCCATGTCTATAAACGGCATGTAGAGTGTATGACGGTCCAAGAGATCGCCCTGACCTTTAACCTCCCAATGAAGATGGGGTACGGCTGGAGGTGACGGCTATCACACGTCAATGATGTGGCGGCCGCCATGTCAGGAGCAGATGAGCCGCACCTCAGGACGAGGCAGATTCCGGGCTCGGTCTCTGTCCTCATTACTTTCTGCAGTCAGATGTGATCAGAGGATCAGTGAATCTTCTGCTGCATCTGACCCGATCTACGGAACATGCTGCCATGATCCAGCACCGCCCAGGGGAAGGGCAGGCCGTCAGCCATGGTTCCCTAGAGGTTTCCTCCACTGGGGGTTTTTCCTCTCCTGAGTGCTGACGGACGACGACTCTCCGTGAGTCCAGGACCCATCACCATCCTCATCATGGGAACTTCTACTTGTGATATCTTGTATGAAGTGAATAAAGAATTCAATTAATATCTAGCAGCTGTGTGTCTGAGCCATGTGTCTGAGCCTTTTATCTCTACATTGAAATTGCAGTAAAAGTTATGGAATTCTGGAAATGACAGGTGTGATATTTTTTTCTGAGTTTTCCCTACAAACTGTTTGGAACATTTGAAAGAATGATTGTCAGGAGCAGAAAATATGACGCTGCCATAAGACCTGTGTTTGCCAGCAGTAGAGAGTCCACTCGTGTGTGGGGGCTTCTCATCAATGGAGGAGCTCACTCACAGTAATACCTCAACAGGGCCATGAATGAAGAATAAAATCTACACCTCCTCCACGAGCAACTACTCCCATCATCCAGGGCAAGGTTGTGATGATGCTTTTCTCCTCCACAATGGAGACCAGGTCACATGGGAAAAGTGATAAACTAAGTTGCTTTGGTGAAAAAGACATTGGCATTTTGGTTCCAAGGACGAAAACCAAAGTTTGAGTCAGTCTCAAAACTTTTGGCCATGATTGTATTTATCCATCTTAAGATAATGATAGCACTCCATTCCTGATAGCTAAAACTTCTCTCACCTTCTGCATTAATAAAACACTTTTCTCACTATTTTTTGTGCAGAAAGCAGGTAAATACGTTCCGCAAACTGATTTTCGGCATGTCTGCCCTGTTGGCCGAATTCTATAGAAACTTCCGTGCCGCTGATAAATATTTAGGAACCTGCTCTCACTTCCTTGAGCGTGAATTGGCTTATTATAGGGGGCACAGATTTTTGGCCACGTGTAGAGTCAATATAGTACTATAGCTCAGTGGCTAGACACATAGAATTAGGAAAAGCCATTGGGCACAGGGAATGATGCTGACTTCTAGTGTTGATGTGTTGTCATTGTGGCACATAATAATTGTCTCCTCCTGTGATATGATAGAAATACCAACAAGAAGCGTGTGCCTTAAAGGTGACTATAAACATATCTAATAAAAATGATTAACATAAGAGAAGAGTAACCTAAACTTGATGTAGAACTGTATGGAATAAAGGAATATTTTCAGCAACAGCGCCCCTTGTCTACAGGCGTCGTATCTTGTATTGCAATAGGTGCTAGGAGCAGTCACAGACCACTCCCGTCAGTTTATCCCCCGAAATACTGCAGTCACAGCATTCCGGAAGTCGGCACAGGGCTAACAGCCCCTCTGCCTTTGGGTCAGAGCCCCCGCGGCGTCACGCAGGGTCCCTATTGTTGCCATGGTGAGCGAATGTCGTCATCACGACATCTGGCTCAACAGAGCTAGGAAACTTGTTGATCATGCACAGTGCATGATCAGGTAGTCTCCCTGTCAGTGCAGCGATCAGCCTGCAAAAAATGATTGTCCCATAGTGGGACTAAGTAAAAGACTTAGGAAAAAGGTAAAGAAAAAAAAAAAATTTTAAATAGTAATTGTAAAAATATTAAAAAAATAAAAAATAAAAAAATCAATACATATTCTATCACTAAATAAATATTTGAATGAAAAACACAATATAAACAATAAAAGTGCACACATGTGGTATCGCCGCATGCACAACGACTCGACCTATAAAACTGTCCCACTACTTAACCCCTTTAGTGAACACAAAGAAAAAAACAAGGCAAAAAACAATTCTTTATCATCATACTGCCGAAAACAAAAAGTGGAATAACGCGATCAGAACCTCATATTACCCACCTCAGCTGCTGCAGAACCTCATAGTATACCTCAGCTGCTGCAGAACCTCACAATATACCTCGGCTGCTGCAGAACCTCAATACGTCTCAGCTGCTGCATAACCTTATATTACACACCTCAGCTGCTGCAGAATCTCATAATACACATCTCAGCTGCTGCAGAACCTCATAATACACCTCAGCTGCTACAGAACTCATAATACACCTCAGCTGCTACAGAACCTCATAATACACAGCTCAGCTACTGCAGAACTTCAATATGTCTCAGCTGCTGCATAACCTTATTACACGCCTCAGCTGCTTCAGAACCTCATATTACCCACCTCAACTGCTGCAGAACCTCATAATACACATCTCAGCTGCAGCAGAACCTCACAATATACACATCAACTGCTGCAGAACCTCATATTACCCACCTCAAATGCTGCAGAACCTCATAATACACATCTCAGCTGCTGCAGAACCTCATAAAACACCTCAGTTGCTGCAGAACCTCACAATTCACAGCTCAGCTGCTGCAGAACCTCATATTACACACCTCAGCTACTTGAAACCTTCTTTTGGACACTGTGGTACAGTAAAGGGTGTTTTACTGGATGGAAGATATGTTTCTCCTAGCAGATTAATGTTTGGCCGGGTATTTTCTTAAAGACGGGACCTGCGATGATGTCGGGGTCACGTGATCAGCCCATGTGATGTCTACCTCACTGGTGGGAGGGGTTAGGCCCTATGTAATGGAGGTTGGTGATTGCCACAGGTTGAGTGTGTGTTTCTGGAAGCTACAGGAACTTGTGTGGACTCAGCCTGAAACTTGTATATAGGATTCCCGTGCTGCAGGACTATCGCAGCAAGACTCGGAAGAACCCCGGGAATGGCACCTGGCGGATGCCGCAGGACCTGGCAGCCGCTTAGTTACGCCCGTCTCGTGCAAGGGGTGAGTCTGGGACCAGTGGTTCTCCAAGCTGGAGTATGAGTTTGCTTTCCCTTATGTTTTGTTAAGCTGCTGGTTACTGAGTGACATTAAAACCACTGAAATTGGACTTTATGCCTGTGTGTTGCCTCGTTACTGCCGCCCAGCTATTGCCTACCAGAGAAAATCCCAACAATTGGTGGAGAATGCGAGCAGAAGCAGTGAGGCCAGGCTGTTTTGATTTTTGATCGGTACCCCAGCCTATGTCCTGGGTGAAACGAGTGGCAGATATCCAGGCGGGGAACTTTCCAGAAATAGAGGCCACGCGACAGCAACAGCAGGCTATGCAGCAGCAACAGGAGGCCATGCGGCAGCAGCAACAAGAGTTCATGCGACAGCAGGCTATGCAGCAGCAGGCTATGCAGCAGCATCAGGAAACCAATCAGCTGTTGATACAGCATATCACAACAGCGCAAGCAATAGGAGCTAACCGGGGAATCCAGGATATTCGGAAAGCGGTTTGTACAGCGATTCCTAAAATGGGAGAATCGGACGATGTGGAGGTGTATCTGGAGATGTTCGAAGGAGTCGCTGAGAGAGAGAAGCTCCCCCGGGACCATTTGGCAGGTGTCCTCGATCCGTTTCTGACCCCAGGACTGTTGAAAGCGTGTCAGGACCTACCCCCAGAGCAAAGGGCGGACTACACGGTCGTCAAGGGTGAGATACTGGCACGCCTTGGGGTAAATGTGTTAGTGAGGGCTCAGCGGGTACACCACTGGAAGTTTACCCCCTCCAAGCCCGCCCGGTCCCAGTATTACGACCTGTTGCACCTGTTACAAAAGTGGTTGCAGCCTGAAGTGTTATCCCCTACGGCCATACTGGACCGCATAGTGACTGATAGATTTTGGAGGGCTTTGCCCCACTCCCTCCAGACCTGGGTCGGACAGGCGCCCCCTACTGATGCCATGCAGATGATAGACCTCATAGAAAGGTATGGGGCTACCAAGGAGTTACAGGGAGGGACCCCCCGAAAGGTAACAGGAAGGTTCCCTAAGTCCCCGCCCCTGGTTCGGCGAGCAGAGCCCAGGAAGGCCGCTCCGGACTTATCCGGGGAAGTAAGGAGCCCCATAATCTGCTGGCGGTGCCAGGAACCAGGTCATATGAGAGCTGATTGCCCCCACCTGACTGAGCCCATGGACACCAATTTTTGTTACCGCCAGTCCCACTGTTACGGCGGCGGAACACGCATAAAAAAATATAAATAAACGTGCTCGCCGCCCGGGGTCCACCGTGCGGCAGATGGAAAAACCGCAGCTAGAAGACACAGAGCACTGTGGCGGTAATGTGCACGGGGTTCTATATCACTCAGGTGCAATCAAGCAGTCTCTGTTAAGTGCACAGAGCTGCTCCAGGAAAAATTAGAAAAGTAACGCTGAGCCTGTTAGCAACACAGGGACTCAGCGGCACACATGCGGTAGGCAAAAACCGGAGTAGTTAGGATGTCACTACGTCCGACACCTACCGTGGTAACAGGTGTGCTGGCGTCGCAACCGCGGACGCAGAAATGAGCTGCAACTGCAGCGCGGCGTGAACAGAGCCGCAAACAAGGCGCTGCAAAAACGCTGGAGCAATGCAGGACGCTTAGCTGCTGCAAAAAGTATGGCTGGAGCGCGCTGGCGCTAGCGCTGCTACTGGCGGCTGCCCAAGCACTCACACAAACGTAATATCAGAGGGAAGGGGTTTCATAATAAGTCATCCACCAGTCCAAGCATCCATCACCATACATACAGCAGCAGTATGAAAATACTAGCGCATGGCATAGCGGCCATGCGCACTTTTTATAGCGTACGGGACCTGCCGGAAATCTCCAGAGCCCTGAGCATAACCAATCAAATCAGGAGCAGGACCTGAGCACCTGACTCCTGAACTCCAATGAGAGCTATTCCCGTGAGCATGCTCAGAAGCTGGGACAAAGGACTTAGCCTCTGGAGACAAATATGTGAATCTGGATTCCCGCATAGGCATTATAGAACCCAGATTCCTAACACCCACTATGCCGAACCAATGTGTGCAATGGGCACCCCGAAGGGCCCTAATATGGAACATTTGTGTCGGCTAGAAGTGGAGGGCACCGGGCTGTGGCCCTATTGGACTCAGGGAGTCTTGTAACCCTGGTACGAGCCAGCTGGATACACACCAGCGAGTTTACGGGTCGGAAAATTGGGGTGTTGTGTATACATGGAGACTTAAAAGACTATCCCACCGCACTAGTCGTAATCAGCACGCCAGCAGGGAGGCGGTGCCACGAGGTGGGGGTGGTGGCTAATTTACATCATGAAGTGATAATTGGAAGAGACTTTCCGTTGTTTTCTGTGCTGTGGCCGTCTGTGGTACCATCCACTGAGCAACTGCCGGTACCAGAGGCAACCAGGTTACATTCTCCAGAAGGGGGGGCATGAACCTGGTGGCCCGGAGGAAAATGTGCTGGCGGTCGGAATAACCTTCCCTTCGGTGGAGGAAGGGGAGAATTCTCCCCTAGAAGGATTGGCTGGAGAGGTGGAAGACTTGCCGCCGGGACCTGAGTTGTCAGACTTGAATGTATCAGGTGACAATTTTGGTACAGCGCAACTCCGAGACCTTACTTTAGCCGGGCCAGAGAAAATGTACTGTTTGTAAATGGGGAACCCCAACAACCTGGGGTAGATACGGTGTTGCCACGCTTTGAGTTGAACCAGGATTTGTTGTACCGAGTGGAGATAATACGTGGGGAAATGGTAGAACAATTACTGGTACCTCAGACGTATCGCAGGCTGGTAATGGTTTTAGCGCATGCGCATGTACTTGGGGGACATTTGGGCCAAAAGAAGACCCTCGACCGAATCCTGCAACGATTTTACTGGCCAGGGGTTCATGAAGAAGTTAAACGGTACTGTAGCTCCTGTCCAGTATTCCAGGTAACCAGTCCCCAGCCTCACTTTCGGAGCCCTTTGGTGCCTTTGCCGATTATAGAGGTGCCCTTCGAGAGAGTGGCCATGGACCTGGTGGGGCCTCTCAATAAGTCGGCAAGGGGACACCAACACATTCTGGTAGTTCTAGATTATGCTACCCGATATCCTGAGGCCATTCCTCTGCGCCACACATCAGCTAAGCTTATAGCAAAGGAACTCATGGGTATGTTTTCACGGGTGGGAATTTCGCAAGAAATTTTAACAGACCAGGGAACCCCCTTTATGTAAAAAATTATGAAGGAACTCTGCCGGTTGATAAAATGCTAAACAGTTGCGTAACTCGGTCTATCATCCCCAAACAGATGGTCTGTTAGAAAGGTTCAATAAGACCCCGAAGAGCATGGTAAAAAGGCAGTTTCCAAAGATGGGAAGGACTGGGATCTGTTATTGCCATATTTGTTATTTGCAGTGAGGGAGGTACCTCAGGCATCTACGGGGTTCTCGCCCTTTGAACTATTGTACGGCAGACATCCACGGGGCTTACTAGATATAGCCAAAGAGGCCTGGGAGAACCAACCTACTCCCCACAAAAGTGTGATAGAACATGTTGCAAAAATGCAAGAGAGAATGGAGACAGTCCTACCCTTGGTCCGGGAACATATGGAGGCAGCACAACGGTCACAGAGTCGGGTCTATAATCGGGAGGCTCGGGTAAGAACCTTTAGCCCTGGGGATCGGGTTTTGGTGCTTGTGCCTACCGTAGATAGCAAATTTCTCGCAAGGTGGCAGGGACCCTACGAGATCATGGAGAAGGTGGGGCCAGTAGACTACAAGGTACACCCTTTGAACTATTGTACGGCAGACATCCACGGGGCTTACTAGATATAGCCAAAGAGGCCTGGGAGAACCAACCTACTCCCCACAAAAGTGTGATAGAACATGTTGCAAAAATGCAAGAGAGAATGGAGACAGTCCTACCATTGGTCCGGGAACATATGGAGGCAGCACAATGGTCACAGAGTCGGGTCTATAATCGGGAGGCTCGGGTAAGAACCTTTAGCCCTGGGGATCGGGTTTTGGTGCTTGTGCCTACCGTAGATAGCAAATTTCTCGCAAGGTGGCAGGGACCCTACGAGATCATGGAGAAGGTGGAGCCAGTAGACTACAAGGTACACCAACCAAGACCGAGAAAGCCAGAACAGGTTTACCATAATAATTTGTTTAAACCCTGGAAAGATAGAGAGCACCTTGGTGGGGATAGTCCGCTGCCAGCGTTTCAGATGGTAAAGGCTCCGTTACCTCGGGGCGAGGCGGGAGAAGCCCAACCCGCGGTCAAAATTGCAGATACTTTGTCTCCTAAACAGGTTCAGGAGGTCCGGGAGTTCATCAGCCGAAATACAGATGTTTTTTCGGAGCTCCCTGGACGCACCTCCCTAATCTAACATGACGTTGTCACAGAGCCACAGGCCAAGGTCCGACTAAAGCCATATCGGGTGCCTGAGGCCCGGCGACAAGCCATCTCAGAAGAGGTAAAAATGATGCTACAGTTAGGGGTCACAGAAGAGTCTCAGAGTGAGTGGGCCATCCCAATAGCTCTAATACCCAAGCCTGATGGGTCTCTAAGATTCTGTAATGATTTTAGAAAACTCAATGACATTTCAAAATTTGACGCCTACCCCATGCCCCGGGTTGACGAGTTGATAGAGCGCTTTGGGCAAGCACGGTATTTTACAACTCTGGACCTCACAAAAGGTTATTGGCAGGTATCCCTAACAGAGGCGGCGAAGGGAAAGACGGCGTTTATAACACCTGAGGGGCTGTTCCAGTATAAGGTGTTACCCTTTGGATTGCATGGCGCTCCAGCAACGTTCCAGCGGTTTATGGATATTATTCTCCGTCCCCATCGCCGCTATGCCTCAGCCTATCTAGATTATATTATTGTGTTCAGCACCGATTGGGAAAGCCACTTAGCAAAAGTACAGGCAGTGGTAGACTCCCTGCGACAAGCAGGGCTAACTGCCAACCCAAAGAAGTGTTTCATAGGGTTGGAGGAAGCCCGCTACTTGGGTTATGTCACTGGGAGGGGAGTTCTCAAGCCCCAAGTAAACAAGGTCGGTAAAGGCCTTTTTGGGTTTGGAGGATATTACAGGCGATTCATTCCCAACTTTGCAACCCTGTCTGCGCCTTTAACAGATTGTTTAAAAGGGAAAAAATCTGTGATGGTCCACTGGAATTATCAGTTAGAGGAGGCCTTTACAAAATTAAAAGGGGTACTGTGTGGTACACAAGTCCTGATCACTCCAAATTTCAAAAAAGAGTTCATGGTGCAGACTGATGCCTCTGAGATAGGCCTCGGTGCAGTGCTGGCTCAGGAAGTTAACGGGGAAGAGCATCCCGTTAGCTTCCTAAGCCGGAAACTTACCCCAGCTGAAACCCGGTACAGTATTGTAGAGAGTGCCTGGCCATCGAGTGGGCACTGGAATCGTTGCGCTACTATTTGCTGGGGAGGACATTTCGGTTGGTGACAGATCATTCCCCTCTTACGTGGATGAGTCAAGCTAAGGAGAGGAATGCCCGAGTCACCAGGTGGTTCCTGTCCCTGCAAAACTTTAAATTTTCAGTAGAACATCGTGCAGGCAGACTACAGGGGAATGCAGATGCCCTGTCCAGAGTTCACTGTATGTCATGTGTCCACCCCTCTAGGGTTGAACATAGGGGGTAGGTATGTGGTACAGTAAAGGGTGTTTTACTGGATGGAAGATATGTTTCTCCTAGCAGATTAATGTTTGGCCGGGTTTTTTCTTAAAGACAGGACCTGCGATGATGTCAGGGTCACGTGATCAGCCCATGTGATGTCTACCTCACTGGTAGGAGGCGTTAGGCCCTATGTAATGGAGGTTGGTGATTGCCACAGGGTGAGTGTGTGTTTCTGGAAGCTACAGGAACTTGTGTGGACTCAGCCTGAAACTTGTATATATGATTCTCGTGCTGCAGAACTATCGCAGCAAGACTCGGAAGAACCCCGGAAATGGCACCTGGCAGCCGCTTAGTTACGCCCGTCCCGTGCATGGGGTGAGTCTGGGACCAGTGGTTCTCCAAGCTGGAGTATGAGTTTGCTTTCCCTTATGTTTTGTTAAGCTGCTGGTTACTGAGTGACATTAAAACCACTGAAATTGGACTTTATGCCTGTGTGTTGCCTCGTTACTGCCGCCCAGCTATTGCCTACCAGAGCAAATCCCTACAACACACATTTGTGTAGAATATATACAGATCTGCATAGTTATTTTTTTTAGATGACAATTTGGTAAAATCTATAAATACTGTGAATACAAAGTCCTTGGTGTCACAATAAAAAATAAATAAATAAAAATCGCTCAGATCCTTAAAAATAGAAAAATAATTATTCGTTATCCACATCTTTGGAGTATATTGTGATGTCACCGGATAAATCCGGAGCTGATGTCACAGTCTACACGGAATGTTCTATGCCGGCTCAGACTGGACCACAGAAGAACAGGACAATCCCCTGGTGGACCCCTCTGCTGCACTGGGAACCCAGACCTCCACACCCTACCTGACCAGGGCTTAGATGCGCTTCATACAGACAGGTTGCAGGGTCTCGGGGACTCCCGCTGTGTGACCGTATCACCGCCTCATAGAACTAAGAGAGTCCTTGCTCCAAGGCGATGGCCCGGTATCAGGACTGACCGTCTGAGACAAGGGCAAAGCCGCAGATAATACCGAGTAGTAGTAATTTCCTCTACTATGAGGTAATAAAAACAAATCAATTTTCACATTTTTGGCATCAGTTTTTCTTCCATGGGGAACTGAAATTCCCAACGTGCCCTGAAAGATACCGACCTCCAGGACCTGCTTGGAGTTGTAGTTTTCTACACAAATTGTATTCTTAAAGGGGTATTCCCATCGCCAAGATCATATCCCAATATCTAGTAGTAATATAAGTAATATCTCTGTCCATTTCCTCATGTGCAGGACCTTAGGTATCCATGGTTAGAACCACTAGCAGCTAGCTGTTACTATATCAGTGGTCGTAACCATGGATATCTAAGGTCCTATGATGCCTCCACATGAGGAAATAGACTTAGTGAATCAGAAGAACTATACTACATTTCTAATTGGAGGAATTTGTTAATATTATTATTATTACTACTACATCTACGACATATTGGGACAGGATCTTAGAGATGGGAATACCCCTTTTAATGTTAGTTCACATGTAGAGGTGAAATTCATATCAAATTGTTTGGCGCACAGTGTTGCGGGTAAGACCACGCTCACATGTTGCAATGTTTTTAAGAGAAAAAAACATCACAACAAAAGAGTGCATTTAAAATAGCAGCGGGTGAAAGCAGCCTCAGGCTATGTTCACACGTTAAGAACAAAGAAATGGAGTGCTGACTTCAATATCACATAAAAAACAATGAGTTTTATTAAATAAGTAAACATATATAACACACAATACATAAAACAAGGGAAGATTCCACAAAAATGCTCCTAGGGAAATTTTTGACATGGGAAAGTTATGCAAAAATTGGAGCTGTATCAATAACTACTGTATCACCCAAATGGAGTACAAAAGTTAAGGCAGTAACTTGATAAAGCATCCCGCGAAACGCGCATCCAGGGTCTCTCCTCAGGGAAGTTTTCAGCACTTGCGATCACTAATATGGGTAAGCGTGCCTAAAAGGCTGTGATTAATATATTTGCACTATGTACTTTATGTTCACCCTATGTACCTCTTTATGGTTACTGCCTTAACTTTTGTACTCCATTTGGGTGATACAGTAATTATTGATACAGCTCCAATTTTTGCATAACTTTCCCATGTCAAAAATTTCCCTAGGAGCATTTTTGTGGAATCTTCCCTTGTTTTATGTATTGTGTGTTATATATGTTTACTTATTTAATAAAACTCATTGTTTTTTATGTGATATTGAAGTCAGCACTCCATTTCTTTGTTCTTAATATACACTACGGAGTTTCTTGATAGTCCTATATAATTATATTATATACAGCTATGAGATTTGTTGCTATATGTATAGCTGCGTTTGTCTTTGTGTATCAGTTAACATTATGTTCACACGTTGCGTTTTTTCAGCCTTTTTATGCCAGTTAAAAGCTGCTTTTAAGGGTATGTGCACACGCAGCGGATTTGTTCTCTGCGGATCCGCTGCAGATCCGCAAGCAATGTACAGTACAATGCTAAGCAATGGGTTTTCAAAACCGCAGTGCACAGGCTGCGGACTTGCTGCGGATTGAAATCCGCAGCATGTCAATTCTTTCTGCTGATTTTGCTGCGTTTCGACACCTATTCCATTATACTGGTGTCAAAATGCAGGGGCAAATCCGCAGGTAAAACCGCACTCCCTTCAGCCCCCATAGAAAGCAATGGATAAGTGCAAAAAAGCAGCAAAAAACATAGCAAGAAACGCCATCAGTTCTTGCAGTGTTATTAGTGACAAAAGCAGGTACAGCAGAATGTGATTTTCCCAAAATTAAACCAAAATATCTTGGTGTCCTCACCTGAGAATGGCGGTTACATTAGTACAGTTTAATGAAATTATTGATATCTCTGACCGATGTGTGAAGTTGAACAATAGCTGATCACCCCAATGCACTGCCAATGTCTTAGGTAAACTATGCCTGACCAATTCACCTCCCCCTGCTGGATTTACATTTGCAAATGTGTATTTTTTCATTAACTCATAGGAACTTTTTTGCTCAGAATAGTCACTTTTTTCAGACATAAAAATCTTTCTAAATATTTCTATCAAATTTCCCTTTTTTCCCCAAATGTTTTATGGTTTCACCTACGTCTTATATCGGTGGTCTAACACCTCGCATTGTTCATGCTTGTACGGTGGAAGCAAAGCTGAACTTTGGGATCCTTAAAAACGCCGCAAGAAAACCAGAGTAAAAGCCAGCAAAAGGTGTTTTTTGTGTCTGCAGTTTTTTTTGCTGCCAAAACATTAGGTTTTGGCTGCAGAACAAAAAAAGTAACGTGTGAATATGCTGTAAAAATAAGAAGCGTTAAACAAGTCCAACTGAAAACCTTTGTGGTAAAACTGCATGTAATACAGGCCATATTGTGCACTTACACTTTACAGCAAGTGCTATAAACCAGCAATCCCCCCCCACTGCATTCTCCATATACTTCGGTGGAGATATAACTACACATACAGGAACCTCCTCATAACATTTTATGGAGAATGTGGCTGGAAATTTGTGATTAAGGGTCAGATAATAACTGCACGTAACTGTAGGGTGGCGTCAGCATCAATGTTACTGGTGGGCCCTTAGCAGCTGAGCCTGAAGCAGTGATATCACAATGTGGAGTGTGGAACTCGATGACATCTTCTACTCTATGACATCACAATGACTGCAAAGGAGTAAAGCCTATGTAAAGCCTGACCGCAGAGCCGAGGCTGTCATTTGTGTGACTACCTATTGGATACACAAAGCTACAGGAATACGAAGGAGAAAGAAAGCGACGACATCATGGGAATTCATGGAGGTCCCCATTGTGACCAGCGGCTGCTGGTCAAGGCTCTCTCTTCCTGCAAGTCAACTGGCTTTAGTCTTCTGACCCGATTCAAGAAATTCCAATGCAATTGCAGAGCTCAGCGGAAGGATTCTTTCCAGGCCATCAAATCTGCCACCATGACAGTGGTCAAGAGCATCAGGTCAGTTGCTACAAAAAGACGTAGAAACCACGTCATCAGCCAAGACAGCGGTGAAAAGAGCCCAACCTACATAGTAGGTGACACTGAGCCCACTTCTAGCATTGTAGAAAGTGGAGAGGATCTTGCCGATCCAGAATGTGCACAAGATGCACCCGAGGGGCTGCCACAAACAAGACCCCAGGACTTTACTGACCCAGAATGTGCACCCGAGGGGCTGCCACAAACAGGACCCCAGGATTTTGCATATCCAGAATGTGCACAAGGTGCACCCGAGGGGCTGCCACAAACAGGACCTCAGGATCCTGCTGATCCAGAATGTGCACACGATGCACCCGAGGGGCTGCCACAAACAAGACCCCAGGACTTAACCGATCCAGAATGTGCACCCGAGGGGCTGTCACAAACAGGACCCCAGGACTTTACCGATCCAGATTGTGCACAATGTGCACCCGAGGGGCTGCCACAAACAAGACCCCAGGATTTTGCTGATCCAGAATGCGCACAAGGTGCACCAGAGGGGCTACCACAAACAAGACCCCAAGACAATCTGAAAAGGAAAGCATCAACCTCTGAGGACAGTCAGCCCGAGATGATGCCACCAGCCAAGAGAGCTGCTATAGAAAATATTATTGATCTACTTATAGAAGTAATTGGCTTTAGTCTTCCGACCCGATTCAGGAAATTCCAATGCAATTTCAGAGCTCTCCTGAAGGATTCCTTCCAGGCCATCAAATCTGCCACCATGACAGTGGTCAAGTGCTTCAGATTAATTGCTATAACAAGACATAGAGACCGCGTCATCAGCCAAGACAGCGGTGAGAAGAGCCCAACCTACATAGTAGGTGATATTGAGCCCACCTCTAGCATTGCAGAAAGTGGAGAGGATTGTGCCGATCCAGAATGTGCAGAAGATGCATCCGAGGGACTGCCACAAACAAGATCCCAGGATCTTACCGATCCAGAATGTAAACAATGTGCACCCGAGGGGCTTCCACAAACAAGACCACAAGACAATCTGAAAATGAAAGCATCACCCTCCGATGACAGTCAGCCCGAGATGCTGCCACCAGACAAGAGAGCGGCTATAGAAAACGTTACTGATCTACTTATCATTATTATTATTGTTATTATTATTATTTATTTATATAGCGCCTTAATTTCCATGGTGCTGTACATGAGAAGGGGAGGAGTAACCCCGGAGATCGAGACCCCACAAGTGGAGATGCCCGATATTGGGAACCAAGAGAACAACCTGCCTCCAGAGCTCTTAACCATCCTGCAGAGCAAAGGGGAGGAAGGCTACCTGGATGACGAGGTCATCATCATGGCCCAGGACCTGCTGCAGAGACAGTTTAAGGGTTTTGATGGCCTGCAGCCCCCCTGCGCTCTTATGATACCAGGGTACAGCGTACTGCAGAATGCTGTACAAATCCACTATGATGCGGACAGGGTGCACTGGCTGACAACCTGCTATAAAAATGGCCAAATCTTTGTGGCCGACAGCTTCAACATCAGGAATCTGTCTCCATCCATCCATCAGCAGATTAACAACATGTACAGTATAGTGGTCGACAATCCCCTGGAACATCTGAGGTTTATCGATGTGGATCAGCAGAAGAACTGGTACGACTGTGGCTTATATGCTATAGCGTTTGCCTACGAGTTTATGGCAGATGGCGGTGAACCCAGAGCTGAGTTCCAGCATCAGAAGATGAGGACTCATCTAATATCCTGCCTACAGAACAACAGAATCAGCGGATTTCCCAAAAAGGTCAGGGAGTAACTCCATGTCTATAAACGGCATGTAGAGTGTATGACGGTCCAAGAGATCGCCCTGACCTTTAACCTCACAATGAAGATGGGGTACGGCTGGAGGTGACGGCTATCACACGTCAATGATGTGGCGGCCGCCATGTCAGGAGCAGATGAGCCGCACCTCAGGACGAGGCAGATTCCGGGCTCGGTCTCTGTCCTCATTACTTTCTGCAGTCAGATGTGATCAGAGGATCAGTGAATCTTCTGCTGCATCTGACCCGATCTACGGAACATGCTGCCATGATCCAGCACCGCCCAGGGGAAGGGCAGGCCGTCAGCCATGGTTCCCTAGAGGTTTCCTCCACTGGGGGTTTTTCCTCTCCTGAGTGCTGACGGACGACGACTCTCCGTGAGTCCAGGACCCATCACCATCCTCATCATGGGAACTTCTACTTGTGATATCTTGTATGAAGTGAATAAAGAATTCAATTAATATCTAGCAGCTGTGTGTCTGAGCCATGTGTCTGAGCCTTGTATCTCTACATTGAAATTGCAGGAAAAGTTATGGAATTCTGGAAATGACAGGTGTGATATTTTTTTCTGAGTTTTCCCTACAAACTGTTTGGAACATTTGAAAGAATGATTGTCAGGAGCAGAAAGTATGACGCTGCCATAAGACCTGTGTTTGCCAGCAGTAGAGAGTCCACTCGTGTGTGGGGGCTTCTCATCAATGGAGGAGCTCACTCACAGTAATACCTCAACAGGGCCATGAATGAAGAATAAAATCTACACCTCCTCCACGAGCAACTACTCCCATCATCCAGGGCAAGGTTGTGATGATGCTTTTCTCCTCCATAATGGAGACCAGGTCACATGGGAAAAGTGATAAACTAAGTTGCTTTGGTGAAAAAGACATTGGCATTTTGGTTCCAAGGACGAAAACCAAAGTTTGAGTCAGTCTCAAAACTTTTGGCCATGATTGTATTTATCCATCTTAAGATAATGATAGCACTCCATTCCTGATAGCTAAAACTTCTCTCACCTTCTGCATTAATAAAACACTTTTCTCACTATTTTTTGTGCAGAAAGCAGGTAAATACGTTCCGCAAACTGATTTTCGGCATGTCTGCCCTGTTGGCCGAATTCTATAGAAACTTCCGTGCCGCTGATAAATATTTAGGAACCTGCTCTCACTTCCTTGAGCGTGAATTGGCTTATTATAGGGGGCACAGATTTTTGGCCACGTGTAGAGTCAATATAGTACTATAGCTCAGTGGCTAGACACATAGAATTAGGAAAAGCCATTGGGCACAGGGAATGATGCTGACTTCTAGTGTTGATGTGTTGTCATTGTGGCACATAATAATTGTCTCCTCCTGTGATATGATAGAAATACCAACAAGAAGCGTGTGCCTTAAAGGTGACTATAAACATATCTAATAAAAATGATTAACATAAGAGAAGAGTAACCTAAACTTGATGTAGAACTGTATGGAATAAAGGAATATTTTCAGCAACAGCGCCCCTTGTCTACAGGCGTCGTATCTTGTATTGCAATAGGTGCTAGGAGCAGTCACAGACCACTCCCGTCAGTTTATCCCCCGAAATACTGCAGTCACAGCATTCCGGAAGTCGGCACAGGGCTAACAGCCCCTCTGCCTTTGGGTCAGAGCCCCCGCGGCGTCACGCAGGGTCCCTATCGTTGCCATGGTGAGCGAATGTCGTCATCACGACATCTGGCTCAACAGAGCTAGGAAACTTGTTGATCATGCACAGTGCATGATCAGGTAGTCTCCCTGTCAGTGCAGCGATCAGCCTGCAAAAAATGATTGTCCCATAGTGGGACTAAGTAAAAGACTTAGGAAAAAGGTAAAGAAAAAAAAAAAATTTTAAATAGTAATTGTAAAAATATTAAAAAAATCAAAAATAAAAAAATCAATACATATTCTATCACTAAATAAATATTTGAATGAAAAAAACAATATAAACAATAAAAGTGCACACATGTGGTATCGCCGCATGCACAACGACTCGACCTATAAAACTGTCCCACTACTTAACCCCTTTAGTGAACACAAAGAAAAAAACAAGGCAAAAAACAATTCTTTATCATCATACTGCCGAAAACAAAAAGTGGAATAACGCGATCAGAACCTCATATTACCCACCTCAGCTGCTGCAGAACCTCATAGTATACCTCAGCTGCTGCAGAACCTCACAATATACCTCAGCTGCTGCAGAACCTCAATACGTCTCAGCTGCTGCATAACCTTATATTACACACCTCAGCTGCTGCAGAATCTCATAATACACATCTCAGCTGCTGCAGAACCTCATAATACACCTCAGCTGCTACAGAACTCATAATACACCTCAGCTGCTACAGAACCTCATAATACACAGCTCAGCTACTGCAGAACTTCAATATGTCTCAGCTGCTGCATAACCTTATTACACGCCTCAGCTGCTTCAGAACCTCATATTACCCACCTCAACTGCTGCAGAACCTCATAATACACATCTCAGCTGCAGCAGAACCTCACAATATACACATCAACTGCTGCAGAACCTCATATTACCCACCTCAAATGCTGCAGAACCTCATAATACACATCTCAGCTGCTGCAGAACCTCATAAAACACCTCAGCTGCTGCAGAACCTCACAATTCACAGCTCAGCTGCTGCAGAACCTCATATTACACACCTCAGCTACTTGAAACCTTCTTTTGGACACTGTGGTACAGTAAAGGGTGTTTTACTGGATGGAAGATATGTTTCTCCTAGCAGATTAATGTTTGGCCGGGTTTTTTCTTAAAGACGGGACCTGCGATGATGTCGGGGTCACGTGATCAGCCCATGTGATGTCTACCTCACTGGTGGGAGGGGTTAGGCCCTATGTAATGGAGGTTGGTGATTGCCACAGGTTGAGTGTGTGTTTCTGGAAGCTACAGGAACTTGTGTGGACTCAGCCTGAAACTTGTATATAGGATTCCCGTGCTGCAGGACTATCGCAGCAAGACTCGGAAGAACCCCGGGAATGGCACCTGGCGGATGCCGCAGGACCTGGCAGCCGCTTAGTTACGCCCGTCCCGTGCAAGGGGTGAGTCTGGGACCAGTGGTTCTCCAAGCTGGAGTATGAGTTTGCTTTCCCTTATGTTTTGTTAAGCTGCTGGTTACTGAGTGACATTAAAACCACTGAAATTGGACTTTATGCCTGTGTGTTGCCTCGTTACTGCCGCCCAGCTATTGCCTACCAGAGAAAATCCCAACAATTGGTGGAGAATGCGAGCAGAAGCAGTGAGGCCAGGCTGTTTTGATTTTTGATCGGTACCCCAGCCTATGTCCTGGGTGAAACGAGTGGCAGATATCCAGGCGGGGAACTTTCCAGAAATAGAGGCCACGCGACAGCAACAGCAGGCTATGCAGCAGCAACAGGAGGCCATGCGGCAGCAGCAACAAGAGTTCATGCGACAGCAGGCTATGCAGCAGCAGGCTATGCAGCAGCATCAGGAAACCAATCAGCTGTTGATACAGCATATCACAACAGCGCAAGCAATAGGAGCTAACCGGGGAATCCAGGATATTCGGAAAGCGGTTTGTACAGCGATTCCTAAAATGGGAGAATCGGACGATGTGGAGGTGTATCTGGAGATGTTCGAAGGAGTCGCTGAGAGAGAGAAGCTCCCCCGGGACCATTTGGCAGGTGTCCTCGATCCGTTTCTGACCCCAGGACTGTTGAAAGCGTGTCAGGACCTACCCCCAGAGCAAAGGGCGGACTACACGGTCGTCAAGGGTGAGATACTGGCACGCCTTGGGGTAAATGTGTTAGTGAGGGCTCAGCGGGTACACCACTGGAAGTTTACCCCCTCCAAGCCCGCCCGGTCCCAGTATTACGACCTGTTGCACCTGTTACAAAAGTGGTTGCAGCCTGAAGTGTTATCCCCTACGGCCATACTGGACCGCATAGTGACTGATAGATTTTGGAGGGCTTTGCCCCACTCCCTCCAGACCTGGGTCAGACAGGCGCCCCCTACTGATGCCATGCAGATGATAGACCTCATAGAAAGGTATGGGGCTACCAAGGAGTTACAGGGAGGGACCCCCCGAAAGGTAACAGGAAGGTTCCTTAAGTCCCCGCCCCTGGTTCGGCGAGCAGAGCCCAGGAAGGCCGCTCCGGACTTATCCGGGGAAGTAAGGAGCCCCATAATCTGCTGGCGGTGCCAGGAACCAGGTCATATGAGAGCTGATTGCCCCCACCTGACTGAGCCCATGGACACCAATTTTTGTTACCGCCAGTCCCACTGTTACGGCGGCGGAACACGCATAAAAAAATATAAATAAACGTGCTCGCCGCCCGGGGTCCACCGTGCGGCAGATGGAAAAACCGCAGCTAGAAGACACAGAGCACTGTGGCGGTAATGTGCACGGGGTTCTATATCACTCAGGTGCAATCAAGCAGTCTCTGTTAAGTGCACAGAGCTGCTCCAGGAAAAATTAGAAAAGTAACGCTGAGCCTGTTAGCAACACAGGGACTCAGAGGCACACATGCGGTAGGCAAAAACTGGAGTAGTTAGGATGTCACTACGTCCGACACCTACCGTGGTAACAGGTGTGCTGGCGTCGCAACCGCGGACGCAGAAATGAGCTGCAACTGCAGCGCGGCGTGAACAGAGCCGCAAACAAGGCGCTGCAAAAACGCTGGAGCAATGCAGGACGCTTAGCTGCTGCAAAAAGTATGGCTGGAGCGCGCTGGCGCTAGCGCTGCTACTGGCGGCTGCCCAAGCACTCACACAAACGTAATATCAGAGGGAAGGGGTTTCATAATAAGTCATCCACCAGTCCAAGCATCCATCACCATACATACAGCAGCAGTATGAAAATACTAGCGCATGGCATAGCGGCCATGCGCACTTTTTATAGCGTACGGGACCTGCCGGAAATCTCCAGAGCCCTGAGCATAACCAATCAAATCAGGAGCAGGACCTGAGCACCTGACTCCTGAACTCCAATGAGAGCTATTCCCGTGAGCATGCTCAGAAGCTGGGACAGAGGACTTAGCCTCTGGAGACAAATATGTGAATCTGGATTCCCGCATAGGCATTATAGAACCCAGATTCCTAACACCCACTATGCCGAACCAATGTGTGCAAAGGGCACCCCGAAGGGCCCTAATATGGAACATTTGTGTCGGCTAGAAGTGGAGGGCACCGGGCTGTGGCCCTATTGGACTCAGGGAGTCTTGTAACCCTGGTACGAGCCAGCTGGATACACACCAGCGAGTTTACGGGTCGGAAAATTGGGGTGTTGTGTATACATGGAGACTTAAAAGACTATCCCACCGCACTAGTCGTAATCAGCACGCCAGCAGGGAGGCGGTGCCACGAGGTGGGGGTGGTGGCTAATTTACATTATGAAGTGATAATTGGAAGAGACTTTCCGTTGTTTTCTGTGCTGTGGCCGTCTGTGGTACCATCCACTGAGCAACTGCCGGTACCAGAGGCAACCAGGTTACATTCTCCAGAAGGGGGGGCATGAACCTGGTGGCCCGGAGGAAAATGTGCTGGCGGTCGGAATAACCTTCCCTTCGGTGGAGGAAGGGGAGAATTCTCCCCTAGAAGGATTGGCTGGAGAGGTGGAAGACTTGCCGCCGGGACCTGAGTTGTCAGACTTGAATGTATCAGGTGACAATTTTGGTACAGCGCAACTCCGAGACCTTACTTTAGCCGGGCCAGAGAAAATGTACTGTTTGTAAATGGGGAACCCCAACAACCTGGGGTAGATACGGTGTTGCCACGCTTTAAGTTGAACCAGGATTTGTTGTACCGAGTGGAGATAATACGTGGGGAAATGGTAGAACAATTACTGGTACCTCAGACGTATCGCAGGCTGGTAATGGTTTTAGCGCATGCGCATGTACTTGGGGGACATTTGGGCCAAAAGAAGACCCTCGACCGAATCCTGCAACGATTTTACTGGCCAGGGGTTCATGAAGAAGTTAAACGGTACTGTAGCTCCTGTCCAGTATGCCAGGTAACCAGTCCCCAGCCTCACTTTCGGAGCCCTTTGGTGCCTTTGCCGATTATAGAGGTGTCCTTCGAGAGAGTGGCCATGGACCTGGTGGGTCCTCTCAATAAGTCGGCAAGGGGACACCAACACATTCTGGTAGTTCTAGATTATGCTACCCGATATCCTGAGGCCATTCCTCTGCGCCTCACATCAGCTAAGCTTATAGCAAAGGAACTCATGGGTATGTTTTCACGGGTGGGAATTTCGCAAGAAATTTTAACAGACCAGGGAACCCCCTTTATGTAAAAAATTATGAAGGAACTCTGCCGGTTGATAAAATGCTAAACAGTTGCGTAACTCGGTCTATCATCCCCAAACAGATGGTCTGTTAGAAAGGTTCAATAAGACCCCGAAGAGCATGGTAAAAAGGCAGTTTCCAAAGATGGGAAGGACTGGGATCTGTTATTGCCATATTTGTTATTTGCAGTGAGGGAGGTACCTCAGGCATCTACGGGGTTCTCGCCCTTTGAACTATTGTACGGCAGACATCCACGGGGCTTACTAGATATAGCCAAAGAGGCCTGGGAGAACCAACCTACTCCCCACAAAAGTGTGATAGAACATGTTGCAAAAATGCAAGAGAGAATGGAGACAGTCCTACCCTTGGTCCGGGAACATATGGAGGCAGCACAACGGTCACAGAGTCGGGTCTACAATCGGGAGGCTCGGGTAAGAACCTTTAGCCCTGGGGATCGGGTTTTGGTGCTTGTGCCTACCGTAGATAGCAAATTTCTCGCAAGGTGGCAGGGACCCTACGAGATCATGGAGAAGGTGGGGCCAGTAGACTACAAGGTACACCCTTTGAACTATTGTACGGCAGACATCCACGGGGCTTACTAGATATAGCCAAAGAGGCCTGGGAGAACCAACCTACTCCCCACAAAAGTGTGATAGAACATGTTGCAAAAATGCAAGAGAGAATGGAGACAGTCCTACCATTGGTCCGGGAACATATGGAGGCAGCACAACGGTCACAGAGTCGGGTCTATAATCGGGAGGCTCGGGTAAGAACCTTTAGCCCTGGGGATCGGGTTTTGGTGCTTGTGCCTACCGTAGATAGCAAATTTCTCGCAAGGTGGCAGGGACCCTACGAGATCATGGAGAAGGTGGGGCCAGTAGACTACAAGGTACACCAACCAAGACGGAGAAAGCCAGAACAGGTTTACCATAATAATTTGTTTAAACCCTGGAAAGATAGAGAGCACCTTGGTGGGGATAGTCCGCTGCCAGCGTTTCAGATGGTAAAGGCTCCGTTACCTCGGGGCGAGGCGGGAGAAGCCCAACCCGCGATCAAAATTGCAGATACTTTGTCTCCTAAACAGGTTCAGGAGGTCCGGGAGTTCATCAGCCGAAATACAGATGTTTTTTCGGAGCTCCCTGGACGCACCTCCCTAATCTAACATGACGTTGTCACAGAGCCACAGGCCAAGGTCCGACTAAAGCCATATCGGGTGCCTGAGGCCCGGCGACAAGCCATCTCAGAAGAGGTAAAAATGATGCTACAGTTAGGGGTCACAGAAGAGTCTCAGAGTGAGTGGGCCATCCCAATAGCTCTAATACCCAAGCCTGATGGGTCTCTAAGATTCTGTAATGATTTTAGAAAACTCAATGACATTTCAAAATTTGACGCCTACCCCATGCCCCGGGTTGACGAGTTGATAGAGCGCTTTGGGCAAGCACGGTATTTTACAACTCTGGACCTCACAAAAGGTTATTGGCAGGTATCCCTAACAGAGGCGGCGAAGGGAAAGACGGCGTTTATAACACCTGAGGGGCTGTTCCAGTATAAGGTGTTACCCTTTGGATTGCATGGCGCTCCAGCAACGTTCCAGCGGTTTATGGATATTATTCTCCGTCCCCATCGCCGCTATGCCTCAGCCTATCTAGATTATATTATTGTGTTCAGCACCGATTGGGAAAGCCACTTAGCAAAAGTACAGGCAGTGGTAGACTCCCTGCGACAAGCAGGGCTAACTGCCAACCCAAAGAAGTGTTTCATAGGGTTGGAGGAAGCCCGCTACTTGGGTTATGTCACTGGGAGGGGAGTTCTCAAGCCCCAAGTAAACAAGGTCGGTAAAGGCCTTTTTGGGTTTGGAGGATATTACAGGCGATTCATTCCCAACTTTGCAACCCTGTCCGTGCCTTTAACAGATTGTTTAAAAGGGAAAAAATCTGTGATGGTCCACTGGAATTATCAGTTAGAGGAGGCCTTTACAAAATTAAAAGGGGTACTGTGTGGTACACAAGTCCTGATCACTCCAAATTTCAAAAAAGAGTTCATGGTGCAGACTGATGCCTCTGAGATAGGCCTCGGTGCAGTGCTGGCTCAGGAAGTTAACGGGGAAGAGCATCCCGTTAGCTTCCTAAGCCGGAAACTTACCCCAGCTGAAACCCGGTACAGTATTGTAGAGAGTGCCTGGCCATCGAGTGGGCACTGGAATCGTTGCGCTACTATTTGCTGGGGAGGACATTTCGGTTGGTGACAGATCATTCCCCTCTTACGTGGATGAGTCAAGCTAAGGAGAGGAATGCCCGAGTCACCAGGTGGTTCCTGTCCCTGCAAAACTTTAAATTTTCAGTAGAACATCGTGCAGGCAGACTACAGGGGAATGCAGATGCCCTGTCCAGAGTTCACTGTATGTCATGTGTCCACCCCTCTAGGGTTGAACATAGGGGGTAGGTATGTGGTACAGTAAAGGGTGTTTTACTGGATGGAAGATATGTTTCTCCTAGCAGATTAATGTTTGGCCGGGTTTTTTCTTAAAGACAGGACCTGCGATGATGTCAGGGTCACGTGATCAGCCCATGTGATGTCTACCTCACTGGTAGGAGGCGTTAGGCCCTATGTAATGGAGGTTGGTGATTGCCACAGGGTGAGTGTGTGTTTCTGGAAGCTACAGGAACTTGTGTGGACTCAGCCTGAAACTTGTATATATGATTCTCGTGCTGCAGAACTATCGCAGCAAGACTCGGAAGAACCCCGGAAATGGCACCTGGCAGCCGCTTAGTTACGCCCGTCCCGTGCATGGGGTGAGTCTGGGACCAGTGGTTCTCCAAGCTGGAGTATGAGTTTGCTTTCCCTTATGGTTTGTTAAGCTGCTGGTTACTGAGTGACATTAAAACCACTGAAATTGGACTTTATGCCTGTGTGTTGCCTCGTTACTGCCGCCCAGCTATTGCCTACCAGAGCAAATCCCTACAACACACATTTGTGTAGAATATATACAGATCTGCATAGTTATTTTTTTTAGATGACAATTTGGTAAAATCTATAAATACTGTGAATACAAAGTCCTTGGTGTCACAATAAAAAATAAATAAATAAAAATCGCTCAGATCCTTAAAAATAGAAAAATAATTATTCGTTATCCACATCTTTGGAGTATATTGTGATGTCACCGGATAAATCCGGAGCTGATGTCACAGTCTACACGGAATGTTCTATGCCGGCTCAGACTGGACCACAGAAGAACAGGACAATCCCCTGGTGGACCCCTCTGCTGCACTGGGAACCCAGACCTCCACACCCTACCTGACCAGGGCTTAGATGCGCTTCATACAGACAGGTTGCAGGGTCTCGGGGACTCCCGCTGTGTGACCGTATCACCGCCTCATAGAACTAAGAGAGTCCTTGCTCCAAGGCGATGGCCCGGTATCAGGACTGACCGTCTGAGACAAGGGCAAAGCCGCAGATAATACCGAGTAGTAGTAATTTCCTCTACTATGAGGTAATAAAAACAAATCAATTTTCACATTTTTGGCATCAGTTTTTCTTCCATGGGGAACTGAAATTCCCAACGTGCCCTGAAAGATACCGACCTCCAGGACCTGCTTGGAGTTGTAGTTTTCTACACAAATTGTATTCTTAAAGGGGTATTCCCATCGCCAAGATCATATCCCAATATCTAGTAGTAATATAAGTAATATCTCTGTCCATTTCCTCATGTGCAGGACCTTAGGTATCCATGGTTAGAACCACTAGCAGCTAGCTGTTACTATATCAGTGGTCGTAACCATGGATATCTAAGGTCCTATGATGCCTCCACATGAGGAAATAGACATAGTGAATCAGAAGAACTATACTACATTTCTAATTGGAGGAATTTGTTAATATTATTATTATTACTACTACATCTACGACATATTGGGACAGGATCTTAGAGATGGGAATACCCCTTTTAATGTTAGTTCACATGTAGAGGTGAAATTCATATCAAATTGTTTGGCGCACAGTGTTGCGGGTAAGACCACGCTCACATGTTGCAATGTTTTTAAGAGAAAAAAACATCACAACAAAAGAGTGCATTTAAAATAGCAGCGGGTGAAAGCAGCCTCAGGCTATGTTCACACGTTAAGAACAAAGAAATGGAGTGCTGACTTCAATATCACATAAAAAACAATGAGTTTTATTAAATAAGTAAACATATATAACACACAATACATAAAACAAGGGAAGATTCCACAAAAATGCTCCTAGGGAAATTTTTGACATGGGAAAGTTATGCAAAAATTGGAGCTGTATCAATAACTACTGTATCACCCAAATGGAGTACAAAAGTTAAGGCAGTAACTTGATAAAGCATCCCGCGAAACGCGCATCCAGGGTCTCTCCTCAGGGAAGTTTTCAGCACTTGCGATCACTAATATGGGTAAGCGTGCCTAAAAGGCTGTGATTAATATATTTGCACTATGTACTTTATGTTCACCCTATGTACCTCTTTATGGTTACTGCCTTAACTTTTGTACTCCATTTGGGTGATACAGTAATTATTGATACAGCTCCAATTTTTGCATAACTTTCCCATGTCAAAAATTTCCCTAGGAGCATTTTTGTGGAATCTTCCCTTGTTTTATGTATTGTGTGTTATATATGTTTACTTATTTAATAAAACTCATTGTTTTTTATGTGATATTGAAGTCAGCACTCCATTTCTTTGTTCTTAATATACACTACGGAGTTTCTTGATAGTCCTATATAATTATATTATATACAGCTATGAGATTTGTTGCTATATGTATAGCTGCGTTTGTCTTTGTGTATCAGTTAACATTATGTTCACACGTTGCGTTTTTTCAGCCTTTTTATGCCAGTTAAAAGCTGCTTTTAAGGGTATGTGCACACGCAGCGGATTTGTTCTCTGCGGATCCGCTGCAGATCCGCAAGCAATGTACAGTACAATGCTAAGCAATGGGTTTTCAAAACCGCAGTGCACAGGCTGCGGACTTGCTGCGGATTGAAATCCGCAGCATGTCAATTCTTTCTGCTGATTTTGCTGCGTTTCGACACCTATTCCATTATACTGGTGTCAAAATGCAGGGGCAAATCCGCAGGTAAAACCGCACTCCCTTCAGCCCCCATAGAAAGCAATGGATAAGTGCAAAAAAGCAGCAAAAAACATAGCAAGAAACGCCATCAGTTCTTGCAGTGTTATTAGTGACAAAAGCAGGTACAGCAGAATGTGATTTTCCCAAAATTAAACCAAAATATCTTGGTGTCCTCACCTGAGAATGGCGGTTACATTAGTACAGTTTAATGAAATTATTGATATCTCTGACCGATGTGTGAAGTTGAACAATAGCTGATCACCCCAATGCACTGCCAATGTCTTAGGTAAACTATGCCTGACCAATTCACCTCCCCCTGCTGGATTTACATTTGCAAATGTGTATTTTTTCATTAACTCATAGGAACTTTTTTGCTCAGAATAGTCACTTTTTTCAGACATAAAAATCTTTCTAAATATTTCTATCAAATTTCCCTTTTTTCCCCAAATGTTTTATGGTTTCACCTACGTCTTATATCGGTGGTCTAACACCTCGCATTGTTCATGCTTGTACGGTGGAAGCAAAGCTGAACTTTGGGATCCTTAAAAACGCCGCAAGAAAACCAGAGTAAAAGCCAGCAAAAGGTGTTTTTTGTGTCTGCAGTTTTTTTTGCTGCCAAAACATTAGGTTTTGGCTGCAGAACAAAAAAAGTAACGTGTGAATATGCTGTAAAAATAAGAAGCGTTAAACAAGTCCAACTGAAAACCTTTGTGGTAAAACTGCATGTAATACAGGCCATATTGTGCACTTACACTTTACAGCAAGTGCTATAAACCAGCAATCCCCCCCCACTGCATTCTCCATATACTTCGGTGGAGATATAACTACACATACAGGAACCTCCTCATAACATTTTATGGAGAATGTGGCTGGAAATTTGTGATTAAGGGTCAGATAATAACTGCACGTAACTGTAGGGTGGCGTCAGCATCAATGTTACTGGTGGGCCCTTAGCAGCTGAGCCTGAAGCAGTGATATCACAATGTGGAGTGTGGAACTCGATGACATCTTCTACTCTATGACATCACAATGACTGCAAAGGAGTAAAGCCTATGTAAAGCCTGACCGCAGAGCCGAGGCTGTCATTTGTGTGACTCCCTATTGGATACACAAAGCTACAGGAATACGAAGGAGAAAGAAAGCGACGACATCATGGGAATTCATGGAGGTCCCCATTGTGACCAGCGGCTGCTGGTCAAGGCTCTTTCTTCCTGCAAGTCAACTGGCTTTAGTCTTCTGACCCGATTCAAGAAATTCCAATGCAATTGCAGAGCTCAGCGGAAGGATTCTTTCCAGGCCATCAAATCTGCCACCATGACAGTGGTCAAGAGCATCAGGTCAGTTGCTACAAAAAGACGTAGAAACCACGTCATCAGCCAAGACAGCGGTGAAAAGAGCCCAACCTACATAGTAGGTGACACTGAGCCCACTTCTAGCATTGTAGAAAGTGGAGAGGATCTTGCCGATCCAGAATGTGCACAAGATGCACCCGAGGGGCTGCCACAAACAAGACCCCAGGACTTTACTGACCCAGAATGTGCACCCGAGGGGCTGCCACAAACAGGACCCCAGGATTTTGCATATCCAGAATGTGCACAAGGTGCACCCGAGGGGCTGCCACAAACAGGACCTCAGGATCCTGCTGATCCAGAATGTGCACACGATGCACCCGAGGGGCTGCCACAAACAAGACCCCAGGACTTAACCGATCCAGAATGTGCACCCGAGGGGCTGTCACAAACAGGACCCCAGGACTTTACCGATCCAGATTGTGCACAATGTGCACCCGAGGGGCTGCCACAAACAAGACCCCAGGATTTTGCTGATCCAGAATGCGCACAAGGTGCACCAGAGGGGCTACCACAAACAAGACCCCAAGACAATCTGAAAAGGAAAGCATCAACCTCTGAGGACAGTCAGCCCGAGATGATGCCACCAGCCAAGAGAGCTGCTATAGAAAATATTATTGATCTACTTATAGAAGTAATTGGCTTTAGTCTTCCGACCCGATTCAGGAAATTCCAATGCAATTTCAGAGCTCTCCTGAAGGATTCCTTCCAGGCCATCAAATCTGCCACCATGACAGTGGTCAAGTGCTTCAGATTAATTGCTATAACAAGACATAGAGACCGCGTCATCAGCCAAGACAGCGGTGAGAAGAGCCCAACCTACATAGTAGGTGATATTGAGCCCACCTCTAGCATTGCAGAAAGTGGAGAGGATTGTGCCGATCCAGAATGTGCAGAAGATGCATCCGAGGGACTGCCACAAACAAGATCCCAGGATCTTACCGATCCAGAATGTAAACAATGTGCACCCGAGGGGCTTCCACAAACAAGACCACAAGACAATCTGAAAATGAAAGCATCACCCTCCGATGACAGTCAGCCCGAGATGCTGCCACCAGACAAGAGAGCGGCTATAGAAAACGTTACTGATCTACTTATCATTATTATTATTGTTATTATTATTATTTATTTATATAGCGCCTTTATTTCCATGGTGCTGTACATGAGAAGGGGAGGAGTAACCCCGGAGATCGAGACCCCACAAGTGGAGATGCCCGATATTGGGAACCAAGAGAACAACCTGCCTCCAGAGCTCTTAACCATCCTGCAGAGCAAAGGGGAGGAAGGCTACCTGGATGACGAGGTCATCATCATGGCCCAGGACCTGCTGCAGAGACAGTTTAAGGGTTTTGATGGCCTGCAGCCCCCCTGCGCTCTTATGATACCAGGGTACAGCGTACTGCAGAATGCTGTACAAATCCACTATGATGCGGACAGGGTGCACTGGCTGACAACCTGCTATAAAAATGGCCAAATCTTTGTGGCCGACAGCTTCAACATCAGGAATCTGTCTCCATCCATCCATCAGCAGATTAACAACATGTACAGTATAGTGGTCGACAATCCCCTGGAACATCTGAGGTTTATCGATGTGGATCAGCAGAAGAACTGGTACGACTGTGGCTTATATGCTATAGCGTTTGCCTACGAGTTTATGGCAGATGGCGGTGAACCCAGAGCTGAGTTCCAGCATCAGAAGATGAGGACTCATCTAATATCCTGCCTACAGAACAACAGAATCAGCGGATTTCCCAAAAAGGTCAGGGAGTAACTCCATGTCTATAAACGGCATGTAGAGTGTATGACGGTCCAAGAGATCGCCCTGACCTTTAACCTCACAATGAAGATGGGGTACGGCTGGAGGTGACGGCTATCACACGTCAATGATGTGGCGGCCGCCATGTCAGGAGCAGATGAGCCGCACCTCAGGACGAGGCAGATTCCGGGCTCGGTCTCTGTCCTCATTACTTTCTGCAGTCAGATGTGATCAGAGGATCAGTGAATCTTCTGCTGCATCTGACCCGATCTACGGAACATGCTGCCATGATCCAGCACCGCCCAGGGGAAGGGCAGGCCGTCAGCCATGGTTCCCTAGAGGTTTCCTCCACTGGGGGTTTTTCCTCTCCTGAGTGCTGACGGACGACGACTCTCCGTGAGTCCAGGACCCATCACCATCCTCATCATGGGAACTTCTACTTGTGATATCTTGTATGAAGTGAATAAAGAATTCAATTAATATCTAGCAGCTGTGTGTCTGAGCCATGTGTCTGAGCCTTGTATCTCTACATTGAAATTGCAGGAAAAGTTATGGAATTCTGGAAATGACAGGTGTGATATTTTTTTCTGAGTTTTCCCTACAAACTGTTTGGAACATTTGAAAGAATGATTGTCAGGAGCAGAAAATATGACGCTGCCATAAGACCTGTGTTTGCCAGCAGTAGAGAGTCCACTCGTGTGTGGGGGCTTCTCATCAATGGAGGAGCTCACTCACAGTAATACCTCAACAGGGCCATGAATGAAGAATAAAATCTACACCTCCTCCACGAGCAACTACTCCCATCATCCAGGGCAAGGTTGTGATGATGCTTTTCTCCTCCATAATGGAGACCAGGTCACATGGGAAAAGTGATAAACTAAGTTGCTTTGGTGAAAAAGACATTGGCATTTTGGTTCCAAGGACGAAAACCAAAGTTTGAGTCAGTCTCAAAACTTTTGGCCATGATTGTATTTATCCATCTTAAGATAATGATAGCACTCCATTCCTGATAGCTAAAACTTCTCTCACCTTCTGCATTAATAAAACACTTTTCTCACTATTTTTTGTGCAGAAAGCAGGTAAATACGTTCCGCAAACTGATTTTCGGCATGTCTGCCCTGTTGGCCGAATTCTATAGAAACTTCCGTGCCGCTGATAAATATTTAGGAACCTGCTCTCACTTCCTTGAGCGTGAATTGGCTTATTATAGGGGGCACAGATTTTTGGCCACGTGTAGAGTCAATATAGTACTATAGCTCAGTGGCTAGACACATAGAATTAGGAAAAGCCATTGGGCACAGGGAATGATGCTGACTTCTAGTGTTGATGTGTTGTCATTGTGGCACATAATAATTGTCTCCTCCTGTGATATGATAGAAATACCAACAAGAAGCGTGTGCCTTAAAGGTGACTATAAACATATCTAATAAAAATGATTAACATAAGAGAAGAGTAACCTAAACTTGATGTAGAACTGTATGGAATAAAGGAATATTTTCAGCAACAGCGCCCCTTGTCTACAGGCGTCGTATCTTGTATTGCAATAGGTGCTAGGAGCAGTCACAGACCACTCCCGTCAGTTTATCCCCCGAAATACTGCAGTCACAGCATTCCGGAAGTCGGCACAGGGCTAACAGCCCCTCTGCCTTTGGGTCAGAGCCCCCGCGGCGTCACGCAGGGTCCCTATCGTTGCCATGGTGAGCGAATGTCGTCATCACGACATCTGGCTCAACAGAGCTAGGAAACTTGTTGATCATGCACAGTGCATGATCAGGTAGTCTCCCTGTCAGTGCAGCGATCAGCCTGCAAAAAATGATTGTCCCATAGTGGGACTAAGTAAAAGACTTAGGAAAAAGGTAAAGAAAAAAAAAAAATTTTAAATAGTAATTGTAAAAATATTAAAAAAATCAAAAATAAAAAAATCAATACATATTCTATCACTAAATAAATATTTGAATGAAAAAAACAATATAAACAATAAAAGTGCACACATGTGGTATCGCCGCATGCACAACGACTCGACCTATAAAACTGTCCCACTACTTAACCCCTTTAGTGAACACAAAGAAAAAAACAAGGCAAAAAACAATTCTTTATCATCATACTGCCGAAAACAAAAAGTGGAATAACGCGATCAGAACCTCATATTACCCACCTCAGCTGCTGCAGAACCTCATAGTATACCTCAGCTGCTGCAGAACCTCACAATATACCTCAGCTGCTGCAGAACCTCAATACGTCTCAGCTGCTGCATAACCTTATATTACACACCTCAGCTGCTGCAGAATCTCATAATACACATCTCAGCTGCTGCAGAACCTCATAATACACCTCAGCTGCTACAGAACTCATAATACACCTCAGCTGCTACAGAACCTCATAATACACAGCTCAGCTACTGCAGAACTTCAATATGTCTCAGCTGCTGCATAACCTTATTACACGCCTCAGCTGCTTCAGAACCTCATATTACCCACCTCAACTGCTGCAGAACCTCATAATACACATCTCAGCTGCAGCAGAACCTCACAATATACACATCAACTGCTGCAGAACCTCATATTACCCACCTCAAATGCTGCAGAACCTCATAATACACATCTCAGCTGCTGCAGAACCTCATAAAACACCTCAGTTGCTGCAGAACCTCACAATTCACAGCTCAGCTGCTGCAGAACCTCATATTACACACCTCAGCTACTTGAAACCTTCTTTTGGACACTGTGGTACAGTAAAGGGTGTTTTACTGGATGGAAGATATGTTTCTCCTAGCAGATTAATGTTTGGCCGGGTTTTTTCTTAAAGACGGGACCTGCGATGATGTCGGGGTCACGTGATCAGCCCATGTGATGTCTACCTCACTGGTGGGAGGGGTTAGGCCCTATGTAATGGAGGTTGGTGATTGCCACAGGTTGAGTGTGTGTTTCTGGAAGCTACAGGAACTTGTGTGGACTCAGCCTGAAACTTGTATATAGGATTCCCGTGCTGCAGGACTATCGCAGCAAGACTCGGAAGAACCCCGGGAATGGCACCTGGCGGATGCCGCAGGACCTGGCAGCCGCTTAGTTACGCCCGTCCCGTGCAAGGGGTGAGTCTGGGACCAGTGGTTCTCCAAGCTGGAGTATGAGTTTGCTTTCCCTTATGTTTTGTTAAGCTGCTGGTTACTGAGTGACATTAAAACCACTGAAATTGGACTTTATGCCTGTGTGTTGCCTCGTTACTGCCGCCCAGCTATTGCCTACCAGAGAAAATCCCTACAATTGGTGGAGAATGCAAGCAGAAGCAGTGAGGCCAGGCTGTTTTGATTTTTGATCGGTACCCCAGCCTATGTCCTGGGTGAAACGAGTGGCAGATATCCAGGCGGGGAACTTTCCAGAAATAGAGGCCACGCGACAGCGACAGCAACAGCAGGCTATGCAGCAGCAACAGGAGGCCATGCGGCAGCAGCAACAAGAGTTCATGCGACAGCAGGCTATGCAGCAGCAGGCTATGCAGCAGCATCAGGAAACCAATCAGCTGTTGATACAGCATATCACAACAGCGCAAGCAATAGGAGCTAACCGGGGAATCCAGGATATTCGGAAAGCGGTTTGTACAGCGATTCCTAAAATGGGAGAATCGGACGATGTGGAGGTGTATCTGGAGATGTTCGAAGGAGTCGCTGAGAGAGAGAAGCTCCCCCGGGACCATTTGGCAGGTGTCCTCGATCCGTTTCTGACCCCAGGACTGTTGAAAGCGTGTCAGGACCTACCCCCAGAGCAAAGGGCGGACTACACGGTCGTCAAGGGTGAGATACTGGCACGCCTTGGGGTAAATGTGTTAGTGAGGGCTCAGCGGGTACACCACTGGAAGTTTACCCCCTCCAAGCCCGCCCGGTCCCAGTATTACGACCTGTTGCACCTGTTACAAAAGTGGTTGCAGCCTGAAGTGTTATCCCCTACGGCCATACTGGACCGCATAGTGACTGATAGATTTTGGAGGGCTTTGCCCCACTCCCTCCAGACCTGGGTCGGACAGGCGCCCCCTACTGATGCCATGCAGATGATAGACCTCATAGAAAGGTATGGGGCTACCAAGGAGTTACAGGGAGGGACCCCCCGAAAGGTAACAGGAAGGTTCCCTAAGTCCCTGCCCCTGGTTCGGCGAGCAGAGCCCAGGAAGGCCGCTCCGGACTTATCCGGGGAAGTAAGGAGCCCCATAATCTGCTGGCGGTGCCAGGAACCAGGTCATATGAGAGCTGATTGCCCCCACCTGACTGAGCCCATGGACACCAATTTTTGTTACCGCCAGTCCCACTGTTACGGCGGCGGAACACGCATAAAAAAATATAAATAAACGTGCTCGCCGCCCGGGGTCCACCGTGCGGCAGATGGAAAAACCGCAGCTAGAAGACACAGAGCACTGTGGCGGTAATGTGCACGGGGTTCTATATCACTCAGGTGCAATCAAGCAGTCTCTGTTAAGTGCACAGAGCTGCTCCAGGAAAAATTAGAAAAGTAACGCTGAGCCTGTTAGCAACACAGGGACTCAGCGGCACACATGCGGTAGGCAAAAACCGGAGTAGTTAGGATGTCACTACGTCCGACACCTACCGTGGTAACAGGTGTGCTGGCGTCGCAACCGCGGACGCAGAAATGAGCTGCAACTGCAGCGCGGCGTGAACAGAGCCGCAAACAAGGCGCTGCAAAAACGCTGGAGCAATGCAGGACGCTTAGCTGCTGCAAAAAGTATGGCTGGAGCGCGCTGGCGCTAGCGCTGCTACTGGCGGCTGCCCAAGCACTCACACAAACGTAATATCAGAGGGAAGGGGTTTCATAATAAGTCATCCACCAGTCCAAGCATCCATCACCATACATACAGCAGCAGTATGAAAATACTAGCGCATGGCATAGCGGCCATGCGCACTTTTTATAGCGTACGGGACCTGCCGGAAATCTCCAGAGCCCTGAGCATAACCAATCAAATCAGGAGCAGGACCTGAGCACCTGACTCCTGAACTCCAATGAGAGCTATTCCCGTGAGCATGCTCAGAAGCTGGGACAAAGGACTTAGCCTCTGGAGACAAATATGTGAATCTGGATTCCCGCATAGGCATTATAGAACCCAGATTCCTAACACCCACTATGCCGAACCAATGTGTGCAAAGGGCACCCCGAAGGGCCCTAATATGGAACATTTGTGTCGGCTAGAAGTGGAGGGCACCGGGCTGTGGCCCTATTGGACTCAGGGAGTCTTGTAACCCTGGTACGAGCCAGCTGGATACACACCAGCGAGTTTACGGGTCGGAAAATTGGGGTGTTGTGTATACATGGAGACTTAAAAGACTATCCCACCGCACTAGTCGTAATCAGCACGCCAGCAGGGAGGCGGTGCCACGAGGTGGGGGTGGTGGCTAATTTACATCATGAAGTGATAATTGGAAGAGACTTTCCGTTGTTTTCTGTGCTGTGGCCGTCTGTGGTACCATCCACTGAGCAACTGCCGGTACCAGAGGCAACCAGGTTACATTCTCCAGAAGGGGGGGCATGAACCTGGTGGCCCGGAGGAAAATGTGCTGGCGGTCGGAATAACCTTCCCTTCGGTGGAGGAAGGGGAGAATTCTCCCCTAGAAGGATTGGCTGGAGAGGTGGAAGACTTGCCGCCGGGACCTGAGTTGTCAGACTTGAATGTATCAGGTGACAATTTTGGTACAGCGCAACTCCGAGACCTTACTTTAGCCGGGCCAGAGAAAATGTACTGTTTGTAAATGGGGAACCCCAACAACCTGGGGTAGATACGGTGTTGCCACGCTTTGAGTTGAACCAGGATTTGTTGTACCGAGTGGAGATAATACGTGGGGAAATGGTAGAACAATTACTGGTACCTCAGACGTATCGCAGGCTGGTAATGGTTTTAGCGCATGCGCATGTACTTGGGGGACATTTGGGCCAAAAGAAGACCCTCGACCGAATCCTGCAACGATTTTACTGGCCAGGGGTTCATGAAGAAGTTAAACGGTACTGTAGCTCCTGTCCAGTATGCCAGGTAACCAGTCCCCAGCCTCACTTTCGGAGCCCTTTGGTGCCTTTGCCGATTATAGAGGTGCCCTTCGAGAGAGTGGCCATGGACCTGGTGGGGCCTCTCAATAAGTCGGCAAGGGGACACCAACACATTCTGGTAGTTCTAGATTATGCTACCCGATATCCTGAGGCCATTCCTCTGCGCCACACATCAGCTAAGCTTATAGCAAAGGAACTCATGGGTATGTTTTCACGGGTGGGAATTTCGCAAGAAATTTTAACAGACCAGGGAACCCCCTTTATGTAAAAAATTATGAAGGAACTCTGCCGGTTGATAAAATGCTAAACAGTTGCGTAACTCGGTCTATCATCCCCAAACAGATGGTCTGTTAGAAAGGTTCAATAAGACCCCGAAGAGCATGGTAAAAAGGCAGTTTCCAAAGATGGGAAGGACTGGGATCTGTTATTGCCATATTTGTTATTTGCAGTGAGGGAGGTACCTCAGGCATCTACGGGGTTCTCGCCCTTTGAACTATTGTACGGCAGACATCCACGGGGCTTACTAGATATAGCCAAAGAGGCCTGGGAGAACCAACCTACTCCCCACAAAAGTGTGATAGAACATGTTGCAAAAATGCAAGAGAGAATGGAGACAGTCCTACCCTTGGTCCGGGAACATATGGAGGCAGCACAACGGTCACAGAGTCGGGTCTATAATCGGGAGGCTCGGGTAAGAACCTTTAGCCCTGGGGATCGGGTTTTGGTGCTTGTGCCTACCGTAGATAGCAAATTTCTCGCAAGGTGGCAGGGACCCTACGAGATCATGGAGAAGGTGGGGCCAGTAGACTACAAGGTACACCCTTTGAACTATTGTACGGCAGACATCCACGGGGCTTACTAGATATAGCCAAAGAGGCCTGGGAGAACCAACCTACTCCCCACAAAAGTGTGATAGAACATGTTGCAAAAATGCAAGAGAGAATGGAGACAGTCCTACCATTGGTCCGGGAACATATGGAGGCAGCACAACGGTCACAGAGTCGGGTCTATAATCGGGAGGCTCGGGTAAGAACCTTTAGCCCTGGGGATCGGGTTTTGGTGCTTGTGCCTACCGTAGATAGCAAATTTCTCGCAAGGTGGCAGGGACCCTACGAGATCATGGAGAAGGTGGGGCCAGTAGACTACAAGGTACACCAACCAAGACGGAGAAAGCCAGAACAGGTTTACCATAATAATTTGTTTAAACCCTGGAAAGATAGAGAGCACCTTGGTGGGGATAGTCCGCTGCCAGCGTTTCAGATGGTAAAGGCTCCGTTACCTCGGGGCGAGGCGGGAGAAGCCCAACCCGCGGTCAAAATTGCAGATACTTTGTCTCCTAAACAGGTTCAGGAGGTCCGGGAGTTCATCAGCCGAAATACAGATGTTTTTTCGGAGCTCCCTGGACGCACCTCCCTAATCTAACATGACGTTGTCACAGAGCCACAGGCCAAGGTCCGACTAAAGCCATATCGGGTGCCTGAGGCCCGGCGACAAGCCATCTCAGAAGAGGTAAAAATGATGCTACAGTTAGGGGTCACAGAAGAGTCTCAGAGTGAGTGGGCCATCCCAATAGCTCTAATACCCAAGCCTGATGGGTCTCTAAGATTCTGTAATGATTTTAGAAAACTCAATGACATTTCAAAATTTGACGCCTACCCCATGCCCCGGGTTGACGAGTTGATAGAGCGCTTTGGGCAAGCACGGTATTTTACAACTCTGGACCTCACAAAAGGTTATTGGCAGGTATCCCTAACAGAGGCGGCGAAGGGAAAGACGGCGTTTATAACACCTGAGGGGCTGTTCCAGTATAAGGTGTTACCCTTTGGATTGCATGGCGCTCCAGCAACGTTCCAGCGGTTTATGGATATTATTCTCCGTCCCCATCGCCGCTATGCCTCAGCCTATCTAGATTATATTATTGTGTTCAGCACCGATTGGGAAAGCCACTTAGCAAAAGTACAGGCAGTGGTAGACTCCCTGCGACAAGCAGGGCTAACTGCCAACCCAAAGAAGTGTTTCATAGGGTTGGAGGAAGCCCGCTACTTGGGTTATGTCACTGGGAGGGGAGTTCTCAAGCCCCAAGTAAACAAGGTCGGTAAAGGCCTTTTTGGGTTTGGAGGATATTACAGGCGATTCATTCCCAACTTTGCAACCCTGTCTGCGCCTTTAACAGATTGTTTAAAAGGGAAAAAATCTGTGATGGTCCACTGGAATTATCAGTTAGAGGAGGCCTTTACAAAATTAAAAGGGGTACTGTGTGGTACACAAGTCCTGATCACTCCAAATTTCAAAAAAGAGTTCATGGTGCAGACTGATGCCTCTGAGATAGGCCTCGGTGCAGTGCTGGCTCAGGAAGTTAACGGGGAAGAGCATCCCGTTAGCTTCCTAAGCCGGAAACTTACCCCAGCTGAAACCCGGTACAGTATTGTAGAGAGTGCCTGGCCATCGAGTGGGCACTGGAATCGTTGCGCTACTATTTGCTGGGGAGGACATTTCGGTTGGTGACAGATCATTCCCCTCTTACGTGGATGAGTCAAGCTAAGGAGAGGAATGCCCGAGTCACCAGGTGGTTCCTGTCCCTGCAAAACTTTAAATTTTCAGTAGAACATCGTGCAGGCAGACTACAGGGGAATGCAGATGCCCTGTCCAGAGTTCACTGTATGTCATGTGTCCACCCCTCTAGGGTTGAACATAGGGGGTAGGTATGTGGTACAGTAAAGGGTGTTTTACTGGATGGAAGATATGTTTCTCCTAGCAGATTAATGTTTGGCCGGGTTTTTTCTTAAAGACAGGACCTGCGATGATGTCAGGGTCACGTGATCAGCCCATGTGATGTCTACCTCACTGGTAGGAGGCGTTAGGCCCTATGTAATGGAGGTTGGTGATTGCCACAGGGTGAGTGTGTGTTTCTGGAAGCTACAGGAACTTGTGTGGACTCAGCCTGAAACTTGTATATATGATTCTCGTGCTGCAGAACTATCGCAGCAAGACTCGGAAGAACCCCGGAAATGGCACCTGGCAGCCGCTTAGTTACGCCCGTCCCGTGCATGGGGTGAGTCTGGGACCAGTGGTTCTCCAAGCTGGAGTATGAGTTTGCTTTCCCTTATGTTTTGTTAAGCTGCTGGTTACTGAGTGACATTAAAACCACTGAAATTGGACTTTATGCCTGTGTGTTGCCTCGTTACTGCCGCCCAGCTATTGCCTACCAGAGCAAATCCCTACAACACACATTTGTGTAGAATATATACAGATCTGCATAGTTATTTTTTTAAGATGACAATTTGGTAAAATCTATAAATACTGTGAATACAAAGTCCTTGGTGTCACAATAAAAAATAAATAAATAAAAATCGCTCAGATCCTTAAAAATAGAAAAATAATTATTCGTTATCCACATCTTTGGAGTATATTGTGATGTCACCGGATAAATCCGGAGCTGATGTCACAGTCTACACGGAATGTTCTATGCCGGCTCAGACTGGACCACAGAAGAACAGGACAATCCCCTGGTGGACCCCTCTGCTGCACTGGGAACCCAGACCTCCACACCCTACCTGACCAGGGCTTAGATGCGCTTCATACAGACAGGTTGCAGGGTCTCGGGGACTCCCGCTGTGTGACCGTATCACCGCCTCATAGAACTAAGAGAGTCCTTGCTCCAAGGCGATGGCCCGGTATCAGGACTGACCGTCTGAGACAAGGGCAAAGCCGCAGATAATACCGAGTAGTAGTAATTTCCTCTACTATGAGGTAATAAAAACAAATCAACTTTCACATTTTTGGCATCAGTTTTTCTTCCATGGGGAACTGAAATTCCCAACGTGCCCTGAAAGATACCGACCTCCAGGACCTGCTTGGAGTTGTAGTTTTCTACACAAATTGTATTCTTAAAGGGGTATTCCCATCGCCAAGATCATATCCCAATATCTAGTAGTAATATAAGTAATATCTCTGTCCATTTCCTCATGTGCAGGACCTTAGGTATCCATGGTTAGAACCACTAGCAGCTAGCTGTTACTATATCAGTGGTCGTAACCATGGATATCTAAGGTCCTATGATGCCTCCACATGAGGAAATAGACTTAGTGAATCAGAAGAACTATACTACATTTCTAATTGGAGGAATTTGTTAATATTATTATTATTACTACTACATCTACGACATATTGGGACAGGATCTTAGAGATGGGAATACCCCTTTTAATGTTAGTTCACATGTAGAGGTGAAATTCATATCAAATTGTTTGGCGCACAGTGTTGCGGGTAAGACCACGCTCACATGTTGCAATGTTTTTAAGAGAAAAAAACATCACAACAAAAGAGTGCATTTAAAATAGCAGCGGGTGAAAGCAGCCTCAGGCTATGTTCACACGTTAAGAACAAAGAAATGGAGTGCTGACTTCAATATCACATAAAAAACAATGAGTTTTATTAAATAAGTAAACATATATAACACACAATACATAAAACAAGGGAAGATTCCACAAAAATGCTCCTAGGGAAATTTTTGACATGGGAAAGTTATGCAAAAATTGGAGCTGTATCAATAACTACTGTATCACCCAAATGGAGTACAAAAGTTAAGGCAGTAACTTGATAAAGCATCCCGCGAAACGCGCATCCAGGGTCTCTCCTCAGGGAAGTTTTCAGCACTTGCGATCACTAATATGGGTAAGCGTGCCTAAAAGGCTGTGATTAATATATTTGCACTATGTACTTTATGTTCACCCTATGTACCTCTTTATGGTTACTGCCTTAACTTTTGTACTCCATTTGGGTGATACAGTAATTATTGATACAGCTCCAATTTTTGCATAACTTTCCCATGTCAAAAATTTCCCTAGGAGCATTTTTGTGGAATCTTCCCTTGTTTTATGTATTGTGTGTTATATATGTTTACTTATTTAATAAAACTCATTGTTTTTTATGTGATATTGAAGTCAGCACTCCATTTCTTTGTTCTTAATATACACTACGGAGTTTCTTGATAGTCCTATATAATTATATTATATACAGCTATGAGATTTGTTGCTATATGTATAGCTGCGTTTGTCTTTGTGTATCAGTTAACATTATGTTCACACGTTGCGTTTTTTCAGCCTTTTTATGCCAGTTAAAAGCTGCTTTTAAGGGTATGTGCACACGCAGCGGATTTGTTCTCTGCGGATCCGCTGCAGATCCGCAAGCAATGTACAGTACAATGCTAAGCAATGGGTTTTCAAAACCGCAGTGCACAGGCTGCGGATTGAAATCCGCAGCATGTCAATTCTTTCTGCTGATTTTGCTGCGTTTCGACACCTATTCCATTATACTGGTGTCAAAATGCAGGGGCAAATCCGCAGGTAAAACCGCACTCCCTTCAGCCCCCATAGAAAGCAATGGATAAGTGCAAAAAAGCAGCAAAAAACATAGCAAGAAACGCCATCAGTTCTTGCAGTGTTATTAGTGACAAAAGCAGGTACAGCAGAATGTGATTTTCCCAAAATTAAACCAAAATATCTTGGTGTCCTCACCTGAGAATGGCGGTTACATTAGTACAGTTTAATGAAATTATTGATATCTCTGACCGATGTGTGAAGTTGAACAATAGCTGATCACCCCAATGCACTGCCAATGTCTTAGGTAAACTATGCCTGACCAATTCACCTCCCCCTGCTGGATTTACATTTGCAAATGTGTATTTTTTCATTAACTCATAGGAACTTTTTTGCTCAGAATAGTCACTTTTTTTAGACATAAAAATCTTTCTAAATATTTCTATCAAATTTCCCTTTTTTCCCCAAATGTTTTATGGTTTCACCTACGTCTTATATCGGTGGTCTAACACCTCGCATTGTTCATGCTTGTACGGTGGAAGCAAAGCTGAACTTTGGGATCCTTAAAAACGCCGCAAGAAAACCAGAGTAAAAGCCAGCAAAAGGTGTTTTTTGTGTCTGCAGTTTTTTTTGCTGCCAAAACATTAGGTTTTGGCTGCAGAACAAAAAAAGTAATGTGTGAATATGCTGTAAAAATAAGAAGCGTTAAACAAGTCCAACTGAAAACCTTTGTGGTAAAACTGCATGTAATACAGGCCATATTGTGCACTTACACTTTACAGCAAGTGCTATAAACCAGCAATCCCCCCCCACTGCATTCTCCATATACTTCGGTGGAGATATAACTACACATACAGGAACCTCCTCATAACATTTTATGGAGAATGTGGCTGGAAATTTGTGATTAAGGGTCAGATAATAACTGCACGTAACTGTAGGGTGGCGTCAGCATCAATGTTACTGGTGGGCCCTTAGCAGCTGAGCCTGAAGCAGTGATATCACAATGTGGAGTGTGGAACTCGATGACATCTTCTACTCTATGACATCACAATGACTGCAAAGGAGTAAAGCCTATGTAAAGCCTGACCGCAGAGCCGAGGCTGTCATTTGTGTGACTCCCTATTGGATACACAAAGCTACAGGAATACGAAGGAGAAAGAAAGCGACGACATCATGGGAATTCATGGAGGTCCCCATTGTGACCAGCGGCTGCTGGTCAAGGCTCTCTCTTCCTGCAAGTCAACTGGCTTTAGTCTTCTGACCCGATTCAAGAAATTCCAATGCAATTGCAGAGCTCAGCGGAAGGATTCTTTCCAGGCCATCAAATCTGCCACCATGACAGTGGTCAAGAGCATCAGGTCAGTTGCTACAAAAAGACGTAGAAACCACGTCATCAGCCAAGACAGCGGTGAAAAGAGCCCAACCTACATAGTAGGTGACACTGAGCCCACTTCTAGCATTGTAGAAAGTGGAGAGGATCTTGCCGATCCAGAATGTGCACAAGATGCACCCGAGGGGCTGCCACAAACAAGACCCCAGGACTTTACTGACCCAGAATGTGCACCCGAGGGGCTGCCACAAACAGGACCCCAGGATTTTGCATATCCAGAATGTGCACAAGGTGCACCCGAGGGGCTGCCACAAACAGGACCTCAGGATCCTGCTGATCCAGAATGTGCACACGATGCACCCGAGGGGCTGCCACAAACAAGACCCCAGGACTTAACCGATCCAGAATGTGCACCCGAGGGGCTGTCACAAACAGGACCCCAGGACTTTACCGATCCAGATTGTGCACAATGTGCACCCGAGGGGCTGCCACAAACAAGACCCCAGGATTTTGCTGATCCAGAATGCGCACAAGGTGCACCAGAGGGGCTACCACAAACAAGACCCCAAGACAATCTGAAAAGGAAAGCATCAACCTCTGAGGACAGTCAGCCCGAGATGATGCCACCAGCCAAGAGAGCTGCTATAGAAAATATTATTGATCTACTTATAGAAGTAATTGGCTTTAGTCTTCCGACCCGATTCAGGAAATTCCAATGCAATTTCAGAGCTCTCCTGAAGGATTCCTTCCAGGCCATCAAATCTGCCACCATGACAGTGGTCAAGTGCTTCAGATTAATTGCTATAACAAGACATAGAGACCGCGTCATCAGCCAAGACAGCGGTGAGAAGAGCCCAACCTACATAGTAGGTGATATTGAGCCCACCTCTAGCATTGCAGAAAGTGGAGAGGATTGTGCCGATCCAGAATGTGCAGAAGATGCATCCGAGGGACTGCCACAAACAAGATCCCAGGATCTTACCGATCCAGAATGTAAACAATGTGCACCCGAGGGGCTTCCACAAACAAGACCACAAGACAATCTGAAAATGAAAGCATCACCCTCCGATGACAGTCAGCCCGAGATGCTGCCACCAGACAAGAGAGCGGCTATAGAAAACGTTACTGATCTACTTATCATTATTATTATTGTTATTATTATTATTTATTTATATAGCGCCTTTATTTCCATGGTGCTGTACATGAGAAGGGGAGGAGTAACCCCGGAGATCGAGACCCCACAAGTGGAGATGCCCGATATTGGGAACCAAGAGAAAAACCTGCCTCCAGAGCTCTTAACCATCCTGCAGAGCAAAGGGGAGGAAGGCTACCTGGATGACGAGGTCATCATCATGGCCCAGGACCTGCTGCAGAGACAGTTTAAGGGTTTTGATGGCCTGCAGCCCCCCTGCGCTCTTATGATACCAGGGTACAGCGTACTGCAGAATGCTGTACAAATCCACTATGATGCGGACAGGGTGCACTGGCTGACAACCTGCTATAAAAATGGCCAAATCTTTGTGGCCGACAGCTTCAACATCAGGAATCTGTCTCCATCCATCCATCAGCAGATTAACAACATGTACAGTATAGTGGTCGACAATCCCCTGGAACATCTGAGGTTTATCGATGTGGATCAGCAGAAGAACTGGTACGACTGTGGCTTATATGCTATAGCGTTTGCCTACGAGTTTATGGCAGATGGCGGTGAACCCAGAGCTGAGTTCCAGCATCAGAAGATGAGGACTCATCTAATATCCTGCCTACAGAACAACAGAATCAGCGGATTTCCCAAAAAGGTCAGGGAGTAACTCCATGTCTATAAACGGCATGTAGAGTGTATGACGGTCCAAGAGATCGCCCTGACCTTTAACCTCACAATGAAGATGGGGTACGGCTGGAGGTGACGGCTATCACACGTCAATGATGTGGCGGCCGCCATGTCAGGAGCAGATGAGCCGCACCTCAGGACGAGGCAGATTCCGGGCTCGGTCTCTGTCCTCATTACTTTCTGCAGTCAGATGTGATCAGAGGATCAGTGAATCTTCTGCTGCATCTGACCCGATCTACGGAACATGCTGCCATGATCCAGCACCGCCCAGGGGAAGGGCAGGCCGTCAGCCATGGTTCCCTAGAGGTTTCCTCCACTGGGGGTTTTTCCTCTCCTGAGTGCTGACGGACGACGACTCTCCGTGAGTCCAGGACCCATCACCATCCTCATCATGGGAACTTCTACTTGTGATATCTTGTATGAAGTGAATAAAGAATTCAATTAATATCTAGCAGCTGTGTGTCTGAGCCATGTGTCTGAGCCTTGTATCTCTACATTGAAATTGCAGGAAAAGTTATGGAATTCTGGAAATGACAGGTGTGATATTTTTTTCTGAGTTTTCCCTACAAACTGTTTGGAACATTTGAAAGAATGATTGTCAGGAGCAGAAAATATGACGCTGCCATAAGACCTGTGTTTGCCAGCAGTAGAGAGTCCACTCGTGTGTGGGGGCTTCTCATCAATGGAGGAGCTCACTCACAATAATACCTCAACAGGGCCATGAATGAAGAATAAAATCTACACCTCCTCCACGAGCAACTACTCCCATCATCCAGGGCAAGGTTGTGATGATGCTTTTCTCCTCCATAATGGAGACCAGGTCACATGGGAAAAGTGATAAACTAAGTTGCTTTGGTGAAAAAGACATTGGCATTTTGGTTCCAAGGACGAAAACCAAAGTTTGAGTCAGTCTCAAAACTTTTGGCCATGATTGTATTTATCCATCTTAAGATAATGATAGCACTCCATTCCTGATAGCTAAAACTTCTCTCACCTTCTGCATTAATAAAACACTTTTCTCACTATTTTTTGTGCAGAAAGCAGGTAAATACGTTCCGCAAACTGATTTTCGGCATGTCTGCCCTGTTGGCCGAATTCTATAGAAACTTCCGTGCCGCTGATAAATATTTAGGAACCTGCTCTCACTTCCTTGAGCGTGAATTGGCTTATTATAGGGGGCACAGATTTTTGGCCACGTGTAGAGTCAATATAGTACTATAGCTCAGTGGCTAGACACATAGAATTAGGAAAAGCCATTGGGCACAGGGAATGATGCTGACTTCTAGTGTTGATGTGTTGTCATTGTGGCACATAATAATTGTCTCCTCCTGTGATATGATAGAAATACCAACAAGAAGCGTGTGCCTTAAAGGTGACTATAAACATATCTAATAAAAATGATTAACATAAGAGAAGAGTAACCTAAACTTGATGTAGAACTGTATGGAATAAAGGAATATTTTCAGCAACAGCGCCCCTTGTCTACAGGCGTCGTATCTTGTATTGCAATAGGTGCTAGGAGCAGTCACAGACCACTCCCGTCAGTTTATCCCCCGAAATACTGCAGTCACAGCATTCCGGAAGTCGGCACAGGGCTAACAGCCCCTCTGCCTTTGGGTCAGAGCCCCCGCGGCGTCACGCAGGGTCCCTATCGTTGCCATGGTGAGCGAATGTCGTCATCACGACATCTGGCTCAACAGAGCTAGGAAACTTGTTGATCATGCACAGTGCATGATCAGGTAGTCTCCCTGTCAGTGCAGCGATCAGCCTGCAAAAAATGATTGTCCCATAGTGGGACTAAGTAAAAGACTTAGGAAAAAGGTAAAGAAAAAAAAAAAATTTTAAATAGTAATTGTAAAAATATTAAAAAAATCAAAAATAAAAAAATCAATACATATTCTATCACTAAATAAATATTTGAATGAAAAAAACAATATAAACAATAAAAGTGCACACATGTGGTATCGCCGCATGCACAACGACTCGACCTATAAAACTGTCCCACTACTTAACCCCTTTAGTGAACACAAAGAAAAAAACAAGGCAAAAAACAATTCTTTATCATCATACTGCCGAAAACAAAAAGTGGAATAACGCGATCAGAACCTCATATTACCCACCTCAGCTGCTGCAGAACCTCATAGTATACCTCAGCTGCTGCAGAACCTCACAATATACCTCAGCTGCTGCAGAACCTCAATACGTCTCAGCTGCTGCATAACCTTATATTACACACCTCAGCTGCTGCAGAATCTCATAATACACATCTCAGCTGCTGCAGAACCTCATAATACACCTCAGCTGCTACAGAACTCATAATACACCTCAGCTGCTACAGAACCTCATAATACACAGCTCAGCTACTGCAGAACTTCAATATGTCTCAGCTGCTGCATAACCTTATTACACGCCTCAGCTGCTTCAGAACCTCATATTACCCACCTCAACTGCTGCAGAACCTCATAATACACATCTCAGCTGCAGCAGAACCTCACAATATGCACATCAACTGCTGCAGAACCTCATATTACCCACCTCAAATGCTGCAGAACCTCATAATACACATCTCAGCTGCTGCAGAACCTCATAAAACACCTCAGTTGCTGCAGAACCTCACAATTCACAGCTCAGCTGCTGCAGAACCTCATATTACACACCTCAGCTACTTGAAACCTTCTTTTGGACACTGTGGTACAGTAAAGGGTGTTTTACTGGATGGAAGATATGTTTCTCCTAGCAGATTAATGTTTGGCCGGGTTTTTTCTTAAAGACGGGACCTGCGATGATGTCGGGGTCACGTGATCAGCCCATGTGATGTCTACCTCACTGGTGGGAGGGGTTAGGCCCTATGTAATGGAGGTTGGTGATTGCCACAGGTTGAGTGTGTGTTTCTGGAAGCTACAGGAACTTGTGTGGACTCAGCCTGAAACTTGTATATAGGATTCCCGTGCTGCAGGACTATCGCAGCAAGACTCGGAAGAACCCCGGGAATGGCACCTGGCGGATGCCGCAGGACCTGGCAGCCGCTTAGTTACGCCCGTCCCGTGCAAGGGGTGAGTCTGGGACCAGTGGTTCTCCAAGCTGGAGTATGAGTTTGCTTTCCCTTATGTTTTGTTAAGCTGCTGGTTACTGAGTGACATTAAAACCACTGAAATTGGACTTTATGCCTGTGTGTTGCCTCGTTACTGCCGCCCAGCTATTGCCTACCAGAGAAAATCCCTACAATTGGTGGAGAATGCGAGCAGAAGCAGTGAGGCCAGGCTGTTTTGATTTTTGATCGGTACCCCAGCCTATGTCCTGGGTGAAACGAGTGGCAGATATCCAGGCGGGGAACTTTCCAGAAATAGAGGCCACGCGACAGCAACAGCAGGCTATGCAGCAGCAACAGGAGGCCATGCGGCAGCAGCAACAAGAGTTCATGCGACAGCAGGCTATGCAGCAGCAGGCTATGCAGCAGCATCAGGAAACCAATCAGCTGTTGATACAGCATATCACAACAGCGCAAGCAATAGGAGCTAACCGGGGAATCCAGGATATTCGGAAAGCGGTTTGTACAGCGATTCCTAAAATGGGAGAATCGGACGATGTGGAGGTGTATCTGGAGATGTTCGAAGGAGTCGCTGAGAGAGAGAAGCTCCCCCGGGACCATTTGGCAGGTGTCCTCGATCCGTTTCTGACCCCAGGACTGTTGAAAGCGGGTCAGGACCTACCCCCAGAGCAAAGGGCGGACTACACGGTCGTCAAGGGTGAGATACTGGCACGCCTTGGGGTAAATGTGTTAGTGAGGGCTCAGCGGGTACACCACTGGAAGTTTACCCCCTCCAAGCCCGCCCGGTCCCAGTATTACGACCTGTTGCACCTGTTACAAAAGTGGTTGCAGCCTGAAGTGTTATCCCCTACGGCCATACTGGACCACATAGTGACTGATAGATTTTGGAGGGCTTTGCCCCACTCCCTCCAGACCTGGGTCAGACAGGCGCCCCCTACTGATGCCATGCAGATGATAGACCTCATAGAAAGGTATGGGGCTACCAAGGAGTTACAGGGAGGGACCCCCCGAAAGGTAACAGGAAGGTTCCCTAAGTCCCCTCCCCTGGTTCGGCGAGCAGAGCCCAGGAAGGCCGCTCCGGACTTATCCGGGGAAGTAAGGAGCCCCATAATCTGCTGGCGGTGCCAGGAACCAGGTCATATGAGAGCTGATTGCCCCCACCTGACTGAGCCCATGGACACCAATTTTTGTTACCGCCAGTCCCACTGTTACGGCGGCGGAACACGCATAAAAAAATATAAATAAACGTGCTCGCCGCCCGGGGTCCACCGTGCGGCAGATGGAAAAACCGCAGCTAGAAGACACAGAGCACTGTGGCGGTAATGTGCACGGGGTTCTATATCACTCAGGTGCAATCAAGCAGTCTCTGTTAAGTGCACAGAGCTGCTCCAGGAAAAATTAGAAAAGTAACGCTGAGCCTGTTAGCAACACAGGGACTCAGCGGCACACATGCGGTAGGCAAAAACCGGAGTAGTTAGGATGTCACTACGTCCGACACCTACCGTGGTAACAGGTGTGCTGGCGTCGCAACCGCGGACGCAGAAATGAGCTGCAACTGCAGCGCGGCGTGAACAGAGCCGCAAACAAGGCGCTGCAAAAACGCTGGAGCAATGCAGGACGCTTAGCTGCTGCAAAAAGTATGGCTGGAGCGCGCTGGCGCTAGCGCTGCTACTGGCGGCTGCCCAAGCACTCACACAAACGTAATATCAGAGGGAAGGGGTTTCATAATAAGTCATCCACCAGTCCAAGCATCCATCACCATACATACAGCAGCAGTATGAAAATACTAGCGCATGGCATAGCGGCCATGCGCACTTTTTATAGCGTACGGGACCTGCCGGAAATCTCCAGAGCCCTGAGCATAACCAATCAAATCAGGAGCAGGACCTGAGCACCTGACTCCTGAACTCCAATGAGAGCTATTCCCGTGAGCATGCTCAGAAGCTGGGACAAAGGACTTAGCCTCTGGAGACAAATATGTGAATCTGGATTCCCGCATAGGCATTATAGAACCCAGATTCCTAACACCCACTATGCCGAACCAATGTGTGCAATGGGCACCCCGAAGGGCCCTAATATGGAACATTTGTGTCGGCTAGAAGTGGAGGGCACCGGGCTGTGGCCCTATTGGACTCAGGGAGTCTTGTAACCCTGGTACGAGCCAGCTGGATACACACCAGCGAGTTTACGGGTCGGAAAATTGGGGTGTTGTGTATACATGGAGACTTAAAAGACTATCCCACCGCACTAGTCGTAATCAGCACGCCAGCAGGGAGGCGGTGCCACGAGGTGGGGGTGGTGGCTAATTTACATCATGAAGTGATAATTGGAAGAGACTTTCCGTTGTTTTCTGTGCTGTGGCAGTCTGTGGTACCATCCACTGAGCAACTGCCGGTACCAGAGGCAACCAGGTTACATTCTCCAGAAGGGGGGGCATGAACCTGGTGGCCCGGAGGAAAATGTGCTGGCGGTCGGAATAACCTTCCCTTCGGTGGAGGAAGGGGAGAATTCTCCCCTAGAAGGATTGGCTGGAGAGGTGGAAGACTTGCCGCCGGGACCTGAGTTGTCAGACTTGAATGTATCAGGTGACAATTTTGGTACAGCGCAACTCCGAGACCTTACTTTAGCCGGGCCAGAGAAAATGTACTGTTTGTAAATGGGGAACCCCAACAACCTGGGGTAGATACGGTGTTGCCACGCTTTGAGTTGAACCAGGATTTGTTGTACCGAGTGGAGATAATACGTGGGGAAATGGTAGAACAATTACTGGTACCTCAGACGTATCGCAGGCTGGTAATGGTTTTAGCGCATGCGCATGTACTTGGGGGACATTTGGGCCAAAAGAAGACCCTCGACCGAATCCTGCAACGATTTTACTGGCCAGGGGTTCATGAAGAAGTTAAACGGTACTGTAGCTCCTGTCCAGTATGCCAGGTAACCAGTCCCCAGCCTCACTTTCGGAGCCCTTTGGTGCCTTTGCCGATTATAGAGGTGCCCTTCGAGAGAGTGGCCATGGACCTGGTGGGGCCTCTCAATAAGTCGGCAAGGGGACACCAACACATTCTGGTAGTTCTAGATTATGCTACCCGATATCCTGAGGCCATTCCTCTGCGCCACACATCAGCTAAGCTTATAGCAAAGGAACTCATGGGTATGTTTTCACGGGTGGGAATTTCGCAAGAAATTTTAACAGACCAGGGAACCCCCTTTATGTAAAAAATTATGAAGGAACTCTGCCGGTTGATAAAATGCTAAACAGTTGCGTAACTCGGTCTATCATCCCCAAACAGATGGTCTGTTAGAAAGGTTCAATAAGACCCCGAAGAGCATGGTAAAAAGGCAGTTTCCAAAGATGGGAAGGACTGGGATCTGTTATTGCCATATTTGTTATTTGCAGTGAGGGAGGTACCTCAGGCATCTACGGGGTTCTCGCCCTTTGAACTATTGTACGGCAGACATCCACGGGGCTTACTAGATATAGCCAAAGAGGCCTGGGAGAACCAACCTACTCCCCACAAAAGTGTGATAGAACATGTTGCAAAAATGCAAGAGAGAATGGAGACAGTCCTACCCTTGGTCCGGGAACATATGGAGGCAGCACAACGGTCACAGAGTCGGGTCTATAATCGGGAGGCTCGGGTAAGAACCTTTAGCCCTGGGGATCGGGTTTTGGTGCTTGTGCCTACCGTAGATAGCAAATTTCTCGCAAGGTGGCAGGGACCCTACGAGATCATGGAGAAGGTGGGGCCAGTAGACTACAAGGTACACCCTTTGAACTATTGTACGGCAGACATCCACGGGGCTTACTAGATATAGCCAAAGAGGCCTGGGAGAACCAACCTACTCCCCACAAAAGTGTGATAGAACATGTTGCAAAAATGCAAGAGAGAATGGAGACAGTCCTACCATTGGTCCGGGAACATATGGAGGCAGCACAATGGTCACAGAGTCGGGTCTATAATCGGGAGGCTCGGGTAAGAACCTTTAGCCCTGGGGATCGGGTTTTGGTGCTTGTGCCTACCGTAGATAGCAAATTTCTCGCAAGGTGGCAGGGACCCTACGAGATCATGGAGAAGGTGGGGCCAGTAGACTACAAGGTACACCAACCAAGACGGAGAAAGCCAGAACAGGTTTACCATAATAATTTGTTTAAACCCTGGAAAGATAGAGAGCACCTTGGTGGGGATAGTCCGCTGCCAGCGTTTCAGATGGTAAAGGCTCCGTTACCTCGGGGCGAGGCGGGAGAAGCCCAACCCGCGGTCAAAATTGCAGATACTTTGTCTCCTAAACAGGTTCAGGAGGTCCGGGAGTTCATCAGCCGAAATACAGATGTTTTTTCGGAGCTCCCTGGACGCACCTCCCTAATCTAACATGACGTTGTCACAGAGCCACAGGCCAAGGTCCGACTAAAGCCATATCGGGTGCCTGAGGCCCGGCGACAAGCCATCTCAGAAGAGGTAAAAATGATGCTACAGTTAGGGGTCACAGAAGAGTCTCAGAGTGAGTGGGCCATCCCAATAGCTCTAATACCCAAGCCTGATGGGTCTCTAAGATTCTGTAATGATTTTAGAAAACTCAATGACATTTCAAAATTTGACGCCTACCCCATGCCCCGGGTTGACGAGTTGATAGAGCGCTTTGGGCAAGCACGGTATTTTACAACTCTGGACCTCACAAAAGGTTATTGGCAGGTATCCCTAACAGAGGCGGCGAAGGGAAAGACGGCGTTTATAACACCTGAGGGGCTGTTCCAGTATAAGGTGTTACCCTTTGGATTGCATGGCGCTCCAGCAACGTTCCAGCGGTTTATGGATATTATTCTCCGTCCCCATCGCCGCTATGCCTCAGCCTATCTAGATTATATTATTGTGTTCAGCACCGATTGGGAAAGCCACTTAGCAAAAGTACAGGCAGTGGTAGACTCCCTGCGACAAGCAGGGCTAACTGCCAACCCAAAGAAGTGTTTCATAGGGTTGGAGGAAGCCCGCTACTTGGGTTATGTCACTGGGAGGGGAGTTCTCAAGCCCCAAGTAAACAAGGTCGGTAAAGGCCTTTTTGGGTTTGGAGGATATTACAGGCGATTCATTCCCAACTTTGCAACCCTGTCTGCGCCTTTAACAGATTGTTTAAAAGGGAAAAAATCTGTGATGGTCCACTGGAATTATCAGTTAGAGGAGGCCTTTACAAAATTAAAAGGGGTACTGTGTGGTACACAAGTCCTGATCACTCCAAATTTCAAAAAAGAGTTCATGGTGCAGACTGATGCCTCTGAGATAGGCCTCGGTGCAGTGCTGGCTCAGGAAGTTAACGGGGAAGAGCATCCCGTTAGCTTCCTAAGCCGGAAACTTACCCCAGCTGAAACCCGGTACAGTATTGTAGAGAGTGCCTGGCCATCGAGTGGGCACTGGAATCGTTGCGCTACTATTTGCTGGGGAGGACATTTCGGTTGGTGACAGATCATTCCCCTCTTACGTGGATGAGTCAAGCTAAGGAGAGGAATGCCCGAGTCACCAGGTGGTTCCTGTCCCTGCAAAACTTTAAATTTTCAGTAGAACATCGTGCAGGCAGACTACAGGGGAATGCAGATGCCCTGTCCAGAGTTCACTGTATGTCATGTGTCCACCCCTCTAGGGTTGAACATAGGGGGTAGGTATGTGGTACAGTAAAGGGTGTTTTACTGGATGGAAGATATGTTTCTCCTAGCAGATTAATGTTTGGCCGGGTTTTTTCTTAAAGACAGGACCTGCGATGATGTCAGGGTCACGTGATCAGCCCATGTGATGTCTACCTCACTGGTAGGAGGCGTTAGGCCCTATGTAATGGAGGTTGGTGATTGCCACAGGGTGAGTGTGTGTTTCTGGAAGCTACAGGAACTTGTGTGGACTCAGCCTGAAACTTGTATATATGATTCTCGTGCTGCAGAACTATTGCAGCAAGACTCGGAAGAACCCCGGAAATGGCACCTGGCAGCCGCTTAGTTACGCCCGTCCCGTGCATGGGGTGAGTCTGGGACCAGTGGTTCTCCAAGCTGGAGTATGAGTTTGCTTTCCCTTATGTTTTGTTAAGCTGCTGGTTACTGAGTGACATTAAAACCACTGAAATTGGACTTTATGCCTGTGTGTTGCCTCGTTACTGCCGCCCAGCTATTGCCTACCAGAGCAAATCCCTACAACACACATTTGTGTAGAATATATACAGATCTGCATAGTTATTTTTTTTAGATGACAATTTGGTAAAATCTATAAATACTGTGAATACAAAGTCCTTGGTGTCACAATAAAAAATAAATAAATAAAAATCGCTCAGATCCTTAAAAATAGAAAAATAATTATTCGTTATCCACATCTTTGGAGTATATTGTGATGTCACCGGATAAATCCGGAGCTGATGTCACAGTCTACACGGAATGTTCTATGCCGGCTCAGACTGGACCACAGAAGAACAGGACAATCCCCTGGTGGACCCCTCTGCTGCACTGGGAACCCAGACCTCCACACCCTACCTGACCAGGGCTTAGATGCGCTTCATACAGACAGGTTGCAGGGTCTCGGGGACTCCCGCTGTGTGACCGTATCACCGCCTCATAGAACTAAGAGAGTCCTTGCTCCAAGGCGATGGCCCGGTATCAGGACTGACCGTCTGAGACAAGGGCAAAGCCGCAGATAATACCGAGTAGTAGTAATTTCCTCTACTATGAGGTAATAAAAACAAATCAATTTTCACATTTTTGGCATCAGTTTTTCTTCCATGGGGAACTGAAATTCCCAACGTGCCCTGAAAGATACCGACCTCCAGGACCTGCTTGGAGTTGTAGTTTTCTACACAAATTGTATTCTTAAAGGGGTATTCCCATCGCCAAGATCATATCCCAATATCTAGTAGTAATATAAGTAATATCTCTGTCCATTTCCTCATGTGCAGGACCTTAGGTATCCATGGTTAGAACCACTAGCAGCTAGCTGTTACTATATCAGTGGTCGTAACCATGGATATCTAAGGTCCTATGATGCCTCCACATGAGGAAATAGACTTAGTGAATCAGAAGAACTATACTACATTTCTAATTGGAGGAATTTGTTAATATTATTATTATTACTACTACATCTACGACATATTGGGACAGGATCTTAGAGATGGGAATACCCCTTTTAATGTTAGTTCACATGTAGAGGTGAAATTCATATCAAATTGTTTGGCGCACAGTGTTGCGGGTAAGACCACGCTCACATGTTGCAATGTTTTTAAGAGAAAAAAACATCACAACAAAAGAGTGCATTTAAAATAGCAGCGGGTGAAAGCAGCCTCAGGCTATGTTCACACGTTAAGAACAAAGAAATGGAGTGCTGACTTCAATATCACATAAAAAACAATGAGTTTTATTAAATAAGTAAACATATATAACACACAATACATAAAACAAGGGAAGAGTCCACAAAAATGCTCCTAGGGAAATTTTTGACATGGGAAAGTTATGCAAAAATTGGAGCTGTATCAATAACTACTGTATCACCCAAATGGAGTACAAAAGTTAAGGCAGTAACTTGATAAAGCATCCCGCGAAACGCGCATCCAGGGTCTCTCCTCAGGGAAGTTTTCAGCACTTGCGATCACTAATATGGGTAAGCGTGCCTAAAAGGCTGTGATTAATATATTTGCACTATGTACTTTATGTTCACCCTATGTACCTCTTTATGGTTACTGCCTTAACTTTTGTACTCCATTTGGGTGATACAGTAATTATTGATACAGCTCCAATTTTTGCATAACTTTCCCATGTCAAAAATTTCCCTAGGAGCATTTTTGTGGAATCTTCCCTTGTTTTATGTATTGTGTGTTATATATGTTTACTTATTTAATAAAACTCATTGTGTTTTATGTGATATTGAAGTCAGCACTCCATTTCTTTGTTCTTAATATACACTACGGAGTTTCTTGATAGTCCTATATAATTATATTATATACAGCTATGAGATTTGTTGCTATATGTATAGCTGCGTTTGTCTTTGTGTATCAGTTAACATTATGTTCACACGTTGCGTTTTTTCAGCCTTTTTATGCCAGTTAAAAGCTGCTTTTAAGGGTATGTGCACACGCAGCGGATTTGTTCTCTGCGGATCCGCTGCAGATCCGCAAGCAATGTACAGTACAATGCTAAGCAATGGGTTTTCAAAACCGCAGTGCACAGGCTGCGGACTTGCTGCGGATTGAAATCCGCAGCATGTCAATTCTTTCTGCTGATTTTGCTGCGTTTCGACACCTATTCCATTATACTGGTGTCAAAATGCAGGGGCAAATCCGCAGGTAAAACCGCACTCCCTTCAGCCCCCCATAGAAAGCAATGGATAAGTGCAAAAAAGCAGCAAAAAACATAGCAAGAAACGCCATCAGTTCTTGCAGTGTTATTAGTGACAAAAGCAGGTACAGCAGAATGTGATTTTCCCAAAATTAAACCAAAATATCTTGGTGTCCTCACCTGAGAATGGCGGTTACATTAGTACAGTTTAATGAAATTATTGATATCTCTGACCGATGTGTGAAGTTGAACAATAGCTGATCACCCCAATGCACTGCCAATGTCTTAGGTAAACTATGCCTGACCAATTCACCTCCCCCTGCTGGATTTACATTTGCAAATGTGTATTTTTTCATTAACTCATAGGAACTTTTTTGCTCAGAATAGTCACTTTTTTCAGACATAAAAATCTTTCTAAATATTTCTATCAAATTTCCCTTTTTTCCCCAAATGTTTTATGGTTTCACCTACGTCTTATATCGGTGGTCTAACACCTCGCATTGTTCATGCTTGTACGGTGGAAGCAAAGCTGAACTTTGGGATCCTTAAAAACGCCGCAAGAAAACCAGAGTAAAAGCCAGCAAAAGGTGTTTTTTGTGTCTGCAGTTTTTTTTGCTGCCAAAACATTAGGTTTTGGCTGCAGAACAAAAAAAGTAACGTGTGAATATGCTGTAAAAATAAGAAGCGTTAAACAAGTCCAACTGAAAACCTTTGTGGTAAAACTGCATGTAATACAGGCCATATTGTGCACTTACACTTTACAGCAAGTGCTATAAACCAGCAATCCCCCCCCACTGCATTCTCCATATACTTCGCTGGAGATATAACTACACATACAGGAACCTCCTCATAACATTTTATGGAGAATGTGGCTGGAAATTTGTGATTAAGGGTCAGATAATAACTGCACGTAACTGTAGGGTGGCGTCAGCATCAATGTTACTGGTGGGCCCTTAGCAGCTGAGCCTGAAGCAGTGATATCACAATGTGGAGTGTGGAACTCGATGACATCTTCTACTCTATGACATCACAATGACTGCAAAGGAGTAAAGCCTATGTAAAGCCTGACCGCAGAGCCGAGGCTGTCATTTGTGTGACTCCCTATTGGATACACAAAGCTACAGGAATACGAAGGAGAAAGAAAGCGACGACATCATGGGAATTCATGGAGGTCCCCATTGTGACCAGCGGCTGCTGGTCAAGGCTCTCTCTTCCTGCAAGTCAACTGGCTTTAGTCTTCTGACCCGATTCAAGAAATTCCAATGCAATTGCAGAGCTCAGCGGAAGGATTCTTTCCAGGCCATCAAATCTGCCACCATGACAGTGGTCAAGAGCATCAGGTCAGTTGCTACAAAAAGACGTAGAAACCACGTCATCAGCCAAGACAGCGGTGAAAAGAGCCCAACCTACATAGTAGGTGACACTGAGCCCACTTCTAGCATTGTAGAAAGTGGAGAGGATCTTGCCGATCCAGAATGTGCACAAGATGCACCCGAGGGGCTGCCACAAACAAGACCCCAGGACTTTACTGACCCAGAATGTGCACCCGAGGGGCTGCCACAAACAGGACCCCAGGATTTTGCATATCCAGAATGTGCACAAGGTGCACCCGAGGGGCTGCCACAAACAGGACCTCAGGATCCTGCTGATCCAGAATGTGCACACGATGCACCCGAGGGGCTGCCACAAACAAGACCCCAGGACTTAACCGATCCAGAATGTGCACCCGAGGGGCTGTCACAAACAGGACCCCAGGACTTTACCGATCCAGATTGTGCACAATGTGCACCCGAGGGGCTGCCACAAACAAGACCCCAGGATTTTGCTGATCCAGAATGCGCACAAGGTGCACCAGAGGGGCTACCACAAACAAGACCCCAAGACAATCTGAAAAGGAAAGCATCAACCTCTGAGGACAGTCAGCCCGAGATGATGCCACCAGCCAAGAGAGCTGCTATAGAAAATATTATTGATCTACTTATAGAAGTAATTGGCTTTAGTCTTCCGACCCGATTCAGGAAATTCCAATGCAATTTCAGAGCTCTCCTGAAGGATTCCTTCCAGGCCATCAAATCTGCCACCATGACAGTGGTCAAGTGCTTCAGATTAATTGCTATAACAAGACATAGAGACCGCGTCATCAGCCAAGACAGCGGTGAGAAGAGCCCAACCTACATAGTAGGTGATATTGAGCCCACCTCTAGCATTGCAGAAAGTGGAGAGGATTGTGCCGATCCAGAATGTGCAGAAGATGCATCCGAGGGACTGCCACAAACAAGATCCCAGGATCTTACCGATCCAGAATGTAAACAATGTGCACCCGAGGGGCTTCCACAAACAAGACCACAAGACAATCTGAAAATGAAAGCATCACCCTCCGATGACAGTCAGCCCGAGATGCTGCCACCAGACAAGAGAGCGGCTATAGAAAACGTTACTGATCTACTTATCATTATTATTATTGTTATTATTATTATTTATTTATATAGCGCCTTTATTTCCATGGTGCTGTACATGAGAAGGGGAGGAGTAACCCCGGAGATCGAGACCCCACAAGTGGAGATGCCCGATATTGGGAACCAAGAGAACAACCTGCCTCCAGAGCTCTTAACCATCCTGCAGAGCAAAGGGGAGGAAGGCTACCTGGATGACGAGGTCATCATCATGGCCCAGGACCTGCTGCAGAGACAGTTTAAGGGTTTTGATGGCCTGCAGCCCCCCTGCGCTCTTATGATACCAGGGTACAGCGTACTGCAGAATGCTGTACAAATCCACTATGATGCGGACAGGGTGCACTGGCTGACAACCTGCTATAAAAATGGCCAAATCTTTGTGGCCGACAGCTTCAACATCAGGAATCTGTCTCCATCCATCCATCAGCAGATTAACAACATGTACAGTATAGTGGTCGACAATCCCCTGGAACATCTGAGGTTTATCGATGTGGATCAGCAGAAGAACTGGTACGACTGTGGCTTATATGCTATAGCGTTTGCCTACGAGTTTATGGCAGATGGCGGTGAACCCAGAGCTGAGTTCCAGCATCAGAAGATGAGGACTCATCTAATATCCTGCCTACAGAACAACAGAATCAGCGGATTTCCCAAAAAGGTCAGGGAGTAACTCCATGTCTATAAACGGCATGTAGAGTGTATGACGGTCCAAGAGATCGCCCTGACCTTTAACCTCACAATGAAGATGGGGTACGGCTGGAGGTGACGGCTATCACACGTCAATGATGTGGCGGCCGCCATGTCAGGAGCAGATGAGCCGCACCTCAGGACGAGGCAGATTCCGGGCTCGGTCTCTGTCCTCATTACTTTCTGCAGTCAGATGTGATCAGAGGATCAGTGAATCTTCTGCTGCATCTGACCCGATCTACGGAACATGCTGCCATGATCCAGCACCGCCCAGGGGAAGGGCAGGCCGTCAGCCATGGTTCCCTAGAGGTTTCCTCCACTGGGGGTTTTTCCTCTCCTGAGTGCTGACGGACGACGACTCTCCGTGAGTCCAGGACCCATCACCATCCTCATCATGGGAACTTCTACTTGTGATATCTTGTATGAAGTGAATAAAGAATTCAATTAATATCTAGCAGCTGTGTGTCTGAGCCATGTGTCTGAGCCTTGTATCTCTACATTGAAATTGCAGGAAAAGTTATGGAATTCTGGAAATGACAGGTGTGATATTTTTTTCTGAGTTTTCCCTACAAACTGTTTGGAACATTTGAAAGAATGATTGTCAGGAGCAGAAAGTATGACGCTGCCATAAGACCTGTGTTTGCCAGCAGTAGAGAGTCCACTCGTGTGTGGGGGCTTCTCATCAATGGAGGAGCTCACTCACAGTAATACCTCAACAGGGCCATGAATGAAGAATAAAATCTACACCTCCTCCACGAGCAACTACTCCCATCATCCAGGGCAAGGTTGTGATGATGCTTTTCTCCTCCATAATGGAGACCAGGTCACATGGGAAAAGTGATAAACTAAGTTGCTTTGGTGAAAAAGACATTGGCATTTTGGTTCCAAGGACGAAAACCAAAGTTTGAGTCAGTCTCAAAACTTTTGGCCATGATTGTATTTATCCATCTTAAGATAATGATAGCACTCCATTCCTGATAGCTAAAACTTCTCTCACCTTCTGCATTAATAAAACACTTTTCTCACTATTTTTTGTGCAGAAAGCAGGTAAATACGTTCCGCAAACTGATTTTCGGCATGTCTGCCCTGTTGGCCGAATTCTATAGAAACTTCTGTGCCGCTGATAAATATTTAGGAACCTGCTCTCACTTCCTTGAGCGTGAATTGGCTTATTATAGGGGGCACAGATTTTTGGCCACGTGTAGAGTCAATATAGTACTATAGCTCAGTGGCTAGACACATAGAATTAGGAAAAGCCATTGGGCACAGGGAATGATGCTGACTTCTAGTGTTGATGTGTTGTCATTGTGGCACATAATAATTGTCTCCTCCTGTGATATGATAGAAATACCAACAAGAAGCGTGTGCCTTAAAGGTGACTATAAACATATCTAATAAAAATGATTAACATAAGAGAAGAGTAACCTAAACTTGATGTAGAACTGTATGGAATAAAGGAATATTTTCAGCAACAGCGCCCCTTGTCTACAGGCGTCGTATCTTGTATTGCAATAGGTGCTAGGAGCAGTCACAGACCACTCCCGTCAGTTTATCCCCCGAAATACTGCAGTCACAGCATTCCGGAAGTCGGCACAGGGCTAACAGCCCCTCTGCCTTTGGGTCAGAGCCCCCGCGGCGTCACGCAGGGTCCCTATCGTTGCCATGGTGAGCGAATGTCGTCATCACGACATCTGGCTCAACAGAGCTAGGAAACTTGTTGATCATGCACAGTGCATGATCAGGTAGTCTCCCTGTCAGTGCAGCGATCAGCCTGCAAAAAATGATTGTCCCATAGTGGGACTAAGTAAAAGACTTAGGAAAAAGGTAAAGAAAAAAAAAAAATTTTAAATAGTAATTGTAAAAATATTAAAAAAATCAAAAATAAAAAAATCAATACATATTCTATCACTAAATAAATATTTGAATGAAAAAAACAATATAAACAATAAAAGTGCACACATGTGGTATCGCCGCATGCACAACGACTCGACCTATAAAACTGTCCCACTACTTAACCCCTTTAGTGAACACAAAGAAAAAAACAAGGCAAAAAACAATTCTTTATCATCATACTGCCGAAAACAAAAAGTGGAATAACGCGATCAGAACCTCATATTACCCACCTCAGCTGCTGCAGAACCTCATAGTATACCTCAGCTGCTGCAGAACCTCACAATATACCTCAGCTGCTGCAGAACCTCAATACGTCTCAGCTGCTGCATAACCTTATATTACACACCTCAGCTGCTGCAGAATCTCATAATACACATCTCAGCTGCTGCAGAACCTCATAATACACCTCAGCTGCTACAGAACTCATAATACACCTCAGCTGCTACAGAACCTCATAATACACAGCTCAGCTACTGCAGAACTTCAATATGTCTCAGCTGCTGCATAACCTTATTACACGCCTCAGCTGCTTCAGAACCTCATATTACCCACCTCAACTGCTGCAGAACCTCATAATACACATCTCAGCTGCAGCAGAACCTCACAATATACACATCAACTGCTGCAGAACCTCATATTACCCACCTCAAATGCTGCAGAACCTCATAATACACATCTCAGCTGCTGCAGAACCTCATAAAACACCTCAGCTGCTGCAGAACCTCACAATTCACAGCTCAGCTGCTGCAGAACCTCATATTACACACCTCAGCTACTTGAAACCTTCTTTTGGACACTGTGGTACAGTAAAGGGTGTTTTACTGGATGGAAGATATGTTTCTCCTAGCAGATTAATGTTTGGCCGGGTTTTTTCTTAAAGACGGGACCTGCGATGATGTCGGGGTCACGTGATCAGCCCATGTGATGTCTACCTCACTGGTGGGAGGGGTTAGGCCCTATGTAATGGAGGTTGGTGATTGCCACAGGTTGAGTGTGTGTTTCTGGAAGCTACAGGAACTTGTGTGGACTCAGCCTGAAACTTGTATATAGGATTCCCGTGCTGCAGGACTATCGCAGCAAGACTCGGAAGAACCCCGGGAATGGCACCTGGCGGATGCCGCAGGACCTGGCAGCCGCTTAGTTACGCCCGTCCCGTGCAAGGGGTGAGTCTGGGACCAGTGGTTCTCCAAGCTGGAGTATGAGTTTGCTTTCCCTTATGTTTTGTTAAGCTGCTGGTTACTGAGTGACATTAAAACCACTGAAATTGGACTTTATGCCTGTGTGTTGCCTCGTTACTGCCGCCCAGCTATTGCCTACCAGAGAAAATCCCAACAATTGGTGGAGAATGCGAGCAGAAGCAGTGAGGCCAGGCTGTTTTGATTTTTGATCGGTACCCCAGCCTATGTCCTGGGTGAAACGAGTGGCAGATATCCAGGCGGGGAACTTTCCAGAAATAGAGGCCACGCGACAGCAACAGCAGGCTATGCAGCAGCAACAGGAGGCCATGCGGCAGCAGCAACAAGAGTTCATGCGACAGCAGGCTATGCAGCAGCAGGCTATGCAGCAGCATCAGGAAACCAATCAGCTGTTGATACAGCATATCACAACAGCGCAAGCAATAGGAGCTAACCGGGGAATCCAGGATATTCGGAAAGCGGTTTGTACAGCGATTCCTAAAATGGGAGAATCGGACGATGTGGAGGTGTATCTGGAGATGTTCGAAGGAGTCGCTGAGAGAGAGAAGCTCCCCCGGGACCATTTGGCAGGTGTCCTCGATCCGTTTCTGACCCCAGGACTGTTGAAAGCGTGTCAGGACCTACCCCCAGAGCAAAGGGCGGACTACACGGTCGTCAAGGGTGAGATACTGGCACGCCTTGGGGTAAATGTGTTAGTGAGGGCTCAGCGGGTACACCACTGGAAGTTTACCCCCTCCAAGCCCGCCCGGTCCCAGTATTACGACCTGTTGCACCTGTTACAAAAGTGGTTGCAGCCTGAAGTGTTATCCCCTACGGCCATACTGGACCGCATAGTGACTGATAGATTTTGGAGGGCTTTGCCCCACTCCCTCCAGACCTGGGTCGGACAGGCGCCCCCTACTGATGCCATGCAGATGATAGACCTCATAGAAAGGTATGGGGCTACCAAGGAGTTACAGGGAGGGACCCCCCGAAAGGTAACAGGAAGGTTCCCTAAGTCCCCGCCCCTGGTTCGGCGAGCAGAGCCCAGGAAGGCCGCTCCGGACTTATCCGGGGAAGTAAGGAGCCCCATAATCTGCTGGCGGTGCCAGGAACCAGGTCATATGAGAGCTGATTGCCCCCACCTGACTGAGCCCATGGACACCAATTTTTGTTACCGCCAGTCCCACTGTTACGGCGGCGGAACACGCATAAAAAAATATAAATAAACGTGCTCGCCGCCCGGGGTCCACCGTGCGGCAGATGGAAAAACCGCAGCTAGAAGACACAGAGCACTGTGGCGGTAATGTGCACGGGGTTCTATATCACTCAGGTGCAATCAAGCAGTCTCTGTTAAGTGCACAGAGCTGCTCCAGGAAAAATTAGAAAAGTAACGCTGAGCCTGTTAGCAACACAGGGACTCAGCGGCACACATGCGGTAGGCAAAAACCGGAGTAGTTAGGATGTCACTACGTCCGACACCTACCGTGGTAACAGGTGTGCTGGCGTCGCAACCGCGGACGCAGAAATGAGCTGCAACTGCAGCGCGGCGTGAACAGAGCCGCAAACAAGGCGCTGCAAAAACGCTGGAGCAATGCAGGACGCTTAGCTGCTGCAAAAAGTATGGCTGGAGCGCGCTGGCGCTAGCGCTGCTACTGGCGGCTGCCCAAGCACTCACACAAACGTAATATCAGAGGGAAGGGGTTTCATAATAAGTCATCCACCAGTCCAAGCATCCATCACCATACATACAGCAGCAGTATGAAAATACTAGCGCATGGCATAGCGGCCATGCGCACTTTTTATAGCGTACGGGACCTGCCGGAAATCTCCAGAGCCCTGAGCATAACCAATCAAATCAGGAGCAGGACCTGAGCACCTGACTCCTGAACTCCAATGAGAGCTATTCCCGTGAGCATGCTCAGAAGCTGGGACAAAGGACTTAGCCTCTGGAGACAAATATGTGAATCTGGATTCCCGCATAGGCATTATAGAACCCAGATTCCTAACACCCACTATGCCGAACCAATGTGTGCAATGGGCACCCCGAAGGGCCCTAATATGGAACATTTGTGTCGGCTAGAAGTGGAGGACACCGGGCTGTGGCCCTATTGGACTCAGGGAGTCTTGTAACCCTGGTACGAGCCAGCTGGATACACACCAGCGAGTTTACGGGTCGGAAAATTGGGGTGTTGTGTATACATGGAGACTTAAAAGACTATCCCACCGCACTAGTCGTAATCAGCACGCCAGCAGGGAGGCGGTGCCACGAGGTGGGGGTGGTGGCTAATTTACATTATGAAGTGATAATTGGAAGAGACTTTCCGTTGTTTTCTGTGCTGTGGCCGTCTGTGGTACCATCCACTGAGCAACTGCCGGTACCAGAGGCAACCAGGTTACATTCTCCAGAAGGGGGGGCATGAACCTGGTGGCCCGGAGGAAAATGTGCTGGCGGTCGGAATAACCTTCCCTTCGGTGGAGGAAGGGGAGAATTCTCCCCTAGAAGGATTGGCTGGAGAGGTGGAAGACTTGCCGCCGGGACCTGAGTTGTCAGACTTGAATGTATCAGGTGACAATTTTGGTACAGCGCAACTCCGAGACCTTACTTTAGCCGGGCCAGAGAAAATGTACTGTTTGTAAATGGGGAACCCCAACAACCTGGGGTAGATACGGTGTTGCCACGCTTTAAGTTGAACCAGGATTTGTTGTACCGAGTGGAGATAATACGTGGGGAAATGGTAGAACAATTACTGGTACCTCAGACGTATCGCAGGCTGGTAATGGTTTTAGCGCATGCGCATGTACTTGGGGGACATTTGGGCCAAAAGAAGACCCTCGACCGAATCCTGCAACGATTTTACTGGCCAGGGGTTCATGAAGAAGTTAAACGGTACTGTAGCTCCTGTCCAGTATGCCAGGTAACCAGTCCCCAGCCTCACTTTCGGAGCCCTTTGGTGCCTTTGCCGATTATAGAGGTGTCCTTCGAGAGAGTGGCCATGGACCTGGTGGGTCCTCTCAATAAGTCGGCAAGGGGACACCAACACATTCTGGTAGTTCTAGATTATGCTACCCGATATCCTGAGGCCATTCCTCTGCGCCACACATCAGCTAAGCTTATAGCAAAGGAACTCATGGGTATGTTTTCACGGGTGGGAATTTCGCAAGAAATTTTAACAGACCAGGGAACCCCCTTTATGTAAAAAATTATGAAGGAACTCTGCCGGTTGATAAAATGCTAAACAGTTGCGTAACTCGGTCTATCATCCCCAAACAGATGGTCTGTTAGAAAGGTTCAATAAGACCCCGAAGAGCATGGTAAAAAGGCAGTTTCCAAAGATGGGAAGGACTGGGATCTGTTATTGCCATATTTGTTATTTGCAGTGAGGGAGGTACCTCAGGCATCTACGGGGTTCTCGCCCTTTGAACTATTGTACGGCAGACATCCACGGGGCTTACTAGATATAGCCAAAGAGGCCTGGGAGAACCAACCTACTCCCCACAAAAGTGTGATAGAACATGTTGCAAAAATGCAAGAGAGAATGGAGACAGTCCTACCCTTGGTCCGGGAACATATGGAGGCAGCACAACGGTCACAGAGTCGGGTCTACAATCGGGAGGCTCGGGTAAGAACCTTTAGCCCTGGGGATCGGGTTTTGGTGCTTGTGCCTACCGTAGATAGCAAATTTCTCGCAAGGTGGCAGGGACCCTACGAGATCATGGAGAAGGTGGGGCCAGTAGACTACAAGGTACACCCTTTGAACTATTGTACGGCAGACATCCACGGGGCTTACTAGATATAGCCAAAGAGGCCTGGGAGAACCAACCTACTCCCCACAAAAGTGTGATAGAACATGTTGCAAAAATGCAAGAGAGAATGGAGACAGTCCTACCATTGGTCCGGGAACATATGGAGGCAGCACAACGGTCACAGAGTCGGGTCTATAATCGGGAGGCTCGGGTAAGAACCTTTAGCCCTGGGGATCGGGTTTTGGTGCTTGTGCCTACCGTAGATAGCAAATTTCTCGCAAGGTGGCAGGGACCCTACGAGATCATGGAGAAGGTGGGGCCAGTAGACTACAAGGTACACCAACCAAGACGGAGAAAGCCAGAACAGGTTTACCATAATAATTTGTTTAAACCCTGGAAAGATAGAGAGCACCTTGGTGGGGATAGTCCGCTGCCAGCGTTTCAGATGGTAAAGGCTCCGTTACCTCGGGGCGAGGCGGGAGAAGCCCAACCCGCGATCAAAATTGCAGATACTTTGTCTCCTAAACAGGTTCAGGAGGTCCGGGAGTTCATCAGCCGAAATACAGATGTTTTTTCGGAGCTCCCTGGACGCACCTCCCTAATCTAACATGACGTTGTCACAGAGCCACAGGCCAAGGTCCGACTAAAGCCATATCGGGTGCCTGAGGCCCGGCGACAAGCCATCTCAGAAGAGGTAAAAATGATGCTACAGTTAGGGGTCACAGAAGAGTCTCAGAGTGAGTGGGCCATCCCAATAGCTCTAATACCCAAGCCTGATGGGTCTCTAAGATTCTGTAATGATTTTAGAAAACTCAATGACATTTCAAAATTTGACGCCTACCCCATGCCCCGGGTTGACGAGTTGATAGAGCGCTTTGGGCAAGCACGGTATTTTACAACTCTGGACCTCACAAAAGGTTATTGGCAGGTATCCCTAACAGAGGCGGCGAAGGGAAAGACGGCGTTTATAACACCTGAGGGGCTGTTCCAGTATAAGGTGTTACCCTTTGGATTGCATGGCGCTCCAGCAACGTTCCAGCGGTTTATGGATATTATTCTCCGTCCCCATCGCCGCTATGCCTCAGCCTATCTAGATTATATTATTGTGTTCAGCACCGATTGGGAAAGCCACTTAGCAAAAGTACAGGCAGTGGTAGACTCCCTGCGACAAGCAGGGCTAACTGCCAACCCAAAGAAGTGTTTCATAGGGTTGGAGGAAGCCCGCTACTTGGGTTATGTCACTGGGAGGGGAGTTCTCAAGCCCCAAGTAAACAAGGTCGGTAAAGGCCTTTTTGGGTTTGGAGGATATTACAGGCGATTCATTCCCAACTTTGCAACCCTGTCCGCGCCTTTAACAGATTGTTTAAAAGGGAAAAAATCTGTGATGGTCCACTGGAATTATCAGTTAGAGGAGGCCTTTACAAAATTAAAAGGGGTACTGTGTGGTACACAAGTCCTGATCACTCCAAATTTCAAAAAAGAGTTCATGGTGCAGACTGATGCCTCTGAGATAGGCCTCGGTGCAGTGCTGGCTCAGGAAGTTAACGGGGAAGAGCATCCCGTTAGCTTCCTAAGCCGGAAACTTACCCCAGCTGAAACCCGGTACAGTATTGTAGAGAGTGCCTGGCCATCGAGTGGGCACTGGAATCGTTGCGCTACTATTTGCTGGGGAGGACATTTCGGTTGGTGACAGATCATTCCCCTCTTACGTGGATGAGTCAAGCTAAGGAGAGGAATGCCCGAGTCACCAGGTGGTTCCTGTCCCTGCAAAACTTTAAATTTTCAGTAGAACATCGTGCAGGCAGACTACAGGGGAATGCAGATGCCCTGTCCAGAGTTCACTGTATGTCATGTGTCCACCCCTCTAGGGTTGAACATAGGGGGTAGGTATGTGGTACAGTAAAGGGTGTTTTACTGGATGGAAGATATGTTTCTCCTAGCAGATTAATGTTTGGCCGGGTTTTTTCTTAAAGACAGGACCTGCGATGATGTCAGGGTCACGTGATCAGCCCATGTGATGTCTACCTCACTGGTAGGAGGCGTTAGGCCCTATGTAATGGAGGTTGGTGATTGCCACAGGGTGAGTGTGTGTTTCTGGAAGCTACAGGAACTTGTGTGGACTCAGCCTGAAACTTGTATATATGATTCTCGTGCTGCAGAACTATCGCAGCAAGACTCGGAAGAACCCCGGAAATGGCACCTGGCAGCCGCTTAGTTACGCCCGTCCCGTGCATGGGGTGAGTCTGGGACCAGTGGTTCTCCAAGCTGGAGTATGAGTTTGCTTTCCCTTATGTTTTGTTAAGCTGCTGGTTACTGAGTGACATTAAAACCACTGAAATTGGACTTTATGCCTGTGTGTTGCCTCGTTACTGCCGCCCAGCTATTGCCTACCAGAGCAAATCCCTACAACACACATTTGTGTAGAATATATACAGATCTGCATAGTTATTTTTTTTAGATAACAATTTGGTAAAATCTATAAATACTGTGAATACAAAGTCCTTGGTGTCACAATAAAAAATAAATAAATAAAAATCGCTCAGATCCTTAAAAATAGAAAAATAATTATTCGTTATCCACATCTTTGGAGTATATTGTGATGTCACCGGATAAATCCGGAGCTGATGTCACAGTCTACACGGAATGTTCTATGCCGGCTCAGACTGGACCACAGAAGAACAGGACAATCCCCTGGTGGACCCCTCTGCTGCACTGGGAACCCAGACCTCCACACCCTACCTGACCAGGGCTTAGATGCGCTTCATACAGACAGGTTGCAGGGTCTCGGGGACTCCCGCTGTGTGACCGTATCACCGCCTCATAGAACTAAGAGAGTCCTTGCTCCAAGGCGATGGCCCGGTATCAGGACTGACCGTCTGAGACAAGGGCAAAGCCGCAGATAATACCGAGTAGTAGTAATTTCCTCTACTATGAGGTAATAAAAACAAATCAATTTTCACATTTTTGGCATCAGTTTTTCTTCCATGGGGAACTGAAATTCCCAACGTGCCCTGAAAGATACCGACCTCCAGGACCTGCTTGGAGTTGTAGTTTTCTACACAAATTGTATTCTTAAAGGGGTATTCCCATCGCCAAGATCATATCCCAATATCTAGTAGTAATATAAGTAATATCTCTGTCCATTTCCTCATGTGCAGGACCTTAGGTATCCATGGTTAGAACCACTAACAGCTAGCTGTTACTATATCAGTGGTCGTAACCATGGATATCTAAGGTCCTATGATGCCTCCACATGAGGAAATAGACATAGTGAATCAGAAGAACTATACTACATTTGTAATTGGAGGAATTTGTTAATATTATTATTATTACTACTACATCTACGACATATTGGGACAGGATCTTAGAGATGGGAATACCCCTTTTAATGTTAGTTCACATGTAGAGGTGAAATTCATATCAAATTGTTTGGCGCACAGTGTTGCGGGTAAGACCACGCTCACATGTTGCAATGTTTTTAAGAGAAAAAAACATCACAACAAAAGAGTGCATTTAAAATAGCAGCGGGTGAAAGCAGCCTCAGGCTATGTTCACACGTTAAGAACAAAGAAATGGAGTGCTGACTTCAATATCACATAAAAAACAATGAGTTTTATTAAATAAGTAAACATATATAACACACAATACATAAAACAAGGGAAGATTCCACAAAAATGCTCCTAGGGAAATTTTTGACATGGGAAAGTTATGCAAAAATTGGAGCTGTATCAATAACTACTGTATCACCCAAATGGAGTACAAAAGTTAAGGCAGTAACTTGATAAAGCATCCCGCGAAACGCGCATCCAGGGTCTCTCCTCAGGGAAGTTTTCAGCACTTGCGATCACTAATATGGGTAAGCGTGCCTAAAAGGCTGTGATTAATATATTTGCACTATGTACTTTATGTTCACCCTATGTACCTCTTTATGGTTACTGCCTTAACTTTTGTACTCCATTTGGGTGATACAGTAATTATTGATACAGCTCCAATTTTTGCATAACTTTCCCATGTCAAAAATTTCCCTAGGAGCATTTTTGTGGAATCTTCCCTTGTTTTATGTATTGTGTGTTATATATGTTTACTTATTTAATAAAACTCATTGTTTTTTATGTGATATTGAAGTCAGCACTCCATTTCTTTGTTCTTAATATACACTACGGAGTTTCTTGATAGTCCTATATAATTATATTATATACAGCTATGAGATTTGTTGCTATATGTATAGCTGCGTTTGTCTTTGTGTATCAGTTAACATTATGTTCACACGTTGCGTTTTTTCAGCCTTTTTATGCCAGTTAAAAGCTGCTTTTAAGGGTATGTGCACACGCAGCGGATTTGTTCTCTGCGGATCCGCTGCAGATCCGCAAGCAATGTACAGTACAATGCTAAGCAATGGGTTTTCAAAACCGCAGTGCACAGGCTGCGGACTTGCTGCGGATTGAAATCCGCAGCATGTCAATTCTTTCTGCTGATTTTGCTGCGTTTCGACACCTATTCCATTATACTGGTGTCAAAATGCAGGGGCAAATCCGCAGGTAAAACCGCACTCCCTTCAGCCCCCATAGAAAGCAATGGATAAGTGCAAAAAAGCAGCAAAAAACATAGCAAGAAACGCCATCAGTTCTTGCAGTGTTATTAGTGACAAAAGCAGGTACAGCAGAATGTGATTTTCCCAAAATTAAACCAAAATATCTTGGTGTCCTCACCTGAGAATGGCGGTTACATTAGTACAGTTTAATGAAATTATTGATATCTCTGACCGATGTGTGAAGTTGAACAATAGCTGATCACCCCAATGCACTGCCAATGTCTTAGGTAAACTATGCCTGACCAATTCACCTCCCCCTGCTGGATTTACATTTGCAAATGTGTATTTTTTCATTAACTCATAGGAACTTTTTTGCTCAGAATAGTCACTTTTTTCAGACATAAAAATCTTTCTAAATATTTCTATCAAATTTCCCTTTTTTCCCCAAATGTTTTATGGTTTCACCTACGTCTTATATCGGTGGTCTAACACCTCGCATTGTTCATGCTTGTACGGTGGAAGCAAAGCTGAACTTTGGGATCCTTAAAAACGCCGCAAGAAAACCAGAGTAAAAGCCAGCAAAAGGTGTTTTTTGTGTCTGCAGTTTTTTTTGCTGCCAAAACATTAGGTTTTGGCTGCAGAACAAAAAAAGTAACGTGTGAATATGCTGTAAAAATAAGAAGCGTTAAACAAGTCCAACTGAAAACCTTTGTGGTAAAACTGCATGTAATACAGGCCATATTGTGCACTTACACTTTACAGCAAGTGCTATAAACCAGCAATCCCCCCCCACTGCATTCTCCATATACTTCGGTGGAGATATAACTACACATACAGGAACCTCCTCATAACATTTTATGGAGAATGTGGCTGGAAATTTGTGATTAAGGGTCAGATAATAACTGCACGTAACTGTAGGGTGGCGTCAGCATCAATGTTACTGGTGGGCCCTTAGCAGCTGAGCCTGAAGCAGTGATATCACAATGTGGAGTGTGGAACTCGATGACATCTTCTACTCTATGACATCACAATGACTGCAAAGGAGTAAAGCCTATGTAAAGCCTGACCGCAGAGCCGAGGCTGTCATTTGTGTGACTCCCTATTGGATACACAAAGCTACAGGAATACGAAGGAGAAAGAAAGCGACGACATCATGGGAATTCATGGAGGTCCCCATTGTGACCAGCGGCTGCTGGTCAAGGCTCTCTCTTCCTGCAAGTCAACTGGCTTTAGTCTTCTGACCCGATTCAAGAAATTCCAATGCAATTGCAGAGCTCAGCGGAAGGATTCTTTCCAGGCCATCAAATCTGCCACCATGACAGTGGTCAAGAGCATCAGGTCAGTTGCTACAAAAAGACGTAGAAACCACGTCATCAGCCAAGACAGCGGTGAAAAGAGCCCAACCTACATAGTAGGTGACACTGAGCCCACTTCTAGCATTGTAGAAAGTGGAGAGGATCTTGCCGATCCAGAATGTGCACAAGATGCACCCGAGGGGCTGCCACAAACAAGACCCCAGGACTTTACTGACCCAGAATGTGCACCCGAGGGGCTGCCACAAACAGGACCCCAGGATTTTGCATATCCAGAATGTGCACAAGGTGCACCCGAGGGGCTGCCACAAACAGGACCTCAGGATCCTGCTGATCCAGAATGTGCACACGATGCACCCGAGGGGCTGCCACAAACAAGACCCCAGGACTTAACCGATCCAGAATGTGCACCCGAGGGGCTGTCACAAACAGGACCCCAGGACTTTACCGATCCAGATTGTGCACAATGTGCACCCGAGGGGCTGCCACAAACAAGACCCCAGGATTTTGCTGATCCAGAATGCGCACAAGGTGCACCAGAGGGGCTACCACAAACAAGACCCCAAGACAATCTGAAAAGGAAAGCATCAACCTCTGAGGACAGTCAGCCCGAGATGATGCCACCAGCCAAGAGAGCTGCTATAGAAAATATTATTGATCTACTTATAGAAGTAATTGGCTTTAGTCTTCCGACCCGATTCAGGAAATTCCAATGCAATTTCAGAGCTCTCCTGAAGGATTCCTTCCAGGCCATCAAATCTGCCACCATGACAGTGGTCAAGTGCTTCAGATTAATTGCTATAACAAGACATAGAGACCGCGTCATCAGCCAAGACAGCGGTGAGAAGAGCCCAACCTACATAGTAGGTGATATTGAGCCCACCTCTAGCATTGCAGAAAGTGGAGAGGATTGTGCCGATCCAGAATGTGCAGAAGATGCATCCGAGGGACTGCCACAAACAAGATCCCAGGATCTTACCGATCCAGAATGTAAACAATGTGCACCCGAGGGGCTTCCACAAACAAGACCACAAGACAATCTGAAAATGAAAGCATCACCCTCCGATGACAGTCAGCCCGAGATGCTGCCACCAGACAAGAGAGCGGCTATAGAAAACGTTACTGATCTACTTATCATTATTATTATTGTTATTATTATTATTTATTTATATAGCGCCTTTATTTCCATGGTGCTGTACATGAGAAGGGGAGGAGTAACCCCGGAGATCGAGACCCCACAAGTGGAGATGCCCGATATTGGGAACCAAGAGAACAACCTGCCTCCAGAGCTCTTAACCATCCTGCAGAGCAAAGGGGAGGAAGGCTACCTGGATGACGAGGTCATCATCATGGCCCAGGACCTGCTGCAGAGACAGTTTAAGGGTTTTGATGGCCTGCAGCCCCCCTGCGCTCTTATGATACCAGGGTACAGCGTACTGCAGAATGCTGTACAAATCCACTATGATGCGGACAGGGTGCACTGGCTGACAACCTGCTATAAAAATGGCCAAATCTTTGTGGCCGACAGCTTCAACATCAGGAATCTGTCTCCATCCATCCATCAGCAGATTAACAACATGTACAGTATAGTGGTCGACAATCCCCTGGAACATCTGAGGTTTATCGATGTGGATCAGCAGAAGAACTGGTACGACTGTGGCTTATATGCTATAGCGTTTGCCTACGAGTTTATGGCAGATGGCGGTGAACCCAGAGCTGAGTTCCAGCATCAGAAGATGAGGACTCATCTAATATCCTGCCTACAGAACAACAGAATCAGCGGATTTCCCAAAAAGGTCAGGGAGTAACTCCATGTCTATAAACGGCATGTAGAGTGTATGACGGTCCAAGAGATCGCCCTGACCTTTAACCTCACAATGAAGATGGGGTACGGCTGGAGGTGACGGCTATCACACGTCAATGATGTGGCGGCCGCCATGTCAGGAGCAGATGAGCCGCACCTCAGGACGAGGCAGATTCCGGGCTCGGTCTCTGTCCTCATTACTTTCTGCAGTCAGATGTGATCAGAGGATCAGTGAATCTTCTGCTGCATCTGACCCGATCTACGGAACATGCTGCCATGATCCAGCACCGCCCAGGGGAAGGGCAGGCCGTCAGCCATGGTTCCCTAGAGGTTTCCTCCACTGGGGGTTTTTCCTCTCCTGAGTGCTGACGGACGACGACTCTCCGTGAGTCCAGGACCCATCACCATCCTCATCATGGGAACTTCTACTTGTGATATCTTGTATGAAGTGAATAAAGAATTCAATTAATATCTAGCAGCTGTGTGTCTGAGCCATGTGTCTGAGCCTTGTATCTCTACATTGAAATTGCAGGAAAAGTTATGGAATTCTGGAAATGACAGGTGTGATATTTTTTTCTGAGTTTTCCCTACAAACTGTTTGGAACATTTGAAAGAATGATTGTCAGGAGCAGAAAATATGACGCTGCCATAAGACCTGTGTTTGCCAGCAGTAGAGAGTCCACTCGTGTGTGGGGGCTTCTCATCAATGGAGGAGCTCACTCACAGTAATACCTCAACAGGGCCATGAATGAAGAATAAAATCTACACCTCCTCCACGAGCAACTACTCCCATCATCCAGGGCAAGGTTGTGATGATGCTTTTCTCCTCCATAATGGAGACCAGGTCACATGGGAAAAGTGATAAACTAAGTTGCTTTGGTGAAAAAGACATTGGCATTTTGGTTCCAAGGACGAAAACCAAAGTTTGAGTCAGTCTCAAAACTTTTGGCCATGATTGTATTTATCCATCTTAAGATAATGATAGCACTCCATTCCTGATAGCTAAAACTTCTCTCACCTTCTGCATTAATAAAACACTTTTCTCACTATTTTTTGTGCAGAAAGCAGGTAAATACGTTCCGCAAACTGATTTTCGGCATGTCTGCCCTGTTGGCCGAATTCTATAGAAACTTCCGTGCCGCTGATAAATATTTAGGAACCTGCTCTCACTTCCTTGAGCGTGAATTGGCTTATTATAGGGGGCACAGATTTTTGGCCACGTGTAGAGTCAATATAGTACTATAGCTCAGTGGCTAGACACATAGAATTAGGAAAAGCCATTGGGCACAGGGAATGATGCTGACTTCTAGTGTTGATGTGTTGTCATTGTGGCACATAATAATTGTCTCCTCCTGTGATATGATAGAAATACCAACAAGAAGCGTGTGCCTTAAAGGTGACTATAAACATATCTAATAAAAATGATTAACATAAGAGAAGAGTAACCTAAACTTGATGTAGAACTGTATGGAATAAAGGAATATTTTCAGCAACAGCGCCCCTTGTCTACAGGCGTCGTATCTTGTATTGCAATAGGTGCTAGGAGCAGTCACAGACCACTCCCGTCAGTTTATCCCCCGAAATACTGCAGTCACAGCATTCCGGAAGTCGGCACAGGGCTAACAGCCCCTCTGCCTTTGGGTCAGAGCCCCCGCGGCGTCACGCAGGGTCCCTATCGTTGCCATGGTGAGCGAATGTCGTCATCACGACATCTGGCTCAACAGAGCTAGGAAACTTGTTGATCATGCACAGTGCATGATCAGGTAGTCTCCCTGTCAGTGCAGCGATCAGCCTGCAAAAAATGATTGTCCCATAGTGGGACTAAGTAAAAGACTTAGGAAAAAGGTAAAGAAAAAAAAAAAATTTTAAATAGTAATTGTAAAAATATTAAAAAAATCAAAAATAAAAAAATCAATACATATTCTATCACTAAATAAATATTTGAATGAAAAAAACAATATAAACAATAAAAGTGCACACATGTGGTATCGCCGCATGCACAACGACTCGACCTATAAAACTGTCCCACTACTTAACCCCTTTAGTGAACACAAAGAAAAAAACAAGGCAAAAAACAATTCTTTATCATCATACTGCCGAAAACAAAAAGTGGAATAACGCGATCAGAACCTCATATTACCCACCTCAGCTGCTGCAGAACCTCATAGTATACCTCAGCTGCTGCAGAACCTCACAATATACCTCAGCTGCTGCAGAACCTCAATACGTCTCAGCTGCTGCATAACCTTATATTACACACCTCAGCTGCTGCAGAATCTCATAATACACATCTCAGCTGCTGCAGAACCTCATAATACACCTCAGCTGCTACAGAACTCATAATACACCTCAGCTGCTACAGAACCTCATAATACACAGCTCAGCTACTGCAGAACTTCAATATGTCTCAGCTGCTGCATAACCTTATTACACGCCTCAGCTGCTTCAGAACCTCATATTACCCACCTCAACTGCTGCAGAACCTCATAATACACATCTCAGCTGCAGCAGAACCTCACAATATACACATCAACTGCTGCAGAACCTCATATTACCCACCTCAAATGCTGCAGAACCTCATAATACACATCTCAGCTGCTGCAGAACCTCATAAAACACCTCAGTTGCTGCAGAACCTCACAATTCACAGCTCAGCTGCTGCAGAACCTCATATTACACACCTCAGCTACTTGAAACCTTCTTTTGGACACTGTGGTACAGTAAAGGGTGTTTTACTGGATGGAAGATATGTTTCTCCTAGCAGATTAATGTTTGGCCGGGTTTTTTCTTAAAGACGGGACCTGCGATGATGTCGGGGTCACGTGATCAGCCCATGTGATGTCTACCTCACTGGTGGGAGGGGTTAGGCCCTATGTAATGGAGGTTGGTGATTGCCACAGGTTGAGTGTGTGTTTCTGGAAGCTACAGGAACTTGTGTGGACTCAGCCTGAAACTTGTATATAGGATTCCCGTGCTGCAGGACTATCGCAGCAAGACTCGGAAGAACCCCGGGAATGGCACCTGGCGGATGCCGCAGGACCTGGCAGCCGCTTAGTTACGCCCGTCCCGTGCAAGGGGTGAGTCTGGGACCAGTGGTTCTCCAAGCTGGAGTATGAGTTTGCTTTCCCTTATGTTTTGTTAAGCTGCTGGTTACTGAGTGACATTAAAACCACTGAAATTGGACTTTATGCCTGTGTGTTGCCTCGTTACTGCCGCCCAGCTATTGCCTACCAGAGAAAATCCCTACAATTGGTGGAGAATGCGAGCAGAAGCAGTGAGGCCAGGCTGTTTTGATTTTTGATCGGTACCCCAGCCTATGTCCTGGGTGAAACGAGTGGCAGATATCCAGGCGGGGAACTTTCCAGAAATAGAGGCCACGCGACAGCGACAGCAACAGCAGGCTATGCAGCAGCAACAGGAGGCCATGCGGCAGCAGCAACAAGAGTTCATGCGACAGCAGGCTATGCAGCAGCAGGCTATGCAGCAGCATCAGGAAACCAATCAGCTGTTGATACAGCATATCACAACAGCGCAAGCAATAGGAGCTAACCGGGGAATCCAGGATATTCGGAAAGCGGTTTGTACAGCGATTCCTAAAATGGGAGAATCGGACGATGTGGAGGTGTATCTGGAGATGTTCGAAGGAGTCGCTGAGAGAGAGAAGCTCCCCCGGGACCATTTGGCAGGTGTCCTCGATCCGTTTCTGACCCCAGGACTGTTGAAAGCGTGTCAGGACCTACCCCCAGAGCAAAGGGCGGACTACACGGTCGTCAAGGGTGAGATACTGGCACGCCTTGGGGTAAATGTGTTAGTGAGGGCTCAGCGGGTACACCACTGGAAGTTTACCCCCTCCAAGCCCGCCCGGTCCCAGTATTACGACCTGTTGCACCTGTTACAAAAGTGGTTGCAGCCTGAAGTGTTATCCCCTACGGCCATACTGGACCGCATAGTGACTGATAGATTTTGGAGGGCTTTGCCCCACTCCCTCCAGACCTGGGTCGGACAGGCGCCCCCTACTGATGCCATGCAGATGATAGACCTCATAGAAAGGTATGGGGCTACCAAGGAGTTACAGGGAGCGACCCCCCGAAAGGTAACAGGAAGGTTCCCTAAGTCCCTGCCCCTGGTTCGGCGAGCAGAGCCCAGGAAGGCCGCTCCGGACTTATCCGGGGAAGTAAGGAGCCCCATAATCTGCTGGCGGTGCCAGGAACCAGGTCATATGAGAGCTGATTGCCCCCACCTGACTGAGCCCATGGACACCAATTTTTGTTACCGCCAGTCCCACTGTTACGGCGGCGGAACACGCATAAAAAAATATAAATAAACGTGCTCGCCGCCCGGGGTCCACCGTGCGGCAGATGGAAAAACCGCAGCTAGAAGACACAGAGCACTGTGGCGGTAATGTGCACGGGGTTCTATATCACTCAGGTGCAATCAAGCAGTCTCTGTTAAGTGCACAGAGCTGCTCCAGGAAAAATTAGAAAAGTAACGCTGAGCCTGTTAGCAACACAGGGACTCAGCGGCACACATGCGGTAGGCAAAAACCGGAGTAGTTAGGATGTCACTACGTCCGACACCTACCGTGGTAACAGGTGTGCTGGCGTCGCAACCGCGGACGCAGAAATGAGCTGCAACTGCAGCGCGGCGTGAACAGAGCCGCAAACAAGGCGCTGCAAAAACGCTGGAGCAATGCAGGACGCTTAGCTGCTGCAAAAAGTATGGCTGGAGCGCGCTGGCGCTAGCGCTGCTACTGGCGGCTGCCCAAGCACTCACACAAACGTAATATCAGAGGGAAGGGGTTTCATAATAAGTCATCCACCAGTCCAAGCATCCATCACCATACATACAGCAGCAGTATGAAAATACTATTCTATTGGACTCAGGGAGTCTTGTAACCCTGGTACGAGCCAGCTGGATACACACCAGCGAGTTTACGGGTCGGAAAATTGGGGTGTTGTGTATACATGGAGACTTAAAAGACTATCCCACCGCACTAGTCGTAATCAGCACGCCAGCAGGGAGGCGGTGCCACGAGGTGGGGGTGGTGGCTAATTTACATCATGAAGTGATAATTGGAAGAGACTTTCCGTTGTTTTCTGTGCTGTGGCCGTCTGTGGTACCATCCACTGAGCAACTGCCGGTACCAGAGGCAACCAGGTTACATTCTCCAGAAGGGGGGGCATGAACCTGGTGGCCCGGAGGAAAATGTGCTGGCGGTCGGAATAACCTTCCCTTCGGTGGAGGAAGGGGAGAATTCTCCCCTAGAAGGATTGGCTGGAGAGGTGGAAGACTTGCCGCCGGGACCTGAGTTGTCAGACTTGAATGTATCAGGTGACAATTTTGGTACAGCGCAACTCCGAGACCTTACTTTAGCCGGGCCAGAGAAAATGTACTGTTTGTAAATGGGGAACCCCAACAACCTGGGGTAGATACGGTGTTGCCACGCTTTGAGTTGAACCAGGATTTGTTGTATCGAGTGGAGATAATACGTGGGGAAATGGTAGAACAATTACTGGTACCTCAGACGTATCGCAGGCTGGTAATGGTTTTAGCGCATGCGCATGTACTTGGGGGACATTTGGGCCAAAAGAAGACCCTCGACCGAATCCTGCAACGATTTTACTGGCCAGGGGTTCATGAAGAAGTTAAACGGTACTGTAGCTCCTGTCCAGTATGCCAGGTAACCAGTCCCCAGCCTCACTTTCGGAGCCCTTTGGTGCCTTTGCCGATTATAGAGGTGCCCTTCGAGAGAGTGGCCATGGACCTGGTGGGGCCTCTCAATAAGTCGGCAAGGGGACACCAACACATTCTGGTAGTTCTAGATTATGCTACCCGATATCCTGAGGCCATTCCTCTGCGCCACACATCAGCTAAGCTTATAGCAAAGGAACTCATGGGTATGTTTTCACGGGTGGGAATTTCGCAAGAAATTTTAACAGACCAGGGAACCCCCTTTATGTAAAAAATTATGAAGGAACTCTGCCGGTTGATAAAATGCTAAACAGTTGCGTAACTCGGTCTATCATCCCCAAACAGATGGTCTGTTAGAAAGGTTCAATAAGACCCCGAAGAGCATGGTAAAAAGGCAGTTTCCAAAGATGGGAAGGACTGGGATCTGTTATTGCCATATTTGTTATTTGCAGTGAGGGAGGTACCTCAGGCATCTACGGGGTTCTCGCCCTTTGAACTATTGTACGGCAGACATCCACGGGGCTTACTAGATATAGCCAAAGAGGCCTGGGAGAACCAACCTACTCCCCACAAAAGTGTGATAGAACATGTTGCAAAAATGCAAGAGAGAATGGAGACAGTCCTACCCTTGGTCCGGGAACATATGGAGGCAGCACAACGGTCACAGAGTCGGGTCTATAATCGGGAGGCTCGGGTAAGAACCTTTAGCCCTGGGGATCGGGTTTTGGTGCTTGTGCCTACCGTAGATAGCAAATTTCTCGCAAGGTGGCAGGGACCCTACGAGATCATGGAGAAGGTGGGGCCAGTAGACTACAAGGTACACCCTTTGAACTATTGTACGGCAGACATCCACGGGGCTTACTAGATATAGCCAAAGAGGCCTGGGAGAACCAACCTACTCCCCACAAAAGTGTGATAGAACATGTTGCAAAAATGCAAGAGAGAATGGAGACAGTCCTACCATTGGTCCGGGAACATATGGAGGCAGCACAACGGTCACAGAGTCGGGTCTATAATCGGGAGGCTCGGGTAAGAACCTTTAGCCCTGGGGATCGGGTTTTGGTGCTTGTGCCTACCGTAGATAGCAAATTTCTCGCAAGGTGGCAGGGACCCTACGAGATCATGGAGAAGGTGGGGCCAGTAGACTACAAGGTACACCAACCAAGACGGAGAAAGCCAGAACAGGTTTACCATAATAATTTGTTTAAACCCTGGAAAGATAGAGAGCACCTTGGTGGGGATAGTCCGCTGCCAGCGTTTCAGATGGTAAAGGCTCCGTTACCTCGGGGCGAGGCGGGAGAAGCCCAACCCGCGGTCAAAATTGCAGATACTTTGTCTCCTAAACAGGTTCAGGAGGTCCGGGAGTTCATCAGCCGAAATACAGATGTTTTTTCGGAGCTCCCTGGACGCACCTCCCTAATCTAACATGACGTTGTCACAGAGCCACAGGCCAAGGTCCGACTAAAGCCATATCGGGTGCCTGAGGCCCGGCGACAAGCCATCTCAGAAGAGGTAAAAATGATGCTACAGTTAGGGGTCACAGAAGAGTCTCAGAGTGAGTGGGCCATCCCAATAGCTCTAATACCCAAGCCTGATGGGTCTCTAAGATTCTGTAATGATTTTAGAAAACTCAATGACATTTCAAAATTTGACGCCTACCCCATGCCCCGGGTTGACGAGTTGATAGAGCGCTTTGGGCAAGCACGGTATTTTACAACTCTGGACCTCACAAAAGGTTATTGGCAGGTATCCCTAACAGAGGCGGCGAAGGGAAAGACGGCGTTTATAACACCTGAGGGGCTGTTCCAGTATAAGGTGTTACCCTTTGGATTGCATGGCGCTCCAGCAACGTTCCAGCGGTTTATGGATATTATTCTCCATCCCCATCACCGCTATGCCTCAGCCTATCTAGATTATATTATTGTGTTCAGCACCGATTGGGAAAGCCACTTAGCAAAAGTACAGGCAGTGGTAGACTCCCTGCGACAAGCAGGGCTAACTGCCAACCCAAAGAAGTGTTTCATAGGGTTGGAGGAAGCCCGCTACTTGGGTTATGTCACTGGGAGGGGAGTTCTCAAGCCCCAAGTAAACAAGGGCGGTAAAGGCCTTTTTGGGTTTGGAGGATATTACAGGCGATTCATTCCCAACTTTGCAACCCTGTCCGCGCCTTTAACAGATTGTTTAAAAGGGAAAAAATCTGTGATGGTCCACTGGAATTATCAGTTAGAGGAGGCCTTTACAAAATTAAAAGGGGTACTGTGTGGTACACAAGTCCTGATCACTCCAAATTTCAAAAAAGAGTTCATGGTGCAGACTGATGCCTCTGAGATAGGCCTCGGTGCAGTGCTGGCTCAGGAAGTTAACGGGGAAGAGCATCCCGTTAGCTTCCTAAGCCGGAAACTTACCCCAGCTGAAACCCGGTACAGTATTGTAGAGAGTGCCTGGCCATCGAGTGGGCACTGGAATCGTTGCGCTACTATTTGCTGGGGAGGACATTTCGGTTGGTGACAGATCATTCCCCTCTTACGTGGATGAGTCAAGCTAAGGAGAGGAATGCCCGAGTCACCAGGTGGTTCCTGTCCCTGCAAAACTTTAAATTTTCAGTAGAACATCGTGCAGGCAGACTACAGGGGAATGCAGATGCCCTGTCCAGAGTTCACTGTATGTCATGTGTCCACCCCTCTAGGGTTGAACATAGGGGGTAGGTATGTGGTACAGTAAAGGGTGTTTTACTGGATGGAAGATATGTTTCTCCTAGCAGATTAATGTTTGGCCGGGTTTTTTCTTAAAGACAGGACCTGCGATGATGTCAGGGTCACGTGATCAGCCCATGTGATGTCTACCTCACTGGTAGGAGGCGTTAGGCCCTATGTAATGGAGGTTGGTGATTGCCACAGGGTGAGTGTGTGTTTCTGGAAGCTACAGGAACTTGTGTGGACTCAGCCTGAAACTTGTATATATGATTCTCGTGCTGCAGAACTATCGCAGCAAGACTCGGAAGAACCCCGGAAATGGCACCTGGCAGCCGCTTAGTTACGCCCGTCCCGTGCATGGGGTGAGTCTGGGACCAGTGGTTCTCCAAGCTGGAGTATGAGTTTGCTTTCCCTTATGTTTTGTTAAGCTGCTGGTTACTGAGTGACATTAAAACCACTGAAATTGGACTTTATGCCTGTGTGTTGCCTCGTTACTGCCGCCCAGCTATTGCCTACCAGAGCAAATCCCTACAACACACATTTGTGTAGAATATATACAGATCTGCATAGTTATTTTTTTTAGATGACAATTTGGTAAAATCTATAAATACTGTGAATACAAAGTCCTTGGTGTCACAATAAAAAATAAATAAATAAAAATCGCTCAGATCCTTAAAAATAGAAAAATAATTATTCGTTATCCACATCTTTGGAGTATATTGTGATGTCACCGGATAAATCCGGAGCTGATGTCACAGTCTACACGGAATGTTCTATGCCGGCTCAGACTGGACCACAGAAGAACAGGACAATCCCCTGGTGGACCCCTCTGCTGCACTGGGAACCCAGACCTCCACACCCTACCTGACCAGGGCTTAGATGCGCTTCATACAGACAGGTTGCAGGGTCTCGGGGACTCCCGCTGTGTGACCGTATCACCGCCTCATAGAACTAAGAGAGTCCTTGCTCCAAGGCGATGGCCCGGTATCAGGACTGACCGTCTGAGACAAGGGCAAAGCCGCAGATAATACCGAGTAGTAGTAATTTCCTCTACTATGAGGTAATAAAAACAAATCAACTTTCACATTTTTGGCATCAGTTTTTCTTCCATGGGGAACTGAAATTCCCAACGTGCCCTGAAAGATACCGACCTCCAGGACCTGCTTGGAGTTGTAGTTTTCTACACAAATTGTATTCTTAAAGGGGTATTCCCATCGCCAAGATCATATCCCAATATCTAGTAGTAATATAAGTAATATCTCTGTCCATTTCCTCATGTGCAGGACCTTAGGTATCCATGGTTAGAACCACTAGCAGCTAGCTGTTACTATATCAGTGGTCGTAACCATGGATATCTAAGGTCCTATGATGCCTCCACATGAGGAAATAGACTTAGTGAATCAGAAGAACTATACTACATTTCTAATTGGAGGAATTTGTTAATATTATTATTATTACTACTACATCTACGACATATTGGGACAGGATCTTAGAGATGGGAATACCCCTTTTAATGTTAGTTCACATGTAGAGGTGAAATTCATATCAAATTGTTTGGCGCACAGTGTTGCGGGTAAGACCACGCTCACATGTTGCAATGTTTTTAAGAGAAAAAAACATCACAACAAAAGAGTGCATTTAAAATAGCAGCGGGTGAAAGCAGCCTCAGGCTATGTTCACACGTTAAGAACAAAGAAATGGAGTGCTGACTTCAATATCACATAAAAAACAATGAGTTTTATTAAATAAGTAAACATATATAACACACAATACATAAAACAAGGGAAGATTCCACAAAAATGCTCCTAGGGAAATTTTTGACATGGGAAAGTTATGCAAAAATTGGAGCTGTATCAATAACTACTGTATCACCCAAATGGAGTACAAAAGTTAAGGCAGTAACTTGATAAAGCATCCCGCGAAACGCGCATCCAGGGTCTCTCCTCAGGGAAGTTTTCAGCACTTGCGATCACTAATATGGGTAAGCGTGCCTAAAAGGCTGTGATTAATATATTTGCACTATGTACTTTATGTTCACCCTATGTACCTCTTTATGGTTACTGCCTTAACTTTTGTACTCCATTTGGGTGATACAGTAATTATTGATACAGCTCCAATTTTTGCATAACTTTCCCATGTCAAAAATTTCCCTAGGAGCATTTTTGTGGAATCTTCCCTTGTTTTATGTATTGTGTGTTATATATGTTTACTTATTTAATAAAACTCATTGTTTTTTATGTGATATTGAAGTCAGCACTCCATTTCTTTGTTCTTAATATACACTACGGAGTTTCTTGATAGTCCTATATAATTATATTATATACAGCTATGAGATTTGTTGCTATATGTATAGCTGCGTTTGTCTTTGTGTATCAGTTAACATTATGTTCACACGTTGCGTTTTTTCAGCCTTTTTATGCCAGTTAAAAGCTGCTTTTAAGGGTATGTGCACACGCAGCGGATTTGTTCTCTGCGGATCCGCTGCAGATCCGCAAGCAATGTACAGTACAATGCTAAGCAATGGGTTTTCAAAACCGCAGTGCACAGGCTGCGGATTGAAATCCGCAGCATGTCAATTCTTTCTGCTGATTTTGCTGCGTTTCGACACCTATTCCATTATACTGGTGTCAAAATGCAGGGGCAAATCCGCAGGTAAAACCGCACTCCCTTCAGCCCCCATAGAAAGCAATGGATAAGTGCAAAAAAGCAGCAAAAAACATAGCAAGAAACGCCATCAGTTCTTGCAGTGTTATTAGTGACAAAAGCAGGTACAGCAGAATGTGATTTTCCCAAAATTAAACCAAAATATCTTGGTGTCCTCACCTGAGAATGGCGGTTACATTAGTACAGTTTAATGAAATTATTGATATCTCTGACCGATGTGTGAAGTTGAACAATAGCTGATCACCCCAATGCACTGCCAATGTCTTAGGTAAACTATGCCTGACCAATTCACCTCCCCCTGCTGGATTTACATTTGCAAATGTGTATTTTTTCATTAACTCATAGGAACTTTTTTGCTCAGAATAGTCACTTTTTTCAGACATAAAAATCTTTCTAAATATTTCTATCAAATTTCCCTTTTTTCCCCAAATGTTTTATGGTTTCACCTACGTCTTATATCGGTGGTCTAACACCTCGCATTGTTCATGCTTGTACGGTGGAAGCAAAGCTGAACTTTGGGATCCTTAAAAACGCCGCAAGAAAACCAGAGTAAAAGCCAGCAAAAGGTGTTTTTTGTGTCTGCAGTTTTTTTTGCTGCCAAAACATTAGGTTTTGGCTGCAGAACAAAAAAAGTAACGTGTGAATATGCTGTAAAAATAAGAAGCGTTAAACAAGTCCAACTGAAAACCTTTGTGGTAAAACTGCATGTAATACAGGCCATATTGTGCACTTACACTTTACAGCAAGTGCTATAAACCAGCAATCCCCCCCCACTGCATTCTCCATATACTTCGGTGGAGATATAACTACACATACAGGAACCTCCTCATAACATTTTATGGAGAATGTGGCTGGAAATTTGTGATTAAGGGTCAGATAATAACTGCACGTAACTGTAGGGTGGCGTCAGCATCAATGTTACTGGTGGGCCCTTAGCAGCTGAGCCTGAAGCAGTGATATCACAATGTGGAGTGTGGAACTCGATGACATCTTCTACTCTATGACATCACAATGACTGCAAAGGAGTAAAGCCTATGTAAAGCCTGACCGCAGAGCCGAGGCTGTCATTTGTGTGACTCCCTATTGGATACACAAAGCTACAGGAATACGAAGGAGAAAGAAAGCGACGACATCATGGGGATTCATGGAGGTCCCCATTGTGACCAGCGGCTGCTGGTCAAGGCTCTCTCTTCCTGCAAGTCAACTGGCTTTAGTCTTCTGACCCGATTCAAGAAATTCCAATGCAATTGCAGAGCTCAGCGGAAGGATTCTTTCCAGGCCATCAAATCTGCCACCATGACAGTGGTCAAGAGCATCAGGTCAGTTGCTACAAAAAGACGTAGAAACCACGTCATCAGCCAAGACAGCGGTGAAAAGAGCCCAACCTACATAGTAGGTGACACTGAGCCCACTTCTAGCATTGTAGAAAGTGGAGAGGATCTTGCCGATCCAGAATGTGCACAAGATGCACCCGAGGGGCTGCCACAAACAAGACCCCAGGACTTTACTGACCCAGAATGTGCACCCGAGGGGCTGCCACAAACAGGACCCCAGGATTTTGCATATCCAGAATGTGCACAAGGTGCACCCGAGGGGCTGCCACAAACAGGACCTCAGGATCCTGCTGATCCAGAATGTGCACACGATGCACCCGAGGGGCTGCCACAAACAAGACCCCAGGACTTAACCGATCCAGAATGTGCACCCGAGGGGCTGTCACAAACAGGACCCCAGGACTTTACCGATCCAGATTGTGCACAATGTGCACCCGAGGGGCTGCCACAAACAAGACCCCAGGATTTTGCTGATCCAGAATGCGCACAAGGTGCACCAGAGGGGCTACCACAAACAAGACCCCAAGACAATCTGAAAAGGAAAGCATCAACCTCTGAGGACAGTCAGCCCGAGATGATGCCACCAGCCAAGAGAGCTGCTATAGAAAATATTATTGATCTACTTATAGAAGTAATTGGCTTTAGTCTTCCGACCCGATTCAGGAAATTCCAATGCAATTTCAGAGCTCTCCTGAAGGATTCCTTCCAGGCCATCAAATCTGCCACCATGACAGTGGTCAAGTGCTTCAGATTAATTGCTATAACAAGACATAGAGACCGCGTCATCAGCCAAGACAGCGGTGAGAAGAGCCCAACCTACATAGTAGGTGATATTGAGCCCACCTCTAGCATTGCAGAAAGTGGAGAGGATTGTGCCGATCCAGAATGTGCAGAAGATGCATCCGAGGGACTGCCACAAACAAGATCCCAGGATCTTACCGATCCAGAATGTAAACAATGTGCACCCGAGGGGCTTCCACAAACAAGACCACAAGACAATCTGAAAATGAAAGCATCACCCTCCGATGACAGTCAGCCCGAGATGCTGCCACCAGACAAGAGAGCGGCTATAGAAAACGTTACTGATCTACTTATCATTATTATTATTGTTATTATTATTATTTATTTATATAGCGCCTTTATTTCCATGGTGCTGTACATGAGAAGGGGAGGAGTAACCCCGGAGATCGAGACCCCACAAGTGGAGATGCCCGATATTGGGAACCAAGAGAACAACCTGCCTCCAGAGCTCTTAACCATCCTGCAGAGCAAAGGGGAGGAAGGCTACCTGGATGACGAGGTCATCATCATGGCCCAGGACCTGCTGCAGAGACAGTTTAAGGGTTTTGATGGCCTGCAGCCCCCCTGCGCTCTTATGATACCAGGGTACAGCGTACTGCAGAATGCTGTACAAATCCACTATGATGCGGACAGGGTGCACTGGCTGACAACCTGCTATAAAAATGGCCAAATCTTTGTGGCCGACAGCTTCAACATCAGGAATCTGTCTCCATCCATCCATCAGCAGATTAACAACATGTACAGTATAGTGGTCGACAATCCCCTGGAACATCTGAGGTTTATCGATGTGGATCAGCAGAAGAACTGGTACGACTGTGGCTTATATGCTATAGCGTTTGCCTACGAGTTTATGGCAGATGGCGGTGAACCCAGAGCTGAGTTCCAGCATCAGAAGATGAGGACTCATCTAATATCCTGCCTACAGAACAACAGAATCAGCGGATTTCCCAAAAAGGTCAGGGAGTAACTCCATGTCTATAAACGGCATGTAGAGTGTATGACGGTCCAAGAGATCGCCCTGACCTTTAACCTCACAATGAAGATGGGGTACGGCTGGAGGTGACGGCTATCACACGTCAATGATGTGGCGGCCGCCATGTCAGGAGCAGATGAGCCGCACCTCAGGACGAGGCAGATTCCGGGCTCGGTCTCTGTCCTCATTACTTTCTGCAGTCAGATGTGATCAGAGGATCAGTGAATCTTCTGCTGCATCTGACCCGATCTACGGAACATGCTGCCATGATCCAGCACCGCCCAGGGGAAGGGCAGGCCGTCAGCCATGGTTCCCTAGAGGTTTCCTCCACTGGGGGTTTTTCCTCTCCTGAGTGCTGACGGACGACGACTCTCCGTGAGTCCAGGACCCATCACCATCCTCATCATGGGAACTTCTACTTGTGATATCTTGTATGAAGTGAATAAAGAATTCAATTAATATCTAGCAGCTGTGTGTCTGAGCCATGTGTCTGAGCCTTGTATCTCTACATTGAAATTGCAGGAAAAGTTATGGAATTCTGGAAATGACAGGTGTGATATTTTTTTCTGAGTTTTCCCTACAAACTGTTTGGAACATTTGAAAGAATGATTGTCAGGAGCAGAAAATATGACGCTGCCATAAGACCTGTGTTTGCCAGCAGTAGAGAGTCCACTCGTGTGTGGGGGCTTCTCATCAATGGAGGAGCTCACTCACAATAATACCTCAACAGGGCCATGAATGAAGAATAAAATCTACACCTCCTCCACGAGCAACTACTCCCATCATCCAGGGCAAGGTTGTGATGATGCTTTTCTCCTCCATAATGGAGACCAGGTCACATGGGAAAAGTGATAAACTAAGTTGCTTTGGTGAAAAAGACATTGGCATTTTGGTTCCAAGGACGAAAACCAAAGTTTGAGTCAGTCTCAAAACTTTTGGCCATGATTGTATTTATCCATCTTAAGATAATGATAGCACTCCATTCCTGATAGCTAAAACTTCTCTCACCTTCTGCATTAATAAAACACTTTTCTCACTATTTTTTGTGCAGAAAGCAGGTAAATACGTTCCGCAAACTGATTTTCGGCATGTCTGCCCTGTTGGCCGAATTCTATAGAAACTTCCGTGCCGCTGATAAATATTTAGGAACCTGCTCTCACTTCCTTGAGCGTGAATTGGCTTATTATAGGGGGCACAGATTTTTGGCCACGTGTAGAGTCAATATAGTACTATAGCTCAGTGGCTAGACACATAGAATTAGGAAAAGCCATTGGGCACAGGGAATGATGCTGACTTCTAGTGTTGATGTGTTGTCATTGTGGCACATAATAATTGTCTCCTCCTGTGATATGATAGAAATACCAACAAGAAGCGTGTGCCTTAAAGGTGACTATAAACATATCTAATAAAAATGATTAACATAAGAGAAGAGTAACCTAAACTTGATGTAGAACTGTATGGAATAAAGGAATATTTTCAGCAACAGCGCCCCTTGTCTACAGGCGTCGTATCTTGTATTGCAATAGGTGCTAGGAGCAGTCACAGACCACTCCCGTCAGTTTATCCCCCAAAATACTGCAGTCACAGCATTCCGGAAGTCGGCACAGGGCTAACAGCCCCTCTGCCTTTGGGTCAGAGTCCCCGCGGCGTCACGCAGGGTCCCTATCGTTGCCATGGTGAGCGAATGTCGTCATCACGACATCTGGCTCAACAGAGCTAGGAAACTTGTTGATCATGCACAGTGCATGATCAGGTAGTCTCCCTGTCAGTGCAGCGATCAGCCTGCAAAAAATGATTGTCCCATAGTGGGACTAAGTAAAAGACTTAGGAAAAAGGTAAAGAAAAAAAAAAAATTTTAAATAGTAATTGTAAAAATATTAAAAAAATCAAAAATAAAAAAATCAATACATATTCTATCACTAAATAAATATTTGAATGAAAAAAACAATATAAACAATAAAAGTGCACACATGTGGTATCGCCGCATGCACAACGACTCGACCTATAAAACTGTCCCACTACTTAACCCCTTTAGTGAACACAAAGAAAAAAACAAGGCAAAAAACAATTCTTTATCATCATACTGCCGAAAACAAAAAGTGGAATAACGCGATCAGAACCTCATATTACCCACCTCAGCTGCTGCAGAACCTCATAGTATACCTCAGCTGCTGCAGAACCTCACAATATACCTCATCTGCTGCAGAACCTCAATACGTCTCAGCTGCTGCATAACCTTATATTACACACCTCAGCAGCTGCAGAATCTCATAATACACATCTCAGCTGCTGCAGAACCTCATAATACACCTCAGCTGCTACAGAACTCATAATACACCTCAGCTGCTACAGAACCTCATAATACACAGCTCAGCTACTGCAGAACTTCAATATGTCTCAGCTGCTGCATAACCTTATTACACGCCTCAGCTGCTTCAGAACCTCATATTACCCACCTCAACTGCTGCAGAACCTCATAATACACATCTCAGCTGCAGCAGAACCTCACAATATGCACATCAACTGCTGCAGAACCTCATATTACCCACCTCAAATGCTGCAGAACCTCATAATACACATCTCAGCTGCTGCAGAACCTCATAAAACACCTCAGTTGCTGCAGAACCTCACAATTCACAGCTCAGCTGCTGCAGAACCTCATATTACACACCTCAGCTACTTGAAACCTTCTTTTGGACACTGTGGTACAGTAAAGGGTGTTTTACTGGATGGAAGATATGTTTCTCCTAGCAGATTAATGTTTGGCCGGGTTTTTTCTTAAAGACGGGACCTGCGATGATGTCGGGGTCACGTGATCAGCCCATGTGATGTCTACCTCACTGGTGGGAGGGGTTAGGCCCTATGTAATGGAAGTTGGTGATTGCCACAGGTTGAGTGTGTGTTTCTGGAAGCTACAGGAACTTGTGTGGACTCAGCCTGAAACTTGTATATAGGATTCCCGTGCTGCAGGACTATCGCAGCAAGACTCGGAAGAACCCCGGGAATGGCACCTGGCGGATGCCGCAGGACCTGGCAGCCGCTTAGTTACGCCCGTCCCGTGCAAGGGGTGAGTCTGGGACCAGTGGTTCTCCAAGCTGGAGTATGAGTTTGCTTTCCCTTATGTTTTGTTAAGCTGCTGGTTACTGAGTGACATTAAAACCACTGAAATTGGACTTTATGCCTGTGTGTTGCCTCGTTACTGCCGCCCAGCTATTGCCTACCAGAGAAAATCCCTACAATTGGTGGAGAATGCGAGCAGAAGCAGTGAGGCCAGGCTGTTTTGATTTTTGATCGGTACCCCAGCCTATGTCCTGGGTGAAACGAGTGGCAGATATCCAGGCGGGGAACTTTCCAGAAATAGAGGCCACGCGACAGCAACAGCAGGCTATGCAGCAGCAACAGGAGGCCATGCGGCAGCAGCAACAAGAGTTCATGCGACAGCAGGCTATGCAGCAGCAGGCTATGCAGCAGCATCAGGAAACCAATCAGCTGTTGATACAGCATATCACAACAGCGCAAGCAATAGGAGCTAACCGGGGAATCCAGGATATTCGGAAAGCGGTTTGTACAGCGATTCCTAAAATGGGAGAATCGGACGATGTGGAGGTGTATCTGGAGATGTTCGAAGGAGTCGCTGAGAGAGAGAAGCTCCCCCGGGACCATTTGGCAGGTGTCCTCGATCCGTTTCTGACCCCAGGACTGTTGAAAGCGTGTCAGGACCTACCCCCAGAGCAAAGGGCGGACTACACGGTCGTCAAGGGTGAGATACTGGCACGCCTTGGGGTAAATGTGTTAGTGAGGGCTCAGCGGGTACACCACTGGAAGTTTACCCCCTCCAAGCCCGCCCGGTCCCAGTATTACGACCTGTTGCACCTGTTACAAAAGTGGTTGCAGCCTGAAGTGTTATCCCCTACGGCCATACTGGACCACATAGTGACTGATAGATTTTGGAGGGCTTTGCCCCACTCCCTCCAGACCTGGGTCGGACAGGCGCCCCCTACTGATGCCATGCAGATGATAGACCTCATAGAAAGGTATGGGGCTACCAAGGAGTTACAGGGAGGGACCCCCCGAAAGGTAACAGGAAGGTTCCCTAAGTCCCCGCCCCTGGTTCGGCGAGCAGAGCCCAGGAAGGCCGCTCCGGACTTATCCGGGGAAGTAAGGAGCCCCATAATCTGCTGGCGGTGCCAGGAACCAGGTCATATGAGAGCTGATTGCCCCCACCTGACTGAGCCCATGGACACCAATTTTTGTTACCGCCAGTCCCACTGTTACGGCGGCGGAACACGCATAAAAAAATATAAATAAACATGCTCGCCGCCCGGGGTCCACCGTGCGGCAGATGGAAAAACCGCAGCTAGAAGACACAGAGCACTGTGGCGGTAATGTGCACGGGGTTCTATATCACTCAGGTGCAATCAAGCAGTCTCTGTTAAGTGCACAGAGCTGCTCCAGGAAAAATTAGAAAAGTAACGCTGAGCCTGTTAGCAACACAGGGACTCAGCGGCACACATGCGGTAGGCAAAAACCGGAGTAGTTAGGATGTCACTACGTCCGACACCTACCGTGGTAACAGGTGTGCTGGCGTCGCAACGGCGGACGCAGAAATGAGCTGCAACTGCAGCGCGGCGTGAACAGAGCCGCAAACAAGGCGCTGCAAAAACGCTGGAGCAATGCAGGACGCTTAGCTGCTGCAAAAAGTATGGCTGGAGCGCGCTGGCGCTAGCGCTGCTACTGGCGGCTGCCCAAGCACTCACACAAACGTAATATCAGAGGGAAGGGGTTTCATAATAAGTCATCCACCAGTCCAAGCATCCATCACCATACATACAGCAGCAGTATGAAAATACTAGCGCATGGCATAGCGGCCATGCGCACTTTTTATAGCGTACGGGACCTGCCGGAAATCTCCAGAGCCCTGAGCATAACCAATCAAATCAGGAGCAGGACCTGAGCACCTGACTCCTGAACTCCAATGAGAGCTATTCCCGTGAGCATGCTCAGAAGCTGGGACAAAGGACTTAGCCTCTGGAGACAAATATGTGAATCTGGATTCCCGCATAGGCATTATAGAACCCAGATTCCTAACACCCACTATGCCGAACCAATGTGTGCAATGGGCACCCCGAAGGGCCCTAATATGGAACATTTGTGTCGGCTAGAAGTGGAGGGCACCGGGCTGTGGCCCTATTGGACTCAGGGAGTCTTGTAACCCTGGTACGAGCCAGCTGGATACACACCAGCGAGTTTACGGGTCGGAAAATTGGGGTGTTGTGTATACATGGAGACTTAAAAGACTATCCCACCGCACTAGTCGTAATCAGCACGCCAGCAGGGAGGCGGTGCCACGAGGTGGGGGTGGTGGCTAATTTACATCATGAAGTGATAATTGGAAGAGACTTTCCGTTGTTTTCTGTGCTGTGGCCGTCTGTGGTACCATCCACTGAGCAACTGCCGGTACCAGAGGCAACCAGGTTACATTCTCCAGAAGGGGGGGCATGAACCTGGTGGCCCGGAGGAAAATGTGCTGGCGGTCGGAATAACCTTCCCTTCGGTGGAGGAAGGGGAGAATTCTCCCCTAGAAGGATTGGCTGGAGAGGTGGAAGACTTGCCGCCGGGACCTGAGTTGTCAGACTTGAATGTATCAGGTGACAATTTTGGTACAGCGCAACTCCGAGACCTTACTTTAGCCGGGCCAGAGAAAATGTACTGTTTGTAAATGGGGAACCCCAACAACCTGGGGTAGATACGGTGTTGCCACGCTTTGAGTTGAACCAGGATTTGTTGTACCGAGTGGAGATAATACGTGGGGAAATGGTAGAACAATTACTGGTACCTCAGACGTATCGCAGGCTGGTAATGGTTTTAGCGCATGCGCATGTACTTGGGGGACATTTGGGCCAAAAGAAGACCCTCGACCGAATCCTGCAACGATTTTACTGGCCAGGGGTTCATGAAGAAGTTAAACGGTACTGTAGCTCCTGTCCAGTATGCCAGGTAACCAGTCCCCAGCCTCACTTTCGGAGCCCTTTGGTGCCTTTGCCGATTATAGAGGTGCCCTTCGAGAGAGTGGCCATGGACCTGGTGGGGCCTCTCAATAAGTCGGCAAGGGGACACCAACACATTCTGGTAGTTCTAGATTATGCTACCCGATATCCTGAGGCCATTCCTCTGCGCCACACATCAGCTAAGCTTATAGCAAAGGAACTCATGGGTATGTTTTCACGGGTGGGAATTTCGTAAGAAATTTTAACAGACCAGGGAACACCCTTTATGTAAAAAATTATGAAGGAACTCTGCCGGTTGATAAAATGCTAAACAGTTGCGTAACTCGGTCTATCATCCCCAAACAGATGGTCTGTTAGAAAGGTTCAATAAGACCCCGAAGAGCATGGTAAAAAGGCAGTTTCCAAAGATGGGAAGGACTGGGATCTGTTATTGCCATATTTGTTATTTGCAGTGAGGGAGGTACCTCAGGCATCTACGGGGTTCTCGCCCTTTGAACTATTGTACGGCAGACATCCACGGGGCTTACTAGATATAGCCAAAGAGGCCTGGGAGAACCAACCTACTCCCCACAAAAGTGTGATAGAACATGTTGCAAAAATGCAAGAGAGAATGGAGACAGTCCTACCCTTGGTCCGGGAACATATGGAGGCAGCACAACGGTCACAGAGTCGGGTCTATAATCGGGAGGCTCGGGTAAGAACCTTTAGCCCTGGGGATCGGGTTTTGGTGCTTGTGCCTACCGTAGATAGCAAATTTCTCGCAAGGTGGCAGGGACCCTACGAGATCATGGAGAAGGTGGGGCCAGTAGACTACAAGGTACACCCTTTGAACTATTGTACGGCAGACATCCACGGGGCTTACTAGATATAGCCAAAGAGGCCTGGGAGAACCAACCTACTCCCCACAAAAGTGTGATAGAACATGTTGCAAAAATGCAAGAGAGAATGGAGACAGTCCTACCATTGGTCCGGGAACATATGGAGGCAGCACAACGGTCACAGAGTCGGGTCTATAATCGGGAGGCTCGGGTAAGAACCTTTAGCCCTGGGGATCGGGTTTTGGTGCTTGTGCCTACCGTAGATAGCAAATTTCTCGCAAGGTGGCAGGGACCCTACGAGATCATGGAGAAGGTGGGGCCAGTAGACTACAAGGTACACCAACCAAGACGGAGAAAGCCAGAACAGGTTTACCATAATAATTTGTTTAAACCCTGGAAAGATAGAGAGCACCTTGGTGGGGATAGTCCGCTGCCAGCGTTTCAGATGGTAAAGGCTCCGTTACCTCGGGGCGAGGCGGGAGAAGCCCAACCCGCGATCAAAATTGCAGATACTTTGTCTCCTAAACAGGTTCAGGAGGTCCGGGAGTTCATCAGCCGAAATACAGATGTTTTTTCGGAGCTCCCTGGACGCACCTCCCTAATCTAACATGACGTTGTCACAGAGCCACAGGCCAAGGTCCGACTAAAGCCATATCGGGTGCCTGAGGCCCGGCGACAAGCCATCTCAGAAGAGGTAAAAATGATGCTACAGTTAGGGGTCACAGAAGAGTCTCAGAGTGAGTGGGCCATCCCAATAGCTCTAATACCCAAGCCTGATGGGTCTCTAAGATTCTGTAATGATTTTAGAAAACTCAATGACATTTCAAAATTTGACGCCTACCCCATGCCCCGGGTTGACGAGTTGATAGAGCGCTTTGGGCAAGCACGGTATTTTACAACTCTGGACCTCACAAAAGGTTATTGGCAGGTATCCCTAACAGAGGCGGCGAAGGGAAAGACGGCGTTTATAACACCTGAGGGGCTGTTCCAGTATAAGGTGTTACCCTTTGGATTGCATGGCGCTCCAGCAACGTTCCAGCGGTTTATGGATATTATTCTCCGTCCCCATCGCCGCTATGCCTCAGCCTATCTAGATTATATTATTGTGTTCAGCACCGATTGGGAAAGCCACTTAGCAAAAGTACAGGCAGTGGTAGACTCCCTGCGACAAGCAGGGCTAACTGCCAACCCAAAGAAGTGTTTCATAGGGTTGGAGGAAGCCCGCTACTTGGGTTATGTCACTGGGAGGGGAGTTCTCAAGCCCCAAGTAAACAAGGTCGGTAAAGGCCTTTTTGGGTTTGGAGGATATTACAGGCGATTCATTCCCAACTTTGCAACCCTGTCCGCGCCTTTAACAGATTGTTTAAAAGGGAAAAAATCTGTGATGGTCCACTGGAATTATCAGTTAGAGGAGGCCTTTACAAAATTAAAAGGGGTACTGTGTGGTACACAAGTCCTGATCACTCCAAATTTCAAAAAAGAGTTCATGGTGCAGACTGATGCCTCTGAGATAGGCCTCGGTGCAGTGCTGGCTCAGGAAGTTAACGGGGAAGAGCATCCCGTTAGCTTCCTAAGCCGGAAACTTACCCCAGCTGAAACCCGGTACAGTATTGTAGAGAGTGCCTGGCCATCGAGTGGGCACTGGAATCGTTGCGCTACTATTTGCTGGGGAGGACATTTCGGTTGGTGACAGATCATTCCCCTCTTACGTGGATGAGTCAAGCTAAGGAGAGGAATGCCCGAGTCACCAGGTGGTTCCTGTCCCTGCAAAACTTTAAATTTTCAGTAGAACATCGTGCAGGCAGACTACAGGGGAATGCAGATGCCCTGTCCAGAGTTCACTGTATGTCATGTGTCCACCCCTCTAGGGTTGAACATAGGGGGTAGGTATGTGGTACAGTAAAGGGTGTTTTACTGGATGGAAGATATGTTTCTCCTAGCAGATTAATGTTTGGCCGGGTTTTTTCTTAAAGACAGGACCTGCGATGATGTCAGGGTCATGTGATCAGCCCATGTGATGTCTACCTCACTGGTAGGAGGCGTTAGGCCCTATGTAATGGAGGTTGGTGATTGCCACAGGGTGAGTGTGTGTTTCTGGAAGCTACAGGAACTTGTGTGGACTCAGCCTGAAACTTGTATATAGGATTCCCGTGCTGCAGGACTATCGCAGCAAGACTCGGAAGAACCCTGGAAATGGCACCTGGCAGCCGCTTAGTTACGCCCGTCCCGTGCATGGGGTGAGTCTGGGACCAGTGGTTCTCCAAGCTGGAGTATGAGTTTGCTTTCCCTTATGTTTTGTTAAGCTGCTGGTTACTGAGTGACATTAAAACCACTGAAATTGGACTTTATGCCTGTGTGTTGCCTCGTTACTGCCGCCCAGCTATTGCCTACCAGAGCAAATCCCTACAACACACATTTGTGTAGAATATATACAGATCTGCATAGTTATTTTTTTTAGATAACAATTTGGTAAAATCTATAAATACTGTGAATACAAAGTCCTTGGTGTCACAATAAAAAATAAATAAATAAAAATCGCTCAGATCCTTAAAAATAGAAAAATAATTATTCGTTATCCACATCTTTGGAGTATATTGTGATGTCACCGGATAAATCCGGAGCTGATGTCACAGTCTACACGGAATGTTCTATGCCGGCTCAGACTGGACCACAGAAGAACAGGACAATCCCCTGGTGGACCCCTCTGCTGCACTGGGAACCCAGACCTCCACACCCTACCTGACCAGGGCTTAGATGCGCTTCATACAGACAGGTTGCAGGGTCTCGGGGACTCCCGCTGTGTGACCGTATCACCGCCTCATAGAACTAAGAGAGTCCTTGCTCCAAGGCGATGGCCCGGTATCAGGACTGACCGTCTGAGACAAGGGCAAAGCCGCAGATAATACCGAGTAGTAGTAATTTCCTCTACTATGAGGTAATAAAAACAAATCAATTTTCACATTTTTGGCATCAGTTTTTCTTCCATGGGGAACTGAAATTCCCAACGTGCCCTGAAAGATACCGACCTCCAGGACCTGCTTGGAGTTGTAGTTTTCTACACAAATTGTATTCTTAAAGGGGTATTCCCATCGCCAAGATCATATCCCAATATCTAGTAGTAATATAAGTAATATCTCTGTCTATTTCCTCATGTGCAGGACCTTAGGTATCCATGGTTAGAACCACTAGCAGCTAGCTGTTACTATATCAGTGGTCGTAACCATGGATATCTAAGGTCCTATGATGCCTCCACATGAGGAAATAGACTTAGTGAATCAGAAGAACTATACTACATTTCTAATTGGAGGAATTTGTTAATATTATTATTATTACTACTACATCTACGACATATTGGGACAGGATCTTAGAGATGGGAATACCCCTTTTAATGTTAGTTCACATGTAGAGGTGAAATTCATATCAAATTGTTTGGCGCACAGTGTTGCGGGTAAGACCACGCTCACATGTTGCAATGTTTTTAAGAGAAAAAAACATCACAACAAAAGAGTGCATTTAAAATAGCAGCGGGTGAAAGCAGCCTCAGGCTATGTTCACACGTTAAGAACAAAGAAATGGAGTGCTGACTTCAATATCACATAAAAAACAATGAGTTTTATTAAATAAGTAAACATATATAACACACAATACATAAAACAAGGGAAGATTCCACAAAAATGCTCCTAGGGAAATTTTTGACATGGGAAAGTTATGCAAAAATTGGAGCTGTATCAATAACTACTGTATCACCCAAATGGAGTACAAAAGTTAAGGCAGTAACTTGATAAAGCATCCCGCGAAACGCGCATCCAGGGTCTCTCCTCAGGGAAGTTTTCAGCACTTGCGATCACTAATATGGGTAAGCGTGCCTAAAAGGCTGTGATTAATATATTTGCACTATGTACTTTATGTTCACCCTATGTACCTCTTTATGGTTACTGCCTTAACTTTTGTACTCCATTTGGGTGATACAGTAATTATTGATACAGCTCCAATTTTTGCATAACTTTCCCATGTCAAAAATTTCCCTAGGAGCATTTTTGTGGAATCTTCCCTTGTTTTATGTATTGTGTGTTATATATGTTTACTTATTTAATAAAACTCATTGTTTTTTATGTGATATTGAAGTCAGCACTCCATTTCTTTGTTCTTAATATACACTACGGAGTTTCTTGATAGTCCTATATAATTATATTATATACAGCTATGAGATTTGTTGCTATATGTATAGCTGCGTTTGTCTTTGTGTATCAGTTAACATTATGTTCACACGTTGCGTTTTTGCAGCCTTTTTATGCCAGTTAAAAGCTGCTTTTAAGGGTATGTGCACACGCAGCGGATTTGTTCTCTGCGGATCCGCTGCAGATCCGCAAGCAATGTACAGTACAATGCTAAGCAATGGGTTTTCAAAACCGCAGTGCACAGGCTGCGGACTTGCTGCGGATTGAAATCCGCAGCATGTCAATTCTTTCTGCTGATTTTGCTGCGTTTCGACACCTATTCCATTATACTGGTGTCAAAATGCAGGGGCAAATCCGCAGGTAAAACCGCACTCCCTTCAGCCCCCCATAGAAAGCAATGGATAAGTGCAAAAAAGCAGCAAAAAACATAGCAAGAAACGCCATCAGTTCTTGCAGTGTTATTAGTGACAAAAGCAGGTACAGCAGAATGTGATTTTCCCAAAATTAAACCAAAATATCTTGGTGTCCTCACCTGAGAATGGCGGTTACATTAGTACAGTTTAATGAAATTATTGATATCTCTGACCGATGTGTGAAGTTGAACAATAGCTGATCACCCCAATGCACTGCCAATGTCTTAGGTAAACTATGCCTGACCAATTCACCTCCCCCTGCTGGATTTACATTTGCAAATGTGTATTTTTTCATTAACTCATAGGAACTTTTTTGCTCAGAATAGTCACTTTTTTCAGACATAAAAATCTTTCTAAATATTTCTATCAAATTTCCCTTTTTTCCCCAAATGTTTTATGGTTTCACCTACGTCTTATATCGGTGGTCTAACACCTCGCATTGTTCATGCTTGTACGGTGGAAGCAAAGCTGAACTTTGGGATCCTTAAAAACGCCGCAAGAAAACCAGAGTAAAAGCAAGCAAAAGGTGTTTTTTGTGTCTGCAGTTTTTTTTGCTGCCAAAACATTAGGTTTTGGCTGCAGAACAAAAAAAGTAACGTGTGAATATGCTGTAAAAATAAGAAGCGTTAAACAAGTCCAACTGAAAACCTTTGTGGTAAAACTGCATGTAATACAGGCCATATTGTGCACTTACACTTTACAGCAAGTGCTATAAACCAGCAATCCCCCCCCCACTGCATTCTCCATATACTTCGGTGGAGATATAACTACACATACAGGAACCTCCTCATAACATTTTATGGAGAATGTGGCTGGAAATTTGTGATTAAGGGTCAGATAATAACTGCACGTAACTGTAGGGTGGCGTCAGCATCAATGTTACTGGTGGGCCCATAGCAGCTGAGCCTGAAGCAGTGATATCACAATGTGGAGTGTGGAACTCGATGACATCTTCTACTCTATGACATCACAATGACTGCAAAGGAGTAAAGCCTATGTAAAGCCTGACCGCAGAGCCGAGGCTGTCATTTGTGTGACTCCCTATTGGATACACAAAGCTACAGGAATACGAAGGAGAAAGAAAGCGACGACATCATGGGGATTCATGGAGGTCCCCATTGTGACCAGCGGCTGCTGGTCAAGGCTCTCTCTTCCTGCAAGTCAACTGGCTTTAGTCTTCTGACCCGATTCAAGAAATTCCAATGCAATTGCAGAGCTCAGCGGAAGGATTCTTTCCAGGCCATCAAATCTGCCACCATGACAGTGGTCAAGAGCATCAGGTCAGTTGCTACAAAAAGACGTAGAAACCACGTCATCAGCCAAGACAGCGGTGAAAAGAGCCCAACCTACATAGTAGGTGACACTGAGCCCACTTCTAGCATTGTAGAAAGTGGAGAGGATCTTGCCGATCCAGAATGTGCACAAGATGCACCCGAGGGGCTGCCACAAACAAGACCCCAGGACTTTACTGACCCAGAATGTGCACCCGAGGGGCTGCCACAAACAGGACCCCAGGATTTTGCATATCCAGAATGTGCACAAGGTGCACCCGAGGGGCTGCCACAAACAGGACCTCAGGATCCTGCTGATCCAGAATGTGCACACGATGCACCCGAGGGGCTGCCACAAACAAGACCCCAGGACTTAACCGATCCAGAATGTGCACCCGAGGGGCTGTCACAAACAGGACCCCAGGACTTTACCGATCCAGATTGTGCACAATGTGCACCCGAGGGGCTGCCACAAACAAGACCCCAGGATTTTGCTGATCCAGAATGCGCACAAGGTGCACCAGAGGGGCTACCACAAACAAGACCCCAAGACAATCTGAAAAGGAAAGCATCAACCTCTGAGGACAGTCAGCCCGAGATGATGCCACCAGCCAAGAGAGCTGCTATAGAAAATATTATTGATCTACTTATAGAAGTAATTGGCTTTAGTCTTCCGACCCGATTCAGGAAATTCCAATGCAATTTCAGAGCTCTCCTGAAGGATTCCTTCCAGGCCATCAAATCTGCCACCATGACAGTGGTCAAGTGCTTCAGATTAATTGCTATAACAAGACATAGAGACCGCGTCATCAGCCAAGACAGCGGTGAGAAGAGCCCAACCTACATAGTAGGTGATATTGAGCCCACCTCTAGCATTGCAGAAAGTGGAGAGGATTGTGCCGATCCAGAATGTGCAGAAGATGCATCCGAGGGACTGCCACAAACAAGATCCCAGGATCTTACCGATCCAGAATGTAAACAATGTGCACCCGAGGGGCTTCCACAAACAAGACCACAAGACAATCTGAAAATGAAAGCATCACCCTCCGATGACAGTCAGCCCGAGATGCTGCCACCAGACAAGAGAGCGGCTATAGAAAACGTTACTGATCTACTTATCATTATTATTATTGTTATTATTATTATTTATTTATATAGCGCCTTTATTTCCATGGTGCTGTACATGAGAAGGGGAGGAGTAACCCCGGAGATCGAGACCCCACAAGTGGAGATGCCCGATATTGGGAACCAAGAGAACAACCTGCCTCCAGAGCTCTTAACCATCCTGCAGAGCAAAGGGGAGGAAGGCTACCTGGATGACGAGGTCATCATCATGGCCCAGGACCTGTTGCAGAGACAGTTTAAGGGTTTTGATGGCCTGCAGCCCCCCTGCGCTCTTATGATACCAGGGTACAGCGTACTGCAGAATGCTGTACAAATCCACTATGATGCGGACAGGGTGCACTGGCTGACAACCTGCTATAAAAATGGCCAAATCTTTGTGGCCGACAGCTTCAACATCAGGAATCTGTCTCCATCCATCCATCAGCAGATTAACAACATGTACAGTATAGTGGTCGACAATCCCCTGGAACATCTGAGGTTTATCGATGTGGATCAGCAGAAGAACTGGTACGACTGTGGCTTATATGCTATAGCGTTTGCCTACGAGTTTATGGCAGATGGCGGTGAACCCAGAGCTGAGTTCCAGCATCAGAAGATGAGGACTCATCTAATATCCTGCCTACAGAACAACAGAATCAGCGGATTTCCCAAAAAGGTCAGGGAGTAACTCCATGTCTATAAACGGCATGTAGAGTGTATGACGGTCCAAGAGATCGCCCTGACCTTTAACCTCACAATGAAGATGGGGTACGGCTGGAGGTGACGGCTATCACACGTCAATGATGTGGCGGCCGCCATGTCAGGAGCAGATGAGCCGCACCTCAGGACGAGGCAGATTCCGGGCTCGGTCTCTGTCCTCATTACTTTCTGCAGTCAGATGTGATCAGAGGATCAGTGAATCTTCTGCTGCATCTGACCCGATCTACGGAACATGCTGCCATGATCCAGCACCGCCCAGGGGAAGGGCAGGCCGTCAGCCATGGTTCCCTAGAGGTTTCCTCCACTGGGGGTTTTTCCTCTCCTGAGTGCTGACGGACGACGACTCTCCGTGAGTCCAGGACCCATCACCATCCTCATCATGGGAACTTCTACTTGTGATATCTTGTATGAAGTGAATAAAGAATTCAATTAATATCTAGCAGCTGTGTGTCTGAGCCATGTGTCTGAGCCTTGTATCTCTACATTGAAATTGCAGGAAAAGTTATGGAATTCTGGAAATGACAGGTGTGATATTTTTTTCTGAGTTTTCCCTACAAACTGTTTGGAACATTTGAAAGAATGATTGTCAGGAGCAGAAAATATGACGCTGCCATAAGACCTGTGTTTGCCAGCAGTAGAGAGTCCACTCGTGTGTGGGGGCTTCTCATCAATGGAGGAGCTCACTCACAGTAATACCTCAACAGGGCCATGAATGAAGAATAAAATCTACACCTCCTCCACGAGCAACTACTCCCATCATCCAGGGCAAGGTTGTGATGATGCTTTTCTCCTCCATAATGGAGACCAGGTCACATGGGAAAAGTGATAAACTAAGTTGCTTTGGTGAAAAAGACATTGGCATTTTGGTTCCAAGGACGAAAACCAAAGTTTGAGTCAGTCTCAAAACTTTTGGCCATGATTGTATTTATCCATCTTAAGATAATGATAGCACTCCATTCCTGATAGCTAAAACTTCTCTCACCTTCTGCATTAATAAAACACTTTTCTCACTATTTTTTGTGCAGAAAGCAGGTAAATACGTTCCGCAAACTGATTTTCGGCATGTCTGCCCTGTTGGCCGAATTCTATAGAAACTTCCGTGCCGCTGATAAATATTTAGGAACCTGCTCTCACTTCCTTGAGCGTGAATTGGCTTATTATAGGGGGCACAGATTTTTGGCCACGTGTAGAGTCAATATAGTACTATAGCTCAGTGGCTAGACACATAGAATTAGGAAAAGCCATTGGGCACAGGGAATGATGCTGACTTCTAGTGTTGATGTGTTGTCATTGTGGCACATAATAATTGTCTCCTCCTGTGATATGATAGAAATACCAACAAGAAGCGTGTGCCTTAAAGGTGACTATAAACATATCTAATAAAAATGATTAACATAAGAGAAGAGTAACCTAAACTTGATGTAGAACTGTATGGAATAAAGGAATATTTTCAGCAACAGCGCCCCTTGTCTACAGGCGTCGTATCTTGTATTGCAATAGGTGCTAGGAGCAGTCACAGACCACTCCCGTCAGTTTATCCCCCGAAATACTGCAGTCACAGCATTCCGGAAGTCGGCACAGGGCTAACAGCCCCTCTGCCTTTGGGTCAGAGCCCCCGCGGCGTCACGCAGGGTCCCTATCGTTGCCATGGTGAGCGAATGTCGTCATCACGACATCTGGCTCAACAGAGCTAGGAAACTTGTTGATCATGCACAGTGCATGATCAGGTAGTCTCCCTGTCAGTGCAGCGATCAGCCTGCAAAAAATGATTGTCCCATAGTGGGACTAAGTAAAAGACTTAGGAAAAAGGTAAAGAAAAAAAAAAAATTTTAAATAGTAATTGTAAAAATATTAAAAAAATCAGAAATAAAAAAATCAATACATATTCTAACACTAAATAAATATTTGAATGAAAAAAACAATATAAACAATAAAAGTGCACACATGTGGTATCGCCGCATGCACAACGACTCGACCTATAAAACTGTCCCACTACTTAACCCCTTTAGTGAACACAAAGAAAAAAACAAGGCAAAAAACAATTCTTTATCATCATACTGCCGAAAACAAAAAGTGGAATAACGCGATCAGAACCTCATATTACCCACCTCAGCTGCTGCAGAACCTCATAGTATACCTCAGCTGCTGCAGAACCTCACAATATACCTCAGCTGCTGCAGAACCTCAATACGTCTCAGCTGCTGCATAACCTTATATTACACACCTCAGCTGCTGCAGAATCTCATAATACACATCTCAGCTGCTGCAGAACCTCATAATACACCTCAGCTGCTACAGAACTCATAATACACCTCAGCTGCTACAGAACCTCATAATACACAGCTCAGCTACTGCAGAACTTCAATATGTCTCAGCTGCTGCATAACCTTATTACACGCCTCAGCTGCTTCAGAACCTCATATTACCCACCTCAACTGCTGCAGAACCTCATAATACACATCTCAGCTGCAGCAGAACCTCACAATATACACATCAACTGCTGCAGAACCTCATATTACCCACCTCAAATGCTGCAGAACCTCATAATACACATCTCAGCTGCTGCAGAACCTCATAAAACACCTCAGTTGCTGCAGAACCTCACAATTCACAGCTCAGCTGCTGCAGAACCTCATATTACACACCTCAGCTACTTGAAACCTTCTTTTGGACACTGTGGTACAGTAAAGGGTGTTTTACTGGATGGAAGATATGTTTCTCCTAGCAGATTAATGTTTGGCCGGGTTTTTTCTTAAAGACGGGACCTGCGATGATGTCGGGGTCACGTGATCAGCCCATGTGATGTCTACCTCACTGGTGGGAGGGGTTAGGCCCTATGTAATGGAGGTTGGTGATTGCCACAGGTTGAGTGTGTGTTTCTGGAAGCTACAGGAACTTGTGTGGACTCAGCCTGAAACTTGTATATAGGATTCCCGTGCTGCAGGACTATCGCAGCAAGACTCGGAAGAACCCCGGGAATGGCACCTGGCGGATGCCGCAGGACCTGGCAGCCGCTTAGTTACGCCCGTCCCGTGCAAGGGGTGAGTCTGGGACCAGTGGTTCTCCAAGCTGGAGTATGAGTTTGCTTTCCCTTATGTTTTGTTAAGCTGCTGGTTACTGAGTGACATTAAAACCACTGAAATTGGACTTTATGCCTGTGTGTTGCCTCGTTACTGCCGCCCAGCTATTGCCTACCAGAGAAAATCCCTACAATTGGTGGAGAATGCGAGCAGAAGCAGTGAGGCCAGGCTGTTTTGATTTTTGATCGGTACCCCAGCCTATGTCCTGGGTGAAACGAGTGGCAGATATCCAGGCGGGGAACTTTCCAGAAATAGAGGCCACGCGACAGCGACAGCAACAGCAGGCTATGCAGCAGCAACAGGAGGCCATGCGGCAGCAGCAACAAGAGTTCATGCGACAGCAGGCTATGCAGCAGCAGGCTATGCAGCAGCATCAGGAAACCAATCAGCTGTTGATACAGCATATCACAACAGCGCAAGCAATAGGAGCTAACCGGGGAATCCAGGATATTCGGAAAGCGGTTTGTACAGCGATTCCTAAAATGGGAGAATCGGACGATGTGGAGGTGTATCTGGAGATGTTCGAAGGAGTCGCTGAGAGAGAGAAGCTCCCCCGGGACCATTTGGCAGGTGTCCTCGATCCGTTTCTGACCCCAGGACTGTTGAAAGCGTGTCAGGACCTACCCCCAGAGCAAAGGGCGGACTACACGGTCGTCAAGGGTGAGATACTGGCACGCCTTGGGGTAAATGTGTTAGTGAGGGCTCAGCGGGTACACCACTGGAAGTTTACCCCCTCCAAGCCCGCCCGGTCCCAGTATTACGACCTGTTGCACCTGTTACAAAAGTGGTTGCAGCCTGAAGTGTTATCCCCTACGGCCATACTGGACCGCATAGTGACTGATAGATTTTGGAGGGCTTTGCCCCACTCCCTCCAGACCTGGGTCGGACAGGCGCCCCCTACTGATGCCATGCAGATGATAGACCTCATAGAAAGGTATGGGGCTACCAAGGAGTTACAGGGAGGGACCCCCCGAAAGGTAACAGGAAGGTTCCCTAAGTCCCCGCCCCTGGTTCGGCGAGCAGAGCCCAGGAAGGCCGCTCCGGACTTATCCGGGGAAGTAAGGAGCCCCATAATCTGCTGGCGGTGCCAGGAACCAGGTCATATGAGAGCTGATTGCCCCCACCTGACTGAGCCCATGGACACCAATTTTTGTTACCGCCAGTCCCACTGTTACGGCGGCGGAACACGCATAAAAAAATATAAATAAACGTGCTCGCCGCCCGGGGTCCACCGTGCGGCAGATGGAAAAACCGCAGCTAGAAGACACAGAGCACTGTGGCGGTAATGTGCACGGGGTTCTATATCACTCAGGTGCAATCAAGCAGTCTCTGTTAAGTGCACAGAGCTGCTCCAGGAAAAATTAGAAAAGTAACGCTGAGCCTGTTAGCAACACAGGGACTCAGCGGCACACATGCGGTAGGCAAAAACCGGAGTAGTTAGGATGTCACTACGTCCGACACCTACCGTGGTAACAGGTGTGCTGGCGTCGCAACCGCGGACGCAGAAATGAGCTGCAACTGCAGCGCGGCGTGAACAGAGCCGCAAACAAGGCGCTGCAAAAACGCTGGAGCAATGCAGGACGCTTAGCTGCTGCAAAAAGTATGGCTGGAGCGCGCTGGCGCTAGCGCTGCTACTGGCGGCTGCCCAAGCACTCACACAAACGTAATATCAGAGGGAAGGGGTTTCATAATAAGTCATCCACCAGTCCAAGCATCCATCACCATACATACAGCAGCAGTATGAAAATACTAGCGCATGGCATAGCGGCCATGCGCACTTTTTATAGCGTACGGGACCTGCCGGAAATCTCCAGAGCCCTGAGCATAACCAATCAAATCAGGAGCAGGACCTGAGCACCTGACTCCTGAACTCCAATGAGAGCTATTCCCGTGAGCATGCTCAGAAGCTGGGACAAAGGACTTAGCCTCTGGAGACAAATATGTGAATCTGGATTCCCGCATAGGCATTATAGAACCCAGATTCCTAACACCCACTATGCCGAACCAATGTGTGCAATGGGCACCCCGAAGGGCCCTAATATGGAACATTTGTGTCGGCTAGAAGTGGAGGGCACCGGGCTGTGGCCCTATTGGACTCAGGGAGTCTTGTAACCCTGGTACGAGCCAGCTGGATACACACCAGCGAGTTTACGGGTCGGAAAATTGGGGTGTTGTGTATACATGGAGACTTAAAAGACTATCCCACCGCACTAGTCGTAATCAGCACGCCAGCAGGGAGGCGGTGCCACGAGGTGGGGGTGGTGGCTAATTTACATTATGAAGTGATAATTGGAAGAGACTTTCCGTTGTTTTCTGTGCTGTGGCCGTCTGTGGTACCATCCACTGAGCAACTGCCGGTACCAGAGGCAACCAGGTTACATTCTCCAGAAGGGGGGGCATGAACCTGGTGGCCCGGAGGAAAATGTGCTGGCGGTCGGAATAACCTTCCCTTCGGTGGAGGAAGGGGAGAATTCTACCCTAGAAGGATTGGCTGGAGAGGTGGAAGACTTGCCGCCGGGACCTGAGTTGTCAGACTTGAATGTATCAGGTGACAATTTTGGTACAGCGCAACTCCGAGACCTTACTTTAGCCGGGCCAGAGAAAATGTACTGTTTGTAAATGGGGAACCCCAACAACCTGGGGTAGATACGGTGTTGCCACGCTTTGAGTTGAACCAGGATTTGTTGTACCGAGTGGAGATAATACGTGGGGAAATGGTAGAACAATTACTGGTACCTCAGACGTATCGCAGGCTGGTAATGGTTTTAGCGCATGCGCATGTACTTGGGGGACATTTGGGCCAAAAGAAGACCCTCGACCGAATCCTGCAACGATTTTACTGGCCAGGGGTTCATGAAGAAGTTAAACGGTACTGTAGCTCCTGTCCAGTATGCCAGGTAACCAGTCCCCAGCCTCACTTTCGGAGCCCTTTGGTGCCTTTGCCGATTATAGAGGTGCCCTTCGAGAGAGTGGCCATGGACCTGGTGGGGCCTCTCAATAAGTCGGCAAGGGGACACCAACACATTCTGGTAGTTCTAGATTATGCTACCCGATATCCTGAGGCCATTCCTCTGCGCCACACATCAGCTAAGCTTATAGCAAAGGAACTCATGGGTATGTTTTCACGGGTGGGAATTTCGCAAGAAATTTTAACAGACCAGGGAACCCCCTTTATGTAAAAAATTATGAAGGAACTCTGCCGGTTGATAAAATGCTAAACAGTTGCGTAACTCGGTCTATCATCCCCAAACAGATGGTCTGTTAGAAAGGTTCAATAAGACCCCGAAGAGCATGGTAAAAAGGCAGTTTCCAAAGATGGGAAGGACTGGGATCTGTTATTGCCATATTTGTTATTTGCAGTGAGGGAGGTACCTCAGGCATCTACGGGGTTCTCGCCCTTTGAACTATTGTACGGCAGACATCCACGGGGCTTACTAGATATAGCCAAAGAGGCCTGGGAGAACCAACCTACTCCCCACAAAAGTGTGATAGAACATGTTGCAAAAATGCAAGAGAGAATGGAGACAGTCCTACCCTTGGTCCGGGAACATATGGAGGCAGCACAACGGTCACAGAGTCGGGTCTATAATCGGGAGGCTCGGGTAAGAACCTTTAGCCCTGGGGATCGGGTTTTGGTGCTTGTGCCTACCGTAGATAGCAAATTTCTCGCAAGGTGGCAGGGACCCTACGAGATCATGGAGAAGGTGGGGCCAGTAGACTACAAGGTACAGCCTTTGAACTATTGTACGGCAGACATCCACGGGGCTTACTAGATATAGCCAAAGAGGCCTGGGAGAACCAACCTACTCCCCACAAAAGTGTGATAGAACATGTTGCAAAAATGCAAGAGAGAATGGAGACAGTCCTACCATTGGTCCGGGAACATATGGAGGCAGCACAACGGTCACAGAGTCGGGTCTATAATCGGGAGGCTCGGGTAAGAACCTTTAGCCCTGGGGATCGGGTTTTGGTGCTTGTGCCTACCGTAGATAGCAAATTTCTCGCAAGGTGGCAGGGACCCTACGAGATCATGGAGAAGGTGGGGCCAGTAGACTACAAGGTACACCAACCAAGACGGAGAAAGCCAGAACAGGTTTACCATAATAATTTGTTTAAACCCTGGAAAGATAGAGAGCACCTTGGTGGGGATAGTCCGCTGCCAGCGTTTCAGATGGTAAAGGCTCCGTTACCTCGGGGCGAGGCGGGAGAAGCCCAACCCGCGGTCAAAATTGCAGATACTTTGTCTCCTAAACAGGTTCAGGAGGTCCGGGAGTTCATCAGCCGAAATACAGATGTTTTTTCGGAGCTCCCTGGACGCACCTCCCTAATCTAACATGACGTTGTCACAGAGCCACAGGCCAAGGTCCGACTAAAGCCATATCGGGTGCCTGAGGCCCGGCGACAAGCCATCTCAGAAGAGGTAAAAATGATGCTACAGTTAGGGGTCACAGAAGAGTCTCAGAGTGAGTGGGCCATCCCAATAGCTCTAATACCCAAGCCTGATGGGTCTCTAAGATTCTGTAATGATTTTAGAAAACTCAATGACATTTCAAAATTTGACGCCTACCCCATGCCCCGGGTTGACGAGTTGATAGAGCGCTTTGGGCAAGCACGGTATTTTACAACTCTGGACCTCACAAAAGGTTATTGGCAGGTATCCCTAACAGAGGCGGCGAAGGGAAAGACGGCGTTTATAACACCTGAGGGGCTGTTCCAGTATAAGGTGTTACCCTTTGGATTGCATGGCGCTCTAGCAACGTTCCAGCGGTTTATGGATATTATTCTCCGTCCCCATCGCCGCTATGCCTCAGCCTATCTAGATTATATTATTGTGTTCAGCACCGATTGGGAAAGCCACTTAGCAAAAGTACAGGCAGTGGTAGACTCCCTGCGACAAGCAGGGCTAACTGCCAACCCAAAGAAGTGTTTCATAGGGTTGGAGGAAGCCCGCTACTTGGGTTATGTCACTGGGAGGGGAGTTCTCAAGCCCCAAGTAAACAAGGTCGGTAAAGGCCTTTTTGGGTTTGGAGGATATTACAGGCGATTCATTCCCAACTTTGCAACCCTGTCTGCGCCTTTAACAGATTGTTTAAAAGGGAAAAAATCGGTGATGGTCCACTGGAATTATCAGTTAGAGGAGGCCTTTACAAAATTAAAAGGGGTACTGTGTGGTACACAAGTCCTGATCACTCCAAATTTCAAAAAAGAGTTCATGGTGCAGACTGATGCCTCTGAGATAGGCCTCGGTGCAGTGCTGGCTCAGGAAGTTAACGGGGAAGAGCATCCCGTTAGCTTCCTAAGCCGGAAACTTACCCCAGCTGAAACCCGGTACAGTATTGTAGAGAGTGCCTGGCCATCGAGTGGGCACTGGAATCGTTGCGCTACTATTTGCTGGGGAGGACATTTTGGTTGGTGACAGATCATTCCCCTCTTACGTGGATGAGTCAAGCTAAGGAGAGGAATGCCCGAGTCACCAGGTGGTTCCTGTCCCTGCAAAACTTTAAATTTTCAGTAGAACATCGTGCAGGCAGACTACAGGGGAATGCAGATGCCCTGTCCAGAGTTCACTGTATGTCATGTGTCCACCCCTCTAGGGTTGAACATAGGGGGTAGGTATGTGGTACAGTAAAGGGTGTTTTACTGGATGGAAGATATGTTTCTCCTAGCAGATTAATGTTTGGCCGGGTTTTTTCTTAAAGATGATGTCAGGGTCACGTGATCAGCCCATGTGATGTCTACCTCACTGGTAGGAGGCGTTAGGCCCTATGTAATGGAGGTTGGTGATTGCCACAGGGTGAGTGTGTGTTTCTGGAAGCTACAGGAACTTGTGTGGACTCAGCCTGAAACTTGTATATATGATTCTCGTGCTGCAGAACTATCGCAGCAAGACTCGGAAGAACCCCGGAAATGGCACCTGGCAGCCGCTTAGTTACGCCCGTCCCGTGCATGGGGTGAGTCTGGGACCAGTGGTTCTCCAAGCTGGAGTATGAGTTTGCTTTCCCTTATGTTTTGTTAAGCTGCTGGTTACTGAGTGACATTAAAACCACTGAAATTGGACTTTATGCCTGTGTGTTGCCTCGTTACTGCCGCCCAGCTATTGCCTACCAGAGCAAATCCCTACAACACACATTTGTGTAGAATATATACAGATCTGCATAGTTATTTTTTTTAGATGACAATTTGGTAAAATCTATAAATACTGTGAATACAAAGTCCTTGGTGTCACAATAAAAAATAAATAAATAAAAATCGCTCAGATCCTTAAAAATAGAAAAATAATTATTCGTTATCCACATCTTTGGAGTATATTGTGATGTCACCGGATAAATCCGGAGCTGATGTCACAGTCTACACGGAATGTTCTATGCCGGCTCAGACTGGACCACAGAAGAACAGGACAATCCCCTGGTGGACCCCTCTGCTGCACTGGGAACCCAGACCTCCACACCCTACCTGACCAGGGCTTAGATGCGCTTCATACAGACAGGTTGCAGGGTCTCGGGGACTCCCGCTGTGTGACCGTATCACCGCCTCATAGAACTAAGAGAGTCCTTGCTCCAAGGCGATGGCCCGGTATCAGGACTGACCGTCTGAGACAAGGGCAAAGCCGCAGATAATACCGAGTAGTAGTAATTTCCTCTACTATGAGGTAATAAAAACAAATCAATTTTCACATTTTTGGCATCAGTTTTTCTTCCATGGGGAACTGAAATTCCCAACGTGCCCTGAAAGATACCGACCTCCAGGACCTGCTTGGAGTTGTAGTTTTCTACACAAATTGTATTCTTAAAGGGGTATTCCCATCGCCAAGATCATATTCCAATATCTAGTAGTAATATAAGTAATATCTCTGTCCATTTCCTCATGTGCAGGACCTTAGGTATCCATGGTTAGAACCACTAGCAGCTAGCTGTTACTATATCAGTGGTCGTAACCATGGATATCTAAGGTCCTATGATGCCTCCACATGAGGAAATAGACTTAGTGAATCAGAAGAACTATACTACATTTCTAATTGGAGGAATTTGTTAATATTATTATTATTACTACTACATCTACGACATATTGGGACAGGATCTTAGAGATGGGAATACCCCTTTTAATGTTAGTTCACATGTAGAGGTGAAATTCATATCAAATTGTTTGGCGCACAGTGTTGCGGGTAAGACCACGCTCACATGTTGCAATGTTTTTAAGAGAAAAAAACATCACAACAAAAGAGTGCATTTAAAATAGCAGCGGGTGAAAGCAGCCTCAGGCTATGTTCACACGTTAAGAACAAAGAAATGGAGTGCTGACTTCAATATCACATAAAAAACAATGAGTTTTATTAAATAAGTAAACATATATAACACACAATACATAAAACAAGGGAAGATTCCACAAAAATGCTCCTAGGGAAATTTTTGACAATGGAAAGTTATGCAAAAATTGGAGCTGTATCAATAACTACTGTATCACCCAAATGGAGTACAAAAGTTAAGGCAGTAACTTGATAAAGCATCCCGCGAAACGCGCATCCAGGGTCTCTCCTCAGGGAAGTTTTCAGCACTTGCGATCACTAATATGGGTAAGCGTGCCTAAAAGGCTGTGATTAATATATTTGCACTATGTACTTTATGTTCACCCTATGTACCTCTTTATGGTTACTGCCTTAACTTTTGTACTCCATTTGGGTGATACAGTAATTATTGATACAGCTCCAATTTTTGCATAACTTTCCCATGTCAAAAATTTCCCTAGGAGCATTTTTGTGGAATTTTCCCTTGTTTTATGTATTGTGTGTTATATATGTTTACTTATTTAATAAAACTCATTGTTTTTTATGTGATATTGAAGTCAGCACTCCATTTCTTTGTTCTTAATATACACTACGGAGTTTCTTGATAGTCCTATATAATTATATTATATACAGCTATGAGATTTGTTGCTATATGTATAGCTGCGTTTGTCTTTGTGTATCAGTTAACATTATGTTCACACGTTGCGTTTTTGCAGCCTTTTTATGCCAGTTAAAAGCTGCTTTTAAGGGTATGTGCACACGCAGCGGATTTGTTCTCTGCGGATCCGCTGCAGATCCGCAAGCAATGTACAGTACAATGCTAAGCAATGGGTTTTCAAAACCGCAGTGCACAGGCTGCGGACTTGCTGCGGATTGAAATCCGCAGCATGTCAATTCTTTCTGCTGATTTTGCTGCGTTTCGACACCTATTCCATTATACTGGTGTCAAAATGCAGGGGCAAATCCGCAGGTAAAACCGCACTCCCTTCAGCCCCCATAGAAAGCAATGGATAAGTGCAAAAAAGCAGCAAAAAACATAGCAAGAAACGCCATCAGTTCTTGCAGTGTTATTAGTGACAAAAGCAGGTACAGCAGAATGTGATTTTCCCAAAATTAAACCAAAATATCTTGGTGTCCTCACCTGAGAATGGCGGTTACATTAGTACAGTTTAATGAAATTATTGATATCTCTGACCGATGTGTGAAGTTGAACAATAGCTGATCACCCCAATGCACTGCCAATGTCTTAGGTAAACTATGCCTGACCAATTCACCTCCCCCTGCTGGATTTACATTTGCAAACGTGTATTTTTTCATTAACTCATAGGAACTTTTTTGCTCAGAATAGTCACTTTTTTCAGACATAAAAATCTTTCTAAATATTTCTATCAAATTTCCCTTTTTTCCCCAAATGTTTTATGGTTTCACCTACGTCTTATATCGGTGGTCTAACACCTCGCATTGTTCATGCTTGTACGGTGGAAGCAAAGCTGAACTTTGGGATCCTTAAAAACGCCGCAAGAAAACCAGAGTAAAAGCCAGCAAAAGGTGTTTTTTGTGTCTGCAGTTTTTTTTGCTGCCAAAACATTAGGTTTTGGCTGCAGAACAAAAAAAGTAACGTGTGAATATGCTGTAAAAATAAGAAGCGTTAAACAATTCCAACTGAAAACCTTTGTGGTAAAACTGCATGTAATACAGGCCATATTGTGCACTTACACTTTACAGCAAGTGCTATAAACCAGCAATCCCCCCCCACTGCATTCTCCATATACTTCGGTGGAGATATAACTACACATACAGGAACCTCCTCATAACATTTTATGGAGAATGTGGCTGGAAATTTGTGATTAAGGGTCAGATAACTGCACGTAACTGTAGGGTGGCGTCAGCATCAATGTTACTGGTGGGCCCTTAGCAGCTGAGCCTGAAGCAGTGATATCACAATGTGGAGTGTGGAACTCGATGACATCTTCTACTCTATGACATCACAATGACTGCAAAGGAGTAAAGCCTATGTAAAGCCTGACCGCAGAGCCGAGGCTGTCATTTGTGTGACTCCCTATTGGATACACAAAGCTACAGGAATACGAAGGAGAAAGAAAGCGACGACATCATGGGGATTCATGGAGGTCCCCATTGTGACCAGCGGCTGCTGGTCAAGGCTCTCTCTTCCTGCAAGTCAACTGGCTTTAGTCTTCTGACCCGATTCAAGAAATTCCAATGCAATTGCAGAGCTCAGCGGAAGGATTCTTTCCAGGCCATCAAATCTGCCACCATGACAGTGGTCAAGAGCATCAGGTCAGTTGCTACAAAAAGACGTAGAAACCACGTCATCAGCCAAGACAGCGGTGAAAAGAGCCCAACCTACATAGTAGGTGACACCGAGCCCACTTCTAGCATTGCAGAAAGTGGAGAGGATCTTGCCGATCCAGAATGTGCACAAGATGCACCCGAGGGGCTGCCACAAACAAGACCCCAGGACTTTACTGACCCAGAATGTGCACCCGAGGGGCTGCCACAAACAGGACCCCGGGATTTTGCATATCCAGAATGTGCACAAGGTGCACCCGAGGGGCTGCCACAAACAGGACCTCAGGATCCTGCTGATCCAGAATGTGCACACGATGCACCCGAGGGGCTGCCACAAACAAGACCCCAGGACTTAACCGATCCAGAATGTGCACCCGAGGGGCTGTCACAAACAGGACCCCAGGACTTTACCGATCCAGATTGTGCACAATGTGCACCCGAGGGGCTGCCACAAACAAGACCCCAGGATTTTGCTGATCCAGAATGCGCACAAGGTGCACCAGAGGGGCTACCACAAACAAGACCCCAAGACAATCTGAAAAGGAAAGCATCAACCTCTGAGGACAGTCAGCCCGAGATGATGCCACCAGCCAAGAGAGCTGCTATAGAAAATATTATTGATCTACTTATAGAAGTAATTGGCTTTAGTCTTCCGACCCGATTCAGGAAATTCCAATGCAATTTCAGAGCTCTCCTGAAGGATTCCTTCCAGGCCATCAAATCTGCCACCATGACAGTGGTCAAGTGCTTCAGATTAATTGCTATAACAAGACGTAGAGACCGCGTCATCAGCCAAGACAGCGGTGAGAAGAGCCCAACCTACATAGTAGGTGATATTGAGCCCACCTCTAGCATTGCAGAAAGTGGAGAGGATTGTGCCGATCCAGAATGTGCAGAAGATGCATCCGAGGGACTGCCACAAACAAGATCCCAGGATCTTACCGATCCAGAATGTAAACAATGTGCACCCGAGGGGCTTCCACAAACAAGACCACAAGACAATCTGAAAATGAAAGCATCACCCTCCGATGACAGTCAGCCCGAGATGCTGCCACCAGACAAGAGAGCGGCTATAGAAAACGTTACTGATCTACTTATCATTATTATTATTGTTATTATTATTATTTATTTATATAGCGCCTTTATTTCCATGGTGCTGTACATGAGAAGGGGAGGAGTAACCCCGGAGATCGAGACCCCACAAGTGGAGATGCCCGATATTGGGAACCAAGAGAACAACCTGCCTCCAGAGCTCTTAACCATCCTGCAGAGCAAAGGGGAGGAAGGCTACCTGGATGACGAGGTCATCATCATGGCCCAGGACCTGCTGCAGAGACAGTTTAAGGGTTTTGATGGCCTGCAGCCCCCCTGCGCTCTTATGATACCAGGGTACAGCGTACTGCAGAATGCTGTACAAATCCACTATGATGCGGACAGGGTGCACTGGCTGACAACCTGCTATAAAAATGGCCAAATCTTTGTGGCCGACAGCTTCAACATCAGGAATCTGTCTCCATCCATCCATCAGCAGATTAACAACATGTACAGTATAGTGGTCGACAATCCCCTGGAACATCTGAGGTTTATCGATGTGGATCAGCAGAAGAACTGGTACGACTGTGGCTTATATGCTATAGCGTTTGCCTACGAGTTTATGGCAGATGGCGGTGAACCCAGAGCTGAGTTCCAGCATCAGAAGATGAGGACTCATCTAATATCCTGCCTACAGAACAACAGAATCAGCGGATTTCCCAAAAAGGTCAGGGAGTAACTCCATGTCTATAAACGGCATGTAGAGTGTATGACGGTCCAAGAGATCGCCCTGACCTTTAACCTCACAATGAAGATGGGGTACGGCTGGAGGTGACGGCTATCACACGTCAATGATGTGGCGGCCGCCATGTCAGGAGCAGATGAGCCGCACCTCAGGACGAGGCAGATTCCGGGCTCGGTCTCTGTCCTCATTACTTTCTGCAGTCAGATGTGATCAGAGGATCAGTGAATCTTCTGCTGCATCTGACCCGATCTACGGAACATGCTGCCATGATCCAGCACCGCCCAGGGGAAGGGCAGGCCGTCAGCCATGGTTCCCTAGAGGTTTCCTCCACTGGGGGTTTTTCCTCTCCTGAGTGCTGACGGACGACGACTCTCCGTGAGTCCAGGACCCATCACCATCCTCATCATGGGAACTTCTACTTGTGATATCTTGTATGAAGTGAATAAAGAATTCAATTAATATCTAGCAGCTGTGTGTCTGAGCCATGTGTCTGAGCCTTGTATCTCTACATTGAAATTGCAGGAAAAGTTATGGAATTCTGGAAATGACAGGTGTGATATTTTTTTCTGAGTTTTCCCTACAAACTGTTTGGAACATTTGAAAGAATGATTGTCAGGAGCAGAAAATATGACGCTGCCATAAGACCTGTGTTTGCCAGCAGTAGAGAGTCCACTCGTGTGTGGGGGCTTCTCATCAATGGAGGAGCTCACTCACAGTAATACCTCAACAGGGCCATGAATGAAGAATAAAATCTACACCTCCTCCACGAGCAACTACTCCCATCATCCAGGGCAAGGTTGTGATGATGCTTTTCTCCTCCATAATGGAGACCAGGTCACATGGGAAAAGTGATAAACTAAGTTGCTTTGGTGAAAAAGACATTGGCATTTTGGTTCCAAGGACGAAAACCAAAGTTTGAGTCAGTCTCAAAACTTTTGGCCATGATTGTATTTATCCATCTTAAGATAATGATAGCACTCCATTCCTGATAGCTAAAACTTCTCTCACCTTCTGCATTAATAAAACACTTTTCTCACTATTTTTTGTGCAGAAAGCAGGTAAATACGTTCCGCAAACTGATTTTCGGCATGTCTGCCCTGTTGGCCGAATTCTATAGAAACTTCCGTGCCGCTGATAAATATTTAGGAACCTGCTCTCACTTCCTTGAGCGTGAATTGGCTTATTATAGGGGGCACAGATTTTTGGCCACGTGTAGAGTCAATATAGTACTATAGCTCAGTGGCTAGACACATAGAATTAGGAAAAGCCATTGGGCACAGGGAATGATGCTGACTTCTAGTGTTGATGTGTTGTCATTGTGGCACATAATAATTGTCTCCTCCTGTGATATGATAGAAATACCAACAAGAAGCGTGTGCCTTAAAGGTGACTATAAACATATCTAATAAAAATGATTAACATAAGAGAAGAGTAACCTAAACTTGATGTAGAACTGTATGGAATAAAGGAATATTTTCAGCAACAGCGCCCCTTGTCTACAGGCGTCGTATCTTGTATTGCAATAGGTGCTAGGAGCAGTCACAGACCACTCCCGTCAGTTTATCCCCCGAAATACTGCAGTCACAGCATTCCGGAAGTCGGCACAGGGCTAACAGCCCCTCTGCCTTTGGGTCAGAGCCCCCGCGGCGTCACGCAGGGTCCCTATCGTTGCCATGGTGAGCGAATGTCGTCATCACGACATCTGGCTCAACAGAGCTAGGAAACTTGTTGATCATGCACAGTGCATGATCAGGTAGTCTCCCTGTCAGTGCAGCGATCAGCCTGCAAAAAATGATTGTCCCATAGTGGGACTAAGTAAAAGACTTAGGAAAAAGGTAAAGAAAAAAAAAAAATTTTAAATAGTAATTGTAAAAATATTAAAAAAATCAAAAATAAAAAAATCAATACATATTCTATCACTAAATAAATATTTGAATGAAAAAAACAATATAAACAATAAAAGTGCACACATGTGGTATCGCCGCATGCACAACGACTCGACCTATAAAACTGTCCCACTACTTAACCCCTTTAGTGAACACAAAGAAAAAAACAAGGCAAAAAACAATTCTTTATCATCATACTGCCGAAAACAAAAAGTGGAATAACGCGATCAGAACCTCATATTACCCACCTCAGCTGCTGCAGAACCTCATAGTATACCTCAGCTGCTGCAGAACCTCACAATATACCTCAGCTGCTGCAGAACCTCAATACGTCTCAGCTGCTGCATAACCTTATATTACACACCTCAGCTGCTGCAGAATCTCATAATACACATCTCAGCTGCTGCAGAACCTCATAATACACCTCAGCTGCTACAGAACTCATAATACACCTCAGCTGCTACAGAACCTCATAATACACAGCTCAGCTACTGCAGAACTTCAATATGTCTCAGCTGCTGCATAACCTTATTACACGCCTCAGCTGCTTCAGAACCTCATATTACCCACCTCAACTGCTGCAGAACCTCATAATACACATCTCAGCTGCAGCAGAACCTCACAATATACACATCAACTGCTGCAGAACCTCATATTACCCACCTCAAATGCTGCAGAACCTCATAATACACATCTCAGCTGCTGCAGAACCTCATAAAACACCTCAGCTGCTGCAGAACCTCACAATTCACAGCTCAGCTGCTGCAGAACCTCATATTACACACCTCAGCTACTTGAAACCTTCTTTTGGACACTGTGGTACAGTAAAGGGTGTTTTACTGGATGGAAGATATGTTTCTCCTAGCAGATTAATGTTTGGCCGGGTTTTTTCTTAAAGACGGGACCTGCGATGATGTCGGGGTCACGTGATCAGCCCATGTGATGTCTACCTCACTGGTGGGAGGGGTTAGGCCCTATGTAATGGAGGTTGGTGATTGCCACAGGTTGAGTGTGTGTTTCTGGAAGCTACAGGAACTTGTGTGGACTCAGCCTGAAACTTGTATATAGGATTCCCGTGCTGCAGGACTATCGCAGCAAGACTCGGAAGAACCCCGGGAATGGCACCTGGCGGATGCCGCAGGACCTGGCAGCCGCTTAGTTACGCCCGTCCCGTGCAAGGGGTGAGTCTGGGACCAGTGGTTCTCCAAGCTGGAGTATGAGTTTGCTTTCCCTTATGTTTTGTTAAGCTGCTGGTTACTGAGTGACATTAAAACCACTGAAATTGGACTTTATGCCTGTGTGTTGCCTCGTTACTGCCGCCCAGCTATTGCCTACCAGAGAAAATCCCTACAATTGGTGGAGAATGCGAGCAGAAGCAGTGAGGCCAGGCTGTTTTGATTTTTGATCGGTACCCCAGCCTATGTCCTGGGTGAAACGAGTGGCAGATATCCAGGCGGGGAACTTTCCAGAAATAGAGGCCACGCGACAGCGACAGCAACAGCAGGCTATGCAGCAGCAACAGGAGGCCATGCGGCAGCAGCAACAAGAGTTCATGCGACAGCAGGCTATGCAGCAGCAGGCTATGCAGCAGCATCAGGAAACCAATCAGCTGTTGATACAGCATATCACAACAGCGCAAGCAATAGGAGCTAACCGGGGAATCCAGGATATTCGGAAAGCGGTTTGTACAGCGATTCCTAAAATGGGAGAATCGGACGATGTGGAGGTGTATCTGGAGATGTTCGAAGGAGTCGCTGAGAGAGAGAAGCTCCCCCGGGACCATTTGGCAGGTGTCCTCGATCCGTTTCTGACCCCAGGACTGTTGAAAGCGTGTCAGGACCTACCCCCAGAGCAAAGGGCGGACTACACGGTCGTCAAGGGTGAGATACTGGCACGCCTTGGGGTAAATGTGTTAGTGAGGGCTCAGCGGGTACACCACTGGAAGTTTACCCCCTCCAAGCCCGCCCGGTCCCAGTATTACGACCTGTTGCACCTGTTACAAAAGTGGTTGCAGCCTGAAGTGTTATCCCCTACGGCCATACTGGACCGCATAGTGACTGATAGATTTTGGAGGGCTTTGCCCCACTCCCTCCAGACCTGGGTCGGACAGGCGCCCCCTACTGATGCCATGCAGATGATAGACCTCATAGAAAGGTATGGGGCTACCAAGGAGTTACAGGGAGGGACCCCCCGAAAGGTAACAGGAAGGTTCCCTAAGTCCCCGCCCCTGGTTCGGCGAGCAGAGCCCAGGAAGGCCGCTCCGGACTTATCCGGGGAAGTAAGGAGCCCCATAATCTGCTGGCGGTGCCAGGAACCAGGTCATATGAGAGCTGATTGCCCCCACCTGACTGAGCCCATGGACACCAATTTTTGTTACCGCCAGTCCCACTGTTACGGCGGCGGAACACGCATAAAAAAATATAAATAAACGTGCTCGCCGCCCGGGGTCCACCGTGCGGCAGATGGAAAAACCGCAGCTAGAAGACACAGAGCACTGTGGCGGTAATGTGCACGGGGTTCTATATCACTCAGGTGCAATCAAGCAGTCTCTGTTAAGTGCACAGAGCTGCTCCAGGAAAAATTAGAAAAGTAACGCTGAGCCTGTTAGCAACACAGGGACTCAGCGGCACACATGCGGTAGGCAAAAACCGGAGTAGTTAGGATGTCACTACGTCCGACACCTACCGTGGTAACAGGTGTGCTGGCGTCGCAACCGCGGACGCAGAAATGAGCTGCAACTGCAGCGCGGCGTGAACAGAGCCGCAAACAAGGCGCTGCAAAAACGCTGGAGCAATGCAGGACGCTTAGCTGCTGCAAAAAGTATGGCTGGAGCGCGCTGGCGCTAGCGCTGCTACTGGCGGCTGCCCAAGCACTCACACAAACGTAATATCAGAGGGAAGGGGTTTCATAATAAGTCATCCACCAGTCCAAGCATCCATCACCATACATACAGCAGCAGTATGAAAATACTAGCGCATGGCATAGCGGCCATGCGCACTTTTTATAGCGTACGGGACCTGCCGGAAATCTCCAGAGCCCTGAGCATAACCAATCAAATCAGGAGCAGGACCTGAGCACCTGACTCCTGAACTCCAATGAGAGCTATTCCCGTGAGCATGCTCAGAAGCTGGGACAAAGGACTTAGCCTCTGGAGACAAATATGTGAATCTGGATTCCCGCATAGGCATTATAGAACCCAGATTCCTAACACCCACTATGCCGAACCAATGTGTGCAATGGGCACCCCGAAGGGCCCTAATATGGAACATTTGTGTCGGCTAGAAGTGGAGGGCACCGGGCTGTGGCCCTATTGGACTCAGGGAGTCTTGTAACCCTGGTACGAGCCAGCTGGATACACACCAGCGAGTTTACGGGTCGGAAAATTGGGGTGTTGTGTATACATGGAGACTTAAAAGACTATCCCACCGCACTAGTCGTAATCAGCACGCCAGCAGGGAGGCGGTGCCACGAGGTGGGGGTGGTGGCTAATTTACATTATGAAGTGATAATTGGAAGAGACTTTCCGTTGTTTTCTGTGCTGTGGCCGTCTGTGGTACCATCCACTGAGCAACTGCCGGTACCAGAGGCAACCAGGTTACATTCTCCAGAAGGGGGGGCATGAACCTGGTGGCCCGGAGGAAAATGTGCTGGCGGTCGGAATAACCTTCCCTTCGGTGGAGGAAGGGGAGAATTCTACCCTAGAAGGATTGGCTGGAGAGGTGGAAGACTTGCCGCCGGGACCTGAGTTGTCAGACTTGAATGTATCAGGTGACAATTTTGGTACAGCGCAACTCCGAGACCTTACTTTAGCCGGGCCAGAGAAAATGTACTGTTTGTAAATGGGGAACCCCAACAACCTGGGGTAGATACGGTGTTGCCACGCTTTGAGTTGAACCAGGATTTGTTGTACCGAGTGGAGATAATACGTGGGGAAATGGTAGAACAATTACTGGTACCTCAGACGTATCGCAGGCTGGTAATGGTTTTAGCGCATGCGCATGTACTTGGGGGACATTTGGGCCAAAAGAAGACCCTCGACCGAATCCTGCAACGATTTTACTGGCCAGGGGTTCATGAAGAAGTTAAACGGTACTGTAGCTCCTGTCCAGTATGCCAGGTAACCAGTCCCCAGCCTCACTTTCGGAGCCCTTTGGTGCCTTTGCCGATTATAGAGGTGCCCTTCGAGAGAGTGGCCATGGACCTGGTGGGGCCTCTCAATAAGTCGGCAAGGGGACACCAACACATTCTGGTAGTTCTAGATTATGCTACCCGATATCCTGAGGCCATTCCTCTGCGCCACACATCAGCTAAGCTTATAGCAAAGGAACTCATGGGTATGTTTTCACGGGTGGGAATTTCGCAAGAAATTTTAACAGACCAGGGAACCCCCTTTATGTAAAAAATTATGAAGGAACTCTGCCGGTTGATAAAATGCTAAACAGTTGCGTAACTCGGTCTATCATCCCCAAACAGATGGTCTGTTAGAAAGGTTCAATAAGACCCCGAAGAGCATGGTAAAAAGGCAGTTTCCAAAGATGGGAAGGACTGGGATCTGTTATTGCCATATTTGTTATTTGCAGTGAGGGAGGTACCTCAGGCATCTACGGGGTTCTCGCCCTTTGAACTATTGTACGGCAGACATCCACGGGGCTTACTAGATATAGCCAAAGAGGCCTGGGAGAACCAACCTACTCCCCACAAAAGTGTGATAGAACATGTTGCAAAAATGCAAGAGAGAATGGAGACAGTCCTACCCTTGGTCCGGGAACATATGGAGGCAGCACAACGGTCACAGAGTCGGGTCTATAATCGGGAGGCTCGGGTAAGAACCTTTAGCCCTGGGGATCGGGTTTTGGTGCTTGTGCCTACCGTAGATAGCAAATTTCTCGCAAGGTGGCAGGGACCCTACGAGATCATGGAGAAGGTGGGGCCAGTAGACTACAAGGTACAGCCTTTGAACTATTGTACGGCAGACATCCACGGGGCTTACTAGATATAGCCAAAGAGGCCTGGGAGAACCAACCTACTCCCCACAAAAGTGTGATAGAACATGTTGCAAAAATGCAAGAGAGAATGGAGACAGTCCTACCATTGGTCCGGGAACATATGGAGGCAGCACAACGGTCACAGAGTCGGGTCTATAATCGGGAGGCTCGGGTAAGAACCTTTAGCCCTGGGGATCGGGTTTTGGTGCTTGTGCCTACCGTAGATAGCAAATTTCTCGCAAGGTGGCAGGGACCCTACGAGATCATGGAGAAGGTGGGGCCAGTAGACTACAAGGTACACCAACCAAGACGGAGAAAGCCAGAACAGGTTTACCATAATAATTTGTTTAAACCCTGGAAAGATAGAGAGCACCTTGGTGGGGATAGTCCGCTGCCAGCGTTTCAGATGGTAAAGGCTCCGTTACCTCGGGGCGAGGCGGGAGAAGCCCAACCCGCGGTCAAAATTGCAGATACTTTGTCTCCTAAACAGGTTCAGGAGGTCCGGGAGTTCATCAGCCGAAATACAGATGTTTTTTCGGAGCTCCCTGGACGCACCTCCCTAATCTAACATGACGTTGTCACAGAGCCACAGGCCAAGGTCCGACTAAAGCCATATCGGGTGCCTGAGGCCCGGCGACAAGCCATCTCAGAAGAGGTAAAAATGATGCTACAGTTAGGGGTCACAGAAGAGTCTCAGAGTGAGTGGGCCATCCCAATAGCTCTAATACCCAAGCCTGATGGGTCTCTAAGATTCTGTAATGATTTTAGAAAACTCAATGACATTTCAAAATTTGACGCCTACCCCATGCCCCGGGTTGACGAGTTGATAGAGCGCTTTGGGCAAGCACGGTATTTTACAACTCTGGACCTCACAAAAGGTTATTGGCAGGTATCCCTAACAGAGGCGGCGAAGGGAAAGACGGCGTTTATAACACCTGAGGGGCTGTTCCAGTATAAGGTGTTACCCTTTGGATTGCATGGCGCTCTAGCAACGTTCCAGCGGTTTATGGATATTATTCTCCGTCCCCATCGCCGCTATGCCTCAGCCTATCTAGATTATATTATTGTGTTCAGCACCGATTGGGAAAGCCACTTAGCAAAAGTACAGGCAGTGGTAGACTCCCTGCGACAAGCAGGGCTAACTGCCAACCCAAAGAAGTGTTTCATAGGGTTGGAGGAAGCCCGCTACTTGGGTTATGTCACTGGGAGGGGAGTTCTCAAGCCCCAAGTAAACAAGGTCGGTAAAGGCCTTTTTGGGTTTGGAGGATATTACAGGCGATTCATTCCCAACTTTGCAACCCTGTCTGCGCCTTTAACAGATTGTTTAAAAGGGAAAAAATCGGTGATGGTCCACTGGAATTATCAGTTAGAGGAGGCCTTTACAAAATTAAAAGGGGTACTGTGTGGTACACAAGTCCTGATCACTCCAAATTTCAAAAAAGAGTTCATGGTGCAGACTGATGCCTCTGAGATAGGCCTCGGTGCAGTGCTGGCTCAGGAAGTTAACGGGGAAGAGCATCCCGTTAGCTTCCTAAGCCGGAAACTTACCCCAGCTGAAACCCGGTACAGTATTGTAGAGAGTGCCTGGCCATCGAGTGGGCACTGGAATCGTTGCGCTACTATTTGCTGGGGAGGACATTTTGGTTGGTGACAGATCATTCCCCTCTTACGTGGATGAGTCAAGCTAAGGAGAGGAATGCCCGAGTCACCAGGTGGTTCCTGTCCCTGCAAAACTTTAAATTTTCAGTAGAACATCGTGCAGGCAGACTACAGGGGAATGCAGATGCCCTGTCCAGAGTTCACTGTATGTCATGTGTCCACCCCTCTAGGGTTGAACATAGGGGGTAGGTATGTGGTACAGTAAAGGGTGTTTTACTGGATGGAAGATATGTTTCTCCTAGCAGATTAATGTTTGGCCGGGTTTTTTCTTAAAGATGATGTCAGGGTCACGTGATCAGCCCATGTGATGTCTACCTCACTGGTAGGAGGCGTTAGGCCCTATGTAATGGAGGTTGGTGATTGCCACAGGGTGAGTGTGTGTTTCTGGAAGCTACAGGAACTTGTGTGGACTCAGCCTGAAACTTGTATATATGATTCTCGTGCTGCAGAACTATCGCAGCAAGACTCGGAAGAACCCCGGAAATGGCACCTGGCAGCCGCTTAGTTACGCCCGTCCCGTGCATGGGGTGAGTCTGGGACCAGTGGTTCTCCAAGCTGGAGTATGAGTTTGCTTTCCCTTATGTTTTGTTAAGCTGCTGGTTACTGAGTGACATTAAAACCACTGAAATTGGACTTTATGCCTGTGTGTTGCCTCGTTACTGCCGCCCAGCTATTGCCTACCAGAGCAAATCCCTACAACACACATTTGTGTAGAATATATACAGATCTGCATAGTTATTTTTTTTAGATGACAATTTGGTAAAATCTATAAATACTGTGAATACAAAGTCCTTGGTGTCACAATAAAAAATAAATAAATAAAAATCGCTCAGATCCTTAAAAATAGAAAAATAATTATTCGTTATCCACATCTTTGGAGTATATTGTGATGTCACCGGATAAATCCGGAGCTGATGTCACAGTCTACACGGAATGTTCTATGCCGGCTCAGACTGGACCACAGAAGAACAGGACAATCCCCTGGTGGACCCCTCTGCTGCACTGGGAACCCAGACCTCCACACCCTACCTGACCAGGGCTTAGATGCGCTTCATACAGACAGGTTGCAGGGTCTCGGGGACTCCCGCTGTGTGACCGTATCACCGCCTCATAGAACTAAGAGAGTCCTTGCTCCAAGGCGATGGCCCGGTATCAGGACTGACCGTCTGAGACAAGGGCAAAGCCGCAGATAATACCGAGTAGTAGTAATTTCCTCTACTATGAGGTAATAAAAACAAATCAATTTTCACATTTTTGGCATCAGTTTTTCTTCCATGGGGAACTGAAATTCCCAACGTGCCCTGAAAGATACCGACCTCCAGGACCTGCTTGGAGTTGTAGTTTTCTACACAAATTGTATTCTTAAAGGGGTATTCCCATCGCCAAGATCATATCCCAATATCTAGTAGTAATATAAGTAATATCTCTGTCCATTTCCTCATGTGCAGGACCTTAGGTATCCATGGTTAGAACCACTAGCAGCTAGCTGTTACTATATCAGTGGTCGTAACCATGGATATCTAAGGTCCTATGATGCCTCCACATGAGGAAATAGACTTAGTGAATCAGAAGAACTATACTACATTTCTAATTGGAGGAATTTGTTAATATTATTATTATTACTACTACATCTACGACATATTGGGACAGGATCTTAGAGATGGGAATACCCCTTTTAATGTTAGTTCACATGTAGAGGTGAAATTCATATCAAATTGTTTGGCGCACAGTGTTGCGGGTAAGACCACGCTCACATGTTGCAATGTTTTTAAGAGAAAAAAACATCACAACAAAAGAGTGCATTTAAAATAGCAGCGGGTGAAAGCAGCCTCAGGCTATGTTCACACGTTAAGAACAAAGAAATGGAGTGCTGACTTCAATATCACATAAAAAACAATGAGTTTTATTAAATAAGTAAACATATATAACACACAATACATAAAACAAGGGAAGATTCCACAAAAATGCTCCTAGGGAAATTTTTGACAATGGAAAGTTATGCAAAAATTGGAGCTGTATCAATAACTACTGTATCACCCAAATGGAGTACAAAAGTTAAGGCAGTAACTTGATAAAGCATCCCGCGAAACGCGCATCCAGGGTCTCTCCTCAGGGAAGTTTTCAGCACTTGCGATCACTAATATGGGTAAGCGTGCCTAAAAGGCTGTGATTAATATATTTGCACTATGTACTTTATGTTCACCCTATGTACCTCTTTATGGTTACTGCCTTAACTTTTGTACTCCATTTGGGTGATACAGTAATTATTGATACAGCTCCAATTTTTGCATAACTTTCCCATGTCAAAAATTTCCCTAGGAGCATTTTTGTGGAATCTTCCCTTGTTTTATGTATTGTGTGTTATATATGTTTACTTATTTAATAAAACTCATTGTTTTTTATGTGATATTGAAGTCAGCACTCCATTTCTTTGTTCTTAATATACACTACGGAGTTTCTTGATAGTCCTATATAATTATATTATATACAGCTATGAGATTTGTTGCTATATGTATAGCTGCGTTTGTCTTTGTGTATCAGTTAACATTATGTTCACACGTTGCGTTTTTGCAGCCTTTTTATGCCAGTTAAAAGCTGCTTTTAAGGGTATGTGCACACGCAGCGGATTTGTTCTCTGCGGATCCGCTGCAGATCCGCAAGCAATGTACAGTACAATGCTAAGCAATGGGTTTTCAAAACCGCAGTGCACAGGCTGCGGACTTGCTGCGGATTGAAATCCGCAGCATGTCAATTCTTTCTGCTGATTTTGCTGCGTTTCGACACCTATTCCATTATACTGGTGTCAAAATGCAGGGGCAAATCCGCAGGTAAAACCGCACTCCCTTCAGCCCCCATAGAAAGCAATGGATAAGTGCAAAAAAGCAGCAAAAAACATAGCAAGAAACGCCATCAGTTCTTGCAGTGTTATTAGTGACAAAAGCAGGTACAGCAGAATGTGATTTTCCCAAAATTAAACCAAAATATCTTGGTGTCCTCACCTGAGAATGGCGGTTACATTAGTACAGTTTAATGAAATTATTGATATCTCTGACCGATGTGTGAAGTTGAACAATAGCTGATCACCCCAATGCACTGCCAATGTCTTAGGTAAACTATGCCTGACCAATTCACCTCCCCCTGCTGGATTTACATTTGCAAACGTGTATTTTTTCATTAACTCATAGGAACTTTTTTGCTCAGAATAGTCACTTTTTTCAGACATAAAAATCTTTCTAAATATTTCTATCAAATTTCCCTTTTTTCCCCAAATGTTTTATGGTTTCACCTACGTCTTATATCGGTGGTCTAACACCTCGCATTGTTCATGCTTGTACGGTGGAAGCAAAGCTGAACTTTGGGATCCTTAAAAACGCCGCAAGAAAACCAGAGTAAAAGCCAGCAAAAGGTGTTTTTTGTGTCTGCAGTTTTTTTTGCTGCCAAAACATTAGGTTTTGGCTGCAGAACAAAAAAAGTAACGTGTGAATATGCTGTAAAAATAAGAAGCGTTAAACAATTCCAACTGAAAACCTTTGTGGTAAAACTGCATGTAATACAGGCCATATTGTGCACTTACACTTTACAGCAAGTGCTATAAACCAGCAATCCCCCCCCACTGCATTCTCCATATACTTCGGTGGAGATATAACTACACATACAGGAACCTCCTCATAACATTTTATGGAGAATGTGGCTGGAAATTTGTGATTAAGGGTCAGATAACTGCACGTAACTGTAGGGTGGCGTCAGCATCAATGTTACTGGTGGGCCCTTAGCAGCTGAGCCTGAAGCAGTGATATCACAATGTGGAGTGTGGAACTCGATGACATCTTCTACTCTATGACATCACAATGACTGCAAAGGAGTAAAGCCTATGTAAAGCCTGACCGCAGAGCCGAGGCTGTCATTTGTGTGACTCCCTATTGGATACACAAAGCTACAGGAATACGAAGGAGAAAGAAAGCGACGACATCATGGGGATTCATGGAGGTCCCCATTGTGACCAGCGGCTGCTGGTCAAGGCTCTCTCTTCCTGCAAGTCAACTGGCTTTAGTCTTCTGACCCGATTCAAGAAATTCCAATGCAATTGCAGAGCTCAGCGGAAGGATTCTTTCCAGGCCATCAAATCTGCCACCATGACAGTGGTCAAGAGCATCAGGTCAGTTGCTACAAAAAGACGTAGAAACCACGTCATCAGCCAAGACAGCGGTGAAAAGAGCCCAACCTACATAGTAGGTGACACCGAGCCCACTTCTAGCATTGCAGAAAGTGGAGAGGATCTTGCCGATCCAGAATGTGCACAAGATGCACCCGAGGGGCTGCCACAAACAAGACCCCAGGACTTTACTGACCCAGAATGTGCACCCGAGGGGCTGCCACAAACAGGACCCCGGGATTTTGCATATCCAGAATGTGCACAAGGTGCACCCGAGGGGCTGCCACAAACAGGACCTCAGGATCCTGCTGATCCAGAATGTGCACACGATGCACCCGAGGGGCTGCCACAAACAAGACCCCAGGACTTAACCGATCCAGAATGTGCACCCGAGGGGCTGTCACAAACAGGACCCCAGGACTTTACCGATCCAGATTGTGCACAATGTGCACCCGAGGGGCTGCCACAAACAAGACCCCAGGATTTTGCTGATCCAGAATGCGCACAAGGTGCACCAGAGGGGCTACCACAAACAAGACCCCAAGACAATCTGAAAAGGAAAGCATCAACCTCTGAGGACAGTCAGCCCGAGATGATGCCACCAGCCAAGAGAGCTGCTATAGAAAATATTATTGATCTACTTATAGAAGTAATTGGCTTTAGTCTTCCGACCCGATTCAGGAAATTCCAATGCAATTTCAGAGCTCTCCTGAAGGATTCCTTCCAGGCCATCAAATCTGCCACCATGACAGTGGTCAAGTGCTTCAGATTAATTGCTATAACAAGACGTAGAGACCGCGTCATCAGCCAAGACAGCGGTGAGAAGAGCCCAACCTACATAGTAGGTGATATTGAGCCCACCTCTAGCATTGCAGAAAGTGGAGAGGATTGTGCCGATCCAGAATGTGCAGAAGATGCATCCGAGGGACTGCCACAAACAAGATCCCAGGATCTTACCGATCCAGAATGTAAACAATGTGCACCCGAGGGGCTTCCACAAACAAGACCACAAGACAATCTGAAAATGAAAGCATCACCCTCCGATGACAGTCAGCCCGAGATGCTGCCACCAGACAAGAGAGCGGCTATAGAAAACGTTACTGATCTACTTATCATTATTATTATTGTTATTATTATTATTTATTTATATAGCGCCTTTATTTCCATGGTGCTGTACATGAGAAGGGGAGGAGTAACCCCGGAGATCGAGACCCCACAAGTGGAGATGCCCGATATTGGGAACCAAGAGAACAACCTGCCTCCAGAGCTCTTAACCATCCTGCAGAGCAAAGGGGAGGAAGGCTACCTGGATGACGAGGTCATCATCATGGCCCAGGACCTGCTGCAGAGACAGTTTAAGGGTTTTGATGGCCTGCAGCCCCCCTGCGCTCTTATGATACCAGGGTACAGCGTACTGCAGAATGCTGTACAAATCCACTATGATGCGGACAGGGTGCACTGGCTGACAACCTGCTATAAAAATGGCCAAATCTTTGTGGCCGACAGCTTCAACATCAGGAATCTGTCTCCATCCATCCATCAGCAGATTAACAACATGTACAGTATAGTGGTCGACAATCCCCTGGAACATCTGAGGTTTATCGATGTGGATCAGCAGAAGAACTGGTACGACTGTGGCTTATATGCTATAGCGTTTGCCTACGAGTTTATGGCAGATGGCGGTGAACCCAGAGCTGAGTTCCAGCATCAGAAGATGAGGACTCATCTAATATCCTGCCTACAGAACAACAGAATCAGCGGATTTCCCAAAAAGGTCAGGGAGTAACTCCATGTCTATAAACGGCATGTAGAGTGTATGACGGTCCAAGAGATCGCCCTGACCTTTAACCTCACAATGAAGATGGGGTACGGCTGGAGGTGACGGCTATCACACGTCAATGATGTGGCGGCCGCCATGTCAGGAGCAGATGAGCCGCACCTCAGGACGAGGCAGATTCCGGGCTCGGTCTCTGTCCTCATTACTTTCTGCAGTCAGATGTGATCAGAGGATCAGTGAATCTTCTGCTGCATCTGACCCGATCTACGGAACATGCTGCCATGATCCAGCACCGCCCAGGGGAAGGGCAGGCCGTCAGCCATGGTTCCCTAGAGGTTTCCTCCACTGGGGGTTTTTCCTCTCCTGAGTGCTGACGGACGACGACTCTCCGTGAGTCCAGGACCCATCACCATCCTCATCATGGGAACTTCTACTTGTGATATCTTGTATGAAGTGAATAAAGAATTCAATTAATATCTAGCAGCTGTGTGTCTGAGCCATGTGTCTGAGCCTTGTATCTCTACATTGAAATTGCAGGAAAAGTTATGGAATTCTGGAAATGACAGGTGTGATATTTTTTTCTGAGTTTTCCCTACAAACTGTTTGGAACATTTGAAAGAATGATTGTCAGGAGCAGAAAATATGACGCTGCCATAAGACCTGTGTTTGCCAGCAGTAGAGAGTCCACTCGTGTGTGGGGGCTTCTCATCAATGGAGGAGCTCACTCACAGTAATACCTCAACAGGGCCATGAATGAAGAATAAAATCTACACCTCCTCCACGAGCAACTACTCCCATCATCCAGGGCAAGGTTGTGATGATGCTTTTCTCCTCCATAATGGAGACCAGGTCACATGGGAAAAGTGATAAACTAAGTTGCTTTGGTGAAAAAGACATTGGCATTTTGGTTCCAAGGACGAAAACCAAAGTTTGAGTCAGTCTCAAAACTTTTGGCCATGATTGTATTTATCCATCTTAAGATAATGATAGCACTCCATTCCTGATAGCTAAAACTTCTCTCACCTTCTGCATTAATAAAACACTTTTCTCACTATTTTTTGTGCAGAAAGCAGGTAAATACGTTCCGCAAACTGATTTTCGGCATGTCTGCCCTGTTGGCCGAATTCTATAGAAACTTCCGTGCCGCTGATAAATATTTAGGAACCTGCTCTCACTTCCTTGAGCGTGAATTGGCTTATTATAGGGGGCACAGATTTTTGGCCACGTGTAGAGTCAATATAGTACTATAGCTCAGTGGCTAGACACATAGAATTAGGAAAAGCCATTGGGCACAGGGAATGATGCTGACTTCTAGTGTTGATGTGTTGTCATTGTGGCACATAATAATTGTCTCCTCCTGTGATATGATAGAAATACCAACAAGAAGCGTGTGCCTTAAAGGTGACTATAAACATATCTAATAAAAATGATTAACATAAGAGAAGAGTAACCTAAACTTGATGTAGAACTGTATGGAATAAAGGAATATTTTCAGCAACAGCGCCCCTTGTCTACAGGCGTCGTATCTTGTATTGCAATAGGTGCTAGGAGCAGTCACAGACCACTCCCGTCAGTTTATCCCCCGAAATACTGCAGTCACAGCATTCCGGAAGTCGGCACAGGGCTAACAGCCCCTCTGCCTTTGGGTCAGAGCCCCCGCGGCGTCACGCAGGGTCCCTATCGTTGCCATGGTGAGCGAATGTCGTCATCACGACATCTGGCTCAACAGAGCTAGGAAACTTGTTGATCATGCACAGTGCATGATCAGGTAGTCTCCCTGTCAGTGCAGCGATCAGCCTGCAAAAAATGATTGTCCCATAGTGGGACTAAGTAAAAGACTTAGGAAAAAGGTAAAGAAAAAAAAAAAATTTTAAATAGTAATTGTAAAAATATTAAAAAAATCAAAAATAAAAAAATCAATACATATTCTATCACTAAATAAATATTTGAATGAAAAAAACAATATAAACAATAAAAGTGCACACATGTGGTATCGCCGCATGCACAACGACTCGACCTATAAAACTGTCCCACTACTTAACCCCTTTAGTGAACACAAAGAAAAAAACAAGGCAAAAAACAATTCTTTATCATCATACTGCCGAAAACAAAAAGTGGAATAACGCGATCAGAACCTCATATTACCCACCTCAGCTGCTGCAGAACCTCATAGTATACCTCAGCTGCTGCAGAACCTCACAATATACCTCAGCTGCTGCAGAACCTCAATACGTCTCAGCTGCTGCATAACCTTATATTACACACCTCAGCTGCTGCAGAATCTCATAATACACATCTCAGCTGCTGCAGAACCTCATAATACACCTCAGCTGCTACAGAACTCATAATACACCTCAGCTGCTACAGAACCTCATAATACACAGCTCAGCTACTGCAGAACTTCAATATGTCTCAGCTGCTGCATAACCTTATTACACGCCTCAGCTGCTTCAGAACCTCATATTACCCACCTCAACTGCTGCAGAACCTCATAATACACATCTCAGCTGCAGCAGAACCTCACAATATACACATCAACTGCTGCAGAACCTCATATTACCCACCTCAAATGCTGCAGAACCTCATAATACACATCTCAGCTGCTGCAGAACCTCATAAAACACCTCAGCTGCTGCAGAACCTCACAATTCACAGCTCAGCTGCTGCAGAACCTCATATTACACACCTCAGCTACTTGAAACCTTCTTTTGGACACTGTGGTACAGTAAAGGGTGTTTTACTGGATGGAAGATATGTTTCTCCTAGCAGATTAATGTTTGGCCGGGTTTTTTCTTAAAGACGGGACCTGCGATGATGTCGGGGTCACGTGATCAGCCCATGTGATGTCTACCTCACTGGTGGGAGGGGTTAGGCCCTATGTAATGGAGGTTGGTGATTGCCACAGGTTGAGTGTGTGTTTCTGGAAGCTACAGGAACTTGTGTGGACTCAGCCTGAAACTTGTATATAGGATTCCCGTGCTGCAGGACTATCGCAGCAAGACTCGGAAGAACCCCGGGAATGGCACCTGGCGGATGCCGCAGGACCTGGCAGCCGCTTAGTTACGCCCGTCCCGTGCAAGGGGTGAGTCTGGGACCAGTGGTTCTCCAAGCTGGAGTATGAGTTTGCTTTCCCTTATGTTTTGTTAAGCTGCTGGTTACTGAGTGACATTAAAACCACTGAAATTGGACTTTATGCCTGTGTGTTGCCTCGTTACTGCCGCCCAGCTATTGCCTACCAGAGAAAATCCCAACAATTGGTGGAGAATGCGAGCAGAAGCAGTGAGGCCAGGCTGTTTTGATTTTTGATCGGTACCCCAGCCTATGTCCTGGGTGAAACGAGTGGCAGATATCCAGGCGGGGAACTTTCCAGAAATAGAGGCCACGCGACAGCAACAGCAGGCTATGCAGCAGCAACAGGAGGCCATGCGGCAGCAGCAACAAGAGTTCATGCGACAGCAGGCTATGCAGCAGCAGGCTATGCAGCAGCATCAGGAAACCAATCAGCTGTTGATACAGCATATCACAACAGCGCAAGCAATAGGAGCTAACCGGGGAATCCAGGATATTCGGAAAGCGGTTTGTACAGCGATTCCTAAAATGGGAGAATCGGACGATGTGGAGGTGTATCTGGAGATGTTCGAAGGAGTCGCTGAGAGAGAGAAGCTCCCCCGGGACCATTTGGCAGGTGTCCTCGATCCGTTTCTGACCCCAGGACTGTTGAAAGCGTGTCAGGACCTACCCCCAGAGCAAAGGGCGGACTACACGGTCGTCAAGGGTGAGATACTGGCACGCCTTGGGGTAAATGTGTTAGTGAGGGCTCAGCGGGTACACCACTGGAAGTTTACCCCCTCCAAGCCCGCCCGGTCCCAGTATTACGACCTGTTGCACCTGTTACAAAAGTGGTTGCAGCCTGAAGTGTTATCCCCTACGGCCATACTGGACCGCATAGTGACTGATAGATTTTGGAGGGCTTTGCCCCACTCCCTCCAGACCTGGGTCGGACAGGCGCCCCCTACTGATGCCATGCAGATGATAGACCTCATAGAAAGGTATGGGGCTACCAAGGAGTTACAGGGAGGGACCCCCCGAAAGGTAACAGGAAGGTTCCCTAAGTCCCCGCCCCTGGTTCGGCAAGCAGAGCCCAGGAAGGCCGCTCCGGACTTATCCGGGGAAGTAAGGAGCCCCATAATCTGCTGGCGGTGCCAGGAACCAGGTCATATGAGAGCTGATTGCCCCCACCTGACTGAGCCCATGGACACCAATTTTTGTTACCGCCAGTCCCACTGTTACGGCGGCGGAACACGCATAAAAAAATATAAATAAACGTGCTCGCCGCCCGGGGTCCACCGTGCGGCAGATGGAAAAACCGCAGCTAGAAGACACAGAGCACTGTGGCGGTAATGTGCACGGGGTTCTATATCACTCAGGTGCAATCAAGCAGTCTCTGTTAAGTGCACAGAGCTGCTCCAGGAAAAATTAGAAAAGTAACGCTGAGCCTGTTAGCAACACAGGGACTCAGCGGCACACATGCGGTAGGCAAAAACCGGAGTAGTTAGGATGTCACTACGTCCGACACCTACCGTGGTAACAGGTGTGCTGGCGTCGCAACCGCGGACGCAGAAATGAGCTGCAACTGCAGCGCGGCGTGAACAGAGCCGCAAACAAGGCGCTGCAAAAACGCTGGAGCAATGCAGGACGCTTAGCTGCTGCAAAAAGTATGGCTGGAGCGCGCTGGCGCTAGCGCTGCTACTGGCGGCTGCCCAAGCACTCACACAAACGTAATATCAGAGGGAAGGGGTTTCATAATAAGTCATCCACCAGTCCAAGCATCCATCACCATACATACAGCAGCAGTATGAAAATACTAGCGCATGGCATAGCGGCCATGCGCACTTTTTATAGCGTACGGGACCTGCCGGAAATCTCCAGAGCCCTGAGCATAACCAATCAAATCAGGAGCAGGACCTGAGCACCTGACTCCTGAACTCCAATGAGAGCTATTCCCGTGAGCATGCTCAGAAGCTGGGACAAAGGACTTAGCCTCTGGAGACAAATATGTGAATCTGGATTCCCGCATAGGCATTATAGAACCCAGATTCCTAACACCCACTATGCCGAACCAATGTGTGCAATGGGCACCCCGAAGGGCCCTAATATGGAACATTTGTGTCGGCTAGAAGTGGAGGGCACCGGGCTGTGGCCCTATTGGACTCAGGGAGTCTTGTAACCCTGGTACGAGCCAGCTGGATACACACCAGCGAGTTTACGGGTCGGAAAATTGGGGTGTTGTGTATACATGGAGACTTAAAAGACTATCCCACCGCACTAGTCGTAATCAGCACGCCAGCAGGGAGGCGGTGCCACGAGGTGGGGGTGGTGGCTAATTTACATTATGAAGTGATAATTGGAAGAGACTTTCCGTTGTTTTCTGTGCTGTGGCCGTCTGTGGTACCATCCACTGAGCAACTGCCGGTACCAGAGGCAACCAGGTTACATTCTCCAGAAGGGGGGGCATGAACCTGGTGGCCCGGAGGAAAATGTGCTGGCGGTCGGAATAACCTTCCCTTCGGTGGAGGAAGGGGAGAATTCTCCCCTAGAAGGATTGGCTGGAGAGGTGGAAGACTTGCCGCCGGGACCTGAGTTGTCAGACTTGAATGTATCATGTGACAATTTTGGTACAGCGCAACTCCGAGACCTTACTTTAGCCGGGCCAGAGAAAATGTACTGTTTGTAAATGGGGAACCCCAACAACCTGGGGTAGATACGGTGTTGCCACGCTTTGAGTTGAACCAGGATTTGTTGTACCGAGTGGAGATAATACGTGGGGAAATGGTAGAACAATTACTGGTACCTCAGACGTATCGCAGGCTGGTAATGGTTTTAGCGCATGCGCATGTACTTGGGGGACATTTGGGCCAAAAGAAGACCCTCGACCGAATCCTGCAACGATTTTACTGGCCAGGGGTTCATGAAGAAGTTAAACGGTACTGTAGCTCCTGTCCAGTATGCCAGGTAACCAGTCCCCAGCCTCACTTTCGGAGCCCTTTGGTGCCTTTGCCGATTATAGAGGTGCCCTTCGAGAGAGTGGCCATGGACCTGGTGGGGCCTCTCAATAAGTCGGCAAGGGGACACCAACACATTCTGGTAGTTCTAGATTATGCTACCCGATATCCTGAGGCCATTCCTCTGCGCCACACATCAGCTAAGCTTATAGCAAAGGAACTCATGGGTATGTTTTCACGGGTGGGAATTTCGCAAGAAATTTTAACAGACCAGGGAACCCCCTTTATGTAAAAAATTATGAAGGAACTCTGCCGGTTGATAAAATGCTAAACAGTTGCGTAACTCGGTCTATCATCCCCAAACAGATGGTCTGTTAGAAAGGTTCAATAAGACCCCGAAGAGCATGGTAAAAAGGCAGTTTCCAAAGATGGGAAGGACTGGGATCTGTTATTGCCATATTTGTTATTTGCAGTGAGGGAGGTACCTCAGGCATCTACGGGGTTCTCGCCCTTTGAACTATTGTACGGCAGACATCCACGGGGCTTACTAGATATAGCCAAAGAGGCCTGGGAGAACCAACCTACTCCCCACAAAAGTGTGATAGAACATGTTTCAAAAATGCAAGAGAGAATGGAGACAGTCCTACCCTTGGTCCGGGAACATATGGAGGCAGCACAACGGTCACAGAGTCGGGTCTATAATCGGGAGGCTCGGGTAAGAACCTTTAGCCCTGGGGATCGGGTTTTGGTGCTTGTGCCTACCGTAGATAGCAAATTTCTCGCAAGGTGGCAGGGACCCTACGAGATCATGGAGAAGGTGGGGCCAGTAGACTACAAGGTACACCCTTTGAACTATTGTACGGCAGACATCCACGGGGCTTACTAGATATAGCCAAAGAGGCCTGGGAGAACCAACCTACTCCCCACAAAAGTGTGATAGAACATGTTGCAAAAATGCAAGAGAGAATGGAGACAGTCCTACCATTGGTCCGGGAACATATGGAGGCAGCACAACGGTCACAGAGTCGGGTCTATAATCGGGAGGCTCGGGTAAGAACCTTTAGCCCTGGGGATCGGGTTTTGGTGCTTGTGCCTACCGTAGATAGCAAATTTCTCGCAAGGTGGCAGGGACCCTACGAGATCATGGAGAAGGTGGGGCCAGTAGACTACAAGGTACACCAACCAAGACGGAGAAAGCCAGAACAGGTTTACCATAATAATTTGTTTAAACCCTGGAAAGATAGAGAGCACCTTGGTGGGGATAGTCCGCTGCCAGCGTTTCAGATGGTAAAGGCTCCGTTACCTCGGGGCGAGGCGGGAGAAGCCCAACCCGCGATCAAAATTGCAGATACTTTGTCTCCTAAACAGGTTCAGGAGGTCCGGAAGTTCATCAGCCGAAATACAGATGTTTTTTCGGAGCTCCCTGGACGCACCTCCCTAATCTAACATGACGTTGTCACAGAGCCACAGGCCAAGGTCCGACTAAAGCCATATCGGGTGCCTGAGGCCCGGCGACAAGCCATCTCAGAAGAGGTAAAAATGATGCTACAGTTAGGGGTCACAGAAGAGTCTCAGAGTGAGTGGGCCATCCCAATAGCTCTAATACCCAAGCCTGATGGGTCTCTAAGATTCTGTAATGATTTTAGAAAACTCAATAACATTTCAAAATTTGACGCCTACCCCATGCCCCGGGTTGACGAGTTGATAGAGCGCTTTGGGCAAGCACGGTATTTTACAACTCTGGACCTCACAAAAGGTTATTGGCAGGTATCCCTAACAGAGGCGGCGAAGGGAAAGACGGCGTTTATAACACCTGAGGGGCTGTTCCAGTATAAGGTGTTACCCTTTGGATTGCATGGCGCTCCAGCAACGTTCCAGCGGTTTATGGATATTATTCTCCGTCCCCATCGCCGCTATGCCTCAGCCTATCTAGATTATATTATTGTGTTCAGCACCGATTGGGAAAGCCACTTAGCAAAAGTACAGGCAGTGGTAGACTCCCTGCGACAAGCAGGGCTAACTGCCAACCCAAAGAAGTGTTTCATAGGGTTGGAGGAAGCCCGCTACTTGGGTTATGTCACTGGGAGGGGAGTTCTCAAGCCCCAAGTAAACAAGGTCGGTAAAGGCCTTTTTGGGTTTGGAGGATATTACAGGCGATTCATTCCCAACTTTGCAACCCTGTCCGCGCCTTTAACAGATTGTTTAAAAGGGAAAAAATCTGTGATGGTCCACTGGAATTATCAGTTAGAGGAGGCCTTTACAAAATTAAAAGGGGTACTGTGTGGTACACAAGTCCTGATCACTCCAAATTTCAAAAAAGAGTTCATGGTGCAGACTGATGCCTCTGAGATAGGCCTCGGTGCAGTGCTGGCTCAGGAAGTTAACGGGGAAGAGCATCCCGTTAGCTTCCTAAGCCGGAAACTTACCCCAGCTGAAACCCGGTACAGTATTGTAGAGAGTGCCTGGCCATCGAGTGGGCACTGGAATCGTTGCGCTACTATTTGCTGGGGAGGACATTTCGGTTGGTGACAGATCATTCCCCTCTTACGTGGATGAGTCAAGCTAAGGAGAGGAATGCCCGAGTCACCAGGTGGTTCCTGTCCCTGCAAAACTTTAAATTTTCAGTAGAACATCGTGCAGGCAGACTACAGGGGAATGCAGATGCCCTGTCCAGAGTTCACTGTATGTCATGTGTCCACCCCTCTAGGGTTGAACATAGGGGGTAGGTATGTGGTACAGTAAAGGGTGTTTTACTGGATGGAAGATATGTTTCTCCTAGCAGATTAATGTTTGGCCGGGTTTTTTCTTAAAGACAGGACCTGCGATGATGTCAGGGTCACGTGATCAGCCCATGTGATGTCTACCTCACTGGTAGGAGGCGTTAGGCCCTATGTAATGGAGGTTGGTGATTGCCACAGGGTGAGTGTGTGTTTCTGGAAGCTACAGGAACTTGTGTGGACTCAGCCTGAAACTTGTATATATGATTCTCGTGCTGCAGAACTATCGCAGCAAGACTCGGAAGAACCCCGGAAATGGCACCTGGCAGCCGCTTAGTTACGCCCGTCCCGTGCATGGGGTGAGTCTGGGACCAGTGGTTCTCCAAGCTGGAGTATGAGTTTGCTTTCCCTTATGTTTTGTTAAGCTGCTGGTTACTGAGTGACATTAAAACCACTGAAATTGGACTTTATGCCTGTGTGTTGCCTCGTTACTGCCGCCCAGCTATTGCCTACCAGAGCAAATCCCTACAACACACATTTGTGTAGAATATATACAGATCTGCATAGTTATTTTTTTTAGATAACAATTTGGTAAAATCTATAAATACTGTGAATACAAAGTCCTTGGTGTCACAATAAAAAATAAATAAATAAAAATCGCTCAGATCCTTAAAAATAGAAAAATAATTATTCGTTATCCACATCTTTGGAGTATATTGTGATGTCACCGGATAAATCCGGAGCTGATGTCACAGTCTACACGGAATGTTCTATGCCGGCTCAGACTGGACCACAGAAGAACAGGACAATCCCCTGGTGGACCCCTCTGCTGCACTGGGAACCCAGACCTCCACACCCTACCTGACCAGGGCTTAGATGCGCTTCATACAGACAGGTTGCAGGGTCTCGGGGACTCCCGCTGTGTGACCGTATCACCGCCTCATAGAACTAAGAGAGTCCTTGCTCCAAGGCGATGGCCCGGTATCAGGACTGACCGTCTGAGACAAGGGCAAAGCCGCAGATAATACCGAGTAGTAGTAATTTCCTCTACTATGAGGTAATAAAAACAAATCAATTTTCACATTTTTGGCATCAGTTTTTCTTCCATGGGGAACTGAAATTCCCAACGTGCCCTGAAAGATACCGACCTCCAGGACCTGCTTGGAGTTGTAGTTTTCTACACAAATTGTATTCTTAAAGGGGTATTCCCATCGCCAAGATCATATCCCAATATCTAGTAGTAATATAAGTAATATCTCTGTCCATTTCCTCATGTGCAGGACCTTAGGTATCCATGGTTAGAACCACTAGCAGCTAGCTGTTACTATATCAGTGGTCGTAACCATGGATATCTAAGGTCCTATGATGCCTCCACATGAGGAAATAGACTTAGTGAATCAGAAGAACTATACTACATTTCTAATTGGAGGAATTTGTTAATATTATTATTATTACTACTACATCTACGACATATTGGGACAGGATCTTAGAGATGGGAATACCCCTTTTAATGTTAGTTCACATGTAGAGGTGAAATTCATATCAAATTGTTTGGCGCACAGTGTTGCGGGTAAGACCACGCTCACATGTTGCAATGTTTTTAAGAGAAAAAAACATCACAACAAAAGAGTGCATTTAAAATAGCAGCGGGTGAAAGCAGCCTCAGGCTATGTTCACACGTTAAGAACAAAGAAATGGAGTGCTGACTTCAATATCACATAAAAAACAATGAGTTTTATTAAATAAGTAAACATATATAACACACAATACATAAAACAAGGGAAGATTCCACAAAAATGCTCCTAGGGAAATTTTTGACATGGGAAAGTTATGCAAAAATTGGAGCTGTATCAATAACTACTGTATCACCCAAATGGAGTACAAAAGTTAAGGCAGTAACTTGATAAAGCATCCCGCGAAACGCGCATCCAGGGTCTCTCCTCAGGGAAGTTTTCAGCACTTGCGATCACTAATATGGGTAAGCGTGCCTAAAAGGCTGTGATTAATATATTTGCACTATGTACTTTATGTTCACCCTATGTACCTCTTTATGGTTACTGCCTTAACTTTTGTACTCCATTTGGGTGATACAGTAATTATTGATACAGCTCCAATTTTTGCATAACTTTCCCATGTCAAAAATTTCCCTAGGAGCATTTTTGTGGAATCTTCCCTTGTTTTATGTATTGTGTGTTATATATGTTTACTTATTTAATAAAACTCATTGTTTTTTATGTGATATTGAAGTCAGCACTCCATTTCTTTGTTCTTAATATACACTACGGAGTTTCTTGATAGTCCTATATAATTATATTATATACAGCTATGAGATTTGTTGCTATATGTATAGCTGCGTTTGTCTTTGTGTATCAGTTAACATTATGTTCACACGTTGCGTTTTTGCAGCCTTTTTATGCCAGTTAAAAGCTGCTTTTAAGGGTATGTGCACACGCAGCGGATTTGTTCTCTGCGGATCCGCTGCAGATCCGCAAGCAATGTACAGTACAATGCTAAGCAATGGGTTTTCAAAACCGCAGTGCACAGGCTGCGGACTTGCTGCGGATTGAAATCCGCAGCATGTCAATTCTTTCTGCTGATTTTGCTGCGTTTCGACACCTATTCCATTATACTGGTGTCAAAATGCAGGGGCAAATCCGCAGGTAAAACCGCACTCCCTTCAGCCCCCATAGAAAGCAATGGATAAGTGCAAAAAAGCAGCAAAAAACATAGCAAGAAACGCCATCAGTTCTTGCAGTGTTATTAGTGACAAAAGCAGGTACAGCAGAATGTGATTTTCCCAAAATTAAACCAAAATATCTTGGTGTCCTCACCTGAGAATGGCGGTTACATTAGTACAGTTTAATGAAATTATTGATATCTCTGACCGATGTGTGAAGTTGAACAATAGCTGATCACCCCAATGCACTGCCAATGTCTTAGGTAAACTATGCCTGACCAATTCACCTCCCCCTGCTGGATTTACATTTGCAAACGTGTATTTTTTCATTAACTCATAGGAACTTTTTTGCTCAGAATAGTCACTTTTTTCAGACATAAAAATCTTTCTAAATATTTCTATCAAATTTCCCTTTTTTCCCCAAATGTTTTATGGTTTCACCTACGTCTTATATCGGTGGTCTAACACCTCGCATTGTTCATGCTTGTACGGTGGAAGCAAAGCTGAACTTTGGGATCCTTAAAAACGCCGCAAGAAAACCAGAGTAAAAGCCAGCAAAAGGTGTTTTTTGTGTCTGCAGTTTTTTTTGCTGCCAAAACATTAGGTTTTGGCTGCAGAACAAAAAAAGTAACGTGTGAATATGCTGTAAAAATAAGAAGCGTTAAACAAGTCCAACTGAAAACCTTTGTGGTAAAACTGCATGTAATACAGGCCATATTGTGCACTTACACTTTACAGCAAGTGCTATAAACCAGCAATCCCCCCCCACTGCATTCTCCATATACTTCGGTGGAGATATAACTACACATACAGGAACCTCCTCATAACATTTTATGGAGAATGTGGCTGGAAATTTGTGATTAAGGGTCAGATAATAACTGCACGTAACTGTAGGGTGGCGTCAGCATCAATGTTACTGGTGGGCCCTTAGCAGCTGAGCCTGAAGCAGTGATATCACAATGTGGAGTGTGGAACTCGATGACATCTTCTACTCTATGACATCACAATGACTGCAAAGGAGTAAAGCCTATGTAAAGCCTGACCGCAGAGCCGAGGCTGTCATTTGTGTGACTCCCTATTGGATACACAAAGCTACAGGAATACGAAGGAGAAAGAAAGCGACGACATCATGGGGATTCATGGAGGTCCCCATTGTGACCAGCGGCTGCTGGTCAAGGCTCTCTCTTCCTGCAAGTCAACTGGCTTTAGTCTTCTGACCCGATTCAAGAAATTCCAATGCAATTGCAGAGCTCAGCGGAAGGATTCTTTCCAGGCCATCAAATCTGCCACCATGACAGTGGTCAAGAGCATCAGGTCAGTTGCTACAAAAAGACGTAGAAACCACGTCATCAGCCAAGACAGCGGTGAAAAGAGCCCAACCTACATAGTAGGTGACACTGAGCCCACTTCTAGCATTGTAGAAAGTGGAGAGGATCTTGCCGATCCAGAATGTGCACAAGATGCACCCGAGGGGCTGCCACAAACAAGACCCCAGGACTTTACTGACCCAGAATGTGCACCCGAGGGGCTGCCACAAACAGGACCCCAGGATTTTGCATATCCAGAATGTGCACAAGGTGCACCCGAGGGGCTGCCACAAACAGGACCTCAGGATCCTGCTGATCCAGAATGTGCACACGATGCACCCGAGGGGCTGCCACAAACAAGACCCCAGGACTTAACCGATCCAGAATGTGCACCCGAGGGGCTGTCACAAACAGGACCCCAGGACTTTACCGATCCAGATTGTGCACAATGTGCACCCGAGGGGCTGCCACAAACAAGACCCCAGGATTTTGCTGATCCAGAATGCGCACAAGGTGCACCAGAGGGGCTACCACAAACAAGACCCCAAGACAATCTGAAAAGGAAAGCATCAACCTCTGAGGACAGTCAGCCCGAGATGATGCCACCAGCCAAGAGAGCTGCTATAGAAAATATTATTGATCTACTTATAGAAGTAATTGGCTTTAGTCTTCCGACCCGATTCAGGAAATTCCAATGCAATTTCAGAGCTCTCCTGAAGGATTCCTTCCAGGCCATCAAATCTGCCACCATGACAGTGGTCAAGTGCTTCAGATTAATTGCTATAACAAGACATAGAGACCGCGTCATCAGCCAAGACAGCGGTGAGAAGAGCCCAACCTACATAGTAGGTGATATTGAGCCCACCTCTAGCATTGCAGAAAGTGGAGAGGATTGTGCCGATCCAGAATGCGCAGAAGATGCATCCGAGGGACTGCCACAAACAAGATCCCAGGATCTTACCGATCCAGAATGTAAACAATGTGCACCCGAGGGGCTTCCACAAACAAGACCACAAGACAATCTGAAAATGAAAGCATCACCCTCCGATGACAGTCAGCCCGAGATGCTGCCACCAGACAAGAGAGCGGCTATAGAAAACGTTACTGATCTACTTATCATTATTATTATTGTTATTATTATTATTTATTTATATAGCGCCTTTATTTCCATGGTGCTGTACATGAGAAGGGGAGGAGTAACCCCGGAGATCGAGACCCCACAAGTGGAGATGCCCGATATTGGGAACCAAGAGAACAACCTGCCTCCAGAGCTCTTAACCATCCTGCAGAGCAAAGGGGAGGAAGGCTACCTGGATGACGAGGTCATCATCATGGCCCAGGACCTGCTGCAGAGACAGTTTAAGGGTTTTGATGGCCTGCAGCCCCCCTGCGCTCTTATGATACCAGGGTACAGCGTACTGCAGAATGCTGTACAAATCCACTATGATGCGGACAGGGTGCACTGGCTGACAACCTGCTATAAAAATGGCCAAATCTTTGTGGCCGACAGCTTCAACATCAGGAATCTGTCTCCATCCATCCATCAGCAGATTAACAACATGTACAGTATAGTGGTCGACAATCCCCTGGAACATCTGAGGTTTATCGATGTGGATCAGCAGAAGAACTGGTACGACTGTGGCTTATATGCTATAGCGTTTGCCTACGAGTTTATGGCAGATGGCGGTGAACCCAGAGCTGAGTTCCAGCATCAGAAGATGAGGACTCATCTAATATCCTGCCTACAGAACAACAGAATCAGCGGATTTCCCAAAAAGGTCAGGGAGTAACTCCATGTCTATAAACGGCATGTAGAGTGTATGACGGTCCAAGAGATCGCCCTGACCTTTAACCTCCCAATGAAGATGGGGTACGGCTGGAGGTGACGGCTATCACACGTCAATGATGTGGCGGCCGCCATGTCAGGAGCAGATGAGCCGCACCTCAGGACGAGGCAGATTCCGGGCTCGGTCTCTGTCCTCATTACTTTCTGCAGTCAGATGTGATCAGAGGATCAGTGAATCTTCTGCTGCATCTGACCCGATCTACGGAACATGCTGCCATGATCCAGCACCGCCCAGGGGAAGGGCAGGCCGTCAGCCATGGTTCCCTAGAGGTTTCCTCCACTGGGGGTTTTTCCTCTCCTGAGTGCTGACGGACGACGACTCTCCGTGAGTCCAGGACCCATCACCATCCTCATCATGGGAACTTCTACTTGTGATATCTTGTATGAAGTGAATAAAGAATTCAATTAATATCTAGCAGCTGTGTGTCTGAGCCATGTGTCTGAGCCTTGTATCTCTACATTGAAATTGCAGGAAAATTTATGGAATTCTGGAAATGACAGGTGTGATATTTTTTTCTGAGTTTTCCCTACAAACTGTTTGGAACATTTGAAAGAATGATTGTCCAGAGAAGAAAATATGACGCTGCCATAAGACCTGTGTTTGCCAGCAGTAGAGAGTCCACTCGTGTGTGGGGGCTTCTCATCAATGGAGGAGCTCACTCACAGTAATACCTCAACAGGGCCATGAATGAAGAATAAAATCTACACCTCCTCCACGAGCAACTACTCCCATCATCCAGGGCAAGGTTGTGATGATGCTTTTCTCCTCCATAATGGAGACCAGGTCACATGGGAAAAGTGATAAACTAAGTTGCTTTGGTGAAAAAGACATTGGCATTTTGGTTCCAAGGACGAAAACCAAAGTTTGAGTCAGTCTCAAAACTTTTGGCCATGATTGTATTTATCCATCTTAAGATAATGATAGCACTCCATTCCTGATAGCTAAAACTTCTCTCACCTTCTGCATTAATAAAACACTTTTCTCACTATTTTTTGTGCAGAAAGCAGGTAAATACGTTCCGCAAACTGATTTTCGGCATGTCTGCCCTGTTGGCCGAATTCTATAGAAACTTCCGTGCCGCTGATAAATATTTAGGAACCTGCTCTCACTTCCTTGAGCGTGAATTGGCTTATTATAGGGGGCACAGATTTTTGGCCACGTGTAGAGTCAATATAGTACTATAGCTCAGTGGCTAGACACATAGAATTAGGAAAAGCCATTGGGCACAGGGAATGATGCTGACTTCTAGTGTTGATGTGTTGTCATTGTGGCACATAATAATTGTCTCCTCCTGTGATATGATAGAAATACCAACAAGAAGCGTGTGCCTTAAAGGTGACTATAAACATATCTAATAAAAATGATTAACATAAGAGAAGAGTAACCTAAACTTGATGTAGAACTGTATGGAATAAAGGAATATTTTCAGCAACAGCGCCCCTTGTCTACAGGCGTCGTATCTTGTATTGCAATAGGTGCTAGGAGCAGTCACAGACCACTCCCGTCAGTTTATCCCCCAAAATACTGCAGTCACAGCATTCCGGAAGTCGGCACAGGGCTAACAGCCCCTCTGCCTTTGGGTCAGAGCCCCCGCGGCGTCACGCAGGGTCCCTATCGTTGCCATGGTGAGCGAATGTCGTCATCACGACATCTGGCTCAACAGAGCTAGGAAACTTGTTGATCATGCACAGTGCATGATCAGGTAGTCTCCCTGTCAGTGCAGCGATCAGCCTGCAAAAAATGATTGTCCCATAGTGGGACTAAGTAAAAGACTTAGGAAAAAGGTAAAGAAAAAAAAAAAATTTTAAATAGTAATTGTAAAAATATTAAAAAAATCAAAAATAAAAAAATCAATACATATTCTATCACTAAATAAATATTTGAATGAAAAAAACAATATAAACAATAAAAGTGCACACATGTGGTATCGCCGCATGCACAACGACTCGACCTATAAAACTGTCCCACTACTTAACCCCTTTAGTGAACACAAAGAAAAAAACAAGGCAAAAAACAATTCTTTATCATCATACTGCCGAAAACAAAAAGTGGAATAACGCGATCAGAACCTCATATTACCCACCTCAGCTGCTGCAGAACCTCATAGTATACCTCAGCTGCTGCAGAACCTCACAATATACCTCAGCTGCTGCAGAACCTCAATACGTCTCAGCTGCTGCATAACCTTATATTACACACCTCAGCTGCTGCAGAATCTCATAATACACATCTCAGCTGCTGCAGAACCTCATAATACACCTCAGCTGCTACAGAACTCATAATACACCTCAGCTGCTACAGAACCTCATAATACACAGCTCAGCTACTGCAGAACTTCAATATGTCTCAGCTGCTGCATAACCTTATTACACGCCTCAGCTGCTTCAGAACCTCATATTACCCACCTCAACTGCTGCAGAACCTCATAATACACATCTCAGCTGCAGCAGAACCTCACAATATACACATCAACTGCTGCAGAACCTCATATTACCCACCTCAAATGCTGCAGAACCTCATAATACACATCTCAGCTGCTGCAGAACCTCATAAAACACCTCAGCTGCTGCAGAACCTCACAATTCACAGCTCAGCTGCTGCAGAACCTCATATTACACACCTCAGCTACTTGAAACCTTCTTTTGGACACTGTGGTACAGTAAAGGGTGTTTTACTGGATGGAAGATATGTTTCTCCTAGCAGATTAATGTTTGGCCGGGTTTTTTCTTAAAGACGGGACCTGCGATGATGTCGGGGTCACGTGATCAGCCCATGTGATGTCTACCTCACTGGTGGGAGGGGTTAGGCCCTATGTAATGGAGGTTGGTGATTGCCACAGGTTGAGTGTGTGTTTCTGGAAGCTACAGGAACTTGTGTGGACTCAGCCTGAAACTTGTATATAGGATTCCCGTGCTGCAGGACTATCGCAGCAAGACTCGGAAGAACCCCGGGAATGGCACCTGGCGGATGCCGCAGGACCTGGCAGCCGCTTAGTTACGCCCGTCCCGTGCAAGGGGTGAGTCTGGGACCAGTGGTTCTCCAAGCTGGAGTATGAGTTTGCTTTCCCTTATGTTTTGTTAAGCTGCTGGTTACTGAGTGACATTAAAACCACTGAAATTGGACTTTATGCCTGTGTGTTGCCTCGTTACTGCCGCCCAGCTATTGCCTACCAGAGAAAATCCCAACAATTGGTGGAGAATGCGAGCAGAAGCAGTGAGGCCAGGCTGTTTTGATTTTTGATCGGTACCCCAGCCTATGTCCTGGGTGAAACGAGTGGCAGATATCCAGGCGGGGAACTTTCCAGAAATAGAGGCCACGCGACAGCAACAGCAGGCTATGCAGCAGCAACAGGAGGCCATGCGGCAGCAGCAACAAGAGTTCATGCGACAGCAGGCTATGCAGCAGCAGGCTATGCAGCAGCATCAGGAAACCAATCAGCTGTTGATACAGCATATCACAACAGCGCAAGCAATAGGAGCTAACCGGGGAATCCAGGATATTCGGAAAGCGGTTTGTACAGCGATTCCTAAAATGGGAGAATCGGACGATGTGGAGGTGTATCTGGAGATGTTCGAAGGAGTCGCTGAGAGAGAGAAGCTCCCCCGGGACCATTTGGCAGGTGTCCTCGATCCGTTTCTGACCCCAGGACTGTTGAAAGCGTGTCAGGACCTACCCCCAGAGCAAAGGGCGGACTACACGGTCGTCAAGGGTGAGATACTGGCACGCCTTGGGGTAAATGTGTTAGTGAGGGCTCAGCGGGTACACCACTGGAAGTTTACCCCCTCCAAGCCCGCCCGGTCCCAGTATTACGACCTGTTGCACCTGTTACAAAAGTGGTTGCAGCCTGAAGTGTTATCCCCTACGGCCATACTGGACCGCATAGTGACTGATAGATTTTGGAGGGCTTTGCCCCACTCCCTCCAGACCTGGGTCGGACAGGCGCCCCCTACTGATGCCATGCAGATGATAGACCTCATAGAAAGGTATGGGGCTACCAAGGAGTTACAGGGAGGGACCCCCCGAAAGGTAACAGGAAGGTTCCCTAAGTCCCCGCCCCTGGTTCGGCGAGCAGAGCCCAGGAAGGCCGCTCCGGACTTATCCGGGGAAGTAAGGAGCCCCATAATCTGCTGGCGGTGCCAGGAACCAGGTCATATGAGAGCTGATTGCCCCCACCTGACTGAGCCCATGGACACCAATTTTTGTTACCGCCAGTCCCACTGTTACGGCGGCGGAACACGCATAAAAAAATATAAATAAACGTGCTCGCCGCCCGGGGTCCACCGTGCGGCAGATGGAAAAACCGCAGCTAGAAGACACAGAGCACTGTGGCGGTAATGTGCACGGGGTTCTATATCACTCAGGTGCAATCAAGCAGTCTCTGTTAAGTGCACAGAGCTGCTCCAGGAAAAATTAGAAAAGTAACGCTGAGCCTGTTAGCAACACAGGGACTCAGCGGCACACATGCGGTAGGCAAAAACCGGAGTAGTTAGGATGTCACTACGTCCGACACCTACCGTGGTAACAGGTGTGCTGGCGTCGCAACCGCGGACGCAGAAATGAGCTGCAACTGCAGCGCGGCTTGTACAGAGCCGCAAACAAGGCGCTGCAAAAACGCTGGAGCAATGCAGGACGCTTAGCTGCTGCAAAAAGTATGGCTGGAGCACGCTGGCGCTAGCGCTGCTACTGGCGGCTGCCCAAGCACTCACACAAACGTAATATCAGAGGGAAGGGGTTTCATAATAAGTCATCCACCAGTCCAAGCATCCATCACCATACATACAGCAGCAGTATGAAAATACTAGCGCATGGCATAGCGGCCATGCGCACTTTTTATAGCGTACGGGACCTGCCGGAAATCTCCAGAGCCCTGAGCATAACCAATCAAATCAGGAGCAGGACCTGAGCACCTGACTCCTGAACTCCAATGAGAGCTATTCCCGTGAGCATGCTCAGAAGCTGGGACAAAGGACTTAGCCTCTGGAGACAAATATGTGAATCTGGATTCCCGCATAGGCATTATAGAACCCAGATTCCTAACACCCACTATGCCGAACCAATGTGTGCAATGGGCACCCCGAAGGGCCCTAATATGGAACATTTGTGTCGGCTAGAAGTGGAGGGCACCGGGCTGTGGCCCTATTGGACTCAGGGAGTCTTGTAACCCTGGTACGAGCCAGCTGGATACACACCAGCGAGTTTACGGGTCGGAAAATTGGGGTGTTGTGTATACATGGAGACTTAAAAGACTATCCCACCGCACTAGTCGTAATCAGCACGCCAGCAGGGAGGCGGTGCCACGAGGTGGGGGTGGTGGCTAATTTACATTATGAAGTGATAATTGGAAGAGACTTTCCGTTGTTTTCTGTGCTGTGGCCGTCTGTGGTACCATCCACTGAGCAACTGCCGGTACCAGAGGCAACCAGGTTACATTCTCCAGAAGGGGGGGCATGAACCTGGTGGCCCGGAGGAAAATGTGCTGGCGGTCGGAATAACCTTCCCTTCGGTGGAGGAAGGGGAGAATTCTCCCCTAGAAGGATTGGCTGGAGAGGTGGAAGACTTGCCGCCGGGACCTGAGTTGTCAGACTTGAATGTATCAGGTGACAATTTTGGTACAGCGCAACTCCGAGACCTTACTTTAGCCGGGCCAGAGAAAATGTACTGTTTGTAAATGGGGAACCCCAACAACCTGGGGTAGATACGGTGTTGCCACGCTTTGAGTTGAACCAGGATTTGTTGTACCGAGTGGAGATAATACGTGGGGAAATGGTAGAACAATTACTGGTACCTCAGACGTATCGCAGGCTGGTAATGGTTTTAGCGCATGCGCATGTACTTGGGGGACATTTGGGCCAAAAGAAGACCCTCGACCGAATCCTGCAACGATTTTACTGGCCAGGGGTTCATGAAGAAGTTAAACGGTACTGTAGCTCCTGTCCAGTATGCCAGGTAACCAGTCCCCAGCCTCACTTTCGGAGCCCTTTGGTGCCTTTGCCGATTATAGAGGTGTCCTTCGAGAGAGTGGCCATGGACCTGGTGGGGCCTCTCAATAAGTCGGCAAGGGGACACCAACACATTCTGGTAGTTCTAGATTATGCTACCCGATATCCTGAGGCCATTCCTCTGCGCCACACATCAGCTAAGCTTATAGCAAAGGAACTCATGGGTATGTTTTCACGGGTGGGAATTTCGCAAGAAATTTTAACAGACCAGGGAACCCCCTTTATGTAAAAAATTATGAAGGAACTCTGCCGGTTGATAAAATGCTAAACAGTTGCGTAACTCGGTCTATCATCCCCAAACAGATGGTCTGGTAGAAAGGTTCAATAAGACCCCGAAGAGCATGGTAAAAAGGCAGTTTCCAAAGATGGGAAGGACTGGGATCTGTTATTGCCATATTTGTTATTTGCAGTGAGGGAGGTACCTCAGGCATCTACGGGGTTCTCGCCCTTTGAACTATTGTACGGCAGACATCCACGGGGCTTACTAGATATAGCCAAAGAGGCCTGGGAGAACCAACCTACTCCCCACAAAAGTGTGATAGAACATGTTGCAAAAATGCAAGAGAGAATGGAGACAGTCCTACCCTTGGTCCGGGAACATATGGAGGCAGCACAACGGTCACAGAGTCGGGTCTATAATCGGGAGGCTCGGGTAAGAACCTTTAGCCCTGGGGATCGGGTTTTGGTGCTTGTGCCTACCGTAGATAGCAAATTTCTCGCAAGGTGGCAGGGACCCTACGAGATCATGGAGAAGGTGGGGCCAGTAGACTACAAGGTACACCCTTTGAACTATTGTACGGCAGACATCCACGGGGCTTACTAGATATAGCCAAAGAGGCCTGGGAGAACCAACCTACTCCCCACAAAAGTGTGATAGAACATGTTGCAAAAATGCAAGAGAGAATGGAGACAGTCCTACCATTGGTCCGGGAACATATGGAGGCAGCACAACGGTCACAGAGTCGGGTCTATAATCGGGAGGCTCGGGTAAGAACCTTTAGCCCTGGGGATCGGGTTTTGGTGCTTGTGCCTACCGTAGATAGCAAATTTCTCGCAAGGTGGCAGGGACCCTACGAGATCATGGAGAAGGTGGGGCCAGTAGACTACAAGGTACACCAACCAAGACGGAGAAAGCCAGAACAGGTTTACCATAATAATTTGTTTAAACCCTGGAAAGATAGAGAGCACCTTGGTGGGGATAGTCCGCTGCCAGCGTTTCAGATGGTAAAGGCTCCGTTACCTCGGGGCGAGGCGGGAGAAGCCCAACCCGCGGTCAAAATTGCAGATACTTTGTCTCCTAAACAGGTTCAGGAGGTCCGGGAGTTCATCAGCCGAAATACAGATGTTTTTTCGGAGCTCCCTGGATGCACCTCCCTAATCTAACATGACGTTGTCACAGAGCCACAGGCCAAGGTCCGACTAAAGCCATATCGGGTGCCTGAGGCCCGGCGACAAGCCATCTCAGAAGAGGTAAAAATGATGCTACAGTTAGGGGTCACAGAAGAGTCTCAGAGTGAGTGGGCCATCCCAATAGCTCTAATACCCAAGCCTGATGGGTCTCTAAGATTCTGTAATGATTTTAGAAAACTCAATGACATTTCAAAATTTGACACCTACCCCATGCCCCGGGTTGACGAGTTGATAGAGCGCTTTGGGCAAGCACGGTATTTTACAACTCTGGACCTCACAAAAGGTTATTGGCAGGTATCCCTAACAGAGGCGGCGAAGGGAAAGACGGCGTTTATAACACCTGAGGGGCTGTTCCAGTATAAGGTGTTACCCTTTGGATTGCATGGCGCTCCAGCAACGTTCCAGCGGTTAATGGATATTATTCTCCGTCCCCATCGCCGCTATGCCTCAGCCTATCTAGATTATATTATTGTGTTCAGCACCGATTGGGAAAGCCACTTAGCAAAAGTACAGGCAGTGGCAGACTCCCTGCGACAAGCAGGGCTAACTGCCAACCCAAAGAAGTGTTTCATAGGGTTGGAGAAAGCCCGCTACTTGGGTTATGTCACTGGGAGGGGAGTTCTCAAGCCCCAAGTAAACAAGGTCGGTAAAGGCCTTTTTGGGTTTGGAGAATATTACAGGCGATTCATTCCCAACTTTGCAACCCTGTCCACGCCTTTAACAGATTGTTTAAAAGGGAAAAAATCTGTGATGGTCCACTGGAATTATCAGTTAGAGGAGGCCTTTACAAAATTAAAAGGGGTACTGTGTGGTACACAAGTCCTGATCACTCCAAATTTCAAAAAAGAGTTCATGGTGCAGACTGATGCCTCTGAGATAGGCCTCGGTGCAGTGCTGGCTCAGGAAGTTAACGGGGAAGAGCATCCCGTTAGCTTCCTAAGCCGGAAACTTACCCCAGCTGAAACCCGGTACAGTATTGTAGAGAGAGAGTGCCTGGCCATCGAGTGGGCACTGGAATCGTTGCGCTACTATTTGCTGGGGAGGACATTTCGGTTGGTGACAGATCATTCCCCTCTTACGTGGATGAGTCAAGCTAAGGAGAGGAATGCCCGAGTCACCAGGTGGTTCCGGTCCCTGCAAAACTTTAAATTTTCAGTAGAACATCGTGCAGGCAGACTACAGGGGAATGCAGATGCCCTGTCCAGAGTTCACTGTATGTCATGTGTCCACCCCTCTAGGGTTGAACATAGGGGGTAGGTATGTGGTACAGTAAAGGGTGTTTTACTGGATGGAAGATATGTTTCTCCTAGCAGATTAATGTTTGGCCGGGTTTTTTCTTAAAGACAGGACCTGCGATGATGTCAGGGTCACGTGATCAGCCCATGTGAGGTCTACCTCACTGGTAGGAGGCGTTAGGCCCTATGTAATGGAGGTTGGTGATTGCCACAGGGTGAGTGTGTGTTTCTGGAAGCTACAGGAACTTGTGTGGACTCAGCCTGAAACTTGTATATAGGATTCTCGTGCTGCAGAACTATCGCAGAAAGACTCGGAAGAACCCCGGAAATGGCACCTGGCAGCCGCTTAGTTACGCCCGTCCCGTGCATGGGGTGAGTCTGGGACCAGTGGTTCTCCAAGCTGGAGTATGAGTTTGCTTTCCCTTATGTTTTGTTAAGCTGCTGGTTACTGAGTGACATTAAAACCACTGAAATTGGACTTTATGCCTGTGTGTTGCCTCGTTACTGCCGCCCAGCTATTGCCTACCAGAGCAAATCCCTACAACACACATTTGTGTAGAATATATACAGATCTGCATAGTTATTTTTTTTAGATGACAATTTGGTAAAATCTATAAATACTGTGAATACAAAGTCCTTGGTGTCACAATAAAAAATAAATAAATAAAAATCGCTCAGATCCTTAAAAATAGAAAAATAATTATTCGTTATCCACATCTTTGGAGTATATTGTGATGTCACCGGATAAATCCGGAGCTGATGTCACAGTCTACACGGAATGTTCTATGCCGGCTCAGACTGGACCACAGAAGAACAGGACAATCCCCTGGTGGACCCCTCTGCTGCACTGGGAACCCAGACCTCCACACCCTACCTGACCAGGGCTTAGATGCGCTTCATACAGACAGGTTGCAGGGTCTCGGGGACTCCCGCTGTGTGACCGTATCACCGCCTCATAGAACTAAGAGAGTCCTTGCTCCAAGGCGATGGCCTGGTATCAGGACTGACCGTCTGAGACAAGGGCAAAGCCGCAGATAATACCGAGTAGTAGTAATTTCCTCTACTATGAGGTAATAAAAACAAATCAATTTTCACATTTTTGGCATCAGTTTTTCTTCCATGGGGAACTGAAATTCCCAACGTGCCCTGAAAGATACCGACCTCCAGGACCTGCTTGGAGTTGTAGTTTTCTACACAAATTGTATTCTTAAAGGGGTATTCCCATCGCCAAGATCATATCCCAATATCTAGTAGTAATATAAGTAATATCTCTGTCCATTTCCTCATGTGCAGGACCTTAGGTATCCATGGTTAGAACCACTAGCAGCTAGCTGTTACTATATCAGTGGTCGTAACCATGGATATCTAAGGTCCTATGATGCCTCCACATGAGGAAATAGACTTAGTGAATCAGAAGAACTATACTACATTTCTAATTGGAGGAATTTGTTAATATTATTATTATTACTACTACATCTACGACATATTGGGACAGGATCTTAGAGATGGGAATACCCCTTTTAATGTTAGTTCACATGTAGAGGTGAAATTCATATCAAATTGTTTGGCGCACAGTGTTGCGGGTAAGACCACGCTCACATGTTGCAATGTTTTTAAGAGAAAAAAACATCACAACAAAAGAGTGCATTTAAAATAGCAGCGGGTGAAAGCAGCCTCAGGCTATGTTCACACGTTAAGAACAAAGAAATGGAGTGCTGACTTCAATATCACATAAAAAACAATGAGTTTTATTAAATAAGTAAACATATATAACACACAATACATAAAACAAGGGAAGATTCCACAAAAATGCTCCTAGGGAAATTTTTGACATGGGAAAGTTATGCAAAAATTGGAGCTGTATCAATAACTACTGTATCACCCAAATGGAGTACAAAAGTTAAGGCAGTAACTTGATAAAGCATCCCGCGAAACGCGCATCCAGGGTCTCTCCTCAGGGAAGTTTTCAGCACTTGCGATCACTAATATGGGTAAGCGTGCCTAAAAGGCTGTGATTAATATATTTGCACTATGTACTTTATGTTCACCCTATGTACCTCTTTATGGTTACTGCCTTAACTTTTGTACTCCATTTGGGTGATACAGTAATTATTGATACAGCTCCAATTTTTGCATAACTTTCCCGTGTCAAAAATTTCCCTAGGATCATTTTTGTGGAATCTTCCCTTGTTTTATGTATTGTGTGTTATATATGTTTACTTATTTAATAAAACTCATTGTTTTTTATGTGATATTGAAGTCAGCACTCCATTTCTTTGTTCTTAATATACACTACGGAGTTTCTTGATAGTCCTATATAATTATATTATATACAGCTATGAGATTTGTTGCTATATGTATAGCTGCGTTTGTCTTTGTGTATCAGTTAACATTATGTTCACACGTTGCGTTTTTTCAGCCTTTTTATGCCAGTTAAAAGCTGCTTTTAAGGGTATGTGCACACGCAGCGGATTTGTTCTCTGCGGATCCGCTGCAGATCCGCAAGCAATGTACAGTACAATGCTAAGCAATGGGTTTTCAAAACCGCAGTGCACAGGCTGCGGACTTGCTGCGGATTGAAATCCGCAGCATGTCAATTCTTTCTGCTGATTTTGCTGCGTTTCGACACCTATTCCATTATACTGGTGTCAAAATGCAGGGGCAAATCCGCAGGTAAAACCGCACTCCCTTCAGCCCCCCATAGAAAGCAATGGATAAGTGCAAAAAAGCAGCAAAAAACATAGCAAGAAACGCCATCAGTTCTTGCAGTGTTATTAGTGACAAAAGCAGGTACAGCAGAATGTGATTTTCCCAAAATTAAACCAAAATATCTTGGTGTCCTCACCTGAGAATGGCGGTTACATTAGTACAGTTTAATGAAATTATTGATATCTCTGACCGATGTGTGAAGTTGAACAATAGCTGATCACCCCAATGCACTGCCAATGTCTTAGGTAAACTATGCCTGACCAATTCACCTCCCCCTGCTGGATTTACATTTGCAAATGTGTATTTTTTCATTAACTCATAGGAACTTTTTTGCTCAGAATAGTCACTTTTTTCAGACATAAAAATCTTTCTAAATATTTCTATCAAATTTCCCTTTTTTCCCCAAATGTTTTATGGTTTCACCTACGTCTTATATCGGTGGTCTAACACCTCGCATTGTTCATGCTTGTACGGTGGAAGCAAAGCTGAACTTTGGGATCCTTAAAAACGCCGCAAGAAAACCAGAGTAAAAGCCAGCAAAAGGTGTTTTTTGTGTCTGCAGTTTTTTTTGCTGCCAAAACATTAGGTTTTGGCTGCAGAACAAAAAAAGTAACGTGTGAATATGCTGTAAAAATAAGAAGCGTTAAACAAGTCCAACTGAAAACCTTTGTGGTAAAACTGCATGTAATACAGGCCATATTGTGCACTTACACTTTACAGCAAGTGCTATAAACCAGCAATCCCCCCCCACTGCATTCTCCATATACTTCGGTGGAGATATAACTACACATACAGGAACCTCCTCATAACATTTTATGGAGAATGTGGCTGGAAATTTGTGATTAAGGGTCAGATAACTGCACGTAACTGTAGGGTGGCGTCAGCATCAATGTTACTGGTGGGCCCTTAGCAGCTGAGCCTGAAGCAGTGATATCACAATGTGGAGTGTGGAACTCGATGACATCTTCTACTCTATGACATCACAATGACTGCAAAGGAGTAAAGCCTATGTAAAGCCTGACCGCAGAGCCGAGGCTGTCATTTGTGTGACTCCCTATTGGATACACAAAGCTACAGGAATACGAAGGAGAAAGAAAGCGACGACATCATGGGGATTCATGGAGGTCCCCATTGTGACCAGCGGCTGCTGGTCAAGGCTCTCTCTTCCTGCAAGTCAACTGGCTTTAGTCTTCTGACCCGATTCAAGAAATTCCAATGCAATTGCAGAGCTCAGCGGAAGGATTCTTTCCAGGCCATCAAATCTGCCACCATGACAGTGGTCAAGAGCATCAGGTCAGTTGCTACAAAAAGACGTAGAAACCACGTCATCAGCCAAGACAGCGGTGAAAAGAGCCCAACCTACATAGTAGGTGACACTGAGCCCACTTCTAGCATTGTAGAAAGTGGAGAGGATCTTGCCGATCCAGAATGTGCACAAGATGCACCCGAGGGGCTGCCACAAACAAGACCCCAGGACTTTACTGACCCAGAATGTGCACCCGAGGGGCTGCCACAAACAGGACCCCAGGATTTTGCATATCCAGAATGTGCACAAGGTGCACCCGAGGGGCTGCCACAAACAGGACCTCAGGATCCTGCTGATCCAGAATGTGCACACGATGCACCCGAGGGGCTGCCACAAACAAGACCCCAGGACTTAACCGATCCAGAATGTGCACCCGAGGGGCTGCCACAAACAGGACCCCAGGACTTTACCGATCCAGATTGTGCACAATGTGCACCCGAGGGGCTGCCACAAACAAGACCCCAGGATTTTGCTGATCCAGAATGCGCACAAGGTGCACCAGAGGGGCTACCACAAACAAGACCCCAAGACAATCTGAAAAGGAAAGCATCAACCTCTGAGGACAGTCAGCCCGAGATGATGCCACCAGCCAAGAGAGCTGCTATAGAAAATATTATTGATCTACTTATAGAAGTAATTGGCTTTAGTCTTCCGACCCGATTCAGGAAATTCCAATGCAATTTCAGAGCTCTCCTGAAGGATTCCTTCCAGGCCATCAAATCTGCCACCATGACAGTGGTCAAGTGCTTCAGATTAATTGCTATAACAAGACGTAGAGACCGCGTCATCAGCCAAGACAGCGGTGAGAAGAGCCCAACCTACATAGTAGGTGATATTGAGCCCACCTCTAGCATTGCAGAAAGTGGAGAGGATTGTGCCGATCCAGAATGTGCAGAAGATGCATCCGAGGGACTGCCACAAACAAGATCCCAGGATCTTACTGATCCAGAATGTGCACAATGTGCACCCGAGGGGCTTCCACAAACAAGACCACGAGACAATCTGAAAATGAAAGCATCACCCTCCGATGACAGTCAGCCCGAGATGCTGCCACCAGACAAGAGAGCGGCTATAGAAAACGTTACTGATCTACTTATCATTATTATTATTGTTATTATTATTATTTATTTATATAGCGCCTTTATTTCCATGGTGCTGTACATGAGAAGGGGAGGAGTAACCCCGGAGATCGAGACCCCACAAGTGGAGATGCCCGATATTGGGAACCAAGAGAACAACCTGCCTCCAGAGCTCTTAACCATCCTGCAGAGCAAAGGGGAGGAAGGCTACCTGGATGACGAGGTCATCATCATGGCCCAGGACCTGCTGCAGAGACAGTTTAAGGGTTTTGATGGCCTGCAGCCCCCCTGCGCTCTTATGATACCAGGGTACAGCGTACTGCAGAATGCTGTACAAATCCACTATGATGCGGACAGGGTGCACTGGCTAACAACCTGCTATAAAAATGGCCAAATCTTTGTGGCCGACAGCTTCAACATCAGGAATCTGTCTCCATCCATCCATCAGCAGATTAACAACATGTACAGTATAGTGGTCGACAATCCCCTGGAACATCTGAGGTTTATCGATGTGGATCAGCAGAAGAACTGGTACGACTGTGGCTTATATGCTATAGCGTTTGCCTACGAGTTTATGGCAGATGGCGGTGAACCCAGAGCTGAGTTCCAGCATCAGAAGATGAGGACTCATCTAATATCCTGCCTGCAGAACAACAGAATCAGCGGATTTCCCAAAAAGGTCAGGGAGTAACTCCATGTCTATAAACGGCATGTAGAGTGTATGACGGTCCAAGAGATCGCCCTGACCTTTAACCTCACAATGAAGATGGGGTACGGCTGGAGGTGACGGCTATCACACGTCAATGATGTGGCGGCCGCCATGTCAGGAGCAGATGAGCCGCACCTCAGGACTAGGCAGATTCCGGGCTCGGTCTCTGTCCTCATTACTTTCTGCAGTCAGATGTGATCAGAGGATCAGTGAATCTTCTGCTGCATCTGACCCGATCTACGGAACATGCTGCCATGATCCAGCACCGCCCAGGGGAAGGGCAGGCCGTCAGCCATGGTTCCCTAGAGGTTTCCTCCACTGGGGGTTTTTCCTCTCCTGAGTGCTGACGGACGACGACTCTCCGTGAGTCCAGGACCCATCACCATCCTCATCATGGGAACTTCTACTTGTGATATCTTGTATGAAGTGAATAAAGAATTCAATTAATATCTAGCAGCTGTGTGTCTGAGCCATGTGTCTGAGCCTTGTATCTCTACATTGAAATTGCAGGAAAAGTTATGGAATTCTGGAAATGACAGGTGTGATATTTTTTTCTGAGTTTTCCCTACAAACTGTTTGGAACATTTGAAAGAATGATTGTCCGGAGAAGAAAATATGACGCTGCCATAAGACCTGTGTTTGCCAGCAGTAGAGAGTCCACTCGTGTGTGGGGGCTTCTCATCAATGGAGGAGCTCACTCACAGTAATACCTCAACAGGGCCATGAATGAAGAATAAAATCTAAACCTCCTCCACGAGCAACTACTCCCATCATCCAGGGCAAGGTTGTGATGATGCTTTTCTCCTCCATAATGGAGACCAGGTCACATGGGAAAAGTGATAAACTAAGTTGCTTTGGTGAAAAAGACATTGGCATTTTGGTTCCAAGGACGAAAACCAAAGTTTGAGTCAGTCTCAAAACTTTTGGCCATGATTGTATTTATCCATCTTAAGATAATGATAGCACTCCATTCCTGATAGCTAAAACTTCTCTCACCTTCTGCATTAATAAAACACTTTTCTCACTATTTTTTGTGCAGAAAGCAGGTAAATACGTTCCGCAAACTGATTTTCGGCATGTCTGCCCTGTTGGCCGAATTCTATAGAAACTTCCGTGCCGCTGATAAATATTTAGGAACCTGCTCTCACTTCCTTGAGCGTGAATTGGCTTATTATAGGGGGCACAGATTTTTGGCCACGTGTAGAGTGAATATAGTACTATAGCTCAGTGGCTAGACACATAGAATTAGGAAAAGCCATTGGGCACAGGGAATTATGCTGACTTCTAGTGTTGATGTGTTGTCATTGTGGCACATAATAATTGTCTCCTCCTGTGATATGATAGAAATACCAACAAGAAGCGTGTGCCTTAAAGGTGACTATAAACATATCTAATAAAAATGATTAACATAAGAGAAGAGTAACCTAAACTTGATGTAGAACTGTATGGAATAAAGGAATATTTTCAGCAACAGCGCCCCTTGTCTACAGGCGTCGTATCTTGTATTGCAATAGGTGCTAGGAGCAGTCACAGACCACTCCCGTCAGTTTATCCCCCGAAATACTGCAGTCACAGCATTCCGGAAGTCGGCACAGGGCTAACAGCCCCTCTGCCTTTGGGTCAGAGCCCCCGCGGCGTCACGCAGTGTCCCTATCGTTGCCATGGTGAGCAAATGTCGTCATCACGACATCTGGCTCAACAGAGCTAGGAAACTTGTTGATCATGCACAGTGCATGATCAGGTAGTCTCCCTGTCAGTGCAGCGATCAGCCTTGCAAAAAATGATTGTCCCATAGTGGGACTAAGTAAAAGACTTAGGAAAAAGGTAAAGAAAAAAAATTTTTTTAAATAATAATTGTAAAAATATTAAAAAAATCAAAAATAAAAAAATCAATACATATTCTATCACTAAATAAATATTTGAATGAAAAAAACAATATAAACAATAAAAGTGCACACATGTGGTATCGCCGCATGCACAACGACTCAACCTATAAAACTGTCCCACTACTTAACCCCTTTAGTGAACACAAAGAAAAAAACAAGGCAAAAAACAATTCTTTATCATCATACTGCCGAAAACAAAAAGTGGAATAACGCGATCAGAACCTCATATTACCCACCTCAGCTGCTGCAGAACCTCACAATATACCTCAGCTGCTGCAGAACCTCAATACGTCTCAGCTGCTGCATAACCTTATATTACACACCTCAGCTGCTGCAGAATCTCATAATACACATCTCAGCTGCTGCAGAACCTCATAATACACCTCAGCTGCTACAGAACTCATAATACACCTCAGCTGCTACAGAACCTCATAATACACAGCTCAGCTACTGCAGAACTTCAATATGTCTCAGCTGCTGCATAACCTTATTACACGCCTCAGCTGCTTCAGAACCTCATATTACCCACCTCAACTGCTGCAGAACCTCATAATACACATCTCAGCTGCAGCAGAACCTCACAATATACACATCAACTGCTGCAGAACCTCATATTACCCACCTCAAATGCTGCAGAACCTCATAATACACATCTCAGCTGCTGCAGAACCTCATAAAACACCTCAGTTGCTGCAGAACCTCACAATTCACAGCTCAGCTGCTGCAGAACCTCATATTACACACCTCAGCTACTTGAAACCTTCTTTTGGACACTGTGGTACAGTAAAGGGTGTTTTACTGGATGGAAGATATGTTTCTCCTAGCAGATTAATGTTTGGCCGGGTTTTTTCTTAAAGACGGGACCTGCGATGATGTCGGGGTCACGTGATCAGCCCATGTGATGTCTACCTCACTGGTGGGAGGGGTTAGGCCCTATGTAATGGAGGTTGGTGATTGCCACAGGTTGAGTGTGTGTTTCTGGAAGCTACAGGAACTTGTGTGGACTCAGCCTGAAACTTGTATATAGGATTCCCGTGCTGCAGGACTATCGCAGCAAGACTCGGAAGAACCCCGGGAATGGCACCTGGCGGATGCCGCAGGACCTGGCAGCCGCTTAGTTACGCCCGTCCCGTGCAAGGGGTGAGTCTGGGACCAGTGGTTCTCCAAGCTGGAGTATGAGTTTGCTTTCCCTTATGTTTTGTTAAGCTGCTGGTTACTGAGTGACATTAAAACCACTGAAATTGGACTTTATGCCTGTGTGTTTCCTCGTTACTGCCGCCCAGCTATTGCCTACCAGAGCAAATCCCTACAATTGGTGGAGAATGCGAGCAGAAGCAGTGAGGCCAGGCTGTTTTGATTTTTGATCGGTACCCCAGCCTATGTCCTGGGTGAAACGAGTGGCAGATATCCAGGCGGGGAACTTTCCAGAAATAGAGGCCACGCGACAGCAACAGCAGGCTATGCAGCAGCAACAGGAGGCCATGCGGCAGCAGCAACAAGAGTTCATGCGACAGCAGGCTATGCAGCAGCAGGCTATGCAGCAGCATCAGGAAACCAATCAGCTGTTGATACAGCATATCACAACAGCGCAAGCAATAGGAGCTAACCGGGGAATCCAGGATATTCGGAAAGCGGTTTGTACAGCGATTCCTAAAATGGGAGAATCGGACGATGTGGAGGTGTATCTGGAGATGTTCGAAGGAGTCGCTGAGAGAGAGAAGCTCCCCCGGGACCATTTGGCAGGTGTCCTCGATCCGTTTCTGACCCCAGGACTGTTGAAAGCGTGTCAGGACCTACCCCCAGAGCAAAGGGCGGACTACACGGTCGTCAAGGGTGAGATACTGGCACGCCTTGGGGTAAATGTGTTAGTGAGGGCTCAGCGGGTACACCACTGGAAGTTTACCCCCTCCAAGCCCGCCCGGTCCCAGTATTACGACCTGTTGCACCTGTTACAAAAGTGGTTGCAGCCTGAAGTGTTATCCCCTACGGCCATACTGGACCACATAGTGACTGATAGAATTTGGAGGGCTTTGCCCCACTCCCTCCAGACCTGGGTCGGACAGGCGCCCCCTACTGATGCCATGCAGATGATAGACCTCATAGAAAGGTATGGGGCTACCAAGGAGTTACAGGGAGGGACCCCCCGAAAGGTAACAGGAAGGTTCCCTAAGTCCCCGCCCCTGGTTCGGCGAGCAGAGCCCAGGAAGGCCGCTCCGGACTTATCCGGGGAAGTAAGGAGCCCCATAATCTGCTGGCGGTGCCAGGAACCAGGTCATATGAGAGCTGATTGCCCCCACCTGACTGAGCCCATGGACACCAATTTTTGTTACCGCCAGTCCCACTGTTACGGCGGCGGAACACGCTTAAAAAAATATAAATAAACGTGTTCGCCGCCCGGGGTCCACCGTGCGGCAGATGGAAAAACCGCAGCTAGAAGACACAGAGCACTGTGGCGGTAATGTGCACGGGGTTCTATATCACTCAGGTGCAATCAAGCAGTCTGTGTTAAGTGCACAGAGCTGCTCCAGGAAAAATTAGAAAAGTAACGCTGAGCCTGTTAGCAACACAGGGACTCAGCGGCACACATGCGGTAGGCAAAAACCGGAGTAGTTAGGATGTCACTACGTCCGACACCTACCGTGGTAACAGGTGTGCTGGCGTCGCAACCGCGGACGCAGAAATGAGCTGCAACTGCAGCGCGGCGTGAACAGAGCCGCAAACAAGGCGCTGCAAAAACGCTGGAGCAATGCAGGACGCTTAGCTGCTGCAAAAAGTATGGCTGGAGCGCGCTGGCGCTAGCGCTGCTACTGGCGGCTGCCCAATCACTCACACAAACGTAATATCAGAGGGAAGGGGTTTCATAATAAGTCATCCACCAGTCCAAGCATCCATCACCATACATACAGCAGCAGTATGAAAATACTAGCGCATGGCATAGCGGCCATGCGCACTTTTTATAGCGTACGGGACCTGCCGGAAATCTCCAGAGCCCTGAGCATAACCAATCAAATCAGGAGCAGGACCTGAGCACCTGACTCCTGAACTCCAATGAGAGCTATTCCCGTGAGCATGCTCAGAAGCTGGGACAAAGGACTTAGCCTCTGGAGACAAATATGTGAATCTGGATTCCCGCATAGGCATTATAGAACCCAGATTCCTAACACCCACTATGCCGAACCAATGTGTGCAATGGGCACCCTGAAGGGAACTAATATGGAACATTTGTGTCGGCTAGAAGTGGAGGGCACCGGGCTGTGGCCCTATTGGACTCAGGGAGTCTTGTAACCCTGGTACGAGCCAGCTGGATACACACCAGCGAGTTTACGGGTCGGAAAATTGGGGTGTTGTGTATACATGGAGACTTAAAAGACTATCCCACCGCACTAGTCGTAATCAGCACGCCAGCAGGGAGGCGGTGCCACGAGGTGGGGGTGGTGGCTAATTTACATTATGAAGTGATAATTGGAAGAGACTTTCCGTTGTTTTCTGTGCTGTGGCCGTCTGTGGTACCATCCACTGAGCAACTGCCGGTACCAGAGGCAACCAGGTTACATTCTCCAGAAGGGGGGCATGAACCTGGTGGCCCGGAGGAAAATGTGCTGGCGGTCGGAATAACCTTCCCTTCGGTGGAGGAAGGGGAGAATTCTCCCCTAGAAGGATTGGCTGGAGAGGTGGAAGACTTGCCGCCGGGACCTGAGTTGTCAGACTTGAATGTATCAGGTGACAATTTTGGTACAGCGCAACTCCGAGACCTTACTTTAGCCGGGCCAGAGAAAATGTACTGTTTGTAAATGGGGAACCCCAACAACCTGGGGTAGATACGGTGTTGCCACGCTTTGAGTTGAACCAGGATTTGTTGTACCGAGTGGAGATAATACGTGGGGAAATGGTAGAACAATTACTGGTACCTCAGACGTATCGCAGGCTGGTAATGGTTTTAGCGCATGCGCATGTACTTGGGGGACATTTGGGCCAAAAGAAGACCCTCGACCGAATCCTGCAACGATTTTACTGGCCAGGGGTTCATGAAGAAGTTAAACGGTACTGTAGCTCCTGTCCAGTATGCCAGGTAACCAGTCCCCAGCCTCACTTTCGGAGCCCTTTGGTGCCTTTGCCGATTATAGAGGTGCCCTTCGAGAGAGTGGCCATGGACCTGGTGGGGCCTCTCAATAAGTCGGCAAGGGGACACCAACACATTCTGGTAGTTCTAGATTATGCTACCCGATATCCTGAGGCCATTCCTCTGCGCCACACATCAGCTAAGCTTATAGCAAAGGAACTCATGGGTATGTTTTCACGGGTGGGAATTCCGCAAGAAATTTTAACAGACCAGGGAACCCCCTTTATGTAAAAAATTATGAAGGAACTCTGCCGGTTGATAAAATGCTAAACAGTTGCGTAACTCGGTCTATCATCCCCAAACAGATGGTCTGTTAGAAAGGTTCAATAAGACCCCGAAGAGCATGGTAAAAAGGCAGTTTCCAAAGATGGGAAGGACTGGGATCTGTTATTGCCATATTTGTTATTTGCAGTGAGGGAGGTACCTCAGGCATCTACGGGGTTCTCGCCCTTTGAACTATTGTACGGCAGACATCCACGGGGCTTACTAGATATAGCCAAAGAGGCCTGGGAGAACCAACCTACTCCCCACAAAAGTGTGATAGAACATGTTGCAAAAATGCAAGAGAGAATGGAGACAGTCCTACCCTTGGTCCGGGAACATATGGAGGCAGCACAACGGTCACAGAGTCGGGTCTATAATCGGGAGGCGGGTAAGAACCTTTAGCCCTGGGGATCGGGTTTTGGTGCTTGTGCCTACCGTAGATAGCAAATTTCTCGCAAGGTGGCAGGGACCCTACGAGATCATGGAGAAGGTGGGGCCAGTAGACTACAAGGTACACCCTTTGAACTATTGTACGGCAGACATCCACGGGGCTTACTAGATATAGCCAAAGAGGCCTGGGAGAACCAACCTACTCCCCACAAAAGTGTGATAGAACATGTTGCAAAAATGCAATAGAGAATGGAGACAGTCCTACCATTGGTCCGGGAACATATGGAGGCAGCACAACGGTCACAGAGTCGGGTCTATAATCGGGAGGCTCGGGTAAGAACCTTTAGCCCTGGGGATCGGGTTTTGGTGCTTGTGCCTACCGTAGATAGCAAATTTCTCGCAAGGTGGCAGGGACCCTACGAGATCATGGAGAAGGTGGGGCCAGTAGACTACAAGGTACACCAACCAAGACGGAGAAAGCCAGAACAGGTTTACCATAATAATTTGTTTAAACCCTGGAAAGATAGAGAGCACCTTGGTGGGGATAGTCCGCTGCCAGCGTTTCAGATGGTAAAGGCTCCGTTACCTCGGGGCGAGGCGGGAGAAGCCCAACCCGCGGTCAAAATTGCAGATACTTTGTCTCCTAAACAGGTTCAGGAGGTCCGGGAGTTCATCAGCCGAAATACAGATGTTTTTTCGGAGCTCCCTGGACGCACCTCCCTAATCTAACATGACGTTGTCACAGAGCCACAGGCCAAGGTCCGACTAAAGCCATATCGGGTGCCTGAGGCCCGGCGACAAGCCATCTCAGAAGAGGTAAAAATGATGCTACAGTTAGGGGTCACAGAAGAGTCTCAGAGTGAGTGGGCCATCCCAATAGCTCTAATACTCAAGCCTGATGGGTCTCTAAGATTCTGTAATGATTTTAGAAAACTCAATGACATTTCAAAATTTGACGCCTACCCCATGCCCCGGGTTGACGAGTTGATAGAGCGCTTTGGGCAAGCACGGTATTTTACAACTCTGGACCTCACAAAAGGTTATTGGCAGGTATCCCTAACAGAGGCGGCGAAGGGAAAGATGGCGTTTATAACACCTGAGGGGCTGTTCCAGTATAAGGTGTTACCCTTTGGATTGCATGGCGCTCCAGCAACGTTCCAGCGGTTAATGGATATTATTCTCCGTCCCCATCGCCGCTATGCCTCAGCCTATCTAGATTATATTATTGTCTTCAGCACCGATTGGGAAAGCCACTTAGCAAAAGTACAGGCAGTGGTAGACTCCCTGCGACAAGCAGGGCTAACTGCCAACCCAAAGAAGTGTTTCATAGGGTTGGAGGAAGCCCGCTACTTGGGTTATGTCACTGGGAGGGGAGTTCTCAAGCCCCAAGTAAACAAGGTCGGTAAAGGCCTTTTTGGGTTTGGAGGATATTACAGGCGATTCATTCCCAACTGTGCAACCCTGTCCGCGCCTTTAACAGATTGTTTAAAAGGGAAAAAATCTGTGATGGTCCACTGGAATTATCAGTTAGAGGAGGCCTTTACAAAATTAAAAGGGGTACTGTGTGGTACACAAGTCCTGATCACTCCAAATTTCAAAAAAGAGTTCATGGTGCAGACTGATGCCTCTGAGATAGGCCTCGGTGCAGTGCTGGCTCAGGAAGTTAACGGGGAAGAGCATCCCGTTAGCTTCCTAAGCCTGAAACTTACCCCAGCTGAAACCCGGTACAGTATTGTAGAGAGAGAGTGCCTGGCCATCGAGTGGGCACTGGAATCATTGCGCTACTATTTGCTGGGGAGGACATTTTGTTTGGTGACAGATCATTCCCCTCTTACGTGGATGAGTCAAGCTAAGGAGAGGAATGCCCGAGTCACCAGGTGGTTCCTGTCCCTGCAAAACTTTAAATTTTCAGTAGAACATCGTGCAGGCAGACTACAGGGGAATGCAGATGCTCTGTCCAGAGTTCACTGTATGTCATGTGTCCACCCCTCTAGGGTTGAACATAGGGGGTAGGTATGTGGTACAGTAAAGGGTGTTTTACTGGATGGAAGATATGTTTCTCCTAGCAGATTAATGTTTGGCCGGGTTTTTTCTTAAAGACAGGACCTGCGATGATGTCAAGGTCACGTGATCAGCCCATGTGATGTCTACCTCACTGGTAGGAGGCGTTAGGCCCTATGTAATGGAGGTTGGTGATTGCCACAGGGTGAGTGTGTGTTTCTGGAAGCTACAGGAACTTGTGTGGACTCAGCCTGAAACTTGTATATATGATTCTCGTGCTGCAGAACTATCGCAGCAAGACTCGGAAGAACCCCGGAAATGGCACCTGGCAGCCGCTTAGTTACGCCCGTCCCGTGCATGGGGTGAGTCTGGGACCAGTGGTTCTCCAAGCTGGAGTATGAGTTTGCTTTCCCTTATGTTTTGTTAAGCTGCTGGTTACTGAGTGACATTAAAACCACTGAAATTGGACTTTATGCCTGTGTGTTGCCTCGTTACTGCCGCCCAGCTATTGCCTACCAGAGCAAATCCCTACAACACACATTTGTGTAGAATATATACAGATCTGCATAGTTATTTTTTTTAGATGACAATTTGGTAAAATCTATAAATACTGTGAATACAAAGTCCTTGGTGTCACAATAAAAAAAAAATAAATAAAAATCGCTCAGATCCTTAAAAATAGAAAAATAATTATTCGTTATCCACATCTTTGGAGTATATTGTGATGTCACCGGATAAATCCGGAGCTGATGTCACAGTCTACACGGAATGTTCTATGCCGGCTCAGACTGGACCACAGAAGAACAGGACAATCCCCTGGTGGACCCCTCTGCTGCACTGGGAACCCAGACCTCCACACCCTACCTGACCAGGGCTTAGATGCGCTTCATACAGACAGGTTGCAGGGTCTCGGGGACTCCCGCTGTGTGACCGTATCACCGCCTCATAGAACTAAGAGAGTCCTTGCTCCAAGGCGATGGCCCGGTATCAGGACTGACCGTCTGAGACAAGGGCAAAGCCGCAGATAATACCGAGTAGTAGTAATTTCCTCTACTATGAGGTAATAAAAACAAATCAATTTTCACATTTTTGGCATCAGTTTTTCTTCCACGGGGAACTGAAATTCCCAACGTGCCCTGAAAGATACCGACCTCCAGGACCTGCTTGGAGTTGTAGTTTTCTACACAAATTGTATTCTTAAAGGGGTATTCCCATCGCCAAGATCATATCCCAATATCTAGTAGTAATATAAGTAATATCTCTGTCCATTTCCTCATGTGCAGGACCTTAGGTATCCATGGTTAGAACCACTAGCAGCTAGCTGTTACTATATCAGTGGTCGTAACCATGGATATCTAAGGTCCTATGATGCCTCCACATGAGGAAATAGACTTAGTGAATCAGAAGAACTATACTACATTTCTAATTGGAGGAATTTGTTAATATTATTATTATTACTACTACATCTACGACATATTGGGACAGGATCTTAGAGATGGGAATACCCCTTTTAATGTTAGTTCACATGTAGAGGTGAAATTCATATCAAATTGTTTGGCGCACAGTGTTGCGGGTAAGACCACGCTCACATGTTGCAATGTTTTTAAGAGAAAAAAACATCACAACAAAAGAATGCATTTAAAATAGCAGCGGGTGAAAGCACCCTCAGGCTATGTTCACACGTTAAGAACAAAGAAATGGAGTGCTGACTTCAATATCACATAAAAAACAATGAGTTTTATTAAATAAGTAAACATATATAACACACAATACATAAAACAAGGGAAGATTCCACAAAAATGCTCCTAGGGAAATTTTTGACATGGGAAAGTTATGCAAAAATTGGAGCTGTATCAATAACTACTGTATCACCCAATGGAGTACAAAAGTTAAGGCAGTAACTTGATAAAGCATCCCGCGAAACGCGCATCCAGGGTCTCTCCTCAGGGAAGTTTTCAGCACTTGCGATCACTAATATGGGTAAGCGTGCCTAAAAGGCTGTGATTAATATATTTGCACTATGTACTTTATGTTCACCCTATGTACCTCTTTATGGTTACTGCCTTAACTTTTGTACTCCATTTGGGTGATACAGTAATTATTATTATTATTATTATTATTTATTGTTATAGCGCCATTTATTCCATGGCGCTTTACATGTGAGGGGGGTATACATAAAAACAAGTACAATAGTCTTAAACAATACAAGTCATAACTGGTACAGGAGGAGAGAGGACCCTGCCCGCGAGGGCTCACAATCTTCAAGGGATGGGTGATAATACAGTAGGCGAGGGTAGAGCTGGTCGTGCAGCGGTTTGGTCGATCGGTGGTTACTGCAGGTTATAGGCTTGTCGGAAGAGGTGGGTCTTCAGGCTCTTTTTGAAGGTTTCGATGGTAGGTGAGAGTCTGATATGTTGTGGTAGAGAGTTCCAGAGTAGGGGAGATGCGCGAGAGAAATCTTGTATGCGATTGTGGGAAGAGGAGATAAGAGGGGAGTAGAGAAGGAGATCTTGTGAGGATCGGAGGTTGCGTGCAGGAAAGTACCGGGAGACGAGGTCACAGATGTATGGAGGAGACAAGTTGTGGATGGCTTTGTATGTCATGGTTAGGGTTTTGTAATGGAGTCTCTGGGCAATTGGGAGCCAGTGAAGGGATTGACAGAGGGGAGAAGCTGGGGAATAGCGGGGGGACAGGTGGATTAGTCGGGCAGCAGAGTTTAGAATAGATTGGAGGGGTGCGAGAGTGTTTGAGGGGAGGCCGCAGAGCGTGAGGTTGCAGTAGTCAAGGCGAGAGATGATGAGGGCATGGACTAGGGTTTTTGCAGATTCTTGGGTGAGGAATGAACGGATGCGTGAAATATTTTTGAGTTGAAGTCGGCAGGAAGTGGAAAGGGTTTGGATATGTGGTTTGAAGGAGAGATCAGCATCAAGGATTACTCCGAGGCAGCGAGCTTGTGGGACTGGGGAGAGTGGGCAGTCATTTACTGTAATTGATAGGTTCGTAGGGGGGGTCACGTGAGATGGGGGAAAGATGATGAATTCTGTTTTGTCCATGTTGAGTTTCAGATATCTAGTGGAGAAGAAGGATGAAATAGTGGACAGACATTGAGGGATTCTGGTTAGTAGGGAGGTGATATCTGGTCCAGAGATGTAGATCTGTGTGTCATCAGCATAAAGATGATACTGAAAGCCATGAGATTCTATGAGCTGTCCCAGGCCAAAGGTGTAAATAGAGAACAGCAGGGGCCCTAGGACTGAACCTTGTGGGACTCCGACAGATAGGGGGCGAAATGAGGAGGTGGTGTGCGAGTGGGAGACGCTGAATGTCCGGTCTGTTAGGTATGATGAGATCCAGGAGAGGGCCAAGTCTGTGATGCCGAGGGATGAGAGGGTCTGTAATAATAGGGAATGGTCCACTGTGTCAAAGGCAGCCGACAGGTCCAGGAGGAGGAGGACAGAGTAGTGTCGCTTGCTCTTGGCAGTTAAGAGGTCATTGGTGACCTTAGTAAGGGCAGTTTCAGTGGAGTGGTGTGACCGGAAGCCAGATTGTAAGCGGTCGAAGAGGGAGCAAGAAGAGAGATGGGAGGACAGTTCAAGGTAGACGTGTTGTTCCAGTAGCTTGGAGGCGTATGGGAGAAGTGATATAGGGCGATAGCTAGATACAGAGGATGGGTCAAGAGAGGGCTTTTTGAGGATAGGTGTGATGGAGGCATGTTTAAAGCTTGAGGGGAAAACACCAGTTGTTAGTGATAGGTTGAAGAGATGGGTTAGGGTTGGGATGAAGACTGTGGTGAGGTTTGGGATGAAGTGGGATGGGATCGGGTCGAGTGCACAGGTGGTGAGATGTGATCTTGAGAGTAGAGTGGAGAGTCGATCTTCTGTAATGGTGGAGAAGTTGGTTTTGAAGGTGGAGGGCTGGGAAGTCGGGAGGAAGGGCTCTGGGGGTTGTTGACCAAAACTGTCCCTGATGTTATCAATTTTCTGCTTGAAAAATGAGGCAAAGTCTTCAGCTGAGATGAGTGGGGAGGGAGGAGGTGCTGGGGGGCGGAGGAGAGAATTGAAGGTGTTGAATAACTGTTTAGGGTTGTGAGACAGGGAGGATATGAGAGATGAGAAGTAGGTTTGTTTAGCTGTGGCGAGTGTGGTCTTGAAAGTAGTGAGGGACTGTTTGAATGCGATGAAATGCTCGTTGGAGTGGGATCTTTTCCATCTGCGCTCAGCAGCCCTGGAAGCTCGCCTCAGCTCTTTGGTCAGGCTGGTGTGCCAGGGCTGTCTGTTGATTTTGCGAGTTTTGGTATGTGTAAGTGGGGCAGCGGATTCCAAAGCTACAGCTATTGTGGTGTTATATAGAGTGGCAGCGTCATCCGCATTGTGTAAGGAACTTATATCTGTAAGAGGGAGGAGGGATTCGGAGAATGAGTGTAGGTCAAGCTGTTTAAGATTCCTGCGAGGGTGTGAAAGTTTGTGGGGTGGGGATTGTAGACATGGAGTGAAGAGGGAAGAGAATGTGAGCAGGTTGTGGTCAGAGAGAGGAAGAGGTGAGTTAGAGAGGTTAGATAGGGAGCAGAGGCGGGTGAAGATGAGGTCCAGTGTGTGGCCATCTTTGTGGGTGGCTGTAGAAGACCATTGAGTGAGGCCGAAGGAGGAAGTGAGAGATAGAAGTTTAGTGGCAGCTGAGAGGGAAGTGTCAATGGGGATGTTGAAGTCGCCCATGATGATAGTAGGGATGTCCGCGGAAAGGAAATGAAGTAACCAGGTGGTGAAGTGGTCAAAGAAGGTGGTGGCTGGCCCTGGGGGGCGGTAGATGACAGCCAGTTGGAGGTTGGAGGGGGAGTAGATGCGCACAGAGTGCACCTCAAAGGAAGGGAGGGTAACAGAGGGTGGCAGTGGGATTGGAGTGAAGGAGCAGGTATCTGACAGGAGAAAACCAACTCCTCCACCATGTTTGCTGCTGGGGCGGGGGGTGTGAGAAAGGTGGAAGCCGCCATACGAAAGTGCAGCAGGAGAGGCTGTGTCAGAAGGGGTGAGCCAGGTTTCGGTGATGGCGAGGAAGGAGAGTTTGGTAGTAACAAAAAGATCATGGATGTAGGAAAGCTTGTTGCAGACAGAGCGAGCGTTCCACAGAGCTCCTGTTAGTGGGACTGGGGAAGCGGGGGCTGGGTGAATGGGTATAAGGTTGGAGAGGTTACGTTAATTATTGATACAGCTCCAATTTTTGCATAACTTTCCCATGTCAAAAATTTCCCTAGGAGCATTTTTGTGGAATCTTCCCTTGTTTTATGTATTGTGTGTTATATATGTTTACTTATTTAATAAAACTCATTGTTTTTTATGTGATATTGAAGTCAGCACTCCATTTCTTTGTTCTTAATATACACTACGGAGTTTCTTGATAGTCCTATATAATTATATTATATACAGCTATGAGATTTGTTGCTATATGTATAGCTGCGTTTGTCTTTGTGTATCAGTTAACATTATGTTCACACGTTGCGTTTTTTCAGCCTTTTTATGCCAGTTAAAAGCTGCTTTTAAGGGTATGTGCACACGCAGCGGATTTGTTCTCTGCGGATCCGCTGCAGATCCGCAAGCAATGTACAGTACAATGCTAAGCAATGGGTTTTCAAAACCGCAGTGCACAGGCTGCGGACTTGCTGCGGATTGAAATCCGCAGCATGTCAATTCTTTCTGCTGATTTTGCTGCGTTTCGACACCTATTCCATTATACTGGTGTCAAAATGCAGGGGCAAATCCGCAGGTAAAACCGCACTCCCTTCAGCCCCCCATAGAAAGCAATGGATAAGTGCAAAAAAGCAGCAAAAAACATAGCAAGAAACGCCATCAGTTCTTGCAGTGTTATTAGTGACAAAAGCAGGTACAGCAGAATGTGATTTTCCCAAAATTAAACCAAAATATCTTGGTGTCCTCACCTGAGAATGGCGGTTACATTAGTACAGTTTAATGAAATTATTGATATCTCTGACCGATGTGTGAAGTTGAACAATAGCTGATCACCCCAATGCACTGCCAATGTCTTAGGTAAACTATGCCTGACCAATTCACCTCCCCCTGCTGGATTTACATTTGCAAATGTGTATTTTTTCATTAACTCATAGGAACTTTTTTGCTCAGAATAGTCACTTTTTTCAGACATAAAAATCTTTCTAAATATTTCTATCAAATTTCCCTTTTTTCCCCAAATGTCTTATGGTTTCACCTACGTCTTATATCGGTGGTCTAACACCTCGCATTGTTCATGCTTGTACGGTGGAAGCAAAGCTGAACTTTGGGATCCTTAAAAACGCCGCAAGAAAACCAGAGTAAAAGCCAGCAAAAGGTGTTTTTTGTGTCTGCAGTTTTTTTTGCTGCCAAAACATTAGGTTTTGGCTGCAGAACAAAAAAAGTAACGTGTGAATATGCTGTAAAAATAAGAAGCGTTAAACAAGTCCAACTGAAAACCTTTGTGGTAAAACTGCATGTAATACAGGCCATATTGTGCACTTACACTTTACAGCAAGTGCTATAAACCAGCAATCCCCCCCCACTGCATTCTCCATATACTTCGGTGGAGATATAACTACACATACAGGAACCTCCTCATAACATTTTATGGAGAATGTGGCTGGAAATTTGTGATTAAGGGTCAGATAACTGCACGTAACTGTAGGGTGGCGTCAGCATCAATGTTACTGGTGGGCCCTTAGCAGCTGAGCCTGAAGCAGTGATATCACAATGTGGAGTGTGGAACTCGATGACATCTTCTACTCTATGACATCACAATGACTGCAAAGGAGTAAAGCCTATGTAAAGCCTGACCGCAGAGCCGAGGCTGTCATTTGTGTGACTCCCTATTGGATACACAAAGCTACAGGAATACGAAGGAGAAAGAAAGCGACGACATCATGGGGATTCATGGAGGTCCCCATTGTGACCAGCGGCTGCTGGTCAAGGCTCTCTCTTCCTGCAAGTCAACTGGCTTTAGTCTTCTGACCCGATTCAAGAAATTCCAATGCAATTGCAGAGCTCAGCGGAAGGATTCTTTCCAGGCCATCAAATCTGCCACCATGACAGTGGTCAAGAGCATCAGGTCAGTTGCTACAAAAAGACGTAGAAACCACGTCATCAGCCAAGACAGCGGTGAAAAGAGCCCAACCTACATAGTAGGTGACACTGAGCCCACTTCTAGCATTGTAGAAAGTGGAGAGGATCTTGCCGATCCAGAATGTGCACAAGATGCACCCGAGGGGCTGCCACAAACAAGACCCCAGGACTTTACTGACCCAGAATGTGCACCCGAGGGGCTGCCACAAACAGGACCCCAGGATTTTGCATATCCAGAATGTGCACAAGGTGCACCCGAGGGGCTGCCACAAACAGGACCTCAGGATCCTGCTGATCCAGAATGTGCACACGATGCACCCGAGGGGCTGCCACAAACAAGACCCCAGGACTTAACCGATCCAGAATGTGCACCCGAGGGGCTGCCACAAACAGGACCCCAGGACTTTACCGATCCAGATTGTGCACAATGTGCACCCGAGGGGCTGCCACAAACAAGACCCCAGGATTTTGCTGATCCAGAATGCGCACAAGGTGCACCAGAGGGGCTACCACAAACAAGACCCCAAGACAATCTGAAAAGGAAAGCATCAACCTCTGAGGACAGTCAGCCCGAGATGATGCCACCAGCCAAGAGAGCTGCTATAGAAAATATTATTGATCTACTTATAGAAGTAATTGGCTTTAGTCTTCCGACCCGATTCAGGAAATTCCAATGCAATTTCAGAGCTCTCCTGAAGGATTCCTTCCAGGCCATCAAATCTGCCACCATGACAGTGGTCAAGTGCTTCAGATTAATTGCTATAACAAGACGTAGAGACCGCGTCATCAGCCAAGACAGCGGTGAGAAGAGCCCAACCTACATAGTAGGTGATATTGAGCCCACCTCTAGCATTGCAGAAAGTGGAGAGGATTGTGCCGATCCAGAATGTGCAGAAGATGCATCCGAGGGACTGCCACAAACAAGATCCCAGGATCTTACCGATCCAGAATGTGCACAATGTGCACCCGAGGGGCTTCCACAAACAAGACCACGAGACAATCTGAAAATGAAAGCATCACCCTCCGATGACAGTCAGCCCGAGATGCTGCCACCAGACAAGAGAGCGGCTATAGAAAACGTTACTGATCTACTTATCATTATTATTATTGTTATTATTATTATTTATTTATATAGCGCCTTTATTTCCATGGTGCTGTACATGAGAAGGGGAGGAGTAACCCCGGAGATCGAGACCCCACAAGTGGAGATGCCCGATATTGGGAACCAAGAGAACAACCTGCCTCCAGAGCTCTTAACCATCCTGCAGAGCAAAGGGGAGGAAGGCTACCTGGATGACGAGGTCATCATCATGGCCCAGGACCTGCTGCAGAGACAGTTTAAGGGTTTTGATGGCCTGCAGCCCCCCTGCGCTCTTATGATACCAGGGTACAGCGTACTGCAGAATGCTGTACAAATCCACTATGATGCGGACAGGGTGCACTGGCTGACAACCTGCTATAAAAATGGCCAAATCTTTGTGGCCGACAGCTTCAACATCAGGAATCTGTCTCCATCCATCCATCAGCAAATTAACAACATGTACAGTATAGTGGTCGACAATCCCCTGGAACATCTGAGGTTATCGATGTGGATCAGCAGAAGAACTGGTACGACTGTGGCTTATATGCTATAGCGTTTGCCTACGAGTTTATGGCAGATGGCGGTGAACCCAGAGCTGAGTTCCAGCATCAGAAGATGAGGACTCATCTAATATCCTGCCTGCAGAACAACAGAATCAGCGGATATCCCAAAAAGGTCAGGGAGTAACTCCATGTCTATAAACGGCATGTAGAGTGTATGACGGTCCAAGAGATCGCCCTGACCTTTAACCTCACAATGAAGATGGGGTACGGCTGGAGGTGACGGCTATCACACGTCAATGATGTGGCGGCCGCCATGTCAGGAGCAGATGAGCCGCACCTCAGGACGAGGCAGATTCCGGGCTCGGTCTCTGTCCTCATTACTTTCTGCAGTCAGATGTGATCAGAGGATCAGTGAATCTTCTGCTGCATCTGACCCGATCTACGGAACATGCTGCCATGATCCAGCACCGCCCAGGGGAAGGGCAGGCCGTCAGCCATGGTTCCCTAGAGGTTTCCTCCACTGGGGGTTTTTCCTCTCCTGAGTGCTGACGGACGACGACTCTCCGTGAGTCCAGGACCCATCACCATCCTCATCATGGGAACTTCTACTTGTGATATCTTGTATAAAGTGAATAAAGAATTCAATTAATATCTAGCAGCTGTGTGTCTGAGCCATGTGTCTGAGCCTTGTATCTCTACATTGAAATTGCAGGAAAAGTTATGGAATTCTGGAAATGACAGGTGTGATATTTTTTTCTGAGTTTTCCCTACAAACTGTTTGGAACATTTGAAAGAATGATTGTCCAGAGAAGAAAATATGACGCTGCCATAAGACCTGTGTTTGCCAGCAGTAGAGAGTCCACTCGTGTGTGGGGGCTTCTCATCAATGGAGGAGCTCACTCACAGTAATACCTCAACAGGGCCATGAATGAAGAATAAAATCTAAACCTCCTCCACGAGCAACTACTCCCATCATCCAGGGCAAGGTTGTGATGATGCTTTTCTCCTCCATAATGGAGACCAGGTCACATGGGAAAAGTGATAACTAAGTTGCTTTGGTGAAAAAGACATTGGCATTTTGGTTCCAAGGACGAAAACCAAAGTTTGAGTCAGTCTCAAAACTTTTGGCCATGATTGTATTTATCCATCTTAAGATAATGATAGCACTCCATTCCTGATAGCTAAAACTTCTCTCACCTTCTGCATTAATAAAACACTTTTCTCACTATTTTTTGTGCAGAAAGCATGTAAATACGTTCCGCAAACTGATTTTCGGCATGTCTGCCCTGTTGGCCGAATTCTATAGAAACTTCCGTGCCGCTGATAAATATTTAGGAACCTGCTCTCACTTCCTTGAGCGTGAATTGGCTTATTATAGGGGGCACAGATTTTTGGCCACGTGTAGAGTGAATATAGTACTATAGCTCAGTGGCTAGACACATAGAATTAGGAAAAGCCATTGGGCACAGGGAATGATGCTGACTTCTAGTGTTGATGTGTTGTCATTGTGGCACATAATAATTGTCTCCTCCTGTGATATGATAGAAATACCAACAAGAAGCGTGTGCCTTAAAGGTGACTATAAACATATCTAATAAAAATGATTAACATAAGAGAAGAGTAACCTAAACTTGATGTAGAACTGTATGGAATAAAGGAATATTTTCAGCAACAGCGCCCCTTGTCTACAGGCGTCGTATCTTGTATTGCAATAGGTGCTAGGAGCAGTCACAGACCACTCCCGTCAGTTTATCCCCCGAAATACTGCAGTCACAGCATTCCGGAAGTCGGCACAGGGCTAACAGCCCCTCTGCCTTTGGGTCAGAGCCCCCGCGGCGTCACGCAGGGTCCCTATCGTTGCCATGGTGAGCGAATGTCGTCATCACGACATCTGGCTCAACAGAGCTAGGAAACTTGTTGATCATGCACAGTGCATGATCAGGTAGTCTCCCTGTCAGTGCAGCGATCAGCCTGCAAAAAATGATTGTCCCATAGTGGGACTAAGTAAAAGACTTAGGAAAAAGGTAAAGAAAAAAAAAAAATTTTAAATAATAATTGTAAAAATATTAAAAAAATAAAAAAATCAATACATATTCTATCACTAAATAAATATTTGAATGAAAAAAACAATATAAACAATAAAAGTGCACACATGTGGTATCGCCGCATGCACAACGACTCGACCTATAAAACTGTCCCACTACTTAACCCCTTTAGTGAACACAAAGAAAAAAACAAGGCAAAAAACAATTCTTTATCATCATACTGCCGAAAACAAAAAGTGGAATAACGCGATCAGAACCTCATATTACCCACCTCAGCTGCTGCAGAACCTCATAGTATACCTCAGCTGCTGCAGAACCTCACAATATACCTCAGCTGCTGCAGAACCTCAATACGTCTCAGCTGCTGCATAACCTTATATTACACACCTCAGCTGCTGCAGAATCTCATAATACACATCTCAGCTGCTGCAGAACCTCATAATACACCTCAGCTGCTACAGAACTCATAATACACCTCAGCTGCTACAGAACCTCATAATACACAGCTCAGCTACTGCAGAACTTCAATATGTCTCAGCTGCTGCATAACCTTATTACACGCCTCAGCTGCTTCAGAACCTCATATTACCCACCTCAACTACTGCAGAACCTCATAATACACATCTCAGCTGCAGCAGAACCTCACAATATACACATCAACTGCTGCAGAACCTCATATTACCCACCTCAAATGCTGCAGAACCTCATAATACACATCTCAGCTGCTGCAGAACCTCATAAAACACCTCAGTTGCTGCAGAACCTCACAATTCACAGCTCAGCTGCTGCAGAACCTCATATTACACACCTCAGCTACTTGAAACCTTCTTTTGGACACTGTGGTACAGTAAAGGGTGTTTTACTGGATGGAAGATATGTTTCTCCTAGCAGATTAATGTTTGGCCGGGTTTTTTCTTAAAGACGGGACCTGCGATGATGTCGGGGTCACGTGATCAGCCCATGTGATGTCTACCTCACTGGTGGGAGGGGTTAGGCCCTATGTAATGGAGGTTGGTGATTGCCACAGGTTGAGTGTGTGTTTCTGGAAGCTACAGGAACTTGTGTGGACTCAGCCTGAAACTTGTATATAGGATTCCCGTGCTGCAGGACTATCGCAGCAAGACTCGGAAGAACACCGGGAATGGCACCTGGCGGATGCCGCAGGACCTGGCAGCCGCTTAGTTACGCCCGTCCCGTGCAAGGGGTGAGTCTGGGACCAGTGGTTCTCCAAGCTGGAGTATGAGTTTGCTTTCCCTTATGTTTTGTTAAGCTGCTGGTTACTGAGTGACATTAAAACCACTGAAATTGGACTTTATGCCTGTGTGTTTCCTCGTTACTGCCGCCCAGCTATTGCCTACCAGAGCAAATCCCTACAACACACAATTGTGTAGAATATATACAGATCTGCATAGTTATTTTTTTTAGATGACAATTTGGTAAAATCTATAAATACTGTGAATACAAAGTCCTTGGTGTCACAATAAAAAATAAATAAATAAAAATCGCTCAGATCCTTAAAAATAGAAAAATAATTATTCGTTATCCACATCTTTGGAGTATATTGTGATGTCACCGGATAAATCCGGAGCTGATGTCACAGTCTACACGGAATGTTCTATGCCGGCTCAGACTGGACCACAGAAGAACAGGACAATCCCCTGGTGGACCCCTCTGCTGCACTGGGAACCCAGACCTCCACACCCTACCTGACCAGGGCTTAGATGCGCTTCATACAGACAGGTTGCAGGGTCTCGGGGACTCCCGCTGTGTGACCGTATCACCGCCTCATAGAACTAAGAGAGTCCTTGCTCCAAAGCGATGGCCCGGTATCAGGACTGACCGTCTGAGACAAGGGCAAAGCCGCAGATAATACCGAGTAGTAGTAATTTCCTCTACTATGAGGTAATAAAAACAAATCAATTTTCACATTTTTGGCATCAGTTTTTCTTCCATGGGGAACTGAAATTCCCAACGTGCCCTGAAAGATACCGACCTCCAGGACCTGCTTGGAGTTGTAGTTTTCTACACAAATTGTATTCTTAAAGGGGTATTCCCATCGCCAAGATCATATCCCAATATCTAGTAGTAATATAAGTAATATCTCTGTCCATTTCCTCATGTGCAGGACCTTAGGTATCCATGGTTAGAACCACTAGCAGCTAGCTGTTACTATATCAGTGGTCGTAACCATGGATATCTAAGGTCCTATGATGCCTCCACATGAGGAAATAGACTTAGTGAATCAGAAGAACTATACTACATTTCTAATTGGAGGAATTTGTTAATATTATTATTATTACTACTACATCTACGACATATTGGGACAGGATCTTAGAGATGGGAATACCCCTTTTAATGTTAGTTCACATGTAGAGGTGAAATTCATATCAAATTGTTTGGCGCACAGTGTTGCGGGTAAGACCACGCTCACATGTTGCAATGTTTTTAAGAGAAAAAAACATCACAACAAAAGAGTGCATTTAAAATAGCAGCGGGTGAAAGCAGCCTCAGGCTATGTTCACACGTTAAGAACAAAGAAATGGAGTGCTGACTTCAATATCACATAAAAAACAATGAGTTTTATTAAATAAGTAAACATATATAACACACAATACATAAAACAAGGGAAGATTCCACAAAAATGCTCCTAGGGAAATTTTTGACATGGGAAAGTTATGCAAAAATTGGAGCTGTATCAATAACTACTGTATCACCCAAATGGAGTACAAAAGTTAAGGCAGTAACTTGATAAAGCATCCCGCGAAACGCGCATCCAGGGTCTCTCCTCAGGGAAGTTTTCAGCACTTGCGATCACTAATATGGGTAAGCGTGCCTAAAAGGCTGTGATTAATATATTTGCACTATGTACTTTATGTTCACCCTATGTACCTCTTTATGGTTACTGCCTTAACTTTTGTACTCCATTTGGGTGATACAGTAATTATTGATACAGCTCCAATTTTTGCATAACTTTCCCATGTCAAAAATTTCCCTAGGAGCATTTTTGTGGAATCTTCCCTTGTTTTATGTATTGTGTGTTATATATGTTTACTTATTTAATAAAACTCATTGTTTTTTATGTGATATTGAAGTCAGCACTCCATTTCTTTGTTCTTAATATACACTACGGAGTTTCTTGATAGTCCTATATAATTATATTATATACAGCTATGAGATTTGTTGCTATATGTATAGCTGCGTTTGTCTTTGTGTATCAGTTAACATTATGTTCACACGTTGCGTTTTTTCAGCCTTTTTATGCCAGTTAAAAGCTGCTTTTAAGGGTATGTGCACACGCAGCGGATTTGTTCTCTGCGGATCCGCTGCAGATCCGCAAGCAATGTACAGTACAATGCTAAGCAATGGGTTTTCAAAACCGCAGTGCACAGGCTGCGGACTTGCTGCGGATTGAAATCCGCAGCATGTCAATTCTTTCTGCTGATTTTGCTGCGTTTCGACACCTATTCCATTATACTGGTGTCAAAATGCAGGGGCAAATCCGCAGGTAAAACCGCACTCCCTTCAGCCCCCATAGAAAGCAATGGATAAGTGCAAAAAAGCAGCAAAAAACATAGCAAGAAACGCCATCAGTTCTTGCAGTGTTATTAGTGACAAAAGCAGGTACAGCAGAATGTGATTTTCCCAAAATTAAACCAAAATATCTTGGTGTCCTCACCTGAGAATGGCGGTTACATTAGTACAGTTTAATGAAATTATTGATATCTCTGACCGATGTGTGAAGTTGAACAATAGCTGATCACCCCAATGCACTGCCAATGTCTTAGGTAAACTATGCCTGACCAATTCACCTCCCCCTGCTGGATTTACATTTGCAAATGTGTATTTTTTCATTAACTCATAGGAACTTTTTTGCTCAGAATAGTCACTTTTTTCAGACATAAAAATCTTTCTAAATATTTCTATCAAATTTCCCTTTTTTCCCCAAATGTTTTATGGTTTCACCTACGTCTTATATCGGTGGTCTAACACCTCGCATTGTTCATGCTTGTACGGTGGAAGCAAAGCTGAACTTTGGGATCCTTAAAAACGCCGCAAGAAAACCAGAGTAAAAGCCAGCAAAAGGTGTTTTTTGTGTCTGCAGTTTTTTTTGCTGCCAAAACATTAGGTTTTGGCTGCAGAACAAAAAAAGTAATGTGTGAATATGCTGTAAAAATAAGAAGCGTTAAACAAGTCCAACTGAAAACCTTTGTGGTAAAACTGCATGTAATACAGGCCATATTGTGCACTTACACTTTACAGCAAGTGCTATAAACCAGCAATCCCCCCCCACTGCATTCTCCATATACTTCGGTGGAGATATAACTACACATACAGGAACCTCCTCATAACATTTTATGGAGAATGTGGCTGGAAATTTGTGATTAAGGGTCAGATAATAACTGCACGTAACTGTAGGGTGGCGTCAGCATCAATGTTACTGGTGGGCCCTTAGCAGCTGAGCCTGAAGCAGTGATATCACAATGTGGAGTGTGGAACTCGATGACATCTTCTACTCTATGACATCACAATGACTGCAAAGGAGTAAAGCCTATGTAAAGCCTGACCGCAGAGCCGAGGCTGTCATTTGTGTGACTCCCTATTGGATACACAAAGCTACAGGAATACGAAGGAGAAAGAAAGCGACGACATCATGGGAATTCATGGAGGTCCCCATTGTGACCAGCGGCTGCTGGTCAAGGCTCTCTCTTCCTGCAAGTCAACTGGCTTTAGTCTTCTGACCCGATTCAAGAAATTCCAATGCAATTGCAGAGCTCAGCGGAAGGATTCTTTCCAGGCCATCAAATCTGCCACCATGACAGTGGTCAAGAGCATCAGGTCAGTTGCTACAAAAAGACGTAGAAACCACGTCATCAGCCAAGACAGCGGTGAAAAGAGCCCAACCTACATAGTAGGTGACACTGAGCCCACTTCTAGCATTGTAGAAAGTGGAGAGGATCTTGCCGATCCAGAATGTGCACAAGATGCACCCGAGGGGCTGCCACAAACAAGACCCCAGGACTTTACTGACCCAGAATGTGCACCCGAGGGGCTGCCACAAACAGGACCCCAGGATTTTGCATATCCAGAATGTGCACAAGGTGCACCCGAGGGGCTGCCACAAACAGGACCTCAGGATCCTGCTGATCCAGAATGTGCACACGATGCACCCGAGGGGCTGCCACAAACAAGACCCCAGGACTTAACCGATCCAGAATGTGCACCCGAGGGGCTGTCACAAACAGGACCCCAGGACTTTACCGATCCAGATTGTGCACAATGTGCACCCGAGGGGCTGCCACAAACAAGACCCCAGGATTTTGCTGATCCAGAATGCGCACAAGGTGCACCAGAGGGGCTACCACAAACAAGACCCCAAGACAATCTGAAAAGGAAAGCATCAACCTCTGAGGACAGTCAGCCCGAGATGATGCCACCAGCCAAGAGAGCTGCTATAGAAAATATTATTGATCTACTTATAGAAGTAATTGGCTTTAGTCTTCCGACCCGATTCAGGAAATTCCAATGCAATTTCAGAGCTCTCCTGAAGGATTCCTTCCAGGCCATCAAATCTGCCACCATGACAGTGGTCAAGTGCTTCAGATTAATTGCTATAACAAGACATAGAGACCGCGTCATCAGCCAAGACAGCGGTGAGAAGAGCCCAACCTACATAGTAGGTGATATTGAGCCCACCTCTAGCATTGCAGAAAGTGGAGAGGATTGTGCCGATCCAGAATGTGCAGAAGATGCATCCGAGGGACTGCCACAAACAAGATCCCAGGATCTTACCGATCCAGAATGTAAACAATGTGCACCCGAGGGGCTTCCACAAACAAGACCACAAGACAATCTGAAAATGAAAGCATCACCCTCCGATGACAGTCAGCCCGAGATGCTGCCACCAGACAAGAGAGCGGCTATAGAAAACGTTACTGATCTACTTATCATTATTATTATTGTTATTATTATTATTTATTTATATAGCGCCTTTATTTCCATGGTGCTGTACATGAGAAGGGGAGGAGTAACCCCGGAGATCGAGACCCCACAAGTGGAGATGCCCGATATTGGGAACCAAGAGAACAACCTGCCTCCAGAGCTCTTAACCATCCTGCAGAGCAAAGGGGAGGAAGGCTACCTGGATGACGAGGTCATCATCATGGCCCAGGACCTGCTGCAGAGACAGTTTAAGGGTTTTGATGGCCTGCAGCCCCCCTGCGCTCTTATGATACCAGGGTACAGCGTACTGCAGAATGCTGTACAAATCCACTATGATGCGGACAGGGTGCACTGGCTGACAACCTGCTATAAAAATGGCCAAATCTTTGTGGCCGACAGCTTCAACATCAGGAATCTGTCTCCATCCATCCATCAGCAGATTAACAACATGTACAGTATAGTGGTCGACAATCCCCTGGAACATCTGAGGTTTATCGATGTGGATCAGCAGAAGAACTGGTACGACTGTGGCTTATATGCTATAGCGTTTGCCTACGAGTTTATGGCAGATGGCGGTGAACCCAGAGCTGAGTTCCAGCATCAGAAGATGAGGACTCATCTAATATCCTGCCTACAGAACAACAGAATCAGCGGATTTCCCAAAAAGGTCAGGGAGTAACTCCATGTCTATAAACGGCATGTAGAGTGTATGACGGTCCAAGAGATCGCCCTGACCTTTAACCTCACAATGAAGATGGGGTACGGCTGGAGGTGACGGCTATCACACGTCAATGATGTGGCGGCCGCCATGTCAGGAGCAGATGAGCCGCACCTCAGGACGAGGCAGATTCCGGGCTCGGTCTCTGTCCTCATTACTTTCTGCAGTCAGATGTGATCAGAGGATCAGTGAATCTTCTGCTGCATCTGACCCGATCTACGGAACATGCTGCCATGATCCAGCACCGCCCAGGGGAAGGGCAGGCCGTCAGCCATGGTTCCCTAGAGGTTTCCTCCACTGGGGGTTTTTCCTCTCCTGAGTGCTGACGGACGACGACTCTCCGTGAGTCCAGGACCCATCACCATCCTCATCATGGGAACTTCTACTTGTGATATCTTGTATGAAATGAATAAAGAATTCAATTAATATCTAGCAGCTGTGTGTCTGAGCCATGTGTCTGAGCCTTGTATCTCTACATTGAAATTGCAGGAAAAGTTATGGAATTCTGGAAATGACAGGTGTGATATTTTTTTCTGAGTTTTCCCTACAAACTGTTTGGAACATTTGAAAGAATGATTGTCAGGAGCAGAAAATATGACGCTGCCATAAGACCTGTGTTTGCCAGCAGTAGAGAGTCCACTCGTGTGTGGGGGCTTCTCATCAATGGAGGAGCTCACTCACAATAATACCTCAACAGGGCCATGAATGAAGAATAAAATCTACACCTCCTCCACGAGCAACTACTCCCATCATCCAGGGCAAGGTTGTGATGATGCTTTTCTCCTCCATAATGGAGACCAGGTCACATGGGAAAAGTGATAAACTAAGTTGCTTTGGTGAAAAAGACATTGGCATTTTGGTTCCAAGGACGAAAACCAAAGTTTGAGTCAGTCTCAAAACTTTTGGCCATGATTTGTATTTATCCATCTTAAGATAATGATAGCACTCCATTCCTGATAGCTAAAACTTCTCTCACCTTCTGCATTAATAAAACACTTTTCTCACTATTTTTTGTGCAGAAAGCAGGTAAATACGTTCCGCAAACTGATTTTCGGCATGTCTGCCCTGTTGGCCGAATTCTATAGAAACTTCCGTGCCGCTGATAAATATTTAGGAACCTGCTCTCACTTCCTTGAGCGTGAATTGGCTTATTATAGGGGGCACAGATTTTTGGCCACGTGTAGAGTCAATATAGTACTATAGCTCAGTGGCTAGACACATAGAATTAGGAAAAGCCATTGGGCACAGGGAATGATGCTGACTTCTAGTGTTGATGTGTTGTCATTGTGGCACATAATAATTGTCTCCTCCTGTGATATGATAGAAATACCAACAAGAAGCGTGTGCCTTAAAGGTGACTATAAACATATCTAATAAAAATGATTAACATAAGAGAAGAGTAACCTAAACTTGATGTAGAACTGTATGGAATAAAGGAATATTTTCAGCAACAGCGCCCCTTGTCTACAGGCGTCGTATCTTGTATTGCAATAGGTGCTAGGAGCAGTCACAGACCACTCCCGTCAGTTTATCCCCCGAAATACTGCAGTCACAGCATTCCGGAAGTCGGCACAGGGCTAACAGCCCCTCTGCCTTTGGGTCAGAGTCCCCGCGGCGTCACGCAGGGTCCCTATCGTTGCCATGGTGAGCGAATGTCGTCATCACGACATCTGGCTCAACAGAGCTAGGAAACTTGTTGATCATGCACAGTGCATGATCAGGTAGTCTCCCTGTCAGTGCAGCGATCAGCCTGCAAAAAATGATTGTCCCATAGTGGGACTAAGTAAAAGACTTAGGAAAAAGGTAAAGAAAAAAAAAAAATTTTAAATAGTAATTGTAAAAATATTAAAAAAATCAAAAATAAAAAAATCAATACATATTCTATCACTAAATAAATATTTGAATGAAAAAAACAATATAAACAATAAAAGTGCACACATGTGGTATCGCCGCATGCACAACGACTCGACCTATAAAACTGTCCCACTACTTAACCCCTTTAGTGAACACAAAGAAAAAAACAAGGCAAAAAACAATTCTTTATCATCATACTGCCAAAAACAAAAAGTGGAATAACGCGATCAGAACCTCATATTACCCACCTCAGCTGCTGCAGAACCTCATAGTATACCTCAGCTGCTGCAGAACCTCACAATATACCTCAGCTGCTGCAGAACCTCAATACGTCTCAGCTGCTGCATAACCTTATATTACACACCTCAGCTGCTGCAGAATCTCATAATACACATCTCAGCTGCTGCAGAACCTCATAATACACCTCAGCTGCTACAGAACTCATAATACACCTCAGCTGCTACAGAACCTCATAATACACAGCTCAGCTACTGCAGAACTTCAATATGTCTCAGCTGCTGCATAACCTTATTACACGCCTCAGCTGCTTCAGAACCTCATATTACCCACCTCAACTGCTGCAGAACCTCATAATACACATCTCAGCTGCAGCAGAACCTCACAATATGCACATCAACTGCTGCAGAACCTCATATTACCCACCTCAAATGCTGCAGAACCTCATAATACACATCTCAGCTGCTGCAGAACCTCATAAAACACCTCAGTTGCTGCAGAACCTCACAATTCACAGCTCAGCTGCTGCAGAACCTCATATTACACACCTCAGCTACTTGAAACCTTCTTTTGGACACTGTGGTACAGTAAAGGGTGTTTTACTGGATGGAAGATATGTTTCTCCTAGCAGATTAATGTTTGGCCGGGTTTTTTCTTAAAGACGGGACCTGCGATGATGTCGGGGTCACGTGATCAGCCCATGTGATGTCTACCTCACTGGTGGGAGGGGTTAGGCCCTATGTAATGGAGGTTGGTGATTGCCACAGGTTGAGTGTGTGTTTCTGGAAGCTACAGGAACTTGTGTGGACTCAGCCTGAAACTTGTATATAGGATTCCCGTGCTGCAGGACTATCGCAGCAAGACTCGGAAGAACCCCGGGAATGGCACCTGGCGGATGCCGCAGGACCTGGCAGCCGCTTAGTTACGCCCGTCCCGTGCAAGGGGTGAGTCTGGGACCAGTGGTTCTCCAAGCTGGAGTATGAGTTTGCTTTCCCTTATGTTTTGTTAAGCTGCTGGTTACTGAGTGACATTAAAACCACTGAAATTGGACTTTATGCCTGTGTGTTGCCTCGTTACTGCCGCCCAGCTATTGCCTACCAGAGAAAATCCCTACAATTGGTGGAGAATGCGAGCAGAAGCAGTGAGGCCAGGCTGTTTTGATTTTTGATCGGTACCCCAGCCTATGTCCTGGGTGAAACGAGTGGCAGATATCCAGGCGGGGAACTTTCCAGAAATAGAGGCCACGCGACAGCAACAGCAGGCTATGCAGCAGCAACAGGAGGCCATGCGGCAGCAGCAACAAGAGTTCATGCGACAGCAGGCTATGCAGCAGCAGGCTATGCAGCAGCATCAGGAAACCAATCAGCTGTTGATACAGCATATCACAACAGCGCAAGCAATAGGAGCTAACCGGGGAATCCAGGATATTCGGAAAGCGGTTTGTACAGCGATTCCTAAAATGGGAGAATCGGACGATGTGGAGGTGTATCTGGAGATGTTCGAAGGAGTCGCTGAGAGAGAGAAGCTCCCCCGGGACCATTTGGCAGGTGTCCTCGATCCGTTTCTGACCCCAGGACTGTTGAAAGCGTGTCAGGACCTACCCCCAGAGCAAAGGGCGGACTACACGGTCGTCAAGGGTGAGATACTGGCACGCCTTGGGGTAAATGTGTTAGTGAGGGCTCAGCGGGTACACCACTGGAAGTTTACCCCCTCCAAGCCCGCCCGGTCCCAGTATTACGACCTGTTGCACCTGTTACAAAAGTGGTTGCAGCCTGAAGTGTTATCCCCTACGGCCATACTGGACCACATAGTGACTGATAGATTTTGGAGGGCTTTGCCCCACTCCCTCCAGACCTGGGTCGGACAGGCGCCCCCTACTGATGCCATGCAGATGATAGACCTCATAGAAAGGTATGGGGCTACCAAGGAGTTACAGGGAGGGACCCCCCGAAAGGTAACAGGAAGGTTCCCTAAGTCCCCGCCCCTGGTTCGGCGAGCAGAGCCCAGGAAGGCCGCTCCGGACTTATCCGGGGAAGTAAGGAGCCCCATAATCTGCTGGCGGTGCCAGGAACCAGGTCATATGAGAGCTGATTGCCCCCACCTGACTGAGCCCATGGACACCAATTTTTGTTACCGCCAGTCCCACTGTTACGGCGGCGGAACACGCATAAAAAAATATAAATAAACGTGCTCGCCGCCCGGGGTCCACCGTGCGGCAGATGGAAAAACCGCAGCTAGAAGACACAGAGCACTGTGGCGGTAATGTGCACGGGGTTCTATATCACTCAGGTGCAATCAAGCAGTCTCTGTTAAGTGCACAGAGCTGCTCCAGGAAAAATTAGAAAAGTAACGCTGAGCCTGTTAGCAACACAGGGACTCAGCGGCACACATGCGGTAGGCAAAAACCGGAGTAGTTAGGATGTCACTACGTCCGACACCTACCGTGGTAACAGGTGTGCTGGCGTCGCAACCGCGGACGCAGAAATGAGCTGCAACTGCAGCGCGGCGTGAACAGAGCCGCAAACAAGGCGCTGCAAAAACGCTGGAGCAATGCAGGACGCTTAGCTGCTGCAAATAGTATGGCTGGAGCGCGCTGGCGCTAGCGCTGCTACTGGCGGCTGCCCAAGCACTCACACAAACGTAATATCAGAGGGAAGGGGTTTCATAATAAGTCATCCACCAGTCCAAGCATCCATCACCATACATACAGCAGCAGTATGAAAATACTAGCGCATGGCATAGCGGCCATGCGCACTTTTTATAGCGTACGGGACCTGCCGGAAATCTCCAGAGCCCTGAGCATAACCAATCAAATCAGGAGCAGGACCTGAGCACCTGACTCCTGAACTCCAATGAGAGCTATTCCCGTGAGCATGCTCAGAAGCTGGGACAAAGGACTTAGCCTCTGGAGACAAATATGTGAATCTGGATTCCCGCATAGGCATTATAGAACCCAGATTCCTAACACCCACTATGCCGAACCAATGTGTGCAATGGGCACCCCGAAGGGCCCTAATATGGAACATTTGTGTCGGCTAGAAGTGGAGGGCACCGGGCTGTGGCCCTATTGGACTCAGGGAGTCTTGTAACCCTGGTACGAGCCAGCTGGATACACACCAGCGAGTTTACGGGTCGGAAAATTGGGGTGTTGTGTATACATGGAGACTTAAAAGACTATCCCACCGCACTAGTCGTAATCAGCACGCCAGCAGGGAGGCGGTGCCACGAGGTGGGGGTGGTGGCTAATTTACATTATGAAGTGATAATTGGAAGAGACTTTCCGTTGTTTTCTGTGCTGTGGCCGTCTGTGGTACCATCCACTGAGCAACTGCCGGTACCAGAGGCAACCAGGTTACATTCTCCAGAAGGGGGGGCATGAACCTGGTGGCCCGGAGGAAAATGTGCTGGCGGTCGGAATAACCTTCCCTTCGGTGGAGGAAGGGGAGAATTCTCCCCTAGAAGGATTGGCTGGAGAGGTGGAAGACTTGCCGACGGGACCTGAGTTGTCAGACTTGAATGTATCAGGTGACAATTTTGGTACAGCGCAACTCCGAGACCTTACTTTAGCCGGGCAGAGAAAATGTACTGTTTGTAAATGGGGAACCCCAACAACCTGGGGTAGATACGGTGTTGCCACGCTTTGAGTTGAACCAGGATTTGTTGTACCGAGTGGAGATAATACGTGGGGAAATGGTAGAACAATTACTGGTACCTCAGACGTATCGCAGGCTGGTAATGGTTTTAGCGCATGCGCATGTACTTGGGGGACATTTGGGCCAAAAGAAGACCCTCGACCGAATCCTGCAACGATTTTACTGGCCAGGGGTTCATGAAGAAGTTAAACGGTACTGTAGCTCCTGTCCAGTATGCCAGGTAACCAGTCCCCAGCCTCACTTTCGGAGCCCTTTGGTGCCTTTGCCGATTATAGAGGTGCCCTTCGAGAGAGTGGCCATGGACCTGGTGGGGCCTCTCAATAAGTCGGCAAGGGGACACCAACACATTCTGGTAGTTCTAGATTATGCTACCCGATATCCTGAGGCCATTCCTCTGCGCCACACATCAGCTAAGCTTATAGCAAAGGAACTCATGGGTATGTTTTCACGGGTGGGAATTTCGCAAGAAATTTTAACAGACCAGGGAACCCCCTTTATGTAAAAAATTATGAAGGAACTCTGCCAGTTGATAAAATGCTAAACAGTTGCGTAACTCGGTCTATCATCCCCAAACAGATGGTCTGTTAGAAAGGTTCAATAAGACCCCGAAGAGCATGGTAAAAAGGCAGTTTCCAAAGATGGGAAGGACTGGGATCTGTTATTGCCATATTTGTTATTTGCAGTGAGGGAGGTACCTCAGGCATCTACGGGGTTCTCGCCCTTTGAACTATTGTACGGCAGACATCCACGGGGCTTACTAGATATAGCCAAAGAGGCCTGGGAGAACCAACCTACTCCCCACAAAAGTGTGATAGAACATGTTGCAAAAATGCAAGAGAGAATGGAGACAGTCCTACCCTTGGTCCGGGAACATATGGAGGCAGCACAACGGTCACAGAGTCGGGTCTATAATCGGGAGGCTTGGGTAAGAACCTTTAGCCCTGGGGATCGGGTTTTGGTGCTTGTGCCTACCGTAGATAGCAAATTTCTCGCAAGGTGGCAGGGACCCTACGAGATCATGGAGAAGGTGGGGCCAGTAGACTACAAGGTACACCCTTTGAACTATTGTACGGCAGACATCCACGGGGCTTACTAGATATAGCCAAAGAGGCCTGGGAGAACCAACCTACTCCCCACAAAAGTGTGATAGAACATGTTGCAAAAATGCAAGAGAGAATGGAGACAGTCCTACCATTGGTCCGGGAACATATGGAGGCAGCACAACGGTCACAGAGTCGGGTCTATAATCGGGAGGCTCGGGTAAGAACCTTTAGCCCTGGGGATCGGGTTTTGGTGCTTGTGCCTACCGTAGATAGCAAATTTCTCGCAAGGTGGCAGGGACCCTACGAGATCATGGAGAAGGTGGGGCCAGTAGACTACAAGGTACACCAACCAAGATGGAGAAAGCCAGAACAGGTTTACCATAATAATTTGTTTAAACCCTGGAAAGATAGAGAGCACCTTGGTGGGGATAGTCCGCTGCCAGCGTTTCAGATGGTAAAGGCTCCGTTACCTCGGGGCGAGGCGGGAGAAGCCCAACCCGCCGTCAAAATTGCAGATACTTTGTCTCCTAAACAGGTTCAGGAGGTCCGGGAGTTCATCAGCCGAAATACAGATGTTTTTTCGGAGCTCCCTGGACGCACCTCCCTAATCTAACATGACGTTGTCACAGAGCCACAGGCCAAGGTCCGACTAAAGCCATATCGGGTGCCTGAGGCCCGGCGACAAGCCATCTCAGAAGAGGTAAAAATGATGCTACAGTTAGGGGTCACAGAAGAGTCTCAGAGTGAGTGGGCCATCCCAATAGCTCTAATACCCAAGCCTGATGGGTCTCTAAGATTCTGTAATGATTTTAGAAAACTCAATGACATTTCAAAATTTGACGCCTACCCCATGCCCCGGGTTGACGAGTTGATAGAGCGCTTTGGGCAAGCACGGTATTTTACAACTCTGGACCTCACAAAAGGTTATTGGCAGGTATCCCTAACAGAGGCGGCGAAGGGAAAGAGGGCGTTTATAACACCTGAGGGGCTGTTCCAGTATAAGGTGTTACCCTTTGGATTGCATGGCGCTCCAGCAACGTTCCAGCGGTTTATGGATATTATTCTCCGTCCCCATCGCCGCTATGCCTCAGCCTATCTAGATTATATTATTGTGTTCAGCACCGATTGGGAAAGCCACTTAGCAAAAGTACAGGCAGTGGTAGACTCCCTGCGACAAGCAGGGCTAACTGCCAACCCAAAGAAGTGTTTCATAGGGTTGGAGGAAGCCCGCTACTTGGGTTATGTCACTGGGAGGGGAGTTCTCAAGCCCCAAGTAAACAAGGTCGGTAAAGGCCTTTTTGGGTTTGGAGGATATTACAGGCGATTCATTCCCAACTTTGCAACCCTGTCTGCGCCTTTAACAGATTGTTTAAAAGGGAAAAAATCTGTGATGGTCCACTGGAATTATCAGTTAGAGGAGGCCTTTACAAAATTAAAAGGGGTACTGTGTGGTACACAAGTCCTGATCACTCCAAATTTCAAAAAAGAGTTCATGGTGCAGACTGATGCCTCTGAGATAGGCCTCGGTGCAGTGCTGGCTCAGGAAGTTAACGGGGAAGAGCATCCCGTTAGCTTCCTAAGCCGGAAACTTACCCCAGCTGAAACCCGGTACAGTATTGTAGAGAGTGCCTGGCCATCGAGTGGGCACTGGAATCGTTGCGCTACTATTTGCTGGGGAGGACATTTCGGTTGGTGACAGATCATTCCCCTCTTACGTGGATGAGTCAAGCTAAGGAGAGGAATGCCCGAGTCACCAGGTGGTTCCTGTCCCTGCAAAACTTTAAATTTTCAGTAGAACATCGTGCAGGCAGACTACAGGGGAATGCAGATGCCCTGTCCAGAGTTCACTGTATGTCATGTGTCCACCCCTCTAGGGTTGAACATAGGGGGTAGGTATGTGGTACAGTAAAGGGTGTTTTACTGGATGGAAGATATGTTTCTCCTAGCAGATTAATGTTTGGCCGGGTTTTTTCTTAAAGACAGGACCTGCGATGATGTCAGGGTCACGTGATCAGCCCATGTGATGTCTACCTCACTGGTAGGAGGCGTTAGGCCCTATGTAATGGAGGTTGGTGATTGCCACAGGGTGAGTGTGTGTTTCTGGAAGCTACAGGAACTTGTGTGGACTCAGCCTGAAACTTGTATATATGATTCTCGTGCTGCAGAACTATCGCAGCAAGACTCGGAAGAACCCCGGAAATGGCACCTGTCAGCCGCTTAGTTACGCCCGTCCCGTGCATGGGGTGAGTCTGGGACCAGTGGTTCTCCAAGCTGGAGTATGAGTTTGCTTTCCCTTATGTTTTGTTAAGCTGCTGGTTACTGAGTGACATTAAAACCACTGAAATTGGACTTTATGCCTGTGTGTTGCCTCGTTACTGCCGCCCAGCTATTGCCTACCAGAGCAAATCCCTACAACACACATTTGTGTAGAATATATACAGATCTGCATAGTTATTTTTGTTAGATGACAATTTGGTAAAATCTATAAATACTGTGAATACAAAGTCCTTGGTGTCACAATAAAAAATAAATAAATAAAAATCGCTCAGATCCTTAAAAATAGAAAAATAATTATTCGTTATCCACATCTTTGGAGTATATTGTGATGTCACCGGATAAATCCGGAGCTGATGTCACAGTCTACACGGAATGTTCTATGCCGGCTCAGACTGGACCACAGAAGAACAGGACAATCCCCTGGTGGACCCCTCTGCTGCACTGGGAACCCAGACCTCCACACCCTACCTGACCAGGGCTTAGATGCGCTTCATACAGACAGGTTGCAGGGTCTCGGGGACTCCCGCTGTGTGACCGTATCACCGCCTCATAGAACTAAGAGAGTCCTTGCTCCAAGGCGATGGCCCGGTATCAGGACTGACCGTCTGAGACAAGGGCAAAGCCGCAGATAATACCGAGTAGTAGTAATTTCCTCTACTATGAGGTAATAAAAACAAATCAATTTTCACATTTTTGGCATCAGTTTTTCTTCCATGGGGAACTGAAATTCCCAACGTGCCCTGAAAGATACCGACCTCCAGGACCTGCTTGGAGTTGTAGTTTTCTACACAAATTGTATTCTTAAAGGGGTATTCCCATCGCCAAGATCATATCCCAATATCTAGTAGTAATATAAGTAATATCTCTGTCCATTTCCTCATGTGCAGGACCTTAGGTATCCATGGTTAGAACCACTAGCAGCTAGCTGTTACTATATCAGTGGTCGTAACCATGGATATCTAAGGTCCTATGATGCCTCCACATGAGGAAATAGACTTAGTGAATCAGAAGAACTATACTACATTTCTAATTGGAGGAATTTGTTAATATTATTATTATTACTACTACATCTACGACATATTGGGACAGGATCTTAGAGATGGGAATACCCCTTTTAATGTTAGTTCACATGTAGAGGTGAAATTCATATCAAATTGTTTGGCGCACAGTGTTGCGGGTAAGACCACGCTCACATGTTGCAATGTTTTTAAGAGAAAAAAACATCACAACAAAAGAGTGCATTTAAAATAGACATACAGGAACCTCCTCATAACATTTTATGGAGAATGTGGCTGGAAATTTGTGATTAAGGGTCAGATAACTGCACGTAACTGTAGGGTGGCGTCAGCATCAATGTTACTGGTGGGCCCTTAGCAGCTGAGCCTGAAGCAGTGATATCACAATGTGGAGTGTGGAACTCGATGACATCTTCTACTCTATGACATCACAATGACTGCAAAGGAGTAAAGCCTATGTAAAGCCTGACCGCAGAGCCGAGGCTGTCATTTGTGTGACTCCCTATTGGATACACAAAGCTACAGGAATACGAAGGAGAAAGAAAGCGACGACATCATGGGGATTCATGGAGGTCCCCATTGTGACCAGCGGCTGCTGGTCAAGGCTCTCTCTTCCTGCAAGTCAACTGGCTTTAGTCTTCTGACCCGATTCAAGAAATTCCAATGCAATTGCAGAGCTCAGCGGAAGGATTCTTTCCAGGCCATCAAATCTGCCACCATGACAGTGGTCAAGAGCATCAGGTCAGTTGCTACAAAAAGACGTAGAAACCACGTCATCAGCCAAGACAGCGGTGAAAAGAGCCCAACCTACATAGTAGGTGACACTGAGCCCACTTCTAGCATTGTAGAAAGTGGAGAGGATCTTGCCGATCCAGAATGTGCACAAGATGCACCCGAGGGGCTGCCACAAACAAGACCCCAGGACTTTACTGACCCAGAATGTGCACCCGAGGGGCTGCCACAAACAGGACCCCAGGATTTTGCATATCCAGAATGTGCACAAGGTGCACCCGAGGGGCTGCCACAAACAGGACCTCAGGATCCTGCTGATCCAGAATGTGCACACGATGCACCCGAGGGGCTGCCACAAACAAGACCCCAGGACTTAACCGATCCAGAATGTGCACCCGAGGGGCTGTCACAAACAGGACCCCAGGACTTTACCGATCCAGATTGTGCACAATGTGCACCCGAGGGGCTGCCACAAACAAGACCCCAGGATTTTGCTGATCCAGAATGCGCACAAGGTGCACCAGAGGGGCTACCACAAACAAGACCCCAAGACAATCTGAAAAGGAAAGCATCAACCTCTGAGGACAGTCAGCCCGAGATGATGCCACCAGCCAAGAGAGCTGCTATAGAAAATATTATTGATCTACTTATAGAAGTAATTGGCTTTAGTCTTCCGACCCGATTCAGGAAATTCCAATGCAATTTCAGAGCTCTCCTGAAGGATTCCTTCCAGGCCATCAAATCTGCCACCATGACAGTGGTCAAGTGCTTCAGATTAATTGCTATAACAAGACATAGAGACCGCGTCATCAGCCAAGACAGCGGTGAGAAGAGCCCAACCTACATAGTAGGTGATATTGAGCCCACCTCTAGCATTGCAGAAAGTGGAGAGGATTGTGCCGATCCAGAATGTGCAGAAGATGCATCCGAGGGACTGCCACAAACAAGATCCCAGGATCTTACCGATCCAGAATGTAAACAATGTGCACCCGAGGGGCTTCCACAAACAAGACCACAAGACAATCTGAAAATGAAAGCATCACCCTCCGATGACAGTCAGCCCGAGATGCTGCCACCAGACAAGAGAGCGGCTATAGAAAACGTTACTGATCTACTTATCATTATTATTATTGTTATTATTATTATTTATTTATATAGCGCCTTTATTTCCATGGTGCTGTACATGAGAAGGGGAGGAGTAACCCCGGAGATCGAGACCCCACAAGTGGAGATGCCCGATATTGGGAACCAAGAGAACAACCTGCCTCCAGAGCTCTTAACCATCCTGCAGAGCAAAGGGGAGGAAGGCTACCTGGATGACGAGGTCATCATCATGGCCCAGGACCTGCTGCAGAGACAGTTTAAGGGTTTTGATGGCCTGCAGCCCCCCTGCGCTCTTATGATACCAGGGTACAGCGTACTGCAGAATGCTGTACAAATCCACTATGATGCGGACAGGGTGCACTGGCTGACAACCTGCTATAAAAATGGCCAAATCTTTGTGGCCGACAGCTTCAACATCAGGAATCTGTCTCCATCCATCCATCAGCAGATTAACAACATGTACAGTATAGTGGTCGACAATCCCCTGGAACATCTGAGGTTTATCGATGTGGATCAGCAGAAGAACTGGTACGACTGTGGCTTATATGCTATAGCGTTTGCCTACGAGTTTATGGCAGATGGCGGTGAACCCAGAGCTGAGTTCCAGCATCAGAAGATGAGGACTCATCTAATATCCTGCCTACAGAACAACAGAATCAGCGGATTTCCCAAAAAGGTCAGGGAGTAACTCCATGTCTATAAACGGCATGTAGAGTGTATGACGGTCCAAGAGATCGCCCTGACCTTTAACCTCACAATGAAGATGGGGTACGGCTGGAGGTGACGGCTATCACACGTCAATGATGTGGCGGCCGCCATGTCAGGAGCAGATGAGCCGCACCTCAGGACGAGGCAGATTCCGGGCTCGGTCTCTGTCCTCATTACTTTCTGCAGTCAGATGTGATCTACGGAACATGCTGCCATGATCCAGCACCGCCCAGGGGAAGGGCAGGCCGTCAGCCATGGTTCCCTAGAGGTTTCCTCCACTGGGGGTTTTTCCTCTCCTGAGTGCTGACGGACGACGACTCTCCGTGAGTCCAGGACCCATCACCATCCTCATCATGGGAACTTCTACTTGTGATATCTTGTATGAAGTGAATAAAGAATTCAATTAATATCTAGCAGCTGTGTGTCTGAGCCATGTGTCTGAGCCTTGTATCTCTACATTGAAATTGCAGGAAAAGTTATGGAATTCTGGAAATGACAGGTGTGATATTTTTTTCTGAGTTTTCCCTACAAACTGTTTGGAACATTTGAAAGAATGATTGTCAGGAGCAGAAAATATGACGCTGCCATAAGACCTGTGTTTGCCAGCAGTAGAGAGTCCACTCGTGTGTGGGGGCTTCTCATCAATGGAGGAGCTCACTCACAGTAATACCTCAACAGGGCCATGAATGAAGAATAAAATCTACACCTCCTCCACGAGCAACTACTCCCATCATCCAGGGCAAGGTTGTGATGATGCTTTTCTCCTCCATAATGGAGACCAGGTCACATGGGAAAAGTGATAAACTAAGTTGCTTTGGTGAAAAAGACATTGGCATTTTGGTTCCAAGGACGAAAACCAAAGTTTGAGTCAGTCTCAAAACTTTTGGCCATGATTGTATTTATCCATCTTAAGATAATGATAGCACTCCATTCCTGATAGCTAAAACTTCTCTCACCTTCTGCATTAATAAAACACTTTTCTCACTATTTCTTGTGCAGAAAGCAGGTAAATACGTTCCGCAAACTGATTTTCGGCATGTCTGCCCTGTTGGCCGAATTCTATGGAAACTTCCGTGCCGCTGATAAATATTTAGGAACCTGCTCTCACTTCCTTGAGCGTGAATTGGCTTATTATAGGGGGCACAGATTTTTGGCCACGTGTAGAGTCAATATAGTACTATAGCTCAGTGGCTAGACACATAGAATTAGGAAAAACCATTGGGCACAGGGAATGATGCTGACTTCTAGTGTTGATGTGTTGTCATTGTGGCACATAATAATTGTCTCCTCCTGTGATATGATAGAAATACCAACAAGAAGCGTGTGCCTTAAAGGTGACTATAAACATATCTGATAAAAATGATTAACATAAGAGAAGAGTAACCTAAACTTGATGTAGAACTGTATGGAATAAAGGAATATTTTCAGCAACAGCGCCCCTTGTCTACAGGCGTCGTATCTTGTATTGCAATAGGTGCTAGGAGCAGTCACAGACCACTCCCGTCAGTTTATCCCCCGAAATACTGCAGTCACAGCATTCCGGAAGTCGGCACAGGGCTAACAGCCCCTCTGCCTTTGGGTCAGAGCCCCCGCGGCGTCACGCAGGGTCCCTATCGTTGCCATGGTGAGCGAATGTCGTCATCACGACATCTGGCTCAACAGAGCTAGGAAACTTGTTGATCATGCACAGTGCATGATCAGGTAGTCTCCCTGTCAGTGCAGCGATCAGCCTGCAAAAAATGATTGTCCCATAGTGGGACTAAGTAAAAGACTTAGGAAAAAGGTAAAGAAAAAAAAAAAAATTTAAATAGTAATTGTAAAAATATTAAAAAAATCAAAAATAAAAAAATCAATACATATTCTATCACTAAATAAATATTTGAATGAAAAAAACAATATAAACAATAAAAGTGCACACATGTGGTATCGCCGCATGCACAACGACTCGACCTATAAAACTGTCCCACTACTTAACCCCTTTAGTGAACACAAAGAAAAAAACAAGGCAAAAAACAATTCTTTATCATCATACTGCCGAAAACAAAAAGTGGAATAACGCGATCAGAACCTCATATTACCCACCTCAGCTGCTGCAGAACCTCATAGTATACCTCAGCTGCTGCAGAACCTCACAATATACCTCAGCTGCTGCAGAACCTCAATACGTCTCAGCTGCTGCATAACCTTATATTACACACCTCAGCTGCTGCAGAATCTCATAATACACATCTCAGCTGCTGCAGAACCTCATAATACACCTCAGCTGCTACAGAACTCATAATACACCTCAGCTGCTACAGAACCTCATAATACACAGCTCAGCTACTGCAGAACTTCAATATGTCTCAGCTGCTGCATAACCTTATTACACGCCTCAGCTGCTTCAGAACCTCATATTACCCACCTCAACTGCTGCAGAACCTCATAATACACATCTCAGCTGCAGCAGAACCTCACAATATACACATCAACTGCTGCAGAACCTCATATTACCCACCTCAAATGCTGCAGAACCTCATAATACACATCTCAGCTGCTGCAGAACCTCATAAAACACCTCAGCTGCTGCAGAACCTCACAATTCACAGCTCAGCTGCTGCAGAACCTCATATTACACACCTCAGCTACTTGAAACCTTCTTTTGGACACTGTGGTACAGTAAAGGGTGTTTTACTGGATGGAAGATATGTTTCTCCTAGCAGATTAATGTTTGGCCGGGTTTTTTCTTAAAGAGGGGACCTGCGATGATGTCGGGGTCACGTGATCAGCCCATGTGATGTCTACCTCACTGGTGGGAGGGGTTAGGCCCTATGTAATGGAGGTTGGTGATTGCCACAGGTTGAGTGTGTGTTTCTGGAAGCTACAGGAACTTGTGTGGACTCAGCCTGAAACTTGTATATAGGATTCCCGTGCTGCAGGACTATCGCAGCAAGACTCGGAAGAACCCCGGGAATGGCACCTGGCGGATGCCGCAGGACCTGGCAGCCGCTTAGTTACGCCCGTCCCGTGCAAGGGGTGAGTCTGGGACCAGTGGTTCTCCAAGCTGGAGTATGAGTTTGCTTTCCCTTATGTTTTGTTAAGCTGCTGGTTACTGAGTGACATTAAAACCACTGAAATTGGACTTTATGCCTGTGTGTTGCCTCGTTACTGCCGCCCAGCTATTGCCTACCAGAGAAAATCCCAACAATTGGTGGAGAATGCGAGCAGAAGCAGTGAGGCCAGGCTGTTTTGATTTTTGATCGGTACCCCAGCCTATGTCCTGGGTGAAACGAGTGGCAGATATCCAGGCGGGGAACTTTCCAGAAATAGAGGCCACGCGACAGCAACAGCAGGCTATGCAGCAGCAACAGGAGGCCATGCGGCAGCAGCAACAAGAGTTCATGCGACAGCAGGCTATGCAGCAGCAGGCTATGCAGCAGCATCAGGAAACCAATCAGCTGTTGATACAGCATATCACAACAGCGCAAGCAATAGGAGCTAACCGGGGAATCCAGGATATTCGGAAAGCGGTTTGTACAGCGATTCCTAAAATGGGAGAATCGGACGATGTGGAGGTGTATCTGGAGATGTTCGAAGGAGTCGCTGAGAGAGAGAAGCTCCCCCGGGACCATTTGGCAGGTGTCCTCGATCCGTTTCTGACCCCAGGACTGTTGAAAGCGTGTCAGGACCTACCCCCAGAGCAAAGGGCGGACTACACGGTCGTCAAGGGTGAGATACTGGCACGCCTTGGGGTAAATGTGTTAGTGAGGGCTCAGCGGGTACACCACTGGAAGTTTACCCCCTCCAAGCCCGCCCGGTCCCAGTATTACGACCTGTTGCACCTGTTACAAAAGTGGTTGCAGCCTGAAGTGTTATCCCCTACGGCCATACTGGACCGCATAGTGACTGATAGATTTTGGAGGGCTTTGCCCCACTCCCTCCAGACCTGGGTCGGACAGGCGCCCCCTACTGATGCCATGCAGATGATAGACCTCATAGAAAGGTATGGGGCTACCAAGGAGTTACAGGGAGGGACCCCCCGAAAGGTAACAGGAAGGTTCCCTAAGTCCCCGCCCCTGGTTCGGCGAGCAGAGCCCAGGAAGGCCGCTCCGGACTTATCCGGGGAAGTAAGGAGCCCCATAATCTGCTGGCGGTGCCAGGAACCAGGTCATATGAGAGCTGATTGCCCCCACCTGACTGAGCCCATGGACACCAATTTTTGTTACCGCCAGTCCCACTGTTACGGCGGCGGAACACGCATAAAAAAATATAAATAAACGTGCTCGCCGCCCGGGGTCCACCGTGCGGCAGATGGAAAAACCGCAGCTAGAAGACACAGAGCACTGTGGCGGTAATGTGCACGGGGTTCTATATCACTCAGGTGCAATCAAGCAGTCTCTGTTAAGTGCACAGAGCTGCTCCAGGAAAAATTAGAAAAGTAACGCTGAGCCTGTTAGCAACACAGGGACTCAGCGGCACACATGCGGTAGGCAAAAACCGGAGTAGTTAGGATGTCACTACGTCCGACACCTACCGTGGTAACAGGTGTGCTGGCGTCGCAACCGCGGACGCAGAAATGAGCTGCAACTGCAGCGCGGCGTGAACAGAGCCGCAAACAAGGCGCTGCAAAAACGCTGGAGCAATGCAGGACGCTTAGCTGCTGCAAAAAGTATGGCTGGAGCGCGCTGGCGCTAGCGCTGCTACTGGCGGCTGCCCAAGCACTCACACAAACGTAATATCAGAGGGAAGGGGTTTCATAATAAGTCATCCACCAGTCCAAGCATCCATCACCATACATACAGCAGCAGTATGAAAATACTAGCGCATGGCATAGCGGCCATGCGCACTTTTTATAGCGTACGGGACCTGCCGGAAATCTCCAGAGCCCTGAGCATAACCAATCAAATCAGGAGCAGGACCTGAGCACCTGACTCCTGAACTCCAATGAGAGCTATTCCCGTGAGCATGCTCAGAAGCTGGGACAAAGGACTTAGCCTCTGGAGACAAATATGTGAATCTGGATTCCCGCATAGGCATTATAGAACCCAGATTCCTAACACCCACTATGCCGAACCAATGTGTGCAATGGGCACCCCGAAGGGCCCTAATATGGAACATTTGTGTCGGCTAGAAGTGGAGGGCACCCGGGCTGTGGCCCTATTGGACTCAGGGAGTCTTGTAACCCTGGTACGAGCCAGCTGGATACACACCAGCGAGTTTACGGGTCGGAAAATTGGGGTGTTGTGTATACATGGAGACTTAAAAGACTATCCCACCGCACTAGTCGTAATCAGCACGCCAGCAGGGAGGCGGTGCCACGAGGTGGGGGTGGTGGCTAATTTACATTATGAAGTGATAATTGGAAGAGACTTTCCGTTGTTTTCTGTGCTGTGGCCGTCTGTGGTACCATCCACTGAGCAACTGCCGGTACCAGAGGCAACCAGGTTACATTCTCCAGAAGGGGGGGCATGAACCTGGTGGCCCGGAGGAAAATGTGCTGGCGGTCGGAATAACCTTCCCTTCGGTGGAGGAAGGGGAGAATTCTCCCCTAGAAGGATTGGCTGGAGAGGTGGAAGACTTGCCGCCGGGACCTGAGTTGTCAGACTTGAATGTATCAGGTGACAATTTTGGTACAGCGCAACTCCGAGACCTTACTTTAGCCGGGCCAGAGAAAATGTACTGTTTGTAAATGGGGAACCCCAACAACCTGGGGTAGATACGGTGTTGCCACGCTTTGAGTTGAACCAGGATTTGTTGTACCGAGTGGAGATAATACGTGGGGAAATGGTAGAACAATTACTGGTACCTCAGACGTATCGCAGGCTGGTAATGGTTTTAGCGCATGCGCATGTACTTGGGGGACATTTGGGCCAAAAGAAGACCCTTGACCGAATCCTGCAACGATTTTACTGGCCAGGGGTTCATGAAGAAGTTAAACGGTACTGTAGCTCCTGTCCAGTATGCCAGGTAACCAGTCCCCAGCCTCACTTTCGGAGCCCTTTGGTGCCTTTGCCGATTATAGAGGTGCCCTTCGAGAGAGTGGCCATGGACCTGGTGGGGCCTCTCAATAAGTCGGCAAGGGGACACCAACACATTCTGGTAGTTCTAGATTATGCTACCCGATATCCTGAGGCCATTCCTCTGCGCCACACATCAGCTAAGCTTATAGCAAAGGAACTCATGGGTATGTTTTCACGGGTGGGAATTTCACAAGAAATTTTAACAGACCAGGGAACCCCCTTTATGTAAAAAATTATGAAGGAACTCTGCCGGTTGATAAAATGCTAAACAGTTGCGTAACTCGGTCTATCATCCCCAAACAGATGGTCTGTTAGAAAGGTTCAATAAGACCCCGAAGAGCATGGTAAAAAGGCAGTTTCCAAAGATGGGAAGTACTGGGATCTGTTATTGCCATATTTGTTATTTGCAGTGAGGGAGGTACCTCAGGCATCTACGGGGTTCTCGCCCTTTGAACTATTGTACGGCAGACATCCACGGGGCTTACTAGATATAGCCAAAGAGGCCTGGGAGAACCAACCTACTCCCCACAAAAGTGTGATAGAACATGTTGCAAAAATGCAAGAGAGAATGGAGACAGTCCTACCCTTGGTCCGGGAACATATGGAGGCAGCACAACGGTCACAGAGTCGGGTCTATAATCGGGAGGCTCGGGTAAGAACCTTTAGCCCTGGGGATCGGGTTTTGGTGCTTGTGCCTACCGTAGATAGCAAATTTCTCGCAAGGTGGCAGGGACCCTACGAGATCATGGAGAAGGTGGGGCCAGTAGACTACAAGGTACACCCTTTGAACTATTGTACGGCAGACATCCACGGGGCTTACTAGATATAGCCAAAGAGGCCTGGGAGAACCAACCTACTCCCCACAAAAGTGTGATAGAACATGTTGCAAAAATGCAAGAGAGAATGGAGACAGTCCTACCATTGGTCCGGGAACATATGGAGGCAGCACAACGGTCACAGAGTCGGGTCTATAATCGGGAGGCTCGGGTAAGAACCTTTAGCCCTGGGGATCGGGTTTTGGTGCTTGTGCCTACCGTAGATAGCAAATTTCTCGCAAGGTGGCAGGGACCCTACGAGATCATGGAGAAGGTGGGGCCAGTAGACTACAAGGTACACCAACCAAGACGGAGAAAGCCAGAACAGGTTTACCATAATAATTTGTTTAAACCCTGGAAAGATAGAGAGCACCTTGGTGGGGATAGTCCGCTGCCAGCGTTTCAGATGGTAAAGGCTCCGTTACCTCGGGGCGAGGCGGGAGAAGCCCAACCCGCGGTCAAAATTGCAGATACTTTGTCTCCTAAACAGGTTCAGGAGGTCCGGGAGTTCATCAGCCGAAATACAGATGTTTTTTCGGAGCTCCCTGGATGCACCTCCCTAATCTAACATGACGTTGTCACAGAGCCACAGGCCAAGGTCCGACTAAAGCCATATCGGGTGCCTGAGGCCCGGCGACAAGCCATCTCAGAAGAGGTAAAAATGATGCTACAGTTAGGGGTCACAGAAGAGTCTCAGAGTGAGTGGGCCATCCCAATAGCTCTAATACCCAAGCCTGATGGGTCTCTAAGATTCTGTAATGATTTTAGAAAACTCAATGACATTTCAAAATTTGACGCCTACCCCATGCCCCGGGTTGACGAGTTGATAGAGCGCTTTGGGCAAGCACGGTATTTTACAACTCTGGACCTCACAAAAGGTTATTGGCAGGTATCCCTAACAGAGGCGGCGAAGGGAAAGACGGCGTTTATAACACCTGAGGGGCTGTTCCAGTATAAGGTGTTACCCTTTGGATTGCATGGCGCTCCAGCAACGTTCCAGCGGTTAATGGATATTATTCTCCGTCCCCATCGCCGCTATGCCTCAGCCTATCTAGATTATATTATTGTGTTCAGCACCGATTGGGAAAGCCACTTAGCAAAAGTACAGGCAGTGGTAGACTCCCTGCGACAAGCAGGGCTAACTGCCAACCCAAAGAAGTGTTTCATAGGGTTGGAGAAAGCCCGCTACTTGGGTTATGTCACTGGGAGGGGAGTTCTCAAGCCCCAAGTAAACAAGGTCGGTAAAGGCCTTTTTGGGTTTGGAGAATATTACAGGCGATTCATTCCCAACTTTGCAACCCTGTCCACGCCTTTAACAGATTGTTTAAAAGGGAAAAAATCTGTGATGGTCCACTGGAATTATCAGTTAGAGGAGGCCTTTACAAAATTAAAAGGGGTACTGTGTGGTACACAAGTCCTGATCACTCCAAATTTCAAAAAAGAGTTCATGGTGCAGACTGATGCCTCTGAGATAGGCCTCGGTGCAGTGCTGGCTCAGGAAGTTAACGGGGAAGAGCATCCCGTTAGCTTCCTAAGCCGGAAACTTACCCCAGCTGAAACCCGGTACAGTATTGTAGAGAGAGAGTGCCTGGCCATCGAGTGGGCACTGGAATCGTTGCGCTACTATTTGCTGGGGAGGACATTTCGGTTGGTGACAGATCATTCCCCTCTTACGTGGATGAGTCAAGCTAAGGAGAGGAATGCCCGAGTCACCAGGTGGTTCCGGTCCCTGCAAAACTTTAAATTTTCAGTAGAACATCGTGCAGGCAGACTACAGGGGAATGCAGATGCCCTGTCCAGAGTTCACTGTATGTCATGTGTCCACCCCTCTAGGGTTGAACATAGGGGGTAGGTATGTGGTACAGTAAAGGGTGTTTTACTGGATGGAAGATATGTTTCTCCTAGCAGATTAATGTTTGGCCGGGTTTTTTCTTAAAGACAGGACCTGCGATGATGTCAGGGTCACGTGATCAGCCCATGTGAGGTCTACCTCACTGGTAGGAGGCGTTAGGCCCTATGTAATGGAGGTTGGTGATTGCCACAGGGTGAGTGTGTGTTTCTGGAAGCTACAGGAACTTGTGTGGACTCAGCCTGAAACTTGTATATAGGATTCTCGTGCTGCAGAACTATCGCAGAAAGACTCGGAAGAACCCCGGAAATGGCACCTGGCAGCCGCTTAGTTACGCCCGTCCCGTGCATGGGGTGAGTCTGGGACCAGTGGTTCTCCAAGCTGGAGTATGAGTTTGCTTTCCCTTATGTTTTGTTAAGCTGCTGGTTACTGAGTGACATTAAAACCACTGAAATTGGACTTTATGCCTGTGTGTTGCCTCGTTACTGCCGCCCAGCTATTGCCTACCAGAGCAAATCCCTACAACACACATTTGTGTAGAATATATACAGATCTGCATAGTTATTTTTTTTAGATGACAATTTGGTAAAATCTATAAATACTGTGAATACAAAGTCCTTGGTGTCACAATAAAAAAAAAATAAATAAAAATCGCTCAGATCCTTAAAAATAGAAAAATAATTATTCGTTATCCACATCTTTGGAGTATATTGTGATGTCACCGGATAAATCCGGAGCTGATGTCACAGTCTACACGGAATGTTCTATGCCGGCTCAGACTGGACCACAGAAGAACAGGACAATCCCCTGGTGGACCCCTCTGCTGCACTGGGAACCCAGACCTCCACACCCTACCTGACCAGGGCTTAGATGCGCTTCATACAGACAGGTTGCAGGGTCTCGGGGACTCCCGCTGTGTGACCGTATCACCGCCTCATAGAACTAAGAGAGTCCTTGCTCCAAGGCGATGGCCTGGTATCAGGACTGACCGTCTGAGACAAGGGCAAAGCCGCAGATAATACCGAGTAGTAGTAATTTCCTCTACTATGAGGTAATAAAAACAAATCAATTTTCACATTTTTGGCATCAGTTTTTCTTCCATGGGGAACTGAAATTCCCAACGTGCCCTGAAAGATACCGACCTCCAGGACCTGCTTGGAGTTGTAGTTTTCTACACAAATTGTATTCTTAAAGGGGTATTCCCATCGCCAAGATCATATCCCAATATCTAGTAGTAATATAAGTAATATCTCTGTCCATTTCCTCATGTGCAGGACCTTAGGTATCCATGGTTAGAACCACTAGCAGCTAGCTGTTACTATATCAGTGGTCGTAACCATGGATATCTAAGGTCCTATGATGCCTCCACATGAGGAAATAGACTTAGTGAATCAGAAGAACTATACTACATTTCTAATTGGAGGAATTTGTTAATATTATTATTATTACTACTACATCTACGACATATTGGGACAGGATCTTAGAGATGGGAATACCCCTTTTAATGTTAGTTCACATGTAGAGGTGAAATTCATATCAAATTGTTTGGCGCACAGTGTTGCGGGTAAGACCACGCTCACATGTTGCAATGTTTTTAAGAGAAAAAAACATCACAACAAAAGAGTGCATTTAAAATAGCAGCGGGTGAAAGCAGCCTCAGGCTATGTTCACACGTTAAGAACAAAGAAATGGAGTGCTGACTTCAATATCACATAAAAAACAATGAGTTTTATTAAATAAGTAAACATATATAACACACAATACATAAAACAAGGGAAGATTCCACAAAAATGCTCCTAGGGAAATTTTTGACATGGGAAAGTTATGCAAAAATTGGAGCTGTATCAATAACTACTGTATCACCCAATGGAGTACAAAAGTTAAGGCAGTAACTTGATAAAGCATCCCGCGAAACGCGCATCCAGGGTCTCTCCTCAGGGAAGTTTTCAGCACTTGCGATCACTAATATGGGTAAGCGTGCCTAAAAGGCTGTGATTAATATATTTGCACTATGTACTTTATGTTCACCCTATGTACCTCTTTATGGTTACTGCCTTAACTTTTGTACTCCATTTGGGTGATACAGTAATTATTGATACAGCTCCAATTTTTGCATAACTTTCCTATGTCAAAAATTTCCCTAGGAGCATTTTTGTGGAATCTTCCCTTGTTTTATGTATTGTGTGTTATATATGTTTACTTATTTAATAAAACTCATTGTTTTTTATGTGATATTGAAGTCAGCACTCCATTTCTTTGTTCTTAATATACACTACGGAGTTTCTTGATAGTCCTATATAATTATATTATATACAGCTATGAGATTTGTTGCTATATGTATAGCTGCGTTTGTCTTTGTGTATCAGTTAACATTATGTTCACACGTTGCGTTTTTTCAGCCTTTTTATGCCAGTTAAAAGCTGCTTTTAAGGGTATGTGCACACGCAGCGGATTTGTTCTCTGCGGATCCGCTGCAGATCCGCAAGCAATGTACAGTACAATGCTAAGCAATGGGTTTTCAAAACCGCAGTGCACAGGCTGCGGACTTGCTGCGGTTTGAAATCCGCAGCATGTCAATTCTTTCTGCTGATTTTGCTGCGTTTCGACACCTATTCCATTATACTGGTGTCAAAATGCAGGGGCAAATCCGCAGGTAAAACCGCACTCCCTTCAGCCCCCCATAGAAAGCAATGGATAAGTGCAAAAAAGCAGCAAAAAACATAGCAAGAAACGCCATCAGTTCTTGCAGTGTTATTAGTGACAAAAGCAGGTACAGCAGAATGTGATTTTCCCAAAATTAAACCAAAATATCTTGGTGTCCTCACCTGAGAATGGCGGTTACATTAGTACAGTTTAATGAAATTATTGATATCTCTGACCGATGTGTGAAGTTGAACAATAGCTGATCACCCCAATGCACTGCCAATGTCTTAGGTAAACTATGCCTGACCAATTCACCTCCCCCTGCTGGATTTACATTTGCAAATGTGTATTTTTTCATTAACTCATAGGAACTTTTTTGCTCAGAATAGTCACTTTTTTCAGACATAAAAATCTTTCTAAATATTTCTATCAAATTTCCCTTTTTTCCCCAAATGTCTTATGGTTTCACCTACGTCTTATATCGGTGGTCTAACACCTCGCATTGTTCATGCTTGTACGGTGGAAGCAAAGCTGAACTTTGGGATCCTTAAAAACGCCGCAAGAAAACCAGAGTAAAAGCCAGCAAAAGGTGTTTTTTGTGTCTGCAGTTTTTTTTGCTGCCAAAACATTAGGTTTTGGCTGCAGAACAAAAAAAGTAACGTGTGAATATGCTGTAAAAATAAGAAGCGTTAAACAAGTCCAACTGAAAACCTTTGTGGTAAAACTGCATGTAATACAGGCCATATTGTGCACTTACACTTTACAGCAAGTGCTATAAACCAGCAATCCCCCCCACTGCATTCTCCATATACTTCGGTGGAGATATAACTACACATACAGGAACCTCCTCATAACATTTTATGGAGAATGTGGCTGGAAATTTGTGATTAAGGGTCAGATAATAACTGCACGTAACTGTAGGGTGGCGTCAGCATCAATGTTACTGGTGGGCCCTTAGCAGCTGAGCCTGAAGCAGTGATATCACAATGTGGAGTGTGGAACTCGATGACATCTTCTACTCTATGACATCACAATGACTGCAAAGGAGTAAAGCCTATGTAAAGCCTGACCGCAGAGCCGAGGCTGTCATTTGTGTGACTCCCTATTGGATACACAAAGCTACAGGAATACGAAGGAGAAAGAAAGCGACGACATCATGGGGATTCATGGAGGTCCCCATTGTGACCAGCGGCTGCTGGTCAAGGCTCTCTCTTCCTGCAAGTCAACTGGCTTTAGTCTTCTGACCCGATTCAAGAAATTCCAATGCAATTGCAGAGCTCAGCGGAAGGATTCTTTCCAGGCCATCAAATCTGCCACCATGACAGTGGTCAAGAGCATCAGGTCAGTTGCTACAAAAAGACGTAGAAACCACGTCATCAGCCAAGACAGCGGTGAAAAGAGCCCAACCTACATAGTAGGTGACACTGAGCCCACTTCTAGCATTGTAGAAAGTGGAGAGGATCTTGCCGATCCAGAATGTGCACAAGATGCACCCGAGGGGCTGCCACAAACAAGACCCCAGGACTTTACTGACCCAGAATGTGCACCCGAGGGGCTGCCACAAACAGGACCCCAGGATTTTGCATATCCAGAATGTGCACAAGGTGCACCCGAGGGGCTGCCACAAACAGGACCTCAGGATCCTGCTGATCCAGAATGTGCACACGATGCACCCGAGGGGCTGCCACAAACAAGACCCCAGGACTTAACCGATCCAGAATGTGCACCCGAGGGGCTGCCACAAACAGGACCCCAGGACTTTACCGATCCAGATTGTGCACAATGTGCACCCGAGGGGCTGCCACAAACAAGACCCCAGGATTTTGCTGATTCAGAATGCGCACAAGGTGCACCAGAGGGGCTACCACAAACAAGACCCCAAGACAATCTGAAAAGGAAAGCATCAACCTCTGAGGACAGTCAGCCCGAGATGATGCCACCAGCCAAGAGAGCTGCTATAGAAAATATTATTGATCTACTTATAGAAGTAATTGGCTTTAGTCTTCCGACCCGATTCAGGAAATTCCAATGCAATTTCAGAGCTCTCCTGAAGGATTCCTTCCAGGCCATCAAATCTGCCACCATGACAGTGGTCAAGTGCTTCAGATTAATTGCTATAACAAGACGTAGAGACCGCGTCATCAGCCAAGACAGCGGTGAGAAGAGCCCAACCTACATAGTAGGTGATATTGAGCCCACCTCTAGCATTGCAGAAAGTGGAGAGGATTGTGCCGATCCAGAATGTGCAGAAGATGCATCCGAGGGACTGCCACAAACAAGATCCCAGGATCTTACCGATCCAGAATGTGCACAATGTGCACCCGAGGGGCTTCCACAAACAAGACCACGAGACAATCTGAAAATGAAAGCATCACCCTCCGATGACAGTCAGCCCGAGATGCTGCCACCAGACAAGAGAGCGGCTATAGAAAACGTTACTGATCTACTTATCATTATTATTATTGTTATTATTATTATTTATTTATATAGCGCCTTTATTTCCATGGTGCTGTACATGAGAAGGGGAGGAGTAACCCCGGAGATCGAGACCCCACAAGTGGAGATGCCCGATATTGGGAACCAAGAGAACAACCTGCCTCCAGAGCTCTTAACCATCCTGCAGAGCAAAGGGGAGGAAGGCTACCTGGATGACGAGGTCATCATCATGGCCCAGGACCTGCTGCAGAGACAGTTTAAGGGTTTTGATGGCCTGCAGCCCCCCTGCGCTCTTATGATACCAGGGTACAGCGTACTGCAGAATGCTGTACAAATCCACTATGATGCGGACAGGGTGCACTGGCTGACAACCTGCTATAAAAATGGCCAAATCTTTGTGGCCGACAGCTTCAACATCAGGAATCTGTCTCCATCCATCCATCAGCAGATTAACAACATGTACAGTATAGTGGTCGACAATCCCCTGGAACATCTGAGGTTTATCGATGTGGATCAGCAGAAGAACTGGTACGACTGTGGCTTATATGCTATAGCGTTTGCCTACGAGTTTATGGCAGATGGCGGTGAACCCAGAGCTGAGTTCCAGCATCAGAAGATGAGGACTCATCTAATATCCTGCCTGCAGAACAACAGAATCAGCGGATTTCCCAAAAAGGTCAGGGAGTAACTCCATGTCTATAAACGGCATGTAGAGTGTATGACGGTCCAAGAGATCGCCCTGACCTTTAACCTCACAATGAAGATGGGGTACGGCTGGAGGTGACGGCTATCACACGTCAATGATGTGGCGGCCGCCATGTCAGGAGCAGATGAGCCGCACCTCAGGACGAGGCAGATTCCGGGCTCGGTCTCTGTCCTCATTACTTTCTGCAGTCAGATGTGATCAGAGGATCAGTGAATCTTCTGCTGCATCTGACCCGATCTACGGAACATGCTGCCATGATCCAGCACCGCCCAGGGGAAGGGCAGGCCGTCAGCCATGGTTCCCTAGAGGTTTCCTCCACTGGGGGTTTTTCCTCTCCTGAGTGCTGACGGACGACGACTCTCCGTGAGTCCAGGACCCATCACCATCCTCATCATGGGAACTTCTACTTGTGATATCTTGTATGAAGTGAATAAAGAATTCAATTAATATCTAGCAGCTGTGTGTCTGAGCCATGTGTCTGAGCCTTGTATCTCTACATTGAAATTGCAGGAAAAGTTATGGAATTCTGGAAATGACAGGTGTGATATTTTTTTCTGAGTTTTCCCTACAAACTGTTTGGAACATTTGAAAGAATGATTGTCCAGAGAAGAAAATATGACGCTGCCATAAGACCTGTGTTTGCCAGCAGTAGAGAGTCCACTCGTGTGTGGGGGCTTCTCATCAATGGAGGAGCTCACTCACAGTAATACCTCAACAGGGCCATGAATGAAGAATAAAATCTAAACCTCCTCCACGAGCAACTACTCCCATCATCCAGGGCAAGGTTGTGATGATGCTTTTCTCCTCCATAATGGAGACCAGGTCACATGGGAAAAGTGATAAACTAAATTGCTTTGGTGAAAAAGACATTGGCATTTTGGTTCCAAGGACGAAAACCAAAGTTTGAGTCAGTCTCAAAACTTTTGGCCATGATTGTATTTATCCATCTTAAGATAATGATAGCACTCCATTCCTGATAGCTAAAACTTCTCTCACCTTCTGCATTAATAAAACACTTTTCTCACTATTTTTTGTGCAGAAAGCATGTAAATACGTTCCGCAAACTGATTTTCGGCATGTCTGCCCTGTTGGCCGAATTCTATAGAAACTTCCGTGCCGCTGATAAATATTTAGGAACCTGCTCTCACTTCCTTGAGCGTGAATTGGCTTATTATAGGGGGCACAGATTTTTGGCCACGTGTAGAGTGAATATAGTACTATAGCTCAGTGGCTAGACACATAGAATTAGGAAAAGCCATTGGGCACAGGGAATGATGCTGACTTCTAGTGTTGATGTGTTGTCATTGTGGCACATAATAATTGTCTCCTCCTGTGATATGATAGAAATACCAACAAGAAGCGTGTGCCTTAAAGGTGACTATAAACATATCTAATAAAAATGATTAACATAAGAGAAGAGTAACCTAAACTTGATGTAGAACTGTATGGAATAAAGGAATATTTTCAGCAACAGCGCCCCTTGTCTACAGGCGTCGTATCTTGTATTGCAATAGGTGCTAGGAGCAGTCACAGACCACTCCCGTCAGTTTATCCCCCGAAATACTGCAGTCACAGCATTCCGGAAGTCGGCACAGGGCTAACAGCCCCTCTGCCTTTGGGTCAGAGCCCCCGCGGCGTCACGCAGGGTCCCTATCGTTGCCATGGTGAGCGAATGTCGTCATCACGACATCTGGCTCAACAGAGCTAGGAAACTTGTTGATCATGCACAGTGCATGATCAGGTAGTCTCCCTGTCAGTGCAGCGATCAGCCTGCAAAAAATGATTGTCCCATAGTGGGACTAAGTAAAAGACTTAGGAAAAAGGTAAAGAAAAAAAAAAAATTTTAAATAATAATTGTAAAAATATTAAAAAAATAAAAAAATCAATACATATTCTATCACTAAATAAATATTTGAATGAAAAAAACAATATAAACAATAAAAGTGCACACATGTGGTATCGCCGCATGCACAACGACTCGACCTATAAAACTGTCCCACTACTTAACCCCTTTAGTGAACACAAAGAAAAAAACAAGGCAAAAAACAATTCTTTATCATCATACTGCCGAAAACAAAAAGTGGAATAACGCGATCAGAACCTCATATTACCCACCTCAGCTGCTGCAGAACCTCATAGTATACCTCAGCTGCTGCAGAACCTCACAATATACCTCAGCTGCTGCAGAACCTCAATACGTCTCAGCTGCTGCATAACCTTATATTACACACCTCAGCTGCTGCAGAATCTCATAATACACATCTCAGCTGCTGCAGAACCTCATAATACACCTCAGCTGCTACAGAACTCATAATACACCTCAGCTGCTACAGAACCTCATAATACACAGCTCAGCTACTGCAGAACTTCAATATGTCTCAGCTGCTGCATAACCTTATTACACGCCTCAGCTGCTTCAGAACCTCATATTACCCACCTCAACTACTGCAGAACCTCATAATACACATCTCAGCTGCAGCAGAACCTCACAATATACACATCAACTGCTGCAGAACCTCATATTACCCACCTCAAATGCTGCAGAACCTCATAATACACATCTCAGCTGCTGCAGAACCTCATAAAACACCTCAGTTGCTGCAGAACCTCACAATTCACAGCTCAGCTGCTGCAGAACCTCATATTACACACCTCAGCTACTTGAAACCTTCTTTTGGACACTGTGGTACAGTAAAGGGTGTTTTACTGGATGGAAGATATGTTTCTCCTAGCAGATTAATGTTTGGCCGGGTTTTTTCTTAAAGACGGGACCTGCGATGATGTCGGGGTCACGTGATCAGCCCATGTGATGTCTACCTCACTGGTGGGAGGGGTTAGGCCCTATGTAATGGAGGTTGGTGATTGCCACAGGTTGAGTGTGTGTTTCTGGAAGCTACAGGAACTTGTGTGGACTCAGCCTGAAACTTGTATATAGGATTCCCGTGCTGCAGGACTATCGCAGCAAGACTCGGAAGAACACCGGGAATGGCACCTGGCGGATGCCGCAGGACCTGGCAGCCGCTTAGTTACGCCCGTCCCGTGCAAGGGGTGAGTCTGGGACCAGTGGTTCTCCAAGCTGGAGTATGAGTTTGCTTTCCCTTATGTTTTGTTAAGCTGCTGGTTACTGAGTGACATTAAAACCACTGAAATTGGACTTTATGCCTGTGTGTTTCCTCGTTACTGCCGCCCAGCTATTGCCTACCAGAGCAAATCCCTACAATTGGTGGAGAATGCGAGCAGAAGCAGTGAGGCCAGGCTGTTTTGATTTTTGATCGGTACCCCAGCCTATGTCCTGGGTGAAACGAGTGGCAGATATCCAGGCGGGGAACTTTCCAGAAATAGAGGCCACGCGACAGCAACAGCAGGCTATGCAGCAGCAACAGGAGGCCATGCGGCAGCAGCAACAAGAGTTCATGCGACAGCAGGCTATGCAGCAGCAGGCTATGCAGCAGCATCAGGAAACCAATCAGCTGTTGATACAGCATATCACAACAGCGCAAGCAATAGGAGCTAACCGGGGAATCCAGGATATTCGGAAAGCGGTTTGTACAGCGATTCCTAAAATGGGAGAATCGGACGATGTGGAGGTGTATCTGGAGATGTTCGAAGGAGTCGCTGAGAGAGAGAAGCTCCCCCGGGACCATTTGGCAGGTGTCCTCGATCCGTTTCTGACCCCAGGACTGTTGAAAGCGTGTCAGGACCTACCCCCAGAGCAAAGGGCGGACTACACGGTCGTCAAGGGTGAGATACTGGCACGCCTTGGGGTAAATGTGTTAGTGAGGGCTCAGCGGGTACACCACTGGAAGTTTACCCCCTCCAAGCCCGCCCGGTCCCAGTATTACGACCTGTTGCACCTGTTACAAAAGTGGTTGCAGCCTGAAGTGTTATCCCCTACGGCCATACTGGACCACATAGTGACTGATAGAATTTGGAGGGCTTTGCCCCACTCCCTCCAGACCTGGGTCGGACAGGCGCCCCCTACTGATGCCATGCAGATGATAGACCTCATAGAAAGGTATGGGGCTACCAAGGAGTTACAGGGAGGGACCCCCCGAAAGGTAACAGGAAGGTTCCCTAAGTCCCCGCCCCTGGTTCGGCGAGCAGAGCCCAGGAAGGCCGCTCCGGACTTATCCGGGGAAGTAAGGAGCCCCATAATCTGCTGGCGGTGCCAGGAACCAGGTCATATGAGAGCTGATTGCCCCCACCTGACTGAGCCCATGGACACCAATTTTTGTTACCGCCAGTCCCACTGTTACGGCGGCGGAACACGCATAAAAAAATATAAATAAACGTGCTCGCCGCCCGGGGTCCACCGTGCGGCAGATGGAAAAACCGCAGCTAGAAGACACAGAGCACTGTGGCGGTAATGTGCACGGGGTTCTATATCACTCAGGTGCAATCAAGCAGTCTCTGTTAAGTGCACAGAGCTGCTCCAGGAAAAATTAGAAAAGTAACGCTGAGCCTGTTAGCAACACAGGGACTCAGCGGCACACATGCGGTAGGCAAAAACCGGAGTAGTTAGGATGTCACTACGTCCGACACCTACCGTGGTAACAGGTGTGCTGGCGTCGCAACCGCGGACGCAGAAATGAGCTGCAACTGCAGCGCGGCGTGAACAGAGCCGCAAACAAGGCGCTGCAAAAACGCTGGAGCAATGCAGGACGCTTACCTGCTGCAAAAAGTATGGCTGGAGCGCGCTGGCGCTAGCGCTGCTACTGGCGGCTGCCCAAGCACTCACACAAACGTAATATCAGAGGGAAGGGGTTTCATAATAAGTCATCCACCAGTCCAAGCATCCATCACCATACATACAGCAGCAGTATGAAAATACTAGCGCATGGCATAGCGGCCATGCGCACTTTTTATAGCGTACGGGACCTGCCGGAAATCTCCAGAGCCCTGAGCATAACCAATCAAATCAGGAGCAGGACCTGAGCACCTGACTCCTGAACTCCAATGAGAGCTATTCCCGTGAGCATGCTCAGAAGCTGGGACAAAGGACTTAGCCTCTGGAGACAAATATGTGAATCTGGATTCCCGCATAGGCATTATAGAACCCAGATTCCTAACACCCACTATGCCGAACCAATGTGTGCAATGGGCACCCCGAAGGGCCCTAATATGGAACATTTGTGTCGGCTAGAAGTGGAGGGCACCGGGCTGTGGCCCTATTGGACTCAGGGAGTCTTGTAACCCTGGTACGAGCCAGCTGGATACACACCAGCGAGTTTACGGGTCGGAAAATTGGGGTGTTGTGTATACATGGAGACTTAAAAGACTATCCCACCGCACTAGTCGTAATCAGCACGCCAGCAGGGAGGCGGTGCCACGAGGTGGGGGTGGTGGCTAATTTACATCATGAAGTGATAATTGGAAGAGACTTTCCGTTGTTTTCTGTGCTGTGGCAGTCTGTGGTACCATCCACTGAGCAACTGCCGGTACCAGAGGCAACCAGGTTACATTCTCCAGAAGGGGGGGCATGAACCTGGTGGCCCGGAGGAAAATGTGCTGGCGGTCGGAATAACCTTCCCTTCGGTGGAGGAAGGGGAGAATTCTCCCCTAGAAGGATTGGCTGGAGAGGTGGAAGACTTGCCGCCGGGACCTGAGTTGTCAGACTTGAATGTATCAGGTGACAATTTTGGTACAGCGCAACTCCGAGACCTTACTTTAGCCGGGCCAGAGAAAATGTACTGTTTGTAAATGGGGAACCCCAACAACCTGGGGTAGATACGGTGTTGCCACGCTTTGAGTTGAACCAGGATTTGTTGTACCGAGTGGAGATAATACGTGGGGAAATGGTAGAACAATTACTGGTACCTCAGACGTATCGCAGGCTGGTAATGGTTTTAGCGCATGCGCATGTACTTGGGGGACATTTGGGCCAAAAGAAGACCCTCGACCGAATCCTGCAACGATTTTACTGGCCAGGGGTTCATGAAGAAGTTAAACGGTACTGTAGCTCCTGTCCAGTATGCCAGGTAACCAGTCCCCAGCCTCACTTTCGGAGCCCTTTGGTGCCTTTGCCGATTATAGAGGTGCCCTTCGAGAGAGTGGCCATGGACCTGGTGGGGCCTCTCAATAAGTCGGCAAGGGGACACCAACACATTCTGGTAGTTCTAGATTATGCTACCCGATATCCTGAGGCCATTCCTCTGCGCCACACATCAGCTAAGCTTATAGCAAAGGAACTCATGGGTATGTTTTCACGGGTGGGAATTTCGCAAGAAATTTTAACAGACCAGGGAACCCCCTTTATGTAAAAAATTATGAAGGAACTCTGCCGGTTGATAAAATGCTAAACAGTTGCGTAACTCGGTCTATCATCCCCAAACAGATGGTCTGTTAGAAAGGTTCAATAAGACCCCGAAGAGCATGGTAAAAAGGCAGTTTCCAAAGATGGGAAGGACTGGGATCTGTTATTGCCATATTTGTTATTTGCAGTGAGGGAGGTACCTCAGGCATCTACGGGGTTCTCGCCCTTTGAACTATTGTACGGCAGACATCCACGGGGCTTACTAGATATAGCCAAAGAGGCCTGGGAGAACCAACCTACTCCCCACAAAAGTGTGATAGAACATGTTGCAAAAATGCAAGAGAGAATGGAGACAGTCCTACCCTTGGTCCGGGAACATATGGAGGCAGCACAACGGTCACAGAGTCGGGTCTATAATCGGGAGGCTCGGGTAAGAACCTTTAGCCCTGGGGATCGGGTTTTGGTGCTTGTGCCTACCGTAGATAGCAAATTTCTCGCAAGGTGGCAGGGACCCTACGAGATCATGGAGAAGGTGGGGCCAGTAGACTACAAGGTACACCCTTTGAACTATTGTACGGCAGACATCCACGGGGCTTACTAGATATAGCCAAAGAGGCCTGGGAGAACCAACCTACTCCCCACAAAAGTGTGATAGAACATGTTGCAAAAATGCAAGAGAGAATGGAGACAGTCCTACCATTGGTCCGGGAACATATGGAGGCAGCACAACGGTCACAGAGTCGGGTCTATAATCGGGAGGCTCGGGTAAGAACCTTTAGCCCTGGGGATCGGGTTTTGGTGCTTGTGCCTACCGTAGATAGCAAATTTCTCGCAAGGTGGCAGGGACCCTACGAGATCATGGAGAAGGTGGGGCCAGTAGACTACAAGGTACACCAACCAAGACGGAGAAAGCCAGAACAGGTTTACCATAATAATTTGTTTAAACCCTGGAAAGATAGAGAGCACCTTGGTGGGGATAGTCCGCTGCCAGCGTTTCAGATGGTAAAGGCTCCGTTACCTCGGGGCGAGGCGGGAGAAGCCCAACCCGCGGTCAAAATTGCAGATACTTTGTCTCCTAAACAGGTTCAGGAGGTCCGGGAGTTCATCAGCCGAAATACAGATGTTTTTTCGGAGCTCCCTGGACGCACCTCCCTAATCTAACATGACGTTGTCACAGAGCCACAGGCCAAGGTCCGACTAAAGCCATATCGGGTGCCTGAGGCCCGGCGACAAGCCATCTCAGAAGAGGTAAAAATGATGCTACAGTTAGGGGTCACAGAAGAGTCTCAGAGTGAGTGGGCCATCCCAATAGCTCTAATACCCAAGCCTGATGGGTCTCTAAGATTCTGTAATGATTTTAGAAAACTCAATGACATTTCAAAATTTGACGCCTACCCCATGCCCCGGGTTGACGAGTTGATAGAGCGCTTTGGGCAAGCACGGTATTTTACAACTCTGGACCTCACAAAAGGTTATTGGCAGGTATCCCTAACAGAGGCGGCGAAGGGAAAGACGGCGTTTATAACACCTGAGGGGCTGTTCCAGTATAAGGTGTTACCCTTTGGATTGCATGGCGCTCTAGCAACGTTCCAGCGGTTTATGGATATTATTCTCCGTCCCCATCGCCGCTATGCCTCAGCCTATCTAGATTATATTATTGTGTTCAGCACCGATTGGGAAAGCCACTTAGCAAAAGTACAGGCAGTGGTAGACTCCCTGCGACAAGCAGGGCTAACTGCCAACCCAAAGAAGTGTTTCATAGGGTTGGAGGAAGCCCGCTACTTGGGTTATGTCACTGGGAGGGGAGTTCTCAAGCCCCAAGTAAACAAGGTCGGTAAAGGCCTTTTTGGGTTTGGAGGATATTACAGGCGATTCATTCCCAACTTTGCAACCCTGTCTGCGCCTTTAACAGATTGTTTAAAAGGGAAAAAATCTGTGATGGTCCACTGGAATTATCAGTTAGAGGAGGCCTTTACAAAATTAAAAGGGGTACTGTGTGGTACACAAGTCCTGATCACTCCAAATTTCAAAAAAGAGTTCATGGTGCAGACTGATGCCTCTGAGATAGGCCTCGGTGCAGTGCTGGCTCAGGAAGTTAACGGGGAAGAGCATCCCGTTAGCTTCCTAAGCCGGAAACTTACCCCAGCTGAAACCCGGTACAGTATTGTAGAGAGTGCCTGGCCATCGAGTGGGCACTGGAATCGTTGCGCTACTATTTGCTGGGGAGGACATTTTGGTTGGTGACAGATCATTCCCCTCTTACGTGGATGAGTCAAGCTAAGGAGAGGAATGCCCGAGTCACCAGGTGGTTCCTGTCCCTGCAAAACTTTAAATTTTCAGTAGAACATCGTGCAGGCAGACTACAGGGGAATGCAGATGCCCTGTCCAGAGTTCACTGTATGTCATGTGTCCACCCCTCTAGGGTTGAACATAGGGGGTAGGTATGTGGTACAGTAAAGGGTGTTTTACTGGATGGAAGATATGTTTCTCCTAGCAGATTAATGTTTGGCCGGGTTTTTTCTTAAAGATGATGTCAGGGTCACGTGATCAGCCCATGTGATGTCTACCTCACTGGTAGGAGGCGTTAGGCCCTATGTAATGGAGGTTGGTGATTGCCACAGGGTGAGTGTGTGTTTCTGGAAGCTACAGGAACTTGTGTGGACTCAGCCTGAAACTTGTATATATGATTCTCGTGCTGCAGAACTATCGCAGCAAGACTCGGAAGAACCCCGGAAATGGCACCTGGCAGCCGCTTAGTTACGCCCGTCCCGTGCATGGGGTGAGTCTGGGACCAGTGGTTCTCCAAGCTGGAGTATGAGTTTGCTTTCCCTTATGTTTTGTTAAGCTGCTGGTTACTGAGTGACATTAAAACCACTGAAATTGGACTTTATGCCTGTGTGTTGCCTCGTTACTGCCGCCCAGCTATTGCCTACCAGAGCAAATCCCTACAACACACATTTGTGTAGAATATATACAGATCTGCATAGTTATTTTTTTTAGATGACAATTTGGTAAAATCTATAAATACTGTGAATACAAAGTCCTTGGTGTCACAATAAAAAATAAATAAATAAAAATCGCTCAGATCCTTAAAAATAGAAAAATAATTATTCGTTATCCACATCTTTGGAGTATATTGTGATGTCACCGGATAAATCCGGAGCTGATGTCACAGTCTACACGGAATGTTCTATGCCGGCTCAGACTGGACCACAGAAGAACAGGACAATCCCCTGGTGGACCCCTCTGCTGCACTGGGAACCCAGACCTCCACACCCTACCTGACCAGGGCTTAGATGCGCTTCATACAGACAGGTTGCAGGGTCTCGGGGACTCCCGCTGTGTGACCGTATCACCGCCTCATAGAACTAAGAGAGTCCTTGCTCCAAGGCGATGGCCCGGTATCAGGACTGACCGTCTGAGACAAGGGCAAAGCCGCAGATAATACCGAGTAGTAGTAATTTCCTCTACTATGAGGTAATAAAAACAAATCAATTTTCACATTTTTGGCATCAGTTTTTCTTCCATGGGGAACTGAAATTCCCAACGTGCCCTGAAAGATACCGACCTCCAGGACCTGCTTGGAGTTGTAGTTTTCTACACAAATTGTATTCTTAAAGGGGTATTCCCATCGCCAAGATCATATCCCAATATCTAGTAGTAATATAAGTAATATCTCTGTCCATTTCCTCATGTGCAGGACCTTAGGTATCCATGGTTAGAACCACTAGCAGCTAGCTGTTACTATATCAGTGGTCGTAACCATGGATATCTAAGGTCCTATGATGCCTCCACATGAGGAAATAGACTTAGTGAATCAGAAGAACTATACTACATTTCTAATTGGAGGAATTTGTTAATATTATTATTATTACTACTACATCTATGACATATTGGGACAGGATCTTAGAGATGGGAATACCCCTTTTAATGTTAGTTCACATGTAGAGGTGAAATTCATATCAAATTGTTTGGCGCACAGTGTTGCGGGTAAGACCACGCTCACATGTTGCAATGTTTTTAAGAGAAAAAAACATCACAACAAAAGAGTGCATTTAAAATAGCAGCGGGTGAAAGCAGCCTCAGGCTATGTTCACACGTTAAGAACAAAGAAATGGAGTGCTGACTTCAATATCACATAAAAAACAATGAGTTTTATTAAATAAGTAAACATATATAACACACAATACATAAAACAAGGGAAGATTCCACAAAAATGCTCCTAGGGAAATTTTTGACAATGGAAAGTTATGCAAAAATTGGAGCTGTATCAATAACTACTGTATCACCCAAATGGAGTACAAAAGTTAAGGCAGTAACTTGATAAAGCATCCCGCGAAACGCGCATCCAGGGTCTCTCCTCAGGGAAGTTTTCAGCACTTGCGATCACTAATATGGGTAAGCGTGCCTAAAAGGCTGTGATTAATATATTTGCACTATGTACTTTATGTTCACCCTATGTACCTCTTTATGGTTACTGCCTTAACTTTTGTACTCCATTTGGGTGATACAGTAATTATTGATACAGCTCCAATTTTTGCATAACTTTCCCATGTCAAAAATTTCCCTAGGAGCATTTTTGTGGAATCTTCCCTTGTTTTATGTATTGTGTGTTATATATGTTTACTTATTTAATAAAACTCATTGTTTTTTATGTGATATTGAAGTCAGCACTCCATTTCTTTGTTCTTAATATACACTACGGAGTTTCTTGATAGTCCTATATAATTATATTATATACAGCTATGAGATTTGTTGCTATATGTATAGCTGCGTTTGTCTTTGTGTATCAGTTAACATTATGTTCACACGTTGCGTTTTTGCAGCCTTTTTATGCCAGTTAAAAGCTGCTTTTAAGGGTATGTGCACACGCAGCGGATTTGTTCTCTGCGGATCCGCTGCAGATCCGCAAGCAATGTACAGTACAATGCTAAGCAATGGGTTTTCAAAACCGCAGTGCACAGGCTGCGGACTTGCTGCGGATTGAAATCCGCAGCATGTCAATTCTTTCTGCTGATTTTGCTGCGTTTCGACACCTATTCCATTATACTGGTGTCAAAATGCAGGGGCAAATCCGCAGGTAAAACCGCACTCCCTTCAGCCCCCATAGAAAGCAATGGATAAGTGCAAAAAAGCAGCAAAAAACATAGCAAGAAACGCCATCAGTTCTTGCAGTGTTATTAGTGACAAAAGCAGGTACAGCAGAATGTGATTTTCCCAAAATTAAACCAAAATATCTTGGTGTCCTCACCTGAGAATGGCGGTTACATTAGTACAGTTTAATGAAATTATTGATATCTCTGACCGATGTGTGAAGTTGAACAATAGCTGATCACCCCAATGCACTGCCAATGTCTTAGGTAAACTATGCCTGACCAATTCACCTCCCCCTGCTGGATTTACATTTGCAAATGTGTATTTTTTCATTAACTCATAGGAACTTTTTTGCTCAGAATAGTCACTTTTTTCAGACATAAAAATCTTTCTAAATATTTCTATCAAATTTCCCTTTTTTCCCCAAATGTTTTATGGTTTCACCAACGTCTTATATCGGTGGTCTAACACCTCGCATTGTTCATGCTTGTACGGTGGAAGCAAAGCTGAACTTTGGGATCCTTAAAAACGCCGCAAGAAAACCAGAGTAAAAGCCAGCAAAAGGTGTTTTTTGTGTCTGCAGTTTTTTTTGCTGCCAAAACATTAGGTTTTGGCTGCAGAACAAAAAAAGTAACGTGTGAATATGCTGTAAAAATAAGAAGCGTTAAACAAGTCCAACTGAAAACCTTTGTGGTAAAACTGCATGTAATACAGGCCATATTGTGCACTTACACTTTACAGCAAGTGCTATAAACCAGCAATCCCCCCCCACTGCATTCTCCATATACTTCGGTGGAGATATAACTACACATACAGGAACCTCCTCATAACATTTTATGGAGAATGTGGCTGGAAATTTGTGATTAAGGGTCAGATAACTGCACGTAACTGTAGGGTGGCGTCAGCATCAATGTTACTGGTGGGCCCTTAGCAGCTGAGCCTGAAGCAGTGATATCACAATGTGGAGTGTGGAACTCGATGACATCTTCTACTCTATGACATCACAATGACTGCAAAGGAGTAAAGCCTATGTAAAGCCTGACCGCAGAGCCGAGGCTGTCATTTGTGTGACTCCCTATTGGATACACAAAGCTACAGGAATACGAAGGAGAAAGAAAGCGACGACATCATGGGGATTCATGGAGGTCCCCATTGTGACCAGCGGCTGCTGGTCAAGGCTCTCTCTTCCTGCAAGTCAACTGGCTTTAGTCTTCTGACCCGATTCAAGAAATTCCAATGCAATTGCAGAGCTCAGCGGAAGGATTCTTTCCAGGCCATCAAATCTGCCACCATGACAGTGGTCAAGAGCATCAGGTCAGTTGCTACAAAAAGACGTAGAAACCACGTCATCAGCCAAGACAGCGGTGAAAAGAGCCCAACCTACATAGTAGGTGACACCGAGCCCACTTCTAGCATTGCAGAAAGTGGAGAGGATCTTGCCGATCCAGAATGTGCACAAGATGCACCCGAGGGGCTGCCACAAACAAGACCCCAGGACTTTACTGACCCAGAATGTGCACCCGAGGGGCTGCCACAAACAGGACCCCGGGATTTTGCATATCCAGAATGTGCACAAGGTGCACCCGAGGGGCTGCCACAAACAGGACCTCAGGATCCTGCTGATCCAGAATGTGCACACGATGCACCCGAGGGGCTGCCACAAACAAGACCCCAGGACTTAACCGATCCAGAATGTGCACCCGAGGGGCTGTCACAAACAGGACCCCAGGACTTTACCGATCCAGATTGTGCACAATGTGCACCCGAGGGGCTGCCACAAACAAGACCCCAGGATTTTGCTGATCCAGAATGCGCACAAGGTGCACCAGAGGGGCTACCACAAACAAGACCCCAAGACAATCTGAAAAGGAAAGCATCAACCTCTGAGGACAGTCAGCCCGAGATGATGCCACCAGCCAAGAGAGCTGCTATAGAAAATATTATTGATCTACTTATAGAAGTAATTGGCTTTAGTCTTCCGACCCGATTCAGGAAATTCCAATGCAATTTCAGAGCTCTCCTGAAGGATTCCTTCCAGGCCATCAAATCTGCCACCATGACAGTGGTCAAGTGCTTCAGATTAATTGCTATAACAAGACGTAGAGACCGCGTCATCAGCCAAGACAGCGGTGAGAAGAGCCCAACCTACATAGTAGGTGATATTGAGCCCACCTCTAGCATTGCAGAAAGTGGAGAGGATTGTGCCGATCCAGAATGTGCAGAAGATGCATCCGAGGGACTGCCACAAACAAGATCCCAGGATCTTACCGATCCAGAATGTAAACAATGTGCACCCGAGGGGCTTCCACAAACAAGACCACAAGACAATCTGAAAATGAAAGCATCACCCTCCGATGACAGTCAGCCCGAGATGCTGCCACCAGACAAGAGAGCGGCTATAGAAAACGTTACTGATCTACTTATCATTATTATTATTGTTATTATTATTATTTATTTATATAGCGCCTTTATTTCCATGGTGCTGTACATGAGAAGGGGAGGAGTAACCCCGGAGATCGAGACCCCACAAGTGGAGATGCCCGATATTGGGAACCAAGAGAACAACCTGCCTCCAGAGCTCTTAACCATCCTGCAGAGCAAAGGGGAGGAAGGCTACCTGGATGACGAGGTCATCATCATGGCCCAGGACCTGCTGCAGAGACAGTTTAAGGGTTTTGATGGCCTGCAGCCCCCCTGCGCTCTTATGATACCAGGGTACAGCGTACTGCAGAATGCTGTACAAATCCACTATGATGCGGACAGGGTGCACTGGCTGACAACCTGCTATAAAAATGGCCAAATCTTTGTGGCCGACAGCTTCAACATCAGGAATCTGTCTCCATCCATCCATCAGCAGATTAACAACATGTACAGTATAGTGGTCGACAATCCCCTGGAACATCTGAGGTTTATCGATGTGGATCAGCAGAAGAACTGGTACGACTGTGGCTTATATGCTATAGCGTTTGCCTACGAGTTTATGGCAGATGGCGGTGAACCCAGAGCTGAGTTCCAGCATCAGAAGATGAGGACTCATCTAATATCCTGCCTACAGAACAACAGAATCAGCGGATTTCCCAAAAAGGTCAGGGAGTAACTCCATGTCTATAAACGGCATGTAGAGTGTATGACGGTCCAAGAGATCGCCCTGACCTTTAACCTCACAATGAAGATGGGGTACGGCTGGAGGTGACGACTATCACACGTCAATGATGTGGCGGCCGCCATGTCAGGAGCAGATGAGCCGCACCTCAGGACGAGGCAGATTCCGGGCTCGGTCTCTGTCCTCATTACTTTCTGCAGTCAGATGTGATCAGAGGATCAGTGAATCTTCTGCTGCATCTGACCCGATCTACGGAACATGCTGCCATGATCCAGCACCGCCCAGGGGAAGGGCAGGCCGTCAGCCATGGTTCCCTAGAGGTTTCCTCCACTGGGGGTTTTTCCTCTCCTGAGTGCTGACGGACGACGACTCTCCGTGAGTCCAGGACCCATCACCATCCTCATCATGGGAACTTCTACTTGTGATATCTTGTATGAAGTGAATAAAGAATTCAATTAATATCTAGCAGCTGTGTGTCTGAGCCATGTGTCTGAGCCTTGTATCTCTACATTGAAATTGCAGGAAAAGTTATGGAATTCTGGAAATGACAGGTGTGATATTTTTTTCTGAGTTTTCCCTACAAACTGTTTGGAACATTTGAAAGAATGATTGTCAGGAGCAGAAAATATGACGCTGCCATAAGACCTGTGTTTGCCAGCAGTAGAGAGTCCACTCGTGTGTGGGGGCTTCTCATCAATGGAGGAGCTCACTCACAGTAATACCTCAACAGGGCCATGAATGAAGAATAAAATCTACACCTCCTCCACGAGCAACTACTCCCATCATCCAGGGCAAGGTTGTGATGATGCTTTTCTCCTCCATAATGGAGACCAGGTCACATGGGAAAAGTGATAAACTAAGTTGCTTTGGTGAAAAAGACATTGGCATTTTGGTTCCAAGGACGAAAACCAAAGTTTGAGTCAGTCTCAAAACTTTTGGCCATGATTGTATTTATCCATCTTAAGATAATGATAGCACTCCATTCCTGATAGCTAAAACTTCTCTCACCTTCTGCATTAATAAAACACTTTTCTCACTATTTTTTGTGCAGAAAGCAGGTAAATACGTTCCGCAAACTGATTTTCGGCATGTCTGCCCTGTTGGCCGAATTCTATAGAAACTTCCGTGCCGCTGATAAATATTTAGGAACCTGCTCTCACTTCCTTGAGAGTGAATTGGCTTATTATAGGGGGCACAGATTTTTGGCCACGTGTAGAGTCAATATAGTACTATAGCTCAGTGGCTAGACACATAGAATTAGGAAAAGCCATTGGGCACAGGGAATGATGCTGACTTCTAGTGTTGATGTGTTGTCATTGTGGCACATAATAATTGTCTCCTCCTGTGATATGATAGAAATACCAACAAGAAGCGTGTGCCTTAAAGGTGACTATAAACATATCTAATAAAAATGATTAACATAAGAGAAGAGTAACCTAAACTTGATGTAGAACTGTATGGAATAAAGGAATATTTTCAGCAACAGCGCCCCTTGTCTACAGGCGTCGTATCTTGTATTGCAATAGGTGCTAGGAGCAGTCACAGACCACTCCCGTCAGTTTATCCCCCGAAATACTGCAGTCACAGCATTCCGGAAGTCGGCACAGGGCTAACAGCCCCTCTGCCTTTGGGTCAGAGCCCCCGCGGCGTCACGCAGGGTCCCTATCGTTGCCATGGTGAGCGAATGTCGTCATCACGACATCTGGCTCAACAGAGCTAGGAAACTTGTTGATCATGCACAGTGCATGATCAGGTAGTCTCCCTGTCAGTGCAGCGATCAGCCTGCAAAAAATGATTGTCCCATAGTGGGACTAAGTAAAAGACTTAGGAAAAAGGTAAAGAAAAAAAAAAAATTTTAAATAGTAATTGTAAAAATATTAAAAAAATCAAAAATAAAAAAATCAATACATATTCTATCACTAAATAAATATTTGAATGAAAAAAACAATATAAACAATAAAAGTGCACACATGTGGTATCGCCGCATGCACAACGACTCGACCTATAAAACTGTCCCACTACTTAACCCCTTTAGTGAACACAAAGAAAAAAACAAGGCAAAAAACAATTCTTTATCATCATACTGCCGAAAACAAAAAGTGGAATAACGCGATCAGAACCTCATATTACCCACCTCAGCTGCTGCAGAACCTCATAGTATACCTCAGCTGCTGCAGAACCTCACAATATACCTCAGCTGCTGCAGAACCTCAATACGTCTCAGCTGCTGCATAACCTTATATTACACACCTCAGCTGCTGCAGAATCTCATAATACACATCTCAGCTGCTGCAGAACCTCATAATACACCTCAGCTGCTACAGAACTCATAATACACCTCAGCTGCTACAGAACCTCATAATACACAGCTCAGCTACTGCAGAACTTCAATATGTCTCAGCTGCTGCATAACCTTATTACACGCCTCAGCTGCTTCAGAACCTCATATTACCCACCTCAACTGCTGCAGAACCTCATAATACACATCTCAGCTGCAGCAGAACCTCACAATATACACATCAACTGCTGCAGAACCTCATATTACCCACCTCAAATGCTGCAGAACCTCATAATACACATCTCAGCTGCTGCAGAACCTCATAAAACACCTCAGCTGCTGCAGAACCTCACAATTCACAGCTCAGCTGCTGCAGAACCTCATATTACACACCTCAGCTACTTGAAACCTTCTTTTGGACACTGTGGTACAGTAAAGGGTGTTTTACTGGATGGAAGATATGTTTCTCCTAGCAGATTAATGTTTGGCCGGGTTTTTTCTTAAAGACGGGACCTGCGATGATGTCGGGGTCACGTGATCAGCCCATGTGATGTCTACCTCACTGGTGGGAGGGGTTAGGCCCTATGTAATGGAGGTTGGTGATTGCCACAGGTTGAGTGTGTGTTTCTGGAAGCTACAGGAACTTGTGTGGACTCAGCCTGAAACTTGTATATAGGATTCCCGTGCTGCAGGACTATCGCAGCAAGACTCGGAAGAACCCCGGGAATGGCACCTGGCGGATGCCGCAGGACCTGGCAGCCGCTTAGTTACGCCCGTCCCGTGCAAGGGGTGAGTCTGGGACCAGTGGTTCTCCAAGCTGGAGTATGAGTTTGCTTTCCCTTATGTTTTGTTAAGCTGCTGGTTACTGAGTGACATTAAAACCACTGAAATTGGACTTTATGCCTGTGTGTTGCCTCGTTACTGCCGCCCAGCTATTGCCTACCAGAGAAAATCCCAACAATTGGTGGAGAATGCGAGCAGAAGCAGTGAGGCCAGGCTGTTTTGATTTTTGATCGGTACCCCAGCCTATGTCCTGGGTGAAACGAGTGGCAGATATCCAGGCGGGGAACTTTCCAGAAATAGAGGCCACGCGACAGCAACAGCAGGCTATGCAGCAGCAACAGGAGGCCATGCGGCAGCAGCAACAAGAGTTCATGCGACAGCAGGCTATGCAGCAGCAGGCTATGCAGCAGCATCAGGAAACCAATCAGCTGTTGATACAGCATATCACAACAGCGCAAGCAATAGGAGCTAACCGGGGAATCCAGGATATTCGGAAAGCGGTTTGTACAGCGATTCCTAAAATGGGAGAATCGGACGATGTGGAGGTGTATCTGGAGATGTTCGAAGGAGTCGCTGAGAGAGAGAAGCTCCCCCGGGACCATTTGGCAGGTGTCCTCGATCCGTTTCTGACCCCAGGACTGTTGAAAGCGTGTCAGGACCTACCCCCAGAGCAAAGGGCGGACTACACGGTCGTCAAGGGTGAGATACTGGCACGCCTTGGGGTAAATGTGTTAGTGAGGGCTCAGCGGGTACACCACTGGAAGTTTACCCCCTCCAAGCCCGCCCGGTCCCAGTATTACGACCTGTTGCACCTGTTACAAAAGTGGTTGCAGCCTGAAGTGTTATCCCCTACGGCCATACTGGACCGCATAGTGACTGATAGATTTTGGAGGGCTTTGCCCCACTCCCTCCAGACCTGGGTCGGACAGGCGCCCCCTACTGATGCCATGCAGATGATAGACCTCATAGAAAGGTATGGGGCTACCAAGGAGTTACAGGGAGGGACCCCCCGAAAGGTAACAGGAAGGTTCCCTAAGTCCCCGCCCCTGGTTCGGCGAGCAGAGCCCAGGAAGGCCGCTCCGGACTTATCCGGGGAAGTAAGGAGCCCCATAATCTGCTGGCGGTGCCAGGAACCAGGTCATATGAGAGCTGATTGCCCCCACCTGACTGAGCCCATGGACACCAATTTTTGTTACCGCCAGTCCCACTGTTACGGCGGCGGAACACGCATAAAAAAATATAAATAAACGTGCTCGCCGCCCGGGGTCCACCGTGCGGCAGATGGAAAAACCGCAGCTAGAAGACACAGAGCACTGTGGCGGTAATGTGCACGGGGTTCTATATCACTCAGGTGCAATCAAGCAGTCTCTGTTAAGTGCACAGAGCTGCTCCAGGAAAAATTAGAAAAGTAACGCTGAGCCTGTTAGCAACACAGGGACTCAGCGGCACACATGCGGTAGGCAAAAACCGGAGTAGTTAGGATGTCACTACGTCCGACACCTACCGTGGTAACAGGTGTGCTGGCGTCGCAACCGCGGACGCAGAAATGAGCTGCAACTGCAGCGCGGCGTGAACAGAGCCGCAAACAAGGCGCTGCAAAAACGCTGGAGCAATGCAGGACGCTTAGCTGCTGCAAAAAGTATGGCTGGAGCGCGCTGGCGGTAGCGCTGCTACTGGCGGCTGCCCAAGCACTCACACAAACGTAATATCAGAGGGAAGGGGTTTCATAATAAGTCATCCACCAGTCCAAGCATCCATCACCATACATACAGCAGCAGTATGAAAATACTAGCGCATGGCATAGCGGCCATGCGCACTTTTTATAGCGTACGGGACCTGCCGGAAATCTCCAGAGCCCTGAGCATAACCAATCAAATCAGGAGCAGGACCTGAGCACCTGACTCCTGAACTCCAATGAGAGCTATTCCCGTGAGCATGCTCAGAAGCTGGGACAAAGGACTTAGCCTCTGGAGACAAATATGTGAATCTGGATTCCCGCATAGGCATTATAGAACCCAGATTCCTAACACCCACTATGCCGAACCAATGTGTGCAATGGGCACCCCGAAGGGCCCTAATATGGAACATTTGTGTCGGCTAGAAGTGGAGGGCACCGGGCTGTGGCCCTATTGGACTCAGGGAGTCTTGTAACCCTGGTACGAGCCAGCTGGATACACACCAGCGAGTTTACGGGTCGGAAAATTGGGGTGTTGTGTATACATGGAGACTTAAAAGACTATCCCACCGCACTAGTCGTAATCAGCACGCCAGCAGGGAGGCGGTGCCACGAGGTGGGGGTGGTGGCTAATTTACATTATGAAGTGATAATTGGAAGAGACTTTCCGTTGTTTTCTGTGCTGTGGCCGTCTGTGGTACCATCCACTGAGCAACTGCCGGTACCAGAGGCAACCAGGTTACATTCTCCAGAAGGGGGGGCATGAACCTGGTGGCCCGGAGGAAAATGTGCTGGCGGTCGGAATAACCTTCCCTTCGGTGGAGGAAGGGGAGAATTCTCCCCTAGAAGGATTGGCTGGAGAGGTGGAAGACTTGCCGCCGGGACCTGAGTTGTCAGACTTGAATGTATCAGGTGACAATTTTGGTACAGCGCAACTCCGAGACCTTACTTTAGCCGGGCCAGAGAAAATGTACTGTTTGTAAATGGGGAACCCCAACAACCTGGGGTAGATACGGTGTTGCCACGCTTTGAGTTGAACCAGGATTTGTTGTACCGAGTGGAGATAATACGTGGGGAAATGGTAGAACAATTACTGGTACCTCAGACGTATCGCAGGCTGGTAATGGTTTTAGCGCATGCGCATGTACTTGGGGGACATTTGGGCCAAAAGAAGACCCTCGACCGAATCCTGCAACGATTTTACTGGCCAGGGGTTCATGAAGAAGTTAAACGGTACTGTAGCTCCTGTCCAGTATGCCAGGTAACCAGTCCCCAGCCTCACTTTCGGAGCCCTTTGGTGCCTTTGCCGATTATAGAGGTGCCCTTCGAGAGAGTGGCCATGGACCTGGTGGGGCCTCTCAATAAGTCGGCAAGGGGACACCAACACATTCTGGTAGTTCTAGATTATGCTACCCGATATCCTGAGGCCATTCCTCTGCGCCACACATCAGCTAAGCTTATAGCAAAGGAACTCATGGGTATGTTTTCACGGGTGGGAATTTCGCAAGAAATTTTAACAGACCAGGGAACCCCCTTTATGTAAAAAATTATGAAGGAACTCTGCCGGTTGATAAAATGCTAAACAGTTGCGTAACTCGGTCTATCATCCCCAAACAGATGGTCTGTTAGAAAGGTTCAATAAGACCCCGAAGAGCATGGTAAAAAGGCAGTTTCCAAAGATGGGAAGGACTGGGATCTGTTATTGCCATATTTGTTATTTGCAGTGAGGGAGGTACCTCAGGCATCTACGGGGTTCTCGCCCTTTGAACTATTGTACGGCAGACATCCACGGGGCTTACTAGATATAGCCAAAGAGGCCTGGGAGAACCAACCTACTCCCCACAAAAGTGTGATAGAACATGTTGCAAAAATGCAAGAGAGAATGGAGACAGTCCTACCCTTGGTCCGGGAACATATGGAGGCAGCACAACGGTCACAGAGTCGGGTCTATAATCGGGAGGCTCGGGTAAGAACCTTTAGCCCTGGGGATCGGGTTTTGGTGCTTGTGCCTACCGTAGATAGCAAATTTCTCGCAAGGTGGCAGGGACCCTACGAGATCATGGAGAAGGTGGGGCCAGTAGACTACAAGGTACACCCTTTGAACTATTGTACGGCAGACATCCACGGGGCTTACTAGATATAGCCAAAGAGGCCTGGGAGAACCAACCTACTCCCCACAAAAGTGTGATAGAACATGTTGCAAAAATGCAAGAGAGAATGGAGACAGTCCTACCATTGGTCCGGGAACATATGGAGGCAGCACAACGGTCACAGAGTCGGGTCTATAATCGGGAGGCTCGGGTAAGAACCTTTAGCCCTGGGGATCGGGTTTTGGTGCTTGTGCCTACCGTAGATAGCAAATTTCTCGCAAGGTGGCAGGGACCCTACGAGATCATGGAGAAGGTGGGGCCAGTAGACTACAAGGTACACCAACCAAGACGGAGAAAGCCAGAACAGGTTTACCATAATAATTTGTTTAAACCCTGGAAAGATAGAGAGCACCTTGGTGGGGATAGTCCGCTGCCAGCGTTTCAGATGGTAAAGGCTCCGTTACCTCGGGGCGAGGCGGGAGAAGCCCAACCCGCGATCAAAATTGCAGATACTTTGTCTCCTAAACAGGTTCAGGAGGTCCGGGAGTTCATCAGCCGAAATACAGATGTTTTTTCGGAGCTCCCTGGACGCACCTCCCTAATCTAACATGACGTTGTCACAGAGCCACAGGCCAAGGTCCGACTAAAGCCATATCGGGTGCCTGAGGCCCGGCGACAAGCCATCTCAGAAGAGGTAAAAATGATGCTACAGTTAGGGGTCACAGAAGAGTCTCAGAGTGAGTGGGCCATCCCAATAGCTCTAATACCCAAGCCTGATGGGTCTCTAAGATTCTGTAATGATTTTAGAAAACTCAATAACATTTCAAAATTTGACGCCTACCCCATGCCCCGGGTTGACGAGTTGATAGAGCGCTTTGGGCAAGCACGGTATTTTACAACTCTGGACCTCACAAAAGGTTATTGGCAGGTATCCCTAACAGAGGCGGCGAAGGGAAAGACGGCGTTTATAACACCTGAGGGGCTGTTCCAGTATAAGGTGTTACCCTTTGGATTGCATGGCGCTCCAGCAACGTTCCAGCGGTTTATGGATATTATTCTCCGTCCCCATCGCCGCTATGCCTCAGCCTATCTAGATTATATTATTGTGTTCAGCACCGATTGGGAAAGCCACTTAGCAAAAGTACAGGCAGTGGTAGACTCCCTGCGACAAGCAGGGCTAACTGCCAACCCAAAGAAGTGTTTCATAGGGTTGGAGGAAGCCCGCTACTTGGGTTATGTCACTGGGAGGGGAGTTCTCAAGCCCCAAGTAAACAAGGTCGGTAAAGGCCTTTTTGGGTTTGGAGGATATTACAGGCGATTCATTCCCAACTTTGCAACCCTGTCCGCGCCTTTAACAGATTGTTTAAAAGGGAAAAAATCTGTGATGGTACACTGGAATTATCAGTTAGAGGAGGCCTTTACAAAATTAAAAGGGGTACTGTGTGGTACACAAGTCCTGATCACTCCAAATTTCAAAAAAGAGTTCATGGTGCAGACTGATGCCTCTGAGATAGGCCTCGGTGCAGTGCTGGCTCAGGAAGTTAACGGGGAAGAGCATCCCGTTAGCTTCCTAAGCCGGAAACTTACCCCAGCTGAAACCCGGTACAGTATTGTAGAGAGTGCCTGGCCATCGAGTGGGCACTGGAATCGTTGCGCTACTATTTGCTGGGGAGGACATTTCGGTTGGTGACAGATCATTCCCCTCTTACGTGGATGAGTCAAGCTAAGGAGAGGAATGCCCGAGTCACCAGGTGGTTCCTGTCCCTGCAAAACTTTAAATTTTCAGTAGAACATCGTGCAGGCAGACTACAGGGGAATGCAGATGCCCTGTCCAGAGTTCACTGTATGTCATGTGTCCACCCCTCTAGGGTTGAACATAGGGGGTAGGTATGTGGTACAGTAAAGGGTGTTTTACTGGATGGAAGATATGTTTCTCCTAGCAGATTAATGTTTGGCCGGGTTTTTTCTTAAAGACAGGACCTGCGATGATGTCAGGGTCACGTGATCAGCCCATGTGATGTCTACCTCACTGGTAGGAGGCGTTAGGCCCTATGTAATGGAGGTTGGTGATTGCCACAGGGTGAGTGTGTGTTTCTGGAAGCTACAGGAACTTGTGTGGACTCAGCCTGAAACTTGTATATATGATTCTCGTGCTGCAGAACTATCGCAGCAAGACTCGGAAGAACCCCGGAAATGGCACCTGGCAGCCGCTTAGTTACGCCCGTCCCGTGCATGGGGTGAGTCTGGGACCAGTGGTTCTCCAAGCTGGAGTATGAGTTTGCTTTCCCTTATGTTTTGTTAAGCTGCTGGTTACTGAGTGACATTAAAACCACTGAAATTGGACTTTATGCCTGTGTGTTGCCTCGTTACTGCCGCCCAGCTATTGCCTACCAGAGCAAATCCCTACAACACACATTTGTGTAGAATATATACAGATCTGCATAGTTATTTTTTTTAGATAACAATTTGGTAAAATCTATAAATACTGTGAATACAAAGTCCTTGGTGTCACAATAAAAAATAAATAAATAAAAATCGCTCAGATCCTTAAAAATAGAAAAATAATTATTCGTTATCCACATCTTTGGAGTATATTGTGATGTCACCGGATAAATCCGGAGCTGATGTCACAGTCTACACGGAATGTTCTATGCCGGCTCAGACTGGACCACAGAAGAACAGGACAATCCCCTGGTGGACCCCTCTGCTGCACTGGGAACCCAGACCTCCACACCCTACCTGACCAGGGCTTAGATGCGCTTCATACAGACAGGTTGCAGGGTCTCGGGGACTCCCGCTGTGTGACCGTATCACCGCCTCATAGAACTAAGAGAGTCCTTGCTCTAAGGCGATGGCCCGGTATCAGGACTGACCGTCTGAGACAAGGGCAAAGCCGCAGATAATACCGAGTAGTAGTAATTTCCTCTACTATGAGGTAATAAAAACAAATCAATTTTCACATTTTTGGCATCAGTTTTTGTTGCATGGGGAACTGAAATTCCCAACGTGCCCTGAAAGATACCGACCTCCAGGACCTGCTTGGAGTTGTAGTTTTCTACACAAATTGTATTCTTAAAGGGGTATTCCCATCGCCAAGATCATATCCCAATATCTAGTAGTAATATAAGTAATATCTCTGTCCATTTCCTCATGTGCAGGACCTTAGGTATCCATGGTTAGAACCACTAGCAGCTAGCTGTTACTATATCAGTGGTCGTAACCATGGATATCTAAGGTCCTATGATGCCTCCACATGAGGAAATAGACTTAGTGAATCAGAAGAACTATACTACATTTCTAATTGGAGGAATTTGTTAATATTATTATTATTACTACTACATCTACGACATATTGGGACAGGATCTTAGAGATGGGAATACCCCTTTTAATGTTAGTTCACATGTAGAGGTGAAATTCATATCAAATTGTTTGGCGCACAGTGTTGCGGGTAAGACCACGCTCACATGTTGCAATGTTTTTAAGAGAAAAAAACATCACAACAAAAGAGTGCATTTAAAATAGCAGCGGGTGAAAGCAGCCTCAGGCTATGTTCACACGTTAAGAACAAAGAAATGGAGTGCTGACTTCAATATCACATAAAAAACAATGAGTTTTATTAAATAAGTAAACATATATAACACACAATACATAAAACAAGGGAAGATTCCACAAAAATGCTCCTAGGGAAATTTTTGACATGGGAAAGTTATGCAAAAATTGGAGCTGTATCAATAACTACTGTATCACCCAAATGGAGTACAAAAGTTAAGGCAGTAACTTGATAAAGCATCCCGCGAAACGCGCATCCAGGGTCTCTCCTCAGGGAAGTTTTCAGCACTTGCGATCACTAATATGGGTAAGCGTGCCTAAAAGGCTGTGATTAATATATTTGCACTATGTACTTTATGTTCACCCTATGTACCTCTTTATGGTTACTGCCTTAACTTTTGTACTCCATTTGGGTGATACAGTAATTATTGATACAGCTCCAATTTTTGCATAACTTTCCCATGTCAAAAATTTCCCTAGGAGCATTTTTGTGGAATCTTCCCTTGTTTTATGTATTGTGTGTTATATATGTTTACTTATTTAATAAAACTCATTGTTTTTTATGTGATATTGAAGTCAGCACTCCATTTCTTTGTTCTTAATATACACTACGGAGTTTCTTGATAGTCCTATATAATTATATTATATACAGCTATGAGATTTGTTGCTATATGTATAGCTGCGTTTGTCTTTGTGTATCAGTTAACATTATGTTCACACGTTGCGTTTTTTCAGCCTTTTTATGCCAGTTAAAAGCTGCTTTTAAGGGTATGTGCACACGCAGCGGATTTGTTCTCTGCGGATCCGCTGCAGATCCGCAAGCAATGTACAGTACAATGCTAAGCAATGGGTTTTCAAAACCGCAGTGCACAGGCTGCGGACTTGCTGCGGATTGAAATTCGCAGCATGTCAATTCTTTCTGCTGATTTTGTTGCGTTTCGACACCTATTCCATTATACTGGTGTCAAAATGCAGGGGCAAATCCGCAGGTAAAACCGCACTCCCTTCAGCCCCCATAGAAAGCAATGGATAAGTGCAAAAAAGCAGCAAAAAACATAGCAAGAAACGCCATCAGTTCTTGCAGTGTTATTAGTGACAAAAGCAGGTACAGCAGAATGTGATTTTCCCAAAATTAAACCAAAATATCTTGGTGTCCTCACCTGAGAATGGCGGTTACATTAGTACAGTTTAATGAAATTATTGATATCTCTGACCGATGTGTGAAGTTGAACAATAGCTGATCACCCCAATGCACTGCCAATGTCTTAGGTAAACTATGCCTGACCAATTCACCTCCACCTGCTGGATTTACATTTGCAAATGTGTATTTTTTCATTAACTCATAGGAACTTTTTTGCTCAGAATAGTCACTTTTTTCAGACATAAAAATCTTTCTAAATATTTCTATCAAATTTCCCTTTTTTCCCCAAATGTTTTATGGTTTCACCTACGTCTTATATCGGTGGTCTAACACCTCGCATTGTTCATGCTTGTACGGTGGAAGCAAAGCTGAACTTTGGGATCCTTAAAAACGCCGCAAGAAAACCAGAGTAAAAGCCAGCAAAAGGTGTTTTTTGTGTCTGCAGTTTTTTTTGCTGCCAAAACATTAGGTTTTGGCTGCAGAACAAAAAAAGTAACGTGTGAATATGCTGTAAAAATAAGAAGCGTTAAACAAGTCCAACTGAAAACCTTTGTGGTAAAACTGCATGTAATACAGGCCATATTGTGCACTTACACTTTACAGCAAGTGCTATAAACCAGCAATCCCCCCCCACTGCATTCTCCATATACTTCGGTGGAGATATAACTACACATACAGGAACCTCCTCATAACATTTTATGGAGAATGTGGCTGGAAATTTGTGATTAAGGGTCAGATAATAACTGCACGTAACTGTAGGGTGGCGTCAGCATCAATGTTACTGGTGGGCCCTTAGCAGCTGAGCCTGAAGCAGTGATATCACAATGTGGAGTGTGGAACTCGATGACATCTTCTACTCTATGACATCACAATGACTGCAAAGGAGTAAAGCCTATGTAAAGCCTGACCGCAGAGCCGCAGGGCTGTCATTTGTGTGACTCCCTATTGGATACACAAAGCTACAGGAATACGAAGGAGAAAGAAAGCGACGACATCATGGGGATTCATGGAGGTCCCCATTGTGACCAGCGGCTGCTGGTCAAGGCTCTCTCTTCCTGCAAGTCAACTGGCTTTAGTCTTCTGACCCGATTCAAGAAATTCCAATGCAATTGCAGAGCTCAGCGGAAGGATTCTTTCCAGGCCATCAAATCTGCCACCATGACAGTGGTCAAGAGCATCAGGTCAGTTGCTACAAAAAGACGTAGAAACCACGTCATCAGCCAAGACAGCGGTGAAAAGAGCCCAACCTACATAGTAGGTGACACTGAGCCCACTTCTAGCATTGTAGAAAGTGGAGAGGATCTTGCCGATCCAGAATGTGCACAAGATGCACCCGAGGGGCTGCCACAAACAAGACCCCAGGACTTTACTGACCCAGAATGTGCACCCGAGGGGCTGCCACAAACAGGACCCCAGGATTTTGCATATCCAGAATGTGCACAAGGTGCACCCGAGGGGCTGCCACAAACAGGACCTCAGGATCCTGCTGATCCAGAATGTGCACACGATGCACCCGAGGGGCTGCCACAAACAAGACCCCAGGACTTAACCGATCCAGAATGTGCACCCGAGGGGCTGTCACAAACAGGACCCCAGGACTTTACCGATCCAGATTGTGCACAATGTGCACCCGAGGGGCTGCCACAAACAAGACCCCAGGATTTTGCTGATCCAGAATGCGCACAAGGTGCACCAGAGGGGCTACCACAAACAAGACCCCAAGACAATCTGAAAAGGAAAGCATCAACCTCTGAGGACAGTCAGCCCGAGATGATGCCACCAGCCAAGAGAGCTGCTATAGAAAATATTATTGATCTACTTATAGAAGTAATTGGCTTTAGTCTTCCGACCCGATTCAGGAAATTCCAATGCAATTTCAGAGCTCTCCTGAAGGATTCCTTCCAGGCCATCAAATCTGCCACCATGACAGTGGTCAAGTGCTTCAGATTAATTGCTATAACAAGACATAGAGACCGCGTCATCAGCCAAGACAGCGGTGAGAAGAGCCCAACCTACATAGTAGGTGATATTGAGCCCACCTCTAGCATTGCAGAAAGTGGAGAGGATTGTGCCGATCCAGAATGTGCAGAAGATGCATCCGAGGGACTGCCACAAACAAGATCCCAGGATCTTACCGATCCAGAATGTAAACAATGTGCACCCGAGGGGCTTCCACAAACAAGACCACAAGACAATCTGAAAATGAAAGCATCACCCTCCGATGACAGTCAGCCCGAGATGCTGCCACCAGACAAGAGAGCGGCTATAGAAAACGTTACTGATCTACTTATCATTATTATTATTGTTATTATTATTATTTATTTATATAGCGCCTTTATTTCCATGGTGCTGTACATGAGAAGGGGAGGAGTAACCCCGGAGATCGAGACCCCACAAGTGGAGATGCCCGATATTGGGAACCAAGAGAACAACCTGCCTCCAGAGCTCTTAACCATCCTGCAGAGCAAAGGGGAGGAAGGCTACCTGGATGACGAGGTCATCATCATGGCCCAGGACCTGCTGCAGAGACAGTTTAAGGGTTTTGATGGCCTGCAGCCCCCCTGCGCTCTTATGATACCAGGGTACAGCGTACTGCAGAATGCTGTACAAATCCACTATGATGCGGACAGGGTGCACTGGCTGACAACCTGCTATAAAAATGGCCAAATCTTTGTGGCCGACAGCTTCAACATCAGGAATCTGTCTCCATCCATCCATCAGCAGATTAACAACATGTACAGTATAGTGGTCGACAATCCCCTGGAACATCTGAGGTTTATCGATGTGGATCAGCAGAAGAACTGGTACGACTGTGGCTTATATGCTATAGCGTTTGCCTACGAGTTTATGGCAGATGGCGGTGAACCCAGAGCTGAGTTCCAGCATCAGAAGATGAGGACTCATCTAATATCCTGCCTACAGAACAACAGAATCAGCGGATTTCCCAAAAAGGTCAGGGAGTAACTCCATGTCTATAAACGGCATGTAGAGTGTATGACGGTCCAAGAGATCGCCCTGACCTTTAACCTCACAATGAAGATGGGGTACGGCTGGAGGTGACGGCTATCACACGTCAATGATGTGGCGGCCGCCATGTCAGGAGCAGATGAGCCGCACCTCAGGACGAGGCAGATTCCGGGCTCGGTCTCTGTCCTCATTACTTTCTGCAGTCAGATGTGATCAGAGGATCAGTGAATCTTCTGCTGCATCTGACCCGATCTACGGAACATGCTGCCATGATCCAGCACCGCCCAGGGGAAGGGCAGGCCGTCAGCCATGGTTCCCTAGAGGTTTCCTCCACTGGGGGTTTTTCCTCTCCTGAGTGCTGACGGACGACGACTCTCCGTGAGTCCAGGACCCATCACCATCCTCATCATGGGAACTTCTACTTGTGATATCTTGTATGAAGTGAATAAAGAATTCAATTAATATCTAGCAGCTGTGTGTCTGAGCCATGTGTCTGAGCCTTGTATCTCTACATTGAAATTGCAGGAAAAGTTATGGAATTCTGGAAATGACAGGTGTGATATTTTTTTCTGAGTTTTCCCTACAAACTGTTTGGAACATTTGAAAGAATGATTGTCCAGAGAAGAAAATATGACGCTGCCATAAGACCTGTGTTTGCCAGCAGTAGAGAGTCCACTCGTGTGTGGGGGCTTCTCATCAATGGAGGAGCTCACTCACAGTAATACCTCAACAGGGCCATGAATGAAGAATAAAATCTACACCTCCTCCACGAGCAACTACTCCCATCATCCAGGGCAAGGTTGTGATGATGCTTTTCTCCTCCATAATGGAGACCAGGTCACATGGGAAAAGTGATAAACTAAGTTGCTTTGGTGAAAAAGACATTGGCATTTTGGTTCCAAGGACGAAAACCAAAGTTTGAGTCAGTCTCAAAACTTTTGGCCATGATTGTATTTATCCATCTTAAGATAATGATAGCACTCCATTCCTGATAGCTAAAACTTCTCTCACCTTCTGCATTAATAAAACACTTTTCTCACTATTTTTTGTGCAGAAAGCAGGTAAATACGTTCCGCAAACTGATTTTCGGCATGTCTGCCCTGTTGGCCGAATTCTATAGAAACTTCCGTGCCGCTGATAAATATTTAGGAACCTGCTCTCACTTCCTTGAGCGTGAATTGGCTTATTATAGGGGGCACAGATTTTTGGCCACGTGTAGAGTCAATATAGTACTATAGCTCAGTGGCTAGACACATAGAATTAGGAAAAGCCATTGGGCACAGGGAATGATGCTGACTTCTAGTGTTGATGTGTTGTCATTGTGGCACATAATAATTGTCTCCTCCTGTGATATGATAGAAATACCAACAAGAAGCGTGTGCCTTAAAGGTGACTATAAACATATCTAATAAAAATGATTAACATAAGAGAAGAGTAACCTAAACTTGATGTAGAACTGTATGGAATAAAGGAATATTTTCAGCAACAGCGCCCCTTGTCTACAGGCGTCGTATCTTGTATTGCAATAGGTGCTAGGAGCAGTCACAGACCACTCCCGTCAGTTTATCCCCCGAAATACTGCAGTCACAGCATTCCGGAAGTCGGCACAGGGCTAACAGCCCCTCTGCCTTTGGGTCAGAGCCCCCGCGGCGTCACGCAGGGTCCCTATCGTTGCCATGGTGAGCGAATGTCGTCATCACGACATCTGGCTCAACAGAGCTAGGAAACTTGTTGATCATGCACAGTGCATGATCAGGTAGTCTCCCTGTCAGTGCAGCGATCAGCCTGCAAAAAATGATTGTCCCATAGTGGGACTAAGTAAAAGACTTAGGAAAAAGGTAAAGAAAAAAAAAAAATTTTAAATAGTAATTGTAAAAATATTAAAAAAATCAAAAATAAAAAAATCAATACATATTCTATCACTAAATAAATATTTGAATGAAAAAAACAATATAAACAATAAAAGTGCACACATGTGGTATCGCCGCATGCACAACGACTCGACCTATAAAACTGTCCCACTACTTAACCCCTTTAGTGAACACAAAGAAAAAAACAAGGCAAAAAACAATTCTTTATCATCATACTGCCGAAAACAAAAAGTGGAATAACGCGATCAGAACCTCATATTACCCACCTCAGCTGCTGCAGAACCTCATAGTATACCTCAGCTGCTGCAGAACCTCACAATATACCTCAGCTGCTGCAGAACCTCAATACGTCTCAGCTGCTGCATAACCTTATATTACACACCTCAGCTGCTGCAGAATCTCATAATACACATCTCAGCTGCTGCAGAACCTCATAATACACCTCAGCTGCTACAGAACTCATAATACACCTCAGCTGCTACAGAACCTCATAATACACAGCTCAGCTACTGCAGAACTTCAATATGTCTCAGCTGCTGCATAACCTTATTACACGCCTCAGCTGCTTCAGAACCTCATATTACCCACCTCAACTGCTGCAGAACCTCATAATACACATCTCAGCTGCAGCAGAACCTCACAATATACACATCAACTGCTGCAGAACCTCATATTACCCACCTCAAATGCTGCAGAACCTCATAATACACATCTCAGCTGCTGCAGAACCTCATAAAACACCTCAGCTGCTGCAGAACCTCACAATTCACAGCTCAGCTGCTGCAGAACCTCATATTACACACCTCAGCTACTTGAAACCTTCTTTTGGACACTGTGGTACAGTAAAGGGTGTTTTACTGGATGGAAAATATGTTTCTCCTAGCAGATTAATGTTTGGCCGGGTTTTTTCTTAAAGACGGGACCTGCGATGATGTCGGGGTCACGTGATCAGCCCATGTGATGTCTACCTCACTGGTGGGAGGGGTTAGGCCCTATGTAATGGAGGTTGGTGATTGCCACAGGTTGAGTGTGTGTTTCTGGAAGCTACAGGAACTTGTGTGGACTCAGCCTGAAACTTGTATATAGGATTCCCGTGCTGCAGGACTATCGCAGCAAGACTCGGAAGAACCCCGGGAATGGCACCTGGCGGATGCCGCAGGACCTGGCAGCCGCTTAGTTACGCCCGTCCCGTGCAAGGGGTGAGTCTGGGACCAGTGGTTCTCCAAGCTGGAGTATGAGTTTGCTTTCCCTTATGTTTTGTTAAGCTGCTGGTTACTGAGTGACATTAAAACCACTGAAATTGGACTTTATGCCTGTGTGTTGCCTCGTTACTGCCGCCCAGCTATTGCCTACCAGAGAAAATCCCAACAATTGGTGGAGAATGCGAGCAGAAGCAGTGAGGCCAGGCTGTTTTGATTTTTGATCGGTACCCCAGCCTATGTCCTGGGTGAAACGAGTGGCAGATATCCAGGCGGGGAACTTTCCAGAAATAGAGGCCATGCGACAGCAACAGCAGGCTATGCAGCAGCAACAGGAGGCCATGCGGCAGCAGCAACAAGAGTTCATGCGACAGCAGGCTATGCAGCAGCAGGCTATGCAGCAGCATCAGGAAACCAATCAGCTGTTGATACAGCATATCACAACAGCGCAAGCAATAGGAGCTAACCGGGGAATCCAGGATATTCGGAAAGCGGTTTGTACAGCGATTCCTAAAATGGGAGAATCGGACGATGTGGAGGTGTATCTGGAGATGTTCGAAGGAGTCGCTGAGAGAGAGAAGCTCCCCCGGGACCATTTGGCAGGTGTCCTCGATCCGTTTCTGACCCCAGGACTGTTGAAAGCGTGTCAGGACCTACCCCCAGAGCAAAGGGCGGACTACACGGTCGTCAAGGGTGAGATACTGGCACGCCTTGGGGTAAATGTGTTAGTGAGGGCTCAGCGGGTACACCACTGGAAGTTTACCCCCTCCAAGCCCGCCCGGTCCCAGTATTACGACCTGTTGCACCTGTTACAAAAGTGGTTGCAGCCTGAAGTGTTATCCCCTACGGCCATACTGGACCGCATAGTGACTGATAGATTTTGGAGGGCTTTGCCCCACTCCCTCCAGACCTGGGTCGGACAGGCGCCCCCTACTGATGCCATGCAGATGATAGACCTCATAGAAAGGTATGGGGCTACCAAGGAGTTACAGGGAGGGACCCCCCGAAAGGTAACAGGAAGGTTCCCTAAGTCCCCGCCCCTGGTTCGGCGAGCAGAGCCCAGGAAGGCCGCTCCGGACTTATCCGGGGAAGTAAGGAGCCCCATAATCTGCTGGCGGTGCCAGGAACCAGGTCATATGAGAGCTGATTGCCCCCACCTGACTGAGCCCATGGACACCAATTTTTGTTACCGCCAGTCCCACTGTTACGGCGGCGGAACACGCATAAAAAAATATAAATAAACGTGCTCGCCGCCCGGGGTCCACCGTGCGGCAGATGGAAAAACCGCAGCTAGAAGACACAGAGCACTGTGGCGGTAATGTGCACGGGGTTCTATATCACTCAGTTGCAATCAAGCAGTCTCTGTTAAGTGCACAGAGCTGCTCCAGGAAAAATTAGAAAAGTAACGCTGAGCCTGTTAGCAACACAGGGACTCAGCGGCACACATGCGGTAGGCAAAAACCGGAGTAGTTAGGATGTCACTACGTCCGACACCTACCGTGGTAACAGGTGTGCTGGCGTCGCAACCGCGGACGCAGAAATGAGCTGCAACTGCAGCGCGGCGTGAACAGAGCCGCAAACAAGGCGCTGCAAAAACGCTGGAGCAATGCAGGACGCTTAGCTGCTGCAAAAAGTATGGCTGGAGCGCGCTGGCGCTAGCGCTGCTACTGGCGGCTGCCCAAGCACTCACACAAACGTAATATCAGAGGGAAGGGGTTTCATAATAAGTCATCCACCAGTCCAAGCATCCATCACCATACATACAGCAGCAGTATGAAAATACTAGCGCATGGCATAGCGGCCATGCGCACTTTTTATAGCGTACGGGACCTGCCGGAAATCTCCAGAGCCCTGAGCATAACCAATCAAATCAGGAGCAGGACCTGAGCACCTGACTCCTGAACTCCAATGAGAGCTATTCCCGAGAGCATGCTCAGAAGCTGGGACAAAGGACTTAGCCTCTGGAGACAAATATGTGAATCTGGATTCCCGCATAGGCATTATAGAACCCAGATTCCTAACACCCACTATGCCGAACCAATGTGTGCAATGGGCACCCCGAAGGGCCCTAATATGGAACATTTGTGTCGGCTAGAAGTGGAGGGCACCGGGCTGTGGCCCTATTGGACTCAGGGAGTCTTGTAACCCTGGTACGAGCCAGCTGGATACACACCAGCGAGTTTACGGGTCGGAAAATTGGGGTGTTGTGTATACATGGAGACTTAAAAGACTATCCCACCGCACTAGTCGTAATCAGCACGCCAGCAGGGAGGCGGTGCCACGAGGTGGGGGTGGTGGCTAATTTACATTATGAAGTGATAATTGGAAGAGACTTTCCGTTGTTTTCTGTGCTGTGGCCGTCTGTGGTACCATCCACTGAGCAACTGCCGGTACCAGAGGCAACCAGGTTACATTCTCCAGAAGGGGGGGCATGAACCTGGTGGCCCGGAGGAAAATGTGCTGGCGGTCGGAATAACCTTCCCTTCGGTGGAGGAAGGGGAGAATTCTCCCCTAGAAGGATTGGCTGGAGAGGTGGAAGACTTGCTGCCGGGACCTGAGTTGTCAGACTTGAATGTATCAGGTGACAATTTTGGTACAGCGCAACTCCGAGACCTTACTTTAGCCGGGCCAGAGAAAATGTACTGTTTGTAAATGGGGAACCCCAACAACCTGGGGTAGATACGGTGTTGCCACGCTTTGAGTTGAACCAGGATTTGTTGTACCGAGTGGAGATAATACGTGGGGAAATGGTAGAACAATTACTGGTACCTCAGACGTATCGCAGGCTGGTAATGGTTTTAGCGCATGCGCATGTACTTGGGGGACATTTGGGCCAAAAGAAGACCCTCGACCGAATCCTGCAACGATTTTACTGGCCAGGGGTTCATGAAGAAGTTAAACGGTACTGTAGCTCCTGTCCAGTATGCCAGGTAACCAGTCCCCAGCCTCACTTTCGGAGCCCTTTGGTGCCTTTGCCGATTATAGAGGTGTCCTTCGAGAGAGTGGCCATGGACCTGGTGGGGCCTCTCAATAAGTCGGCAAGGGGACACCAACACATTCTGGTAGTTCTAGATTATACTACCCGATATCCTGAGGCCATTCCTCTGCGCCACACATCAGCTAAGCTTATAGCAAAGGAACTCATGGGTATGTTTTCACGGGTGGGAATTTCGCAAGAAATTTTAACAGACCAGGGAACCCCCTTTATGTAAAAAATTATGAAGGAACTCTGCCGGTTGATAAAATGCTAAACAGTTGCGTAACTCGGTCTATCATCCCCAAACAGATGGTCTGTTAGAAAGGTTCAATAAGACCCCGAAGAGCATGGTAAAAAGGCAGTTTCCAAAGATGGGAAGGACTGGGATCTGTTATTGCCATATTTGTTATTTGCAGTGAGGGAGGTACCTCAGGCATCTACGGGGTTCTCGCCCTTTGAACTATTGTACGGCAGACATCCACGGGGCTTACTAGATATAGCCAAAGAGGCCTGGGAGAACCAACCTACTCCCCACAAAAGTGTGATAGAACATGTTGCAAAAATGCAAGAGAGAATGGAGACAGTCCTACCCTTGGTCCGGGAACATATGGAGGCAGCACAACGGTCACAGAGTCGGGTCTATAATCGGGAGGCTCGGGTAAGAACCTTTAGCCCTGGGGATCGGGTTTTGGTGCTTGTGCCTACCGTAGATAGCAAATTTCTCGCAAGGTGGCAGGGACCCTACGAGATCATGGAGAAGGTGGGGCCAGTAGACTACAAGGTACACCCTTTGAACTATTGTACGGCAGACATCCACGGGGCTTACTAGATATAGCCAAAGAGGCCTGGGAGAACCAACCTACTCCCCACAAAAGTGTGATAGAACATGTTGCAAAAATGCAAGAGAGAATGGAGACAGTCCTACCATTGGTCCGGGAACATATGGAGGCAGCACAACGGTCACAGAGTCGGGTCTATAATCGGGAGGCTCGGGTAAGAACCTTTAGCCCTGGGGATCGGGTTTTGGTGCTTGTGCCTACCGTAGATAGCAAATTTCTCGCAAGGTGGCAGGGACCCTACGAGATCATGGAGAAGGTGGGGCCAGTAGACTACAAGGTACACCAACCAAGACGGAGAAAGCCAGAACAGGTTTACCATAATAATTTGTTTAAACCCTGGAAAGATAGAGAGCACCTTGGTGGGGATAGTCCGCTGCCAGCGTTTCAGATGGTAAAGGCTCCGTTACCTCGGGGCGAGGCGGGAGAAGCCCAACCCGCGGTCAAAATTGCAGATACTTTGTCTCCTAAACAGGTTCAGGAGGTCCGGGAGTTCATCAGCCGAAATACAGATGTTTTTTCGGAGCTCCCTGGATGCACCTCCCTAATCTAACATGACGTTGTCACAGAGCCACAGGCCAAGGTCCGACTAAAGCCATATCGGGTGCCTGAGGCCCGGCGACAAGCCATCTCAGAAGAGGTAAAAATGATGCTACAGTTAGGGGTCACAGAAGAGTCTCAGAGTGAGTGGGCCATCCCAATAGCTCTAATACCCAAGCCTGATGGGTCTCTAAGATTCTGTAATGATTTTAGAAAACTCAATGACATTTCAAAATTTGACGCCTACCCCATGCCCCGGGTTGACGAGTTGATAGAGCGCTTTGGGCAAGCACGGTATTTTACAACTCTGGACCTCACAAAAGGTTATTGGCAGGTATCCCTAACAGAGGCGGCGAAGGGAAAGACGGCGTTTATAACACCTGAGGGGCTGTTCCAGTATAAGGTGTTACCCTTTGGATTGCATGGCGCTCCAGCAACGTTCCAGCGGTTAATGGATATTATTCTCTGTCCCCATCGCCGCTATGCCTCAGCCTATCTAGATTATATTATTGTGTTCAGCACCGATTGGGAAAGCCACTTAGCAAAAGTACAGGCAGTGGTAGACTCCCTGCGACAAGCAGGGCTAACTGCCAACCCAAAGAAGTGTTTCATAGGGTTGGAGAAAGCCCGCTACTTGGGTTATGTCACTGGGAGGGGAGTTCTCAAGCCCCAAGTAAACAAGGTCGGTAAAGGCCTTTTTGGGTTTGGAGAATATTACAGGCGATTCATTCCCAACTTTGCAACCCTGTCCACGCCTTTAACAGATTGTTTAAAAGGGAAAAAATCTGTGATGGTCCACTGGAATTATCAGTTAGAGGAGGCCTTTACAAAATTAAAAGGGGTACTGTGTGGTACACAAGTCCTGATCACTCCAAATTTCAAAAAAGAGTTCATGGTGCAGACTGATGCCTCTGAGATAGGCCTCGGTGCAGTGCTGGCTCAGGAAGTTAACGGGGAAGAGCATCCCGTTAGCTTCCTAAGCCGGAAACTTACCCCAGCTGAAACCCGGTACAGTATTGTAGAGAGAGAGTGCCTGGCCATCGAGTGGGCACTGGAATCGTTGCGCTACTATTTGCTGGGGAGGACATTTCAGTTGGTGACAGATCATTCCCCTCTTACGTGGATGAGTCAAGCTAAGGAGAGGAATGCCCGAGTCACCAGGTGGTTCCGGTCCCTGCAAAACTTTAAATTTTCAGTAGAACATCGTGCAGGCAGACTACAGGGGAATGCAGATGCCCTGTCCAGAGTTCACTGTATGTCATGTGTCCACCCCTCTAGGGTTGAACATAGGGGGTAGGTATGTGGTACAGTAAAGGGTGTTTTACTGGATGGAAGATATGTTTCTCCTAGCAGATTAATGTTTGGCCGGGTTTTTTCTTAAAGACAGGACCTGCGATGATGTCAGGGTCACGTGATCAGCCCATGTGAGGTCTACCTCACTGGTAGGAGGCGTTAGGCCCTATGTAATGGAGGTTGGTGATTGCCACAGGGTGAGTGTGTGTTTCTGGAAGCTACAGGAACTTGTGTGGACTCAGCCTGAAACTTGTATATAGGATTCTCGTGCTGCAGAACTATCGCAGAAAGACTCGGAAGAACCCCGGAAATGGCACCTGGCAGCCGCTTAGTTACGCCCGTCCCGTGCATGGGGTGAGTCTGGGACCAGTGGTTCTCCAAGCTGGAGTATGAGTTTGCTTTCCCTTATGTTTTGTTAAGCTGCTGGTTACTGAGTGACATTAAAACCACTGAAATTGGACTTTATGCCTGTGTGTTGCCTCGTTACTGCCGCCCAGCTATTGCCTACCAGAGCAAATCCCTACAACACACATTTGTGTAGAATATATACAGATCTGCATAGTTATTTTTTTTAGATGACAATTTGGTAAAATCTATAAATACTGTGAATACAAAGTCCTTGGTGTCACAATAAAAAATAAATAAATAAAAATCGCTCAGATCCTTAAAAATAGAAAAATAATTATTCGTTATCCACATCTTTGGAGTATATTGTGATGTCACCGGATAAATCCGGAGCTGATGTCACAGTCTACACGGAATGTTCTATGCCGGCTCAGACTGGACCACAGAAGAACAGGACAATCCCCTGGTGGACCCCTCTGCTGCACTGGGAACCCAGACCTCCACACCCTACCTGACCAGGGCTTAGATGCGCTTCATACAGACAGGTTGCAGGGTCTCGGGGACTCCCGCTGTGTGACCGTATCACCGCCTCATAGAACTAAGAGAGTCCTTGCTCCAAGGCGATGGCCTGGTATCAGGACTGACCGTCTGAGACAAGGGCAAAGCCGCAGATAATACCGAGTAGTAGTAATTTCCTCTACTATGAGGTAATAAAAACAAATCAATTTTCACATTTTTGGCATCAGTTTTTCTTCCATGGGGAACTGAAATTCCCAACGTGTCCTGAAAGATACCGACCTCCAGGACCTGCTTGGAGTTGTAGTTTTCTACACAAATTGTATTCTTAAAGGGGTATTCCCATCGCCAAGATCATATCCCAATATCTAGTAGTAATATAAGTAATATCTCTGTCCATTTCCTCATGTGCAGGACCTTAGGTATCCATGGTTAGAACCACTAGCAGCTAGCTGTTACTATATCAGTGGTCGTAACCATGGATATCTAAGGTCCTATGATGCCTCCACATGAGGAAATAGACTTAGTGAATCAGAAGAACTATACTACATTTCTAATTGGAGGAATTTGTTAATATTATTATTATTACTACTACATCTACGACATATTGGGACAGGATCTTAGAGATGGGAATACCCCTTTTAATGTTAGTTCACATGTAGAGGTGAAATTCATATCAAATTGTTTGGCGCACAGTGTTGCGGGTAAGACCACGCTCACATGTTGCAATGTTTTTAAGAGAAAAAAACATCACAACAAAAGAGTGCATTTAAAATAGCAGCGGGTGAAAGCAGCCTCAGGCTATGTTCACACGTTAAGAACAAAGAAATGGAGTGCTGACTTCAATATCACATAAAAAACAATGAGTTTTATTAAATAAGTAAACATATATAACACACAATACATAAAACAAGGGAAGATTCCACAAAAATGCTCCTAGGGAAATTTTTGACATGGGAAAGTTATGCAAAAATTGGAGCTGTATCAATAACTACTGTATCACCCAAATGGAGTACAAAAGTTAAGGCAGTAACTTGATAAAGCATCCCGCGAAACGCGCATCCAGGGTCTCTCCTCAGGGAAGTTTTCAGCACTTGCGATCACTAATATGGGTAAGCGTGCCTAAAAGGCTGTGATTAATATATTTGCACTATGTACTTTATGTTCACCCTATGTACCTCTTTATGGTTACTGCCTTAACTTTTGTACTCCATTTGGGTGATACAGTAATTATTGATACAGCTCCAATTTTTGCATAACTTTCCCGTGTCAAAAATTTCCCTAGGATCATTTTTGTGGAATCTTCCCTTGTTTTATGTATTGTGTGTTATATATGTTTACTTATTTAATAAAACTCATTGTTTTTTATGTGATATTGAAGTCAGCACTCCATTTCTTTGTTCTTAATATACACTACGGAGTTTCTTGATAGTCCTATATAATTATATTATATACAGCTATGAGATTTGTTGCTATATGTATAGCTGCGTTTGTCTTTGTGTATCAGTTAACATTATGTTCACACGTTGCGTTTTTGCAGCCTTTTTATGCCAGTTAAAAGCTGCTTTTAAGGGTATGTGCACACGCAGCGGATTTGTTCTCTGCGGATCCGCTGCAGATCCGCAAGCAATGTACAGTACAATGCTAAGCAATGGGTTTTCAAAACCGCAGTGCACAGGCTGCGGACTTGCTGCGGATTGAAATCCGCAGCATGTCAATTCTTTCTGCATATTTTGCTGCGTTTCGACACCTATTCCATTATACTGGTGTCAAAATGCATGGGGGAAATCCGCAGGTAAAACCGCACTCCCTTCAGCCCCCCATAGAAAGCAATGGATAAGTGCAAAAAAGCAGCAAAAAACATAGCAAGAAACGCCATCAGTTCTTGCAGTGTTATTAGTGAAAAAAGCAGGTACAGCAGAATGTGATTTTCCCAAAATTAAACCAAAATATCTTGGTGTCCTCACCTGAGAATGGCGGTTACATTAGTACAGTTTAATGAAATTATTGATATCTCTGACCGATGTGTGAAGTTGAACAATAGCTGATCACCCCAATGCACTGCCAATGTCTTAGGTAAACTATGCCTGACCAATTCACCTCCCCCTGCTGGATTTACATTTGCAAATGTGTATTTTTTCATTAACTCATAGGAACTTTTTTGCTCAGAATAGTCACTTTTTTCAGACATAAAAATCTTTCTAAATATTTCTATCAAATTTCCCTTTTTTCCCCAAATGTTTTATGGTTTCACCTACGTCTTATATCGGTGGTCTAACACCTCGCATTGTTCATGCTTGTACGGTGGAAGCAAAGCTGAACTTTGGGATCCTTAAAAACGCCGCAAGAAAACCAGAGTAAAAGCCAGCAAAAGGTGTTTTTTGTGTCTGCAGTTTTTTTTGCTGCCAAAACATTAGGTTTTGGCTGCAGAACAAAAAAAGTAACGTGTGAATATGCTGTAAAAATAAGAAGCGTTAAACAAGTCCAACTGAAAACCTTTGTGGTAAAACTGCATGTAATACAGGCCATATTGTGCACTTACACTTTACAGCAAGTGCTATAAACCAGCAATCCCTCCCCACTGCATTCTCCATATACTTCGGTGGAGATATAACTACACATACAGGAACCTCCTCATAACATTTTATGGAGAATGTGGCTGGAAATTTGTGATTAAGGGTCAGATAATAACTGCACGTAACTGTAGGGTGGCGTCAGCATCAATGTTACTGGTGGGCCCTTAGCAGCTGAGCCTGAAGCAGTGATATCACAATGTGGAGTGTGGAACTCGATGACATCTTCTACTCTATGACATCACAATGACTGCAAAGGAGTAAAGCCTATGTAAAGCCTGACCGCAGAGCCGAGGCTGTCATTTGTGTGACTCCCTATTGGATACACAAAGCTACAGGAATACGAAGGAGAAAGAAAGCGACGACATCATGGGGATTCATGGAGGTCCCCATTGTGACCAGCGGCTGCTGGTCAAGGCTCTCTCTTCCTGCAAGTCAACTGGCTTTAGTCTTCTGACCCGATTCAAGAAATTCCAATGCAATTGCAGAGCTCAGCGGAAGGATTCTTTCCAGGCCATCAAATCTGCCACCATGACAGTGGTCAAGAGCATCAGGTCAGTTGCTACAAAAAGACGTAGAAACCACGTCATCAGCCAAGACAGCGGTGAAAAGAGCCCAACCTACATAGTAGGTGACACTGAGCCCACTTCTAGCATTGTAGAAAGTGGAGAGGATCTTGCCGATCCAGAATGTGCACAAGATGCACCCGAGGGGCTGCCACAAACAAGACCCCAGGACTTTACTGACCCAGAATGTGCACCCGAGGGGCTGCCACAAACAGGACCCCAGGATTTTGCATATCCAGAATGTGCACAAGGTGCACCCGAGGGGCTGCCACAAACAGGACCTCAGGATCCTGCTGATCCAGAATGTGCACACGATGCACCCGAGGGGCTGCCACAAACAAGACCCCAGGACTTAACCGATCCAGAATGTGCACCCGAGGGGCTGCCACAAACAGGACCCCAGGACTTTACCGATCCAGATTGTGCACAATGTGCACCCGAGGGGCTGCCACAAACAAGACCCCAGGATTTTGCTGATCCAGAATGCGCACAAGGTGCACCAGAGGGGCTACCACAAACAAGACCCCAAGACAATCTGAAAAGGAAAGCATCAACCTCTGAGGACAGTCAGCCCGAGATGATGCCACCAGCCAAGAGAGCTGCTATAGAAAATATTATTGATCTACTTATAGAAGTAATTGGCTTTAGTCTTCCGACCCGATTCAGGAAATTCCAATGCAATTTCAGAGCTCTCCTGAAGGATTCCTTCCAGGCCATCAAATCTGCCACCATGACAGTGGTCAAGTGCTTCAGATTAATTGCTATAACAAGACGTAGAGACCGCGTCATCAGCCAAGACAGCGGTGAGAAGAGCCCAACCTACATAGTAGGTGATATTGAGCCCACCTCTAGCATTGCAGAAAGTGGAGAGGATTGTGCCGATCCAGAATGTGCAGAAGATGCATCCGAGGGACTGCCACAAACAAGATCCCAGGATCTTACTGATCCAGAATGTGCACAATGTGCACCCGAGGGGCTTCCACAAACAAGACCACGAGACAATCTGAAAATGAAAGCATCACCCTCCGATGACAGTCAGCCCGAGATGCTGCCACCAGACAAGAGAGCGGCTATAGAAAACGTTACTGATCTACTTATCATTATTATTATTGTTATTATTATTATTTATTTATATAGCGCCTTTATTTCCATGGTGCTGTACATGAGAAGGGGAGGAGTAACCCCGGAGATCGAGACCCCACAAGTGGAGATGCCCGATATTGGGAACCAAGAGAACAACCTGCCTCCAGAGCTCTTAACCATCCTGCAGAGCAAAGGGGAGGAAGGCTACCTGGATGACGAGGTCATCATCATGGCCCAGGACCTGCTGCAGAGACAGTTTAAGGGTTTTGATGGCCTGCAGCCCCCCTGCGCTCTTATGATACCAGGGTACAGCGTACTGCAGAATGCTGTACAAATCCACTATGATGCGGACAGGGTGCACTGGCTAACAACCTGCTATAAAAATGGCCAAATCTTTGTGGCCGACAGCTTCAACATCAGGAATCTGTCTCCATCCATCCATCAGCAGATTAACAACATGTACAGTATAGTGGTCGACAATCCCCTGGAACATCTGAGGTTTATCGATGTGGATCAGCAGAAGAACTGGTACGACTGTGGCTTATATGCTATAGCGTTTGCCTACGAGTTTATGGCAGATGGCGGTGAACCCAGAGCTGAGTTCCAGCATCAGAAGATGAGGACTCATCTAATATCCTGCCTGCAGAACAACAGAATCAGCGGATTTCCCAAAAAGGTCAGGGAGTAACTCCATGTCTATAAACGGCATGTAGAGTGTATGACGGTCCAAGAGATCGCCCTGACCTTTAACCTCACAATGAAGATGGGGTACGGCTGGAGGTGACGGCTATCACACGTCAATGATGTGGCGGCCGCCATGTCAGGAGCAGATGAGCCGCACCTCAGGACTAGGCAGATTCCGGGCTCGGTCTCTGTCCTCATTACTTTCTGCAGTCAGATGTGATCAGAGGATCAGTGAATCTTCTGCTGCATCTGACCCGATCTACGGAACATGCTGCCATGATCCAGCACCGCCCAGGGGAAGGGCAGGCCGTCAGCCATGGTTCCCTAGAGGTTTCCTCCACTGGGGGTTTTTCCTCTCCTGAGTGCTGACGGACGACGACTCTCCGTGAGTCCAGGACCCATCACCATCCTCATCATGGGAACTTCTACTTGTGATATCTTGTATGAAGTGAATAAAGAATTCAATTAATATCTAGCAGCTGTGTGTCTGAGCCATGTGTCTGAGCCTTGTATCTCTACATTGAAATTGCAGGAAAAGTTATGGAATTCTGGAAATGACAGGTGTGATATTTTTTTCTGAGTTTTCCCTACAAACTGTTTGGAACATTTGAAAGAATGATTGTCCGGAGAAGAAAATATGACGCTGCCATAAGACCTGTGTTTGCCAGCAGTAGAGAGTCCACTCGTGTGTGGGGGCTTCTCATCAATGGAGGAGCTCACTCACAGTAATACCTCAACAGGGCCATGAATGAAGAATAAAATCTAAACCTCCTCCACGAGCAACTACTCCCATCATCCAGGGCAAGGTTGTGATGATGCTTTTCTCCTCCATAATGGAGACCAGGTCACATGGGAAAAGTGATAAACTAAGTTGCTTTGGTGAAAAAGACATTGGCATTTTGGTTCCAAGGACGAAAACCAAAGTTTGAGTCAGTCTCAAAACTTTTGGCCATGATTGTATTTATCCATCTTAAGATAATGATAGCACTCCATTCCTGATAGCTAAAACTTCTCTCACCTTCTGCATTAATAAAACACTTTTCTCACTATTTTTTGTGCAGAAAGCAGGTAAATACGTTCCGCAAACTGATTTTCGGCATGTCTGCCCTGTTGGCCGAATTCTATAGAAACTTCCGTGCCGCTGATAAATATTTAGGAACCTGCTCTCACTTCCTTGAGCGTGAATTGGCTTATTATAGGGGGCACAGATTTTTGGCCACGTGTAGAGTGAATATAGTACTATAGCTCAGTGGCTAGACACATAGAATTAGGAAAAGCCATTGGGCACAGGGAATTATGCTGACTTCTAGTGTTGATGTGTTGTCATTGTGGCACATAATAATTGTCTCCTCCTGTGATATGATAGAAATACCAACAAGAAGCGTGTGCCTTAAAGGTGACTATAAACATATCTAATAAAAATGATTAACATAAGAGAAGAGTAACCTAAACTTGATGTAGAACTGTATGGAATAAAGGAATATTTTCAGCAACAGCGCCCCTTGTCTACAGGCGTCGTATCTTGTATTGCAATAGGTGCTAGGAGCAGTCACAGACCACTCCCGTCAGTTTATCCCCCGAAATACTGCAGTCACAGCATTCCGGAAGTCGGCACAGGGCTAACAGCCCCTCTGCCTTTGGGTCAGAGCCCCCGCGGCGTCACGCAGGGTCCCTATCGTTGCCATGGTGAGCAAATGTCGTCATCACGACATCTGGCTCAACAGAGCTAGGAAACTTGTTGATCATGCACAGTGCATGATCAGGTAGTCTCCCTGTCAGTGCAGCGATCAGCCTGCAAAAAATGATTGTCCCATAGTGGGACTAAGTAAAAGACTTAGGAAAAAGGTAAAGAAAAAAAAATTTTTTAAATAATAATTGTAAAAATATTAAAAAAATCAAAAATAAAAAAATCAATACATATTCTATCACTAAATAAATATTTGAATGAAAAAAACAATATAAACAATAAAAGTGCACACATGTGGTATCGCCGCATGCACAACGACTCAACCTATAAAACTGTCCCACTACTTAACCCCTTTAGTGAACACAAAGAAAAAAACAAGGCAAAAAACAATTCTTTATCATCATACTGCCGAAAACAAAAAGTGGAATAACGCGATCAGAACCTCATATTACCCACCTCAGCTGCTGCAGAACCTCACAATATACCTCAGCTGCTGCAGAACCTCAATACGTCTCAGCTGCTGCATAACCTTATATTACACACCTCAGCTGCTGCAGAATCTCATAATACACATCTCAGCTGCTGCAGAACCTCATAATACACCTCAGCTGCTACAGAACTCATAATACACCTCAGCTGCTACAGAACCTCATAATACACAGCTCAGCTACTGCAGAACTTCAATATGTCTCAGCTGCTGCATAACCTTATTACACGCCTCAGCTGCTTCAGAACCTCATATTACCCACCTCAACTGCTGCAGAACCTCATAATACACATCTCAGCTGCAGCAGAACCTCACAATATACACATCAACTGCTGCAGAACCTCATATTACCCACCTCAAATGCTGCAGAACCTCATAATACACATCTCAGCTGCTGCAGAACCTCATAAAACACCTCAGTTGCTGCAGAACCTCACAATTCACAGCTCAGCTGCTGCAGAACCTCATATTACACACCTCAGCTACTTGAAACCTTCTTTTGGACACTGTGGTACAGTAAAGGGTGTTTTACTGGATGGAAGATATGTTTCTCCTAGCAGATTAATGTTTGGCCGGGTTTTTTCTTAAAGACGGGACCTGCGATGATGTCGGGGTCACGTGATCAGCCCATGTGATGTCTACCTCACTGGTGGGAGGGGTTAGGCCCTAAGTAATGGAGGTTGGTGATTGCCACAGGTTGAGTGTGTGTTTCTGGAAGCTACAGGAACTTGTGTGGACTCAGCCTGAAACTTGTATATAGGATTCCCGTGCTGCAGGACTATCGCAGCAAGACTCGGAAGAACCCCGGGAATGGCACCTGGCGGATGCCGCAGGACCTGGCAGCCGCTTAGTTACGCCCGTCCCGTGCAAGGGGTGAGTCTGGGACCAGTGGTTCTCCAAGCTGGAGTATGAGTTTGCTTTCCCTTATGTTTTGTTAAGCTGCTGGTTACTGAGTGACATTAAAACCACTGAAATTGGACTTTATGCCTGTGTGTTGCCTCGTTACTGCCGCCCAGCTATTGCCTACCAGAGCAAATCCCTACAATTGGTGGAGAATGCGAGCAGAAGCAGTGAGGCCAGGCTGTTTTGATTTTTGATCGGTACCCCAGCCTATGTCCTGGGTGAAACGAGTGGCAGATATCCAGGCGGGGAACTTTCCAGAAATAGAGGCCACGCGACAGCAACAGCAGGCTATGCAGCAGCAACAGAAGGCCATGCGGCAGCAGCAACAAGAGTTCATGCGACAGCAGGCTATGCAGCAGCAGGCTATGCAGCAGCATCAGAAAACCAATCAGCTGTTGATACAGCATATCACAACAGCGCAAGCAAAATGAGCTGACCGGGGAATCCAGGATATTCGGAAAGCGGTTTGTACAGCGATTCCTAAAATGGGAGAATCGGACGATGTGGAGGTGTATCTGGAGATGTTCGAAGGAGTCGCTGAGAGAGAGAAGCTCCCCGGGACCATTTGGCAGGTGTCCTCGATCCGTTTTTGACCCCAGGACTGTTGAAAGCGTGTCAGGACCTACCCCCAGAGCAAAGGGCGGACTACACGGTCGTCAAGGGTGAGATACTGGCACGCCTTGGGGTAAATGTGTTAGTGAGGGCTCAGCGGGTACACCACTGGAAGTTTACCCCCTCCAAGCCCGCCCGGTCCCAGTATTATGACCTGTTGCACCTGTTACAAAAGTGGTTGCAGCCTGAAGTGTTATCCCCTACGGCCATACTGGACCGCATAGTGACTGATAGATTTTGGAGGGCTTTGCCCCACTCCCTCCAGACCTGGGTCGGACAGGCGCCCCCTACTGATGCCATGCAGATGATAGACCTCATAGAAAGGTATGGGGCTACCAAGGAGTTACAGGGAGGGACCCCCCGAAAGGTAACAGGAAGGTTCCCTAAGTCCCCGCCCCTGGTTCGGCGAGCAGAGCCCAGGAAGGCCGCTCCGGACTTATCCGGGGAAGTAAGGAGCCCCATAATCTGCTGGCGGTGCCAGGAACCAGGTCATATGAGAGCTGATTGCCCCCACCTGACTGAGCCCATGGACACCAATTTTTGTTACCGCCAGTCCCACTGTTACGGCGGCGGAACACGCTTAAAAAAATATAAATAAACGTGTTCGCCGCCCGGGGTCCACCGTGCGGCAGATGGAAAAACCGCAGCTAGAAGACACAGAGCACTGTGGCGGTAATGTGCACGGGGTTCTATATCACTCAGGTGCAATCAAGCAGTCTGTGTTAAGTGCACAGAGCTGCTCCAGGAAAAATTAGAAAAGTAACGCTGAGCCTGTTAGCAACACAGGGACTCAGCGGCACACATGCGGTAGGCAAAAACCGGAGTAGTTAGGATGTCACTACGTCCGACACCTACCGTGGTAACAGGTGTGCTGGCGTCGCAACCGCGGACGCAGAAATGAGCTGCAACTGCAGCGCGGCGTGAACAGAGCCGCAAACAAGGCGCTGCAAAAACGCTGGAGCAATGCAGGACGCTTAGCTGCTGCAAAAAGTATGGCTGGAGCGCGCTGGCGCTAGCGCTGCTACTGGCGGCTGCCCAATCACTCACACAAACGTAATATCAGAGGGAAGGGGTTTCATAATAAGTCATCCACCAGTCCAAGCATCCATCACCATACATACAGCAGCAGTATGAAAATACTAGCGCATGGCATAGCGGCCATGCGCACTTTTTATAGCGTACGGGACCTGCCGGAAATCTCCAGAGCCCTGAGCATAACCAATCAAATCAGGAGCAGGACCTGAGCACCTGACTCCTGAACTCCAATGAGAGCTATTCCCGTGAGCATGCTCAGAAGCTGGGACAAAGGACTTAGCCTCTGGAGACAAATATGTGAATCTGGATTCCCGCATAGGCATTATAGAACCCAGATTCCTAACACCCACTATGCCGAACCAATGTGTGCAATGGGCACCCTGAAGGGAACTAATATGGAACATTTGTGTCGGCTAGAAGTGGAGGGCACCGGGCTGTGGCCCTATTGGACTCAGGGAGTCTTGTAACCCTGGTAAGAGCCAGCTGGATACACACCAGCGAGTTTACGGGTCGGAAAATTGGGGTGTTGTGTATACATGGAGACTTAAAAGACTATCCCACCGCACTAGTCGTAATCAGCACGCCAGCAGGGAGGCGGTGCCACGAGGTGGGGGTGGTGGCTAATTTACATTATGAAGTGATAATTGGAAGAGACTTTCCGTTGTTTTCTGTGCTGTGGCCGTCTGTGGTACCATCCACTGAGCAACTGCCGGTACCAGAGGCAACCAGGTTACATTCTCCAGAAGGGGGGCATGAACCTGGTGGCCCGGAGGAAAATGTGCTGGCGGTCGGAATAACCTTCCCTTCGGTGGAGGAAGGGGAGAATTCTCCCCTAGAAGGATTGGCTGGAGAGGTGGAAGACTTGCCGCCGGGACCTGAGTTGTCAGACTTGAATGTATCAGGTGACAATTTTGGTACAGCGCAACTCCGAGACCTTACTTTAGCCGGGCCAGAGAAAATGTACTGTTTGTAAATGGGGAACCCCAACAACCTGGGGTAGATACGGTGTTGCCACGCTTTGAGTTGAACCAGGATTTGTTGTACCGAGTGGAGATAATACGTGGGGAAATGGTAGAACAATTACTGGTACCTCAGACGTATCGCAGGCTGGTAATGGTTTTAGCGCATGCGCATGTACTTGGGGGACATTTGGGCCAAAAGAAGACCCTCGACCGAATCCTGCAACGATTTTACTGGCCAGGGGTTCATGAAGAAGTTAAACGGTACTGTAGCTCCTGTCCAGTATGCCAGGTAACCAGTCCCCAGCCTCACTTTCGGAGCCCTTTGGTGCCTTTGCCGATTATAGAGGTGCCCTTCGAGAGAGTGGCCATGGACCTGGTGGGGCCTCTCAATAAGTCGGCAAGGGGACACCAACACATTCTGGTAGTTCTAGATTATGCTACCCGATATCCTGAGGCCATTCCTCTGCGCCACACATCAGCTAAGCTTATAGCAAAGGAACTCATGGGTATGTTTTCACGGGTGGGAATTCTGCAAGAAATTTTAACAGACCAGGGAACCCCCTTTATGTAAAAAATTATGAAGGAACTCTGCCGGTTGATAAAATGCTAAACAGTTGCGTAACTCGGTCTATCATCCCCAAACAGATGGTCTGTTAGAAAGGTTCAATAAGACCCCGAAGAGCATGGTAAAAAGGCAGTTTCCAAAGATGGGAAGGACTGGGATCTGTTATTGCCATATTTGTTATTTGCAGTGAGGGAGGTACCTCAGGCATCTACGGGGTTCTCGCCCTTTGAACTATTGTACGGCAGACATCCACGGGGCTTACTAGATATAGCCAAAGAGGCCTGGGAGAACCAACCTACTCCCCACAAAAGTGTGATAGAACATGTTGCAAAAATGCAAGAGAGAATGGAGACAGTCCTACCCTTGGTCCGGGAACATATGGAGGCAGCACAACGGTCACAGAGTCGGGTCTATAATCGGGAGGCGGGTAAGAACCTTTAGCCCTGGGGATCGGGTTTTGGTGCTTGTGCCTACCGTAGATAGCAAATTTCTCGCAAGGTGGCAGGGACCCTACGAGATCATGGAGAAGGTGGGGCCAGTAGACTACAAGGTACACCCTTTGAACTATTGTACGGCAGACATCCACGGGGCTTACTAGATATAGCCAAAGAGGCCTGGGAGAACCAACCTACTCCCCACAAAAGTGTGATAGAACATGTTGCAAAAATGCAATAGAGAATGGAGACAGTCCTACCATTGGTCCGGGAACATATGGAGGCAGCACAACGGTCACAGAGTCGGGTCTATAATCGGGAGGCTCGGGTAAGAACCTTTAGCCCTGGGGATCGGGTTTTGGTGCTTGTGCCTACCGTAGATAGCAAATTTCTCGCAAGGTGGCAGGGACCCTACGAGATCATGGAGAAGGTGGGGCCAGTAGACTACAAGGTACACCAACCAAGACGGAGAAAGCCAGAACAGGTTTACCATAATAATTTGTTTAAACCCTGGAAAGATAGAGAGCACCTTGGTGGGGATAGTCCGCTGCCAGCGTTTCAGATGGTAAAGGCTCCGTTACCTCGGGGCGAGGCGGGAGAAGCCCAACCCGCGGTCAAAATTGCAGATACTTTGTCTCCTAAACAGGTTCAGGAGGTCCGGGAGTTCATCAGCCGAAATACAGATGTTTTTTCGGAGCTCCCTGGACGCACCTCCCTAATCTAACATGACGTTGTCACAGAGCCACAGGCCAAGGTCCGACTAAAGCCATATCGGGTGCCTGAGGCCCGGCGACAAGCCATCTCAGAAGAGGTAAAAATGATGCTACAGTTAGGGGTCACAGAAGAGTCTCAGAGTGAGTGGGCCATCCCAATAGCTCTAATACTCAAGCCTGATGGGTCTCTAAGATTCTGTAATGATTTTAGAAAACTCAATGACATTTCAAAATTTGACGCCTACCCCATGCCCCGGGTTGACGAGTTGATAGAGCGCTTTGGGCAAGCACGGTATTTTACAACTCTGGACCTCACAAAAGGTTATTGGCAGGTATCCCTAACAGAGGCGGCGAAGGGAAAGATGGCGTTTATAACACCTGAGGGGCTGTTCCAGTATAAGGTGTTACCCTTTGGATTGCATGGCGCTCCAGCAACGTTCCAGCGGTTAATGGATATTATTCTCCGTCCCCATCGCCGCTATGCCTCAGCCTATCTAGATTATATTATTGTCTTCAGCACCGATTGGGAAAGCCACTTAGCAAAAGTACAGGCAGTGGTAGACTCCCTGCGACAAGCAGGGCTAACTGCCAACCCAAAGAAGTGTTTCATAGGGTTGGAGGAAGCCCGCTACTTGGGTTATGTCACTGGGAGGGGAGTTCTCAAGCCCCAAGTAAACAAGGTCGGTAAAGGCCTTTTTGGGTTTGGAGGATATTACAGGCGATTCATTCCCAACTGTGCAACCCTGTCCGCGCCTTTAACAGATTGTTTAAAAGGGAAAAAATCTGTGATGGTCCACTGGAATTATCAGTTAGAGGAGGCCTTTACAAAATTAAAAGGGGTACTGTGTGGTACACAAGTCCTGATCACTCCAAATTTCAAAAAAGAGTTCATGGTGCAGACTGATGCCTCTGAGATAGGCCTCGGTGCAGTGCTGGCTCAGGAAGTTAACGGGGAAGAGCATCCCGTTAGCTTCCTAAGCCTGAAACTTACCCCAGCTGAAACCCGGTACAGTATTGTAGAGAGAGAGTGCCTGGCCATCGAGTGGGCACTGGAATCATTGCGCTACTATTTGCTGGGGAGGACATTTTGTTTGGTGACAGATCATTCCCCTCTTACGTGGATGAGTCAAGCTAAGGAGAGGAATGCCCGAGTCACCAGGTGGTTCCTGTCCCTGCAAAACTTTAAATTTTCAGTAGAACATCGTGCAGGCAGACTACAGGGGAATGCAGATGCTCTGTCCAGAGTTCACTGTATGTCATGTGTCCACCCCTCTAGGGTTGAACATAGGGGGTAGGTATGTGGTACAGTAAAGGGTGTTTTACTGGATGGAAGATATGTTTCTCCTAGCAGATTAATGTTTGGCCGGGTTTTTTCTTAAAGACAGGACCTGCGATGATGTCAAGGTCACGTGATCAGCCCATGTGATGTCTACCTCACTGGTAGGAGGCGTTAGGCCCTATGTAATGGAGGTTGGTGATTGCCACAGGGTGAGTGTGTGTTTCTGGAAGCTACAGGAACTTGTGTGGACTCAGCCTGAAACTTGTATATATGATTCTCGTGCTGCAGAACTATCGCAGCAAGACTCGGAAGAACCCCGGAAATGGCACCTGGCAGCCGCTTAGTTACGCCCGTCCCGTGCATGTGGTGAGTCTGGGACCAGTGGTTCTCCAAGCTGGAGTATGAGTTTGCTTTCCCTTATGTTTTGTTAAGCTGCTGGTTACTGAGTGACATTAAAACCACTGAAATTGGACTTTATGCCTGTGTGTTGCCTCGTTACTGCCGCCCAGCTATTGCCTACCAGAGCAAATCCCTACAACACACATTTGTGTAGAATATATACAGATCTGCATAGTTATTTTTTTTAGATGACAATTTGGTAAAATCTATAAATACTGTGAATACAAAGTCCTTGGTGTCACAATAAAAAAAAAATAAATAAAAATTGCTCAGATCCTTAAAAATAGAAAAATAATTATTCGTTATCCACATCTTTGGAGTATATTGTGATGTCACCGGATAAATCCGGAGCTGATGTCACAGTCTACACGGAATGTTCTATGCCGGCTCAGACTGGACCACAGAAGAACAGGACAATCCCCTGGTGGACCCCTCTGCTGCACTGGGAACCCAGACCTCCACACCCTACCTGACCAGGGCTTAGATGCGCTTCATACAGACAGGTTGCAGGGTCTCGGGGACTCCCGCTGTGTGACCGTATCACCGCCTCATAGAACTAAGAGAGTCCTTGCTCCAAGGCGATGGCCCGGTATCAGGACTGACCGTCTGAGACAAGGGCAAAGCCGCAGATAATACCGAGTAGTAGTAATTTCCTCTACTATGAGGTAATAAAAACAAATCAATTTTCACATTTTTGGCATCAGTTTTTCTTCCACGGGGAACTGAAATTCCCAACGTGCCCTGAAAGATACCGACCTCCAGGACCTGCTTGGAGTTGTAGTTTTCTACACAAATTGTATTCTTAAAGGGGTATTCCCATCGCCAAGATCATATCCCAATATCTAGTAGTAATATAAGTAATATCTCTGTCCATTTCCTCATGTGCAGGACCTTAGGTATCCATGGTTAGAACCACTAGCAGCTAGCTGTTACTATATCAGTGGTCGTAACCATGGATATCTAAGGTCCTATGATGCCTCCACATGAGGAAATAGACTTAGTGAATCAGAAGAACTATACTACATTTCTAATTGGAGGAATTTGTTAATATTATTATTATTACTACTACATCTACGACATATTGGGACAGGATCTTAGAGATGGGAATACCCCTTTTAATGTTAGTTCACATGTAGAGGTGAAATTCATATCAAATTGTTTGGCGCACAGTGTTGCGGGTAAGACCACGCTCACATGTTGCAATGTTTTTAAGAGAAAAAAACATCACAACAAAAGAATGCATTTAAAATAGCAGCGGGTGAAAGCACCCTCAGGCTATGTTCACACGTTAAGAACAAAGAAATGGAGTGCTGACTTCAATATCACATAAAAAACAATGAGTTTTATTAAATAAGTAAACATATATAACACACAATACATAAAACAAGGGAAGATTCCACAAAAATGCTCCTAGGGAAATTTTTGACATGGGAAAGTTATGCAAAAATTGGAGCTGTATCAATAACTACTGTATCACCCAATGGAGTACAAAAGTTAAGGCAGTAACTTGATAAAGCATCCCGCGAAACGCGCATCCAGGGTCTCTCCTCAGGGAAGTTTTCAGCACTTGCGATCACTAATATGGGTAAGCGTGCCTAAAAGGCTGTGATTAATATATTTGCACTATGTACTTTATGTTCACCCTATGTACCTCTTTATGGTTACTGCCTTAACTTTTGTACTCCATTTGGGTGATACAGTAATTATTATTATTATTATTATTATTTATTGTTATAGCGCCATTTATTCCATGGCGCTTTACATGTGAGGGGGGTATACATAAAAACAAGTACAATAGTCTTAAACAATACAAGTCATAACTGGTACAGGAGGAGAGAGGACCCTGCCCGCGAGGGCTCACAATCTTCAAGGGATGGGTGATAATACAGTAGGCGAGGGTAGAGCTGGTCGTGCAGCGGTTTGGTCGATCGGTGGTTACTGCAGGTTATAGGCTTGTCGGAAGAGGTGGGTCTTCAGGCTCTTTTTGAAGGTTTCGATGGTAGGTGAGAGTCTGATATGTTGTGGAAGAGAGTTCCAGAGTAGGGGAGATGCGCGAGAGAAATCTTGTATGCGATTGTGGGAAGAGGAGATAAGAGGGGAGTAGAGAAGGAGATCTTGTGAGGATCGGAGGTTGCGTGCAGGAAAGTACCGGGAGACGAGGTCACAGATGTATGGAGGAGACAAGTTGTGGATGGCTTTGTATGTCATGGTTAGGGTTTTGTAATGGAGTCTCTGGGCAATTGGGAGCCAGTGAAGGGATTGACAGAGGGGAGAAGCTGGGGAATAGCGGGGGGACAGGTGGATTAGTCGGGCAGCAGAGTTTAGAATAGATTGGAGGGGTGCGAGAGTGTTTGAGGGGAGGCCGCAGAGCATGAGGTTGCAGTAGTCAAGGCGAGAGATGATGAGGGCATGGACTAGGGTTTTTGCAGATTCTTGGGTGAGGAATGAACGGATGCGTGAAATATTTTTGAGTTGAAGTCGGCAGGAAGTGGAAAGGGTTTGGATATGTGGTTTGAAGGAGAGATCAGCATCAAGGATTACTCCGAGGCAGCGAGCTTGTGGGACTGGGGAGAGTGGGCAGTCATTTACTGTAATTGATAGGTTCGTAGGGGGGGTCACGTGAGATGGGGGAAAGATGATGAATTCTGTTTTGTCCATGTTGAGTTTCAGATATCTAGTGGAGAAGAAGGATGAAATAGTGGACAGACATTGAGGGATTCTGGTTAGTAGGGAGGTGATATCTGGTCCAGAGATGTAGATCTGTGTGTCATCAGCATAAAGATGATACTGAAAGCCATGAGATTCTATGAGCTGTCCCAGGCCAAAGGTGTAAATAGAGAACAGCAGGGGCCCTAGGACTGAACCTTGTGGGACTCCGACAGATAGGGGGCGAGGTGAGGAGGTGGTGTGCGAGTGGGAGACGCTGAATGTCCGGTCTGTTAGGTATGATGAGATCCAGGAGAGGGCCAAGTCTGTGATGCCGAGGGATGAGAGGGTCTGTAATAATAGGGAATGGTCCACTGTGTCAAAGGCAGCCGACAGGTCCAGGAGGAGGAGGACAGAGTAGTGTCGCTTGCTCTTGGCAGTTAAGAGGTCATTGGTGACCTTAGTAAGGGCAGTTTCAGTGGAGTGGTGTGACCGGAAGCCAGATTGTAAGCGGTCGAAGAGGGAGCAAGAAGAGAGATGGGAGGACAGTTCAAGGTAGACGTGTTGTTCCAGTAGCTTGGAGGCGTATGGGAGAAGTGATATAGGGCGATAGCTAGATACAGAGGATGGGTCAAGAGAGGGCTTTTTGAGGATAGGTGTGATGGAGGCATGTTTAAAGCTTGAGGGGAAAACACCAGTTGTTAGTGATAGGTTGAAGAGATGGGTTAGGGTTGGGATGAAGACTGTGGTGAGGTTTGGGATGAAGTGGGATGGGATCGGGTCGAGTGCACAGGTGGTGAGATGTGATCTTGAGAGTAGAGTGGAGAGTCGATCTTCTGTAATGGTGGAGAAGTTGGTTTTGAAGGTGGAGGGCTGGGAAGTCGGGAGGAAGGGCTCTGGGGGTTGTTGACCAAAACTGTCCCTGAGGTTATCAATTTTCTGCTTGAAAAATGAGGCAAAGTCTTCAGCTGAGATGAGTGGGGAGGGAGGAGGTGCTGGGGGGCGGAGGAGAGAATTGAAGGTGTTGAATAACTGTTTAGGGTTGTGAGACAGGGAGGATATGAGAGATGAGAAGTAGGTTTGTTTAGCTGTGGCGAGTGTGGTCTTGAAAGTAGTGAGGGACTGTTTGAATGCGATGAAATGCTCGTTGGAGTGGGATCTTTTCCATCTGCGCTCAGCAGCCCTGGAAGCTCGCCTCAGCTCTTTGGTCAGGCTGGTGTGCCAGGGCTGTCTGTTGATTTTGCGAGTTTTGGTATGTGTAAGTGGGGCAGCGGATTCCAAAGCTACAGCTATTGTGGTGTTATATAGAGTGGCAGCGTCATCCGCATTGTGTAAGGAACTTATATCTGTAAGAGGGAGGAGGGATTCGGAGAATGAGTGTAGGTCAAGCTGTTTAAGATTCCTGCGAGGGTGTGAAAGTTTGTGGGGTGGGGATTGTAGACATGGAGTGAAGAGGGAAGAGAATGTGAGCAGGTTGTGGTCAGAGAGAGGAAGAGGTGAGTTAGAGAGGTTAGATAGGGAGCAGAGGCGGGTGAAGATGAGGTCCAGTGTGTGGCCATCTTTGTGGGTGGCTGTAGAAGACCATTGAGTGAGGCCGAAGGAGGAAGTGAGAGATAGAAGTTTAGTGGCAGCTGAGAGGGAAGTGTCAATGGGGATGTTGAAGTCGCCCATGATGATAGTAGGGATGTCCGCGGAAAGGAAATGAAGTAACCAGGTGGTGAAGTGGTCAAAGAAGGTGGTGGCTGGCCCTGGGGGGCGGTAGATGACAGCCAGTTGGAGGTTGGAGGGGGAGTAGATGCGCACAGAGTGCACCTCAAAGGAAGGGAGGGTAACAGAGGGTGGCAGTGGGATTGGGGTGAAGGAGCAGGTATCTGACAGGAGAAAACCAACTCCTCCACCATGTTTGCTGCTGGGGCGGGGGGTGTGAGAAAGGTGGAAGCCGCCATACGAAAGTGCAGCAGGAGAGGCTGTGTCAGAAGGGGTGAGCCAGGTTTCGGTGATGGCGAGGAAGGAGAGTTTGGTAGTAACAAAAAGATCATGGATGTAGGAAAGCTTGTTGCAGACAGAGCGAGCGTTCCACAGAGCTCCTGTTAGTGGGACTGGGGAAGCGGGGGCTGGGTGAATGGGTATAAGGTTGGAGAGGTTACGTTAATTATTGATACAGCTCCAATTTTTGCATAACTTTCCCATGTCAAAAATTTCCCTAGGAGCATTTTTGTGGAATCTTCCCTTGTTTTATGTATTGTGTGTTATATATGTTTACTTATTTAATAAAACTCATTGTTTTTTATGTGATATTGAAGTCAGCACTCCATTTCTTTGTTCTTAATATACACTACGGAGTTTCTTGATAGTCCTATATAATTATATTATATACAGCTATGAGATTTGTTGCTATATGTATAGCTGCGTTTGTCTTTGTGTATCAGTTAACATTATGTTCACACGTTGCGTTTTTTCAGCCTTTTTATGCCAGTTAAAAGCTGCTTTTAAGGGTATGTGCACACGCAGCGGATTTGTTCTCTGCGGATCCGCTGCAGATCCGCAAGCAATGTACAGTACAATGCTAAGCAATGGGTTTTCAAAACCGCAGTGCACAGGCTGCGGACTTGCTGCGGATTGAAATCCGCAGCATGTCAATTCTTTCTGCTGATTTTGCTGCGTTTCGACACCTATTCCATTATACTGGTGTCAAAATGCAGGGGCAAATCCGCAGGTAAAACCGCACTCCCTTCAGCCCCCCATAGAAAGCAATGGATAAGTGCAAAAAAGCAGCAAAAAACATAGCAAGAAACGCCATCAGTTCTTGCAGTGTTATTAGTGACAAAAGCAGGTACAGCAGAATGTGATTTTCCCAAAATTAAACCAAAATATCTTGGTGTCCTCACCTGAGAATGGCGGTTACATTAGTACAGTTTAATGAAATTATTGATATCTCTGACCGATGTGTGAAGTTGAACAATAGCTGATCACCCCAATGCACTGCCAATGTCTTAGGTAAACTATGCCTGACCAATTCACCTCCCCCTGCTGGATTTACATTTGCAAATGTGTATTTTTTCATTAACTCATAGGAACTTTTTTGCTCAGAATAGTCACTTTTTTCAGACATAAAAATCTTTCTAAATATTTCTATCAAATTTCCCTTTTTTCCCCAAATGTCTTATGGTTTCACCTACGTCTTATATCGGTGGTCTAACACCTCGCATTGTTCATGCTTGTACGGTGGAAGCAAAGCTGAACTTTGGGATCCTTAAAAACGCCGCAAGAAAACCAGAGTAAAAGCCAGCAAAAGGTGTTTTTTGTGTCTGCAGTTTTTTTTGCTGCCAAAACATTAGGTTTTGGCTGCAGAACAAAAAAAGTAACGTGTGAATATGCTGTAAAAATAAGAAGCGTTAAACAAGTCCAACTGAAAACCTTTGTGGTAAAACTGCATGTAATACAGGCCATATTGTGCACTTACACTTTACAGCAAGTGCTATAAACCAGCAATCCCCCCCACTGCATTCTCCATATACTTCGGTGGAGATATAACTACACATACAGGAACCTCCTCATAACATTTTATGGAGAATGTGGCTGGAAATTTGTGATTAAGGGTCAGATAACTGCACGTAACTGTAGGGTGGCGTCAGCATCAATGTTACTGGTGGGCCCTTAGCAGCTGAGCCTGAAGCAGTGATATCACAATGTGGAGTGTGGAACTCGATGACATCTTCTACTCTATGACATCACAATGACTGCAAAGGAGTAAAGCCTATGTAAAGCCTGACCGCAGAGCCGAGGCTGTCATTTGTGTGACTCCCTATTGGATACACAAAGCTACAGGAATACGAAGGAGAAAGAAAGCGACGACATCATGGGGATTCATGGAGGTCCCCATTGTGACCAGCGGCTGCTGGTCAAGGCTCTCTCTTCCTGCAAGTCAACTGGCTTTAGTCTTCTGACCCGATTCAAGAAATTCCAATGCAATTGCAGAGCTCAGCGGAAGGATTCTTTCCAGGCCATCAAATCTGCCACCATGACAGTGGTCAAGAGCATCAGGTCAGTTGCTACAAAAAGACGTAGAAACCACGTCATCAGCCAAGACAGCGGTGAAAAGAGCCCAACCTACATAGTAGGTGACACTGAGCCCACTTCTAGCATTGTAGAAAGTGGAGAGGATCTTGCCGATCCAGAATGTGCACAAGATGCACCCGAGGGGCTGCCACAAACAAGACCCCAGGACTTTACTGACCCAGAATGTGCACCCGAGGGGCTGCCACAAACAGGACCCCAGGATTTTGCATATCCAGAATGTGCACAAGGTGCACCCGAGGGGCTGCCACAAACAGGACCTCAGGATCCTGCTGATCCAGAATGTGCACACGATGCACCCGAGGGGCTGCCACAAACAAGACCCCAGGACTTAACCGATCCAGAATGTGCACCCGAGGGGCTGTCACAAACAGGACCCCAGGACTTTACCGATCCAGATTGTGCACAATGTGCACCCGAGGGGCTGCCACAAACAAGACCCCAGGATTTTGCTGATCCAGAATGCGCACAAGGTGCACCAGAGGGGCTACCACAAACAAGACCCCAAGACAATCTGAAAAGGAAAGCATCAACCTCTGAGGACAGTCAGCCCGAGATGATGCCACCAGCCAAGAGAGCTGCTATAGAAAATATTATTGATCTACTTATAGAAGTAATTGGCTTTAGTCTTCCGACCCGATTCAGGAAATTCCAATGCAATTTCAGAGCTCTCCTGAAGGATTCCTTCCAGGCCATCAAATCTGCCACCATGACAGTGGTCAAGTGCTTCAGATTAATTGCTATAACAAGACATAGAGACCGCGTCATCAGCCAAGACAGCGGTGAGAAGAGCCCAACCTACATAGTAGGTGATATTGAGCCCACCTCTAGCATTGCAGAAAGTGGAGAGGATTGTGCCGATCCAGAATGTGCAGAAGATGCATCCGAGGGACTGCCACAAACAAGATCCCAGGATCTTACCGATCCAGAATGTAAACAATGTGCACCCGAGGGGCTTCCACAAACAAGACCACAAGACAATCTGAAAATGAAAGCATCACCCTCCGATGACAGTCAGCCCGAGATGCTGCCACCAGACAAGAGAGCGGCTATAGAAAACGTTACTGATCTACTTATCATTATTATTATTGTTATTATTATTATTTATTTATATAGCGCCTTTATTTCCATGGTGCTGTACATGAGAAGGGGAGGAGTAACCCCGGAGATCGAGACCCCACAAGTGGAGATGCCCGATATTGGGAACCAAGAGAACAACCTGCCTCCAGAGCTCTTAACCATCCTGCAGAGCAAAGGGGAGGAAGGCTACCTGGATGACGAGGTCATCATCATGGCCCAGGACCTGCTGCAGAGACAGTTTAAGGGTTTTGATGGCCTGCAGCCCCCCTGCGCTCTTATGATACCAGGGTACAGCGTACTGCAGAATGCTGTACAAATCCACTATGATGCGGACAGGGTGCACTGGCTGACAACCTGCTATAAAAATGGCCAAATCTTTGTGGCCGACAGCTTCAACATCAGGAATCTGTCTCCATCCATCCATCAGCAGATTAACAACATGTACAGTATAGTGGTCGACAATCCCCTGGAACATCTGAGGTTTATCGATGTGGATCAGCAGAAGAACTGGTACGACTGTGGCTTATATGCTATAGCGTTTGCCTACGAGTTTATGGCAGATGGCGGTGAACCCAGAGCTGAGTTCCAGCATCAGAAGATGAGGACTCATCTAATATCCTGCCTACAGAACAACAGAATCAGCGGATTTCCCAAAAAGGTCAGGGAGTAACTCCATGTCTATAAACGGCATGTAGAGTGTATGACGGTCCAAGAGATCGCCCTGACCTTTAACCTCACAATGAAGATGGGGTACGGCTGGAGGTGACGGCTATCACACGTCAATGATGTGGCGGCCGCCATGTCAGGAGCAGATGAGCCGCACCTCAGGACGAGGCAGATTCCGGGCTCGGTCTCTGTCCTCATTACTTTCTGCAGTCAGATGTGATCAGAGGATCAGTGAATCTTCTGCTGCATCTGACCCGATCTACGGAACATGCTGCCATGATCCAGCACCGCCCAGGGGAAGGGCAGGCCGTCAGCCATGGTTCCCTAGAGGTTTCCTCCACTGGGGGTTTTTCCTCTCCTGAGTGCTGACGGACGACGACTCTCCGTGAGTCCAGGACCCATCACCATCCTCATCATGGGAACTTCTACTTGTGATATCTTGTATGAAGTGAATAAAGAATTCAATTAATATCTAGCAGCTGTGTGTCTGAGCCATGTGTCTGAGCCTTGTATCTCTACATTGAAATTGCAGGAAAAGTTATGGAATTCTGGAAATGACAGGTGTGATATTTTTTTCTGAGTTTTCCCTACAAACTGTTTGGAACATTTGAAAGAATGATTGTCAGGAGCAGAAAATATGACGCTGCCATAAGACCTGTGTTTGCCAGCAGTAGAGAGTCCACTCGTGTGTGGGGGCTTCTCATCAATGGAGGAGCTCACTCACAGTAATACCTCAACAGGGCCATGAATGAAGAATAAAATCTACACCTCCTCCACGAGCAACTACTCCCATCATCCAGGGCAAGGTTGTGATGATGCTTTTCTCCTCCATAATGGAGACCAGGTCACATGGGAAAAGTGATAAACTAAGTTGCTTTGGTGAAAAAGACATTGGCATTTTGGTTCCAAGGACGAAAACCAAAGTTTGAGTCAGTCTCAAAACTTTTGGCCATGATTGTATTTATCCATCTTAAGATAATGATAGCACTCCATTCCTGATAGCTAAAACTTCTCTCACCTTCTGCATTAATAAAACACTTTTCTCACTATTTTTTGTGCAGAAAGCAGGTAAATACGTTCCGCAAACTGATTTTCGGCATGTCTGCCCTGTTGGCCGAATTCTATAGAAACTTCCGTGCCGCTGATAAATATTTAGGAACCTGCTCTCACTTCCTTGAGCGTGAATTGGCTTATTATAGGGGGCACAGATTTTTGGCCACGTGTAGAGTCAATATAGTACTATAGCTCAGTGGCTAGACACATAGAATTAGGAAAAGCCATTGGGCACAGGGAATGATGCTGACTTCTAGTGTTGATGTGTTGTCATTGTGGCACATAATAATTGTCTCCTCCTGTGATATGATAGAAATACCAACAAGAAGCGTGTGCCTTAAAGGTGACTATAAACATATCTAATAAAAATGATTAACATAAGAGAAGAGTAACCTAAACTTGATGTAGAACTGTATGGAATAAAGGAATATTTTCAGCAACAGCGCCCCTTGTCTACAGGCGTCGTATCTTGTATTGCAATAGGTGCTAGGAGCAGTCACAGACCACTCCCGTCAGTTTATCCCCCGAAATACTGCAGTCACAGCATTCCGGAAGTCGGCACAGGGCTAACAGCCCCTCTGCCTTTGGGTCAGAGCCCCCGCGGCGTCACGCAGGGTCCCTATCGTTGCCATGGTGAGCGAATGTCGTCATCACGACATCTGGCTCAACAGAGCTAGGAAACTTGTTGATCATGCACAGTGCATGATCAGGTAGTCTCCCTGTCAGTGCAGCGATCAGCCTGCAAAAAATGATTGTCCCATAGTGGGACTAAGTAAAAGACTTAGGAAAAAGGTAAAGAAAAAAAAAAAATTTTAAATAGTAATTGTAAAAATATTAAAAAAATCAAAAATAAAAAAATCAATACATATTCTATCACTAAATAAATATTTGAATGAAAAAAACAATATAAACAATAAAAGTGCACACATGTGGTATCGCCGCATGCACAACGACTCGACCTATAAAACTGTCCCACTACTTAACCCCTTTAGTGAACACAAAGAAAAAAACAAGGCAAAAAACAATTCTTTATCATCATACTGCCGAAAACAAAAAGTGGAATAACGCGATCAGAACCTCATATTACCCACCTCAGCTGCTGCAGAACCTCATAGTATACCTCAGCTGCTGCAGAACCTCACAATATACCTCAGCTGCTGCAGAACCTCAATACGTCTCAGCTGCTGCATAACCTTATATTACACACCTCAGCTGCTGCAGAATCTCATAATACACATCTCAGCTGCTGCAGAACCTCATAATACACCTCAGCTGCTACAGAACTCATAATACACCTCAGCTGCTACAGAACCTCATAATACACAGCTCAGCTACTGCAGAACTTCAATATGTCTCAGCTGCTGCATAACCTTATTACATGCCTCAGCTGCTTCAGAACCTCATATTACCCACCTCAACTGCTGCAGAACCTCATAATACACATCTCAGCTGCAGCAGAACCTCACAATATACACATCAACTGCTGCAGAACCTCATATTACCCACCTCAAATGCTGCAGAACCTCATAATACACATCTCAGCTGCTGCAGAACCTCATAAAACACCTCAGTTGCTGCAGAACCTCACAATTCACAGCTCAGCTGCTGCAGAACCTCATATTACACACCTCAGCTACTTGAAACCTTCTTTTGGACACTGTGGTACAGTAAAGGGTGTTTTACTGGATGGAAGATATGTTTCTCCTAGCAGATTAATGTTTGGCCGGGTTTTTTCTTAAAGACGGGACCTGCGATGATGTCGGGGTCACGTGATCAGCCCATGTGATGTCTACCTCACTGGTGGGAGGGGTTAGGCCCTATGTAATGGAGGTTGGTGATTGCCACAGGTTGAGTGTGTGTTTCTGGAAGCTACAGGAACTTGTGTGGACTCAGCCTGAAACTTGTATATAGGATTCCCGTGCTGCAGGACTATCGCAGCAAGACTCGGAAGAACCCCGGGAATGGCACCTGGCGGATGCCGCAGGACCTGGCAGCCGCTTAGTTACGCCCGTCCCGTGCAAGGGGTGAGTCTGGGACCAGTGGTTCTCCAAGCTGGAGTATGAGTTTGCTTTCCCTTATGTTTTGTTAAGCTGCTGGTTACTGAGTGACATTAAAACCACTGAAATTGGACTTTATGCCTGTGTGTTGCCTCGTTACTGCCGCCCAGCTATTGCCTACCAGAGAAAATCCCTACAATTGGTGGAGAATGCGAGCAGAAGCAGTGAGGCCAGGCTGTTTTGATTTTTGATCGGTACCCCAGCCTATGTCCTGGGTGAAACGAGTGGCAGATATCCAGGCGGGGAACTTTCCAGAAATAGAGGCCACGCGACAGCGACAGCAACAGCAGGCTATGCAGCAGCAACAGGAGGCCATGCGGCAGCAGCAACAAGAGTTCATGCGACAGCAGGCTATGCAGCAGCAGGCTATGCAGCAGCATCAGGAAACCAATCAGCTGTTGATACAGCATATCACAACAGCGCAAGCAATAGGAGCTAACTGGGGAATCCAGGATATTCGGAAAGCGGTTTGTACAGCGATTCCTAAAATGGGAGAATCGGACGATGTGGAGGTGTATCTGGAGATGTTCGAAGGAGTCGCTGAGAGAGAGAAGCTCCCCCGGGACCATTTGGCAGGTGTCCTCGATCCGTTTCTGACCCCAGGACTGTTGAAAGCGTGTCAGGACCTACCCCCAGAGCAAAGGGCGGACTACACGGTCGTCAAGGGTGAGATACTGGCACGCCTTGGGGTAAATGTGTTAGTGAGGGCTCAGCGGGTACACCACTGGAAGTTTACCCCCTCCAAGCCCGCCCGGTCCCAGTATTACGACCTGTTGCACCTGTTACAAAAGTGGTTGCAGCCTGAAGTGTTATCCCCTACGGCCATACTGGACCGCATAGTGACTGATAGATTTTGGAGGGCTTTGCCCCACTCCCTCCAGACCTGGGTCGGACAGGCGCCCCCTACTGATGCCATGCAGATGATAGACCTCATAGAAAGGTATGGGGCTACCAAGGAGTTACAGGGAGGGACCCCCCGAAAGGTAACAGGAAGGTTCCCTAAGTCCCCGCCCCTGGTTCGGCGAGCAGAGCCCAGGAAGGCCGCTCCGGACTTATCCGGGGAAGTAAGGAGCCCCATAATCTGCTGGCGGTGCCAGGAACCAGGTCATATGAGAGCTGATTGCCCCCACCTGACTGAGCCCATGGACACCAATTTTTGTTACCGCCAGTCCCACTGTTACGGCGGCGGAACACGCATAAAAAAATATAAATAAACGTGCTCGCCGCCCGGGGTCCACCGTGCGGCAGATGGAAAAACCGCAGCTAGAAGACACAGAGCACTGTGGCGGTAATGTGCACGGGGTTCTATATCACTCAGGTGCAATCAAGCAGTCTCTGTTAAGTGCACAGAGCTGCTCCAGGAAAAATTAGAAAAGTAACGCTGAGCCTGTTAGCAACACAGGGACTCAGCGGCACACATGCGGTAGGCAAAAACCGGAGTAGTTAGGATGTCACTACGTCCGACACCTACCGTGGTAACAGGTGTGCTGGCGTCGCAACCGCGGACGCAGAAATGAGCTGCAACTGCAGCGCGGCGTGAACAGAGCCGCAAACAAGGCGCTGCAAAAACGCTGGAGCAATGCAGGACGCTTAGCTGCTGCAAAAAGTATGGCTGGAGCGCGCTGGCGCTAGCGCTGCTACTGGCGGCTGCCCAAGCACTCACACAAACGTAATATCAGAGGGAAGGGGTTTCATAATAAGTCATCCACCAGTCCAAGCATCCATCACCATACATACAGCAGCAGTATGAAAATACTAGCGCATGGCATAGCGGCCATGCGCACTTTTTATAGCGTACGGGACCTGCCGGAAATCTCCAGAGCCCTGAGCATAACCAATCAAATCAGGAGCAGGACCTGAGCACCTGACTCCTGAACTCCAATGAGAGCTATTCCCGTGAGCATGCTCAGAAGCTGGGACAAAGGACTTAGCCTCTGGAGACAAATATGTGAATCTGGATTCCCGCATAGGCATTATAGAACCCAGATTCCTAACACCCACTATGCCGAACCAATGTGTGCAATGGGCACCCCGAAGGGCACTAATATGGAACATTTGTGTCGGCTAGAAGTGGAGGGCACCCGGGCTGTGGCCCTATTGGACTCAGGGAGTCTTGTAACCCTGGTACGAGCCAGCTGGATACACACCAGCGAGTTTACGGGTCGGAAAATTGGGGTGTTGTGTATACATGGAGACTTAAAAGACTATCCCACCGCACTAGTCGTAATCAGCACGCCAGCAGGGAGGCGGTGCCACGAGGTGGGGGTGGTGGCTAATTTACATTATGAAGTGATAATTGGAAGAGACTTTCCGTTGTTTTCTGTGCTGTGGCCGTCTGTGGTACCATCCACTGAGCAACTGCCGGTACCAGAGGCAACCAGGTTACATTCTCCAGAAGGGGGGGCATGAACCTGGTGGCCCGGAGGAAAATGTGCTGGCGGTCGGAATAACCTTCCCTTCGGTGGAGGAAGGGGAGAATTCTCCCCTAGAAGGATTGGCTGGAGAGGTGGAAGACTTGCCGCCGGGACCTGAGTTGTCAGACTTGAATGTATCAGGTGACAATTTTGGTACAGCGCAACTCCGAGACCTTACTTTAGCCGGGCCAGAGAAAATGTACTGTTTGTAAATGGGGAACCCCAACAACCTGGGGTAGATACGGTGTTGCCACGCTTTGAGTTGAACCAGGATTTGTTGTACCGAGTGGAGATAATACGTGGGGAAATGGTAGAACAATTACTGGTACCTCAGACGTATCGCAGGCTGGTAATGGTTTTAGCGCATGCGCATGTACTTGGGGGACATTTGGGCCAAAAGAAGACCCTCGACCGAATCCTGCAACGATTTTACTGGCCAGGGGTTCATGAAGAAGTTAAACGGTACTGTAGCTCCTGTCCAGTATGCCAGGTAACCAGTCCCCAGCCTCACTTTCGGAGCCCTTTGGTGCCTTTGCCGATTATAGAGGTGCCCTTCGAGAGAGTGGCCATGGACCTGGTGGGGCCTCTCAATAAGTCGGCAAGGGGACACCAACACATTCTGGTAGTTCTAGATTATGCTACCCGATATCCTGAGGCCATTCCTCTGCGCCACACATCAGCTAAGCTTATAGCAAAGGAACTCATGGGTATGTTTTCACGGGTGGGAATTTCACAAGAAATTTTAACAGACCAGGGAACCCCCTTTATGTAAAAAATTATGAAGGAACTCTGCCGGTTGATAAAATGCTAAACAGTTGCGTAACTCGGTCTATCATCCCCAAACAGATGGTCTGTTAGAAAGGTTCAATAAGACCCCGAAGAGCATGGTAAAAAGGCAGTTTCCAAAGATGGGAAGTACTGGGATCTGTTATTGCCATATTTGTTATTTGCAGTGAGGGAGGTACCTCAGGCATCTACGGGGTTCTCGCCCTTTGAACTATTGTACGGCAGACATCCACGGGGCTTACTAGATATAGCCAAAGAGGCCTGGGAGAACCAACCTACTCCCCACAAAAGTGTGATAGAACATGTTGCAAAAATGCAAGAGAGAATGGAGACAGTCCTACCCTTGGTCCGGGAACATATGGAGGCAGCACAACGGTCACAGAGTCGGGTCTATAATCGGGAGGCTCGGGTAAGAACCTTTAGCCCTGGGGATCGGGTTTTGGTGCTTGTGCCTACCGTAGATAGCAAATTTCTCGCAAGGTGGCAGGGACCCTACGAGATCATGGAGAAGGTGGGGCCAGTAGACTACAAGGTACACCCTTTGAACTATTGTACGGCAGACATCCACGGGGCTTACTAGATATAGCCAAAGAGGCCTGGGAGAACCAACCTACTCCCCACAAAAGTGTGATAGAACATGTTGCAAAAATGCAAGAGAGAATGGAGACAGTCCTACCATTGGTCCGGGAACATATGGAGGCAGCACAACGGTCACAGAGTCGGGTCTATAATCGGGAGGCTCGGGTAAGAACCTTTAGCCCTGGGGATCGGGTTTTGGTGCTTGTGCCTACCGTAGATAGCAAATTTCTCGCAAGGTGGCAGGGACCCTACGAGATCATGGAGAAGGTGGGGCCAGTAGACTACAAGGTACACCAACCAAGACGGAGAAAGCCAGAACAGGTTTACCATAATAATTTGTTTAAACCCTGGAAAGATAGAGAGCACCTTGGTGGGGATAGTCCGCTGCCAGCGTTTCAGATGGTAAAGGCTCCGTTACCTCGGGGCGAGGCGGGAGAAGCCCAACCCGCGGTCAAAATTGCAGATACTTTGTCTCCTAAACAGGTTCAGGAGGTCCGGGAGTTCATCAGCCGAAATACAGATGTTTTTTCGGAGCTCCCTGGATGCACCTCCCTAATCTAACATGACGTTGTCACAGAGCCACAGGCCAAGGTCCGACTAAAGCCATATCGGGTGCCTGAGGCCCGGCGACAAGCCATCTCAGAAGAGGTAAAAATGATGCTACAGTTAGGGGTCACAGAAGAGTCTCAGAGTGAGTGGGCCATCCCAATAGCTCTAATACCCAAGCCTGATGGGTCTCTAAGATTCTGTAATGATTTTAGAAAACTCAATGACATTTCAAAATTTGACGCCTACCCCATGCCCCGGGTTGACGAGTTGATAGAGCGCTTTGGGCAAGCACGGTATTTTACAACTCTGGACCTCACAAAAGGTTATTGGCAGGTATCCCTAACAGAGGCGGCGAAGGGAAAGACGGCGTTTATAACACCTGAGGGGCTGTTCCAGTATAAGGTGTTACCCTTTGGATTGCATGGCGCTCCAGCAACGTTCCAGCGGTTAATGGATATTATTCTCCGTCCCCATCGCCGCTATGCCTCAGCCTATCTAGATTATATTATTGTGTTCAGCACCGATTGGGAAAGCCACTTAGCAAAAGTACAGGCAGTGGTAGACTCCCTGCGACAAGCAGGGCTAACTGCCAACCCAAAGAAGTGTTTCATAGGGTTGGAGAAAGCCCGCTACTTGGGTTATGTCACTGGGAGGGGAGTTCTCAAGCCCCAAGTAAACAAGGTCGGTAAAGGCCTTTTTGGGTTTGGAGAATATTACAGGCGATTCATTCCCAACTTTGCAACCCTGTCCACGCCTTTAACAGATTGTTTAAAAGGGAAAAAATCTGTGATGGTCCACTGGAATTATCAGTTAGAGGAGGCCTTTACAAAATTAAAAGGGGTACTGTGTGGTACACAAGTCCTGATCACTCCAAATTTCAAAAAAGAGTTCATGGTGCAGACTGATGCCTCTGAGATAGGCCTCGGTGCAGTGCTGGCTCAGGAAGTTAACGGGGAAGAGCATCCCGTTAGCTTCCTAAGCCGGAAACTTACCCCAGCTGAAACCCGGTACAGTATTGTAGAGAGAGAGTGCCTGGCCATCGAGTGGGCACTGGAATCGTTGCGCTACTATTTGCTGGGGAGGACATTTCGGTTGGTGACAGATCATTCCCCTCTTACGTGGATGAGTCAAGCTAAGGAGAGGAATGCCCGAGTCACCAGGTGGTTCCGGTCCCTGCAAAACTTTAAATTTTCAGTAGAACATCGTGCAGGCAGACTACAGGGGAATGCAGATGCCCTGTCCAGAGTTCACTGTATGTCATGTGTCCACCCCTCTAGGGTTGAACATAGGGGGTAGGTATGTGGTACAGTAAAGGGTGTTTTACTGGATGGAAGATATGTTTCTCCTAGCAGATTAATGTTTGGCCGGGTTTTTTCTTAAAGACAGGACCTGCGATGATGTCAGGGTCACGTGATCAGCCCATGTGAGGTCTACCTCACTGGTAGGAGGCGTTAGGCCCTATGTAATGGAGGTTGGTGATTGCCACAGGGTGAGTGTGTGTTTCTGGAAGCTACAGGAACTTGTGTGGACTCAGCCTGAAACTTGTATATAGGATTCTCGTGCTGCAGAACTATCGCAGAAAGACTCGGAAGAACCCCGGAAATGGCACCTGGCAGCCGCTTAGTTACGCCCGTCCCGTGCATGGGGTGAGTCTGGGACCAGTGGTTCTCCAAGCTGGAATATGAGTTTGCTTTCCCTTATGTTTTGTTAAGCTGCTGGTTACTGAGTGACATTAAAACCACTGAAATTGGACTTTATGCCTGTGTGTTTCCTCGTTACTGCCGCCCAGCTATTGCCTACCAGAGCAAATCCCTACAACACACATTTGTGTAGAATATATACAGATCTGCATAGTTATTTTTTTTAGATGACAATTTGGTAAAATCTATAAATACTGTGAATACAAAGTCCTTGGTGTCACAATAAAAAAAAAATAAATAAAAATCGCTCAGATCCTTAAAAATAGAAAAATAATTATTCGTTATCCACATCTTTGGAGTATATTGTGATGTCACCGGATAAATCCGGAGCTGATGTCACAGTCTACACGGAATGTTCTATGCCGGCTCAGACTGGACCACAGAAGAACAGGACAATCCCCTGGTGGACCCCTCTGCTGCACTGGGAACCCAGACCTCCACACCCTACCTGACCAGGGCTTAGATGCGCTTCATACAGACAGGTTGCAGGGTCTCGGGGACTCCCGCTGTGTGACCGTATCACCGCCTCATAGAACTAAGAGAGTCCTTGCTCCAAGGCGATGGCCTGGTATCAGGACTGACCGTCTGAGACAAGGGCAAAGCCGCAGATAATACCGAGTAGTAGTAATTTCCTCTACTATGAGGTAATAAAAACAAATCAATTTTCACATTTTTGGCATCAGTTTTTCTTCCATGGGGAACTGAAATTCCCAACGTGCCCTGAAAGATACCGACCTCCAGGACCTGCTTGGAGTTGTAGTTTTCTACACAAATTGTATTCTTAAAGGGGTATTCCCATCGCCAAGATCATATCCCAATATCTAGTAGTAATATAAGTAATATCTCTGTCCATTTCCTCATGTGCAGGACCTTAGGTATCCATGGTTAGAACCACTAGCAGCTAGCTGTTACTATATCAGTGGTCGTAACCATGGATATCTAAGGTCCTATGATGCCTCCACATGAGGAAATAGACTTAGTGAATCAGAAGAACTATACTACATTTCTAATTGGAGGAATTTGTTAATATTATTATTATTACTACTACATCTACGACATATTGGGACAGGATCTTAGAGATGGGAATACCCCTTTTAATGTTAGTTCACATGTAGAGGTGAAATTCATATCAAATTGTTTGGCGCACAGTGTTGCGGGTAAGACCACGCTCACATGTTGCAATGTTTTTAAGAGAAAAAAACATCACAACAAAAGAGTGCATTTAAAATAGCAGCGGGTGAAAGCAGCCTCAGGCTATGTTCACACGTTAAGAACAAAGAAATGGAGTGCTGACTTCAATATCACATAAAAAACAATGAGTTTTATTAAATAAGTAAACATATATAACACACAATACATAAAACAAGGGAAGATTCCACAAAAATGCTCCTAGGGAAATTTTTGACATGGGAAAGTTATGCAAAAATTGGAGCTGTATCAATAACTACTGTATCACCCAATGGAGTACAAAAGTTAAGGCAGTAACTTGATAAAGCATCCCGCGAAACGCGCATCCAGGGTCTCTCCTCAGGGAAGTTTTCAGCACTTGCGATCACTAATATGGGTAAGCGTGCCTAAAAGGCTGTGATTAATATATTTGCACTATGTACTTTATGTTCACCCTATGTACCTCTTTATGGTTACTGCCTTAACTTTTGTACTCCATTTGGGTGATACAGTAATTATTGATACAGCTCCAATTTTTGCATAACTTTCCTATGTCAAAAATTTCCCTAGGAGCATTTTTGTGGAATCTTCCCTTGTTTTATGTATTGTGTGTTATATATGTTTACTTATTTAATAAAACTCATTGTTTTTTATGTGATATTGAAGTCAGCACTCCATTTCTTTGTTCTTAATATACACTACGGAGTTTCTTGATAGTCCTATATAATTATATTATATACAGCTATGAGATTTGTTGCTATATGTATAGCTGCGTTTGTCTTTGTGTATCAGTTAACATTATGTTCACACGTTGCGTTTTTTCAGCCTTTTTATGCCAGTTAAAAGCTGCTTTTAAGGGTATGTGCACACGCAGCGGATTTGTTCTCTGCGGATCCGCTGCAGATCCGCAAGCAATGTACAGTACAATGCTAAGCAATGGGTTTTCAAAACCGCAGTGCACAGGCTGCGGACTTGCTGCGGTTTGAAATCCGCAGCATGTCAATTCTTTCTGCTGATTTTGCTGCGTTTCGACACCTATTCCATTATACTGGTGTCAAAATGCAGGGGCAAATCCGCAGGTAAAACCGCACTCCCTTCAGCCCCCCATAGAAAGCAATGGATAAGTGCAAAAAAGCAGCAAAAAACATAGCAAGAAACGCCATCAGTTCTTGCAGTGTTATTAGTGACAAAAGCAGGTACAGCAGAATGTGATTTTCCCAAAATTAAACCAAAATATCTTGGTGTCCTCACCTGAGAATGGCGGTTACATTAGTACAGTTTAATGAAATTATTGATATCTCTGACCGATGTGTGAAGTTGAACAATAGCTGATCACCCCAATGCACTGCCAATGTCTTAGGTAAACTATGCCTGACCAATTCACCTCCCCCTGCTGGATTTACATTTGCAAATGTGTATTTTTTCATTAACTCATAGGAACTTTTTTGCTCAGAATAGTCACTTTTTTCAGACATAAAAATCTTTCTAAATATTTCTATCAAATTTCCCTTTTTTCCCCAAATGTCTTATGGTTTCACCTACGTCTTATATCGGTGGTCTAACACCTCGCATTGTTCATGCTTGTACGGTGGAAGCAAAGCTGAACTTTGGGATCCTTAAAAACGCCGCAAGAAAACCAGAGTAAAAGCCAGCAAAAGGTGTTTTTTGTGTCTGCAGTTTTTTTTGCTGCCAAAACATTAGGTTTTGGCTGCAGAACAAAAAAAGTAACGTGTGAATATGCTGTAAAAATAAGAAGCGTTAAACAAGTCCAACTGAAAACCTTTGTGGTAAAACTGCATGTAATACAGGCCATATTGTGCACTTACACTTTACAGCAAGTGCTATAAACCAGCAATCCCCCCCCACTGCATTCTCCATATACTTCGGTGGAGATATAACTACACATACAGGAACCTCCTCATAACATTTTATGGAGAATGTGGCTGGAAATTTGTGATTAAGGGTCAGATAATAACTGCACGTAACTGTAGGGTGGCGTCAGCATCAATGTTACTGGTGGGCCCTTAGCAGCTGAGCCTGAAGCAGTGATATCACAATGTGGAGTGTGGAACTCGATGACATCTTCTACTCTATGACATCACAATGACTGCAAAGGAGTAAAGCCTATGTAAAGCCTGACCGCAGAGCCGAGGCTGTCATTTGTGTGACTCCCTATTGGATACACAAAGCTACAGGAATACGAAGGAGAAAGAAAGCGACGACATCATGGGGATTCATGGAGGTCCCCATTGTGACCAGCGGCTGCTGGTCAAGGCTCTCTCTTCCTGCAAGTCAACTGGCTTTAGTCTTCTGACCCGATTCAAGAAATTCCAATGCAATTGCAGAGCTCAGCGGAAGGATTCTTTCCAGGCCATCAAATCTGCCACCATGACAGTGGTCAAGAGCATCAGGTCAGTTGCTACAAAAAGACGTAGAAACCACGTCATCAGCCAAGACAGCGGTGAAAAGAGCCCAACCTACATAGTAGGTGACACTGAGCCCACTTCTAGCATTGTAGAAAGTGGAGAGGATCTTGCCGATCCAGAATGTGCACAAGATGCACCCGAGGGGCTGCCACAAACAAGACCCCAGGACTTTACTGACCCAGAATGTGCACCCGAGGGGCTGCCACAAACAGGACCCCAGGATTTTGCATATCCAGAATGTGCACAAGGTGCACCCGAGGGGCTGCCACAAACAGGACCTCAGGATCCTGCTGATCCAGAATGTGCACACGATGCACCCGAGGGGCTGCCACAAACAAGACCCCAGGACTTAACCGATCCAGAATGTGCACCCGAGGGGCTGCCACAAACAGGACCCCAGGACTTTACCGATCCAGATTGTGCACAATGTGCACCCGAGGGGCTGCCACAAACAAGACCCCAGGATTTTGCTGATCCAGAATGCGCACAAGGTGCACCAGAGGGGCTACCACAAACAAGACCCCAAGACAATCTGAAAAGGAAAGCATCAACCTCTGAGGACAGTCAGCCCGAGATGATGCCACCAGCCAAGAGAGCTGCTATAGAAAATATTATTGATCTACTTATAGAAGTAATTGGCTTTAGTCTTCCGACCCGATTCAGGAAATTCCAATGCAATTTCAGAGCTCTCCTGAAGGATTCCTTCCAGGCCATCAAATCTGCCACCATGACAGTGGTCAAGTGCTTCAGATTAATTGCTATAACAAGACGTAGAGACCGCGTCATCAGCCAAGACAGCGGTGAGAAGAGCCCAACCTACATAGTAGGTGATATTGAGCCCACCTCTAGCATTGCAGAAAGTGGAGAGGATTGTGCCGATCCAGAATGTGCAGAAGATGCATCCGAGGGACTGCCACAAACAAGATCCCAGGATCTTACCGATCCAGAATGTGCACAATGTGCACCCGAGGGGCTTCCACAAACAAGACCACGAGACAATCTGAAAATGAAAGCATCACCCTCCGATGACAGTCAGCCCGAGATGCTGCCACCAGACAAGAGAGCGGCTATAGAAAACGTTACTGATCTACTTATCATTATTATTATTGTTATTATTATTATTTATTTATATAGCGCCTTTATTTCCATGGTGCTGTACATGAGAAGGGGAGGAGTAACCCCGGAGATCGAGACCCCACAAGTGGAGATGCCCGATATTGGGAACCAAGAGAACAACCTGCCTCCAGAGCTCTTAACCATCCTGCAGAGCAAAGGGGAGGAAGGCTACCTGGATGACGAGGTCATCATCATGGCCCAGGACCTGCTGCAGAGACAGTTTAAGGGTTTTGATGGCCTGCAGCCCCCCTGCGCTCTTATGATACCAGGGTACAGCGTACTGCAGAATGCTGTACAAATCCACTATGATGCGGACAGGGTGCACTGGCTGACAACCTGCTATAAAAATGGCCAAATCTTTGTGGCCGACAGCTTCAACATCAGGAATCTGTCTCCATCCATCCATCAGCAGATTAACAACATGTACAGTATAGTGGTCGACAATCCCCTGGAACATCTGAGGTTTATCGATGTGGATCAGCAGAAGAACTGGTACGACTGTGGCTTATATGCTATAGCGTTTGCCTACGAGTTTATGGCAGATGGCGGTGAACCCAGAGCTGAGTTCCAGCATCAGAAGATGAGGACTCATCTAATATCCTGCCTGCAGAACAACAGAATCAGCGGATTTCCCAAAAAGGTCAGGGAGTAACTCCTTGTCTATAAACGGCATGTAGAGTGTATGACGGTCCAAGAGATCGCCCTGACCTTTAACCTCACAATGAAGATGGGGTACGGCTGGAGGTGACGGCTATCACACGTCAATGATGTGGCGGCCGCCATGTCAGGAGCAGATGAGCCGCACCTCAGGACGAGGCAGATTCCGGGCTCGGTCTCTGTCCTCATTACTTTCTGCAGTCAGATGTGATCAGAGGATCAGTGAATCTTCTGCTGCATCTGACCCGATCTACGGAACATGCTGCCATGATCCAGCACCGCCCAGGGGAAGGGCAGGCCGTCAGCCATGGTTCCCTAGAGGTTTCCTCCACTGGGGGTTTTTCCTCTCCTGAGTGCTGACGGACGACGACTCTCCGTGAGTCCAGGACCCATCACCATCCTCATCATGGGAACTTCTACTTGTGATATCTTGTATGAAGTGAATAAAGAATTCAATTAATATCTAGCAGCTGTGTGTCTGAGCCATGTGTCTGAGCCTTGTATCTCTACATTGAAATTGCAGGAAAAGTTATGGAATTCTGGAAATGACAGGTGTGATATTTTTTTCTGAGTTTTCCCTACAAACTGTTTGGAACATTTGAAAGAATGATTGTCCAGAGAAGAAAATATGACGCTGCCATAAGACCTGTGTTTGCCAGCAGTAGAGAGTCCACTCGTGTGTGGGGGCTTCTCATCAATGGAGGAGCTCACTCACAGTAATACCTCAACAGGGCCATGAATGAAGAATAAAATCTAAACCTCCTCCACGAGCAACTACTCCCATCATCCAGGGCAAGGTTGTGATGATGCTTTTCTCCTCCATAATGGAGACCAGGTCACATGGGAAAAGTGATAAACTAAGTTGCTTTGGTGAAAAAGACATTGGCATTTTGGTTCCAAGGACGAAAACCAAAGTTTGAGTCAGTCTCAAAACTTTTGGCCATGATTGTATTTATCCATCTTAAGATAATGATAGCACTCCATTCCTGATAGCTAAAACTTCTCTCACCTTCTGCATTAATAAAACACTTTTCTCACTATTTTTTGTGCAGAAAGCATGTAAATACGTTCCGCAAACTGATTTTCGGCATGTCTGCCCTGTTGGCCGAATTCTATAGAAACTTCCGTGCCGCTGATAAATATTTAGGAACCTGCTCTCACTTCCTTGAGCGTGAATTGGCTTATTATAGGGGGCACAGATTTTTGGCCACGTGTAGAGTGAATATAGTACTATAGCTCAGTGGCTAGACACATAGAATTAGGAAAAGCCATTGGGCACAGGGAATGATGCTGACTTCTAGTGTTGATGTGTTGTCATTGTGGCACATAATAATTGTCTCCTCCTGTGATATGATAGAAATACCAACAAGAAGCGTGTGCCTTAAAGGTGACTATAAACATATCTAATAAAAATGATTAACATAAGAGAAGAGTAACCTAAACTTGATGTAGAACTGTATGGAATAAAGGAATATTTTCAGCAACAGCGCCCCTTGTCTACAGGCGTCGTATCTTGTATTGCAATAGGTGCTAGGAGCAGTCACAGACCACTCCCGTCAGTTTATCCCCCGAAATACTGCAGTCACAGCATTCCGGAAGTCGGCACAGGGCTAACAGCCCCTCTGCCTTTGGGTCAGAGCCCCCGCGGCGTCACGCAGGGTCCCTATCGTTGCCATGGTGAGCGAATGTCGTCATCACGACATCTGGCTCAACAGAGCTAGGAAACTTGTTGATCATGCACAGTGCATGATCAGGTAGTCTCCCTGTCAGTGCAGCGATCAGCCTGCAAAAAATGATTGTCCCATAGTGGGACTAAGTAAAAGACTTAGGAAAAAGGTAAAGAAAAAAAAAAAATTTTAAATAATAATTGTAAAAATATTAAAAAAATAAAAAAATCAATACATATTCTATCACTAAATAAATATTTGAATGAAAAAAACAATATAAACAATAAAAGTGCACACATGTGGTATCGCCGCATGCACAACGACTCGACCTATAAAACTGTCCCACTACTTAACCCCTTTAGTGAACACAAAGAAAAAAACAAGGCAAAAAACAATTCTTTATCATCATACTGCCGAAAACAAAAAGTGGAATAACGCGATCAGAACCTCATATTACCCACCTCAGCTGCTGCAGAACCTCATAGTATACCTCAGCTGCTGCAGAACCTCACAATATACCTCAGCTGCTGCAGAACCTCAATACGTCTCAGCTGCTGCATAACCTTATATTACACACCTCAGCTGCTGCAGAATCTCATAATACACATCTCAGCTGCTGCAGAACCTCATAATACACCTCAGCTGCTACAGAACTCATAATACACCTCAGCTGCTACAGAACCTCATAATACACAGCTCAGCTACTGCAGAACTTCAATATGTCTCAGCTGCTGCATAACCTTATTACACGCCTCAGCTGCTTCAGAACCTCATATTACCCACCTCAACTACTGCAGAACCTCATAATACACATCTCAGCTGCAGCAGAACCTCACAATATACACATCAACTGCTGCAGAACCTCATATTACCCACCTCAAATGCTGCAGAACCTCATAATACACATCTCAGCTGCTGCAGAACCTCATAAAACACCTCAGTTGCTGCAGAACCTCACAATTCACAGCTCAGCTGCTGCAGAACCTCATATTACACACCTCAGCTACTTGAAACCTTCTTTTGGACACTGTGGTACAGTAAAGGGTGTTTTACTGGATGGAAGATATGTTTCTCCTAGCAGATTAATGTTTGGCCGGGTTTTTTCTTAAAGACGGGACCTGCGATGATGTCGGGGTCACGTGATCAGCCCATGTGATGTCTACCTCACTGGTGGGAGGGGTTAGGCCCTATGTAATGGAGGTTGGTGATTGCCACAGGTTGAGTGTGTGTTTCTGGAAGCTACAGGAACTTGTGTGGACTCAGCCTGAAACTTGTATATAGGATTCCCGTGCTGCAGGACTATCGCAGCAAGACTCGGAAGAACACCGGGAATGGCACCTGGCGGATGCCGCAGGACCTGGCAGCCGCTTAGTTACGCCCGTCCCGTGCAAGGGGTGAGTCTGGGACCAGTGGTTCTCCAAGCTGGAGTATGAGTTTGCTTTCCCTTATGTTTTGTTAAGCTGCTGGTTACTGAGTGACATTAAAACCACTGAAATTGGACTTTATGCCTGTGTGTTTCCTCGTTACTGCCGCCCAGCTATTGCCTACCAGAGCAAATCCCTACAATTGGTGGAGAATGCGAGCAGAAGCAGTGAGGCCAGGCTGTTTTGATTTTTGATCGGTACCCCAGCCTATGTCCTGGGTGAAACGAGTGGCAGATATCCAGGCGGGGAACTTTCCAGAAATAGAGGCCACGCGACAGCAACAGCAGGCTATGCAGCAGCAACAGGAGGCCATGCGGCAGCAGCAACAAGAGTTCATGCGACAGCAGGCTATGCAGCAGCAGGCTATGCAGCAGCATCAGGAAACCAATCAGCTGTTGATACAGCATATCACAACAGCGCAAGCAAAAGGAGCTGACCGGGGAATCCAGGATATTCGGAAAGCGGTTTGTACAGCGATTCCTAAAATGGGAGAATCGGACGATGTGGAGGTGTATCTGGAGATGTTCGAAGGAGTCACTGAGAGAGAGAAGCTCCCCCGGGACCATTTGGCAGGTGTCCTCGATCCGTTTCTGACCCCAGGACTGTTGAAAGCGTGTCAGGACCTACCCCCAGAGCAAAGGGCGGACTACACGGTCGTCAAGGGTGAGATACTGGCACGCCTTGGGGTAAATGTGTTAGTGAGGGCTCAGCGGGTACACCACTGGAAGTTTACTCCCTCCAAGCCCGCCCGGTCCCAGTATTACGACCTGTTGCACCTGTTACAAAAGTGGTTGCAGCCTGAAGTGTTATCCCCTACGGCCATACTGGACCGCATAGTGACTGATAGATTTTGGAGGGCTTTGCCCCACTCCCTCCAGACCTGGGTCGGACAGGCGCCCCCTACTGATGCCATGCAGATGATAGACCTCATAGAAAGGTATGGGGCTACCAAGGAGTTACAGGGAGGGACCCCCCGAAAGGTAACAGGAAGGTTCCCTAAGTCCCCGCCCCTGGTTCGGCGAGCAGAGCCCAGGAAGGCCGCTCCGGACTTATCCGGGGAAGTAAGGAGCCCCATTATCTGCTGGTGGTGCCAGGAACCAGGTCATATGAGAGCTGATTGCCCCCACCTGACTGAGCCCATGGACACCAATTTTTGTTACCGCCAGTCCCACTGTTACGGCGGCGGAACACGCATAAAAAAATATAAATAAACGTGTTCGCCGCCCGGGGTCCACCGTGCGGCAGATGGAAAAACCGCAGCTAGAAGACACAGAGCACTGTGGCGGTAATGTGCACGGGGTTCTATATCACTCAGGTGCAATCAAGCAGTCTCTGTTAAGTGCACAGAGCTGCTCCAGGAAAAATTAGAAAAGTAACGCTGAGCCTGTTAGCAACACAGGGACTCAGCGGCACACATGCGGTAGGCAAAAACCGGAGTAGTTAGGATGTCACTACGTCCGACACCTACCTTGGTAACAGGTGTGCTGGCGTCGCAACCGCGGACGCAGAAATGAGCTGCAACTGCAGCGCGGCGTGAACAGAGCCGCAAACAAGGCGCTGCAAAAACGCTGGAGCAATGCAGGACGCTTAGCTGCTGCAAAAAGTATGGCTGGAGCGCGCTGGCGCTAGCGCTGCTACTGGCGGCTGCCCAATCACTCACACAAACGTAATATCAGAGGGAAGGGGTTTCATAATAAGTCATCCACCAGTCCAAGCATCCATCACCATACATACAGCAGCAGTATGAAAATACTAGCGCATGGCATAGCGGCCATGCGCACTTTTTATAGCGTACGGGACCTGCCGGAAATCTCCAGAGCCCTGAGCATAACCAATCAAATCAGGAGCAGGACCTGAGCACCTGACTCCTGAACTCCAATGAGAGCTATTCCCGTGAGCATGCTCAGAAGCTGGGACAAAGGACTTAGCCTCTGGAGACAAATATGTGAATCTGGATTCCCACATAGGCATTATAGAACCCAGATTCCTAACACCCACTATGCCGAACCAATGTGTGCAATGGGCACCCCGAAGGGCCCTAATATGGAACATTTGTGTCGGCTAGAAGTGGAGGGCACCCGGGCTGTGGCCCTATTGGACTCAGGGAGTCTTGTAACCCTGGTACGAGCCAGCTGGATACACACCAGCGAGTTTACGGGTCGGAAAATTGGGGTGTTGTGTATACATGGAGACTTAAAAGACTATCCCACCGCACTAGTCGTAATCAGCACGCCAGCAGGGAGGCGGTGCCACGAGGTGGGGGTGGTGGCTAATTTACATTATGAAGTGATAATTGGAAGAGACTTTCCGTTGTTTTCTGTGCTGTGGCCGTCTGTGGTACCATCCACTGAGCAACTGCCGATACTAGAGGCAACCAGGTTACATTCTCCAGAAGGGGGGCATGAACCTGGTGGCCCGGAGGAAAATGTGCTGGCGGTCGGAATAACCTTCCCTTCGGTGGAGGAAGGGGAGAATTCTCCCCTAGAAGGATTGGCTGGAGAGGTGGAAGACTTGCCGCCGGGACCTGAGTTGTCAGACTTGAATGTATCAGGTGACAATTTTGGTACAGCGCAACTCCGAGACCTTATTTTAGCCGGGCCAGAGAAAATGTACTGTTTGTAAATGGGGAACCCCAACAACCTGGGGTAGATACGGTGTTGCCACGCTTTGAGTTGAACCAGGATTTGTTGTACCGAGTGGAGATAATACGTGGGGAAATGGTAGAACAATTACTGGTACCTCAGACGTATCGCAGGCTGGTAATGGTTTTAGCGCATGCGCATGTACTTGGGGGACATTTGGGCCAAAAGAAGACCCTCGACCGAATCCTGCAACGATTTTACTGGCCAGGGGTTCATGAAGAAGTTAAACGGTACTGTAGCTCCTGTCCAGTATGCCAGGTAACCAGTCCCCAGCCTCACTTTCGGAGCCCTTTGGTGCCTTTGCCGATTATAGAGGTGCCCTTCGAGAGAGTGGCCATGGACCTGGTGGGGCCTCTCAATAAGTCGGCAAGGGGACACCAACACATTCTGGTAGTTCTAGATTATGCTACCCGATATCCTGAGGCCATTCCTCTGCGCCACACATCAGCTAAGCTTATAGCAAAGGAACTCATGGGTATGTTTTCACGGGTGGGAATTCCGCAAGAAATTTTAACAGACCAGGGAACCCCCTTTATGTAAAAAATTATGAAGGAACTCTGCCGGTTGATAAAATGCTAAACAGTTGCGTAACTCGGTCTATCATCCCCAAACAGATGGTCTGTTAGAAAGGTTCAATAAGACCCCGAAGAGCATGGTAAAAAGGCAGTTTCCAAAGATGGGAAGGACTGGGATCTGTTATTGCCATATTTGTTATTTGCAGTGAGGGAGGTACCTCAGGCATCTACGGGGTTCTCGCCCTTTGAACTATTGTACGGCAGACATCCACGGGGCTTACTAGATATAGCCAAAGAGGCCTGGGAGAACCAACCTACTCCCCACAAAAGTGTGATAGAACATGTTGCAAAAATGCAAGAGAGAATGGAGACAGTCCTACCCTTGGTCCGGGAACATATGGAGGCAGCACAACGGTCACAGAGTCGGGTCTATAATCGGGAGGCTCGGGTAAGAACCTTTAGCCCTGGGGATCGGGTTTTGGTGCTTGTGCCTACCGTAGATAGCAAATTTCTCGCAAGGTGGCAGGGACCCTACGAGATCATGGAGAAGGTGGGGCCAGTAGACTACAAGGTACACCCTTTGAACTATTGTACGGCAGACATCCACGGGGCTTACTAGATATAGCCAAAGAGGCCTGGGAGAACCAACCTACTCCCCACAAAAGTGTGATAGAACATGTTGCAAAAATGCAAGAGAGAATGGAGACAGTCCTACCATTGGTCCGGGAACATATGGAGGCAGCACAACGGTCACAGAGTCGGGTCTATAATCGGGAGGCTCGGGTAAGAACCTTTAGCCCTGGGGATCGGGTTTTGGTGCTTGTGCCTACCGTAGATAGCAAATTTCTCGCAAGGTGGCAGGGACCCTACGAGATCATGGAGAAGGTGGGGCCAGTAGACTACAAGGTACACCAACCAAGACGGAGAAAGCCAGAACAGGTTTACCATAATAATTTGTTTAAACCCTGGAAAGATAGAGAGCACCTTGGTGGGGATAGTCCGCTGCCAGCGTTTCAGATGGTAAAGGCTCCGTTACCTCGGGGCGAGGCGGGAGAAGCCCAACCCGCGGTCAAAATTGCAGATACTTTGTCTCCTAAACAGGTTCAGGAGGTCCGGGAGTTCATCAGCCGAAATACAGATGTTTTTTCGGAGCTCCCTGGACGCACCTCCCTAATCTAACATGACGTTGTCACAGAGCCACAGGCCAAGGTCCAACTAAAGCCATATCGGGTGCCTGAGGCCCGGCGACAAGCCATCTCAGAAGAGGTAAAAATGATGCTACAGTTAGGGGTCACAGAAGAGTCTCAGAGTGAGTGGGCCATCCCAATAGCTCTAATACCCAAGCCTGATGGGTCTCTAAGATTCTGTAATGATTTTAGAAAACTCAATGACATTTCAAAATTTGACGCCTACCCCATGCCCCGGGTTGACGAGTTGATAGAGCGCTTTGGGCAAGCACGGTATTTTACAACTCTGGACCTCACAAAAGGTTATTGGCAGGTATCCCTAACAGAGGCGGCGAAGGGAAAGACGGCGTTTATAACACCTGAGGGGCTGTTCCAGTATAAGGTGTTACCCTTTGGATTGCATGGCGCTCCAGCAACGTTCCAGCGGTTAATGGATATTATTCTCCGTCCCCATCGCCGCTATGCCTCAGCCTATCTAGGTTATTTTATTGTGTTCAGCACCGATTGGGAAAGCCACTTAGCAAAAGTACAGGCAGTGGTAGACTCCCTGCGACAAGCAGGGCTAACTGCCAACCCAAAGAAGTGTTTCATAGGGTTGGAGGAAGCCCGCTACTTGGGTTATGTCACTGGGAGGGGAGTTCTCAAGCCCCAAGTAAACAAGGTCGGTAAAGGCCTTTTTGGGTTTGGAGGATATTACAGGCGATTCATTCCCAACTTTGCAACCCTGTCCGCGCCTTTAACAGATTGTTTAAAAGGGAAAAAATCTGTGATGGTCCACTGGAATTATCAGTTAGAGGAGGCCTTTACAAAATTAAAAGGGGTACTGTGTGGTACACAAGTCCTGATCACTCCAAATTTCAAAAAAGAGTTCATGGTGCAGACTGATGCCTCTGAGATAGGCCTCGGTGCAGTGCTGGCTCAGGAAGTTAACGGGGAAGAGCATCCCGTTAGCTTCCTAAGCTGGAAACTTACCCCAGCTGAAACCCGGTACAGTATTGTAGAGAGAGAGTGCCTGGCCATCGAGTGGGCACTGGAATCGTTGCGCTACTATTTGCTGGGGAGGACATTTCGGTTGGTGACAGATCATTCCCCTCTTACGTGGATGAGTCAAGCTAAGGAGAGGAATGCCCGAGTCACCAGGTGGTTCCTGTCCCTGCAAAACTTTAAATTTTCAGTAGAACATCGTGCAGGCAGACTACAGGGGAATGCAGATGCCCTGTCCAGAGTTCACTGTATGTCATGTGTCCACCCCTCTAGGGTTGAACATAGGGGGTAGGTATGTGGTACAGTAAAGGGTGTTTTACTGGATGGAAGATATGTTTCTCCTAGCAGATTAATGTTTGGCCGGGTTTTTTCTTAAAGACAGGACCTGCGATGATGTCAGGGTCACGTGATCAGCCCATGTGATGTCTACCTCACTGGTAGGAGGCATTAGGCCCTATGTAATGGAGGTTGGTGATTGCCACAGGGTGAGTGTGTGTTTCTGGAAGCTACAGGAACTTGTGTGGACTCAGCCTGAAACTTGTATATAGGATTCTCGTGCTGCAGAACTATCGCAGCAAGACTCGGAAGAACCCCGGAAATGGCACCTGACAGCCGCTTAGTTACGCCCGTCCCGTGCATGGTGTGAGTCTGGGACCAGTGGTTCTCCAAGCTGGAGTATGAGTTTGCTTTCCCTTATGTTTTGTTAAGCTGCTGGTTACTGAGTGACATTAAAACCACTGAAATTGGACTTTATGCCTGTGTGTTGCCTCGTTACTGCCGCCCAGCTATTGCCTACCAGAGCAAATCCCTACAACACACATTTGTGTAGAATATATACAGATCTGCATAGTTATTTTTTTTAGATGACAATTTGGTAAAATCTATAAATACTGTGAATACAAAGTCCTTGGTGTCACAATAAAAAATAAATAAATAAAAATCGCTCAGATCCTTAAAAATAGAAAAATAATTATTCGTTATCCACATCTTTGGAGTATATTGTGATGTCACCGGATAAATCCGGAGCTGATGTCACAGTCTACACGGAATGTTCTATGCCGGCTCAGACTGGACCACAGAAGAACAGGACAATCCCCTGGTGGACCCCTCTGCTGCACTGGGAACCCAGACCTCCACACCCTACCTGACCAGGGCTTAGATGCGCTTCATACAGACAGGTTGCAGGGTCTCGGGGACTCCCGCTGTGTGACCGTATCACCGCCTCATAGAACTAAGAGAGTCCTTGCTCCAAGGCGATGGCCCGGTATCAGGACTGACCGTCTGAGACAAGGGCAAAGCCGCAGATAATACCGAGTAGTAGTAATTTCCTCTACTATGAGGTAATAAAAACAAATCAATTTTCACATTTTTGGCATCAGTTTTTCTTCCATGGGGAACTGAAATTCCCAACGTGCCCTGAAAGATACCGACCTCCAGGACCTGCTTGGAGTTGTAGTTTTCTACACAAATTGTATTCTTAAAGGGGTATTCCCATCGCCAAGATCATATCCCAATATCTAGTAGTAATATAAGTAATATCTCTGTCCATTTCCTCATGTGCAGGACCTTAGGTATCCATGGTTAGAACCACTAGCAGCTAGCTGTTACTATATCAGTGGTCGTAACCATGGATATCTAAGGTCCTATGATGCCTCCACATGAGGAAATAGACTTAGTGAATCAGAAGAACTATACTACATTTCTAATTGGAGGAATTTGTTAATATTATTATTATTACTACTACATCTACGACATATTGGGACAGGATCTTAGAGATGGGAATACCCCTTTTAATGTTAGTTCACATGTAGAGGTGAAATTCATATCAAATTGTTTGGCGCACAGTGTTGCGGGTAAGACCACGCTCACATGTTGCAATGTTTTTAAGAGAAAAAAACATCACAACAAAAGAGTGCATTTAAAATAGCAGCGGGTGAAAGCAGCCTCAGGCTATGTTCACACGTTAAGAACAAAGAAATGGAGTGCTGACTTCAATATCACATAAAAAACAATGAGTTTTATTAAATAAGTAAACATATATAACACACAATACATAAAACAAGGGAAGATTCCACAAAAATGCTCCTAGGGAAATTTTTGACATGGGAAAGTTATGCAAAAATTGGAGCTGTATCAATAACTACTGTATCACCCAAATGGAGTACAAAAGTTAAGGCAGTAACTTGATAAAGCATCCCGCGAAACGCGCATCCAGGGTCTCTCCTCAGGGAAGTTTTCAGCACTTGCGATCACTAATATGGGTAAGCGTGCCTAAAAGGCTGTGATTAATATATTTGCACTATGTACTTTATGTTCACCCTATGTACCTCTTTATGGTTACTGCCTTAACTTTTGTACTCCATTTGGGTGATACAGTAATTATTGATACAGCTCCAATTTTTGCATAACTTTCCCATGTCAAAAATTTCCCTAGGAGCATTTTTGTGGAATCTTCCCTTGTTTTATGTATTGTGTGTTATATATGTTTACTTATTTAATAAAACTCATTGTTTTTTTATGTGATATTGAAGTCAGCACTCCATTTCTTTGTTCTTAATATACACTACGGAGTTTCTTGATAGTCCTATATAATTATATTATATACAGCTATGAGATTTGTTGCTATATGTATAGCTGCGTTTGTCTTTGTGTATCAGTTAACATTATGTTCACACGTTGCGTTTTTTCAGCCTTTTTATGCCAGTTAAAAGCTGCTTTTAAGGGTATGTGCACACGCAGCGGATTTGTTCTCTGCGGATCCGCTGCAGATCCGCAAGCAATGTACAGTACAATGCTAAGCAATGGGTTTTCAAAACCGCAGTGCACAGGCTGCGGATTGAAATCCGCAGCATGTCAATTCTTTCTGCTGATTTTGCTGCGTTTCGACACCTATTCCATTATACTGGTGTCAAAATGCAGGGGCAAATCCGCAGGTAAAACCGCACTCCCTTCAGCCCCCATAGAAAGCAATGGATAAGTGCAAAAAAGCAGCAAAAAACATAGCAAGAAACGCCATCAGTTCTTGCAGTGTTATTAGTGACAAAAGCAGGTACAGCAGAATGTGATTTTCCCAAAATTAAACCAAAATATCTTGGTGTCCTCACCTGAGAATGGCGGTTACATTAGTACAGTTTAATGAAATTATTGATATCTCTGACCGATGTGTGAAGTTGAACAATAGCTGATCACCCCAATGCACTGCCAATGTCTTAGGTAAACTATGCCTGACCAATTCACCTCCCCCTGCTGGATTTACATTTGCAAATGTGTATTTTTTCATTAACTCATAGGAACTTTTTTGCTCAGAATAGTCACTTTTTTCAGACATAAAAATCTTTCTAAATATTTCTATCAAATTTCCCTTTTTTCCCCAAATGTTTTATGGTTTCACCTACGTCTTATATCGGTGGTCTAACACCTCGCATTGTTCATGCTTGTACGGTGGAAGCAAAGCTGAACTTTGGGATCCTTAAAAACGCCGCAAGAAAACCAGAGTAAAAGCCAGCAAAAGGTGTTTTTTGTGTCTGCAGTTTTTTTTGCTGCCAAAACATTAGGTTTTGGCTGCAGAACAAAAAAAGTAATGTGTGAATATGCTGTAAAAATAAGAAGCGTTAAACAAGTCCAACTGAAAACCTTTGTGGTAAAACTGCACTTTACACTTTACACTTTACAGCAAGTGCTATAAACCAGCAATCCCCCCCCACTGCATTCTCCATATACTTCGGTGGAGATATAACTACACATACAGGAACCTCCTCATAACATTTTATGGAGAATGTGGCTGGAAATTTGTGATTAAGGGTCAGATAATAACTGCACGTAACTGTAGGGTGGCGTCAGCATCAATGTTACTGGTAGGCCCTTAGCAGCTGAGCCTGAAGCAGTGATATCACAATGTGGAGTGTGGAACTCGATGACATCTTCTACTCTATGACATCACAATGACTGCAAAGGAGTAAAGCCTATGTAAAGCCTGACCGCAGAGCCGAGGCTGTCATTTGTGTGACTCCCTATTGGATACACAAAGCTACAGGAATACGAAGGAGAAAGAAAGCGACGACATCATGGGAATTCATGGAGGTCCCCATTGTGACCAGCGGCTGCTGGTCAAGGCTCTCTCTTCCTGCAAGTCAACTGGCTTTAGTCTTCTGACCCGATTCAAGAAATTCCAATGCAATTGCAGAGCTCAGCGGAAGGATTCTTTCCAGGCCATCAAATCTGCCACCATGACAGTGGTCAAGAGCATCAGGTCAGTTGCTACAAAAAGACGTAGAAACCACGTCATCAGCCAAGACAGCGGTGAAAAGAGCCCAACCTACATAGTAGGTGACACTGAGCCCACTTCTAGCATTGTAGAAAGTGGAGAGGATCTTGCCGATCCAGAATGTGCACAAGATGCACCCGAGGGGCTGCCACAAACAAGACCCCAGGACTTTACTGACCCAGAATGTGCACCCGAGGGGCTGCCACAAACAGGACCCCAGGATTTTGCATATCCAGAATGTGCACAAGGTGCACCCGAGGGGCTGCCACAAACAGGACCTCAGGATCCTGCTGATCCAGAATGTGCACACGATGCACCCGAGGGGCTGCCACAAACAAGACCCCAGGACTTAACCGATCCAGAATGTGCACCCGAGGGGCTGTCACAAACAGGACCCCAGGACTTTACCGATCCAGATTGTGCACAATGTGCACCCGAGGGGCTGCCACAAACAAGACCCCAGGATTTTGCTGATCCAGAATGCGCACAAGGTGCACCAGAGGGGCTACCACAAACAAGACCCCAAGACAATCTGAAAAGGAAAGCATCAACCTCTGAGGACAGTCAGCCCGAGATGATGCCACCAGCCAAGAGAGCTGCTATAGAAAATATTATTGATCTACTTATAGAAGTAATTGGCTTTAGTCTTCCGACCCGATTCAGGAAATTCCAATGCAATTTCAGAGCTCTCCTGAAGGATTCCTTCCAGGCCATCAAATCTGCCACCATGACAGTGGTCAAGTGCTTCAGATTAATTGCTATAACAAGACATAGAGACCGCGTCATCAGCCAAGACAGCGGTGAGAAGAGCCCAACCTACATAGTAGGTGATATTGAGCCCACCTCTAGCATTGCAGAAAGTGGAGAGGATTGTGCCGATCCAGAATGTGCAGAAGATGCATCCGAGGGACTGCCACAAACAAGATCCCAGGATCTTACCGATCCAGAATGTAAACAATGTGCACCCGAGGGGCTTCCACAAACAAGACCACAAGACAATCTGAAAATGAAAGCATCACCCTCCGATGACAGTCAGCCCGAGATGCTGCCACCAGACAAGAGAGCGGCTATAGAAAACGTTACTGATCTACTTATCATTATTATTATTGTTATTATTATTATTTATTTATATAGCGCCTTTATTTCCATGGTGCTGTACATGAGAAGGGGAGGAGTAACCCCGGAGATCGAGACCCCACAAGTGGAGATGCCCGATATTGGGAACCAAGAGAACAACCTGCCTCCAGAGCTCTTAACCATCCTGCAGCGCAAAGGGGAGGAAGGCTACCTGGATGACGAGGTCATCATCATGGCCCAGGACCTGCTGCAGAGACAGTTTAAGGGTTTTGATGGCCTGCAGCCCCCCTGCGCTCTTATGATACCAGGGTACAGCGTACTGCAGAATGCTGTACAAATCCACTATGATGCGGACAGGGTGCACTGGCTGACAACCTGCTATAAAAATGGCCAAATCTTTGTGGCCGACAGCTTCAACATCAGGAATCTGTCTCCATCCATCCATCAGCAGATTAACAACATGTACAGTATAGTGGTCGACAATCCCCTGGAACATCTGAGGTTTATCGATGTGGATCAGCAGAAGAACTGGTACGACTGTGGCTTATATGCTATAGCGTTTGCCTACGAGTTTATGGCAGATGGCGGTGAACCCAGAGCTGAGTTCCAGCATCAGAAGATGAGGACTCATCTAATATCCTGCCTACAGAACAACAGAATCAGCGGATTTCCCAAAAAGGTCAGGGAGTAACTCCATGTCTATAAACGGCATGTAGAGTGTATGACGGTCCAAGAGATCGCCCTGACCTTTAACCTCACAATGAAGATGGGGTACGGCTGGAGGTGACGGCTATCACACGTCAATGATGTGGCGGCCGCCATGTCAGGAGCAGATGAGCCGCACCTCAGGACGAGGCAGATTCCGGGCTCGGTCTCTGTCCTCATTACTTTCTGCAGTCAGATGTGATCAGAGGATCAGTGAATCTTCTGCTGCATCTGACCCGATCTACGGAACATGCTGCCATGATCCAGCACCGCCCAGGGGAAGGGCAGGCCGTCAGCCATGGTTCCCTAGAGGTTTCCTCCACTGGGGGTTTTTCCTCTCCTGAGTGCTGACGGACGACGACTCTCCGTGAGTCCAGGACCCATCACCATCCTCATCATGGGAACTTCTACTTGTGATATCTTGTATGAAGTGAATAAAGAATTCAATTAATATCTAGCAGCTGTGTGTCTGAGCCATGTGTCTGAGCCTTGTATCTCTACATTGAAATTGCAGGAAAAGTTATGGAATTCTGGAAATGACAGGTGTGATATTTTTTTCTGAGTTTTCCCTGCAAACTGTTTGGAACATTTGAAAGAATGATTGTCAGGAGCAGAAAATATGACGCTGCCATAAGACCTGTGTTTGCCAGCAGTAGAGAGTCCACTCGTGTGTGGGGGCTTCTCATCAATGGAGGAGCTCACTCACAATAATACCTCAACAGGGCCATGAATGAAGAATAAAATCTACACCTCCTCCATGAGCAACTACTCCCATCATCCAGGGCAAGGTTGTGATGATGCTTTTCTCCTCCATAATGGAGACCAGGTCACATGGGAAAAGTGATAAACTAAGTTGCTTTGGTGAAAAAGACATTGGCATTTTGGTTCCAAGGACGAAAACCAAAGTTTGAGTCAGTCTCAAAACTTTTGGCCATGATTGTATTTATCCATCTTAAGATAATGATAGCACTCCATTCCTGATAGCTAAAACTTCTCTCACCTTCTGCATTAATAAAACACTTTTCTCACTATTTTTTGTGCAGAAAGCAGGTAAATACGTTCCGCAAACTGATTTTCGGCATGTCTGCCCTGTTGGCCGAATTCTATAGAAACTTCCGTGCCGCTGATAAATATTTAGGAACCTGCTCTCACTTCCTTGAGCGTGAATTGGCTTATTATAGGGGGCACAGATTTTTGGCCACGTGTAGAGTCAATATAGTACTATAGCTCAGTGGCTAGACACATAGAATTAGGAAAAGCCATTGGGCACAGGGAATGATGCTGACTTCTAGTGTTGATGTGTTGTCATTGTGGCACATAATAATTGTCTCCTCCTGTGATATGATAGAAATACCAACAAGAAGCGTGTGCCTTAAAGGTGACTATAAACATATCTAATAAAAATGATTAACATAAGAGAAGAGTAACCTAAACTTGATGTAGAACTGTATGGAATAAAGGAATATTTTCAGCAACAGCGCCCCTTGTCTACAGGCGTCGTATCTTGTATTGCAATAGGTGCTAGGAGCAGTCACAGACCACTCCCGTCAGTTTATCCCCCGAAATACTGCAGTCACAGCATTCCGGAAGTCGGCACAGGGCTAACAGCCCCTCTGCCTTTGGGTCAGAGCCCCCGCGGCGTCACGCAGGGTCCCTATCGTTGCCATGGTGAGCGAATGTCGTCATCACGACATCTGGCTCAACAGAGCTAGGAAACTTGTTGATCATGCACAGTGCATGATCAGGTAGTCTCCCTGTCAGTGCAGCGATCAGCCTGCAAAAAATGATTGTCCCATAGTGGGACTAAGTAAAAGACTTAGGAAAAAGGTAAAGAAAAAAAAAAAATTTTAAATAGTAATTGTAAAAATATTAAAAAAATCAAAAATAAAAAAATCAATACATATTCTATCACTAAATAAATATTTGAATGAAAAAAACAATATAAACAATAAAAGTGCACACATGTGGTATCGCCGCATGCACAACGACTCGACCTATAAAACTGTCCCACTACTTAACCCCTTTAGTGAACACAAAGAAAAAAACAAGGCAAAAAACAATTCTTTATCATCATACTGCCGAAAACAAAAAGTGGAATAACGCGATCAGAACCTCATATTACCCACCTCAGCTGCTGCAGAACCTCATAGTATACCTCAGCTGCTGCAGAACCTCACAATATACCTCAGCTGCTGCAGAACCTCAATACGTCTCAGCTGCTGCATAACCTTATATTACACACCTCAGCTGCTGCAGAATCTCATAATACACATCTCAGCTGCTGCAGAACCTCATAATACACCTCAGCTGCTACAGAACTCATAATACACCTCAGCTGCTACAGAACCTCATAATACACAGCTCAGCTACTGCAGAACTTCAATATGTCTCAGCTGCTGCATAACCTTATTACACGCCTCAGCTGCTTCAGAACCTCATATTACCCACCTCAACTGCTGCAGAACCTCATAATACACATCTCAGCTGCAGCAGAACCTCACAATATGCACATCAACTGCTGCAGAACCTCATATTACCCACCTCAAATGCTGCAGAACCTCATAATACACATCTCAGCTGCTGCAGAACCTCATAAAACACCTCAGTTGCTGCAGAACCTCACAATTCACAGCTCAGCTGCTGCAGAACCTCATATTACACACCTCAGCTACTTGAAACCTTCTTTTGGACACTGTGGTACAGTAAAGGGTGTTTTACTGGATGGAAGATATGTTTCTCCTAGCAGATTAATGTTTGGCCGGGTTTTTTCTTAAAGACGGGACCTGCGATGATGTCGGGGTCACGTGATCAGCCCATGTGATGTCTACCTCACTGGTGGGAGGGGTTAGGCCCTATGTAATGGAGGTTGGTGATTGCCACAGGTTGAGTGTGTGTTTCTGGAAGCTACAGGAACTTGTGTGGACTCAGCCTGAAACTTGTATATAGGATTCCCGTGCTGCAGGACTATCGCAGCAAGACTCGGAAGAACCCCGGGAATGGCACCTGGCGGATGCCGCAGGACCTGGCAGCCGCTTAGTTACGCCCGTCCCGTGCAAGGGGTGAGTCTGGGACCAGTGGTTCTCCAAGCTGGAGTATGAGTTTGCTTTCCCTTATGTTTTGTTAAGCTGCTGGTTACTGAGTGACATTAAAACCACTGAAATTGGACTTTATGCCTGTGTGTTGCCTCGTTACTGCCGCCCAGCTATTGCCTACCAGAGAAAATCCCTACAATTGGTGGAGAATGCGAGCAGAAGCAGTGAGGCCAGGCTGTTTTGATTTTTGATCGGTACCCCAGCCTATGTCCTGGGTGAAACGAGTGGCAGATATCCAGGCGGGGAACTTTCCAGAAATAGAGGCCACGCGACAGCAACAGCAGGCTATGCAGCAGCAACAGGAGGCCATGCGGCAGCAGCAACAAGAGTTCATGCGACAGCAGGCTATGCAGCAGCAGGCTATGCAGCAGCATCAGGAAACCAATCAGCTGTTGATACAGCATATCACAACAGCGCAAGCAATAGGAGCTAACCGGGGAATCCAGGATATTCGGAAAGCGGTTTGTACAGCGATTCCTAAAATGGGAGAATCGGACGATGTGGAGGTGTATCTGGAGATGTTCGAAGGAGTCGCTGAGAGAGAGAAGCTCCCCCGGGACCATTTGGCAGGTGTCCTCGATCCGTTTCTGACCCCAGGACTGTTGAAAGCGTGTCAGGACCTACCCCCAGAGCAAAGGGCGGACTACACGGTCGTCAAGGGTGAGATACTGGCACGCCTTGGGGTAAATGTGTTAGTGAGGGCTCAGCGGGTACACCACTGGAAGTTTACCCCCTCCAAGCCCGCCCGGTCCCAGTATTACGACCTGTTGCACCTGTTACAAAAGTGGTTGCAGCCTGAAGTGTTATCCCCTACGGCCATACTGGACCACATAGTGACTGATAGATTTTGGAGGGCTTTGCCCCACTCCCTCCAGACCTGGGTCGGACAGGCGCCCCCTACTGATGCCATGCAGATGATAGACCTCATAGAAAGGTATGGGGCTACCAAGGAGTTACAGGGAGGGACCCCCCGAAAGGTAACAGGAAGGTTCCCTAAGTCCCCGCCCCTGGTTCGGCGAGCAGAGCCCAGGAAGGCCGCTCCAGACTTATCCGGGGAAGTAAGGAGCCCCATAATCTGCTGGCGGTGCCAGGAACCAGGTCATATGAGAGCTGATTGCCCCCACCTGACTGAGCCCATGGACACCAATTTTTGTTACCGCCAGTCCCACTGTTACGGCGGCGGAACACGCATAAAAAAATATAAATAAACGTGCTCGCCGCCCGGGGTCCACCGTGCGGCAGATGGAAAAACCGCAGCTAGAAGACACAGAGCACTGTGGCGGTAATGTGCACGGGGTTCTATATCACTCAGGTGCAATCAAGCAGTCTCTGTTAAGTGCACAGAGCTGCTCCAGGAAAAATTAGAAAAGTAACGCTGAGCCTGTTAGCAACACAGGGACTCAGCGGCACACATGCGGTAGGCAAAAACCGGAGTAGTTAGGATGTCACTACGTCCGACACCTACCGTGGTAACAGGTGTGCTGGCGTCGCAACCGCGGACGCAGAAATGAGCTGCAACTGCAGCGCGGCGTGAACAGAGCCGCAAACAAGGCGCTGCAAAAACGCTGGAGCAATGCAGGACGCTTAGCTGCTGCAAATAGTATGGCTGGAGCGCGCTGGCGCTAGCGCTGCTACTGGCGGCTGCCCAAGCACTCACACAAACGTAATATCAGAGGGAAGGGGTTTCATAATAAGTCATCCACCAGTCCAAGCATCCATCACCATACATACAGCAGCAGTATGAAAATACTAGCGCATGGCATAGCGGCCATGCGCACTTTTTATAGCGTACGGGACCTGCCGGAAATCTCCAGAGCCCTGAGCATAACCAATCAAATCAGGAGCAGGACCTGAGCACCTGACTCCTGAACTCCAATGAGAGCTATTCCCGTGAGCATGCTCAGAAGCTGGGACAAAGGACTTAGCCTCTGGAGACAAATATGTGAATCTGGATTCCCGCATAGGCATTATAGAACCCAGATTCCTAACACCCACTATGCCGAACCAATGTGTGCAATGGGCACCCCGAAGGGCCCTAATATGGAACATTTGTGTCGGCTAGAAGTGGAGGGCACCGGGCTGTGGCCCTATTGGACTCAGGGAGTCTTGTAACCCTGGTACGAGCCAGCTGGATACACACCAGCGAGTTTACGGGTCGGAAAATTGGGGTGTTGTGTATACATGGAGACTTAAAAGACTATCCCACCGCACTAGTCGTAATCAGCACGCCAGCAGGGAGGCGGTGCCACGAGGTGGGGGTGGTGGCTAATTTACATTATGAAGTGATAATTGGAAGAGACTTTCCGTTGTTTTCTGTGCTGTGGCCGTCTGTGGTACCATCCACTGAGCAACTGCCGGTACCAGAGGCAACCAGGTTACATTCTCCAGAAGGGGGGGCATGAACCTGGTGGCCCGGAGGAAAATGTGCTGGCGGTCGGAATAACCTTCCCTTCGGTGGAGGAAGGGGAGAATTCTCCCCTAGAAGGATTGGCTGGAGAGGTGGAAGACTTGCCGACGGGACCTGAGTTGTCAGACTTGAATGTATCAGGTGACAATTTTGGTACAGCGCAACTCCGAGACCTTACTTTAGCCGGGCCAGAGAAAATGTACTGTTTGTAAATGGGGAACCCCAACAACCTGGGGTAGATACGGTGTTGCCACGCTTTGAGTTGAACCAGGATTTGTTGTACCGAGTGGAGATAATACGTGGGGAAATGGTAGAACAATTACTGGTACCTCAGACGTATCGCAGGCTGGTAATGGTTTTAGCGCATGCGCATGTACTTGGGGGACATTTGGGCCAAAAGAAGACCCTCGACCGAATCCTGCAACGATTTTACTGGCCAGGGGTTCATGAAGAAGTTAAACGGTACTGTAGCTCCTGTCCAGTATGCCAGGTAACCAGTCCCCAGCCTCACTTTCGGAGCCCTTTGGTGCCTTTGCCGATTATAGAGGTGCCCTTCGAGAGAGTGGCCATGGACCTGGTGGGGCCTCTCAATAAGTCGGCAAGGGGACACCAACACATTCTGGTAGTTCTAGATTATGCTACCCGATATCCTGAGGCCATTCCTCTGCGCCACACATCAGCTAAGCTTATAGCAAAGGAACTCATGGGTATGTTTTCACGGGTGGGAATTTCGCAAGAAATTTTAACAGACCAGGGAACCCCCTTTATGTAAAAAATTATGAAGGAACTCTGCCGGTTGATAAAATGCTAAACAGTTGCGTAACTCGGTCTATCATCCCCAAACAGATGGTCTGTTAGAAAGGTTCAATAAGACCCCGAAGAGCATGGTAAAAAGGCAGTTTCCAAAGATGGGAAGGACTGGGATCTGTTATTGCCATATTTGTTATTTGCAGTGAGGGAGGTACCTCAGGCATCTACGGGGTTCTCGCCCTTTGAACTATTGTACGGCAGACATCCACGGGGCTTACTAGATATAGCCAAAGAGGCCTGGGAGAACCAACCTACTCCCCACAAAAGTGTGATAGAACATGTTGCAAAAATGCAAGAGAGAATGGAGACAGTCCTACCCTTGGTCCGGGAACATATGGAGGCAGCACAACGGTCACAGAGTCGGGTCTATAATCGGGAGGCTTGGGTAAGAACCTTTAGCCCTGGGGATCGGGTTTTGGTGCTTGTGCCTACCGTAGATAGCAAATTTCTCGCAAGGTGGCAGGGACCCTACGAGATCATGGAGAAGGTGGGGCCAGTAGACTACAAGGTACACCCTTTGAACTATTGTACGGCAGACATCCACGGGGCTTACTAGATATAGCCAAAGAGGCCTGGGAGAACCAACCTACTCCCCACAAAAGTGTGATAGAACATGTTGCAAAAATGCAAGAGAGAATGGAGACAGTCCTACCATTGGTCCGGGAACATATGGAGGCAGCACAACGGTCACAGAGTCGGGTCTATAATCGGGAGGCTCGGGTAAGAACCTTTAGCCCTGGGGATCGGGTTTTGGTGCTTGTGCCTACCGTAGATAGCAAATTTCTCGCAAGGTGGCAGGGACCCTACGAGATCATGGAGAAGGTGGGGCCAGTAGACTACAAGGTACACCAACCAAGACGGAGAAAGCCAGAACAGGTTTACCATAATAATTTGTTTAAACCCTGGAAAGATAGAGAGCACCTTGGTGGGGATAGTCCGCTGCCAGCGTTTCAGATGGTAAAGGCTCCGTTACCTCGGGGCGAGGCGGGAGAAGCCCAACCCGCCGTCAAAATTGCAGATACTTTGTCTCCTAAACAGGTTCAGGAGGTCCGGGAGTTCATCAGCCGAAATACAGATGTTTTTTCGGAGCTCCCTGGACGCACCTCCCTAATCTAACATGACGTTGTCACAGAGCCACAGGCCAAGGTCCGACTAAAGCCATATCGGGTGCCTGAGGCCCGGCGACAAGCCATCTCAGAAGAGGTAAAAATGATGCTACAGTTAGGGGTCACAGAAGAGTCTCAGAGTGAGTGGGCCATCCCAATAGCTCTAATACCCAAGCCTGATGGGTCTCTAAGATTCTGTAATGATTTTAGAAAACTCAATGACATTTCAAAATTTGACGCCTACCCCATGCCCCGGGTTGACGAGTTGATAGAGCGCTTTGGGCAAGCACGGTATTTTACAACTCTGGACCTCACAAAAGGTTATTGGCAGGTATCCCTAACAGAGGCGGCGAAGGGAAAGACGGCGTTTATAACACCTGAGGGGCTGTTCCAGTATAAGGTGTTACCCTTTGGATTGCATGGCGCTCCAGCAACGTTCCAGCGGTTTATGGATATTATTCTCCGTCCCCATCGCCGCTATGCCTCAGCCTATCTAGATTATATTATTGTGTTCAGCACCGATTGGGAAAGCCACTTAGCAAAAGTACAGGCAGTGGTAGACTCCCTGCGACAAGCAGGGCTAACTGCCAACCCAAAGAAGTGTTTCATAGGGTTGGAGGAAGCCCGCTACTTGGGTTATGTCACTGGGAGGGGAGTTCTCAAGCCCCAAGTAAACAAGGTCAGTAAAGGCCTTTTTGGGTTTGGAGGATATTACAGGCGATTCATTCCCAACTTTGCAACCCTGTCTGCGCCTTTAACAGATTGTTTAAAAGGGAAAAAATCTGTGATGGTCCACTGGAATTATCAGTTAGAGGAGGCCTTTACAAAATTAAAAGGGGTACTGTGTGGTACACAAGTCCTGATCACTCCAAATTTCAAAAAAGAGTTCATGGTGCAGACTGATGCCTCTGAGATAGGCCTCGGTGCAGTGCTGGCTCAGGAAGTTAACGGGGAAGAGCATCCCGTTAGCTTCCTAAGCCGGAAACTTACCCCAGCTGAAACCCGGTACAGTATTGTAGAGAGTGCCTGGCCATCGAGTGGGCACTGGAATCGTTGCGCTACTATTTGCTGGGGAGGACATTTCGGTTGGTGACAGATCATTCCCCTCTTACGTGGATGAGTCAAGCTAAGGAGAGGAATGCCCGAGTCACCAGGTGGTTCCTGTCCCTGCAAAACTTTAAATTTTCAGTAGAACATCGTGCAGGCAGACTACAGGGGAATGCAGATGCCCTGTCCAGAGTTCACTGTATGTCATGTGTCCACCCCTCTAGGGTTGAACATAGGGGGTAGGTATGTGGTACAGTAAAGGGTGTTTTACTGGATGGAAGATATGTTTCTCCTAGCAGATTAATGTTTGGCCGGGTTTTTTCTTAAAGACAGGACCTGCGATGATGTCAGGGTCACGTGATCAGCCCATGTGATGTCTACCTCACTGGTAGGAGGCGTTAGGCCCTATGTAATGGAGGTTGGTGATTGCCACAGGGTGAGTGTGTGTTTCTGGAAGCTACAGGAACTTGTGTGGACTCAGCCTGAAACTTGTATATATGATTCTCGTGCTGCAGAACTATCGCAGCAAGACTCGGAAGAACCCCGGAAATGGCACCTGGCAGCCGCTTAGTTACGCCCGTCCCGTGCATGGGGTGAGTCTGGGACCAGTGGTTCTCCAAGCTGGAGTATGAGTTTGCTTTCCCTTATGTTTTGTTAAGCTGCTGGTTACTGAGTGACATTAAAACCACTGAAATTGGACTTTATGCCTGTGTGTTGCCTCGTTACTGCCGCCCAGCTATTGCCTACCAGAGCAAATCCCTACAACACACATTTGTGTAGAATATATACAGATCTGCATAGTTATTTTTTTTAGATGACAATTTGGTAAAATCTATAAATACTGTGAATACAAAGTCCTTGGTGTCACAATAAAAAATAAATAAATAAAAATCGCTCAGATCCTTAAAAATAGAAAAATAATTATTCGTTATCCACATCTTTGGAGTATATTGTGATGTCACCGGATAAATCCGGAGCTGATGTCACAGTCTACACGGAATGTTCTATGCCGGCTCAGACTGGACCACAGAAGAACAGGACAATCCCCTGGTGGACCCCTCTGCTGCACTGGGAACCCAGACCTCCACACCCTACCTGACCAGGGCTTAGATGCGCTTCATACAGACAGGTTGCAGGGTCTCGGGGACTCCCGCTGTGTGACCGTATCACCGCCTCATAGAACTAAGAGAGTCCTTGCTCCAAAGCGATGGCCCGGTATCAGGACTGACCGTCTGAGACAAGGGCAAAGCCGCAGATAATACCGAGTAGTAGTAATTTCCTCTACTATGAGGTAATAAAAACAAATCAATTTTCACATTTTTGGCATCAGTTTTTCTTCCATGGGGAACTGAAATTCCCAACGTGCCCTGAAAGATACCGACCTCCAGGACCTGCTTGGAGTTGTAGTTTTCTACACAAATTGTATTCTTAAAGGGGTATTCCCATCGCCAAGATCATATCCCAATATCTAGTAGTAATATAAGTAATATCTCTGTCCATTTCCTCATGTGCAGGACCTTAGGTATCCATGGTTAGAACCACTAGCAGCTAGCTGTTACTATATCAGTGGTCGTAACCATGGATATCTAAGGTCCTATGATGCCTCCACATGAGGAAATAGACTTAGTGAATCAGAAGAACTATACTACATTTCTAATTGGAGGAATTTGTTAATATTATTATTATTACTACTACATCTACGACATATTGGGACAGGATCTTAGAGATGGGAATACCCCTTTTAATGTTAGTTCACATGTAGAGGTGAAATTCATATCAAATTGTTTGGCGCACAGTGTTGCGGGTAAGACCACGCTCACATGTTGCAATGTTTTTAAGAGAAAAAAACATCACAACAAAAGAGTGCATTTAAAATAGCAGCGGGTGAAAGCAGCCTCAGGCTATGTTCACACGTTAAGAACAAAGAAATGGAGTGCTGACTTCAATATCACATAAAAAACAATGAGTTTTATTAAATAAGTAAACATATATAACACACAATACATAAAACAAGGGAAGATTCCACAAAAATGCTCCTAGGGAAATTTTTGACATGGGAAAGTTATGCAAAAATTGGAGCTGTATCAATAACTACTGTATCACCCAAATGGAGTACAAAAGTTAAGGTAGTAACTTGATAAAGCATCCCGCGAAACGCGCATCCAGGGTCTCTCCTCAGGGAAGTTTTCAGCACTTGCGATCACTAATATGGGTAAGCGTGCCTAAAAGGCTGTGATTAATATATTTGCACTATGTACTTTATGTTCACCCTATGTACCTCTTTATGGTTACTGCCTTAACTTTTGTACTCCATTTGGGTGATACAGTAATTATTGATACAGCTCCAATTTTTGCATAACTTTCCCATGTCAAAAATTTCCCTAGGAGCATTTTTGTGGAATCTTCCCTTGTTTTATGTATTGTGTGTTATATATGTTTACTTATTTAATAAAACTCATTGTTTTTTATGTGATATTGAAGTCAGCACTCCATTTCTTTGTTCTTAATATACACTACGGAGTTTCTTGATAGTCCTATATAATTATATTATATACAGCTATGAGATTTGTTGCTATATGTATAGCTGCGTTTGTCTTTGTGTATCAGTTAACATTATGTTCACACGTTGCGTTTTTGCAGCCTTTTTATGCCAGTTAAAAGCTGCTTTTAAGGGTATGTGCACACGCAGCGGATTTGTTCTCTGCGGATCCGCTGCAGATCCGCAAGCAATGTACAGTACAATGCTAAGCAATGGGTTTTCAAAACCGCAGTGCACAGGCTGCGGACTTGCTGCGGATTGAAATCCGCAGCATGTCAACTCTTTCTGCTGATTTTGCTGCGTTTCGACACCTATTCCATTATACTGGTGTCAAAATGCAGGGGCAAATCCGCAGGTAAAACCGCACTCCCTTCAGCCCCCATAGAAAGCAATGGATAAGTGCAAAAAAGCAGCAAAAAACATAGCAAGAAACGCCATCAGTTCTTGCAGTGTTATTAGTGACAAAAGCAGGTACAGCAGAATGTGATTTTCCCAAAATTAAACCAAAATATCTTGGTGTCCTCACCTGAGAATGGCGGTTACATTAGTACAGTTTAATGAAATTATTGATATCTCTGACCGATGTGTGAAGTTGAACAATAGCTGATCACCCCAATGCACTGCCAATGTCTTAGGTAAACTATGCCTGACCAATTCACCTCCCCCTGCTGGATTTACATTTGCAAATGTGTATTTTTTCATTAACTCATAGGAACTTTTTTGCTCAGAATAGTCACTTTTTTCAGACATAAAAATCTTTCTAAATATTTCTATCAAATTTCCCTTTTTTCCCCAAATGTTTTATGGTTTCACCTACGTCTTATATCGGTGGTCTAACACCTCGCATTGTTCATGCTTGTACGGTGGAAGCAAAGCTGAACTTTGGGATCCTTAAAAACGCCGCAAGAAAACCAGAGTAAAAGCCAGCAAAAGGTGTTTTTTGTGTCTGCAGTTTTTTTTGCTGCCAAAACATTAGGTTTTGGCTGCAGAACAAAAAAAGTAACGTGTGAATATGCTGTAAAAATAAGAAGCGTTAAACAAGTCCAACTGAAAACCTTTGTGGTAAAACTGCATGTAATACAGGCCATATTGTGCACTTACACTTTACAGCAAGTGCTATAAACCAGCAATCCCCCCCCACTGCATTCTCCATATACTTCGGTGGAGATATAACTACACATACAGGAACCTCCTCATAACATTTTATGGAGAATGTGGCTGGAAATTTGTGATTAAGGGTCAGATAACTGCACGTAACTGTAGGGTGGCGTCAGCATCAATGTTACTGGTGGGCCCTTAGCAGCTGAGCCTGAAGCAGTGATATCACAATGTGGAGTGTGGAACTCGATGACATCTTCTACTCTATGACATCACAATGACTGCAAAGGAGTAAAGCCTATGTAAAGCCTGACCGCAGAGCCGAGGCTGTCATTTGTGTGACTCCCTATTGGATACACAAAGCTACAGGAATACGAAGGAGAAAGAAAGCGACGACATCATGGGGATTCATGGAGGTCCCCATTGTGACCAGCGGCTGCTGGTCAAGGCTCTCTCTTCCTGCAAGTCAACTGGCTTTAGTCTTCTGACCCGATTCAAGAAATTCCAATGCAATTGCAGAGCTCAGCGGAAGGATTCTTTCCAGGCCATCAAATCTGCCACCATGACAGTGGTCAAGAGCATCAGGTCAGTTGCTACAAAAAGACGTAGAAACCACGTCATCAGCCAAGACAGCGGTGAAAAGAGCCCAACCTACATAGTAGGTGACACTGAGCCCACTTCTAGCATTGTAGAAAGTGGAGAGGATCTTGCCGATCCAGAATGTGCACAAGATGCACCCGAGGGGCTGCCACAAACAAGACCCCAGGACTTTACTGACCCAGAATGTGCACCCGAGGGGCTGCCACAAACAGGACCCCAGGATTTTGCATATCCAGAATGTGCACAAGGTGCACCCGAGGGGCTGCCACAAACAGGACCTCAGGATCCTGCTGATCCAGAATGTGCACACGATGCACCCGAGGGGCTGCCACAAACAAGACCCCAGGACTTAACCGATCCAGAATGTGCACCCGAGGGGCTGTCACAAACAGGACCCCAGGACTTTACCGATCCAGATTGTGCACAATGTGCACCCGAGGGGCTGCCACAAACAAGACCCCAGGATTTTGCTGATCCAGAATGCGCACAAGGTGCACCAGAGGGGCTACCACAAACAAGACCCCAAGACAATCTGAAAAGGAAAGCATCAACCTCTGAGGACAGTCAGCCCGAGATGATGCCACCAGCCAAGAGAGCTGCTATAGAAAATATTATTGATCTACTTATAGAAGTAATTGGCTTTAGTCTTCCGACCCGATTCAGGAAATTCCAATGCAATTTCAGAGCTCTCCTGAAGGATTCCTTCCAGGCCATCAAATCTGCCACCATGACAGTGGTCAAGTGCTTCAGATTAATTGCTATAACAAGACATAGAGACCGCGTCATCAGCCAAGACAGCGGTGAGAAGAGCCCAACCTACATAGTAGGTGATATTGAGCCCACCTCTAGCATTGCAGAAAGTGGAGAGGATTGTGCCGATCCAGAATGTGCAGAAGATGCATCCGAGGGACTGCCACAAACAAGATCCCAGGATCTTACCGATCCAGAATGTAAACAAAGTGCACCCGAGGGGCTTCCACAAACAAGACCACAAGACAATCTGAAAATGAAAGCATCACCCTCCGATGACAGTCAGCCCGAGATGCTGCCACCAGACAAGAGAGCGGCTATAGAAAACGTTACTGATCTACTTATCATTATTATTATTGTTATTATTATTATTTATTTATATAGCGCCTTTATTTCCATGGTGCTGTACATGAGAAGGGGAGGAGTAACCCCGGAGATCGAGACCCCACAAGTGGAGATGCCCGATATTGGGAACCAAGAGAACAACCTGCCTCCAGAGCTCTTAACCATCCTGCAGAGCAAAGGGGAGGAAGGCTACCTGGATGACGAGGTCATCATCATGGCCCAGGACCTGCTGCAGAGACAGTTTAAGGGTTTTGATGGCCTGCAGCCCCCCTGCGCTCTTATGATACCAGGGTACAGCGTACTGCAGAATGCTGTACAAATCCACTATGATGCGGACAGGGTGCACTGGCTGACAACCTGCTATAAAAATGGCCAAATCTTTGTGGCCGACAGCTTCAACATCAGGAATCTGTCTCCATCCATCCATCAGCAGATTAACAACATGTACAGTATAGTGGTCGACAATCCCCTGGAACATCTGAGGTTTATCGATGTGGATCAGCAGAAGAACTGGTACGACTGTGGCTTATATGCTATAGCGTTTGCCTACGAGTTTATGGCAGATGGCGGTGAACCCAGAGCTGAGTTCCAGCATCAGAAGATGAGGACTCATCTAATATCCTGCCTACAGAACAACAGAATCAGCGGATTTCCCAAAAAGGTCAGGGAGTAACTCCATGTCTATAAACGGCATGTAGAGTGTATGACGGTCCAAGAGATCGCCCTGACCTTTAACCTCACAATGAAGATGGGGTACGGCTGGAGGTGACGGCTATCACACGTCAATGATGTGGCGGCCGCCATGTCAGGAGCAGATGAGCCGCACCTCAGGACGAGGCAGATTCCGGGCTCGGTCTCTGTCCTCATTACTTTCTGCAGTCAGATGTGATCAGAGGATCAGTGAATCTTCTGCTGCATCTGACCCGATCTACGGAACATGCTGCCATGATCCAGCACCGCCCAGGGGAAGGGCAGGCCGTCAGCCATGGTTCCCTAGAGGTTTCCTCCACTGGGGGTTTTTCCTCTCCTGAGTGCTGACGGACGACGACTCTCCGTGAGTCCAGGACCCATCACCATCCTCATCATGGGAACTTCTACTTGTGATATCTTGTATGAAGTGAATAAAGAATTCAATTAATATCTAGCAGCTGTGTGTCTGAGCCATGTGTCTGAGCCTTGTATCTCTACATTGAAATTGCAGGAAAAGTTATGGAATTCTGGAAATGACAGGTGTGATATTTTTTTCTGAGTTTTCCCTACAAACTGTTTGGAACATTTGAAAGAATGATTGTCAGGAGCAGAAAATATGACGCTGCCATAAGACCTGTGTTTGCCAGCAGTAGAGAGTCCACTCGTGTGTGGGGGCTTCTCATCAATGGAGGAGCTCACTCACAGTAATACCTCAACAGGGCCATGAATGAAGAATAAAATCTACACCTCCTCCACGAGCAACTACTCCCATCATCCAGGGCAAGGTTGTGATGATGCTTTTCTCCTCCATAATGGAGACCAGGTCACATGGGAAAAGTGATAAACTAAGTTGCTTTGGTGAAAAAGACATTGGCATTTTGGTTCCAAGGACGAAAACCAAAGTTTGAGTCAGTCTCAAAACTTTTGGCCATGATTGTATTTATCCATCTTAAGATAATGATAGCACTCCATTCCTGATAGCTAAAACTTCTCTCACCTTCTGCATTAATAAAACACTTTTCTCATTATTTTTTGTGCAGAAAGCAGGTAAATACGTTCCGCAAACTGATTTTCGGCATGTCTGCCCTGTTGGCCGAATTCTATAGAAACTTCCGTGCCGCTGATAAATATTTAGGAACCTGCTCTCACTTCCTTGAGCGTGAATTGGCTTATTATAGGGGGCACAGATTTTTGGCCACGTGTAGAGTCAATATAGTACTATAGCTCAGTGGCTAGACACATAGAATTAGGAAAAGCCATTGGGCACAGGGAATGATGCTGACTTCTAGTGTTGATGTGTTGTCATTGTGGCACATAATAATTGTCTCCTCCTGTGATATGATAGAAATACCAACAAGAAGCGTGTGCCTTAAAGGTGACTATAAACATATCTAATAAAAATGATTAACATAAGAGAAGAGTAACCTAAACTTGATGTAGAACTGTATGGAATAAAGGAATATTTTCAGCAACAGCGCCCCTTGTCTACAGGCGTCGTATCTTGTATTGCAATAGGTGCTAGGAGCAGTCACAGACCACTCCCGTCAGTTTATCCCCCGAAATACTGCAGTCACAGCATTCCGGAAGTCGGCACAGGGCTAACAGCCCCTCTGCCTTTGGGTCAGAGCCCCCGCGGCGTCACGCAGGGTCCCTATCGTTGCCATGGTGAGCGAATGTCGTCATCACGACATCTGGCTCAACAGAGCTAGGAAACTTGTTGATCATGCACAGTGCATGATCAGGTAGTCTCCCTGTCAGTGCAGCGATCAGCCTGCAAAAAATGATTGTCCCATAGTGGGACTAAGTAAAAGACTTAGGAAAAAGGTAAAGAAAAAAAAAAAAATTTAAATAGTAATTGTAAAAATATTAAAAAAATCAAAAATAAAAAAATCAATACATATTCTATCACTAAATAAATATTTGAATGAAAAAAACAATATAAACAATAAAAGTGCACACATGTGGTATCGCCGCATGCACAACGACTCGACCTATAAAACTGTCCCACTACTTAACCCCTTTAGTGAACACAAAGAAAAAAACAAGGCAAAAAACAATTCTTTATCATCATACTGCCGAAAACAAAAAGTGGAATAACGCGATCAGAACCTCATATTACCCACCTCAGCTGCTGCAGAACCTCATAGTATACCTCAGCTGCTGCAGAACCTCACAATATACCTCAGCTGCTGCAGAACCTCAATACGTCTCAGCTGCTGCATAACCTTATATTACACACCTCAGCTGCTGCAGAATCTCATAATACACATCTCAGCTGCTGCAGAACCTCATAATACACCTCAGCTGCTACAGAACTCATAATACACCTCAGCTGCTACAGAACCTCATAATACACAGCTCAGCTACTGCAGAACTTCAATATGTCTCAGCTGCTGCATAACCTTATTACACGCCTCAGCTGCTTCAGAACCTCATATTACCCACCTCAACTGCTGCAGAACCTCATAATACACATCTCAGCTGCAGCAGAACCTCACAATATACACATCAACTGCTGCAGAACCTCATATTACCCACCTCAAATGCTGCAGAACCTCATAATACACATCTCAGCTGCTGCAGAACCTCATAAAACACCTCAGCTGCTGCAGAACCTCACAATTCACAGCTCAGCTGCTGCAGAACCTCATATTACACACCTCAGCTACTTGAAACCTTCTTTTGGACACTGTGGTACAGTAAAGGGTGTTTTACTGGATGGAAGATATGTTTCTCCTAGCAGATTAATGTTTGGCCGGGTTTTTTCTTAAAGAGGGGACCTGCGATGATGTCGGGGTCACGTGATCAGCCCATGTGATGTCTACCTCACTGGTGGGAGGGGTTAGGCCCTATGTAATGGAGGTTGGTGATTGCCACAGGTTGAGTGTGTGTTTCTGGAAGCTACAGGAACTTGTGTGGACTCAGCCTGAAACTTGTATATAGGATTCCCGTGCTGCAGGACTATCGCAGCAAGACTCGGAAGAACCCCGGGAATGGCACCTGGCGGATGCCGCAGGACCTGGCAGCCGCTTAGTTACGCCCGTCCCGTGCAAGGGGTGAGTCTGGGACCAGTGGTTCTCCAAGCTGGAGTATGAGTTTGCTTTCCCTTATGTTTTGTTAAGCTGCTGGTTACTGAGTGACATTAAAACCACTGAAATTGGACTTTATGCCTGTGTGTTGCCTCGTTACTGCCGCCCAGCTATTGCCTACCAGAGAAAATCCCAACAATTGGTGGAGAATGCGAGCAGAAGCAGTGAGGCCAGGCTGTTTTGATTTTTGATCGGTACCCCAGCCTATGTCCTGGGTGAAACGAGTGGCAGATATCCAGGCGGGGAACTTTCCAGAAATAGAGGCCACGCGACAGCAACAGCAGGCTATGCAGCAGCAACAGGAGGCCATGCGGCAGCAGCAACAAGAGTTCATGCGACAGCAGGCTATGCAGCAGCAGGCTATGCAGCAGCATCAGGAAACCAATCAGCTGTTGATACAGCATATCACAACAGCGCAAGCAATAGGAGCTAACCGGGGAATCCAGGATATTCGGAAAGCGGTTTGTACAGCGATTCCTAAAATGGGAGAATCGGACGATGTGGAGGTGTATCTGGAGATGTTCGAAGGAGTCGCTGAGAGAGAGAAGCTCCCCCGGGACCATTTGGCAGGTGTCCTCGATCCGTTTCTGACCCCAGGACTGTTGAAAGCGTGTCAGGACCTACCCCCAGAGCAAAGGGCGGACTACACGGTCGTCAAGGGTGAGATACTGGCACGCCTTGGGGTAAATGTGTTAGTGAGGGCTCAGCGGGTACACCACTGGAAGTTTACCCCCTCCAAGCCCGCCCGGTCCCAGTATTACGACCTGTTGCACCTGTTACAAAAGTGGTTGCAGCCTGAAGTGTTATCCCCTACGGCCATACTGGACCGCATAGTGACTGATAGATTTTGGAGGGCTTTGCCCCACTCCCTCCAGACCTGGGTCGGACAGGCGCCCCCTACTGATGCCATGCAGATGATAGACCTCATAGAAAGGTATGGGGCTACCAAGGAGTTACAGGGAGGGACCCCCCGAAAGGTAACAGGAAGGTTCCCTAAGTCCCCGCCCCTGGTTCGGCGAGCAGAGCCCAGGAAGGCCGCTCCGGACTTATCCGGGGAAGTAAGGAGCCCCATAATCTGCTGGCGGTGCCAGGAACCAGGTCATATGAGAGCTGATTGCCCCCACCTGACTGAGCCCATGGACACCAATTTTTGTTACCGCCAGTCCCACTGTTACGGCGGCGGAACACGCATAAAAAAATATAAATAAACGTGCTCGCCGCCCGGGGTCCACCGTGCGGCAGATGGAAAAACCGCAGCTAGAAGACACAGAGCACTGTGGCGGTAATGTGCACGGGGTTCTATATCACTCAGGTGCAATCAAGCAGTCTCTGTTAAGTGCACAGAGCTGCTCCAGGAAAAATTAGAAAAGTAACGCTGAGCCTGTTAGCAACACAGGGACTCAGCGGCACACATGCGGTAGGCAAAAACCGGAGTAGTTAGGATGTCACTACGTCCGACACCTACCGTGGTAACAGGTGTGCTGGCGTCGCAACCGCGGACGCAGAAATGAGCTGCAACTGCAGCGCGGCGTGAACAGAGCCGCAAACAAGGCGCTGCAAAAACGCTGGAGCAATGCAGGACGCTTAGCTGCTGCAAAAAGTATGGCTGGAGCGCGCTGGCGCTAGCGCTGCTACTGGCGGCTGCCCAAGCACTCACACAAACGTAATATCAGAGGGAAGGGGTTTCATAATAAGTCATCCACCAGTCCAAGCATCCATCACCATACATACAGCAGCAGTATGAAAATACTAGCGCATGGCATAGCGGCCATGCGCACTTTTTATAGCGTACGGGACCTGCCGGAAATCTCCAGAGCCCTGAGCATAACCAATCAAATCAGGAGCAGGACCTGAGCACCTGACTCCTGAACTCCAATGAGAGCTATTCCCGTGAGCATGCTCAGAAGCTGGGACAAAGGACTTAGCCTCTGGAGACAAATATGTGAATCTGGATTCCCGCATAGGCATTATAGAACCCAGATTCCTAACACCCACTATGCCGAACCAATGTGTGCAATGGGCACCCCGAAGGGCCCTAATATGGAACATTTGTGTCGGCTAGAAGTGGAGGGCACCGGGCTGTGGCCCTATTGGACTCAGGGAGTCTTGTAACCCTGGTACGAGCCAGCTGGATACACACCAGCGAGTTTACGGGTCGGAAAATTGGGGTGTTGTGTATACATGGAGACTTAAAAGACTATCCCACCGCACTAGTCGTAATCAGCACGCCAGCAGGGAGGCGGTGCCACGAGGTGGGGGTGGTGGCTAATTTACATTATGAAGTGATAATTGGAAGAGACTTTCCGTTGTTTTCTGTGCTGTGGCCGTCTGTGGTACCATCCACTGAGCAACTGCCGGTACCAGAGGCAACCAGGTTACATTCTCCAGAAGGGGGGGCATGAACCTGGTGGCCCGGAGGAAAATGTGCTGGCGGTCGGAATAACCTTCCCTTCGGTGGAGGAAGGGGAGAATTCTCCCCTAGAAGGATTGGCTGGAGAGGTGGAAGACTTGCCGCCGGGACCTGAGTTGTCAGACTTGAATGTATCAGGTGACAATTTTGGTACAGCGCAACTCCGAGACCTTACTTTAGCCGGGCCAGAGAAAATGTACTGTTTGTAAATGGGGAACCCCAACAACCTGGGGTAGATACGGTGTTGCCACGCTTTGAGTTGAACCAGGATTTGTTGTACCGAGTGGAGATAATACGTGGGGAAATGGTAGAACAATTACTGGTACCTCAGACGTATCGCAGGCTGGTAATGGTTTTAGCGCATGCGCATGTACTTGGGGGACATTTGGGCCAAAAGAAGACCCTCGACCGAATCCTGCAACGATTTTACTGGCCAGGGGTTCATGAAGAAGTTAAACGGTACTGTAGCTCCTGTCCAGTATGCCAGGTAACCAGTCCCCAGCCTCACTTTCGGAGCCCTTTGGTGCCTTTGCCGATTATAGAGGTGTCCTTCGAGAGAGTGGCCATGGACCTGGTGGGGCCTCTCAATAAGTCGGCAAGGGGACACCAACACATTCTGGTAGTTCTAGATTATGCTACCCGATATCCTGAGGCCATTCCTCTGCGCCACACATCAGCTAAGCTTATAGCAAAGGAACTCATGGGTATGTTTTCACGGGTGGGAATTTCGCAAGAAATTTTAACAGACCAGGGAACCCCCTTTATGTAAAAAATTATGAAGGAACTCTGCCGGTTGATAAAATGCTAAACAGTTGCGTAACTCAGTCTATCATCCCCAAACAGATGGTCTGTTAGAAAGGTTCAATAAGACCCCGAAGAGCATGGTAAAAAGGCAGTTTCCAAAGATGGGAAGGACTGGGATCTGTTATTGCCATATTTGTTATTTGCAGTGAGGGAGGTACCTCAGGCATCTACGGGGTTCTCGCCCTTTGAACTATTGTACGGCAGACATCCACGGGGCTTACTAGATATAGCCAAAGAGGCCTGGGAGAACCAACCTACTCCCCACAAAAGTGTGATAGAACATGTTGCAAAAATGCAAGAGAGAATGGAGACAGTCCTACCCTTGGTCCGGGAACATATGGAGGCAGCACAACGGTCACAGAGTCGGGTCTATAATCGGGAGGCTCGGGTAAGAACCTTTAGCCCTGGGGATCGGATTTTGGTGCTTGTGCCTACCGTAGATAGCAAATTTCTCGCAAGGTGGCAGGGACCCTACGAGATCATGGAGAAGGTGGGGCCAGTAGACTACAAGGTACACCCTTTGAACTATTGTACGGCAGACATCCACGGGGCTTACTAGATATAGCCAAAGAGGCCTGGGAGAACCAACCTACTCCCCACAAAAGTGTGATAGAACATGTTGCAAAAATGCAAGAGAGAATGGAGACAGTCCTACCATTGGTCCGGGAACATATGGAGGCAGCACAACGGTCACAGAGTCGGGTCTATAATCGGGAGGCTCGGGTAAGAACCTTTAGCCCTGGGGATCGGGTTTTGGTGCTTGTGCCTACCGTAGATAGCAAATTTCTCGCAAGGTGGCAGGGACCCTACGAGATCATGGAGAAGGTGGGGCCAGTAGACTACAAGGTACACCAACCAAGACGGAGAAAGCCAGAACAGGTTTACCATAATAATTTGTTTAAACCCTGGAAAGATAGAGAGCACCTTGGTGGGGATAGTCCGCTGCCAGCGTTTCAGATGGTAAAGGCTCCGTTACCTCGGGGCGAGGCGGGAGAAGCCCAACCCGCGATCAAAATTGCAGATACTTTGTCTCCTAAACAGGTTCAGGAGGTCCGGGAGTTCATCAGCCGAAATACAGATGTTTTTTCGGAGCTCCCTGGACGCACCTCCCTAATCTAACATGACGTTGTCACAGAGCCACAGGCCAAGGTCCGACTAAAGCCATATCGGGTGCCTGAGGCCCGGCGACAAGCCATCTCAGAAGAGGTAAAAATGATGCTACAGTTAGGGGTCACAGAAGAGTCTCAGAGTGAGTGGGCCATCCCAATAGCTCTAATACCCAAGCCTGATGGGTCTCTAAGATTCTGTAATGATTTTAGAAAACTCAATGACATTTCAAAATTTGACGCCTACCCCATGCCCCGGGTTGACGAGTTGATAGAGCGCTTTGGGCAAGCACGGTATTTTACAACTCTGGACCTCACAAAAGGTTATTGGCAGGTATCCCTAACAGAGGCGGCGAAGGGAAAGACGGCGTTTATAACACCTGAGGGGCTGTTCCAGTATAAGGTGTTACCCTTTGGATTGCATGGCGCTCCAGCAACGTTCCAGCGGTTTATGGATATTATTCTCCGTCCCCATCGCCGCTATGCCTCAGCCTATCTAGATTATATTATTGTGTTCAGCACCGATTGGGAAAGCCACTTAGCAAAAGTACAGGCAGTGGTAGACTCCCTGCGACAAGCAGGGCTAACTGCCAACCCAAAGAAGTGTTTCATAGGGTTGGAGGAAGCCCGCTACTTGGGTTATGTCACTGGGAGGGGAGTTCTCAAGCCCCAAGTAAACAAGGTCGGTAAAGGCCTTTTTGGGTTTGGAGGATATTACAGGCGATTCATTCCCAACTTTGCAACCCTGTCCGCGCCTTTAACAGATTGTTTAAAAGGGAAAAAATCTGTGATGGTCCACTGGAATTATCAGTTAGAGGAGGCCTTTACAAAATTAAAAGGGGTACTGTGTGGTACACAAGTCCTGATCACTCCAAATTTCAAAAAAGAGTTCATGGTGCAGACTGATGCCTCTGAGATAGGCCTCGGTGCAGTGCTGGCTCAGGAAGTTAACGGGGAAGAGCATCCCGTTAGCTTCCTAAGCCGGAAACTTACCCCAGCTGAAACCCGGTACAGTATTGTAGAGAGTGCCTGGCCATCGAGTGGGCACTGGAATCGTTGCGCTACTATTTGCTGGGGAGGACATTTCGGTTGGTGACAGATCATTCCCCTCTTACGTGGATGAGTCAAGCTAAGGAGAGGAATGCCCGAGTCACCAGGTGGTTCCTGTCCCTGCAAAACTTTAAATTTTCAGTAGAACATCGTGCAGGCAGACTACAGGGGAATGCAGATGCCCTGTCCAGAGTTCACTGTATGTCATGTGTCCACCCCTCTAGGGTTGAACATAGGGGGTAGGTATGTGGTACAGTAAAGGGTGTTTTACTGGATGGAAGATATGTTTCTCCTAGCAGATTAATGTTTGGCCGGGTTTTTTCTTAAAGACAGGACCTGCGATGATGTCAGGGTCACGTGATCAGCCCATGTGATGTCTACCTCACTGGTAGGAGGCGTTAGGCCCTATGTAATGGAGGTTGGTGATTGCCACAGGGTGAGTGTGTGTTTCTGGAAGCTACAGGAACTTGTGTGGACTCAGCCTGAAACTTGTATATATGATTCTCGTGCTGCAGAACTATCGCAGCAAGACTCGGAAGAACCCCGGAAATGGCACCTGGCAGCCGCTTAGTTACGCCCGTCCCGTGCATGGGGTGAGTCTGGGACCAGTGGTTCTCCAAGCTGGAGTATGAGTTTGCTTTCCCTTATGTTTTGTTAAGCTGCTGGTTACTGAGTGACATTAAAACCACTGAAATTGGACTTTATGCCTGTGTGTTGCCTCGTTACTGCCGCCCAGCTATTGCCTACCAGAGCAAATCCCTACAACACACATTTGTGTAGAATATATACAGATCTGCATAGTTATTTTTTTTAGATAACAATTTGGTAAAATCTATAAATACTGTGAATACAAAGTCCTTGGTGTCACAATAAAAAATAAATAAATAAAAATCGCTTAGATCCTTAAAAATAGAAAAATAATTATTCGTTATCCACATCTTTGGAGTATATTGTGATGTCACCGGATAAATCCGGAGCTGATGTCACAGTCTACACGGAATGTTCTATGCCGGCTCAGACTGGACCACAGAAGAACAGGACAATCCCCTGGTGGACCCCTCTGCTGCACTGGGAACCCAGACCTCCACACCCTACCTGACCAGGGCTTAGATGCGCTTCATACAGACAGGTTGCAGGGTCTCGGGGACTCCCGCTGTGTGACCGTATCACCGCCTCATAGAACTAAGAGAGTCCTTGCTCCAAGGCGATGGCCCGGTATCAGGACTGACCGTCTGAGACAAGGGCAAAGCCGCAGATAATACCGAGTAGTAGTAATTTCCTCTACTATGAGGTAATAAAAACAAATCAATTTTCACATTTTTGGCATCAGTTTTTCTTCCATGGGGAACTGAAATTCCCAACGTGCCCTGAAAGATACCGACCTCCAGGACCTGCTTGGAGTTGTAGTTTTCTACACAAATTGTATTCTTAAAGGGGTATTCCCATCGCCAAGATCATATCCCAATATCTAGTAGTAATATAAGTAATATCTCTGTCCATTTCCTCATGTGCAGGACCTTAGGTATCCATGGTTAGAACCACTAGCAGCTAGCTGTTACTATATCAGTGGTCGTATCCATGGATATCTAAGGTCCTATGATGCCTCCACATGAGGAAATAGACTTAGTGAATCAGAAGAACTATACTACATTTCTAATTGGAGGAATTTGTTAATATTATTATTATTACTACTACATCTACGACATATTGGGACAGGATCTTAGAGATGGGAATACCCCTTTTAATGTTAGTTCACATGTAGAGGTGAAATTCATATCAAATTGTTTGGCGCACAGTGTTGCGGGTAAGACCACGCTCACATGTTGCAATGTTTTTAAGAGAAAAAAACATCACAACAAAAGAGTGCATTTAAAATAGCAGCGGGTGAAAGCAGCCTCAGGCTATGTTCACACGTTAAGAACAAAGAAATGGAGTGCTGACTTCAATATCACATAAAAAACAATGAGTTTTATTAAATAAGTAAACATATATAACACACAATACATAAAACAAGGGAAGATTCCACAAAAATGCTCCTAGGGAAATTTTTGACATGGGAAAGTTATGCAAAAATTGGAGCTGTATCAATAACTACTGTATCACCCAAATGGAGTACAAAAGTTAAGGCAGTAACTTGATAAAGCATCCCGCGAAACGCGCATCCAGGGTCTCTCCTCAGGGAAGTTTTCAGCACTTGCGATCACTAATATGGGTAAGCGTGCCTAAAAGGCTGTGATTAATATATTTGCACTATGTACTTTATGTTCACCCTATGTACCTCTTTATGGTTACTGCCTTAACTTTTGTACTCCATTTGGGTGATACAGTAATTATTGATACAGCTCCAATTTTTGCATAACTTTCCCATGTCAAAAATTTCCCTAGGAGCATTTTTGTGGAATCTTCCCTTGTTTTATGTATTGTGTGTTATATATGTTTACTTATTTAATAAAACTCATTGTTTTTTATGTGATATTGAAGTCAGCACTCCATTTCTTTGTTCTTAATATACACTACGGAGTTTCTTGATAGTCCTATATAATTATATTATATACAGCTATGAGATTTGTTGCTATATGTATAGCTGCGTTTGTCTTTGTGTATCAGTTAACATTATGTTCACACGTTGCGTTTTTTCAGCCTTTTTATGCCAGTTAAAAGCTGCTTTTAAGGGTATGTGCACACGCAGCGGATTTGTTCTCTGCGGATCCGCTGCAGATCCGCAAGCAATGTACAGTACAATGCTAAGCAATGGGTTTTCAAAACCGCAGTGCACAGGCTGCGGACTTGCTGCGGATTGAAATCCGCAGCATGTCAATTCTTTCTGCTGATTTTGCTGCGTTTCGACACCTATTCCATTATACTGGTGTCAAAATGCAGGGGCAAATCCGCAGGTAAAACCGCACTCCCTTCAGCCCCCATAGAAAGCAATGGATAAGTGCAAAAAAGCAGCAAAAAACATAGCAAGAAACGCCATCAGTTCTTGCAGTGTTATTAGTGACAAAAGCAGGTACAGCAGAATGTGATTTTCCCAAAATTAAACCAAAATATCTTGGTGTCCTCACCTGAGAATGGCGGTTACATTAGTACAGTTTAATGAAATTATTGATATCTCTGACCGATGTGTGAAGTTGAACAATAGCTGATCACCCCAATGCACTGCCAATGTCTTAGGTAAACTATGCCTGACCAATTCACCTCCACCTGCTGGATTTACATTTGCAAATGTGTATTTTTTCATTAACTCATAGGAACTTTTTTGCTCAGAATAGTCACTTTTTTCAGACATAAAAATCTTTCTAAATATTTCTATCAAATTTCCCTTTTTTCCCCAAATGTTTTATGGTTTCACCTACGTCTTATATCGGTGGTCTAACACCTCGCATTGTTCATGCTTGTACGGTGGAAGCAAAGCTGAACTTTGGGATCCTTAAAAACGCCGCAAGAAAACCAGAGTAAAAGCCAGCAAAAGGTGTTTTTTGTGTCTGCAGTTTTTTTTGCTGCCAAAACATTAGGTTTTGGCTGCAGAACAAAAAAAGTAACGTGTGAATATGCTGTAAAAATAAGAAGCGTTAAACAAGTCCAACTGAAAACCTTTGTGGTAAAACTGCATGTAATACAGGCCATATTGTGCACTTACACTTTACAGCAAGTGCTATAAACCAGCAATCCCCCCCCCACTGCATTCTCCATATACTTCGGTGGAGATATAACTACACATACAGGAACCTCCTCATAACATTTTATGGAGAATGTGGCTGGAAATTTGTGATTAAGGGTCAGATAATAACTGCACGTAACTGTAGGGTGGCGTCAGCATCAATGTTACTGGTGGGCCCTTAGCAGCTGAGCCTGAAGCAGTGATGTCACAATGTGGAGTGTGGAACTCGATGACATCTTCTACTCTATGACATCACAATGACTGCAAAGGACTAAAGCCTATGTAAAGCCTGACCGCAGAGCCGAGGCTGTCATTTGTGTGACTCCCTATTGGATACACAAAGCTACAGGAATACGAAGGAGAAAGAAAGCGACGACATCATGGGGATTCATGGAGGTCCCCATTGTGACCAGCGGCTGCTGGTCAAGGCTCTCTCTTCCTGCAAGTCAACTGGCTTTAGTCTTCTGACCCGATTCAAGAAATTCCAATGCAATTGCAGAGCTCAGCGGAAGGATTCTTTCCAGGCCATCAAATCTGCCACCATGACAGTGGTCAAGAGCATCAGGTCAGTTGCTACAAAAAGACGTAGAAACCACGTCATCAGCCAAGACAGCGGTGAAAAGAGCCCAACCTACATAGTAGGTGACACTGAGCCCACTTCTAGCATTGTAGAAAGTGGAGAGGATCTTGCCGATCCAGAATGTGCACAAGATGCACCCGAGGGGCTGCCACAAACAAGACCCCAGGACTTTACTGACCCAGAATGTGCACCCGAGGGGCTGCCACAAACAGGACCCCAGGATTTTGCATATCCAGAATGTGCACAAGGTGCACCCGAGGGGCTGCCACAAACAGGACCTCAGGATCCTGCTGATCCAGAATGTGTACACGATGCACCCGAGGGGCTGCCACAAACAAGACCCCAGGACTTAACCGATCCAGAATGTGCACCCGAGGGGCTGTCACAAACAGGACCCCAGGACTTTACCGATCCAGATTGTGCACAATGTGCACCCGAGGGGCTGCCACAAACAAGACCCCAGGATTTTGCTGATCCAGAATGCGCACAAGGTGCACCAGAGGGGCTACCACAAACAAGACCCCAAGACAATCTGAAAAGGAAAGCATCAACCTCTGAGGACAGTCAGCCCGAGATGATGCCACCAGCCAAGAGAGCTGCTATAGAAAATATTATTGATCTACTTATAGAAGTAATTGGCTTTAGTCTTCCGACCCGATTCAGGAAATTCCAATGCAATTTCAGAGCTCTCCTGAAGGATTCCTTCCAGGCCATCAAATCTGCCACCATGACAGTGGTCAAGTGCTTCAGATTAATTGCTATAACAAGACATAGAGACCGCGTCATCAGCCAAGACAGCGGTGAGAAGAGCCCAACCTACATAGTAGGTGATATTGAGCCCACCTCTAGCATTGCAGAAAGTGGAGAGGATTGTGCCGATCCAGAATGTGCAGAAGATGCATCCGAGGGACTGCCACAAACAAGATCCCAGGATCTTACCGATCCAGAATGTAAACAATGTGCACCCGAGGGGCTTCCACAAACAAGACCACAAGACAATCTGAAAATGAAAGCATCACCCTCCGATGACAGTCAGCCCGAGATGCTGCCACCAGACAAGAGAGCGGCTATAGAAAACGTTACTGATCTACTTATCATTATTATTATTGTTATTATTATTATTTATTTATATAGCGCCTTTATTTCCATGGTGCTGTACATGAGAAGGGGAGGAGTAACCCCGGAGATCGAGACCCCACAAGTGGAGATGCCCGATATTGGGAACCAAGAGAACAACCTGCCTCCAGAGCTCTTAACCATCCTGCAGAGCAAAGGGGAGGAAGGCTACCTGGATGACGAGGTCATCATCATGGCCCAGGACCTGCTGCAGAGACAGTTTAAGGGTTTTGATGGCCTGCAGCCCCCCTGCGCTCTTATGATACCAGGGTACAGCGTACTGCAGAATGCTGTACAAATCCACTATGATGCGGACAGGGTGCACTGGCTGACAACCTGCTATAAAAATGGCCAAATCTTTGTGGCCGACAGCTTCAACATCAGGAATCTGTCTCCATCCATCCATCAGCAGATTAACAACATGTACAGTATAGTGGTCGACAATCCCCTGGAACATCTGAGGTTTATCGATGTGGATCAGCAGAAGAACTGGTACGACTGTGGCTTATATGCTATAGCGTTTGCCTACGAGTTTATGGCAGATGGCGGTGAACCCAGAGCTGAGTTCCAGCATCAGAAGATGAGGACTCATCTAATATCCTGCCTACAGAACAACAGAATCAGCGGATTTCCCAAAAAGGTCAGGGAGTAACTCCATGTCTATAAACGGCATGTAGAGTGTATGACGGTCCAAGAGATCGCCCTGACCTTTAACCTCACAATGAAGATGGGGTACGGCTGGAGGTGACGGCTATCACACGTCAATGATGTGGCGGCCGCCATGTCAGGAGCAGATGAGCCGCACCTCAGGACGAGGCAGATTCCGGGCTCGGTCTCTGTCCTCATTACTTTCTGCAGTCAGATGTGATCAGAGGATCAGTGAATCTTCTGCTGCATCTGACCCGATCTACGGAACATGCTGCCATGATCCAGCACCGCCCAGGGGAAGGGCAGGCCGTCAGCCATGGTTCCCTAGAGGTTTCCTCCACTGGGGGTTTTTCCTCTCCTGAGTGCTGACGGACGACGACTCTCCGTGAGTCCAGGACCCATCACCATCCTCATCATGGGAACTTCTACTTGTGATATCTTGTATGAAGTGAATAAAGAATTCAATTAATATCTAGCAGCTGTGTGTCTGAGCCATGTGTCTGAGCCTTGTATCTCTACATTGAAATTGCAGGAAAAGTTATGGAATTCTGGAAATGACAGGTGTGATATTTTTTTCTGAGTTTTCCCTACAAACTGTTTGGAACATTTGAAAGAATGATTGTCAGGAGCAGAAAATATGACGCTGCCATAAGACCTGTGTTTGCCAGCAGTAGAGAGTCCACTCGTGTGTGGGGGCTTCTCATCAATGGAGGAGCTCACTCACAGTAATACCTCAACAGGGCCATGAATGAAGAATAAAATCTACACCTCCTCCACGAGCAACTACTCCCATCATCCAGGGCAAGGTTGTGATGATGCTTTTCTCCTCCATAATGGAGACCAGGTCACATGGGAAAAGTGATAAACTAAGTTGCTTTGGTGAAAAAGACATTGGCATTTTGGTTCCAAGGACGAAAACCAAAGTTTGAGTCAGTCTCAAAACTTTTGGCCATGATTGTATTTATCCATCTTAAGATAATGATAGCACTCCATTCCTGATAGCTAAAACTTATCTCACCTTCTGCATTAATAAAACACTTTTCTCACTATTTTTTGTGCAGAAAGCAGGTAAATACGTTCCGCAAACTGATTTTCGGCATGTCTGCCCTGTTGGCCGAATTCTATAGAAACTTCCGTGCCGCTGATAAATATTTAGGAACCTGCTCTCACTTCCTTGAGCGTGAATTGGCTTATTATAGGGGGCACAGATTTTTGGCCACGTGTAGAGTCAATATAGTACTATAGCTCAGTGGCTAGACACATAGAATTAGGAAAAGCCATTGGGCACAGGGAATGATGCTGACTTCTAGTGTTGATGTGTTGTCATTGTGGCACATAATAATTGTCTCCTCCTGTGATATGATAGAAATACCAACAAGAAGCGTGTGCCTTAAAGGTGACTATAAACATATCTAATAAAAATGATTAACATAAGAGAAGAGTAACCTAAACTTGATGTAGAACTGTATGGAATAAAGGAATATTTTCAGCAACAGCGCCCCTTGTCTACAGGCGTCGTATCTTGTATTGCAATAGGTGCTAGGAGCAGTCACAGACCACTCCCGTCAGTTTATCCCCCGAAATACTGCAGTCACAGCATTCCGGAAGTCGGCACAGGGCTAACAGCCCCTCTGCCTTTGGGTCAGAGCCCCCGCGGCGTCACGCAGGGTCCCTATCGTTGCCATGGTGAGCGAATGTCGTCATCACGACATCTGGCTCAACAGAGCTAGGAAACTTGTTGATCATGCACAGTGCATGATCAGGTAGTCTCCCTGTCAGTGCAGCGATCAGCCTGCAAAAAATGATTGTCCCATAGTGGGACTAAGTAAAAGACTTAGGAAAAAGGTAAAGAAAAAAAAAAAATTTTAAATAGTAATTGTAAAAATATTAAAAAAATCAAAAATAAAAAAATCAATACATATTCTATCACTAAATAAATATTTGAATGAAAAAAACAATATAAACAATAAAAGTGCACACATGTGGTATCGCCGCATGCACAACGACTCGACCTATAAAACTGTCCCACTACTTAACCCCTTTAGTGAACACAAAGAAAAAAACAAGGCAAAAAACAATTCTTTATCATCATACTGCCGAAAACAAAAAGTGGAATAACGCGATCAGAACCTCATATTACCCACCTCAGCTGCTGCAGAACCTCATAGTATACCTCAGCTGCTGCAGAACCTCACAATATACCTCAGCTGCTGCAGAACCTCAATACGTCTCAGCTGCTGCATAACCTTATATTACACACCTCAGCTGCTGCAGAATCTCATAATACACATCTCAGCTGCTGCAGAACCTCATAATACACCTCAGCTGCTACAGAACTCATAATACACCTCAGCTGCTACAGAACCTCATAATACACAGCTCAGCTACTGCAGAACTTCAATATGTCTCAGCTGCTGCATAACCTTATTACACGCCTCAGCTGCTTCAGAACCTCATATTACCCACCTCAACTGCTGCAGAACCTCATAATACACATCTCAGCTGCAGCAGAACCTCACAATATACACATCAACTGCTGCAGAACCTCATATTACCCACCTCAAATGCTGCAGAACCTCATAATACACATCTCAGCTGCTGCAGAACCTCATAAAACACCTCAGTTGCTGCAGAACCTCACAATTCACAGCTCAGCTGCTGCAGAACCTCATATTACACACCTCAGCTACTTGAAACCTTCTTTTGGACACTGTGGTATAGTAAAGGGTGTTTTACTGGATGGAAGATATGTTTCTCCTAGCAGATTAATGTTTGGCCGGGTTTTTTCTTAAAGACGGGACCTGCGATGATGTCGGGGTCACGTGATCAGCCCATGTGATGTCTACCTCACTGGTGGGAGGGGTTAGGCCCTATGTAATGGAGGTTGGTGATTGCCACAGGTTGAGTGTGTGTTTCTGGAAGCTACAGGAACTTGTGTGGACTCAGCCTGAAACTTGTATATAGGATTCCCGTGCTGCAGGACTATCGCAGCAAGACTCGGAAGAACCCCGGGAATGGCACCTGGCGGATGCCGCAGGACCTGGCAGCCGCTTAGTTACGCCCGTCCCGTGCAAGGGGTGAGTCTGGGACCAGTGGTTCTCCAAGCTGGAGTATGAGTTTGCTTTCCCTTATGTTTTGTTAAGCTGCTGGTTACTGAGTGACATTAAAACCACTGAAATTGGACTTTATGCCTGTGTGTTGCCTCGTTACTGCCGCCCAGCTATTGCCTACCAGAGAAAATCCCAACAATTGGTGGAGAATGCGAGCAGAAGCAGTGAGGCCAGGCTGTTTTGATTTTTGATCGGTACCCCAGCCTATGTCCTGGGTGAAACGAGTGGCAGATATCCAGGCGGGGAACTTTCCAGAAATAGAGGCCACGCGACAGCAACAGCAGGCTATGCAGCAGCAACAGGAGGCCATGCGGCAGCAGCAACAAGAGTTCATGCGACAGCAGGCTATGCAGCAGCAGGCTATGCAGCAGCATCAGGAAACCAATCAGCTGTTGATACAGCATATCACAACAGCGCAAGCAATAGGAGCTAACCGGGGAATCCAGGATATTCGGAAAGCGGTTTGTACAGCGATTCCTAAAATGGGAGAATCGGACGATGTGGAGGTGTATCTGGAGATGTTCGAAGGAGTCGCTGAGAGAGAGAAGCTCCCCCGGGACCATTTGGCAGGTGTCCTCGATCCGTTTCTGACCCCAGGACTGTTGAAAGCGTGTCAGGACCTACCCCCAGAGCAAAGGGCGGACTACACGGTCGTCAAGGGTGAGATACTGGCACGCCTTGGGGTAAATGTGTTAGTGAGGGCTCAGCGGGTACACCACTGGAAGTTTACCCCCTCCAAGCCCGCCCGGTCCCAGTATTACGACCTGTTGCACCTGTTACAAAAGTGGTTGCAGCCTGAAGTGTTATCCCCTACGGCCATACTGGACCGCATAGTGACTGATAGATTTTGGAGGGCTTTGCCCCACTCCCTCCAGACCTGGGTCGGACAGGCGCCCCCTACTGATGCCATGCAGATGATAGACCTCATAGAAAGGTATGGGGCTACCAAGGAGTTACAGGGAGGGACCCCCCGAAAGGTAACAGGAAGGTTCCCTAAGTCCCCGCCCCTGGTTCGGCGAGCAGAGCCCAGGAAGGCCGCTCCGGACTTATCCGGGGAAGTAAGGAGCCCCATAATCTGCTGGCGGTGCCAGGAACCAGGTCATATGAGAGCTGATTGCCCCCACCTGACTGAGCCCATGGACACCAATTTTTGTTACCGCCAGTCCCACTGTTACGGCGGCGGAACACGCATAAAAAAATATAAATAAACGTGCTCGCCGCCCGGGGTCCACCGTGCGGCAGATGGAAAAACCGCAGCTAGAAGACACAGAGCACTGTGGCGGTAATGTGCACGGGGTTCTATATCACTCAGGTGCAATCAAGCAGTCTCTGTTAAGTGCACAGAGCTGCTCCAGGAAAAATTAGAAAAGTAACGCTGAGCCTGTTAGCAACACAAGGACTCAGCGGCACACATGCGGTAGGCAAAAACCGGAGTAGTTAGGATGTCACTACGTCCGACACCTACCGTGGTAACAGGTGTGCTGGCGTCGCAACCGCGGACGCAGAAATGAGCTGCAACTGCAGCGCGGCGTGAACAGAGCCGCAAACAAGGCGCTGCAAAAACGCTGGAGCAATGCAGGACGCTTAGCTGCTGCAAAAAGTATGGCTGGAGCGCGCTGGCGCTAGCGCTGCTACTGGCGGCTGCCCAAGCACTCACACAAACGTAATATCAGAGGGAAGGGGTTTCATAATAAGTCATCCACCAGTCCAAGCATCCATCACCATACATACAGCAGCAGTATGAAAATACTAGCGCATGGCATAGCGGCCATGCGCACTTTTTATAGCGTACGGGACCTGCCGGAAATCTCCAGAGCCCTGAGCATAACCAATCAAATCAGGAGCAGGACCTGAGCACCTGACTCCTGAACTCCAATGAGAGCTATTCCTGTGAGCATGCTCAGAAGCTGGGACAAAGGACTTAGCCTCTGGAGACAAATATGTGAATCTGGATTCCCGCATAGGCATTATAGAACCCAGATTCCTAACACCCACTATGCCGAACCAATGTGTGCAATGGGCACCCCGAAGGGCCCTAATATGGAACATTTGTGTCGGCTAGAAGTGGAGGGCACCGGGCTGTGGCCCTATTGGACTCAGGGAGTCTTGTAACCCTGGTACGAGCCAGCTGGATACACACCAGTGAGTTTACGGGTCGGAAAATTGGGGTGTTGTGTATACATGGAGACTTAAAAGACTATCCCACCGCACTAGTCGTAATCAGCACGCCAGCAGGGAGGCGGTGCCACGAGGTGGGGGTGGTGGCTAATTTACATTATGAAGTGATAATTGGAAGAGACTTTCCGTTGTTTTCTGTGCTGTGGCCGTCTGTGGTACCATCCACTGAGCAACTGCCGGTACCAGAGGCAACCAGGTTACATTCTCCAGAAGGGGGGGCATGAACCTGGTGGCCCGGAGGAAAATGTGCTGGCGGTCGGAATAACCTTCCCTTCGGTGGAGGAAGGGGAGAATTCTCCCCTAGAAGGATTGGCTGGAGAGGTGGAAGACTTGCCGCCGGGACCTGAGTTGTCAGACTTGAATGTATCAGGTGACAATTTTGGTACAGCGCAACTCCGAGACCTTACTTTAGCCGGGCCAGAGAAAATGTACTGTTTGTAAATGGGGAACCCCAACAACCTGGGGTAGATACGGTGTTGCCACGCTTTGAGTTGAACCAGGATTTGTTGTACCAAGTGGAGATAATACGTGGGGAAATGGTAGAACAATTACTGGTACCTCAGACGTATCGCAGGCTGGTAATGGTTTTAGCGCATGCGCATGTACTTGGGGGACATTTGGGCCAAAAGAAGACCCTCGACCGAATCCTGCAACGATTTTACTGGCCAGGGGTTCATGAAGAAGTTAAACGGTACTGTAGCTCCTGTCCAGTATGCCAGGTAACCAGTCCCCAGCCTCACTTTCGGAGCCCTTTGGTGCCTTTGCCGATTATAGAGGTGCCCTTCGAGAGAGTGGCCATGGACCTGGTGGGGCCTCTCAATAAGTCGGCAAGGGGACACCAACACATTCTGGTAGTTCTAGATTATGCTACCCGATATCCTGAGGCCATTACTCTGCGCCACACATCAGCTAAGCTTATAGCAAAGGAACTCATGGGTATGTTTTCACGGGTGGGAATTTCGCAAGAAATTTTAACAGACCAGGGAACCCCCTTTATGTAAAAAATTATGAAGGAACTCTGCCGGTTGATAAAATGCTAAACAGTTGCGTAACTCGGTCTATCATCCCCAAACAGATGGTCTGTTAGAAAGGTTCAATAAGACCCCGAAGAGCATGGTAAAAAGGCAGTTTCCAAAGATGGGAAGGACTGGGATCTGTTATTTCCATATTTGTTATTTGCAGTGAGGGAGGTACCTCAGGCATCTACGGGGTTCTCGCCCTTTGAACTATTGTACGGCAGACATCCACGGGGCTTACTAGATATAGCCAAAGAGGCCTGGGAGAACCAACCTACTCCCCACAAAAGTGTGATAGAACATGTTGCAAAAATGCAAGAGAGAATGGAGACAGTCCTACCCTTGGTCCGGGAACATATGGAGGCAGCACAACGGTCACAGAGTCGGGTCTATAATCGGGAGGCTCGGGTAAGAACCTTTATCCCTGGGGATCGGGTTTTGGTGCTTGTGCCTACCGTAGATAGCAAATTTCTCGCAAGGTGGCAGGGACCCTACGAGATCATGGAGAAGGTGGGGCCAGTAGACTACAAGGTACACCCTTTGAACTATTGTACGGCAGACATCCACGGGGCTTACTAGATATAGCCAAAGAGGCCTGGGAGAACCAACCTACTCCCCACAAAAGTGTGATAGAACATGTTGCAAAAATGCAAGAGAGAATGGAGACAGTCCTACCATTGGTCCGGGAACATATGGAGGCAGCACAACGGTCACAGAGTCGGGTCTATAATCGGGAGGCTCGGGTAAGAACCTTTAGCCCTGGGGATCGGGTTTTGGTGCTTGTGCCTACCGTAGATAGCAAATTTCTCGCAAGGTGGCAGGGACCCTACGAGATCATGGAGAAGGTGGGGCAAGTAGACTACAAGGTACACCAACCAAGACGGAGAAAGCCAGAACAGGTTTACCATAATAATTTGTTTAAACCCTGGAAAGATAGAGAGCACCTTGGTGGGGATAGTCCGCTGCCAGCGTTTCAGATGGTAAAGGCTCCGTTACCTCGGGGCGAGGCGGGAGAAGCCCAACCCGCGGTCAAAATTGCAGATACTTTGTCTCCTAAACAGGTTCAGGAGGTCCGGGAGTTCATCAGCCGAAATACAGATGTTTTTTCGGAGCTCCCTGGACGCACCTCCCTAATCTAACATGACGTTGTCACAGAGCCACAGGCCAAGGTCCGACTAAAGCCATATCGGGTGCCTGAGTCCCGGCGACAAGCCATCTCAGAAGAGGTAAAAATGATGCTACAGTTAGGGGTCACAGAAGAGTCTCAGAGTGAGTGGGCCATCCCAATAGCTCTAATACCCAAGCCTGATGGGTCTCTAAGATTCTGTAATGATTTTAGAAAACTCAATGACATTTCAAAATTTGACGCCTACCCCATGCCCCGGGTTGACGAGTTGATAGAGCGCTTTGGGCAAGCACGGTATTTTACAACTCTGGACCTCACAAAAGGTTATTGGCAGGTATCCCTAACAGAGGCGGCGAAGGGAAAGACGGCATTTATAACACCTGAGGGGCTGTTCCAGTATAAGGTGTTACCCTTTGGATTGCATGGCGCTCTAGCAACGTTCCAGCGGTTTATGGATATTATTCTCCGTCCCCATCGCCGCTATGCCTCAGCCTATCTAGATTATATTATTGTGTTCAGCACCGATTGGGAAAGCCACTTAGCAAAAGTACAGGCAGTGGTAGACTCCCTGCGACAAGCAGGGCTAACTGCCAACCCAAAGAAGTGTTTCATAGGGTTGGAGGAAGCCCGCTACTTGGGTTATGTCACTGGGAGGGGAGTTCTCAAGCCCCAAGTAAACAAGGTCGGTAAAGGCCTTTTTGGGTTTGGAGGATATTACAGGCGATTCATTCCCAACTTTGCAACCCTGTCTGCGCCTTTAACAGATTGTTTAAAAGGGAAAAAATCTGTGATGGTCCACTGGAATTATCAGTTAGAGGAGGCCTTTACAAAATTAAAAGGGGTACTGTGTGGTACACAAGTCCTGATCACTCCAAATTTCAAAAAAGAGTTCATGGTGCAGACTGATGCCTCTGAGATAGGCCTCGGTGCAGTGCTGGCTCAGGAAGTTAACGGGGAAGAGCATCCCGTTAGCTTCCTAAGCCGGAAACTTACCCCAGCTGAAACCCGGTACAGTATTGTAGAGAGTGCCTGGCCATCGAGTGGGCACTGGAATCGTTGCGCTACTATTTGCTGGGGAGGACATTTTGGTTGGTGACAGATCATTCCCCTCTTACGTGGATGAGTCAAGCTAAGGAGAGGAATGCCCGAGTCACCAGGTGGTTCCTGTCCCTGCAAAACTTTAAATTTTCAGTAGAACATCGTGCAGGCAGACTACAGGGGAATGCAGATGCCCTGTCCAGAGTTCACTGTATGTCATGTGTCCACCCCTCTAGGGTTGAACATAGGGGGTAGGTATGTGGTACAGTAAAGGGTGTTTTACTGGATGGAAGATATGTTTCTCCTAGCAGATTAATGTTTGGCCGGGTTTTTTCATAAAGATGATGTCAGGGTCACGTGATCAGCCCATGTGATGTCTACCTCACTGGTAGGAGGCGTTAGGCCCTATGTAATGGAGGTTGGTGATTGCCACAGGGTGAGTGTGTGTTTCTGGAAGCTACAGGAACTTGTGTGGACTCAGCCTGAAACTTGTATATATGATTCTCGTGCTGCAGAACTATCGCAGCAAGACTCGGAAGAACCCCGGAAATGGCACCTGGCAGCCACTTAGTTACGCCCGTCCCGTGCATGGGGTGAGTCTGGGACCAGTGGTTCTCCAAGCTGGAGTATGAGTTTGCTTTCCCTTATGTTTTGTTAAGCTGCTGGTTACTGAGTGACATTAAAACCACTGAAATTGGACTTTATGCCTGTGTGTTGCCTCGTTACTGCCGCCCAGCTATTGGCTACCAGAGCAAATCCCTACAACACACATTTGTGTAGAATATATACAGATCTGCATAGTTATTTTTTTTAGATGACAATTTGGTAAAATCTATAAATACTGTGAATACAAAGTCCTTGGTGTCACAATAAAAAATAAATAAATAAAAATCGCTCAGATCCTTAAAAATAGAAAAATAATTATTCGTTATCCACATCTTTGGAGTATATTGTGATGTCACCGGATAAATCCGGAGCTGATGTCACAGTCTACACGGAATGTTCTATGCCGGCTCAGACTGGACCACAGAAGAACAGGACAATCCCCTGGTGGACCCCTCTGCTGCACTGGGAACCCAGACCTCCACACCCTACCTGACCAGGGCTTAGATGCGCTTCATACAGACAGGTTGCAGGGTCTCGGGGACTCCCGCTGTGTGACCGTATCACCGCCTCATAGAACTAAGAGAGTCCTTGCTCCAAGGCGATGGCCCGGTATCAGGACTGACCGTCTGAGACAAGGGCAAAGCCGCAGATAATACCGAGTAGTAGTAATTTCCTCTACTATGAGGTAATAAAAACAAATCAATTTTCACATTTTTGGCATCAGTTTTTCTTCCATGGGGAACTGAAATTCCCAACGTGCCCTGAAAGATACCGACCTCCAGGACCTGCTTGGAGTTGTAGTTTTCTACACAAATTGTATTCTTAAAGGGGTATTCCCATCGCCAAGATCATATCCCAATATCTAGTAGTAATATAAGTAATATCTCTGTCCATTTCCTCATGTGCAGGACCTTAGGTATCCATGGTTAGAACCACTAGCAGCTAGCTGTTACTATATCAGTGGTCGTAACCATGGATATCTAAGGTCCTATGATGCCTCCACATGAGGAAATAGACTTAGTGAATCAGAAGAACTATACTACATTTCTAATTGGAGGAATTTGTTAATATTATTATTATTACTACTACATCTACGACATATTGGGACAGGATCTTAGAGATGGGAATACCCCTTTTAATGTTAGTTCACATGTAGAGGTGAAATTCATATCAAATTGTTTGGCGCACAGTGTTGCGGGTAAGACCACGCTCACATGTTGCAATGTTTTTAAGAGAAAAAAACATCACAACAAAAGAGTGCATTTAAAATAGCAGCGGGTGAAAGCAGCCTCAGGCTATGTTCACACGTTAAGAACAAAGAAATGGAGTGCTGACTTCAATATCACATAAAAAACAATGAGTTTTATTAAATAAGTAAACATATATAACACACAATACATAAAACAAGGGAAGATTCCACAAAAATGCTCCTAGGGAAATTTTTGACATGGGAAAGTTATGCAAAAATTGGAGCTGTATCAATAACTACTGTATCACCCAAATGGAGTACAAAAGTTAAGGCAGTAACTTGATAAAGCATCCCGCGAAACGCGCATCCAGGGTCTCTCCTCAGGGAAGTTTTCAGCACTTGCGATCACTAATATGGGTAAGCGTGCCTAAAAGGCTGTGATTAATATATTTGCACTATGTACTTTATGTTCACCCTATGTACCTCTTTATGGTTACTGCCTTAACTTTTGTACTCCATTTGGGTGATACAGTAATTATTGATACAGCTCCAATTTTTGCATAACTTTCCCATGTCAAAAATTTCCCTAGGAGCATTTTTGTGGAATCTTCCCTTGTTTTATGTATTGTGTGTTATATATGTTTACTTATTTAATAAAACTCATTGTTTTTTATGTGATATTGAAGTCAGCACTCCATTTCTTTGTTCTTAATATACACTACGGAGTTTCTTGATAGTCCTATATAATTATATTATATACAGCTATGAGATTTGTTGCTATATGTATAGCTGCGTTTGTCTTTGTGTATCAGTTAACATTATGTTCACACGTTGCGTTTTTGCAGCCTTTTTATGCCAGTTAAAAGCTGCTTTTAAGGGTATGTGCACACGCAGCGGATTTGTTCTCTGCGGATCCGCTGCAGATCCGCAAGCAATGTACAGTACAATGCTAAGCAATGGGTTTTCAAAACCGCAGTGCACAGGCTGCGGACTTGCTGCGGATTGAAATCCGCAGCATGTCAATTCTTTCTGCTGATTTTGCTGCGTTTCGACACCTATTCCATTATACTGGTGTCAAAATGCAGGGGCAAATCCGCAGGTAAAACCGCACTCCCTTCAGCCCCCATAGAAAGCAATGGATAAGTGCAAAAAAGCAGCAAAAAACATAGCAAGAAACGCCATCAGTTCTTGCAGTGTTATTAGTGACAAAAGCAGGTACAGCAGAATGTGATTTTCCCAAAATTAAACCAAAATATCTTGGTGTCCTCACCTGAGAATGGCGGTTACATTAGTACAGTTTAATGAAATTATTGATATCTCTGACCGATGTGTGAAGTTGAACAATAGCTGATCACCCCAATGCACTGCCAATGTCTTAGGTAAACTATGCCTGACCAATTCACCTCCCCCTGCTGGATTTACATTTGCAAATGTGTATTTTTTCATTAACTCATAGGAACTTTTTTGCTCAGAATAGTCACTTTTTTCAGACATAAAAATCTTTCTAAATATTTCTATCAAATTTCCCTTTTTTCCCCAAATGTTTTATGGTTTCACCTACGTCTTATATCGGTGGTCTAACACCTCGCATTGTTCATGCTTGTACGGTGGAAGCAAAGCTGAACTTTGGGATCCTTAAAAACGCCGCAAGAAAACCAGAGTAAAAGCCAGCAAAAGGTGTTTTTTGTGTCTGCAGTTTTTTTTGCTGCCAAAACATTAGGTTTTGGCTGCAGAACAAAAAAAGTAACGTGTGAATATGCTGTAAAAATAAGAAGCGTTAAACAAGTCCAACTGAAAACCTTTGTGGTAAAACTGCATGTAATACAGGCCATATTGTGCACTTACACTTTACAGCAAGTGCTATAAACCAGCAATCCCCCCCCACTGCATTCTCCATATACTTCGGTGGAGATATAACTACACATACAGGAACCTCCTCATAACATTTTATGGAGAATGTGGCTGGAAATTTGTGATTAAGGGTCAGATAACTGCACGTAACTGTAGGGTGGCGTCAGCATCAATGTTACTGGTGGGCCCTTAGCAGCTGAGCCTGAAGCAGTGATATCACAATGTGGAGTGTGGAACTCGATGACATCTTCTACTCTATGACATCACAATGACTGCAAAGGAGTAAAGCCTATGTAAAGCCTGACCGCAGAGCCGAGGCTGTCATTTGTGTGACTCCCTATTGGATACACAAAGCTACAGGAATACGAAGGAGAAAGAAAGCGACGACATCATGGGGATTCATGGAGGTCCCCATTGTGACCAGCGGCTGCTGGTCAAGGCTCTCTCTTCCTGCAAGTCAACTGGCTTTAGTCTTCTGACCCGATTCAAGAAATTCCAATGCAATTGCAGAGCTCAGCGGAAGGATTCTTTCCAGGCCATCAAATCTGCCACCATGACAGTGGTCAAGAGCATCAGGTCAGTTGCTACAAAAAGACGTAGAAACCACGTCATCAGCCAAGACAGCGGTGAAAAGAGCCCAACCTACATAGTAGGTGACACCGAGCCCACTTCTAGCATTGCAGAAAGTGGAGAGGATTTTGCCGATCCAGAATGTGCACAAGATGCACCCGAGGGGCTGCCACAAACAAGACCCCAGGACTTTACTGACCCAGAATGTGCACCCGAGGGGCTGCCACAAACAGGACCCCGGGATTTTGCATATCCAGAATGTGCACAAGGTGCACCCGAGGGGCTGCCACAAACAGGACCTCAGGATCCTGCTGATCCAGAATGTGCACACGATGCACCCGAGGGGCTGCCACAAACAAGACCCCAGGACTTAACCGATCCAGAATGTGCACCCGAGGGGCTGTCACAAACAGGACCCCAGGACTTTACCGATCCAGATTGTGCACAATGTGCACCCGAGGGGCTGCCACAAACAAGACCCCAGGATTTTGCTGATCCAGAATGCGCACAAGGTGCACCAGAGGGGCTACCACAAACAAGACCCCAAGACAATCTGAAAAGGAAAGCATCAACCTCTGAGGACAGTCAGCCCGAGATGATGCCACCAGCCAAGAGAGCTGCTATAGAAAATATTATTGATCTACTTATAGAAGTAATTGGCTTTAGTCTTCCGACCCGATTCAGGAAATTCCAATGCAATTTCAGAGCTCTCCTGAAGGATTCCTTCCAGGCCATCAAATCTGCCACCATGACAGTGGTCAAGTGCTTCAGATTAATTGCTATAACAAGACGTAGAGACCGCGTCATCAGCCAAGACAGCGGTGAGAAGAGCCCAACCTACATAGTAGGTGATATTGAGCCCACCTCTAGCATTGCAGAAAGTGGAGAGGATTGTGCCGATCCAGAATGTGCAGAAGATGCATCCGAGGGACTGCCACAAACAAGATCCCAGGATCTTACCGATCCAGAATGTAAACAATGTGCACCCGAGGGGCTTCCACAAACAAGACCACAAGACAATCTGAAAATGAAAGCATCACCCTCCGATGACAGTCAGCCCGAGATGCTGCCACCAGACAAGAGAGCGGCTATAGAAAACGTTACTGATCTACTTATCATTATTATTATTGTTATTATTATTATTTATTTATATAGCGCCTTTATTTCCATGGTGCTGTACATGAGAAGGGGAGGAGTAACCCCGGAGATCGAGACCCCACAAGTGGAGATGCCCGATATTGGGAACCAAGAGAACAACCTGCCTCCAGAGCTCTTAACCATCCTGCAGAGCAAAGGGGAGGAAGGCTACCTGGATGACGAGGTCATCATCATGGCCCAGGACCTGCTGCAGAGACAGTTTAAGGGTTTTGATGGCCTGCAGCCCCCCTGCGCTCTTATGATACCAGGGTACAGCGTACTGCAGAATGCTGTACAAATCCACTATGATGCGGACAGGGTGCACTGGCTGACAACCTGCTATAAAAATGGCCAAATCTTTGTGGCCGACAGCTTCAACATCAGGAATCTGTCTCCATCCATCCATCAGCAGATTAACAACATGTACAGTATAGTGGTCGACAATCCCCTGGAACATCTGAGGTTTATCGATGTGGATCAGCAGAAGAACTGGTACGACTGTGGCTTATATGCTATAGCGTTTGCCTACGAGTTTATGGCAGATGGCGGTGAACCCAGAGCTGAGTTCCAGCATCAGAAGATGAGGACTCATCTAATATCCTGCCTACAGAACAACAGAATCAGCGGATTTCCCAAAAAGGTCAGGGAGTAACTCCATGTCTATAAACGGCATGTAGAGTGTATGACGGTCCAAGAGATCGCCCTGACCTTTAACCTCACAATGAAGATGGGGTACGGCTGGAGGTGACGGCTATCACACGTCAATGATGTGGCGGCCGCCATGTCAGGAGCAGATGAGCCGCACCTCAGGACGAGGCAGATTCCGGGCTCGGTCTCTGTCCTCATTACTTTCTGCAGTCAGATGTGATCAGAGGATCAGTGAATCTTCTGCTGCATCTGACCCGATCTACGGAACATGCTGCCATGATCCAGCACCGCCCAGGGGAAGGGCAGGCCGTCAGCCATGGTTCCCTAGAGGTTTCCTCCACTGGGGGTTTTTCCTCTCCTGAGTGCTGACGGACGACGACTCTCCGTGAGTCCAGGACCCATCACCATCCTCATCATGGGAACTTCTACTTGTGATATCTTGTATGAAGTGAATAAAGAATTCAATTAATATCTAGCAGCTGTGTGTCTGAGCCATGTGTCTGAGCCTTGTATCTCTACATTGAAATTGCAGGAAAAGTTATGGAATTCTGGAAATGACAGGTGTGATATTTTTTTCTGAGTTTTCCCTACAAACTGTTTGGAACATTTGAAAGAATGATTGTCAGGAGCAGAAAATATGACGCTGCCATAAGACCTGTGTTTGCCAGCAGTAGAGAGTCCACTCGTGTGTGGGGGCTTCTCATCAATGGAGGAGCTCACTCACAGTAATACCTCAACAGGGCCATGAATGAAGAATAAAATCTACACCTCCTCCACGAGCAACTACTCCCATCATCCAGGGCAAGGTTGTGATGATGCTTTTCTCCTCCATAATGGAGACCAGGTCACATGGGAAAAGTGATAAACTAAGTTGCTTTGGTGAAAAAGACATTGGCATTTTGGTTCCAAGGACGAAAACCAAAGTTTGAGTCAGTCTCAAAACTTTTGGCCATGATTGTATTTATCCATCTTAAGATAATGATAGCACTCCATTCCTGATAGCTAAAACTTCTCTCACCTTCTGCATTAATAAAACACTTTTCTCACTATTTTTTGTGCAGAAAGCAGGTAAATACGTTCCGCAAACTGATTTTCGGCATGTCTGCCCTGTTGGCCGAATTCTATAGAAACTTCCATGCCGCTGATAAATATTTAGGAACCTGCTCTCACTTCCTTGAGCGTGAATTGGCTTATTATAGGGGGCACAGATTTTTGGCCACGTGTAGAGTCAATATAGTACTATAGCTCAGTGGCTAGACACATAGAATTAGGAAAAGCCATTGGGCACAGGGAATGATGCTGACTTCTAGTGTTGATGTGTTGTCATTGTGGCACATAATAATTGTCTCCTCCTGTGATATGATAGAAATACCAACAAGAAGCGTGTGCCTTAAAGGTGACTATAAACATATCTAATAAAAATGATTAACATAAGAGAAGAGTAACCTAAACTTGATGTAGAACTGTATGGAATAAAGGAATATTTTCAGAAACAGCGCCCCTTGTCTACAGGCGTCGTATCTTGTATTGCAATAGGTGCTAGGAGCAGTCACAGACCACTCCCGTCAGTTTATCCCCCGAAATACTGCAGTCACAGCATTCCGGAAGTCGGCACAGGGCTAACAGCCCCTCTGCCTTTGGGTCAGAGCCCCCGCGGCGTCACGCAGGGTCCCTATCGTTGCCATGGTGAGCGAATGTCGTCATCACGACATCTGGCTCAACAGAGCTAGGAAACTTGTTGATCATGCACAGTGCATGATCAGGTAGTCTCCCTGTCAGTGCAGCGATCAGCCTGCAAAAAATGATTGTCCCATAGTGGGACTAAGTAAAAGACTTAGGAAAAAGGTAAAGAAAAAAAAAAAAATTTAAATAGTAATTGTAAAAATATTAAAAAAATCAAAAATAAAAAAATCAATACATATTCTATCACTAAATAAATATTTGAATGAAAAAACAATATAAACAATAAAAGTGCACACATGTGGTATCGCCGCATGCACAACGACTCGACCTATAAAACTGTCCCACTACTTAACCCCTTTAGTGAACACAAAGAAAAAAACAAGGCAAAAAACAATTCTTTATCATCATACTGCCGAAAACAAAAAGTGGAATAACGCGATCAGAACCTCATATTACCCACCTCAGCTGCTGCAGAACCTCATAGTATACCTCAGCTGCTGCAGAACCTCACAATATACCTCAGCTGCTGCAGAACCTCAATACGTCTCAGCTGCTGCATAACCTTATATTACACACCTCAGCTGCTGCAGAATCTCATAATACACATCTCAGCTGCTGCAGAACCTCATAATACACCTCAGCTGCTACAGAACTCATAATACACCTCAGCTGCTACAGAACCTCATAATACACAGCTCAGCTACTGCAGAACTTCAATATGTCTCAGCTGCTGCATAACCTTATTACACGCCTCAGCTGCTTCAGAACCTCATATTACCCACCTCAACTGCTGCAGAACCTCATAATACACATCTCAGCTGCAGCAGAACCTCACAATATACACATCAACTGCTGCAGAACCTCATATTACCCACCTCAAATGCTGCAGAACCTCATAATACACATCTCAGCTGCTGCAGAACCTCATAAAACACCTCAGCTGCTGCAGAACCTCACAATTCACAGCTCAGCTGCTGCAGAACCTCATATTACACACCTCAGCTACTTGAAACCTTCTTTTGGACACTGTGGTACAGTAAAGGGTGTTTTACTGGATGGAAGATATGTTTCTCCTAGCAGATTAATGTTTGGCCGGGTTTTTTCTTAAAGACGGGACCTGCGATGATGTCGGGGTCACGTGATCAGCCCATGTGATGTCTACCTCACTGGTGGGAGGGGTTAGGCCCTATGTAATGGAGGTTGGTGATTGCCACAGGTTGAGTGTGTGTTTCTGGAAGCTACAGGAACTTGTGTGGACTCAGCCTGAAACTTGTATATAGGATTCCCGTGCTGCAGGACTATCGCAGCAAGACTCGGAAGAACCCCGGGAATGGCACCTGGCGGATGCCGCAGGACCTGGCAGCCGCTTAGTTACGCCCGTCCCGTGCAAGGGGTGAGTCTGGGACCAGTGGTTCTCCAAGCTGGAGTATGAGTTTGCTTTCCCTTATGTTTTGTTAAGCTGCTGGTTACTGAGTGACATTAAAACCACTGAAATTGGACTTTATGCCTGTGTGTTGCCTCGTTACTGCCGCCCAGCTATTGCCTACCAGAGAAAATCCCAACAATTGGTGGAGAATGCGAGCAGAAGCAGTGAGGCCAGGCTGTTTTGATTTTTGATCGGTACCCCAGCCTATGTCCTGGGTGAAACGAGTGGCAGATATCCAGGCGGGGAACTTTCCAGAAATAGAGGCCACGCGACAGCAACAGCAGGCTATGCAGCAGCAACAGGAGGCCATGCGGCAGCAGCAACAAGAGTTCATGCGACAGCAGGCTATGCAGCAGCAGGCTATGCAGCAGCATCAGGAAACCAATCAGCTGTTGATACAGCATATCACAACAGCGCAAGCAATAGGAGCTAACCGGGGAATCCAGGATATTCGGAAAGCGGTTTGTACAGCGATTCCTAAAATGGGAGAATCGGACGATGTGGAGGTGTATCTGGAGATGTTCGAAGGAGTCGCTGAGAGAGAGAAGCTCCCCCGGGACCATTTGGCAGGTGTCCTCGATCCGTTTCTGACCCCAGGACTGTTGAAAGCGTGTCAGGACCTACCCCCAGAGCAAAGGGCGGACTACACGGTCGTCAAGGGTGAGATACTGGCACGCCTTGGGGTAAATGTGTTAGTGAGGGCTCAGCGGGTACACCACTGGAAGTTTACCCCCTCCAAGCCCGCCCGGTCCCAGTATTACGACCTGTTGCACCTGTTACAAAAGTGGTTGCAGCCTGAAGTGTTATCCCCTACGGCCATACTGGACCGCATAGTGACTGATAGATTTTGGAGGGCTTTGCCCCACTCCCTCCAGACCTGGGTCGGACAGGCGCCCCCTACTGATGCCATGCAGATGATAGACCTCATAGAAAGGTATGGGGCTACCAAGGAGTTACAGGGAGGGACCCCCCGAAAGGTAACAGGAAGGTTCCCTAAGTCCCCGCCCCTGGTTCGGCGAGCAGAGCCCAGGAAGGCCGCTCCGGACTTATCCGGGGAAGTAAGGAGCCCCATAATCTGCTGGCGGTGCCAGGAACCAGGTCATATGAGAGCTGATTGCCCCCACCTGACTGAGCCCATGGACACCAATTTTTGTTACCGCCAGTCCCACTGTTACGGCGGCGGAACACGCATAAAAAAATATAAATAAACGTGCTCGCCGCCCGGGGTCCACCGTGCGGCAGATGGAAAAACCGCAGCTAGAAGACACAGAGCACTGTGGCGGTAATGTGCACGGGGTTCTATATCACTCAGGTGCAATCAAGCAGTCTCTGTTAAGTGCACAGAGCTGCTCCAGGAAAAATTAGAAAAGTAACGCTGAGCCTGTTAGCAACACAGGGACTCAGCGGCACACATGCGGTAGGCAAAAACCGGAGTAGTTAGGATGTCACTACGTCCGACACCTACCGTGGTAACAGGTGTGCTGGCGTCGCAACCGCGGACGCAGAAATGAGCTGCAACTGCAGCGCGGCGTGAACAGAGCCGCAAACAAGGCGCTGCAAAAACGCTGGAGCAATGCAGGACGCTTAGCTGCTGCAAAAAGTATGGCTGGAGCGCGCTGGCGCTAGCGCTGCTACTGGCGGCTGCCCAAGCACTCACACAAACGTAATATCAGAGGGAAGGGGTTTCATAATAAGTCATCCACCAGTCCAAGCATCCATCACCATACATACAGCAGCAGTATGAAAATACTAGCGCATGGCATAGCGGCCATGCGCACTTTTTATAGCGTACGGGACCTGCCGGAAATCTCCAGAGCCCTGAGCATAACCAATCAAATCAGGAGCAGGACCTGAGCACCTGACTCCTGAACTCCAATGAGAGCTATTCCCGTGAGCATGCTCAGAAGCTGGGACAAAGGACTTAGCCTCTGGAGACAAATATGTGAATCTGGATTCCCGCATAGGCATTATAGAACCCAGATTCCTAACACCCACTATGCCGAACCAATGTGTGCAATGGGCACCCCGAAGGGCCCTAATATGGAACATTTGTGTCGGCTAGAAGTGGAGGGCACCGGGCTGTGGCCCTATTGGACTCAGGGAGTCTTGTAACCCTGGTACGAGCCAGCTGGATACACACCAGCGAGTTTACGGGTCGGAAAATTGGGGTGTTGTGTATACATGGAGACTTAAAAGACTATCCCACCGCACTAGTCGTAATCAGCACGCCAGCAGGGAGGCGGTGCCACGAGGTGGGGGTGGTGGCTAATTTACATTATGAAGTGATAATTGGAAGAGACTTTCCGTTGTTTTCTGTGCTGTGGCCGTCTGTGGTACCATCCACTGAGCAACTGCCGGTACCAGAGGCAACCAGGTTACATTCTCCAGAAGGGGGGGCATGAACCTGGTGGCCCGGAGGAAAATGTGCTGGCGGTCGGAATAACCTTCCCTTCGGTGGAGGAAGGGGAGAATTCTCCCCTAGAAGGATTGGCTGGAGAGGTGGAAGACTTGCCGCCGGGACCTGAGTTGTCAGACTTGAATGTATCAGGTGACAATTTTGGTACAGCGCAACTCCGAGACCTTACTTTAGCCGGGCCAGAGAAAATGTACTGTTTGTAAATGGGGAACCCCAACAACCTGGGGTAGATACGGTGTTGCCACGCTTTGAGTTGAACCAGGATTTGTTGTACCGAGTGGAGATAATACGTGGGGAAATGGTAGAACAATTACTGGTACCTCAGACGTATCGCAGGCTGGTAATGGTTTTAGCGCATGCGCATGTACTTGGGGGACATTTGGGCCAAAAGAAGACCCTCGACCGAATCCTGCAACGATTTTACTGGCCAGGGGTTCATGAAGAAGTTAAACGGTACTGTAGCTCCTGTCCAGTATGCCAGGTAACCAGTCCCCAGCCTCACTTTCGGAGCCCTTTGGTGCCTTTGCCGATTATAGAGGTGCCCTTCGAGAGAGTGGCCATGGACCTGGTGGGGCCTCTCAATAAGTCGGCAAGGGGACACCAACACATTCTGGTAGTTCCAGGTTATGCTACCCGATATCCTGAGGCCATTCCTCTGCGCCACACATCAGCTAAGCTTATAGCAAAGGAACTCATGGGTATGTTTTCACGGGTGGGAATTTCGCAAGAAATTTTAACAGACCAGGGAACCCCCTTTATGTAAAAAATTATGAAGGAACTCTGCCGGTTGATAAAATGCTAAACAGTTGCGTAACTCGGTCTATCATCCCCAAACAGATGGTCTGTTAGAAAGGTTCAATAAGACCCCGAAGAGCATGGTAAAAAGGCAGTTTCCAAAGATGGGAAGGACTGGGATCTGTTATTGCCATATTTGTTATTTGCAGTGAGGGAGGTACCTCAGGCATCTACGGGGTTCTCGCCCTTTGAACTATTGTACGGCAGACATCCACGGGGCTTACTAGATATAGCCAAAGAGGCCTGGGAGAACCAACCTACTCCCCCAAAAGTGTGATAGAACATGTTGCAAAAATGCAAGAGAGAATGGAGACAGTCCTACCCTTGGTCCGGGAACATATGGAGGCAGCACAACGGTCACAGAGTCGGGTCTATAATCGGGAGGCTCGGGTAAGAACCTTTAGCCCTGGGGATCGGGTTTTGGTGCTTGTGCCTACCGTAGATAGCAAATTTCTCGCAAGGTGGCAGGGACCCTACGAGATCATGGAGAAGGTGGGGCCAGTAGACTACAAGGTACACCCTTTGAACTATTGTACGGCAGACATCCACGGGGCTTACTAGATATAGCCAAAGAGGCCTGGGAGAACCAACCTACTCCCCACAAAAGTGTGATAGAACATGTTGCAAAAATGCAAGAGAGAATGGAGACAGTCCTACCATTGGTCCGGGAACATATGGAGGCAGCACAACGGTCACAGAGTCGGGTCTATAATCGGGAGGCTCGGGTAAGAACCTTTAGCCCTGGGGATCGGGTTTTGGTGCTTGTGCCTACCGTAGATAGCAAATTTCTCGCAAGGTGGCAGGGACCCTACGAGATCATGGAGAAGGTGGGGCCAGTAGACTACAAGGTACACCAACCAAGACGGAGAAAGCCAGAACAGGTTTACCATAATAATTTGTTTAAACCCTGGAAAGATAGAGAGCACCTTGGTGGGGATAGTCCGCTGCCAGCGTTTCAGATGGTAAAGGCTCCGTTACCTCGGGGCGAGGCGGGAGAAGCCCAACCCGCGATCAAAATTGCAGATACTTTGTCTCCTAAACAGGTTCAGGAGGTCCGGGAGTTCATCAGCCGAAATACAGATGTTTTTTCGGAGCTCCCTGGACGCACCTCCCTAATCTAACATGACGTTGTCACAGAGCCACAGGCCAAGGTCCGACTAAAGCCATATCGGGTGCCTGAGGCCCGGCGACAAGCCATCTCAGAAGAGGTAAAAATGATGCTACAGTTAGGGGTCACAGAAGAGTCTCAGAGTGAGTGGGCCATCCCAATAGCTCTAATACCCAAGCCTGATGGGTCTCTAAGATTCTGTAATGATTTTAGAAAACTCAATGACATTTCAAAATTTGACGCCTACCCCATGCCCCGGGTTGACGAGTTGATAGAGCGCTTTGGGCAAGCACGGTATTTTACAACTCTGGACCTCACAAAAGGTTATTGGCAGGTATCCCTAACAGAGGCGGCGAAGGGAAAGACGGCGTTTATAACACCTGAGGGGCTGTTCCAGTATAAGGTGTTACCCTTTGGATTGCATGGCGCTCCAGCAACGTTCCAGCGGTTTATGGATATTATTCTCCGTCCCCATCGCCGCTATGCCTCAGCCTATCTAGATTATATTATTGTGTTCAGCACCGATTGGGAAAGCCACTTAGCAAAAGTACAGGCAGTGGTAGACTCCCTGCGACAAGCAGGGCTAACTGCCAACCCAAAGAAGTGTTTCATAGGGTTGGAGGAAGCCCGCTACTTGGGTTATGTCACTGGGAGGGGAGTTCTCAAGCCCCAAGTAAACAAGGTCGGTAAAGGCCTTTTTGGGTTTGGAGGATATTACAGGCGATTCATTCCCAACTTTGCAACCCTGTCCGCGCCTTTAACAGATTGTTTAAAAGGGAAAAAATCTGTGATGGTCCACTGGAATTATCAGTTAGAGGAGGCCTTTACAAAATTAAAAGGGGTACTGTGTGGTACACAAGTCCTGATCACTCCAAATTTCAAAAAAGAGTTCATGGTGCAGACTGATGCCTCTGAGATAGGCCTCGGTGCAGTGCTGGCTCAGGAAGTTAACGGGGAAGAGCATCCCGTTAGCTTCCTAAGCCGGAAACTTACCCCAGCTGAAACCCGGTACAGTATTGTAGAGAGTGCCTGGCCATCGAGTGGGCACTGGAATCGTTGCGCTACTATTTGCTGGGGAGGACATTTCGGTTGGTGACAGATCATTCCCCTCTTACGTGGATGAGTCAAGCTAAGGAGAGGAATGCCCGAGTCACCAGGTGGTTCCTGTCCCTGCAAAACTTTAAATTTTCAGTAGAACATCGTGCAGGCAGACTACAGGGGAATGCAGATGCCCTGTCCAGAGTTCACTGTATGTCATGTGTCCACCCCTCTAGGGTTGAACATAGGGGGTAGGTATGTGGTACAGTAAAGGGTGTTTTACTGGATGGAAGATATGTTTCTCCTAGCAGATTAATGTTTGGCCGGGTTTTTTCTTAAAGACAGGACCTGCGATGATGTCAGGGTCACGTGATCAGCCCATGTGATGTCTACCTCACTGGTAGGAGGCGTTAGGCCCTATGTAATGGAGGTTGGTGATTGCCACAGGGTGAGTGTGTGTTTCTGGAAGCTACAGGAACTTGTGTGGACTCAGCCTGAAACTTGTATATATGATTCTCGTGCTGCAGAACTATCGCAGCAAGACTCGGAAGAACCCCGGAAATGGCACCTGGCAGCCGCTTAGTTACGCCCGTCCCGTGCATGGGGTGAGTCTGGGACCAGTGGTTCTCCAAGCTGGAGTATGAGTTTGCTTTCCCTTATGTTTTGTTAAGCTGCTGGTTACTGAGTGACATTAAAACCACTGAAATTGGACTTTATGCCTGTGTGTTGCCTCGTTACTGCCGCCCAGCTATTGCCTACCAGAGCAAATCCCTACAACACACATTTGTGTAGAATATATACAGATCTGCATAGTTATTTTTTTTAGATGACAATTTGGTAAAATCTATAAATACTGTGAATACAAAGTCCTTGGTGTCACAATAAAAAATAAATAAATAAAAATCGCTCAGATCCTTAAAAATAGAAAAATAATTATTCGTTATCCACATCTTTGGAGTATATTGTGATGTCACCGGATAAATCCGGAGCTGATGTCACAGTCTACACGGAATGTTCTATGCCGGCTCAGACTGGACCACAGAAGAACAGGACAATCCCCTGGTGGACCCCTCTGCTGCACTGGGAACCCAGACCTCCACACCCTACCTGACCAGGGCTTAGATGCGCTTCATACAGACAGGTTGCAGGGTCTCGGGGACTCCCGCTGTGTGACCGTATCACCGCCTCATAGAACTAAGAGAGTCCTTGCTCCAAGGCGATGGCCCGGTATCAGGACTGACCGTCTGAGACAAGGGCAAAGCCGCAGATAATACCGAGTAGTAGTAATTTCCTCTACTATGAGGTAATAAAAACAAATCAATTTTCACATTTTTGGCATCAGTTTTTCTTCCATGGGGAACTGAAATTCCCAACGTGCCCTGAAAGATACCGACCTCCAGGACCTGCTTGGAGTTGTAGTTTTCTACACAAATTGTATTCTTAAAGGGGTATTCCCATCGCCAAGATCATATCCCAATATCTAGTAGTAATATAAGTAATATCTCTGTCCATTTCCTCATGTGCAGGACCTTAGGTATCCATGGTTAGAACCACTAGCAGCTAGCTGTTACTATATCAGTGGTCGTAACCATGGATATCTAAGGTCCTATGATGCCTCCACATGAGGAAATAGACTTAGTGAATCAGAAGAACTATACTACATTTCTAATTGGAGGAATTTGTTAATATTATTATTATTACTACTACATCTACGACATATTGGGACAGGATCTTAGAGATGGGAATACCCCTTTTAATGTTAGTTCACATGTAGAGGTGAAATTCATATCAAATTGTTTGGCGCACAGTGTTGCGGGTAAGACCACGCTCACATGTTGCAATGTTTTTAAGAGAAAAAAACATCACAACAAAAGAGTGCATTTAAAATAGCAGCGGGTGAAAGCAGCCTCAGGCTATGTTCACACGTTAAGAACAAAGAAATGGAGTGCTGACTTCAATATCACATAAAAAACAATGAGTTTTATTAAATAAGTAAACATATATAACACACAATACATAAAACAAGGGAAGATTCCACAAAAATGCTCCTAGGGAAATTTTTGACATGGGAAAGTTATGCAAAAATTGGAGCTGTATCAATAACTACTGTATCACCCAAATGGAGTACAAAAGTTAAGGCAGTAACTTGATAAAGCATCCCGCGAAACGCGCATCCAGGGTCTCTCCTCAGGGAAGTTTTCAGCACTTGCGATCACTAATATGGGTAAGCGTGCCTAAAAGGCTGTGATTAATATATTTGCACTATGTACTTTATGTTCACCCTATGTACCTCTTTATGGTTACTGCCTTAACTTTTGTACTCCATTTGGGTGATACAGTAATTATTGATACAGCTCCAATTTTTGCATAACTTTCCCATGTCAAAAATTTCCCTAGGAGCATTTTTGTGGAATCTTCCCTTGTTTTATGTATTGTGTGTTATATATGTTTACTTATTTAATAAAACTCATTGTTTTTTATGTGATATTGAAGTCAGCACTCCATTTCTTTGTTCTTAATATACACTACGGAGTTTCTTGATAGTCCTATATAATTATATTATATACAGCTATGAGATTTGTTGCTATATGTATAGCTGCGTTTGTCTTTGTGTATCAGTTAACATTATGTTCACACGTTGCGTTTTTTCAGCCTTTTTATGCCAGTTAAAAGCTGCTTTTAAGGGTATGTGCACACGCAGCGGATTTGTTCTCTGCGGATCCGCTGCAGATCCGCAAGCAATGTACAGTACAATGCTAAGCAATGGGTTTTCAAAACCGCAGTGCACAGGCTGCGGACTTGCTGCGGATTGAAATCCGCAGCATGTCAATTCTTTCTGCTGATTTTGCTGCGTTTCGACACCTATTCCATTATACTGGTGTCAAAATGCAGGGGCAAATCCGCAGGTAAAACCGCACTCCCTTCAGCCCCCATAGAAAGCAATGGATAAGTGCAAAAAAGCAGCAAAAAACATAGCAAGAAACGCCATCAGTTCTTGCAGTGTTATTAGTGACAAAAGCAGGTACAGCAGAATGTGATTTTCCCAAAATTAAACCAAAATATCTTGGTGTCCTCACCTGAGAATGGCGGTTACATTAGTACAGTTTAATGAAATTATTGATATCTCTGACCGATGTGTGAAGTTGAACAATAGCTGATCACCCCAATGCACTGCCAATGTCTTAGGTAAACTATGCCTAACCAATTCACCTCCCCCTGCTGGATTTACATTTGCAAATGTGTATTTTTTCATTAACTCATAGGAACTTTTTTGCTCAGAATAGTCACTTTTTTCAGACATAAAAATCTTTCTAAATATTTCTATCAAATTTCCCTTTTTTCCCCAAATGTTTTATGGTTTCACCTACGTCTTATATCGGTGGTCTAACACCTCGCATTGTTCATGCTTGTACGGTGGAAGCAAAGCTGAACTTTGGGATCCTTAAAAACGCCGCAAGAAAACCAGAGTAAAAGCCAGCAAAAGGTGTTTTTTGTGTCTGCAGTTTTTTTTGCTGCCAAAACATTAGGTTTTGGCTGCAGAACAAAAAAAGTAACGTGTGAATATGCTGTAAAAATAAGAAGCGTTAAACAAGTCCAACTGAAAACCTTTGTGGTAAAACTGCATGTAATACAGGCCATATTGTGCACTTACACTTTACAGCAAGTGCTATAAACCAGCAATCCCCCCCCACTGCATTCTCCATATACTTCGGTGGAGATATAACTACACATACAGGAACCTCCTCATAACATTTTATGGAGAATGTGGCTGGAAATTTGTGATTAAGGGTCAGATAATAACTGCACGTAACTGTAGGGTGGCGTCAGCATCAATGTTACTGGTGGGCCCTTAGCAGCTGAGCCTGAAGCAGTGATATCACAATGTGGAGTGTGGAACTCGATGACATCTTCTACTCTATGACATCACAATGACTGCAAAGGAGTAAAGCCTATGTAAAGCCTGACCGCAGAGCCGAGGCTGTCATTTGTGTGACTCCCTATTGGATACACAAAGCTACAGGAATACGAAGGAGAAAGAAAGCGACGACATCATGGGGATTCATGGAGGTCCCCATTGTGACCAGCGGCTGCTGGTCAAGGCTCTCTCTTCCTGCAAGTCAACTGGCTTTAGTCTTCTGACCCGATTCAAGAAATTCCAATGCAATTGCAGAGCTCAGCGGAAGGATTCTTTCCAGGCCATCAAATCTGCCACCATGACAGTGGTCAAGAGCATCAGGTCAGTTGCTACAAAAAGACGTAGAAACCACGTCATCAGCCAAGACAGCGGTGAAAAGAGCCCAACCTACATAGTAGGTGACACTGAGCCCACTTCTAGCATTGTAGAAAGTGGAGAGGATCTTGCCGATCCAGAATGTGCACAAGATGCACCCGAGGGGCTGCCACAAACAAGACCCCAGGACTTTACTGACCCAGAATGTGCACCCGAGGGGCTGCCACAAACAGGACCCCAGGATTTTGCATATCCAGAATGTGCACAAGGTGCACCCGAGGGGCTCCCACAAACAGGACCTCAGGATCCTGCTGATCCAGAATGTGCACACGATGCACCCGAGGGGCTGCCACAAACAAGACCCCAGGACTTAACCGATCCAGAATGTGCACCCGAGGGGCTGTCACAAACAGGACCCCAGGACTTTACCGATCCAGATTGTGCACAATGTGCACCCGAGGGGCTGCCACAAACAAGACCCCAGGATTTTGCTGATCCAGAATGCGCACAAGGTGCACCAGAGGGGCTACCACAAACAAGACCCCAAGACAATCTGAAAAGGAAAGCATCAACCTCTGAGGACAGTCAGCCCGAGATGATGCCACCAGCCAAGAGAGCTGCTATAGAAAATATTATTGATCTACTTATAGAAGTAATTGGCTTTAGTCTTCCGACCCGATTCAGGAAATTCCAATGCAATTTCAGAGCTCTCCTGAAGGATTCCTTCCAGGCCATCAAATCTGCCACCATGACAGTGGTCAAGTGCTTCAGATTAATTGCTATAACAAGACATAGAGACCGCGTCATCAGCCAAGACAGCGGTGAGAAGAGCCCAACCTACATAGTAGGTGATATTGAGCCCACCTCTAGCATTGCAGAAAGTGGAGAGGATTGTGCCGATCCAGAATGTGCAGAAGATGCATCCGAGGGACTGCCACAAACAAGATCCCAGGATCTTACCGATCCAGAATGTAAACAATGTGCACCCGAGGGGCTTCCACAAACAAGACCACAAGACAATCTGAAAATGAAAGCATCACCCTCCGATGACAGTCAGCCCGAGATGCTGCCACCAGACAAGAGAGCGGCTATAGAAAACGTTACTGATCTACTTATCATTATTATTATTGTTATTATTATTATTTATTTATATAGCGCCTTTATTTCCATGGTGCTGTACATGAGAAGGGGAGGAGTAACCCCGGAGATCGAGACCCCACAAGTGGAGATGCCCGATATTGGGAACCAAGAGAACAACCTGCCTCCAGAGCTCTTAACCATCCTGCAGAGCAAAGGGGAGGAAGGCTACCTGGATGACGAGGTCATCATCATGGCCCAGGACCTGCTGCAGAGACAGTTTAAGGGTTTTGATGGCCTGCAGCCCCCCTGCGCTCTTATGATACCAGGGTACAGCGTACTGCAGAATGCTGTACAAATCCACTATGATGCGGACAGGGTGCACTGGCTGACAACCTGCTATAAAAATGGCCAAATCTTTGTGGCCGACAGCTTCAACATCAGGAATCTGTCTCCATCCATCCATCAGCAGATTAACAACATGTACAGTATAGTGGTCGACAATCCCCTGGAACATCTGAGGTTTATCGATGTGGATCAGCAGAAGAACTGGTACGACTGTGGCTTATATGCTATAGCGTTTGCCTACGAGTTTATGGCAGATGGCGGTGAACCCAGAGCTGAGTTCCAGCATCAGAAGATGAGGACTCATCTAATATCCTGCCTACAGAACAACAGAATCAGCGGATTTCCCAAAAAGGTCAGGGAGTAACTCCATGTCTATAAACGGCATGTAGAGTGTATGACGGTCCAAGAGATCGCCCTGACCTTTAACCTCACAATGAAGATGGGGTACGGCTGGAGGTGACGGCTATCACACGTCAATGATGTGGCGGCCGCCATGTCAGGAGCAGATGAGCCGCACCTCAGGACGAGGCAGATTCCGGGCTCGGTCTCTGTCCTCATTACTTTCTGCAGTCAGATGTGATCAGAGGATCAGTGAATCTTCTGCTGCATCTGACCCGATCTACGGAACATGCTGCCATGATCCAGCACCGCCCAGGGGAAGGGCAGGCCGTCAGCCATGGTTCCCTAGAGGTTTCCTCCACTGGGGGTTTTTCCTCTCCTGAGTGCTGACGGACGACGACTCTCCGTGAGTCCAGGACCCATCACCATCCTCATCATGGGAACTTCTACTTGTGATATCTTGTATGAAGTGAATAAAGAATTCAATTAATATCTAGCAGCTGTGTGTCTGAGCCATGTGTCTGAGCCTTGTATCTCTACATTGAAATTGCAGGAAAAGTTATGGAATTCTGGAAATGACAGGTGTGATATTTTTTTCTGAGTTTTCCCTACAAACTGTTTGGAACATTTGAAAGAATGATTGTCAGGAGCAGAAAATATGACGCTGCCATAAGACCTGTGTTTGCCAGCAGTAGAGAGTCCACTCGTGTGTGGGGGCTTCTCATCAATGGAGGAGCTCACTCACAGTAATACCTCAACAGGGCCATGAATGAAGAATAAAATCTACACCTCCTCCACGAGCAACTACTCCCATCATCCAGGGCAAGGTTGTGATGATGCTTTTCTCCTCCATAATGGAGACCAGGTCACATGGGAAAAGTGATAAACTAAGTTGCTTTGGTGAAAAAGACATTGGCATTTTGGTTCCAAGGACGAAAACCAAAGTTTGAGTCAGTCTCAAAACTTTTGGCCATGATTGTATTTATCCATCTTAAGATAATGATAGCACTCCATTCCTGATAGCTAAAACTTCTCTCACCTTCTGCATTAATAAAACACTTTTCTCACTATTTTTTGTGCAGAAAGCAGGTAAATACGTTCCGCAAACTGATTTTCGGCATGTCTGCCCTGTTGGCCGAATTCTATAGAAACTTCCGTGCCGCTGATAAATATTTAGGAACCTGCTCTCACTTCCTTGAGCGTGAATTGGCTTATTATAGGGGGCACAGATTTTTGGCCACGTGTAGAGTCAATATAGTACTATAGCTCAGTGGCTAGACACATAGAATTAGGAAAAGCCATTGGGCACAGGGAATGATGCTGACTTCTAGTGTTGATGTGTTGTCATTGTGGCACATAATAATTGTCTCCTCCTGTGATATGATAGAAATACCAACAAGAAGCGTGTGCCTTAAAGGTGACTATAAACATATCTAATAAAAATGATTAACATAAGAGAAGAGTAACCTAAACTTGATGTAGAACTGTATGGAATAAAGGAATATTTTCAGCAACAGCGCCCCTTGTCTACAGGCGTCGTATCTTGTATTGCAATAGGTGCTAGGAGCAGTCACAGACCACTCCCGTCAGTTTATCCCCCGAAATACTGCAGTCACAGCATTCCGGAAGTCGGCACAGGGCTAACAGCCCCTCTGCCTTTGGGTCAGAGCCCCCGCGGCGTCACGCAGGGTCCCTATCGTTGCCATGGTGAGCGAATGTCGTCATCACGACATCTGGCTCAACAGAGCTAGGAAACTTGTTGATCATGCACAGTGCATGATCAGGTAGTCTCCCTGTCAGTGCAGCGATCAGCCTGCAAAAAATGATTGTCCCATAGTGGGACTAAGTAAAAGACTTAGGAAAAAGGTAAAGAAAAAAAAAAAATTTTAAATAGTAATTGTAAAAATATTAAAAAAATCAAAAATAAAAAAATCAATACATATTCTATCACTAAATAAATATTTGAATGAAAAAAACAATATAAACAATAAAAGTGCACACATGTGGTATCGCCGCATGCACAACGACTCGACCTATAAAACTGTCCCACTACTTAACCCCTTTAGTGAACACAAAGAAAAAAACAAGGCAAAAAACAATTCTTTATCATCATACTGCCAAAAACAAAAAGTGGAATAACGCGATCAGAACCTCATATTACCCACCTCAGCTGCTGCAGAACCTCATAGTATACCTCAGCTGCTGCAGAACCTCACAATATACCTCAGCTGCTGCAGAACCTCAATACGTCTCAGCTGCTGCATAACCTTATATTACACACCTCAGCTGCTGCAGAATCTCATAATACACATCTCAGCTGCTGCAGAACCTCATAATACACCTCAGCTGCTACAGAACTCATAATACACCTCAGCTGCTACAGAACCTCATAATACACAGCTCAGCTACTGCAGAACTTCAATATGTCTCAGCTGCTGCATAACCTTATTACACGCCTCAGCTGCTTCAGAACCTCATATTACCCACCTCAACTGCTGCAGAACCTCATAATACACATCTCAGCTGCAGCAGAACCTCACAATATACACATCAACTGCTGCAGAACCTCATATTACCCACCTCAAATGCTGCAGAACCTCATAATACACATCTCAGCTGCTGCAGAACCTCATAAAACACCTCAGCTGCTGCAGAACCTCACAATTCACAGCTCAGCTGCTGCAGAACCTCATATTACACACCTCAGCTACTTGAAACCTTCTTTTGGACACTGTGGTACAGTAAAGGGTGTTTTACTGGATGGAAGATATGTTTCTCCTAGCAGATTAATGTTTGGCCGGGTTTTTTCTTAAAGACGGGACCTGCGATGATGTCGGGGTCACGTGATCAGCCCATGTGATGTCTACCTCACTGGTGGGAGGGGTTAGGCCCTATGTAATGGAGGTTGGTGATTGCCACAGGTTGAGTGTGTGTTTCTGGAAGCTACAGGAACTTGTGTGGACTCAGCCTGAAACTTGTATATAGGATTCCCGTGCTGCAGGACTATCGCAGCAAGACTCGGAAGAACCCCGGGAATGGCACCTGGCGGATGCCGCAGGACCTGGCAGCCGCTTAGTTACGCCCGTCCCGTGCAAGGGGTGAGTCTGGGACCAGTGGTTCTCCAAGCTGGAGTATGAGTTTGCTTTCCCTTATGTTTTGTTAAGCTGCTGGTTACTGAGTGACATTAAAACCACTGAAATTGGACTTTATGCCTGTGTGTTGCCTCGTTACTGCCGCCCAGCTATTGCCTACCAGAGAAAATCCCAACAATTGGTGGAGAATGCGAGCAGAAGCAGTGAGGCCAGGCTGTTTTGATTTTTGATCGGTACCCCAGCCTATGTCCTGGGTGAAACGAGTGGCAGATATCCAGGCGGGGAACTTTCCAGAAATAGAGGCCACGCGACAGCAACAGCAGGCTATGCAGCAGCAACAGGAGGCCATGCGGCAGCAGCAACAAGAGTTCATGCGACAGCAGGCTATGCAGCAGCAGGCTATGCAGCAGCATCAGGAAACCAATCAGCTGTTGATACAGCATATCACAACAGCGCAAGCAATAGGAGCTAACCGGGGAATCCAGGATATTCGGAAAGCGGTTTGTACAGCGATTCCTAAAATGGGAGAATCGGACGATGTGGAGGTGTATCTGGAGATGTTCGAAGGAGTCGCTGAGAGAGAGAAGCTCCCCCGGGACCATTTGGCAGGTGTCCTCGATCCGTTTCTGACCCCAGGACTGTTGAAAGCGTGTCAGGACCTACCCCCAGAGCAAAGGGCGGACTACACGGTCGTCAAGGGTGAGATACTGGCACGCCTTGGGGTAAATGTGTTAGTGAGGGCTCAGCGGGTACACCACTGGAAGTTTACCCCCTCCAAGCCCGCCCGGTCCCAGTATTACGACCTGTTGCACCTGTTACAAAAGTGGTTGCAGCCTGAAGTGTTATCCCCTACGGCCATACTGGACCGCATAGTGACTGATAGATTTTGGAGGGCTTTGCCCCACTCCCTCCAGACCTGGGTCGGACAGGCGCCCCCTACTGATGCCATGCAGATGATAGACCTCATAGAAAGGTATGGGGCTACCAAGGAGTTACAGGGAGGGACCCCCCGAAAGGTAACAGGAAGGTTCCCTAAGTCCCCGCCCCTGGTTCGGCGAGCAGAGCCCAGGAAGGCCGCTCCGGACTTATCCGGGGAAGTAAGGAGCCCCATAATCTGCTGGCGGTGCCAGGAACCAGGTCATATGAGAGCTGATTGCCCCCACCTGACTGAGCCCATGGACACCAATTTTTGTTACCGCCAGTCCCACTGTTACGGCGGCGGAACACGCATAAAAAAATATAAATAAACGTGCTCGCCGCCCGGGGTCCACCGTGCGGCAGATGGAAAAGCCGCAGCTAGAAGACACAGAGCACTGTGGCGGTAATGTGCACGGGGTTCTATATCACTCAGGTGCAATCAAGCAGTCTCTGTTAAGTGCACAGAGCTGCTCCAGGAAAAATTAGAAAAGTAACGCTGAGCCTGTTAGCAACACAGGGACTCAGCGGCACACATGCGGTAGGCAAAAACCGGAGTAGTTAGGATGTCACTACGTCCGACACCTACCGTGGTAACAGGTGTGCTGGCGTCGCAACCGCGGACGCAGAAATGAGCTGCAACTGCAGCGCGGCGTGAACAGAGCCGCAAACAAGGCGCTGCAAAAACGCTGGAGCAATGCAGGACGCTTAGCTGCTGCAAAAAGTATGGCTGGAGCGCGCTGGCGCTAGCGCTGCTACTGGCGGCTGCCCAAGCACTCACACAAACGTAATATCAGAGGGAAGGGGTTTCATAATAAGTCATCCACCAGTCCAAGCATCCATCACCATACATACAGCAGCAGTATGAAAATACTAGCGCATGGCATAGCGGCCATGCGCACTTTTTATAGCGTACGGGACCTGCCGGAAATCTCCAGAGCCCTGAGCATAACCAATCAAATCAGGAGCAGGACCTGAGCACCTGACTCCTGAACTCCAATGAGAGCTATTCCCGTGAGCATGCTCAGAAGCTGGGACAAAGGACTTAGCCTCTGGAGACAAATATGTGAATCTGGATTCCCGCATAGGCATTATAGAACCCAGATTCCTAACACCCACTATGCCGAACCAATGTGTGCAATGGGCACCCCGAAGGGCCCTAATATGGAACATTTGTGTCGGCTAGAAGTGGAGGGCACCGGGCTGTGGCCCTATTGGACTCAGGGAGTCTTGTAACCCTGGTACGAGCCAGCTGGATACACACCAGCGAGTTTACGGGTCGGAAAATTGGGGTGTTGTGTATACATGGAGACTTAAAAGACTATCCCACCGCACTAGTCGTAATCAGCACGCCAGCAGGGAGGCGGTGCCACGAGGTGGGGGTGGTGGCTAATTTACATCATGAAGTGATAATTGGAAGAGACTTTCCGTTGTTTTCTGTGCTGTGGCCGTCTGTGGTACCATCCACTGAGCAACTGCCGGTACCAGAGGCAACCAGGTTACATTCTCCAGAAGGGGGGGCATGAACCTGGTGGCCCGGAGGAAAATGTGCTGGCGGTCGGAATAACCTTCCCTTCGGTGGAGGAAGGGGAGAATTCTCCCCTAGAAGGATTGGCTGGAGAGGTGGAAGACTTGCCGCCGGGACCTGAGTTGTCAGACTTGAATGTATCAGGTGACAATTTTGGTACAGCGCAACTCCGAGACCTTACTTTAGCCGGGCCAGAGAAAATGTACTGTTTGTAAATGGGGAACCCCAACAACCTGGGGTAGATACGGTGTTGCCACGCTTTGAGTTGAACCAGGATTTGTTGTACCGAGTGGAGATAATACGTGGGGAAATGGTAGAACAATTACTGGTACCTCAGACGTATCGCAGGCTGGTAATGGTTTTAGCGCATGCGCATGTACTTGGGGGACATTTGGGCCAAAAGAAGACCCTCGACCGAATCCTGCAACGATTTTACTGGCCAGGGGTTCATGAAGAAGTTAAACGGTACTGTAGCTCCTGTCCAGTATGCCAGGTAACCAGTCCCCAGCCTCACTTTCGGAGCCCTTTGGTGCCTTTGCCGATTATAGAGGTGCCCTTCGAGAGAGTGGCCATGGACCTGGTGGGGCCTCTCAATAAGTCGGCAAGGGGACACCAACACATTCTGGTAGTTCTAGATTATGCTACCCGATATCCTGAGGCCATTCCTCTGCGCCACACATCAGCTAAGCTTATAGCAAAGGAACTCATGGGTATGTTTTCACGGGTGGGAATTTCGTAAGAAATTTTAACAGACCAGGGAACCCCCTTTATGTAAAAAATTATGAAGGAACTCTGCCGGTTGATAAAATGCTAAACAGTTGCGTAACTCGGTCTATCATCCCCAAACAGATGGTCTGTTAGAAAGGTTCAATAAGACCCCGAAGAGCATGGTAAAAAGGCAGTTTCCAAAGATGGGAAGGACTGGGATCTGTTATTGCCATATTTGTTATTTGCAGTGAGGGAGGTACCTCAGGCATCTACGGGGTTCTCGCCCTTTGAACTATTGTACGGCAGACATCCACGGGGCTTACTAGATATAGCCAAAGAGGCCTGGGAGAACCAACCTACTCCCCACAAAAGTGTGATAGAACATGTTGCAAAAATGCAAGAGAGAATGGAGACAGTCCTACCCTTGGTCCGGGAACATATGGAGGCAGCACAACGGTCACAGAGTCGGGTCTATAATCGGGAGGCTCGGGTAAGAACCTTTAGCCCTGGGGATCGGGTTTTGGTGCTTGTGCCTACCGTAGATAGCAAATTTCTCGCAAGGTGGCAGGGACCCTACGAGATCATGGAGAAGGTGGGGCCAGTAGACTACAAGGTACACCCTTTGAACTATTGTACGGCAGACATCCACGGGGCTTACTAGATATAGCCAAAGAGGCCTGGGAGAACCAACCTACTCCCCACAAAAGTGTGATAGAACATGTTGCAAAAATGCAAGAGAGAATGGAGACAGTCCTACCATTGGTCCGGGAACATATGGAGGCAGCACAACGGTCACAGAGTCGGGTCTATAATCGGGAGGCTCGGGTAAGAACCTTTAGCCCTGGGGATCGGGTTTTGGTGCTTGTGCCTACCGTAGATAGCAAATTTCTCGCAAGGTGGCAGGGACCCTACGAGATCATGGAGAAGGTGGGGCCAGTAGACTACAAGGTACACCAACCAAGACGGAGAAAGCCAGAACAGGTTTACCATAATAATTTGTTTAAACCCTGGAAAGATAGAGAGCACCTTGGTGGGGATAGTCCGCTGCCAGCGTTTCAGATGGTAAAGGCTCCGTTACCTCGGGGCGAGGTGGGAGAAGCCCAACCCGCGATCAAAATTGCAGATACTTTGTCTCCTAAACAGGTTCAGGAGGTCCGGGAGTTCATCAGCCGAAATACAGATGTTTTTTCGGAGCTCCCTGGACGCACCTCCCTAATCTAACATGACGTTGTCACAGAGCCACAGGCCAAGGTCCGACTAAAGCCATATCGGGTGCCTGAGGCCCGGCGACAAGCCATCTCAGAAGAGGTAAAAATGATGCTACAGTTAGGGGTCACAGAAGAGTCTCAGGGTGAGTGGGCCATCCCAATAGCTCTAATACCCAAGCCTGATGGGTCTCTAAGATTCTGTAATGATTTTAGAAAACTCAATGACATTTCAAAATTTGACGCCTACCCCATGCCCCGGGTTGACGAGTTGATAGAGCGCTTTGGGCAAGCACGGTATTTTACAACTCTGGACCTCACAAAAGGTTATTGGCAGGTATCCCTAACAGAGGCGGCGAAGGGAAAGACGGCGTTTATAACACCTGAGGGGCTGTTCCAGTATAAGGTGTTACCCTTTGGATTGCATGGCGCTCCAGCAACGTTCCAGCGGTTTATGGATATTATTCTCCGTCCCCATCGCCGCTATGCCTCAGCCTATCTAGATTATATTATTGTGTTCAGCACCGATTGGGAAAGCCACTTAGCAAAAGTACAGGCAGTGGTAGACTCCCTGCGACAAGCAGGGCTAACTGCCAACCCAAAGAAGTGTTTCATAGGGTTGGAGGAAGCCCGCTACTTGGGTTATGTCACTGGGAGGGGAGTTCTCAAGCCCCAAGTAAACAAGGTCGGTAAAGGCCTTTTTGGGTTTGGAGGATATTACAGGCGATTCATTCCCAACTTTGCAACCCTGTCCGCGCCTTTAACAGATTGTTTAAAAGGGAAAAAATCTGTGATGGTCCACTGGAATTATCAGTTAGAGGAGGCCTTTACAAAATTAAAAGGGGTACTGTGTGGTACACAAGTCCTGATCACTCCAAATTTCAAAAAAGAGTTCATGGTGCAGACTGATGCCTCTGAGATAGGCCTCGGTGCAGTGCTGGCTCAGGAAGTTAACGGGGAAGAGCATCCCGTTAGCTTCCTAAGCCGGAAACTTACCCCAGCTGAAACCCGGTACAGTATTGTAGAGAGTGCCTGGCCATCGAGTGGGCACTGGAATCGTTGCGCTACTATTTGCTGGGGAGGACATTTCGGTTGGTGACAGATCATTCCCCTCTTACGTGGATGAGTCAAGCTAAGGAGAGGAATGCCCGAGTCACCAGGTGGTTCCTGTCCCTGCAAAACTTTAAATTTTCAGTAGAACATCGTGCAGGCAGACTACAGGGGAATGCAGATGCCCTGTCCAGAGTTCACTGTATGTCATGTGTCCACCCCTCTAGGGTTGAACATAGGGGGTAGGTATGTGGTACAGTAAAGGGTGTTTTACTGGATGGAAGATATGTTTCTCCTAGCAGATTAATGTTTGGCTGGGTTTTTTCTTAAAGACAGGACCTGCGATGATGTCAGGGTCACGTGATCAGCCCATGTGATGTCTACCTCACTGGTAGGAGGCGTTAGGCCCTATGTAATGGAGGTTGGTGATTGCCACAGGGTGAGTGTGTGTTTCTGGAAGCTACAGGAACTTGTGTGGACTCAGCCTGAAACTTGTATATAGGATTCCCGTGCTGCAGGACTATCGCAGCAAGACTCGGAAGAACCCTGGAAATGGCACCTGGCAGCCGCTTAGTTACGCCCGTCCCGTGCATGGGGTGAGTCTGGGACCAGTGGTTCTCCAAGCTGGAGTATGAGTTTGCTTTCCCTTATGTTTTGTTAAGCTGCTGGTTACTGAGTGACATTAAAACCACTGAAATTGGACTTTATGCCTGTGTGTTGCCTCGTTACTGCCGCCCAGCTATTGCCTACCAGAGCAAATCCCTACAACACACATTTGTGTAGAATATATACAGATCTGCATAGTTATTTTTTTTAGATAACAATTTGGTAAAATCTATAAATACTGTGAATACAAAGTCCTTGGTGTCACAATAAAAAATAAATAAATAAAAATCGCTCAGATCCTTAAAAATAGAAAAATAATTATTCGTTATCCACATCTTTGGAGTATATTGTGATGTCACCGGATAAATCCGGAGCTGATGTCACAGTCTACACGGAATGTTCTATGCCGGCTCAGACTGGACCACAGAAGAACAGGACAATCCCCTGGTGGACCCCTCTGCTGCACTGGGAACCCAGACCTCCACACCCTACCTGACCAGGGCTTAGATGCGCTTCATACAGACAGGTTGCAGGGTCTCGGGGACTCCCGCTGTGTGACCGTATCACCGCCTCATAGAACTAAGAGAGTCCTTGCTCCAAGGCGATGGCCCGGTATCAGGACTGACCGTCTGAGACAAGGGCAAAGCCGCAGATAATACCGAGTAGTAGTAATTTCCTCTACTATGAGGTAATAAAAACAAATCAATTTTCACATTTTTGGCATCAGTTTTTCTTCCATGGGGAACTGAAATTCCCAACGTGCCCTGAAAGATACCGACCTCCAGGACCTGCTTGGAGTTGTAGTTTTCTACACAAATTGTATTCTTAAAGGGGTATTCCCATCGCCAAGATCATATCCCAATATCTAGTAGTAATATAAGTAATATCTCTGTCCATTTCCTCATGTGCAGGACCTTAGGTATCCATGGTTAGAACCACTAGCAGCTAGCTGTTACTATATCAGTGGTCGTAACCATGGATATCTAAGGTCCTATGATGCCTCCACATGAGGAAATAGACTTAGTGAATCAGAAGAACTATACTACATTTCTAATTGGAGGAATTTGTTAATATTATTATTATTACTACTACATCTACGACATATTGGGACAGGATCTTAGAGATGGGAATACCCCTTTTAATGTTAGTTCACATGTAGAGGTGAAATTCATATCAAATTGTTTGGCGCACAGTGTTGCGGGTAAGACCACGCTCACATGTTGCAATGTTTTTAAGAGAAAAAAACATCACAACAAAAGAGTGCATTTAAAATAGCAGCGGGTGAAAGCAGCCTCAGGCTATGTTCACACGTTAAGAACAAAGAAATGGAGTGCTGACTTCAATATCACATAAAAAACAATGAGTTTTATTAAATAAGTAAACATATATAACACACAATACATAAAACAAGGGAAGATTCCACAAAAATGCTCCTAGGGAAATTTTTGACATGGGAAAGTTATGCAAAAATTGGAGCTGTATCAATAACTACTGTATCACCCAAATGGAGTACAAAAGTTAAGGCAGTAACTTGATAAAGCATCCCGCGAAACGCGCATCCAGGGTCTCTCCTCAGGGAAGTTTTCAGCACTTGCGATCACTAATATGGGTAAGCGTGCCTAAAAGGCTGTGATTAATATATTTGCACTATGTACTTTATGTTCACCCTATGTACCTCTTTATGATTACTGCCTTAACTTTTGTACTCCATTTGGGTGATACAGTAATTATTGATACAGCTCCAATTTTTGCATAACTTTCCCATGTCAAAAATTTCCCTAGGAGCATTTTTGTGGAATCTTCCCTTGTTTTATGTATTGTGTGTTATATATGTTTACTTATTTAATAAAACTCATTGTTTTTTATGTGATATTGAAGTCAGCACTCCATTTCTTTGTTCTTAATATACACTACGGAGTTTCTTGATAGTCCTATATAATTATATTATATACAGCTATGAGATTTGTTGCTATATGTATAGCTGCGTTTGTCTTTGTGTATCAGTTAACATTATGTTCACACGTTGCGTTTTTTCAGCCTTTTTATGCCAGTTAAAAGCTGCTTTTAAGGGTATGTGCACACGCAGCGGATTTGTTCTCTGCGGATCCGCTGCAGATCCGCAAGCAATGTACAGTACAATGCTAAGCAATGGGTTTTCAAAACCGCAGTGCACAGGCTGCGGACTTGCTGCGGATTGAAATCCGCAGCATGTCAATTCTTTCTGCTGATTTTGCTGCGTTGCGACACCTATTCCATTATACTGGTGTCAAAATGCAGGGGCAAATCCGCAGGTAAAATCGCACTCCCTTCAGCCCCCCATAGAAAGCAATGGATAAGTGCAAAAAAGCAGCAAAAAACATAGCAAGAAACGCCATCAGTTCTTGCAGTGTTATTAGTGACAAAAGCAGGTACAGCAGAATGTGATTTTCCCAAAATTAAACCAAAATATCTTGGTGTCCTCACCTGAGAATGGCGGTTACATTAGTACAGTTTAATGAAATTATTGATATCTCTGACCGATGTGTGAAGTTGAACAATAGCTGATCACCCCAATGCACTGCCAATGTCTTAGGTAAACTATGCCTGACCAATTCACCTCCCCCTGCTGGATTTACATTTGCAAATGTGTATTTTTTCATTAACTCATAGGAACTTTTTTGCTCAGAATAGTCACTTTTTTCAGACATAAAAATCTTTCTAAATATTTCTATCAAATTTCCCTTTTTTCCCCAAATGTTTTATGGTTTCACCTACGTCTTATATCGGTGGTCTAACACCTCGCATTGTTCATGCTTGTACGGTGGAAGCAAAGCTGAACTTTGGGATCCTTAAAAACGCCGCAAGAAAACCAGAGTAAAAGCCAGCAAAAGGTGTTTTTTGTGTCTGCAGTTTTTTTTGCTGCCAAAACATTAGGTTTTGGCTGCAGAACAAAAAAAGTAACGTGTGAATATGCTGTAAAAATAAGAAGCGTTAAACAAGTCCAACTGAAAACCTTTGTGGTAAAACTGCATGTAATACAGGCCATATTGTGCACTTACACTTTACAGCAAGTGCTATAAACCAGCAATCCCCCCCACTGCATTCTCCATATACTTCGGTGGAGATATAACTACACATACAGGAACCTCCTCATAACATTTTATGGAGAATGTGGCTGGAAATTTGTGATTAAGGGTCAGATAATAACTGCACGTAACTGTAGGGTGGCGTCAGCATCAATGTTACTGGTGGGCCCTTAGCAGCTGAGCCTGAAGCAGTGATATCACAATGTGGAGTGTGGAACTCGATGACATCTTCTACTCTATGACATCACAATGACTGCAAAGGAGTAAAGCCTATGTAAAGCCTGACCGCAGAGCCGAGGCTGTCATTTGTGTGACTCCCTATTGGATACACAAAGCTACAGGAATACGAAGGAGAAAGAAAGCGACGACATCATGGGGATTCATGGAGGTCCCCATTGTGACCAGCGGCTGCTGGTCAAGGCTCTCTCTTCCTGCAAGTCAACTGGCTTTAGTCTTCTGACCCGATTCAAGAAATTCCAATGCAATTGCAGAGCTCAGCGGAAGGATTCTTTCCAGGCCATCAAATCTGCCACCATGACAGTGGTCAAGAGCATCAGGTCAGTTGCTACAAAAAGACGTAGAAACCACGTCATCAGCCAAGACAGCGGTGAAAAGAGCCCAACCTACATAGTAGGTGACACTGAGCCCACTTCTAGCATTGTAGAAAGTGGAGAGGATCTTGCCGATCCAGAATGTGCACAAGATGCACCCGAGGGGCTGCCACAAACAAGACCCCAGGACTTTACTGACCCAGAATGTGCACCCGAGGGGCTGCCACAAACAGGACCCCAGGATTTTGCATATCCAGAATGTGCACAAGGTGCACCCGAGGGGCTGCCACAAACAGGACCTCAGGATCCTGCTGATCCAGAATGTGCACACGATGCACCCGAGGGGCTGCCACAAACAAGACCCCAGGACTTAACCGATCCAGAATGTGCACCCGAGGGGCTGTCACAAACAGGACCCCAGGACTTTACCGATCCAGATTGTGCACAATGTGCACCCGAGGGGCTGCCACAAACAAGACCCCAGGATTTTGCTGATCCAGAATGCGCACAAGGTGCACCAGAGGGGCTACCACAAACAAGACCCCAAGACAATCTGAAAAGGAAAGCATCAACCTCTGAGGACAGTCAGCCCGAGATGATGCCACCAGCCAAGAGAGCTGCTATAGAAAATATTATTGATCTACTTATAGAAGTAATTGGCTTTAGTCTTCCGACCCGATTCAGGAAATTCCAATGCAATTTCAGAGCTCTCCTGAAGGATTCCTTCCAGGCCATCAAATCTGCCACCATGACAGTGGTCAAGTGCTTCAGATTAATTGCTATAACAAGACATAGAGACCGCGTCATCAGCCAAGACAGCGGTGAGAAGAGCCCAACCTACATAGTAGGTGATATTGAGCCCACCTCTAGCATTGCAGAAAGTGGAGAGGATTGTGCCGATCCAGAATGTGCAGAAGATGCATCCGAGGGACTGCCACAAACAAGATCCCAGGATCTTACCGATCCAGAATGTAAACAATGTGCACCCGAGGGGCTTCCACAAACAAGACCACAAGACAATCTGAAAATGAAAGCATCACCCTCCGATGACAGTCAGCCCGAGATGCTGCCACCAGACAAGAGAGCGGCTATAGAAAACGTTACTGATCTACTTATCATTATTATTATTGTTATTATTATTATTTATTTATATAGCGCCTTTATTTCCATGGTGCTGTACATGAGAAGGGGAGGAGTAACCCCGGAGATCGAGACCCCACAAGTGGAGATGCCCGATATTGGGAACCAAGAGAACAACCTGCCTCCAGAGCTCTTAACCATCCTGCAGAGCAAAGGGGAGGAAGGCTACCTGGATGACGAGGTCATCATCATGGCCCAGGACCTGCTGCAGAGACAGTTTAAGGGTTTTGATGGCCTGCAGCCCCCCTGCGCTCTTATGATACCAGGGTACAGCGTACTGCAGAATGCTGTACAAATCCACTATGATGCGGACAGGGTGCACTGGCTGACAACCTGCTATAAAAATGGCCAAATCTTTGTGGCCGACAGCTTCAACATCAGGAATCTGTCTCCATCCATCCATCAGCAGATTAACAACATGTACAGTATAGTGGTCGACAATCCCCTGGAACATCTGAGGTTTATCGATGTGGATCAGCAGAAGAACTGGTACGACTGTGGCTTATATGCTATAGCGTTTGCCTACGAGTTTATGGCAGATGGCGGTGAACCCAGAGCTGAGTTCCAGCATCAGAAGATGAGGACTCATCTAATATCCTGCCTACAGAACAACAGAATCAGCGGATTTCCCAAAAAGGTCAGGGAGTAACTCCATGTCTATAAACGGCATGTAGAGTGTATGATGGTCCAAGAGATCGCCCTGACCTTTAACCTCACAATGAAGATGGGGTACGGCTGGAGGTGACGGCTATCACACGTCAATGATGTGGCGGCCGCCATGTCAGGAGCAGATGAGCCGCACCTCAGGACGAGGCAGATTCCGGGCTCGGTCTCTGTCCTCATTACTTTCTGCAGTCAGATGTGATCAGAGGATCAGTGAATCTTCTGCTGCATCTGACCCGATCTACGGAACATGCTGCCATGATCCAGCACCGCCCAGGGGAAGGGCAGGCCGTCAGCCATGGTTCCCTAGAGGTTTCCTCCACTGGGGGTTTTTCCTCTCCTGAGTGCTGACGGACGACGACTCTCCGTGAGTCCAGGACCCATCACCATCCTCATCATGGGAACTTCTACTTGTGATATCTTGTATGAAGTGAATAAAGAATTCAATTAATATCTAGCAGCTGTGTGTCTGAGCCATGTGTCTGAGCCTTGTATCTCTACATTGAAATTGCAGGAAAAGTTATGGAATTCTGGAAATGACAGGTGTGATATTTTTTTCTGAGTTTTCCCTACAAACTGTTTGGAACATTTGAAAGAATGATTGTCAGGAGCAGAAAATATGACGCTGCCATAAGACCTGTGTTTGCCAGCAGTAGAGAATCCACTCGTGTGTGGGGGCTTCTCATCAATGGAGGAGCTCACTCACAGTAATACCTCAACAGGGCCATGAATGAAGAATAAAATCTACACCTCCTCCACGAGCAACTACTCCCATCATCCAGGGCAAGGTTGTGATGATGCTTTTCTCCTCCATAATGGAGACCAGGTCACATGGGAAAAGTGATAAACTAAGTTGCTTTGGTGAAAAAGACATTGGCATTTTGGTTCCAAGGACGAAAACCAAAGTTTGAGTCAGTCTCAAAACTTTTGGCCATGATTGTATTTATCCATCTTAAGATAATGATAGCACTCCATTCCTGATAGCTAAAACTTCTCTCACCTTCTGCATTAATAAAACACTTTTCTCACTATTTTTTGTGCAGAAAGCAGGTAAATACGTTCCGCAAACTGATTTTCGGCATGTCTGCCCTGTTGGCCGAATTCTATAGAAACTTCCGTGCCGCTGATAAATATTTAGGAACCTGCTCTCACTTCCTTGAGCGTGAATTGGCTTATTATAGGGGGCACAGATTTTTGGCCACGTGTAGAGTCAATATAGTACTATAGCTCAGTGGCTAGACACATAGAATTAGGAAAAGCCATTGGGCACAGGGAATGATGCTGACTTCTAGTGTTGATGTGTTGTCATTGTGGCACATAATAATTGTCTCCTCCTGTGATATGATAGAAATACCAACAAGAAGCGTGTGCCTTAAAGGTGACTATAAACATATCTAATAAAAATGATTAACATAAGAGAAGAGTAACCTAAACTTGATGTAGAACTGTATGGAATAAAGGAATATTTTCAGCAACAGCGCCCCTTGTCTACAGGCGTCGTATCTTGTATTGCAATAGGTGCTAGGAGCAGTCACAGACCACTCCCGTCAGTTTATCCCCCGAAATACTGCAGTCACAGCATTCCGGAAGTCGGCACAGGGCTAACAGCCCCTCTGCCTTTGGGTCAGAGCCCCCGCGGCGTCACGCAGGGTCCCTATCGTTGCCATGGTGAGCGAATGTCGTCATCACGACATCTGGCTCAACAGAGCTAGGAAACTTGTTGATCATGCACAGTGCATGATCAGGTAGTCTCCCTGTCAGTGCAGCGATCAGCCTGCAAAAAATGATTGTCCCATAGTGGGACTAAGTAAAAGACTTAGGAAAAAGGTAAAGAAAAAAAAAAAATTTTAAATAGTAATTGTAAAAATATTAAAAAAATCAAAAATAAAAAAATCAATACATATTCTATCACTAAATAAATATTTGAATGAAAAAAACAATATAAACAATAAAAGTGCACACATGTGGTATCGCCGCATGCACAACGACTCGACCTATAAAACTGTCCCACTACTTAACCCCTTTAGTGAACACAAAGAAAAAAACAAGGCAAAAAACAATTCTTTATCATCATACTGCCAAAAACAAAAAGTGGAATAACGCGATCAGAACCTCATATTACCCACCTCAGCTGCTGCAGAACCTCATAGTATACCTCAGCTGCTGCAGAACCTCACAATATACCTCAGCTGCTGCAGAACCTCAATACGTCTCAGCTGCTGCATAACCTTATATTACACACCTCAGCTGCTGCAGAATCTCATAATACACATCTCAGCTGCTGCAGAACCTCATAATACACCTCAGCTGCTACAGAACTCATAATACACCTCAGCTGCTACAGAACCTCATAATACACAGCTCAGCTACTGCAGAACTTCAATATGTCTCAGCTGCTGCATAACCTTATTACACGCCTCAGCTGCTTCAGAACCTCATATTACCCACCTCAACTGCTGCAGAACCTCATAATACACATCTCAGCTGCAGCAGAACCTCACAATATACACATCAACTGCTGCAGAACCTCATATTACCCACCTCAAATGCTGCAGAACCTCATAATACACATCTCAGCTGCTGCAGAACCTCATAAAACACCTCAGCTGCTGCAGAACCTCACAATTCACAGCTCAGCTGCTGCAGAACCTCATATTACACACCTCAGCTACTTGAAACCTTCTTTTGGACACTGTGGTACAGTAAAGGGTGTTTTACTGGATGGAAGATATGTTTCTCCTAGCAGATTAATGTTTGGCCGGGTTTTTTCTTAAAGACGGGACCTGCGATGATGTCGGGGTCACGTGATCAGCCCATGTGATGTCTACCTCACTGGTGGGAGGGGTTAGGCCCTATGTAATGGAGGTTGGTGATTGCCACAGGTTGAGTGTGTGTTTCTGGAAGCTACAGGAACTTGTGTGGACTCAGCCTGAAACTTGTATATAGGATTCCCGTGCTGCAGGACTATCGCAGCAAGACTCGGAAGAACCCCGGGAATGGCACCTGGCGGATGCCGCAGGACCTGGCAGCCGCTTAGTTACGCCCGTCCCGTGCAAGGGGTGAGTCTGGGACCAGTGGTTCTCCAAGCTGGAGTATGAGTTTGCTTTCCCTTATGTTTTGTTAAGCTGCTGGTTACTGAGTGACATTAAAACCACTGAAATTGGACTTTATGCCTGTGTGTTGCCTCGTTACTGCCGCCCAGCTATTGCCTACCAGAGAAAATCCCAACAATTGGTGGAGAATGCGAGCAGAAGCAGTGAGGCCAGGCTGTTTTGATTTTTGATCGGTACCCCAGCCTATGTCCTGGGTGAAACGAGTGGCAGATATCCAGGCGGGGAACTTTCCAGAAATAGAGGCCACGCGACAGCAACAGCAGGCTATGCAGCAGCAACAGGAGGCCATGCGGCAGCAGCAACAAGAGTTCATGCGACAGCAGGCTATGCAGCAGCAGGCTATGCAGCAGCATCAGGAAACCAATCAGCTGTTGATACAGCATATCACAACAGCGCAAGCAATAGGAGCTAACCGGGGAATCCAGGATATTCGGAAAGCGGTTTGTACAGCGATTCCTAAAATGGGAGAATCGGACGATGTGGAGGTGTATCTGGAGATGTTCGAAGGAGTCGCTGAGAGAGAGAAGCTCCCCCGGGACCATTTGGCAGGTGTCCTCGATCCGTTTCTGACCCCAGGACTGTTGAAAGCGTGTCAGGACCTACCCCCAGAGCAAAGGGCGGACTACACGGTCGTCAAGGGTGAGATACTGGCACGCCTTGGGGTAAATGTGTTAGTGAGGGCTCAGCGGGTACACCACTGGAAGTTTACCCCCTCCAAGCCCGCCCGGTCCCAGTATTACGACCTGTTGCACCTGTTACAAAAGTGGTTGCAGCCTGAAGTGTTATCCCCTACGGCCATACTGGACCGCATAGTGACTGATAGATTTTGGAGGGCTTTGCCCCACTCCCTCCAGACCTGGGTCGGACAGGCGCCCCCTACTGATGCCATGCAGATGATAGACCTCATAGAAAGGTATGGGGCTACCAAGGAGTTACAGGGAGGGACCCCCCGAAAGGTAACAGGAAGGTTCCCTAAGTCCCCGCCCCTGGTTCGGCGAGCAGAGCCCAGGAAGGCCGCTCCGGACTTATCCGGGGAAGTAAGGAGCCCCATAATCTGCTGGCGGTGCCAGGAACCAGGTCATATGAGAGCTGATTGCCCCCACCTGACTGAGCCCATGGACACCAATTTTTGTTACCGCCAGTCCCACTGTTACGGCGGCGGAACACGCATAAAAAAATATAAATAAACGTGCTCGCCGCCCGGGGTCCACCGTGCGGCAGATGGAAAAGCCGCAGCTAGAAGACACAGAGCACTGTGGCGGTAATGTGCACGGGGTTCTATATCACTCAGGTGCAATCAAGCAGTCTCTGTTAAGTGCACAGAGCTGCTCCAGGAAAAATTAGAAAAGTAACGCTGAGCCTGTTAGCAACACAGGGACTCAGCGGCACACATGCGGTAGGCAAAAACCGGAGTAGTTAGGATGTCACTACGTCCGACACCTACCGTGGTAACAGGTGTGCTGGCGTCGCAACCGCGGACGCAGAAATGAGCTGCAACTGCAGCGCGGCGTGAACAGAGCCGCAAACAAGGCGCTGCAAAAACGCTGGAGCAATGCAGGACGCTTAGCTGCTGCAAAAAGTATGGCTGGAGCGCGCTGGCGCTAGCGCTGCTACTGGCGGCTGCCCAAGCACTCACACAAACGTAATATCAGAGGGAAGGGGTTTCATAATAAGTCATCCACCAGTCCAAGCATCCATCACCATACATACAGCAGCAGTATGAAAATACTAGCGCATGGCATAGCGGCCATGCGCACTTTTTATAGCGTACGGGACCTGCCGGAAATCTCCAGAGCCCTGAGCATAACCAATCAAATCAGGAGCAGGACCTGAGCACCTGACTCCTGAACTCCAATGAGAGCTATTCCCGTGAGCATGCTCAGAAGCTGGGACAAAGGACTTAGCCTCTGGAGACAAATATGTGAATCTGGATTCCCGCATAGGCATTATAGAACCCAGATTCCTAACACCCACTATGCCGAACCAATGTGTGCAATGGGCACCCCGAAGGGCCCTAATATGGAACATTTGTGTCGGCTAGAAGTGGAGGGCACCGGGCTGTGGCCCTATTGGACTCAGGGAGTCTTGTAACCCTGGTACGAGCCAGCTGGATACACACCAGCGAGTTTACGGGTCGGAAAATTGGGGTGTTGTGTATACATGGAGACTTAAAAGACTATCCCACCGCACTAGTCATAATCAGCACGCCAGCAGGGAGGCGGTGCCACGAGGTGGGGGTGGTGGCTAATTTACATCATGAAGTGATAATTGGAAGAGACTTTCCGTTGTTTTCTGTGCTGTGGCCGTCTGTGGTACCATCCACTGAGCAACTGCCGGTACCAGAGGCAACCAGGTTACATTCTCCAGAAGGGGGGGCATGAACCTGGTGGCCCGGAGGAAAATGTGCTGGCGGTCGGAATAACCTTCCCTTCGGTGGAGGAAGGGGAGAATTCTCCCCTAGAAGGATTGGCTGGAGAGGTGGAAGACTTGCCGCCGGGACCTGAGTTGTCAGACTTGAATGTATCAGGTGACAATTTTGGTACAGCGCAACTCCGAGACCTTACTTTAGCCGGGCCAGAGAAAATGTACTGTTTGTAAATGGGGAACCCCAACAACCTGGGGTAGATACGGTGTTGCCACGCTTTGAGTTGAACCAGGATTTGTTGTACCGAGTGGAGATAATACGTGGGGAAATGGTAGAACAATTACTGGTACCTCAGACGTATCGCAGGCTGGTAATGGTTTTAGCGCATGCGCATGTACTTGGGGGACATTTGGGCCAAAAGAAGACCCTCGACCGAATCCTGCAACGATTTTACTGGCCAGGGGTTCATGAAGAAGTTAAACGGTACTGTAGCTCCTGTCCAGTATGCCAGGTAACCAGTCCCCAGCCTCACTTTCGGAGCCCTTTGGTGCCTTTGCCGATTATAGAGGTGCCCTTCGAGAGAGTGGCCATGGACCTGGTGGGGCCTCTCAATAAGTCGGCAAGGGGACACCAACACATTCTGGTAGTTCTAGATTATGCTACCCGATATCCTGAGGCCATTCCTCTGCGCCACACATCAGCTAAGCTTATAGCAAAGGAACTCATGGGTATGTTTTCACGGGTGGGAATTTCGTAAGAAATTTTAACAGACCAGGGAACCCCCTTTATGTAAAAAATTATGAAGGAACTCTGCCGGTTGATAAAATGCTAAACAGTTGCGTAACTCGGTCTATCATCCCCAAACAGATGGTCTGTTAGAAAGGTTCAATAAGACCCCGAAGAGCATGGTAAAAAGGCAGTTTCCAAAGATGGGAAGGACTGGGATCTGTTATTGCCATATTTGTTATTTGCAGTGAGGGAGGTACCTCAGGCATCTACGGGGTTCTCGCCCTTTGAACTATTGTACGGCAGACATCCACGGGGCTTACTAGATATAGCCAAAGAGGCCTGGGAGAACCAACCTACTCCCCACAAAAGTGTGATAGAACATGTTGCAAAAATGCAAGAGAGAATGGAGACAGTCCTACCCTTGGTCCGGGAACATATGGAGGCAGCACAACGGTCACAGAGTCGGGTCTATAATCGGGAGGCTCGGGTAAGAACCTTTAGCCCTGGGGATCGGGTTTTGGTGCTTGTGCCTACCGTAGATAGCAAATTTCTCGCAAGGTGGCAGGGACCCTACGAGATCATGGAGAAGGTGGGGCCAGTAGACTACAAGGTACACCCTTTGAACTATTGTACGGCAGACATCCACGGGGCTTACTAGATATAGCCAAAGAGGCCTGGGAGAACCAACCTACTCCCCACAAAAGTGTGATAGAACATGTTGCAAAAATGCAAGAGAGAATGGAGACAGTCCTACCATTGGTCCGGGAACATATGGAGGCAGCACAACGGTCACAGAGTCGGGTCTATAATCGGGAGGCTCGGGTAAGAACCTTTAGCCCTGGGGATCGGGTTTTGGTGCTTGTGCCTACCGTAGATAGCAAATTTCTCGCAAGGTGGCAGGGACCCTACGAGATCATGGAGAAGGTGGGGCCAGTAGACTACAAGGTACACCAACCAAGACGGAGAAAGCCAGAACAGGTTTACCATAATAATTTGTTTAAACCCTGGAAAGATAGAGAGCACCTTGGTGGGGATAGTCCGCTGCCAGCGTTTCAGATGGTAAAGGCTCCGTTACCTCGGGGCGAGGCGGGAGAAGCCCAACCCGCGATCAAAATTGCAGATACTTTGTCTCCTAAACAGGTTCAGGAGGTCCGGGAGTTCATCAGCCGAAATACAGATGTTTTTTCGGAGCTCCCTGGACGCACCTCCCTAATCTAACATGACGTTGTCACAGAGCCACAGGCCAAGGTCCGACTAAAGCCATATCGGGTGCCTGAGGCCCGGCGACAAGCCATCTCAGAAGAGGTAAAAATGATGCTACAGTTAGGGGTCACAGAAGAGTCTCAGGGTGAGTGGGCCATCCCAATAGCTCTAATACCCAAGCCTGATGGGTCTCTAAGATTCTGTAATGATTTTAGAAAACTCAATGACATTTCAAAATTTGACGCCTACCCCATGCCCCGGGTTGACGAGTTGATAGAGCGCTTTGGGCAAGCACGGTATTTTACAACTCTGGACCTCACAAAAGGTTATTGGCAGGTATCCCTAACAGAGGCGGCGAAGGGAAAGACGGCGTTTATAACACCTGAGGGGCTGTTCCAGTATAAGGTGTTACCCTTTGGATTGCATGGCGCTCCAGCAACGTTCCAGCGGTTTATGGATATTATTCTCCGTCCCCATCGCCGCTATGCCTCAGCCTATCTAGATTATATTATTGTGTTCAGCACCGATTGGGAAAGCCACTTAGCAAAAGTACAGGCAGTGGTAGACTCCCTGCGACAAGCAGGGCTAACTGCCAACCCAAAGAAGTGTTTCATAGGGTTGGAGGAAGCCCGCTACTTGGGTTATGTCACTGGGAGGGGAGTTCTCAAGCCCCAAGTAAACAAGGTCGGTAAAGGCCTTTTTGGGTTTGGAGGATATTACAGGCGATTCATTCCCAACTTTGCAACCCTGTCCGCGCCTTTAACAGATTGTTTAAAAGGGAAAAAATCTGTGATGGTCCACTGGAATTATCAGTTAGAGGAGGCCTTTACAAAATTAAAAGGGGTACTGTGTGGTACACAAGTCCTGATCACTCCAAATTTCAAAAAAGAGTTCATGGTGCAGACTGATGCCTCTGAGATAGGCCTCGGTGCAGTGCTGGCTCAGGAAGTTAACGGGGAAGAGCATCCCGTTAGCTTCCTAAGCCGGAAACTTACCCCAGCTGAAACCCGGTACAGTATTGTAGAGAGTGCCTGGCCATCGAGTGGGCACTGGAATCGTTGCGCTACTATTTGCTGGGGAGGACATTTCGGTTGGTGACAGATCATTCCCCTCTTACGTGGATGAGTCAAGCTAAGGAGAGGAATGCCCGAGTCACCAGGTGGTTCCTGTCCCTGCAAAACTTTAAATTTTCAGTAGAACATCGTGCAGGCAGACTACAGGGGAATGCAGATGCCCTGTCCAGAGTTCACTGTATGTCATGTGTCCACCCCTCTAGGGTTGAACATAGGGGGTAGGTATGTGGTACAGTAAAGGGTGTTTTACTGGATGGAAGATATGTTTCTCCTAGCAGATTAATGTTTGGCTGGGTTTTTTCTTAAAGACAGGACCTGCGATGATGTCAGGGTCACGTGATCAGCCCATGTGATGTCTACCTCACTGGTAGGAGGCGTTAGGCCCTATGTAATGGAGGTTGGTGATTGCCACAGGGTGAGTGTGTGTTTCTGGAAGCTACAGGAACTTGTGTGGACTCAGCCTGAAACTTGTATATAGGATTCCCGTGCTGCAGGACTATCGCAGCAAGACTCGGAAGAACCCTGGAAATGGCACCTGGCAGCCGCTTAGTTACGCCCGTCCCGTGCATGGGGTGAGTCTGGGACCAGTGGTTCTCCAAGCTGGAGTATGAGTTTGCTTTCCCTTATGTTTTGTTAAGCTGCTGGTTACTGAGTGACATTAAAACCACTGAAATTGGACTTTATGCCTGTGTGTTGCCTCGTTACTGCCGCCCAGCTATTGCCTACCAGAGCAAATCCCTACAACACACATTTGTGTAGAATATATACAGATCTGCATAGTTATTTTTTTTAGATAACAATTTGGTAAAATCTATAAATACTGTGAATACAAAGTCCTTGGTGTCACAATAAAAAATAAATAAATAAAAATCGCTCAGATCCTTAAAAATAGAAAAATAATTATTCGTTATCCACATCTTTGGAGTATATTGTGATGTCACCGGATAAATCCGGAGCTGATGTCACAGTCTACACGGAATGTTCTATGCCGGCTCAGACTGGACCACAGAAGAACAGGACAATCCCCTGGTGGACCCCTCTGCTGCACTGGGAACCCAGACCTCCACACCCTACCTGACCAGGGCTTAGATGCGCTTCATACAGACAGGTTGCAGGGTCTCGGGGACTCCCGCTGTGTGACCGTATCACCGCCTCATAGAACTAAGAGAGTCCTTGCTCCAAGGCGATGGCCCGGTATCAGGACTGACCGTCTGAGACAAGGGCAAAGCCGCAGATAATACCGAGTAGTAGTAATTTCCTCTACTATGAGGTAATAAAAACAAATCAATTTTCACATTTTTGGCATCAGTTTTTCTTCCATGGGGAACTGAAATTCCCAACGTGCCCTGAAAGATACCGACCTCCAGGACCTGCTTGGAGTTGTAGTTTTCTACACAAATTGTATTCTTAAAGGGGTATTCCCATCGCCAAGATCATATCCCAATATCTAGTAGTAATATAAGTAATATCTCTGTCCATTTCCTCATGTGCAGGACCTTAGGTATCCATGGTTAGAACCACTAGCAGCTAGCTGTTACTATATCAGTGGTCGTAACCATGGATATCTAAGGTCCTATGATGCCTCCACATGAGGAAATAGACTTAGTGAATCAGAAGAACTATACTACATTTCTAATTGGAGGAATTTGTTAATATTATTATTATTACTACTACATCTACGACATATTGGGACAGGATCTTAGAGATGGGAATACCCCTTTTAATGTTAGTTCACATGTAGAGGTGAAATTCATATCAAATTGTTTGGCGCACAGTGTTGCGGGTAAGACCACGCTCACATGTTGCAATGTTTTTAAGAGAAAAAAACATCACAACAAAAGAGTGCATTTAAAATAGCAGCGGGTGAAAGCAGCCTCAGGCTATGTTCACACGTTAAGAACAAAGAAATGGAGTGCTGACTTCAATATCACATAAAAAACAATGAGTTTTATTAAATAAGTAAACATATATAACACACAATACATAAAACAAGGGAAGATTCCACAAAAATGCTCCTAGGGAAATTTTTGACATGGGAAAGTTATGCAAAAATTGGAGCTGTATCAATAACTACTGTATCACCCAAATGGAGTACAAAAGTTAAGGCAGTAACTTGATAAAGCATCCCGCGAAACGCGCATCCAGGGTCTCTCCTCAGGGAAGTTTTCAGCACTTGCGATCACTAATATGGGTAAGCGTGCCTAAAAGGCTGTGATTAATATATTTGTACTATGTACTTTATGTTCACCCTATGTACCTCTTTATGATTACTGCCTTAACTTTTGTACTCCATTTGGGTGATACAGTAATTATTGATACAGCTCCAATTTTTGCATAACTTTCCCATGTCAAAAATTTCCCTAGGAGCATTTTTGTGGAATCTTCCCTTGTTTTATGTATTGTGTGTTATATATGTTTACTTATTTAATAAAACTCATTGTTTTTTATGTGATATTGAAGTCAGCACTCCATTTCTTTGTTCTTAATATACACTACGGAGTTTCTTGATAGTCCTATATAATTATATTATATACAGCTATGAGATTTGTTGCTATATGTATAGCTGCGTTTGTCTTTGTGTATCAGTTAACATTATGTTCACACGTTGCGTTTTTTCAGCCTTTTTATGCCAGTTAAAAGCTGCTTTTAAGGGTATGTGCACACGCAGCGGATTTGTTCTCTGCGGATCCGCTGCAGATCCGCAAGCAATGTACAGTACAATGCTAAGCAATGGGTTTTCAAAACCGCAGTGCACAGGCTGCGGACTTGCTGCGGATTGAAATCCGCAGCATGTCAATTCTTTCTGCTGATTTTGCTGCGTTTCGACACCTATTCCATTATACTGGTGTCAAAATGCAGGGGCAAATCCGCAGGTAAAATCGCACTCCCTTCAGCCCCCCATAGAAAGCAATGGATAAGTGCAAAAAAGCAGCAAAAAACATAGCAAGAAACGCCATCAGTTCTTGCAGTGTTATTAGTGACAAAAGCAGGTACAGCAGAATGTGATTTTCCCAAAATTAAACCAAAATATCTTGGTGTCCTCACCTGAGAATGGCGGTTACATTAGTACAGTTTAATGAAATTATTGATATCTCTGACCGATGTGTGAAGTTGAACAATAGCTGATCACCCCAATGCACTGCCAATGTCTTAGGTAAACTATGCCTGACCAATTCACCTCCCCCTGCTGGATTTACATTTGCAAATGTGTATTTTTTCATTAACTCATAGGAACTTTTTTGCTCAGAATAGTCACTTTTTTCAGACATAAAAATCTTTCTAAATATTTCTATCAAATTTCCCTTTTTTCCCCAAATGTTTTATGGTTTCACCTACGTCTTATATCGGTGGTCTAACACCTCGCATTGTTCATGCTTGTACGGTGGAAGCAAAGCTGAACTTTGGGATCCTTAAAAACGCCGCAAGAAAACCAGAGTAAAAGCCAGCAAAAGGTGTTTTTTGTGTCTGCAGTTTTTTTTGCTGCCAAAACATTAGGTTTTGGCTGCAGAACAAAAAAAGTAACGTGTGAATATGCTGTAAAAATAAGAAGCGTTAAACAAGTCCAACTGAAAACCTTTGTGGTAAAACTGCATGTAATACAGGCCATATTGTGCACTTACACTTTACAGCAAGTGCTATAAACCAGCAATCCCCCCCACTGCATTCTCCATATACTTCGGTGGAGATATAACTACACATACAGGAACCTCCTCATAACATTTTATGGAGAATGTGGCTGGAAATTTGTGATTAAGGGTCAGATAATAACTGCACGTAACTGTAGGGTGGCGTCAGCATCAATGTTACTGGTGGGCCCTTAGCAGCTGAGCCTGAAGCAGTGATATCACAATGTGGAGTGTGGAACTCGATGACATCTTCTACTCTATGACATCACAATGACTGCAAAGGAGTAAAGCCTATGTAAAGCCTGACCGCAGAGCCGAGGCTGTCATTTGTGTGACTCCCTATTGGATACACAAAGCTACAGGAATACGAAGGAGAAAGAAAGCGACGACATCATGGGGATTCATGGAGGTCCCCATTGTGACCAGCGGCTGCTGGTCAAGGCTCTCTCTTCCTGCAAGTCAACTGGCTTTAGTCTTCTGACCCGATTCAAGAAATTCCAATGCAATTGCAGAGCTCAGCGGAAGGATTCTTTCCAGGCCATCAAATCTGCCACCATGACAGTGGTCAAGAGCATCAGGTCAGTTGCTACAAAAAGACGTAGAAACCACGTCATCAGCCAAGACAGCGGTGAAAAGAGCCCAACCTACATAGTAGGTGACACTGAGCCCACTTCTAGCATTGTAGAAAGTGGAGAGGATCTTGCCGATCCAGAATGTGCACAAGATGCACCCGAGGGGCTGCCACAAACAAGACCCCAGGACTTTACTGACCCAGAATGTGCACCCGAGGGGCTGCCACAAACAGGACCCCAGGATTTTGCATATCCAGAATGTGCACAAGGTGCACCCGAGGGGCTGCCACAAACAGGACCTCAGGATCCTGCTGATCCAGAATGTGCACACGATGCACCCGAGGGGCTGCCACAAACAAGACCCCAGGACTTAACCGATCCAGAATGTGCACCCGAGGGGCTGTCACAAACAGGACCCCAGGACTTTACCGATCCAGATTGTGCACAATGTGCACCCGAGGGGCTGCCACAAACAAGACCCCAGGATTTTGCTGATCCAGAATGCGCACAAGGTGCACCAGAGGGGCTACCACAAACAAGACCCCAAGACAATCTGAAAAGGAAAGCATCAACCTCTGAGGACAGTCAGCCCGAGATGATGCCACCAGCCAAGAGAGCTGCTATAGAAAATATTATTGATCTACTTATAGAAGTAATTGGCTTTAGTCTTCCGACCCGATTCAGGAAATTCCAATGCAATTTCAGAGCTCTCCTGAAGGATTCCTTCCAGGCCATCAAATCTGCCACCATGACAGTGGTCAAGTGCTTCAGATTAATTGCTATAACAAGACATAGAGACCGCGTCATCAGCCAAGACAGCGGTGAGAAGAGCCCAACCTACATAGTAGGTGATATTGAGCCCACCTCTAGCATTGCAGAAAGTGGAGAGGATTGTGCCGATCCAGAATGTGCAGAAGATGCATCCGAGGGACTGCCACAAACAAGATCCCAGGATCTTACCGATCCAGAATGTAAACAATGTGCACCCGAGGGGCTTCCACAAACAAGACCACAAGACAATCTGAAAATGAAAGCATCACCCTCCGATGACAGTCAGCCCGAGATGCTGCCACCAGACAAGAGAGCGGCTATAGAAAACGTTACTGATCTACTTATCATTATTATTATTGTTATTATTATTATTTATTTATATAGCGCCTTTATTTCCATGGTGCTGTACATGAGAAGGGGAGGAGTAACCCCGGAGATCGAGACCCCACAAGTGGAGATGCCCGATATTGGGAACCAAGAGAACAACCTGCCTCCAGAGCTCTTAACCATCCTGCAGAGCAAAGGGGAGGAAGGCTACCTGGATGACGAGGTCATCATCATGGCCCAGGACCTGCTGCAGAGACAGTTTAAGGGTTTTGATGGCCTGCAGCCCCCCTGCGCTCTTATGATACCAGGGTACAGCGTACTGCAGAATGCTGTACAAATCCACTATGATGCGGACAGGGTGCACTGGCTGACAACCTGCTATAAAAATGGCCAAATCTTTGTGGCCGACAGCTTCAACATCAGGAATCTGTCTCCATCCATCCATCAGCAGATTAACAACATGTACAGTATAGTGGTCGACAATCCCCTGGAACATCTGAGGTTTATCGATGTGGATCAGCAGAAGAACTGGTACGACTGTGGCTTATATGCTATAGCGTTTGCCTACGAGTTTATGGCAGATGGCGGTGAACCCAGAGCTGAGTTCCAGCATCAGAAGATGAGGACTCATCTAATATCCTGCCTACAGAACAACAGAATCAGCGGATTTCCCAAAAAGGTCAGGGAGTAACTCCATGTCTATAAACGGCATGTAGAGTGTATGATGGTCCAAGAGATCGCCCTGACCTTTAACCTCACAATGAAGATAGGGTACGGCTGGAGGTGACGGCTATCACACGTCAATGATGTGGCGGCCGCCATGTCAGGAGCAGATGAGCCGCACCTCAGGACGAGGCAGATTCCGGGCTCGGTCTCTGTCCTCATTACTTTCTGCAGTCAGATGTGATCAGAGGATCAGTGAATCTTCTGCTGCATCTGACCCGATCTACGGAACATGCTGCCATGATCCAGCACCGCCCAGGGGAAGGGCAGGCCGTCAGCCATGGTTCCCTAGAGGTTTCCTCCACTGGGGGTTTTTCCTCTCCTGAGTGCTGACGGACGACGACTCTCCGTGAGTCCAGGACCCATCACCATCCTCATCATGGGAACTTCTACTTGTGATATCTTGTATGAAGTGAATAAAGAATTCAATTAATATCTAGCAGCTGTGTGTCTGAGCCATGTGTCTGAGCCTTGTATCTCTACATTGAAATTGCAGGAAAAGTTATGGAATTCTGGAAATGACAGGTGTGATATTTTTTTCTGAGTTTTCCCTACAAACTGTTTGGAACATTTGAAAGAATGATTGTCAGGAGCAGAAAATATGACGCTGCCATAAGACCTGTGTTTGCCAGCAGTAGAGAATCCACTCGTGTGTGGGGGCTTCTCATCAATGGAGGAGCTCACTCACAGTAATACCTCAACAGGGCCATGAATGAAGAATAAAATCTACACCTCCTCCACGAGCAACTACTCCCATCATCCAGGGCAAGGTTGTGATGATGCTTTTCTCCTCCATAATGGAGACCAGGTCACATGGGAAAAGTGATAAACTAAGTTGCTTTGGTGAAAAAGACATTGGCATTTTGGTTCCAAGGACGAAAACCAAAGTTTGAGTCAGTCTCAAAACTTTTGGCCATGATTGTATTTATCCATCTTAAGATAATGATAGCACTCCATTCCTGATAGCTAAAACTTCTCTCACCTTCTGCATTAATAAAACACTTTTCTCACTATTTTTTGTGCAGAAAGCAGGTAAATACGTTCCGCAAACTGATTTTCGGCATGTCTGCCCTGTTGGCCGAATTCTATAGAAACTTCCGTGCCGCTGATAAATATTTAGGAACCTGCTCTCACTTCCTTGAGCGTGAATTGGCTTATTATAGGGGGCACAGATTTTTGGCCACGTGTAGAGTCAATATAGTACTATAGCTCAGTGGCTAGACACATAGAATTAGGAAAAGCCATTGGGCACAGGGAATGATGCTGACTTCTAGTGTTGATGTGTTGTCATTGTGGCACATAATAATTGTCTCCTCCTGTGATATGATAGAAATACCAACAAGAAGCGTGTGCCTTAAAGGTGACTATAAACATATCTAATAAAAATGATTAACATAAGAGAAGAGTAACCTAAACTTGATGTAGAACTGTATGGAATAAAGGAATATTTTCAGCAACAGCGCCCCTTGTCTACAGGCGTCGTATCTTGTATTGCAATAGGTGCTAGGAGCAGTCACAGACCACTCCCGTCAGTTTATCCCCCGAAATACTGCAGTCACAGCATTCCGGAAGTCGGCACAGGGCTAACAGCCCCTCTGCCTTTGGGTCAGAGCCCCCGCGGCGTCACGCAGGGTCCCTATCGTTGCCATGGTGAGCGAATGTCGTCATCACGACATCTGGCTCAACAGAGCTAGGAAACTTGTTGATCATGCACAGTGCATGATCAGGTAGTCTCCCTGTCAGTGCAGCGATCAGCCTGCAAAAAATGATTGTCCCATAGTGGGACTAAGTAAAAGACTTAGGAAAAAGGTAAAGAAAAAAAAAAAATTTTAAATAGTAATTGTAAAAATATTAAAAAAATCAAAAATAAAAAAATCAATACATATTCTATCACTAAATAAATATTTGAATGAAAAAAACAATATAAACAATAAAAGTGCACACATGTGGTATCGCCGCATGCACAACGACTCGACCTATAAAACTGTCCCACTACTTAACCCCTTTAGTGAACACAAAGAAAAAAACAAGGCAAAAAACAATTCTTTATCATCATACTGCCGAAAACAAAAAGTGGAATAACGCGATCAGAACCTCATATTACCCACCTCAGCTGCTGCAGAACCTCATAGTATACCTCAGCTGCTGCAGAACCTCACAATATACCTCAGCTGCTGCAGAACCTCAATACGTCTCAGCTGCTGCATAACCTTATATTACACACCTCAGCTGCTGCAGAATCTCATAATACACATCTCAGCTGCTGCAGAACCTCATAATACACCTCAGCTGCTACAGAACTCATAATACACCTCAGCTGCTACAGAACCTCATAATACACAGCTCAGCTACTGCAGAACTTCAATATGTCTCAGCTGCTGCATAACCTTATTACACGCCTCAGCTGCTTCAGAACCTCATATTACCCACCTCAACTGCTGCAGAACCTCATAATACACATCTCAGCTGCAGCAGAACCTCACAATATACACATCAACTGCTGCAGAACCTCATATTACCCACCTCAAATGCTGCAGAACCTCATAATACACATCTCAGCTGCTGCAGAACCTCATAAAACACCTCAGCTGCTGCAGAACCTTACAATTCACAGCTCAGCTGCTGCAGAACCTCATATTACACACCTCAGCTACTTGAAACCTTCTTTTGGACACTGTGGTACAGTAAAGGGTGTTTTACTGGATGGAAGATATGTTTCTCCTAGCAGATTAATGTTTGGCCGGGTTTTTTCTTAAAGAGGGGACCTGCGATGATGTCGGGGTCACGTGATCAGCCCATGTGATGTCTACCTCACTGGTGGGAGGGGTTAGGCCCTATGTAATGGAGGTTGGTGATTGCCACAGGTTGAGTGTGTGTTTCTGGAAGCTACAGGAACTTGTGTGGACTCAGCCTGAAACTTGTATATAGGATTCCCGTGCTGCAGGACTATCGCAGCAAGACTCGGAAGAACCCCGGGAATGGCACCTGGCGGATGCCGCAGGACCTGGCAGCCGCTTAGTTACGCCCGTCCCGTGCAAGGGGTGAGTCTGGGACCAGTGGTTCTCCAAGCTGGAGTATGAGTTTGCTTTCCTTTATGTTTTGTTAAGCTGCTGGTTACTGAGTGACATTAAAACCACTGAAATTGGACTTTATGCCTGTGTGTTGCCTCGTTACTGCCGCCCAGCTATTGCCTACCAGAGAAAATCCCAACAATTGGTGGAGAATGCGAGCAGAAGCAGTGAGGCCAGGCTGTTTTGATTTTTGATCGGTACCCCAGCCTATGTCCTGGGTGAAACGAGTGGCAGATATCCAGGCGGGGAACTTTCCAGAAATAGAGGCCACGCGACAGCAACAGCAGGCTATGCAGCAGCAACAGGAGGCCATGCGGCAGCAGCAACAAGAGTTCATGCGACAGCAGGCTATGCAGCAGCAGGCTATGCAGCAGCATCAGGAAACCAATCAGCTGTTGATACAGCATATCACAACAGCGCAAGCAATAGGAGCTAACCGGGGAATCCAGGATATTCGGAAAGCGGTTTGTACAGCGATTCCTAAAATGGGAGAATCGGACGATGTGGAGGTGTATCTGGAGATGTTCGAAGGAGTCGCTGAGAGAGAGAAGCTCCCCCGGGACCATTTGGCAGGTGTCCTCGATCCGTTTCTGACCCCAGGACTGTTGAAAGCGTGTCAGGACCTACCCCCAGAGCAAAGGGCGGACTACACGGTCGTCAAGGGTGAGATACTGGCACGCCTTGGGGTAAATGTGTTAGTGAGGGCTCAGCAGGTACACCACTGGAAGTTTACCCCCTCCAAGCCCGCCCGGTCCCAGTATTACGACCTGTTGCACCTGTTACAAAAGTGGTTGCAGCCTGAAGTGTTATCCCCTACGGCCATACTGGACCGCATAGTGACTGATAGATTTTGGAGGGCTTTGCCCCACTCCCTCCAGACCTGGGTCGGACAGGCGCCCCCTACTGATGCCATGCAGATGATAGACCTCATAGAAAGGTATGGGGCTACCAAGGAGTTACAGGGAGGGACCCCCCGAAAGGTAACAGGAAGGTTCCCTAAGTCCCCGCCCCTGGTTCGGCGAGCAGAGCCCAGGAAGGCCGCTCCGGACTTATCCGGGGAAGTAAGGAGCCCCATAATCTGCTGGCGGTGCCAGGAACCAGGTCATATGAGAGCTGATTGCCCCCACCTGACTGAGCCCATGGACACCAATTTTTGTTACCGCCAGTCCCACTGTTACGGCGGCGGAACACGCATAAAAAAATATAAATAAACGTGCTCGCCGCCCGGGGTCCACCGTGCGGCAGATGGAAAAACCGCAGCTAGAAGACACAGAGCACTGTGGCGGTAATGTGCACGGGGTTCTATATCACTCAGGTGCAATCAAGCAGTCTCTGTTAAGTGCACAGAGCTGCTCCAGGAAAAATTAGAAAAGTAACGCTGAGCCTGTTAGCAACACAGGGACTCAGCGGCACACATGCGGTAGGCAAAAACCGGAGTAGTTAGGATGTCACTACGTCCGACACCTACCGTGGTAACAGGTGTGCTGGCGTCGCAACCGCGGACGCAGAAATGAGCTGCAACTGCAGCGCGGCGTGAACAGAGCCGCAAACAAGGCGCTGCAAAAACGCTGGAGCAATGCAGGACGCTTAGCTGCTGCAAAAAGTATGGCTGGAGCGCGCTGGCGCTAGCGCTGCTACTGGCGGCTGCCCAAGCACTCACACAAACGTAATATCAGAGGGAAGGGGTTTCATAATAAGTCATCCACCAGTCCAAGCATCCATCACCATACATACAGCAGCAGTATGAAAATACTAGCGCATGGCATAGCGGCCATGCGCACTTTTTATAGCGTACGGGACCTGCCGGAAATCTCCAGAGCCCTGAGCATAACCAATCAAATCAGGAGCAGGACCTGAGCACCTGACTCCTGAACTCCAATGAGAGCTATTCCCGTGAGCATGCTCAGAAGCTGGGACAAAGGACTTAGCCTCTGGAGACAAATATGTGAATCTGGATTCCCGCATAGGCATTATAGAACCCAGATTCCTAACACCCACTATGCCGAACCAATGTGTGCAATGGGCACCCCGAAGGGCCCTAATATGGAACATTTGTGTCGGCTAGAAGTGGAGGGCACCGGGCTGTGGCCCTATTGGACTCAGGGAGTCTTGTAACCCTGGTACGAGCCAGCTGGATACACACCAGCGAGTTTACGGGTCGGAAAATTGGGGTGTTGTGTATACATGGAGACTTAAAAGACTATCCCACCGCACTAGTCGTAATCAGCACGCCAGCAGGGAGGCGGTGCCACGAGGTGGGGGTGGTGGCTAATTTACATTATGAAGTGATAATTGGAAGAGACTTTCCGTTGTTTTCTGTGCTGTGGCCGTCTGTGGTACCATCCACTGAGCAACTGCCGGTACCAGAGGCAACCAGGTTACATTCTCCAGAAGGGGGGGCATGAACCTGGTGGCCCGGAGGAAAATGTGCTGGCGGTCGGAATAACCTTCCCTTCGGTGGAGGAAGGGGAGAATTCTCCCCTAGAAGGATTGGCTGGAGAGGTGGAAGACTTGCCGCCGGGACCTGAGTTGTCAGACTTGAATGTATCAGGTGACAATTTTGGTACAGCGCAACTCCGAGACCTTACTTTAGCCGGGCCAGAGAAAATGTACTGTTTGTAAATGGGGAACCCCAACAACCTGGGGTAGATACGGTGTTGCCACGCTTTGAGTTGAACCAGGATTTGTTGTACCGAGTGGAGATAATACGTGGGGAAATGGTAGAACAATTACTGGTACCTCAGACGTATCGCAGGCTGGTAATGGTTTTAGCGCATGCGCATGTACTTGGGGGACATTTGGGCCAAAAGAAGACCCTCGACCGAATCCTGCAACGATTTTACTGGCCAGGGGTTCATGAAGAAGTTAAACGGTACTGTAGCTCCTGTCCAGTATGCCAGGTAACCAGTCCCCAGCCTCACTTTCGGAGCCCTTTGGTGCCTTTGCCGATTATAGAGGTGTCCTTCGAGAGAGTGGCCATGGACCTGGTGGGGCCTCTCAATAAGTCGGCAAGGGGACACCAACACATTCTGGTAGTTCTAGATTATGCTACCCGATATCCTGAGGCCATTCCTCTGCGCCACACATCAGCTAAGCTTATAGCAAAGGAACTCATGGGTATGTTTTCACGGGTGGGAATTTCGCAAGAAATTTTAACAGACCAGGGAACCCCCTTTATGTAAAAAATTATGAAGGAACTCTGCCGGTTGATAAAATGCTAAACAGTTGCGTAACTCGGTCTATCATCCCCAAACAGATGGTCTGTTAGAAAGGTTCAATAAGACCCCGAAGAGCATGGTAAAAAGGCAGTTTCCAAAGATGGGAAGGACTGGGATCTGTTATTGCCATATTTGTTATTTGCAGTGAGGGAGGTACCTCAGGCATCTACGGGGTTCTCGCCCTTTGAACTATTGTACGGCAGACATCCACGGGGCTTACTAGATATAGCCAAAGAGGCCTGGGAGAACCAACCTACTCCCCACAAAAGTGTGATAGAACATGTTGCAAAAATGCAAGAGAGAATGGAGACAGTCCTACCCTTGGTCCGGGAACATATGGAGGCAGCACAACGGTCACAGAGTCGGGTCTATAATCGGGAGGCTCGGGTAAGAACCTTTAGCCCTGGGGATCGGGTTTTGGTGCTTGTGCCTACCGTAGATAGCAAATTTCTCGCAAGGTGGCAGGGACCCTACGAGATCATGGAGAAGGTGGGGCCAGTAGACTACAAGGTACACCCTTTGAACTATTGTACGGCAGACATCCACGGGGCTTACTAGATATAGCCAAAGAGGCCTGGGAGAACCAACCTACTCCCCACAAAAGTGTGATAGAACATGTTGCAAAAATGCAAGAGAGAATGGAGACAGTCCTACCATTGGTCCGGGAACATATGGAGGCAGCACAACGGTCACAGAGTCGGGTCTATAATCGGGAGGCTCGGGTAAGAACCTTTAGCCCTGGGGATCGGGTTTTGGTGCTTGTGCCTACCGTAGATAGCAAATTTCTCGCAAGGTGGCAGGGACCCTACGAGATCATGGAGAAGGTGGGGCCAGTAGACTACAAGGTACACCAACCAAGACGGAGAAAGCCAGAACAGGTTTACCATAATAATTTGTTTAAACCCTGGAAAGATAGAGAGCACCTTGGTGGGGATAGTCCGCTGCCAGCGTTTCAGATGGTAAAGGCTCCGTTACCTCGGGGCGAGGCGGGAGAAGCCCAACCCGCGATCAAAATTGCAGATACTTTGTCTCCTAAACAGGTTCAGGAGGTCCGGGAGTTCATCAGCCGAAATACAGATGTTTTTTCGGAGCTCCCTGGACGCACCTCCCTAATCTAACATGACGTTGTCACAGAGCCACAGGCCAAGGTCCGACTAAAGCCATATCGGGTGCCTGAGGCCCGGCGACAAGCCATCTCAGAAGAGGTAAAAATGATGCTACAGTTAGGGGTCACAGAAGAGTCTCAGAGTGAGTGGGCCATCCCAATAGCTCTAATACCCAAGCCTGATGGGTCTCTAAGATTCTGTAATGATTTTAGAAAACTCAATGACATTTCAAAATTTGACGCCTACCCCATGCCCCGGGTTGACGAGTTGATAGAGCGCTTTGGGCAAGCACGGTATTTTACAACTCTGGACCTCACAAAAGGTTATTGGCAGGTATCCCTAACAGAGGCGGCGAAGGGAAAGACGGCGTTTATAACACCTGAGGGGCTGTTCCAGTATAAGGTGTTACCCTTTGGATTGCATGGCGCTCCAGCAACGTTCCAGCGGTTTATGGATATTATTCTCCGTCCCCATCGCCGCTATGCCTCAGCCTATCTAGATTATATTATTGTGTTCAGCACCGATTGGGAAAGCCACTTAGCAAAAGTACAGGCAGTGGTAGACTCCCTGCGACAAGCAGGGCTAACTGCCAACCCAAAGAAGTGTTTCATAGGGTTGGAGGAAGCCCGCTACTTGGGTTATGTCACTGGGAGGGGAGTTCTCAAGCCCCAAGTAAACAAGGTCGGTAAAGGCCTTTTTGGGTTTGGAGGATATTACAGGCGATTCATTCCCAACTTTGCAACCCTGTCCGCGCCTTTAACAGATTGTTTAAAAGGGAAAAAATCTGTGATGGTCCACTGGAATTATCAGTTAGAGGAGGCCTTTACAAAATTAAAAGGGGTACTGTGTGGTACACAAGTCCTGATCACTCCAAATTTCAAAAAAGAGTTCATGGTGCAGACTGATGCCTCTGAGATAGGCCTCGGTGCAGTGCTGGCTCAGGAAGTTAACGGGGAAGAGCATCCCGTTAGCTTCCTAAGCCGGAAACTTACCCCAGCTGAAACCCGGTACAGTATTGTAGAGAGTGCCTGGCCATCGAGTGGGCACTGGAATCGTTGCGCTACTATTTGCTGGGGAGGACATTTCGGTTGGTGACAGATCATTCCCCTCTTACGTGGTAGGAGGCGTTAGGCCCTATGTAATGGAGGTTGGTGATTGCCACAGGGTGAGTGTGTGTTTCTGGAAGCTACAGGAACTTGTGTGGACTCAGCCTGAAACTTGTATATATGATTCTCGTGCTGCAGAACTATCGCAGCAAGACTCGGAAGAACCCCGGAAATGGCACCTGGCAGCCGCTTAGTTACGCCCGTCCCGTGCATGGGGTGAGTCTGGGACCAGTGGTTCTCCAAGCTGGAGTATGAGTTTGCTTTCCCTTATGTTTTGTTAAGCTGCTGGTTACTGAGTGACATTAAAACCACTGAAATTGGACTTTATGCCTGTGTGTTGCCTCGTTACTGCCGCCCAGCTATTGCCTACCAGAGCAAATCCCTACAACACACATTTGTGTAGAATATATACAGATCTGCATAGTTATTTTTTTTAGATAACAATTTGGTAAAATCTATAAATACTGTGAATACAAAGTCCTTGGTGTCACAATAAAAAATAAATAAATAAAAATCGCTCAGATCCTTAAAAATAGAAAAATAATTATTCGTTATCCACATCTTTGGAGTATATTGTGATGTCACCGGATAAATCCGGAGCTGATGTCACAGTCTACACGGAATGTTCTATGCCGGCTCAGACTGGACCACAGAAGAACAGGACAATCCCCTGGTGGACCCCTCTGCTGCACTGGGAACCCAGACCTCCACACCCTACCTGACCAGGGCTTAGATGCGCTTCATACAGACAGGTTGCAGGGTCTCGGGGACTCCCGCTGTGTGACCGTATCACCGCCTCATAGAACTAAGAGAGTCCTTGCTCCAAGGCGATGGCCCGGTATCAGGACTGACCGTCTGAGACAAGGGCAAAGCCGCAGATAATACCGAGTAGTAGTAATTTCCTCTACTATGAGGTAATAAAAACAAATCAATTTTCACATTTTTGGCATCAGTTTTTCTTCCATGGGGAACTGAAATTCCCAACGTGCCCTGAAAGATACCGACCTCCAGGACCTGCTTGGAGTTGTAGTTTTCTACACAAATTGTATTCTTAAAGGGGTATTCCCATCGCCAACTTTTGTACTCCATTTGGGTGATACAGTAATTATTGATACAGCTCCAATTTTTGCATAACTTTCCCATGTCAAAAATTTCCCTAGGAGCATTTTTGTGGAATCTTCCCTTGTTTTATGTATTGTGTGTTATATATGTTTACTTATTTAATAAAACTCATTGTTTTTTATGTGATATTGAAGTCAGCACTCCATTTCTTTGTTCTTAATATACACTACGGAGTTTCTTGATAGTCCTATATAATTATATTATATACAGCTATGAGATTTGTTGCTATATGTATAGCTGCGTTTGTCTTTGTGTATCAGTTAACATTATGTTCACACGTTGCGTTTTTGCAGCCTTTTTATGCCAGTTAAAAGCTGCTTTTAAGGGTATGTGCACACGCAGCGGATTTGTTCTCTGCGGATCCGCTGCAGATCCGCAAGCAATGTACAGTACAATGCTAAGCAATGGGTTTTCAAAACCGCAGTGCACAGGCTGCGGACTTGCTGCGGATTGAAATCCGCAGCATGTCAATTCTTTCTGCTGATTTTGCTGCGTTTCGACACCTATTCCATTATACTGGTGTCAAAATGCAGGGGCAAATCCGCAGGTAAAACCGCACTCCCTTCAGCCCCCATAGAAAGCAATGGATAAGTGCAAAAAAGCAGCAAAAAACATAGCAAGAAACGCCATCAGTTCTTGCAGTGTTATTAGTGACAAAAGCAGGTACAGCAGAATGTGATTTTCCCAAAATTAAACCAAAATATCTTGGTGTCCTCACCTGAGAATGGCGGTTACATTAGTACAGTTTAATGAAATTATTGATATCTCTGACCGATGTGTGAAGTTGAACAATAGCTGATCACCCCAATGCACTGCCAATGTCTTAGGTAAACTATGCCTGACCAATTCACCTCCCCCTGCTGGATTTACATTTGCAAATGTGTATTTTTTCATTAACTCATAGGAACTTTTTTGCTCAGAATAGTCACTTTTTTCAGACATAAAAATCTTTCTAAATATTTCTATCAAATTTCCCTTTTTTCCCCAAATGTTTTATGGTTTCACCTACGTCTTATATCGGTGGTCTAACACCTCGCATTGTTCATGCTTGTACGGTGGAAGCAAAGCTGAACTTTGGGATCCTTAAAAACGCCGCAAGAAAACCAGAGTAAAAGCCAGCAAAAGGTGTTTTTTGTGTCTGCAGTTTTTTTTGCTGCCAAAACATTAGGTTTTGGCTGCAGAACAAAAAAAGTAACGTGTGAATATGCTGTAAAAATAAGAAGCGTTAAACAAGTCCAACTGAAAACCTTTGTGGTAAAACTGCATGTAATACAGGCCATATTGTGCACTTACACTTTACAGCAAGTGCTATAAACCAGCAATCCCCCCCCCACTGCATTCTCCATATACTTCGGTGGAGATATAACTACACATACAGGAACCTCCTCATAACATTTTATGGAGAATGTGGCTGGAAATTTGTGATTAAGGGTCAGATAATAACTGCACGTAACTGTAGGGTGGCGTCAGCATCAATGTTACTGGTGGGCCCTTAGCAGCTGAGCCTGAAGCAGTGATATCACAATGTGGAGTGTGGAACTCGATGACATCTTCTACTCTATGACATCACAATGACTGCAAAGGAGTAAAGCCTATGTAAAGCCTGACCGCAGAGCCGAGGCTGTCATTTGTGTGACTCCCTATTGGATACACAAAGCTACAGGAATACGAAGGAGAAAGAAAGCGACGACATCATGGGGATTCATGGAGGTCCCCATTGTGACCAGCGGCTGCTGGTCAAGGCTCTCTCTTCCTGCAAGTCAACTGGCTTTAGTCTTCTGACCCGATTCAAGAAATTCCAATGCAATTGCAGAGCTCAGCGGAAGGATTCTTTCCAGGCCATCAAATCTGCCACCATGACAGTGGTCAAGAGCATCAGGTCAGTTGCTACAAAAAGACGTAGAAACCACGTCATCAGCCAAGACAGCGGTGAAAAGAGCCCAACCTACATAGTAGGTGACACCGAGCCCACTTCTAGCATTGTAGAAAGTGGAGAGGATCTTGCCGATCCAGAATGTGCACAAGATGCACCCGAGGGGCTGCCACAAACAAGACCCCAGGACTTTACTGACCCAGAATGTGCACCCGAGGGGCTGCCACAAACAGGACCCCAGGATTTTGCATATCCAGAATGTGCACAAGGTGCACCCGAGGGGCTGCCACAAACAGGACCTCAGGATCCTGCTGATCCAGAATGTGCACACGATGCACCCGAGGGGCTGCCACAAACAAGACCCCAGGACTTAACCGATCCAGAATGTGCACCCGAGGGGCTGTCACAAACAGGACCCCAGGACTTTACCGATCCAGATTGTGCACAATGTGCACCCGAGGGGCTGCCACAAACAAGACCCCAGGATTTTGCTGATCCAGAATGCGCACAAGGTGCACCAGAGGGGCTACCACAAACAAGACCCCAAGACAATCTGAAAAGGAAAGCATCAACCTCTGAGGACAGTCAGCCCGAGATGATGCCACCAGCCAAGAGAGCTGCTATAGAAAATATTATTGATCTACTTATAGAAGTAATTGGCTTTAGTCTTCCGACCCGATTCAGGAAATTCCAATGCAATTTCAGAGCTCTCCTGAAGGATTCCTTCCAGGCCATCAAATCTGCCACCATGACAGTGGTCAAGTGCTTCAGATTAATTGCTATAACAAGACATAGAGACCGCGTCATCAGCCAAGACAGCGGTGAGAAGAGCCCAACCTACATAGTAGGTGATATTGAGCCCACCTCTAGCATTGCAGAAAGTGGAGAGGATTGTGCCGATCCAGAATGTGCAGAAGATGCATCCGAGGGACTGCCACAAACAAGATCCCAGGATCTTACCGATCCAGAATGTAAACAATGTGCACCCGAGGGGCTTCCACAAACAAGACCACAAGACAATCTGAAAATGAAAGCATCACCCTCCGATGACAGTCAGCCCGAGATGCTGCCACCAGACAAGAGAGCGGCTATAGAAAACGTTACTGATCTACTTATCATTATTATTATTGTTATTATTATTATTTATTTATATAGCGCCTTTATTTCCATGGTGCTGTACATGAGAAGGGGAGGAGTAACCCCGGAGATCGAGACCCCACAAGTGGAGATGCCCGATATTGGGAACCAAGAGAACAACCTGCCTCCAGAGCTCTTAACCATCCTGCAGAGCAAAGGGGAGGAAGGCTACCTGGATGACGAGGTCATCATCATGGCCCAGGACCTGCTGCAGAGACAGTTTAAGGGTTTTGATGGCCTGCAGCCCCCCTGCGCTCTTATGATACCAGGGTACAGCGTACTGCAGAATGCTGTACAAATCCACTATGATGCGGACAGGGTGCACTGGCTGACAACCTGCTATAAAAATGGCCAAATCTTTGTGGCCGACAGCTTCAACATCAGGAATCTGTCTCCATCCATCCATCAGCAGATTAACAACATGTACAGTATAGTGGTCGACAATCCCCTGGAACATCTGAGGTTTATCGATGTGGATCAGCAGAAGAACTGGTACGACTGTGGCTTATATGCTATAGCGTTTGCCTACGAGTTTATGGCAGATGGCGGTGAACCCAGAGCTGAGTTCCAGCATCAGAAGATGAGGACTCATCTAATATCCTGCCTACAGAACAACAGAATCAGCGGATTTCCCAAAAAGGTCAGGGAGTAACTCCATGTCTATAAACGGCATGTAGAGTGTATGACGGTCCAAGAGATCGCCCTGACCTTTAACCTCACAATGAAGATGGGGTACGGCTGGAGGTGACGGCTATCACACGTCAATGATGTGGCGGCCGCCATGTCAGGAGCAGATGAGCCGCACCTCAGGACGAGGCAGATTCCGGGCTCGGTCTCTGTCCTCATTACTTTCTGCAGTCAGATGTGATCAGAGGATCAGTGAATCTTCTGCTGCATCTGACCCGATCTACGGAACATGCTGCCATGATCCAGCACCGCCCAGGGGAAGGGCAGGCCGTCAGCCATGGTTCCCTAGAGGTTTCCTCCACTGGGGGTTTTTCCTCTCCTGAGTGCTGACGGACGACGACTCTCCGTGAGTCCAGGACCCATCACCATCCTCATCATGGGAACTTCTACTTGTGATATCTTGTATGAAGTGAATAAAGAATTCAATTAATATCTAGCAGCTGTGTGTCTGAGCCATGTGTCTGAGCCTTGTATCTCTACATTGAAATTGCAGGAAAAGTTATGGAATTCTGGAAATGACAGGTGTGATATTTTTTTCTGAGTTTTCCCTACAAACTGTTTGGAACATTTGAAAGAATGATTGTCAGGAGCAGAAAATATGACGCTGCCATAAGACCTGTGTTTGCCAGCAGTAGAGAGTCCACTCGCGTGTGGGGGCTTCTCATCAATGGAGGAGCTCACTCACAGTAATACCTCAACAGGGCCATGAATGAAGAATAAAATCTACACCTCCTCCACGAGCAACTACTCCCATCATCCAGGGCAAGGTTGTGATGATGCTTTTCTCCTCCATAATGGAGACCAGGTCACATGGGAAAAGTGATAAACTAAGTTGCTTTGGTGAAAAAGACATTGGCATTTTGGTTCCAAGGACGAAAACCAAAGTTTGAGTCAGTCTCAAAACTTTTGGCCATGATTGTATTTATCCATCTTAAGATAATGATAGCACTCCATTCCTGATAGCTAAAACTTCTCTCACCTTCTGCATTAATAAAACACTTTTCTCACTATTTTTTGTGCAGAAAGCAGGTAAATACGTTCCGCAAACTGATTTTCGGCATGTCTGCCCTGTTGGCCGAATTCTATAGAAACTTCCGTGCCGCTGATAAATATTTAGGAACCTGCTCTCACTTCCTTGAGCGTGAATTGGCTTATTATAGGGGGCACAGATTTTTGGCCACGTGTAGAGTCAATATAGTACTATAGCTCAGTGGCTAGACACATAGAATTAGGAAAAGCCATTGGGCACAGGGAATGATGCTGACTTCTAGTGTTGATGTGTTGTCATTGTGGCACATAATAATTGTCTCCTCCTGTGATATGATAGAAATACCAACAAGAAGCGTGTGCCTTAAAGGTGACTATAAACATATCTAATAAAAATGATTAACATAAGAGAAGAGTAACCTAAACTTGATGTAGAACTGTATGGAATAAAGGAATATTTTCAGCAACAGCGCCCCTTGTCTACAGGCGTCGTATCTTGTATTGCAATAGGTGCTAGGAGCAGTCACAGACCACTCCCGTCAGTTTATCCCCCGAAATACTGCAGTCACAGCATTCCGGAAGTCGGCACAGGGCTAACAGCCCCTCTGCCTTTGGGTCAGAGCCCCCGCGGCGTCACGCAGGGTCCCTATCGTTGCCATGGTGAGCGAATGTCGTCATCACGACATCTGGCTCAACAGAGCTAGGAAACTTGTTGATCATGCACAGTGCATGATCAGGTAGTCTCCCTGTCAGTGCAGCGATCAGCCTGCAAAAAATGATTGTCCCATAGTGGGACTAAGTAAAAGACTTAGGAAAAAGGTAAAGAAAAAAAAAAAATTTTAAATAGTAATTGTAAAAATATTAAAAAAATCAAAAATAAAAAAATCAATACATATTCTATCACTAAATAAATATTTGAATGAAAAAAACAATATAAACAATAAAAGTGCACACATGTGGTATCGCCGCATGCACAACGACTCGACCTATAAAACTGTCCCACTACTTAACCCCTTTAGTGAACACAAAGAAAAAAACAAGGCAAAAAACAATTCTTTATCATCATACTGCCGAAAACAAAAAGTGGAATAACGCGATCAGAACCTCATATTACCCACCTCAGCTGCTGCAGAACCTCATAGTATACCTCAGCTGCTGCAGAACCTCACAATATACCTCAGCTGCTGCAGAACCTCAATACGTCTCAGCTGCTGCATAACCTTATATTACACACCTCAGCTGCTGCAGAATCTCATAATACACATCTCAGCTGCTGCAGAACCTCATAATACACCTCAGCTGCTACAGAACTCATAATACACCTCAGCTGCTACAGAACCTCATAATACACAGCTCAGCTACTGCAGAACTTCAATATGTCTCAGCTGCTGCATAACCTTATTACACGCCTCAGCTGCTTCAGAACCTCATATTACCCACCTCAACTGCTGCAGAACCTCATAATACACATCTCAGCTGCAGCAGAACCTCACAATATACACATCAACTGCTGCAGAACCTCATATTACCCACCTCAAATGCTGCAGAACCTCATAATACACATCTCAGCTGCTGCAGAACCTCATAAAACACCTCAGTTGCTGCAGAACCTCACAATTCACAGCTCAGCTGCTGCAGAACCTCATATTACACACCTCAGCTACTTGAAACCTTCTTTTGGACACTGTGGTACAGTAAAGGGTGTTTTACTGGATGGAAGATATGTTTCTCCTAGCAGATTAATGTTTGGCCGGGTTTTTTCTTAAAGACGGGACCTGCGATGATGTCGGGGTCACGTGATCAGCCCATGTGATGTCTACCTCACTGGTGGGAGGGGTTAGGCCCTATGTAATGGAGGTTGGTGATTGCCACAGGTTGAGTGTGTGTTTCTGGAAGCTACAGGAACTTGTGTGGACTCAGCCTGAAACTTGTATATAGGATTCCCGTGCTGCAGGACTATCGCAGCAAGACTCGGAAGAACCCCGGGAATGGCACCTGGCGGATGCCGCAGGACCTGGCAGCCGCTTAGTTACGCCCGTCCCGTGCAAGGGGTGAGTCTGGGACCAGTGGTTCTCCAAGCTGGAGTATGAGTTTGCTTTCCCTTATGTTTTGTTAAGCTGCTGGTTACTGAGTGACATTAAAACCACTGAAATTGGACTTTATGCCTGTGTGTTGCCTCGTTACTGCCGCCCAGCTATTGCCTACCAGAGAAAATCCCTACAATTGGTGGAGAATGCGAGCAGAAGCAGTGAGGCCAGGCTGTTTTGATTTTTGATCGGTACCCCAGCCTATGTCCTGGGTGAAACGAGTGGCAGATATCCAGGCGGGGAACTTTCCAGAAATAGAGGCCACGCGACAGCGACAGCAACAGCAGGCTATGCAGCAGCAACAGGAGGCCATGCGGCAGCAGCAACAAGAGTTCATGCGACAGCAGGCTATGCAGCAGCAGGCTATGCAGCAGCATCAGGAAACCAATCAGCTGTTGATACAGCATATCACAACAGCGCAAGCAATAGGAGCTAACTGGGGAATCCAGGATATTCGGAAAGCGGTTTGTACAGCGATTCCTAAAATGGGAGAATCGGACGATGTGGAGGTGTATCTGGAGATGTTCGAAGGAGTCGCTGAGAGAGAGAAGCTCCCCCGGGACCATTTGGCAGGTGTCCTCGATCCGTTTCTGACCCCAGGACTGTTGAAAGCGTGTCAGGACCTACCCCCAGAGCAAAGGGCGGACTACACGGTCGTCAAGGGTGAGATACTGGCACGCCTTGGGGTAAATGTGTTAGTGAGGGCTCAGCGGGTACACCACTGGAAGTTTACCCCCTCCAAGCCCGCCCGGTCCCAGTATTACGACCTGTTGCACCTGTTACAAAAGTGGTTGCAGCCTGAAGTGTTATCCCCTACGGCCATACTGGACCGCATAGTGACTGATAGATTTTGGAGGGCTTTGCCCCACTCCCTCCAGACCTGGGTCGGACAGGCGCCCCCTACTGATGCCATGCAGATGATAGACCTCATAGAAAGGTATGGGGCTACCAAGGAGTTACAGGGAGGGACCCCCCGAAAGGTAACAGGAAGGTTCCCTAAGTCCCCGCCCCTGGTTCGGCGAGCAGAGCCCAGGAAGGCCGCTCCGGACTTATCCGGGGAAGTAAGGAGCCCCATAATCTGCTGGCGGTGCCAGGAACCAGGTCATATGAGAGCTGATTGCCCCCACCTGACTGAGCCCATGGACACCAATTTTTGTTACCGCCAGTCCCACTGTTACGGCGGCGGAACACGCATAAAAAAATATAAATAAAAGTGCTCGCCGCCCGGGGTCCACCGTGCGGCAGATGGAAAAACCGCAGCTAGAAGACACAGAGCACTGTGGCGGTAATGTGCACGGGGTTCTATATCACTCAGGTGCAATCAAGCAGTCTCTGTTAAGTGCACAGAGCTGCTCCAGGAAAAATTAGAAAAGTAACGCTGAGCCTGTTAGCAACACAGGGACTCAGCGGCACACATGCGGTAGGCAAAAACCGGAGTAGTTAGGATGTCACTACGTCCGACACCTACCGTGGTAACAGGTGTGCTGGCGTCGCAACCGCGGACGCAGAAATGAGCTGCAACTGCAGCGCGGCGTGAACAGAGCCGCAAACAAGGCGCTGCAAAAACGCTGGAGCAATGCAGGACGCTTAGCTGCTGCAAAAAGTATGGCTGGAGCGCGCTGGCGCTAGCGCTGCTACTGGCGGCTGCCCAAGCACTCACACAAACGTAATATCAGAGGGAAGGGGTTTCATAATAAGTCATCCACCAGTCCAAGCATCCATCACCATACATACAGCAGCAGTATGAAAATACTAGCGCATGGCATAGCGGCCATGCGCACTTTTTATAGCGTACGGGACCTGCCGGAAATCTCCAGAGCCCTGAGCATAACCAATCAAATCAGGAGCAGGACCTGAGCACCTGACTCCTGAACTCCAATGAGAGCTATTCCCGTGAGCATGCTCAGAAGCTGGGACAAAGGACTTAGCCTCTGGAGACAAATATGTGAATCTGGATTCCCGCATAGGCATTATAGAACCCAGATTCCTAACACCCACTATGCCGAACCAATGTGTGCAATGGGCACCCCGAAGGGCCCTAATATGGAACATTTGTGTCGGCTAGAAGTGGAGGGCACCCGGGCTGTGGCCCTATTGGACTCAGGGAGTCTTGTAACCCTGGTACGAGCCAGCTGGATACACACCAGCGAGTTTACGGGTCGGAAAATTGGGGTGTTGTGTATACATGGAGACTTAAAAGACTATCCCACCGCACTAGTCGTAATCAGCACGCCAGCAGGGAGGCGGTGCCACGAGGTGGGGGTGGTGGCTAATTTACATTATGAAGTGATAATTGGAAGAGACTTTCCGTTGTTTTCTGTGCTGTGGCCGTCTGTGGTACCATCCACTGAGCAACTGCCGGTACCAGAGGCAACCAGGTTACATTCTCCAGAAGGGGGGGCATGAACCTGGTGGCCCGGAGGAAAATGTGCTGGCGGTCGGAATAACCTTCCCTTCGGTGGAGGAAGGGGAGAATTCTCCCCTAGAAGGATTGGCTGGAGAGGTGGAAGACTTGCCGCCGGGACCTGAGTTGTCAGACTTGAATGTATCAGGTGACAATTTTGGTACAGCGCAACTCCGAGACCTTACTTTAGCCGGGCCAGAGAAAATGTACTGTTTGTAAATGGGGAACCCCAACAACCTGGGGTAGATACGGTGTTGCCACGCTTTGAGTTGAACCAGGATTTGTTGTACCGAGTGGAGATAATACGTGGGGAAATGGTAGAACAATTACTGGTACCTCAGACGTATCGCAGGCTGGTAATGGTTTTAGCGCATGCGCATGTACTTGGGGGACATTTGGGCCAAAAGAAGACCCTCGACCGAATCCTGCAACGATTTTACTGGCCAGGGGTTCATGAAGAAGTTAAACGGTACTGTAGCTCCTGTCCAGTATGCCAGGTAACCAGTCCCCAGCCTCACTTTCGGAGCCCTTTGGTGCCTTTGCCGATTATAGAGGTGCCCTTCGAGAGAGTGGCCATGGACCTGGTGGGGCCTCTCAATAAGTCGGCAAGGGGACACCAACACATTCTGGTAGTTCTAGATTATGCTACCCGATATCCTGAGGCCATTCCTCTGCGCCACACATCAGCTAAGCTTATAGCAAAGGAACTCATGGGTATGTTTTCACGGGTGGGAATTTCGCAAGAAATTTTAACAGACCAGGGAACCCCCTTTATGTAAAAAATTATGAAGGAACTCTGCCGGTTGATAAAATGCTAAACAGTTGCGTAACTCGGTCTATCATCCCCAAACAGATGGTCTGTTAGAAAGGTTCAATAAGACCCCGAAGAGCATGGTAAAAAGGCAGTTTCCAAAGATGGGAAGGACTGGGATCTGTTATTGCCATATTTGTTATTTGCAGTGAGGGAGGTACCTCAGGCATCTACGGGGTTCTCGCCCTTTGAACTATTGTACGGCAGACATCCACGGGGCTTACTAGATATAGCCAAAGAGGCCTGGGAGAACCAACCTACTCCCCACAAAAGTGTGATAGAACATGTTGCAAAAATGCAAGAGAGAATGGAGACAGTCCTACCCTTGGTCCGGGAACATATGGAGGCAGCACAACGGTCACAGAGTCGGGTCTATAATCGGGAGGCTCGGGTAAGAACCTTTAGCCCTGGGGATCGGGTTTTGGTGCTTGTGCCTACCGTAGATAGCAAATTTCTCGCAAGGTGGCAGGGACCCTACGAGATCATGGAGAAGGTGGGGCCAGTAGACTACAAGGTACACCCTTTGAACTATTGTACGGCAGACATCCACGGGGCTTACTAGATATAGCCAAAGAGGCCTGGGAGAACCAACCTACTCCCCACAAAAGTGTGATAGAACATGTTGCAAAAATGCAAGAGAGAATGGAGACAGTCCTACCATTGGTCCGGGAACATATGGAGGCAGCACAACGGTCACAGAGTCGGGTCTATAATCGGGAGGCTCGGGTAAGAACCTTTAGCCCTGGGGATCGGGTTTTGGTGCTTGTGCCTACCGTAGATAGCAAATTTCTCGCAAGGTGGCAGGGACCCTACGAGATCATGGAGAAGGTGGGGCCAGTAGACTACAAGGTACACCAACCAAGACGGAGAAAGCCAGAACAGGTTTACCATAATAATTTGTTTAAACCCTGGAAAGATAGAGAGCACCTTGGTGGGGATAGTCCGCTGCCAGCGTTTCAGATGGTAAAGGCTCCGTTACCTCGGGGCGAGGCGGGAGAAGCCCAACCCGCGATCAAAATTGCAGATACTTTGTCTCCTAAACAGGTTCAGGAGGTCCGGGAGTTCATCAGCCGAAATACAGATGTTTTTTCGGAGCTCCCTGGACGCACCTCCCTAATCTAACATGACGTTGTCACAGAGCCACAGGCCAAGGTCCGACTAAAGCCATATCGGGTGCCTGAGGCCCGGCGACAAGCCATCTCAGAAGAGGTAAAAATGATGCTACAGTTAGGGGTCACAGAAGAGTCTCAGAGTGAGTGGGCCATCCCAATAGCTCTAATACCCAAGCCTGATGGGTCTCTAAGATTCTGTAATGATTTTAGAAAACTCAATGACATTTCAAAATTTGACGCCTACCCCATGCCCTGGGTTGACGAGTTGATAGAGCGCTTTGGGCAAGCACGGTATTTTACAACTCTGGACCTCACAAAAGGTTATTGGCAGGTATCCCTAACAGAGGCGGCGAAGGGAAAGACGGCGTTTATAACACCTGAGGGGCTGTTCCAGTATAAGGTGTTACCCTTTGGATTGCATGGCGCTCCAGCAACGTTCCAGCGGTTTATGGATATTATTCTCCGTCCCCATCGCCGCTATGCCTCAGCCTATCTAGATTATATTATTGTGTTCAGCACCGATTGGGAAAGCCACTTAGCAAAAGTACAGGCAGTGGTAGACTCCCTGCGACAAGCAGGGCTAACTGCCAACCCAAAGAAGTGTTTCATAGGGTTGGAGGAAGCCCGCTACTTGGGTTATGTCACTGGGAGGGGAGTTCTCAAGCCCCAAGTAAACAAGGTCGGTAAAGGCCTTTTTGGGTTTGGAGGATATTACAGGCGATTCATTCCCAACTTTGCAACCCTGTCCGCGCCTTTAACAGATTGTTTAAAAGGGAAAAAATCTGTGATGGTCCACTGGAATTATCAGTTAGAGGAGGCCTTTACAAAATTAAAAGGGGTACTGTGTGGTACACAAGTCCTGATCACTCCAAATTTCAAAAAAGAGTTCATGGTGCAGACTGATGCCTCTGAGATAGGCCTCGGTGCAGTGCTGGCTCAGGAAGTTAACGGGGAAGAGCATCCCGTTAGCTTCCTAAGCCGGAAACTTACCCCAGCTGAAACCCGGTACAGTATTGTAGAGAGTGCCTGGCCATCGAGTGGGCACTGGAATCGTTGCGCTACTATTTGCTGGGGAGGACATTTCGGTTGGTGACAGATCATTCCCCTCTTACGTGGATGAGTCAAGCTAAGGAGAGGAATGCCCGAGTCACCAGGTGGTTCCTGTCCCTACAAAACTTTAAATTTTCAGTAGAACATCGTGCAGGCAGACTACAGGGGAATGCAGATGCCCTGTCCAGAGTTCACTGTATGTCATGTGTCCACCCCTCTAGGGTTGAACATAGGGGGTAGGTATGTGGTACAGTAAAGGGTGTTTTACTGGATGGAAGATATGTTTCTCCTAGCAGATTAATGTTTGGCCGGGTTTTTTCTTAAAGACAGGACCTGCGATGATGTCAGGGTCACGTGATCAGCCCATGTGATGTCTACCTCACTGGTAGGAGGCGTTAGGCCCTATGTAATGGAGGTTGGTGATTGCCACAGGGTGAGTGTGTGTTTCTGGAAGCTACAGGAACTTGTGTGGACTCAGCCTGAAACTTGTATATATGATTCTCGTGCTGCAGAACTATCGCAGCAAGACTCGGAAGAACCCCGGAAATGGCACCTGGCAGCCGCTTAGTTACGCCCGTCCCGTGCATGGGGTGAGTCTGGGACCAGTGGTTCTCCAAGCTGGAGTATGAGTTTGCTTTCCCTTATGTTTTGTTAAGCTGCTGGTTACTGAGTGACATTAAAACCACTGAAATTGGACTTTATGCCTGTGTGTTGCCTCGTTACTGCCGCCCAGCTATTGCCTACCAGAGCAAATCCCTACAACACACATTTGTGTAGAATATATACAGATCTGCATAGTTATTTTTTTTAGATAACAATTTGGTAAAATCTATAAATACTGTGAATACAAAGTCCTTGGTGTCACAATAAAAAATAAATAAATAAAAATCGCTCAGATCCTTAAAAATAGAAAAATAATTATTCGTTATCCACATCTTTGGAGTATATTGTGATGTCACCGGATAAATCCGGAGCTGATGTCACAGTCTACACGGAATGTTCTATGCCGGCTCAGACTGGACCACAGAAGAACAGGACAATCCCCTGGTGGACCCCTCTGCTGCACTGGGAACCCAGACCTCCACACCCTACCTGACCAGGGCTTAGATGCGCTTCATACAGACAGGTTGCAGGGTCTCGGGGACTCCCGCTGTGTGACCGTATCACCGCCTCATAGAACTAAGAGAGTCCTTGCTCCAAGGCGATGGCCCGGTATCAGGACTGACCGTCTGAGACAAGGGCAAAGCCGCAGATAATACCGAGTAGTAGTAATTTCCTCTACTATGAGGTAATAAAAACAAATCAATTTTCACATTTTTGGCATCAGTTTTTCTTCCATGGGGAACTGAAATTCCCAACGTGCCCTGAAAGATACCGACCTCCAGGACCTGCTTGGAGTTGTAGTTTTCTACACAAATTGTATTCTTAAAGGGGTATTCCCATCGCCAAGATCATATCCCAATATCTAGTAGTAATATAAGTAATATCTCTGTCCATTTCCTCATGTGCAGGACCTTAGGTATCCATGGTTAGAACCACTAGCAGCTAGCTGTTACTATATCAGTGGTCGTAACCATGGATATCTAAGGTCCTATGATGCCTCCACATGAGGAAATAGACTTAGTGAATCAGAAGAACTATACTACATTTCTAATTGGAGGAATTTGTTAATATTATTATTATTACTACTACATCTACGACATATTGGGACAGGATCTTAGAGATGGGAATACCCCTTTTAATGTTAGTTCACATGTAGAGGTGAAATTCATATCAAATTGTTTGGCGCACAGTGTTGCGGGTAAGACCACGCTCACATGTTGCAATGTTTTTAAGAGAAAAAAACATCACAACAAAAGAGTGCATTTAAAATAGCAGCGGGTGAAAGCAGCCTCAGGCTATGTTCACACGTTAAGAACAAAGAAATGGAGTGCTGACTTCAATATCACATAAAAAACAATGAGTTTTATTAAATAAGTAAACATATATAACACACAATACATAAAACAAGGGAAGATTCCACAAAAATGCTCCTAGGGAAATTTTTGACATGGGAAAGTTATGCAAAAATTGGAGCTGTATCAATAACTACTGTATCACCCAAATGGAGTACAAAAGTTAAGGCAGTAACTTGATAAAGCATCCCGCGAAACGCGCATCCAGGGTCTCTCCTCAGGGAAGTTTTCAGCACTTGCGATCACTAATATGGGTAAGCGTGCCTAAAAGGCTGTGATTAATATATTTGCACTATGTACTTTATGTTCACCCTATGTACCTCTTTATGGTTACTGCCTTAACTTTTGTACTCCATTTGGGTGATACAGTAATTATTGATACAGCTCCAATTTTTGCATAACTTTCCCATGTCAAAAATTTCCCTAGGAGCATTTTTGTGGAATCTTCCCTTGTTTTATGTATTGTGTGTTATATATGTTTACTTATTTAATAAAACTCATTGTTTTTTATGTGATATTGAAGTCAGCACTCCATTTCTTTGTTCTTAATATACACTACGGAGTTTCTTGATAGTCCTATATAATTATATTATATACAGCTATGAGATTTGTTGCTATATGTATAGCTGCGTTTGTCTTTGTGTATCAGTTAACATTATGTTCACACGTTGCGTTTTTTCAGCCTTTTTATGCCAGTTAAAAGCTGCTTTTAAGGGTATGTGCACACGCAGCGGATTTGTTCTCTGCGGATCCGCTGCAGATCCGCAAGCAATGTACAGTACAATGCTAAGCAATGGGTTTTCAAAACCGCAGTGCACAGGCTGCGGACTTGCTGCGGATTGAAATCCGCAGCATGTCAATTCTTTCTGCTGATTTTGCTGCGTTTCGACACCTATTCCATTATACTGGTGTCAAAATGCAGGGGCAAATCCGCAGGTAAAACCGCACTCCCTTCAGCCCCCCATAGAAAGCAATGGATAAGTGCAAAAAAGCAGCAAAAAACAGCAAGAAACGCCATCAGTTCTTGCAGTGTTATTAGTGACAAAAGCAGGTACAGCAGAATGTGATTTTCCCAAAATTAAACCAAAATATCTTGGTGTCCTCACCTGAGAATGGCGGTTACATTAGTACAGTTTAATGAAATTATTGATATCTCTGACCGATGTGTGAAGTTGAACAATAGCTGATCACCCCAATGCACTGCCAATGTCTTAGGTAAACTATGCCTGACCAATTCACCTCCCCCTGCTGGATTTACATTTGCAAATGTGTATTTTTTCATTAACTCATAGGAACTTTTTTGCTCAGAATAGTCACTTTTTTCAGACATAAAAATCTTTCTAAATATTTCTATCAAATTTCCCTTTTTTCCCCAAATGTTTTATGGTTTCACCTACGTCTTATATCGGTGGTCTAACACCTCGCATTGTTCATGCTTGTACGGTGGAAGCAAAGCTGAACTTTGGGATCCTTAAAAACGCCGCAAGAAAACCAGAGTAAAAGCCAGCAAAAGGTGTTTTTTGTGTCTGCAGTTTTTTTTGCTGCCAAAACATTAGGTTTTGGCTGCAGAACAAAAAAAGTAACGTGTGAATATGCTGTAAAAATAAGAAGCGTTAAACAAGTCCAACTGAAAACCTTTGTGGTAAAACTGCATGTAATACAGGCCATATTGTGCACTTACACTTTACAGCAAGTGCTATAAACCAGCAATCCCCCCCCCACTGCATTCTCCATATACTTCGGTGGAGATATAACTACACATACAGGAACCTCCTCATAACATTTTATGGAGAATGTGGCTGGAAATTTGTGATTAAGGGTCAGATAATAACTGCACGTAACTGTAGGGTGGCGTCAGCATCAATGTTACTGGTGGGCCCTTAGCAGCTGAGCCTGAAGCAGTGATATCACAATGTGGAGTGTGGAACTCGATGACATCTTCTACTCTATGACATCACAATGACTGCAAAGGAGTAAAGCCTATGTAAAGCCTGACCGCAGAGCCGAGGCTGTCATTTGTGTGACTCCCTATTGGATACACAAAGCTACAGGAATACGAAGGAGAAAGAAAGCGACGACATCATGGGGATTCATGGAGGTCCCCATTGTGACCAGCGGCTGCTGGTCAAGGCTCTCTCTTCCTGCAAGTCAACTGGCTTTAGTCTTCTGACCCGATTCAAGAAATTCCAATGCAATTGCAGAGCTCAGCGGAAGGATTCTTTCCAGGCCATCAAATCTGCCACCATGACAGTGGTCAAGAGCATCAGGTCAGTTGCTACAAAAAGACGTAGAAACCACGTCATCAGCCAAGACAGCGGTGAAAAGAGCCCAACCTACATAGTAGGTGACACTGAGCCCACTTCTAGCATTGTAGAAAGTGGAGAGGATCTTGCCGATCCAGAATGTGCACAAGATGCACCCGAGGGGCTGCCACAAACAAGACCCCAGGACTTTACTGACCCAGAATGTGCACCCGAGGGGCTGCCACAAACAGGACCCCAGGATTTTGCATATCCAGAATGTGCACAAGGTGCACCCGAGGGGCTGCCACAAACAGGACCTCAGGATCCTGCTGATCCAGAATGTGCACACGATGCACCCGAGGGGCTGCCACAAACAAGACCCCAGGACTTAACCGATCCAGAATGTGCACCCGAGGGGCTGTCACAAACAGGACCCCAGGACTTTACCGATCCAGATTGTGCACAATGTGCACCCGAGGGGCTGCCACAAACAAGACCCCAGGATTTTGCTGATCCAGAATGCGCACAAGGTGCACCAGAGGGGCTACCACAAACAAGACCCCAAGACAATCTGAAAAGGAAAGCATCAACCTCTGAGGACAGTCAGCCCGAGATGATGCCACCAGCCAAGAGAGCTGCTATAGAAAATATTATTGATCTACTTATAGAAGTAATTGGCTTTAGTCTTCCGACCCGATTCAGGAAATTCCAATGCAATTTCAGAGCTCTCCTGAAGGATTCCTTCCAGGCCATCAAATCTGCCACCATGACAGTGGTCAAGTGCTTCAGATTAATTGCTATAACAAGACATAGAGACCGCGTCATCAGCCAAGACAGCGGTGAGAAGAGCCCAACCTACATAGTAGGTGATATTGAGCCCACCTCTAGCATTGCAGAAAGTGGAGAGGATTGTGCCGATCCAGAATGTGCAGAAGATGCATCCGAGGGACTGCCACAAACAAGATCCCAGGATCTTACCGATCCAGAATGTAAACAATGTGCACCCGAGGGGCTTCCACAAACAAGACCACAAGACAATCTGAAAATGAAAGCATCACCCTCCGATGACAGTCAGCCCGAGATGCTGCCACCAGACAAGAGAGCGGCTATAGAAAACGTTACTGATCTACTTATCATTATTATTATTGTTATTATTATTATTTATTTATATAGCGCCTTTATTTCCATGGTGCTGTACATGAGAAGGGGAGGAGTAACCCCGGAGATCGAGACCCCACAAGTGGAGATGCCCGATATTGGGAACCAAGAGAACAACCTGCCTCCAGAGCTCTTAACCATCCTGCAGAGCAAAGGGGAGGAAGGCTACCTGGATGACGAGGTCATCATCATGGCCCAGGACCTGCTGCAGAGACAGTTTAAGGGTTTTGATGGCCTGCAGCCCCCCTGCGCTCTTATGATACCAGGGTACAGCGTACTGCAGAATGCTGTACAAATCCACTATGATGCGGACAGGGTGCACTGGCTGACAACCTGCTATAAAAATGGCCAAATCTTTGTGGCCGACAGCTTCAACATCAGGAATCTGTCTCCATCCATCCATCAGCAGATTAACAACATGTACAGTATAGTGGTCGACAATCCCCTGGAACATCTGAGGTTTATCGATGTGGATCAGCAGAAGAACTGGTACGACTGTGGCTTATATGCTATAGCGTTTGCCTACGAGTTTATGGCAGATGGCGGTGAACCCAGAGCTGAGTTCCAGCATCAGAAGATGAGGACTCATCTAATATCCTGCCTACAGAACAACAGAATCAGCGGATTTCCCAAAAAGGTCAGGGAGTAACTCCATGTCTATAAACGGCATGTAGAGTGTATGACGGTCCAAGAGATCGCCCTGACCTTTAACCTCACAATGAAGATGGGGTACGGCTGGAGGTGACGGCTATCACACGTCAATGATGTGGCGGCCGCCATGTCAGGAGCAGATGAGCCGCACCTCAGGACGAGGCAGATTCCGGGCTCGGTCTCTGTCCTCATTACTTTCTGCAGTCAGATGTGATCAGAGGATCAGTGAATCTTCTGCTGCATCTGACCCGATCTACGGAACATGCTGCCATGATCCAGCACCGCCCAGGGGAAGGGCAGGCCGTCAGCCATGGTTCCCTAGAGGTTTCCTCCACTGGGGGTTTTTCCTCTCCTGAGTGCTGACGGACGACGACTCTCCGTGAGTCCAGGACCCATCACCATCCTCATCATGGGAACTTCTACTTGTGATATCTTGTATGAAGTGAATAAAGAATTCAATTAATATCTAGCAGCTGTGTGTCTGAGCCATGTGTCTGAGCCTTGTATCTCTACATTGAAATTGCAGGAAAAGTTATGGAATTCTGGAAATGACAGGTGTGATATTTTTTTCTGAGTTTTCCCTACAAACTGTTTGGAACATTTGAAAGAATGATTGTCAGGAGCAGAAAATATGACGCTGCCATAAGACCTGTGTTTGCCGGCAGTAGAGAGTCCACTCGTGTGTGGGGGCTTCTCATCAATGGAGGAGCTCACTCACAGTAATACCTCAACAGGGTCATGAATGAAGAATAAAATCTACACCTCCTCCACGAGCAACTACTCCCATCATCCAGGGCAAGGTTGTGATGATGCTTTTCTCCTCCATAATGGAGACCAGGTCACATGGGAAAAGTGATAAACTAAGTTGCTTTGGTGAAAAAGACATTGGCATTTTGGTTCCAAGGACGAAAACCAAAGTTTGAGTCAGTCTCAAAACTTTTGGCCATGATTGTATTTATCCATCTTAAGATAATGATAGCACTCCATTCCTGATAGCTAAAACTTCTCTCACCTTCTGCATTAATAAAACACTTTTCTCACTATTTTTTGTGCAGAAAGCAGGTAAATACGTTCCGCAAACTGATTTTCGGCATGTCTGCCCTGTTGGCCGAATTCTATAGAAACTTCCGTGCCGCTGATAAATATTTAGGAACCTGCTCTCACTTCCTTGAGCGTGAATTGGCTTATTATAGGGGGCACAGATTTTTGGCCACGTGTAGAGTCAATATAGTACTATAGCTCAGTGGCTAGACACATAGAATTAGGAAAAGCCATTGGGCACAGGGAATGATGCTGACTTCTAGTGTTGATGTGTTGTCATTGTGGCACATAATAATTGTCTCCTCCTGTGATATGATAGAAATACCAACAAGAAGCGTGTGCCTTAAAGGTGACTATAAACATATCTAATAAAAATGATTAACATAAGAGAAGAGTAACCTAAACTTGATGTAGAACTGTATGGAATAAAGGAATATTTTCAGCAACAGCGCCCCTTGTCTACAGGCGTCGTATCTTGTATTTCAATAGGTGCTAGGAGCAGTCACAGACCACTCCCGTCAGTTTATCCCCCGAAATACTGCAGTCACAGCATTCCGGAAGTCGGCACAGGGCTAACAGCCCCTCTGCCTTTGGGTAAGAGCCCCCGCGGCGTCACGCAGGGTCCCTATCGTTGCCATGGTGAGCGAATGTCGTCATCACGACATCTGGCTCAACAGAGCTAGGAAACTTGTTGATCATGCACAGTGCATGATCAGGTAGTCTCCCTGTCAGTGCAGCGATCAGCCTGCAAAAAATGATTGTCCCATAGTGGGACTAAGTAAAAGACTTAGGAAAAAGGTAAAGAAAAAAAAAAAAATTTAAATAGTAATTGTAAAAATATTAAAAAAATCAAAAATAAAAAAATCAATACATATTCTATCACTAAATAAATATTTGAATGAAAAAAACAATATAAACAATAAAAGTGCACACATGTGGTATCGCCGCATGCACAACGACTCGACCTATAAAACTGTCCCACTACTTAACCCCTTTAGTGAACACAAAGAAAAAAACAAGGCAAAAAACAATTCTTTATCATCATACTGCCGAAAACAAAAAGTGGAATAACGCGATCAGAACCTCATATTACCCACCTCAGCTGCTGCAGAACCTCATAGTATACCTCAGCTGCTGCAGAACCTCACAATATACCTCAGCTGCTGCAGAACCTCAATACGTCTCAGCTGCTGCATAACCTTATATTACACACCTCAGCTGCTGCAGAATCTCATAATACACATCTCAGCTGCTGCAGAACCTCATAATACACCTCAGCTGCTACAGAACTCATAATACACCTCAGCTGCTACAGAACCTCATAATACACAGCTCAGCTACTGCAGAACTTCAATATGTCTCAGCTGCTGCATAACCTTATTACACGCCTCAGCTGCTTCAGAACCTCATATTACCCACCTCAACTGCTGCAGAACCTCATAATACACATCTCAGCTGCAGCAGAACCTCACAATATACACATCAACTGCTGCAGAACCTCATATTACCCACCTCAAATGCTGCAGAACCTCATAATACACATCTCAGCTGCTGCAGAACCTCATAAAACACCTCAGCTGCTGCAGAACCTCACAATTCACAGCTCAGCTGCTGCAGAACCTCATATTACACACCTCAGCTACTTGAAACCTTCTTTTGGACACTGTGGTACAGTAAAGGGTGTTTTACTGGATGGAAGATATGTTTCTCCTAGCAGATTAATGTTTGGCCGGGTTTTTTCTTAAAGAGGGGACCTGCGATGATGTCGGGGTCACGTGATCAGCCCATGTGATGTCTACCTCACTGGTGGGAGGGGTTAGGCCCTATGTAATGGAGGTTGGTGATTGCCACAGGTTGAGTGTGTGTTTCTGGAAGCTACAGGAACTTGTGTGGACTCAGCCTGAAACTTGTATATAGGATTCCCGTGCTGCAGGACTATCGCAGCAAGACTCGGAAGAACCCCGGGAATGGCACCTGGCGGATGCCGCAGGACCTGGCAGCCGCTTAGTTACGCCCGTCCCGTGCAAGGGGTGAGTCTGGGACCAGTGGTTCTCCAAGCTGGAGTATGAGTTTGCTTTCCCTTATGTTTTGTTAAGCTGCTGGTTACTGAGTGACATTAAAACCACTGAAATTGGACTTTATGCCTGTGTGTTGCCTCGTTACTGCCGCCCAGCTATTGCCTACCAGAGAAAATCCCAACAATTGGTGGAGAATGCGAGCAGAAGCAGTGAGGCCAGGCTGTTTTGATTTTTGATCGGTACCCCAGCCTATGTCCTGGGTGAAACGAGTGGCAGATATCCAGGCGGGGAACTTTCCAGAAATAGAGGCCACGCGACAGCAACAGCAGGCTATGCAGCAGCAACAGGAGGCCATGCGGCAGCAGCAACAAGAGTTCATGCGACAGCAGGCTATGCAGCAGCAGGCTATGCAGCAGCATCAGGAAACCAATCAGCTGTTGATACAGCATATCACAACAGCGCAAGCAATAGGAGCTAACCGGGGAATCCAGGATATTCGGAAAGCGGTTTGTACAGCGATTCCTAAAATGGGAGAATCGGACGATGTGGAGGTGTATCTGGAGATGTTCGAAGGAGTCGCTGAGAGAGAGAAGCTCCCCCGGGACCATTTGGCAGGTGTCCTCGATCCGTTTCTGACCCCAGGACTGTTGAAAGCGTGTCAGGACCTACCCCCAGAGCAAAGGGCGGACTACACGGTCGTCAAGGGTGAGATACTGGCACGCCTTGGGGTAAATGTGTTAGTGAGGGCTCAGCGGGTACACCACTGGAAGTTTACCCCCTCCAAGCCCGCCCGGTCCCAGTATTACGACCTGTTGCACCTGTTACAAAAGTGGTTGCAGCCTGAAGTGTTATCCCCTACGGCCATACTGGACCGCATAGTGACTGATAGATTTTGGAGGGCTTTGCCCCACTCCCTCCAGACCTGGGTCGGACAGGCGCCCCCTACTGATGCCATGCAGATGATAGACCTCATAGAAAGGTATGGGGCTACCAAGGAGTTACAGGGAGGGACCCCCCGAAAGGTAACAGGAAGGTTCCCTAAGTCCCCGCCCCTGGTTCGGCGAGCAGAGCCCAGGAAGGCCGCTCCGGACTTATCCGGGGAAGTAAGGAGCCCCATAATCTGCTGGCGGTGCCAGGAACCAGGTCATATGAGAGCTGATTGCCCCCACCTGACTGAGCCCATGGACACCAATTTTTGTTACCGCCAGTCCCACTGTTACGGTGGCGGAACACGCATAAAAAAATATAAATAAACGTGCTCGCCGCCCGGGGTCCACCGTGCGGCAGATGGAAAAACCGCAGCTAGAAGACACAGAGCACTGTGGCGGTAATGTGCACGGGGTTCTATATCACTCAGGTGCAATCAAGCAGTCTCTGTTAAGTGCACAGAGCTGCTCCAGGAAAAATTAGAAAAGTAACGCTGAGCCTGTTAGCAACACAGGGACTCAGCGGCACACATGCGGTAGGCAAAAACCGGAGTAGTTAGGATGTCACTACGTCCGACACCTACCGTGGTAACAGGTGTGCTGGCGTCGCAACCGCGGACGCAGAAATGAGCTGCAACTGCAGCGCGGCGTGAACAGAGCCGCAAACAAGGCGCTGCAAAAACGCTGGAGCAATGCAGGACGCTTAGCTGCTGCAAAAAGTATGGCTGGAGCGCGCTGGCGCTAGCGCTGCTACTGGTGGCTGCCCAAGCACTCACACAAACGTAATATCAGAGGGAAGGGGTTTCATAATAAGTCATCCACCAGTCCAAGCATCCATCACCATACATACAGCAGCAGTATGAAAATACTAGCGCATGGCATAGCGGCCATGCGCACTTTTTATAGCGTACGGGACCTGCCGGAAATCTCCAGAGCCCTGAGCATAACCAATCAAATCAGGAGCAGGACCTGAGCACCTGACTCCTGAACTCCAATGAGAGCTATTCCCGTGAGCATGCTCAGAAGCTGGGACAAAGGACTTAGCCTCTGGAGACAAATATGTGAATCTGGATTCCCGCATAGGCATTATAGAACCCAGATTCCTAACACCCACTATGCCGAACCAATGTGTGCAATGGGCACCCCGAAGGGCCCTAATATGGAACATTTGTGTCGGCTAGAAGTGGAGGGCACCGGGCTGTGGCCCTATTGGACTCAGGGAGTCTTGTAACCCTGGTACGAGCCAGCTGGATACACACCAGCGAGTTTACGGGTCGGAAAATTGGGGTGTTGTGTATACATGGAGACTTAAAAGACTATCCCACCGCACTAGTCGTAATCAGCACGCCAGCAGGGAGGCGGTGCCACGAGGTGGGGGTGGTGGCTAATTTACATTATGAAGTGATAATTGGAAGAGACTTTCCGTTGTTTTCTGTGCTGTGGCCGTCTGTGGTACCATCCACTGAGCAACTGCCGGTACCAGAGGCAACCAGGTTACATTCTCCAGAAGGGGGGGCATGAACCTGGTGGCCCGGAGGAAAATGTGCTGGCGGTCGGAATAACCTTCCCTTCGGTGGAGGAAGGGGAGAATTCTCCCCTAGAAGGATTGGCTGGAGAGGTGGAAGACTTGCCGCCGGGACCTGAGTTGTCAGACTTGAATGTATCAGGTGACAATTTTGGTACAGCGCAACTCCGAGACCTTACTTTAGCCGGGCCAGAGAAAATGTACTGTTTGTAAATGGGGAACCCCAACAACCTGGGGTAGATACGGTGTTGCCACGCTTTGAGTTGAACCAGGATTTGTTGTACCGAGTGGAGATAATACGTGGGGAAATGGTAGAACAATTACTGGTACCTCAGACGTATCGCAGGCTGGTAATGGTTTTAGCGCATGCGCATGTACTTGGGGGACATTTGGGCCAAAAGAAGACCCTCGACCGAATCCTGCAACGATTTTACTGGCCAGGGGTTCATGAAGAAGTTAAACGGTACTGTAGCTCCTGTCCAGTATGCCAGGTAACCAGTCCCCAGCCTCACTTTCGGAGCCCTTTGGTGCCTTTGCCGATTATAGAGGTGTCCTTCGAGAGAGTGGCCATGGACCTGGTGGGGCCTCTCAATAAGTCGGCAAGGGGACACCAACACATTCTGGTAGTTCTAGATTATGCTACCCGATATCCTGAGGCCATTCCTCTGCGCCACACATCAGCTAAGCTTATAGCAAAGGAACTCATGGGTATGTTTTCACGGGTGGGAATTTCGCAAGAAATTTTAACAGACCAGGGAACCCCCTTTATGTAAAAAATTATGAAGGAACTCTGCCGGTTGATAAAATGCTAAACAGTTGCGTAACTCGGTCTATCATCCCCAAACAGATGGTCTGTTAGAAAGGTTCAATAAGACCCCGAAGAGCATGGTAAAAAGGCAGTTTCCAAAGATGGGAAGGACTGGGATCTGTTATTGCCATATTTGTTATTTGCAGTGAGGGAGGTACCTCAGGCATCTACGGGGTTCTCGCCCTTTGAACTATTGTACGGCAGACATCCACGGGGCTTACTAGATATAGCCAAAGAGGCCTGGGAGAACCAACCTACTCCCCACAAAAGTGTGATAGAACATGTTGCAAAAATGCAAGAGAGAATGGAGACAGTCCTACCCTTGGTCCGGGAACATATGGAGGCAGCACAACGGTCACAGAGTCGGGTCTATAATCGGGAGGCTCGGGTAAGAACCTTTAGCCCTGGGGATCGGATTTTGGTGCTTGTGCCTACCGTAGATAGCAAATTTCTCGCAAGGTGGCAGGGACCCTACGAGATCATGGAGAAGGTGGGGCCAGTAGACTACAAGGTACACCCTTTGAACTATTGTACGGCAGACATCCACGGGGCTTACTAGATATAGCCAAAGAGGCCTGGGAGAACCAACCTACTCCCCACAAAAGTGTGATAGAACATGTTGCAAAAATGCAAGAGAGAATGGAGACAGTCCTACCATTGGTCCGGGAACATATGGAGGCAGCACAACGGTCACAGAGTCGGGTCTATAATCGGGAGGCTCGGGTAAGAACCTTTAGCCCTGGGGATCGGGTTTTGGTGCTTGTGCCTACCGTAGATAGCAAATTTCTCGCAAGGTGGCAGGGACCCTACGAGATCATGGAGAAGGTGGGGCCAGTAGACTACAAGGTACACCAACCAAGACGGAGAAAGCCAGAACAGGTTTACCATAATAATTTGTTTAAACCCTGGAAAGATAGAGAGCACCTTGGTGGGGATAGTCCGCTGCCAGCGTTTCAGATGGTAAAGGCTCCGTTACCTCGGGGCGAGGCGGGAGAAGCCCAACCCGCGATCAAAATTGCAGATACTTTGTCTCCTAAACAGGTTCAGGAGGTCCGGGAGTTCATCAGCCGAAATACAGATGTTTTTTCGGAGCTCCCTGGACGCACCTCCCTAATCTAACATGACGTTGTCACAGAGCCACAGGCCAAGGTCCGACTAAAGCCATATCGGGTGCCTGAGGCCCGGCGACAAGCCATCTCAGAAGAGGTAAAAATGATGCTACAGTTAGGGGTCACAGAAGAGTCTCAGAGTGAGTGGGCCATCCCAATAGCTCTAATACCCAAGCCTGATGGGTCTCTAAGATTCTGTAATGATTTTAGAAAACTCAATGACATTTCAAAATTTGACGCCTACCCCATGCCCCGGGTTGACGAGTTGATAGAGCGCTTTGGGCAAGCACGGTATTTTACAACTCTGGACCTCACAAAAGGTTATTGGCAGGTATCCCTAACAGAGGCGGCGAAGGGAAAGACGGCGTTTATAACACCTGAGGGGCTGTTCCAGTATAAGGTGTTACCCTTTGGATTGCATGGCGCTCCAGCAACGTTCCAGCGGTTTATGGATATTATTCTCCGTCCCCATCGCCGCTATGCCTCAGCCTATCTAGATTATATTATTGTGTTCAGCACCGATTGGGAAAGCCACTTAGCAAAAGTACAGGCAGTGGTAGACTCCCTGCGACAAGCAGGGCTAACTGCCAACCCAAAGAAGTGTTTCATAGGGTTGGAGGAAGCCCGCTACTTGGGTTATGTCACTGGGAGGGGAGTTCTCAAGCCCCAAGTAAACAAGGTCGGTAAAGGCCTTTTTGGGTTTGGAGGATATTACAGGCGATTCATTCCCAACTTTGCAACCCTGTCCGCGCCTTTAACAGATTGTTTAAAAGGGAAAAAATCTGTGATGGTCCACTGGAATTATCAGTTAGAGGAGGCCTTTACAAAATTAAAAGGGGTACTGTGTGGTACACAAGTCCTGATCACTCCAAATTTCAAAAAAGAGTTCATGGTGCAGACTGATGCCTCTGAGATAGGCCTCGGTGCAGTGCTGGCTCAGGAAGTTAACGGGGAAGAGCATCCCGTTAGCTTCCTAAGCCGGAAACTTACCCCAGCTGAAACCCGGTACAGTATTGTAGAGAGAGAGTGCCTGGCCATCGAGTGGGCACTGGAATCGTTGCGCTACTATTTGCTGGGGAGGACATTTCGGTTGGTGACAGATCATTCCCCTCTTACGTGGATGAGTCAAGCTAAGGAGAGGAATGCCCGAGTCACCAGGTGGTTCCTGTCCCTGCAAAACTTTAAATTTTCAGTAGAACATCGTGCAGGCAGACTACAGGGGAATGCAGATGCCCTGTCCAGAGTTCACTGTATGTCATGTGTCCACCCCTCTAGGGTTGAACATAGGGGGTAGGTATGTGGTACAGTAAAGGGTGTTTTACTGGATGGAAGATATGTTTCTCCTAGCAGATTAATGTTTGGCCGGGTTTTTTCTTAAAGACAGGACCTGCGATGATGTCAAGGTCACGTGATCAGCCCATGTGATGTCTACCTCACTGGTAGGAGGCGTTAGGCCCTATGTAATGGAGGTTGGTGATTGCCACAGGGTGAGTGTGTGTTTCTGGAAGCTACAGGAACTTGTGTGGACTCAGCCTGAAACTTGTATATATGATTCTCGTGCTGCAGAACTATCGCAGCAAGACTCGGAAGAACCCCGGAAATGGCACCTGGCAGCCGCTTAGTTACGCCCGTCCCGTGCATGGGGTGAGTCTGGGACCAGTGGTTCTCCAAGCTGGAGTATGAGTTTGCTTTCCCTTATGTTTTGTTAAGCTGCTGGTTACTGAGTGACATTAAAACCACTGAAATTGGACTTTATGCCTGTGTGTTGCCTCGTTACTGCCGCCCAGCTATTGCCTACCAGAGCAAATCCCTACAACACACATTTGTGTAGAATATATACAGATCTGCATAGTTATTTTTTTTAGATAACAATTTGGTAAAATCTATAAATACTGTGAATACAAAGTCCTTGGTGTCACAATAAAAAATAAATAAATAAAAATCGCTCAGATCCTTAAAAATAGAAAAATAATTATTCGTTATCCACATCTTTGGAGTATATTGTGATGTCACCGGATAAATCCGGAGCTGATGTCACAGTCTACACGGAATGTTCTATGCCGGCTCAGACTGGACCACAGAAGAACAGGACAATCCCCTGGTGGACCCCTCTGCTGCACTGGGAACCCAGACCTCCACACCCTACCTGACCAGGGCTTAGATGCGCTTCATACAGACAGGTTGCAGGGTCTCGGGGACTCCCGCTGTGTGACCGTATCACCGCCTCATAGAACTAAGAGAGTCCTTGCTCCAAGGCGATGGCCCGGTATCAGGACTGACCGTCTGAGACAAGGGCAAAGCCGCAGATAATACCGAGTAGTAGTAATTTCCTCTACTATGAGGTAATAAAAACAAATCAATTTTCACATTTTTGGCATCAGTTTTTCTTCCATGGGGAACTGAAATTCCCAACGTGCCCTGAAAGATACCGACCTCCAGGACCTGCTTGGAGTTGTAGTTTTCTACACAAATTGTATTCTTAAAGGGGTATTCCCATCGCCAAGATCATATCCCAATATCTAGTAGTAATATAAGTAATATCTCTGTCCATTTCCTCATGTGCAGGACCTTAGGTATCCATGGTTAGAACCACTAGCAGCTAGCTGTTACTATATCAGTGGTCGTAACCATGGATATCTAAGGTCCTATGATGCCTCCACATGAGGAAATAGACTTAGTGAATCAGAAGAACTATACTACATTTCTAATTGGAGGAATTTGTTAATATTATTATTATTACTACTACATCTACGACATATTGGGACAGGATCTTAGAGATGGGAATACCCCTTTTAATGTTAGTTCACATGTAGAGGTGAAATTCATATCAAATTGTTTGGCGCACAGTGTTGCGGGTAAGACCACGCTCACATGTTGCAATGTTTTTAAGAGAAAAAAACATCACAACAAAAGAGTGCATTTAAAATAGCAGCGGGTGAAAGCAGCCTCAGGCTATGTTCACACGTTAAGAACAAAGAAATGGAGTGCTGACTTCAATATCACATAAAAAACAATGAGTTTTATTAAATAAGTAAACATATATAACACACAATACATAAAACAAGGGAAGATTCCACAAAAATGCTCCTAGGGAAATTTTTGACATGGGAAAGTTATGCAAAAATTGGAGCTGTATCAATAACTACTGTATCACCCAAATGGAGTACAAAAGTTAAGGCAGTAACTTGATAAAGCATCCCGCGAAACGCGCATCCAGGGTCTCTCCTCAGGGAAGTTTTCAGCACTTGCGATCACTAATATGGGTAAGCGTGCCTAAAAGGCTGTGATTAATATATTTGCACTATGTACTTTATGTTCACCCTATGTACCTCTTTATGGTTACTGCCTTAACTTTTGTACTCCATTTGGGTGATACAGTAATTATTGATACAGCTCCAATTTTTGCATAACTTTCCCATGTCAAAAATTTCCCTAGGAGCATTTTTGTGGAATCTTCCCTTGTTTTATGTATTGTGTGTTATATATGTTTACTTATTTAATAAAACTCATTGTTTTTTATGTGATATTGAAGTCAGCACTCCATTTCTTTGTTCTTAATATACACTACGGAGTTTCTTGATAGTCCTATATAATTATATTATATACAGCTATGAGATTTGTTGCTATATGTATAGCTGCGTTTGTCTTTGTGTATCAGTTAACATTATGTTCACACGTTGCGTTTTTTCAGCCTTTTTATGCCAGTTAAAAGCTGCTTTTAAGGGTATGTGCACACGCAGCGGATTTGTTCTCTGCGGATCCGCTGCAGATCCGCAAGCAATGTACAGTACAATGCTAAGCAATGGGTTTTCAAAACCGCAGTGCACAGGCTGCGGACTTGCTGCGGATTGAAATCCGCAGCATGTCAATTCTTTCTGCTGATTTTGCTGCGTTTCGACACCTATTCCATTATACTGGTGTCAAAATGCAGGGGCAAATCCGCAGGTAAAACCGCACTCCCTTCAGCCCCCATAGAAAGCAATGGATAAGTGCAAAAAAGCAGCAAAAAACATAGCAAGAAACGCCATCAGTTCTTGCAGTGTTATTAGTGACAAAAGCAGGTACAGCAGAATGTGATTTTCCCAAAATTAAACCAAAATATCTTGGTGTCCTCACCTGAGAATGGCGGTTACATTAGTACAGTTTAATGAAATTATTGATATCTCTGACCGATGTGTGAAGTTGAACAATAGCTGATCACCCCAATGCACTGCCAATGTCTTAGGTAAACTATGCCTGACCAATTCACCTCCCCCTGCTGGATTTACATTTGCAAATGTGTATTTTTTCATTAACTCATAGGAACTTTTTTGCTCAGAATAGTCACTTTTTTCAGACATAAAAATCTTTCTAAATATTTCTATCAAATTTCCCTTTTTTCCCCAAATGTTTTATGGTTTCACCTACGTCTTATATCGGTGGTCTAACACCTCGCATTGTTCATGCTTGTACGGTGGAAGCAAAGCTGAACTTTGGGATCCTTAAAAACGCCGCAAGAAAACCAGAGTAAAAGCCAGCAAAAGGTGTTTTTTGTGTCTGCAGTTTTTTTTGCTGCCAAAACATTAGGTTTTGGCTGCAGAACAAAAAAAGTAACGTGTGAATATGCTGTAAAAATAAGAAGCGTTAAACAAGTCCAACTGAAAACCTTTGTGGTAAAACTGCATGTAATACAGGCCATATTGTGCACTTACACTTTACAGCAAGTGCTATAAACCAGCAATCCCCCCCCACTGCATTCTCCATATACTTCGGTGGAGATATAACTACACATACAGGAACCTCCTCATAACATTTTATGGAGAATGTGGCTGGAAATTTGTGATTAAGGGTCAGATAATAACTGCACGTAACTGTAGGGTGGCGTCAGCATCAATGTTACTGGTGGGCCCTTAGCAGCTGAGCCTGAAGCAGTGATATCACAATGTGGAGTGTGGAACTCGATGACATCTTCTACTCTATGACATCACAATGACTGCAAAGGAGTAAAGCCTATGTAAAGCCTGACCGCAGAGCCGAGGCTGTCATTTGTGTGACTCCCTATTGGATACACAAAGCTACAGGAATACGAAGGAGAAAGAAAGCGACGACATCATGGGGATTCATGGAGGTCCCCATTGTGACCAGCGGCTGCTGGTCAAGGCTCTCTCTTCCTGCAAGTCAACTGGCTTTAGTCTTCTGACCCGATTCAAGAAATTCCAATGCAATTGCAGAGCTCAGCGGAAGGATTCTTTCCAGGCCATCAAATCTGCCACCATGACAGTGGTCAAGAGCATCAGGTCAGTTGCTACAAAAAGACGTAGAAACCACGTCATCAGCCAAGACAGCGGTGAAAAGAGCCCAACCTACATAGTAGGTGACACCGAGCCCACTTCTAGCATTGCAGAAAGTGGAGAGGATCTTGCCGATCCAGAATGTGCACAAGATGCACCCGAGGGGCTGCCACAAACAAGACCCCAGGACTTTACTGACCCAGAATGTGCACCCGAGGGGCTGCCACAAACAGGACCCCAGGATTTTGCATATCCAGAATGTGCACAAGGTGCACCCGAGGGGCTGCCACAAACAGGACCTCAGGATCCTGCTGATCCAGAATGTGCACACGATGCACCCGAGGGGCTGCCACAAACAAGACCCCAGGACTTAACCGATCCAGAATGTGCACCCGAGGGGCTGTCACAAACAGGACCCCAGGACTTTACCGATCCAGATTGTGCACAATGTGCACCCGAGGGGCTGCCACAAACAAGACCCCAGGATTTTGCTGATCCAGAATGCGCACAAGGTGCACCAGAGGGGCTACCACAAACAAGACCCCAAGACAATCTGAAAAGGAAAGCATCAACCTCTGAGGACAGTCAGCCCGAGATGATGCCACCAGCCAAGAGAGCTGCTATAGAAAATATTATTGATCTACTTATAGAAGTAATTGGCTTTAGTCTTCCGACCCGATTCAGGAAATTCCAATGCAATTTCAGAGCTCTCCTGAAGGATTCCTTCCAGGCCATCAAATCTGCCACCATGACAGTGGTCAAGTGCTTCAGATTAATTGCTATAACAAGACATAGAGACCGCGTCATCAGCCAAGACAGCGGTGAGAAGAGCCCAACCTACATAGTAGGTGATATTGAGCCCACCTCTAGCATTGCAGAAAGTGGAGAGGATTGTGCCGATCCAGAATGTGCAGAAGATGCATCCGAGGGACTGCCACAAACAAGATCCCAGGATCTTACCGATCCAGAATGTAAACAATGTGCACCCGAGGGGCTTCCACAAACAAGACCACAAGACAATCTGAAAATGAAAGCATCACCCTCCGATGACAGTCAGCCCGAGATGCTGCCACCAGACAAGAGAGCGGCTATAGAAAACGTTACTGATCTACTTATCATTATTATTATTGTTATTATTATTATTTATTTATATAGCGCCTTTATTTCCATGGTGCTGTACATGAGAAGGGGAGGAGTAACCCCGGAGATCGAGACCCCACAAGTGGAGATGCCCGATATTGGGAACCAAGAGAACAACCTGCCTCCAGAGCTCTTAACCATCCTGCAGAGCAAAGGGGAGGAAGGCTACCTGGATGACGAGGTCATCATCATGGCCCAGGACCTGCTGCAGAGACAGTTTAAGGGTTTTGATGGCCTGCAGCCCCCCTGCGCTCTTATGATACCAGGGTACAGCGTACTGCAGAATGCTGTACAAATCCACTATGATGCGGACAGGGTGCACTGGCTGACAACCTGCTATAAAAATGGCCAAATCTTTGTGGCCGACAGCTTCAACATCAGGAATCTGTCTCCATCCATCCATCAGCAGATTAACAACATGTACAGTATAGTGGTCGACAATCCCCTGGAACATCTGAGGTTTATCGATGTGGATCAGCAGAAGAACTGGTACGACTGTGGCTTATATGCTATAGCGTTTGCCTACGAGTTTATGGCAGATGGCGGTGAACCCAGAGCTGAGTTCCAGCATCAGAAGATGAGGACTCATCTAATATCCTGCCTACAGAACAACAGAATCAGCGGATTTCCCAAAAAGGTCAGGGAGTAACTCCATGTCTATAAACGGCATGTAGAGTGTATGACGGTCCAAGAGATCGCCCTGACCTTTAACCTCACAATGAAGATGGGGTACGGCTGGAGGTGACGGCTATCACACGTCAATGATGTGGCGGCCGCCATGTCAGGAGCAGATGAGCCGCACCTCAGGACGAGGCAGATTCCGGGCTCGGTCTCTGTCCTCATTACTTTCTGCAGTCAGATGTGATCAGAGGATCAGTGAATCTTCTGCTGCATCTGACCCGATCTACGGAACATGCTGCCATGATCCAGCACCGCCCAGGGGAAGGGCAGGCCGTCAGCCATGGTTCCCTAGAGGTTTCCTCCACTGGGGGTTTTTCCTCTCCTGAGTGCTGACGGACGACGACTCTCCGTGAGTCCAGGACCCATCACCATCCTCATCATGGGAACTTCTACTTGTGATATCTTGTATGAAGTGAATAAAGAATTCAATTAATATCTAGCAGCTGTGTGTCTGAGCCATGTGTCTGAGCCTTGTATCTCTACATTGAAATTGCAGGAAAAGTTATGGAATTCTGGAAATGACAGGTGTGATATTTTTTTCTGAGTTTTCCCTACAAACTGTTTGGAACATTTGAAAGAATGATTGTCAGGAGCAGAAAATATGACGCTGCCATAAGACCTGTGTTTGCCAGCAGTAGAGAGTCCACTCGTGTGTGGGGGCTTCTCATCAATGGAGGAGCTCACTCACAGTAATACCTCAACAGGGCCATGAATGAAGAATAAAATCTAAACCTCCTCCACGAGCAACTACTCCCATCATCCAGGGCAAGGTTGTGATGATGCTTTTCTCCTCCATAATGGAGACCAGGTCACATGGGAAAAGTGATAAACTAAGTTGCTTTGGTGAAAAAGACATTGGCATTTTGGTTCCAAGGACGAAAACCAAAGTTTGAGTCAGTCTCAAAACTTTTGGCCATGATTGTATTTATCCATCTTAAGATAATGATAGCACTCCATTCCTGATAGCTAAAACTTCTCTCACCTTCTGCATTAATAAAACACTTTTCTCACTATTTTTTGTGCAGAAAGCAGGTAAATACGTTCCGCAAACTGATTTTCGGCATGTCTGCCCTGTTGGCCGAATTCTATAGAAACTTCCGTGCCGCTGATAAATATTTAGGAACCTGCTCTCACTTCCTTGAGCGTGAATTGGCTTATTATAGGGGGCACAGATTTTTGGCCACGTGTAGAGTCAATATAGTACTATAGCTCAGTGGCTAGACACATAGAATTAGGAAAAGCCATTGGGCACAGGGAATGATGCTGACTTCTAGTGTTGATGTGTTGTCATTGTGGCACATAATAATTGTCTCCTCCTGTGATATGATAGAAATACCAACAAGAAGCGTGTGCCTTAAAGGTGACTATAAACATATCTAATAAAAATGATTAACATAAGAGAAGAGTAACCTAAACTTGATGTAGAACTGTATGGAATAAAGGAATATTTTCAGCAACAGCGCCCCTTGTCTACAGGCGTCGTATCTTGTATTGCAATAGGTGCTAGGAGCAGTCACAGACCACTCCCGTCAGTTTATCCCCCGAAATACTGCAGTCACAGCATTCCGGAAGTCGGCACAGGGCTAACAGCCCCTCTGCCTTTGGGTCAGAGCCCCCGCGGCGTCACGCAGGGTCCCTATCGTTGCCATGGTGAGCGAATGTCGTCATCATGACATCTGGCTCAACAGAGCTAGGAAACTTGTTGATCATGCACAGTGCATGATCAGGTAGTCTCCCTGTCAGTGCAGCGATCAGCCTGCAAAAAATGATTGTCCCATAGTGGGACTAAGTAAAAGACTTAGGAAAAAGGTAAAGAAAAAAAAAAAAATTTAAATAGTAATTGTAAAAATATTAAAAAAATCAAAAATAAAAAAATCAATACATATTCTATCACTAAATAAATATTTGAATGAAAAAAACAATATAAACAATAAAAGTGCACACATGTGGTATCGCCGCATGCACAACGACTCGACCTATAAAACTGTCCCACTACTTAACCCCTTTAGTGAACACAAAGAAAAAAACAAGGCAAAAAACAATTCTTTATCATCATACTGCCGAAAACAAAAAGTGGAATAACGCGATCAGAACCTCATATTACCCACCTCAGCTGCTGCAGAACCTCATAGTATACCTCAGCTGCTGCAGAACCTCACAATATACCTCAGCTGCTGCAGAACCTCAATACGTCTCAGCTGCTGCATAACCTTATATTACACACCTCAGCTGCTGCAGAATCTCATAATACACATCTCAGCTGCTGCAGAACCTCATAATACACCTCAGCTGCTACAGAACTCATAATACACCTCAGCTGCTACAGAACCTCATAATACACAGCTCAGCTACTGCAGAACTTCAATATGTCTCAGCTGCTGCATAACCTTATTACACGCCTCAGCTGCTTCAGAACCTCATATTACCCACCTCAACTGCTGCAGAACCTCATAATACACATCTCAGCTGCAGCAGAACCTCACAATATACACATCAACTGCTGCAGAACCTCATATTACCCACCTCAAATGCTGCAGAACCTCATAATACACATCTCAGCTGCTGCAGAACCTCATAAAACACCTCAGCTGCTGCAGAACCTCACAATTCACAGCTCAGCTGCTGCAGAACCTCATATTACACACCTCAGCTACTTGAAACCTTCTTTTGGACACTGTGGTACAGTAAAGGGTGTTTTACTGGATGGAAGATATGTTTCTCCTAGCAGATTAATGTTTGGCCGGGTTTTTTCTTAAAGACGGGACCTGCGATGATGTCGGGGTCACGTGATCAGCCCATGTGATGTCTACCTCACTGGTGGGAGGGGTTAGGCCCTATGTAATGGAGGTTGGTGATTGCCACAGGTTGAGTGTGTGTTTCAGGAAGCTACAGGAACTTGTGTGGACTCAGCCTGAAACTTGTATATAGGATTCCCGTGCTGCAGGACTATTGCAGCAAGACTCGGAAGAACCCCGGGAATGGCACCTGGCGGATGCCGCAGGACCTGGCAGCCGCTTAGTTACGCCCGTCCCGTGCAAGGGGTGAGTCTGGGACCAGTGGTTCTCCAAGCTGGAGTATGAGTTTGCTTTCCCTTATGTTTTGTTAAGCTGCTGGTTACTGAGTGACATTAAAACCACTGAAATTGGACTTTATGCCTGTGTGTTGCCTCGTTACTGCCGCCCAGCTATTGCCTACCAGAGAAAATCCCAACAATTGATGGAGAATGCGAGCAGAAGCAGTGAGGCCAGGCTGTTTTGATTTTTGATCGGTACCCCAGCCTATGTCCTGGGTGAAACGAGTGGCAGATATCCAGGCGGGGAACTTTCCAGAAATAGAGGCCACGCGACAGCAACAGCAGGCTATGCAGCAGCAACAGGAGGCCATGCGGCAGCAGCAACAAGAGTTCATGCGACAGCAGGCTATGCAGCAGCAGGCTATGCAGCAGCATCAGGAAACCAATCAGCTGTTGATACAGCATATCACAACAGCGCAAGCAATAGGAGCTAACCGGGGAATCCAGGATATTCGGAAAGCGGTTTGTACAGCGATTCCTAAAATGGGAGAATCGGACGATGTGGAGGTGTATCTGGAGATGTTCGAAGGAGTCGCTGAGAGAGAGAAGCTCCCCCGGGACCATTTGGCAGGTGTCCTCGATCCGTTTCTGACCCCAGGACTGTTGAAAGCGTGTCAGGACCTACCCCCAGAGCAAAGGGCGGACTACACGGTCGTCAAGGGTGAGATACTGGCACGCCTTGGGGTAAATGTGTTAGTGAGGGCTCAGCGGGTACACCACTGGAAGTTTACCCCCTCCAAGCCCGCCCGGTCCCAGTATTACGACCTGTTGCACCTGTTACAAAAGTGGTTGCAGCCTGAAGTGTTATCCCCTACGGCCATACTGGACCGCATAGTGACTGATAGATTTTGGAGGGCTTTGCCCCACTCCCTCCAGACCTGGGTCGGACAGGCGCCCCCTACTGATGCCATGCAGATGATAGACCTCATAGAAAGGTATGGGGCTACCAAGGAGTTACAGGGAGGGACCCCCCGAAAGGTAACAGGAAGGTTCCCTAAGTCCCCGCCCCTGGTTCGGCGAGCAGAGCCCAGGAAGGCCGCTCCGGACTTATCCGGGGAAGTAAGGAGCCCCATAATCTGCTGGCGGTGCCAGGAACCAGGTCATATGAGAGCTGATTGCCCCCACCTGACTGAGCCCATGGACACCAATTTTTGTTACCGCCAGTCCCACTGTTACGGCGGCGGAACACGCATAAAAAAATATAAATAAACGTGCTCGCCGCCCGGGGTCCACCGTGCGGCAGATGGAAAAACCGCAGCTAGAAGACACAGAGCACTGTGGCGGTAATGTGCACGGGGTTCTATATCACTCAGGTGCAATCAAGCAGTCTCTGTTAAGTGCACAGAGCTGCTCCAGGAAAAATTAGAAAAGTAACGCTGAGCCTGTTAGCAACACAGGGACTCAGCGGCACACATGCGGTAGGCAAAAACCGGAGTAGTTAGGATGTCACTACGTCCGACACCTACCGTGGTAACAGGTGTGCTGGCGTCGCAACCGCGGACGCAGAAATGAGCTGCAACTGCAGGGCGGCGTGAACAGAGCCGCAAACAAGGCGCTGCAAAAACGCTGGAGCAATGCAGGACGCTTAGCTGCTGCAAAAAGTATGGCTGGAGCGCGCTGGCGCTAGCGCTGCTACTGGCGGCTGCCCAAGCACTCACACAAACGTAATATCAGAGGGAAGGGGTTTCATAATAAGTCATCCACCAGTCCAAGCATCCATCACCATACATACAGCAGCAGTATGAAAATACTAGCGCATGGCATAGCGGCCATGCGCACTTTTTATAGCGTACGGGACCTGCCGGAAATCTCCAGAGCCCTGAGCATAACCAATCAAATCAGGAGCAGGACCTGAGCACCTGACTCCTGAACTCCAATGAGAGCTATTCCCGTGAGCATGCTCAGAAGCTGGGACAAAGGACTTAGCCTCTGGAGACAAATATGTGAATCTGGATTCCCGCATAGGCATTATAGAACCCAGATTCCTAACACCCACTATGCCGAACCAATGTGTGCAATGGGCACCCCGAAGGGCCCTAATATGGAACATTTGTGTCGGCTAGAAGTGGAGGGCACCGGGCTGTGGCCCTATTGGACTCAGGGAGTCTTGTAACCCTGGTACGAGCCAGCTGGATACACACCAGCGAGTTTACGGGTCGGAAAATTGGGGTGTTGTGTATACATGGAGACTTAAAAGACTATCCCACCGCACTAGTCGTAATCAGCACGCCAGCAGGGAGGCGGTGCCACGAGGTGGGGGTGGTGGCTAATTTACATTATGAAGTGATAATTGGAAGAGACTTTCCGTTGTTTTCTGTGCTGTGGCCGTCTGTGGTACCATCCACTGAGCAACTGCCGGTACCAGAGGCAACCAGGTTACATTCTCCAGAAGGGGGGGCATGAACCTGGTGGCCCGGAGGAAAATGTGCTGGCGGTCGGAATAACCTTCCCTTCGGTGGAGGAAGGGGAGAATTCTCCCCTAGAAGGATTGGCTGGAGAGGTGGAAGACTTGCCGCCGGGACCTGAGTTGTCAGACTTGAATGTATCAGGTGACAATTTTGGTACAGCGCAACTCCGAGACCTTACTTTAGCCGGGCCAGAGAAAATGTACTGTTTGTAAATGGGGAACCCCAACAACCTGGGGTAGATACGGTGTTGCCACGCTTTGAGTTGAACCAGGATTTGTTGTACCGAGTGGAGATAATACGTGGGGAAATGGTAGAACAATTACTGGTACCTCAGACGTATCGCAGGCTGGTAATGGTTTTAGCGCATGCGCATGTACTTGGGGGACATTTGGGCCAAAAGAAGACCCTCGACCGAATCCTGCAACGATTTTACTGGCCAGGGGTTCATGAAGAAGTTAAACGGTACTGTAGCTCCTGTCCAGTATGCCAGGTAACCAGTCCCCAGCCTCACTTTCGGAGCCCTTTGGTGCCTTTGCCGATTATAGAGGTGCCCTTCGAGAGAGTGGCCATGGACCTGGTGGGGCCTCTCAATAAGTCGGCAAGGGGACACCAACACATTCTGGTAGTTCTAGATTATGCTACCCGATATCCTGAGGCCATTCCTCTGCGCCACACATCAGCTAAGCTTATAGCAAAGGAACTCATGGGTATGTTTTCACGGGTGGGAATTTCGCAAGAAATTTTAACAGACCAGGGAACCCCCTTTATGTAAAAAATTATGAAGGAACTCTGCCGGTTGATAAAATGCTAAACAGTTGCGTAACTCGGTCTATCATCCCCAAACAGATGGTCTGTTAGAAAGGTTCAATAAGACCCCGAAGAGCATGGTAAAAAGGCAGTTTCCAAAGATGGGAAGGACTGGGATCTGTTATTGCCATATTTGTTATTTGCAGTGAGGGAGGTACCTCAGGCATCTACGGGGTTCTCGCCCTTTGAACTATTGTACGGCAGACATCCACGGGGCTTACTAGATATAGCCAAAGAGGCCTGGGAGAACCAACCTACTCCCCACAAAAGTGTGATAGAACATGTTGCAAAAATGCAAGAGAGAATGGAGACAGTCCTACCCTTGGTCCGGGAACATATGGAGGCAGCACAACGGTCACAGAGTCGGGTCTATAATCGGGAGGCTCGGGTAAGAACCTTTAGCCCTGGGGATCGGGTTTTGGTGCTTGTGCCTACCGTAGATAGCAAATTTCTCGCAAGGTGGCAGGGACCCTACGAGATCATGGAGAAGGTGGGGCCAGTAGACTACAAGGTACACCCTTTGAACTATTGTACGGCAGACATCCACGGGGCTTACTAGATATAGCCAAAGAGGCCTGGGAGAACCAACCTACTCCCCACAAAAGTGTGATAGAACATGTTGCAAAAATGCAAGAGAGAATGGAGACAGTCCTACCATTGGTCCGGGAACATATGGAGGCAGCACAACGGTCACAGAGTCGGGTCTATAATCGGGAGGCTCGGGTAAGAACCTTTAGCCCTGGGGATCGGGTTTTGGTGCTTGTGCCTACCGTAGATAGCAAATTTCTCGCAAGGTGGCAGGGACCCTACGAGATCATGGAGAAGGTGGGGCCAGTAGACTACAAGGTACACCAACCAAGACGGAGAAAGCCAGAACAGGTTTACCATAATAATTTGTTTAAACCCTGGAAAGATAGAGAGCACCTTGGTGGGGATAGTCCGCTGCCAGCGTTTCAGATGGTAAAGGCTCCGTTACCTCGGGGCGAGGCGGGAGAAGCCCAACCCGCGGTCAAAATTGCAGATACTTTGTCTCCTAAACAGGTTCAGGAGGTCCGGGAGTTCATCAGCCGAAATACAGATGTTTTTTCGGAGCTCCCTGGACGCACCTCCCTAATCTAACATGACGTTGTCACAGAGCCACAGGCCAAGGTCCGACTAAAGCCATATCGGGTGCCTGAGGCCCGGCGACAAGCCATCTCAGAAGAGGTAAAAATGATGCTACAGTTAGGGGTCACAGAAGAGTCTCAGAGTGAGTGGGCCATCCCAATAGCTCTAATACCCAAGCCTGATGGGTCTCTAAGATTCTGTAATGATTTTAGAAAACTCAATGACATTTCAAAATTTGACGCCTACCCCATGCCCCGGGTTGACGAGTTGATAGAGCGCTTTGGGCAAGCACGGTATTTTACAACTCTGGACCTCACAAAAGGTTATTGGCAGGTATCCCTAACAGAGGCGGCGAAGGGAAAGACGGCGTTTATAACACCTGAGGGGCTGTTCCAGTATAAGGTGTTACCCTTTGGATTGCATGGCGCTCCAGCAACGTTCCAGCGGTTTATGGATATTATTCTCCGTCCCCATCGCCGCTATGCCTCAGCCTATCTAGATTATATTATTGTGTTCAGCACCGATTGGGAAAGCCACTTAGCAAAAGTACAGGCAGTGGTAGACTCCCTGCGACAAGCAGGGCTAACTGCCAACCCAAAGAAGTGTTTCATAGGGTTGGAGGAAGCCCGCTACTTGGGTTATGTCACTGGGAGGGGAGTTCTCAAGCCCCAAGTAAACAAGGTCGGTAAAGGCCTTTTTGGGTTTGGAGGATATTACAGGCGATTCATTCCCAACTTTGCAACCCTGTCCGCGCCTTTAACAGATTGTTTAAAAGGGAAAAAATCTGTGATGGTCCACTGGAATTATCAGTTAGAGGAGGCCTTTACAAAATTAAAAGGGGTACTGTGTGGTACACAAGTCCTGATCACTCCAAATTTCAAAAAAGAGTTCATGGTGCAGACTGATGCCTCTGAGATAGGCCTCGGTGCAGTGCTGGCTCAGGAAGTTAACGGGGAAGAGCATCCCGTTAGCTTCCTAAGCCGGAAACTTACCCCAGCTGAAACCCGGTACAGTATTGTAGAGAGTGCCTGGCCATCGAGTGGGCACTGGAATCGTTGCGCTACTATTTGCTGGGGAGGACATTTCGGTTGGTGACAGATCATTCCCCTCTTACGTGGATGAGTCAAGCTAAGGAGAGGAATGCCCGAGTCACCAGGTGGTTCCTGTCCCTGCAAAACTTTAAATTTTCAGTAGAACATCGTGCAGGCAGACTACAGGGGAATGCAGATGCCCTGTCCAGAGTTCACTGTATGTCATGTGTCCACCCCTCTAGGGTTGAACATAGGGGGTAGGTATGTGGTACAGTAAAGGGTGTTTTACTGGATGGAAGATATGTTTCTCCTAGCAGATTAATGTTTGGCCGGGTTTTTTCTTAAAGACAGGACCTGCGATGATGTCAGGGTCACGTGATCAGCCCATGTGATGTCTACCTCACTGGTAGGAGGCGTTAGGCCCTATGTAATGGAGGTTGGTGATTGCCACAGGGTGAGTGTGTGTTTCTGGAAGCTACAGGAACTTGTGTGGACTCAGCCTGAAACTTGTATATATGATTCTCGTGCTGCAGAACTATCGCAGCAAGACTCGGAAGAACCCCGGAAATGGCACCTGGCAGCCGCTTAGTTACGCCCGTCCCGTGCATGGGGTGAGTCTGGGACCAGTGGTTCTCCAAGCTGGAGTATGAGTTTGCTTTCCCTTATGTTTTGTTAAGCTGCTGGTTACTGAGTGACATTAAAACCACTGAAATTGGACTTTATGCCTGTGTGTTGCCTCGTTACTGCCGCCCAGCTATTGCCTACCAGAGCAAATCCCTACAACACACATTTGTGTAGAATATATACAGATCTGCATAGTTATTTTTTTTAGATAACAATTTGGTAAAATCTATAAATACTGTGAATACAAAGTCCTTGGTGTCACAATAAAAAATAAATAAATAAAAATCGCTCAGATCCTTAAAAATAGAAAAATAATTATTCGTTATCCACATCTTTGGAGTATATTGTGATGTCACCGGATAAATCCGGAGCTGATGTCACAGTCTACACGGAATGTTCTATGCCGGCTCAGACTGGACCACAGAAGAACAGGACAATCCCCTGGTGGACCCCTCTGCTGCACTGGGAACCCAGACCTCCACACCCTACCTGACCAGGGCTTAGATGCGCTTCATACAGACAGGTTGCAGGGTCTCGGGGACTCCCGCTGTGTGACCGTATCACCGCCTCATAGAACTAAGAGAGTCCTTGCTCCAAGGCGATGGCCCGGTATCAGGACTGACCGTCTGAGACAAGGGCAAAGCCGCAGATAATACCGAGTAGTAGTAATTTCCTCTACTATGAGGTAATAAAAACAAATCAATTTTCACATTTTTGGCATCAGTTTTTCTTCCATGGGGAACTGAAATTCCCAACGTGCCCTGAAAGATACCGACCTCCAGGACCTGCTTGGAGTTGTAGTTTTCTACACAAATTGTATTCTTAAAGGGGTATTCCCATCGCCAAGATCATATCCCAATATCTAGTAGTAATATAAGTAATATCTCTGTCCATTTCCTCATGTGCAGGACCTTAGGTATCCATGGTTAGAACCACTAGCAGCTAGCTGTTACTATATCAGTGGTCGTAACCATGGATATCTAAGGTCCTATGATGCCTCCACATGAGGAAATAGACTTAGTGAATCAGAAGAACTATACTACATTTCTAATTGGAGGAATTTGTTAATATTATTATTATTACTACTACATCTACGACATATTGGGACAGGATCTTAGAGATGGGAATACCCCTTTTAATGTTAGTTCACATGTAGAGGTGAAATTCATATCAAATTGTTTGGCGCACAGTGTTGCGGGTAAGACCACGCTCACATGTTGCAATGTTTTTAAGAGAAAAAAACATCACAACAAAAGAATGCATTTAAAATAGCAGCGGGTGAAAGCAGCCTCAGGCTATGTTCACACGTTAAGAACAAAGAAATGGAGTGCTGACTTCAATATCACATAAAAAACAATGAGTTTTATTAAATAAGTAAACATATATAACACACAATACATAAAACAAGGGAAGATTCCACAAAAATGCTCCTAGGGAAATTTTTGACATGGGAAAGTTATGCAAAAATTGGAGCTGTATCAATAACTACTGTATCACCCAAATGGAGTACAAAAGTTAAGGCAGTAACTTGATAAAGCATCCCGCGAAACGCGCATCCAGGGTCTCTCCTCAGGGAAGTTTTCAGCACTTGCGATCACTAATATGGGTAAGCGTGCCTAAAAGGCTGTGATTAATATATTTGCACTATGTACTTTATGTTCACCCTATGTACCTCTTTATGGTTACTGCCTTAACTTTTGTACTCCATTTGGGTGATACAGTAATTATTGATACAGCTCCAATTTTTGCATAACTTTCCCATGTCAAAAATTTCCCTAGGAGCATTTTTGTGGAATCTTCCCTTGTTTTATGTATTGTGTGTTATATATGTTTACTTATTTAATAAAACTCATTGTTTTTTATGTGATATTGAAGTCAGCACTCCATTTCTTTGTTCTTAATATACACTACGGAGTTTCTTGATAGTCCTATATAATTATATTATATACAGCTATGAGATTTGTTGCTATATGTATAGCTGCGTTTGTCTTTGTGTATCAGTTAACATTATGTTCACACGTTGCGTTTTTGCAGCCTTTTTATGCCAGTTAAAAGCTGCTTTTAAGGGTATGTGCACACGCAGCGGATTTGTTCTCTGCGGATCCGCTGCAGATCCGCAAGCAATGTACAGTACAATGCTAAGCAATGGGTTTTCAAAACCGCAGTGCACAGGCTGCGGACTTGCTGCGGATTGAAATCCGCAGCATGTCAATTCTTTCTGCTGATTTTGCTGCGTTTCGACACCTATTCCATTATACTGGTGTCAAAATGCAGGGGCAAATCCGCAGGTAAAACCGCACTCCCTTCAGCCCCCATAGAAAGCAATGGATAAGTGCAAAAAAGCAGCAAAAAACATAGCAAGAAACGCCATCAGTTCTTGCAGTGTTATTAGTGACAAAAGCAGGTACAGCAGAATGTGATTTTCCCAAAATTAAACCAAAATATCTTGGTGTCCTCACCTGAGAATGGCGGTTACATTAGTACAGTTTAATGAAATTATTGATATCTCTGACCGATGTGTGAAGTTGAACAATAGCTGATCACCCCAATGCACTGCCAATGTCTTAGGTAAACTATGCCTAACCAATTCACCTCCCCCTGCTGGATTTACATTTGCAAATGTGTATTTTTTCATTAACTCATAGGAACTTTTTTGCTCAGAATAGTCACTTTTTTCAGACATAAAAATCTTTCTAAATATTTCTATCAAATTTCCCTTTTTTCCCCAAATGTTTTATGGTTTCACCTACGTCTTATATCGGTGGTCTAACACCTCGCATTGTTCATGCTTGTACGGTGGAAGCAAAGCTGAACTTTGGGATCCTTAAAAACGCCGCAAGAAAACCAGAGTAAAAGCCAGCAAAAGGTGTTTTTTGTGTCTGCAGTTTTTTTTGCTGCCAAAACATTAGGTTTTGGCTGCAGAACAAAAAAAGTAACGTGTGAATATGCTGTAAAAATAAGAAGCGTTAAACAAGTCCAACTGAAAACCTTTGTGGTAAAACTGCATGTAATACAGGCCATATTGTGCACTTACACTTTACAGCAAGTGCTATAAACCAGCAATCCCCCCCCACTGCATTCTCCATATACTTCGGTGGAGATATAACTACACATACAGGAACCTCCTCATAACATTTTATGGAGAATGTGGCTGGAAATTTGTGATTAAGGGTCAGATAATAACTGCACGTAACTGTAGGGTGGCGTCAGCATCAATGTTACTGGTGGGCCCTTAGCAGCTGAGCCTGAAGCAGTGATATCACAATGTGGAGTGTGGAACTCGATGACATCTTCTACTCTATGACATCACAATGACTGCAAAGGAGTAAAGCCTATGTAAAGCCTGACCGCAGAGCCGAGGCTGTCATTTGTGTGACTCCCTATTGGATACACAAAGCTACAGGAATACGAAGGAGAAAGAAAGCGACGACATCATGGGGATTCATGGAGGTCCCCATTGTGACCAGCGGCTGCTGGTCAAGGCTCTCTCTTCCTGCAAGTCAACTGGCTTTAGTCTTCTGACCCGATTCAAGAAATTCCAATGCAATTGCAGAGCTCAGCGGAAGGATTCTTTCCAGGCCATCAAATCTGCCACCATGACAGTGGTCAAGAGCATCAGGTCAGTTGCTACAAAAAGACGTAGAAACCACGTCATCAGCCAAGACAGCGGTGAAAAGAGCCCAACCTACATAGTAGGTGACACTGAGCCCACTTCTAGCATTGTAGAAAGTGGAGAGGATCTTGCCGATCCAGAATGTGCACAAGATGCACCCGAGGGGCTGCCACAAACAAGACCCCAGGACTTTACTGACCCAGAATGTGCACCCGAGGGGCTGCCACAAACAGGACCCCAGGATTTTGCATATCCAGAATGTGCACAAGGTGCACCCGAGGGGCTGCCACAAACAGGACCTCAGGATCCTGCTGATCCAGAATGTGCACACGATGCACCCGAGGGGCTGCCACAAACAAGACCCCAGGACTTAACCGATCCAGAATGTGCACCCGAGGGGCTGTCACAAACAGGACCCCAGGACTTTACCGATCCAGATTGTGCACAATGTGCACCCGAGGGGCTGCCACAAACAAGACCCCAGGATTTTGCTGATCCAGAATGCGCACAAGGTGCACCAGAGGGGCTACCACAAACAAGACCCCAAGACAATCTGAAAAGGAAAGCATCAACCTCTGAGGACAGTCAGCCCGAGATGATGCCACCAGCCAAGAGAGCTGCTATAGAAAATATTATTGATCTACTTATAGAAGTAATTGGCTTTAGTCTTCCGACCCGATTCAGGAAATTCCAATGCAATTTCAGAGCTCTCCTGAAGGATTCCTTCCAGGCCATCAAATCTGCCACCATGACAGTGGTCAAGTGCTTCAGATTAATTGCTATAACAAGACATAGAGACCGCGTCATCAGCCAAGACAGCGGTGAGAAGAGCCCAACCTACATAGTAGGTGATATTGAGCCCACCTCTAGCATTGCAGAAAGTGGAGAGGATTGTGCCGATCCAGAATGTGCAGAAGATGCATCCGAGGGACTGCCACAAACAAGATCCCAGGATCTTACCGATCCAGAATGTAAACAATGTGCACCCGAGGGGCTTCCACAAACAAGACCACAAGACAATCTGAAAATGAAAGCATCACCCTCCGATGACAGTCAGCCCGAGATGCTGCCACCAGACAAGAGAGCGGCTATAGAAAACGTTACTGATCTACTTATCATTATTATTATTGTTATTATTATTATTTATTTATATAGCGCCTTTATTTCCATGGTGCTGTACATGAGAAGGGGAGGAGTAACCCCGGAGATCGAGACCCCACAAGTGGAGATGCCCGATATTGGGAACCAAGAGAACAACCTGCCTCCAGAGCTCTTAACCATCCTGCAGAGCAAAGGGGAGGAAGGCTACCTGGATGACGAGGTCATCATCATGGCCCAGGACCTGCTGCAGAGACAGTTTAAGGGTTTTGATGGCCTGCAGCCCCCCTGCGCTCTTATGATACCAGGGTACAGCGTACTGCAGAATGCTGTACAAATCCACTATGATGCGGACAGGGTGCACTGGCTGACAACCTGCTATAAAAATGGCCAAATCTTTGTGGCCGACAGCTTCAACATCAGGAATCTGTCTCCATCCATCCATCAGCAGATTAACAACATGTACAGTATAGTGGTCGACAATCCCCTGGAACATCTGAGGTTTATCGATGTGGATCAGCAGAAGAACTGGTACGACTGTGGCTTATATGCTATAGCGTTTGCCTACGAGTTTATGGCAGATGGCGGTGAACCCAGAGCTGAGTTCCAGCATCAGAAGATGAGGACTCATCTAATATCCTGCCTACAGAACAACAGAATCAGCGGATTTCCCAAAAAGGTCAGGGAGTAACTCCATGTCTATAAACGGCATGTAGAGTGTATGACGGTCCAAGAGATCGCCCTGACCTTTAACCTCACAATGAAGATGGGGTACGGCTGGAGGTGACGGCTATCACACGTCAATGATGTGGCGGCCGCCATGTCAGGAGCAGATGAGCCGCACCTCAGGACGAGGCAGATTCCGGGCTCGGTCTCTGTCCTCATTACTTTCTGCAGTCAGATGTGATCAGAGGATCAGTGAATCTTCTGCTGCATCTGACCCGATCTACGGAACATGCTGCTATGATCCAGCACCGCCCAGGGGAAGGGCAGGCCGTCAGCCATGGTTCCCTAGAGGTTTCCTCCACTGGGGGTTTTTCCTCTCCTGAGTGCTGACGGACGACGACTCTCCGTGAGTCCAGGACCCATCACCATCCTCATCATGGGAACTTCTACTTGTGATATCTTGTATGAAGTGAATAAAGAATTCAATTAATATCTAGCAGCTGTGTGTCTGAGCCATGTGTCTGAGCCTTGTATCTCTACATTGAAATTGCAGGAAAAGTTATGGAATTCTGGAAATGACAGGTGTGATATTTTTTTCTGAGTTTTCCCTACAAACTGTTTGGAACATTTGAAAGAATGATTGTCAGGAGCAGAAAATATGACGCTGCCATAAGACCTGTGTTTGCCAGCAGTAGAGAGTCCACTCGTGTGTGGGGGCTTCTCATCAATGGAGGAGCTCACTCACAGTAATACCTCAACAGGGCCATGAATGAAGAATAAAATCTACACCTCCTCCACGAGCAACTACTCCCATCATCCAGGGCAAGGTTGTGATGATGCTTTTCTCCTCCATAATGGAGACCAGGTCACATGGGAAAAGTGATAAACTAAGTTGCTTTGGTGAAAAAGACATTGGCATTTTGGTTCCAAGGACGAAAACCAAAGTTTGAGTCAGTCTCAAAACTTTTGGCCATGATTGTATTTATCCATCTTAAGATAATGATAGCACTCCATTCCTGATAGCTAAAACTTCTCTCACCTTCTGCATTAATAAAACACTTTTCTCACTATTTTTTGTGCAGAAAGCAGGTAAATACGTTCCGCAAACTGATTTTCGGCATGTCTGCCCTGTTGGCCGAATTCTATAGAAACTTCCGTGCCGCTGATAAATATTTAGGAACCTGCTCTCACTTCCTTGAGCGTGAATTGGCTTATTATAGGGGGCACAGATTTTTGGCCACGTGTAGAGTCAATATAGTACTATAGCTCAGTGGCTAGACACATAGAATTAGGAAAAGCCATTGGGCACAGGGAATGATGCTGACTTCTAGTGTTGATGTGTTGTCATTGTGGCACATAATAATTGTCTCCTCCTGTGATATGATAGAAATACCAACAAGAAGCGTGTGCCTTAAAGGTGACTATAAACATATCTAATAAAAATGATTAACATAAGAGAAGAGTAACCTAAACTTGATGTAGAACTGTATGGAATAAAGGAATATTTTCAGCAACAGCGCCCCTTGTCTACAGGCGTCGTATCTTGTATTGCAATAGGTGCTAGGAGCAGTCACAGACCACTCCCGTCAGTTTATCCCCCGAAATACTGCAGTCACAGCATTCCGGAAGTCGGCACAGGGCTAACAGCCCCTCTGCCTTTGGGTCAGAGCCCCCGCGGCGTCACGCAGGGTCCCTATCGTTGCCATGGTGAGCGAATGTCGTCATCACGACATCTGGCTCAACAGAGCTAGGAAACTTGTTGATCATGCACAGTGCATGATCAGGTAGTCTCCCTGTCAGTGCAGCGATCAGCCTGCAAAAAATGATTGTCCCATAGTGGGACTAAGTAAAAGACTTAGGAAAAAGGTAAAGAAAAAAAAAAATTTTTAAATAGTAATTGTAAAAATATTAAAAAAATCAAAAATAAAAAAATCAATACATATTCTATCACTAAATAAATATTTGAATGAAAAAAACAATATAAACAATAAAAGTGCACACATGTGGTATCGCCGCATGCACAACGACTCGACCTATAAAACTGTCCCACTACTTAACCCCTTTAGTGAACACAAAGAAAAAAACAAGGCAAAAAACAATTCTTTATCATCATACTGCCGAAAACAAAAAGTGGAATAACGCGATCAGAACCTCATATTACCCACCTCAGCTGCTGCAGAACCTCATAGTATACCTCAGCTGCTGCAGAACCTCACAATATACCTCAGCTGCTGCAGAACCTCAATACGTCTCAGCTGCTGCATAACCTTATATTACAGACCTCAACTGCTGCAGAATCTCATAATACACATCTCAGCTGCTGCAGAACCTCATAATACACCTCAGCTGCTACAGAACTCATAATACACCTCAGCTGCTACAGAACCTCATAATACACAGCTCAGCTACTGCAGAACTTCAATATGTCTCAGCTGCTGCATAACCTTATTACACGCCTCAGCTGCTTCAGAACCTCATATTACCCACCTCAACTGCTGCAGAACCTCATAATACACATCTCAGCTGCAGCAGAACCTCACAATATACACATCAACTGCTGCAGAACCTCATATTACCCACCTCAAATGCTGCAGAACCTCATAATACACATCTCAGCTGCTGCAGAACCTCATAAAACACCTCAGTTGCTGCAGAACCTCACAATTCACAGCTCAGCTGCTGCAGAACCTCATATTACACACCTCAGCTACTTGAAACCTTCTTTTGGACACTGTGGTACAGTAAAGGGTGTTTTACTGGATGGAAGATATGTTTCTCCTAGCAGATTAATGTTTGGCCGGGTTTTTTCTTAAAGACGGGACCTGCGATGATGTCGGGGTCACGTGATCAGCCCATGTGATGTCTACCTCACTGGTGGGAGGGGTTAGGCCCTATGTAATGGAGGTTGGTGATTGCCACAGGTTGAGTGTGTGTTTCTGGAAGCTACAGGAACTTGTGTGGACTCAGCCTGAAACTTGTATATAGGATTCCCGTGCTGCAGGACTATCGCAGCAAGACTCGGAAGAACCCCGGGAATGGCACCTGGCGGATGCCGCAGGACCTGGCAGCCGCTTAGTTACGCCCGTCCCGTGCAAGGGGTGAGTCTGGGACCAGTGGTTCTCCAAGCTGGAGTATGAGTTTGCTTTCCCTTATGTTTTGTTAAGCTGCTGGTTACTGAGTGACATTAAAACCACTGAAATTGGACTTTATGCCTGTGTGTTGCCTCGTTACTGCCGCCCAGCTATTGCCTACCAGAGAAAATCCCTACAATTGGTGGAGAATGCGAGCAGAAGCAGTGAGGCCAGGCTGTTTTGATTTTTGATCGGTACCCCAGCCTATGTCCTGGGTGAAACGAGTGGCAGATATCCAGGCGGGGAACTTTCCAGAAATAGAGGCCACGCGACAGCGACAGCAACAGCAGGCTATGCAGCAGCAACAGGAGGCCATGCGGCAGCAGCAACAAGAGTTCATGCGACAGCAGGCTATGCAGCAGCAGGCTATGCAGCAGCATCAGGAAACCAATCAGCTGTTGATACAGCATATCACAACAGCGCAAGCAATAGGAGCTAACCGGGGAATCCAGGATATTCGGAAAGCGGTTTGTACAGCGATTCCTAAAATGGGAGAATCGGACGATGTGGAGGTGTATCTGGAGATGTTCGAAGGAGTCGCTGAGAGAGAGAAGCTCCCCCGGGACCATTTGGCAGGTGTCCTCGATCCGTTTCTGACCCCAGGACTGTTGAAAGCGTGTCAGGACCTACCCCCAGAGCAAAGGGCGGACTACACGGTCGTCAAGGGTGAGATACTGGCACGCCTTGGGGTAAATGTGTTAGTGAGGGCTCAGCGGGTACACCACTGGAAGTTTACCCCCTCCAAGCCCGCCCGGTCCCAGTATTACGACCTGTTGCACCTGTTACAAAAGTGGTTGCAGCCTGAAGTGTTATCCCCTACGGCCATACTGGACCGCATAGTGACTGATAGATTTTGGAGGGCTTTGCCCCACTCCCTCCAGACCTGGGTCGGACAGGCGCCCCCTACTGATGCCATGCAGATGATAGACCTCATAGAAAGGTATGGGGCTACCAAGGAGTTACAGGGAGGGACCCCCCGAAAGGTAACAGGAAGGTTCCCTAAGTCCCCGCCCCTGGTTCGGCGAGCAGAGCCCAGGAAGGCCGCTCCGGACTTATCCGGGGAAGTAAGGAGCCCCATAATCTGCTGGCGGTGCCAGGAACCAGGTCATATGAGAGCTGATTGCCCCCACCTGACTGAGCCCATGGACACCAATTTTTGTTACCGCCAGTCCCACTGTTACGGCGGCGGAACACGCATAAAAAAATATAAATAAACGTGCTCGCCGCCCGGGGTCCACCGTGCGGCAGATGGAAAAACCGCAGCTAGAAGACACAGAGCACTGTGGCGGTAATGTGCACGGGGTTCTATATCACTCAGGTGCAATCAAGCAGTCTCTGTTAAGTGCACAGAGCTGCTCCAGGAAAAATTAGAAAAGTAACGCTGAGCCTGTTAGCAACACAGGGACTCAGCGGCACACATGCGGTAGGCAAAAACCGGAGTAGTTAGGATGTCACTACGTCCGACACCTACCGTGGTAACAGGTGTGCTGGCGTCGCAACCGCGGACGCAGAAATGAGCTGCAACTGCAGCGCGGCGTGAACAGAGCCGCAAACAAGGCGCTGCAAAAACGCTGGAGCAATGCAGGACGCTTAGCTGCTGCAAAAAGTATGGCTGGAGCGCGCTGGCGCTAGCGCTGCTACTGGCGGCTGCCCAAGCACTCACACAAACGTAATATCAGAGGGAAGGGGTTTCATAATAAGTCATCCACCAGTCCAAGCATCCATCACCATACATACAGCAGCAGTATGAAAATACTAGCGCATGGCATAGCGGCCATGCGCACTTTTTATAGCGTACGGGACCTGCCGGAAATCTCCAGAGCCCTGAGCATAACCAATCAAATCAGGAGCAGGACCTGAGCACCTGACTCCTGAACTCCAATGAGAGCTATTCCTGTGAGCATGCTCAGAAGCTGGGACAAAGGACTTAGCCTCTGGAGACAAATATGTGAATCTGGATTCCCGCATAGGCATTATAGAACCCAGATTCCTAACACCCACTATGCCGAACCAATGTGTGCAATGGGCACCCCGAAGGGCCCTAATATGGAACATTTGTGTCGGCTAGAAGTGGAGGGCACCGGGCTGTGGCCCTATTGGACTCAGGGAGTCTTGTAACCCTGGTACGAGCCAGCTGGATACACACCAGCGAGTTTACGGGTCGGAAAATTGGGGTGTTGTGTATACATGGAGACTTAAAAGACTATCCCACCGCACTAGTCGTAATCAGCACGCCAGCAGGGAGGCGGTGCCACGAGGTGGGGGTGGTGGCTAATTTACATTATGAAGTGATAATTGGAAGAGACTTTCCGTTGTTTTCTGTGCTGTGGCCGTCTGTGGTACCATCCACTGAGCAACTGCCGGTACCAGAGGCAACCAGGTTACATTCTCCAGAAGGGGGGGCATGAACCTGGTGGCCCGGAGGAAAATGTGCTGGCGGTCGGAATAACCTTCCCTTCGGTGGAGGAAGGGGAGAATTCTCCCCTAGAAGGATTGGCTGGAGAGGTGGAAGACTTGCCGCCGGGACCTGAGTTGTCAGACTTGAATGTATCAGGTGACAATTTTGGTACAGCGCAACTCCGAGACCTTACTTTAGCCGGGCCAGAGAAAATGTACTGTTTGTAAATGGGGAACCCCAACAACCTGGGGTAGATACGGTGTTGCCACGCTTTGAGTTGAACCAGGATTTGTTGTACCAAGTGGAGATAATACGTGGGGAAATGGTAGAACAATTACTGGTACCTCAGACATATCGCAGGCTGGTAATGGTTTTAGCGCATGCGCATGTACTTGGGGGACATTTGGGCCAAAAGAAGACCCTCGACCGAATCCTGCAACGATTTTACTGGCCAGGGGTTCATGAAGAAGTTAAACGGTACTGTAGCTCCTGTCCAGTATGCCAGGTAACCAGTCCCCAGCCTCACTTTCGGAGCCCTTTGGTGCCTTTGCCGATTATAGAGGTGCCCTTCGAGAGAGTGGCCATGGACCTGGTGGGGCCTCTCAATAAGTCGGCAAGGGGACACCAACACATTCTGGTAGTTCTAGATTATGCTACCCGATATCCTGAGGCCATTCCTCTGCGCCACACATCAGCTAAGCTTATAGCAAAGGAAATCATGGGTATGTTTTCACGGGTGGGAATTTCGCAAGAAATTTTAACAGACCAGGGAACCCCCTTTATGTAAAAAATTATGAAGGAACTCTGCCGGTTGATAAAATGCTAAACAGTTGCGTAACTCGGTCTATCATCCCCAAACAGATGGTCTGTTAGAAAGGTTCAATAAGACCCCGAAGAGCATGGTAAAAAGGCAGTTTCCAAAGATGGGAAGGACTGGGATCTGTTATTGCCATATTTGTTATTTGCAGTGAGGGAGGTACCTCAGGCATCTACGGGGTTCTCGCCCTTTGAACTATTGTACGGCAGACATCCACGGGGCTTACTAGATATAGCCAAAGAGGCCTGGGAGAACCAACCTACTCCCCACAAAAGTGTGATAGAACATGTTGCAAAAATGCAAGAGAGAATGGAGACAGTCCTACCCTTGGTCCGGGAACATATGGAGGCAGCACAACGGTCACAGAGTCGGGTCTATAATCGGGAGGCTCGGGTAAGAACCTTTATCCCTGGGGATCGGGTTTTGGTGCTTGTGCCTACCGTAGATAGCAAATTTCTCGCAAGGTGGCAGGGACCCTACGAGATCATGGAGAAGGTGGGGCCAGTAGACTACAAGGTACACCCTTTGAACTATTGTACGGCAGACATCCACGGGGCTTACTAGATATAGCCAAAGAGGCCTGGGAGAACCAACCTACTCCCCACAAAAGTGTGATAGAACATGTTGCAAAAATGCAAGAGAGAATGGAGACAGTCCTACCATTGGTCCGGGAACATATGGAGGCAGCACAACGGTCACAGAGTCGGGTCTATAATCGGGAGGCTCGGGTAAGAACCTTTAGCCCTGGGGATCGGGTTTTGGTGCTTGTGCCTACCGTAGATAGCAAATTTCTCGCAAGGTGGCAGGGACCCTACGAGATCATGGAGAAGGTGGGGCCAGTAGACTACAAGGTACACCAACCAAGACGGAGAAAGCCAGAACAGGTTTACCATAATAATTTGTTTAAACCCTGGAAAGATAGAGAGCACCTTGGTGGGGATAGTCCGCTGCCAGCGTTTCAGATGGTAAAGGCTCCGTTACCTCGGGGCGAGGCGGGAGAAGCCCAACCCGCGGTCAAAATTGCAGATACTTTGTCTCCTAAACAGGTTCAGGAGGTCCGGGAGTTCATCAGCCGAAATACAGATGTTTTTTCGGAGCTCCCTGGACGCACCTCCCTAATCTAACATGACGTTGTCACAGAGCCACAGGCCAAGGTCCGACTAAAGCCATATCGGGTGCCTGAGGCCCGGCGACAAGCCATCTCAGAAGAGGTAAAAATGATGCTACAGTTAGGGGTCACAGAAGAGTCTCAGAGTGAGTGGGCCATCCCAATAGCTCTAATACCCAAGCCTGATGGGTCTCTAAGATTCTGTAATGATTTTAGAAAACTCAATGACATTTCAAAATTTGACGCCTACCCCATGCCCCGGGTTGACGAGTTGATAGAGCGCTTTGGGCAAGCACGGTATTTTACAACTCTGGACCTCACAAAAGGTTATTGGCAGGTATCCCTAACAGAGGCGGCGAAGGGAAAGACGGCGTTTATAACACCTGAGGGGCTGTTCCAGTATAAGGTGTTACCCTTTGGATTGCATGGCGCTCTAGCAACGTTCCAGCGGTTTATGGATATTATTCTCCGTCCCCATCGCCGCTATGCCTCAGCCTATCTAGATTATATTATTGTGTTCAGCACCGATTGGGAAAGCCACTTAGCAAAAGTACAGGCAGTGGTAGACTCCCTGCGACAAGCAGGGCTAACTGCCAACCCAAAGAAGTGTTTCATAGGGTTGGAGGAAGCCCGCTACTTGGGTTATGTCACTGGGAGGGGAGTTCTCAAGCCCCAAGTAAACAAGGTCGGTAAAGGCCTTTTTGGGTTTGGAGGATATTACAGGCGATTCATTCCCAACTTTGCAACCCTGTCTGCGCCTTTAACAGATTGTTTAAAAGGGAAAAAATCTGTGATGGTCCACTGGAATTATCAGTTAGAGGAGGCCTTTACAAAATTAAAAGGGGTACTGTGTGGTACACAAGTCCTGATCACTCCAAATTTCAAAAAAGAGTTCATGGTGCAGACTGATGCCTCTGAGATAGGCCTCGGTGCAGTGCTGGCTCAGGAAGTTAACGGGGAAGAGCATCCCGTTAGCTTCCTAAGCCGGAAACTTACCCCAGCTGAAACCCGGTACAGTATTGTAGAGAGTGCCTGGCCATCGAGTGGGCACTGGAATCGTTGCGCTACTATTTGCTGGGGAGGACATTTTGGTTGGTGACAGATCATTCCCCTCTTACGTGGATGAGTCAAGCTAAGGAGAGGAATGCCCGAGTCACCAGGTGGTTCCTGTCCCTGCAAAACTTTAAATTTTCAGTAGAACATCGTGCAGGCAGACTACAGGGGAATGCAGATGCCCTGTCCAGAGTTCACTGTATGTCATGTGTCCACCCCTCTAGGGTTGAACATAGGGGGTAGGTATGTGGTACAGTAAAGGGTGTTTTACTGGATGGAAGATATGTTTCTCCTAGCAGATTAATGTTTGGCCGGGTTTTTTCTTAAAGATGATGTCAGGGTCACGTGATCAGCCCATGTGATGTCTACCTCACTGGTAGGAGGCGTTAGGCCCTATGTAATGGAGGTTGGTGATTGCCACAGGGTGAGTGTGTGTTTCTGGAAGCTACAGGAACTTGTGTGGACTCAGCCTGAAACTTGTATATATGATTCTCGTGCTGCAGAACTATCGCAGCAAGACTCGGAAGAACCCCGGAAATGGCACCTGGCAGCCGCTTAGTTACGCCCGTCCCGTGCATGGGGTGAGTCTGGGACCAGTGGTTCTCCAAGCTGGAGTATGAGTTTGCTTTCCCTTATGTTTTGTTAAGCTGCTGGTTACTGAGTGACATTAAAACCACTGAAATTGGACTTTATGCCTGTGTGTTGCCTCGTTACTGCCGCCCAGCTATTGCCTACCAGAGCAAATCCCTACAACACACATTTGTGTAGAATATATACAGATCTGCATAGTTATTTTTTTTAGATGACAATTTGGTAAAATCTATAAATACTGTGAATACAAAGTCCTTGGTGTCACAATAAAAAATAAATAAATAAAAATCGCTCAGATCCTTAAAAATAGAAAAATAATTATTCGTTATCCACATCTTTGGAGTATATTGTGATGTCACCGGATAAATCCGGAGCTGATGTCACAGTCTACACGGAATGTTCTATGCCGGCTCAGACTGGACCACAGAAGAACAGGACAATCCCCTGGTGGACCCCTCTGCTGCACTGGGAACCCAGACCTCCACACCCTACCTGACCAGGGCTTAGATGCGCTTCATACAGACAGGTTGCAGGGTCTCGGGGACTCCCGCTGTGTGACCGCATCACCGCCTCATAGAACTAAGAGAGTCCTTGCTCCAAGGAGATGGCCCGGTATCAGGACTGACCGTCTGAGACAAGGGCAAAGCCGCAGATAATACCGAGTAGTAGTAATTTCCTCTACTATGAGGTAATAAAAACAAATCAATTTTCACATTTTTGGCATCAGTTTTTCTTCCATGGGGAACTGAAATTCCCAACGTGCCCTGAAAGATACCGACCTCCAGGACCTGCTTGGAGTTGTAGTTTTCTACACAAATTGTATTCTTAAAGGGGTATTCCCATCGCCAAGATCATATCCCAATATCTAGTAGTAATATAAGTAATATCTCTGTCCATTTCCTCATGTGCAGGACCTTAGGTATCCATGGTTAGAACCACTAGCAGCTAGCTGTTACTATATCAGTGGTCGTAACCATGGATATCTAAGGTCCTATGATGCCTCCACATGAGGAAATAGACTTAGTGAATCAGAAGAACTATACTACATTTCTAATTGGAGGAATTTGTTAATATTATTATTATTACTACTACATCTACGACATATTGGGACAGGATCTTAGAGATGGGAATACCCCTTTTAATGTTAGTTCACATGTAGAGGTGAAATTCATATCAAATTGTTTGGCGCACAGTGTTGCGGGTAAGACCACGCTCACATGTTGCAATGTTTTTAAGAGAAAAAAACATCACAACAAAAGAGTGCATTTAAAATAGCAGCGGGTGAAAGCAGCCTCAGGCTATGTTCACACGTTAAGAACAAAGAAATGGAGTGCTGACTTCAATATCACATAAAAAACAATGAGTTTTATTAAATAAGTAAACATATATAACACACAATACATAAAACAAGGGAAGATTCCACAAAAATGCTCCTAGGGAAATTTTTGACATGGGAAAGTTATGCAAAAATTGGAGCTGTATCAATAACTACTGTATCACCCAAATGGAGTACAAAAGTTAAGGCAGTAACTTGATAAAGCATCCCGCGAAACGCGCATCCAGGGTCTCTCCTCAGGGAAGTTTTCAGCACTTGCGATCACTAATATGGGTAAGCGTGCCTAAAAGGCTGTGATTAATATATTTGCACTATGTACTTTATGTTCACCCTATGTACCTCTTTATGGTTACTGCCTTAACTTTTGTACTCCATTTGGGTGATACAGTAATTATTGATACAGCTCCAATTTTTGCATAACTTTCCCATGTCAAAAATTTCCCTAGGAGCATTTTTGTGGAATCTTCCCTTGTTTTATGTATTGTGTGTTATATATGTTTACTTATTTAATAAAACTCATTGTTTTTTATGTGATATTGAAGTCAGCACTCCATTTCTTTGTTCTTAATATACACTACGGAGTTTCTTGATAGTCCTATATAATTATATTATATACAGCTATGAGATTTGTTGCTATATGTATAGCTGCGTTTGTCTTTGTGTATCAGTTAACATTATGTTCACACGTTGCGTTTTTGCAGCCTTTTTATGCCAGTTAAAAGCTGCTTTTAAGGGTATGTGCACACGCAGCGGATTTGTTCTCTGCGGATCCGCTGCAGATCCGCAAGCAATGTACAGTACAATGCTAAGCAATGGGTTTTCAAAACCGCAGTGCACAGGCTGCGGACTTGCTGCGGATTGAAATCCGCAGCATGTCAATTCTTTCTGCTGATTTTGCTGCGTTTCGACACCTATTCCATTATACTGGTGTCAAAATGCAGGGGCAAATCCGCAGGTAAAACCGCACTCCCTTCAGCCCCCATAGAAAGCAATGGATAAGTGCAAAAAAGCAGCAAAAAACATAGCAAGAAACGCCATCAGTTCTTGCAGTGTTATTAGTGACAAAAGCAGGTACAGCAGAATGTGATTTTCCCAAAATTAAACCAAAATATCTTGGTGTCCTCACCTGAGAATGGCGGTTACATTAGTACAGTTTAATGAAATTATTGATATCTCTGACCGATGTGTGAAGTTGAACAATAGCTGATCACCCCAATGCACTGCCAATGTCTTAGGTAAACTATGCCTGACCAATTCACCTCCCCCTGCTGGATTTACATTTGCAAATGTGTATTTTTTCATTAACTCATAGGAACTTTTTTGCTCAGAATAGTCACTTTTTTCAGACATAAAAATCTTTCTAAATATTTCTATCAAATTTCCCTTTTTTCCCCAAATGTTTTATGGTTTCACCTACGTCTTATATCGGTGGTCTAACACCTCGCATTGTTCATGCTTGTACGGTGGAAGCAAAGCTGAACTTTGGGATCCTTAAAAACGCCGCAAGAAAACCAGAGTAAAAGCCAGCAAAAGGTGTTTTTTGTGTCTGCAGTTTTTTTTGCTGCCAAAACATTAGGTTTTGGCTGCAGAACAAAAAAAGTAACGTGTGAATATGCTGTAAAAATAAGAAGCGTTAAACAAGTCCAACTGAAAACCTTTGTGGTAAAACTGCATGTAATACAGGCCATATTGTGCACTTACACTTTACAGCAAGTGCTATAAACCAGCAATCCCCCCCCACTGCATTCTCCATATACTTCGGTGGAGATATAACTACACATACAGGAACCTCCTCATAACATTTTATGGAGAATGTGGCTGGAAATTTGTGATTAAGGGTCAGATAACTGCACGTAACTGTAGGGTGGCGTCAGCATCAATGTTACTGGTGGGCCCTTAGCAGCTGAGCCTGAAGCAGTGATATCACAATGTGGAGTGTGGAACTCGATGACATCTTCTACTCTATGACATCACAATGACTGCAAAGGAGTAAAGCCTATGTAAAGCCTGACCGCAGAGCCGAGGCTGTCATTTGTGTGACTCCCTATTGGATACACAAAGCTACAGGAATACGAAGGAGAAAGAAAGCGACGACATCATGGGGATTCATGGAGGTCCCCATTGTGACCAGCGGCTGCTGGTCAAGGCTCTCTCTTCCTGCAAGTCAACTGGCTTTAGTCTTCTGACCCGATTCAAGAAATTCCAATGCAATTGCAGAGCTCAGCGGAAGGATTCTTTCCAGGCCATCAAATCTGCCACCATGACAGTGGTCAAGAGCATCAGGTCAGTTGCTACAAAAAGACGTAGAAACCACGTCATCAGCCAAGACAGCGGTGAAAAGAGCCCAACCTACATAGTAGGTGACACCGAGCCCACTTCTAGCATTGCAGAAAGTGGAGAGGATCTTGCCGATCCAGAATGTGCACAAGATGCACCCGAGGGGCTGCCACAAACAAGACCCCAGGACTTTACTGACCCAGAATGTGCACCCGAGGGGCTGCCACAAACAGGACCCCGGGATTTTGCATATCCAGAATGTGCACAAGGTGCACCCGAGGGGCTGCCACAAACAGGACCTCAGGATCCTGCTGATCCAGAATGTGCACACGATGCACCCGAGGGGCTGCCACAAACAAGACCCCAGGACTTAACCGATCCAGAATGTGCACCCGAGGGGCTGTCACAAACAGGACCCCAGGACTTTACCGATCCAGATTGTGCACAATGTGCACCCGAGGGGCTGCCACAAACAAGACCCCAGGATTTTGCTGATCCAGAATGCGCACAAGGTGCACCAGAGGGGCTACCACAAACAAGACCCCAAGACAATCTGAAAAGGAAAGCATCAACCTCTGAGGACAGTCAGCCCGAGATGATGCCACCAGCCAAGAGAGCTGCTATAGAAAATATTATTGATCTACTTATAGAAGTAATTGGCTTTAGTCTTCCGACCCGATTCAGGAAATTCCAATGCAATTTCAGAGCTCTCCTGAAGGATTCCTTCCAGGCCATCAAATCTGCCACCATGACAGTGGTCAAGTGCTTCAGATTAATTGCTATAACAAGACGTAGAGACCGCGTCATCAGCCAAGACAGCGGTGAGAAGAGCCCAACCTACATAGTAGGTGATATTGAGCCCACCTCTAGCATTGCAGAAAGTGGAGAGGATTGTGCCGATCCAGAATGTGCAGAAGATGCATCCGAGGGACTGCCACAAACAAGATCCCAGGATCTTACCGATCCAGAATGTAAACAATGTGCACCCGAGGGGCTTCCACAAACAAGACCACAAGACAATCTGAAAATGAAAGCATCACCCTCCGATGACAGTCAGCCCGAGATGCTGCCACCAGACAAGAGAGCGGCTATAGAAAACGTTACTGATCTACTTATCATTATTATTATTGTTATTATTATTATTTATTTATATAGCGCCTTTATTTCCATGGTGCTGTACATGAGAAGGGGAGGAGTAACCCCGGAGATCGAGACCCCACAAGTGGAGATGCCCGATATTGGGAACCAAGAGAACAACCTGCCTCCAGAGCTCTTAACCATCCTGCAGAGCAAAGGGGAGGAAGGCTACCTGGATGACGAGGTCATCATCATGGCCCAGGACCTGCTGCAGAGACAGTTTAAGGGTTTTGATGGCCTGCAGCCCCCCTGCGCTCTTATGATACCAGGGTACAGCGTACTGCAGAATGCTGTACAAATCCACTATGATGCGGACAGGGTGCACTGGCTGACAACCTGCTATAAAAATGGCCAAATCTTTGTGGCCGACAGCTTCAACATCAGGAATCTGTCTCCATCCATCCATCAGCAGATTAACAACATGTACAGTATAGTGGTCGACAATCCCCTGGAACATCTGAGGTTTATCGATGTGGATCAGCAGAAGAACTGGTACGACTGTGGCTTATATGCTATAGCGTTTGCCTACGAGTTTATGGCAGATGGCGGTGAACCCAGAGCTGAGTTCCAGCATCAGAAGATGAGGACTCATCTAATATCCTGCCTACAGAACAACAGAATCAGCGGATTTCCCAAAAAGGTCAGGGAGTAACTCCATGTCTATAAACGGCATGTAGAGTGTATGACGGTCCAAGAGATCGCCCTGACCTTTAACCTCACAATGAAGATGGGGTACGGCTGGAGGTGACGGCTATCACACGTCAATGATGTGGCGGCCGCCATGTCAGGAGCAGATGAGCCGCACCTCAGGACGAGGCAGATTCCGGGCTCGGTCTCTGTCCTCATTACTTTCTGCAGTCAGATGTGATCAGAGGATCAGTGAATCTTCTGCTGCATCTGACCCGATCTACGGAACATGCTGCCATGATCCAGCACCGCCCAGGGGAAGGGCAGGCCGTCAGCCATGGTTCCCTAGAGGTTTCCTCCACTGGGGGTTTTTCCTCTCCTGAGTGCTGACGGACGACGACTCTCCGTGAGTCCAGGACCCATCACCATCCTCATCATGGGAACTTCTACTTGTGATATCTTGTATGAAGTGAATAAAGAATTCAATTAATATCTAGCAGCTGTGTGTCTGAGCCATGTGTCTGAGCCTTGTATCTCTACATTGAAATTGCAGGAAAAGTTATGGAATTCTGGAAATGACAGGTGTGATATTTTTTTCTGAGTTTTCCCTACAAACTGTTTGGAACATTTGAAAGAATGATTGTCAGGAGCAGAAAATATGACGCTGCCATAAGACCTGTGTTTGCCAGCAGTAGAGAGTCCACTCGTGTGTGGGGGCTTCTCATCAATGGAGGAGCTCACTCACAGTAATACCTCAACAGGGCCATGAATGAAGAATAAAATCTACACCTCCTCCACGAGCAACTACTCCCATCATCCAGGGCAAGGTTGTGATGATGCTTTTCTCCTCCATAATGGAGACCAGGTCACATGGGAAAAGTGATAAACTAAGTTGCTTTGGTGAAAAAGACATTGGCATTTTGGTTCCAAGGACGAAAACCAAAGTTTGAGTCAGTCTCAAAACTTTTGGCCATGATTGTATTTATCCATCTTAAGATAATGATAGCACTCCATTCCTGATAGCTAAAACTTCTCTCACCTTCTGCATTAATAAAACACTTTTCTCACTATTTTTTGTGCAGAAAGCAGGTAAATACGTTCCGCAAACTGATTTTCGGCATGTCTGCCCTGTTGGCCGAATTCTATAGAAACTTCCGTGCCGCTGATAAATATTTAGGAACCTGCTCTCACTTCCTTGAGCGTGAATTGGCTTATTATAGGGGGCACAGATTTTTGGCCACGTGTAGAGTCAATATAGTACTATAGCTCAGTGGCTAGACACATAGAATTAGGAAAAGCCATTGGGCACAGGGAATGATGCTGACTTCTAGTGTTGATGTGTTGTCATTGTGGCACATAATAATTGTCTCCTCCTGTGATATGATAGAAATACCAACAAGAAGCGTGTGCCTTAAAGGTGACTATAAACATATCTAATAAAAATGATTAACATAAGAGAAGAGTAACCTAAACTTGATGTAGAACTGTATGGAATAAAGGAATATTTTCAGCAACAGCGCCCCTTGTCTACAGGCGTCGTATCTTGTATTGCAATAGGTGCTAGGAGCAGTCACAGACCACTCCCGTCAGTTTATCCCCCGAAATACTGCAGTCACAGCATTCCGGAAGTCGGCACAGGGCTAACAGCCCCTCTGCCTTTGGGTCAGAGCCCCCGCGGCGTCACGCAGGGTCCCTATCGTTGCCATGGTGAGCGAATGTCGTCATCACGACATCTGGCTCAACAGAGCTAGGAAACTTGTTGATCATGCACAGTGCATGATCAGGTAGTCTCCCTGTCAGTGCAGCGATCAGCCTGCAAAAAATGATTGTCCCATAGTGGGACTAAGTAAAAGACTTAGGAAAAAGGTATAGAAAAAAAAAAAAATTTAAATAGTAATTGTAAAAATATTAAAAAAATCAAAAATAAAAAAATCAATACATATTCTATCACTAAATAAATATTTGAATGAAAAAAACAATATAAACAATAAAAGTGCACACATGTGGTATCGCCGCATGCACAACGACTCGACCTATAAAACTGTCCCACTACTTAACCCCTTTAGTGAACACAAAGAAAAAAACAAGGCAAAAAACAATTCTTTATCATCATACTGCCGAAAACAAAAAGTGGAATAACGCGATCAGAACCTCATATTACCCACCTCAGCTGCTGCAGAACCTCATAGTATACCTCAGCTGCTGCAGAACCTCACAATATACCTCAGCTGCTGCAGAACCTCAATACGTCTCAGCTGCTGCATAACCTTATATTACACACCTCAGCTGCTGCAGAATCTCATAATACACATCTCAGCTGCTGCAGAACCTCATAATACACCTCAGCTGCTACAGAACTCATAATACACCTCAGCTGCTACAGAACCTCATAATACACAGCTCAGCTACTGCAGAACTTCAATATGTCTCAGCTGCTGCATAACCTTATTACACGCCTCAGCTGCTTCAGAACCTCATATTACCCACCTCAACTGCTGCAGAACCTCATAATACACATCTCAGCTGCAGCAGAACCTCACAATATACACATCAACTGCTGCAGAACCTCATATTACCCACCTCAAATGCTGCAGAACCTCATAATACACATCTCAGCTGCTGCAGAACCTCATAAAACACCTCAGCTGCTGCAGAACCTCACAATTCACAGCTCAGCTGCTGCAGAACCTCATATTACACACCTCAGCTACTTGAAACCTTCTTTTGGACACTGTGGTACAGTAAAGGGTGTTTTACTGGATGGAAGATATGTTTCTCCTAGCAGATTAATGTTTGGCCGGGTTTTTTCTTAAAGACGGGACCTGCGATGATGTCGGGGTCACGTGATCAGCCCATGTGATGTCTACCTCACTGGTGGGAGGGGTTAGGCCCTATGTAATGGAGGTTGGTGATTGCCACAGGTTGAGTGTGTGTTTCTGGAAGCTACAGGAACTTGTGTGGACTCAGCCTGAAACTTGTATATAGGATTCCCGTGCTGCAGGACTATCGCAGCAAGACTCGGAAGAACCCCGGGAATGGCACCTGGCGGATGCCGCAGGACCTGGCAGCCGCTTAGTTACGCCCGTCCCGTGCAAGGGGTGAGTCTGGGACCAGTGGTTCTCCAAGCTGGAGTATGAGTTTGCTTTCCCTTATGTTTTGTTAAGCTGCTGGTTACTGAGTGACATTAAAACCACTGAAATTGGACTTTATGCCTGTGTGTTGCCTCGTTACTGCCGCCCAGCTATTGCCTACCAGAGAAAATCCCAACAATTGGTGGAGAATGCGAGCAGAAGCAGTGAGGCCAGGCTGTTTTGATTTTTGATCGGTACCCCAGCCTATGTCCTGGGTGAAACGAGTGGCAGATATCCAGGCGGGGAACTTTCCAGAAATAGAGGCCACGCGACAGCAACAGCAGGCTATGCAGCAGCAACAGGAGGCCATGCGGCAGCAGCAACAAGAGTTCATGCGACAGCAGGCTATGCAGCAGCAGGCTATGCAGCAGCATCAGGAAACCAATCAGCTGTTGATACAGCATATCACAACAGCGCAAGCAATAGGAGCTAACCGGGGAATCCAGGATATTCGGAAAGCGGTTTGTACAGCGATTCCTAAAATGGGAGAATCGGACGATGTGGAGGTGTATCTGGAGATGTTCGAAGGAGTCGCTGAGAGAGAGAAGCTCCCCCGGGACCATTTGGCAGGTGTCCTCGATCCGTTTCTGACCCCAGGACTGTTGAAAGCGTGTCAGGACCTACCCCCAGAGCAAAGGGCGGACTACACGGTCGTCAAGGGTGAGATACTGGCACGCCTTGGGGTAAATGTGTTAGTGAGGGCTCAGCGGGTACACCACTGGAAGTTTACCCCCTCCAAGCCCGCCCGGTCCCAGTATTACGACCTGTTGCACCTGTTACAAAAGTGGTTGCAGCCTGAAGTGTTATCCCCTACGGCCATACTGGACCGCATAGTGACTGATAGATTTTGGAGGGCTTTGCCCCACTCCCTCCAGACCTGGGTCGGACAGGCGCCCCCTACTGATGCCATGCAGATGATAGACCTCATAGAAAGGTATGGGGCTACCAAGGAGTTACAGGGAGGGACCCCCCGAAAGGTAACAGGAAGGTTCCCTAAGTCCCCGCCCCTGGTTCGGCGAGCAGAGCCCAGGAAGGCCGCTCCGGACTTATCCGGGGAAGTAAGGAGCCCCATAATCTGCTGGCGGTGCCAGGAACCAGGTCATATGAGAGCTGATTGCCCCCACCTGACTGAGCCCATGGACACCAATTTTTGTTACCGCCAGTCCCACTGTTACGGCGGCGGAACACGCATAAAAAAATATAAATAAACGTGCTCGCCGCCCGGGGTCCACCGTGCGGCAGATGGAAAAACCGCAGCTAGAAGACACAGAGCACTGTGGCGGTAATGTGCACGGGGTTCTATATCACTCAGGTGCAATCAAGCAGTCTCTGTTAAGTGCACAGAGCTGCTCCAGGAAAAATTAGAAAAGTAACGCTGAGCCTGTTAGCAACACAGGGACTCAGCGGCACACATGCGGTAGGCAAAAACCGGAGTAGTTAGGATGTCACTACGTCCGACACCTACCGTGGTAACAGGTGTGCTGGCGTCGCAACCGCGGACGCAGAAATGAGCTGCAACTGCAGGGCGGCGTGAACAGAGCCGCAAACAAGGCGCTGCAAAAACGCTGGAGCAATGCAGGACGCTTAGCTGCTGCAAAAAGTATGGCTGGAGCGCGCTGGCGCTAGCGCTGCTACTGGCGGCTGCCCAAGCACTCACACAAACGTAATATCAGAGGGAAGGGGTTTCATAATAAGTCATCCACCAGTCCAAGCATCCATCACCATACATACAGCAGCAGTATGAAAATACTAGCGCATGGCATAGCGGCCATGCGCACTTTTTATAGCGTACGGGACCTGCCGGAAATCTCCAGAGCCCTGAGCATAACCAATCAAATCAGGAGCAGGACCTGAGCACCTGACTCCTGAACTCCAATGAGAGCTATTCCCGTGAGCATGCTCAGAAGCTGGGACAAAGGACTTAGCCTCTGGAGACAAATATGTGAATCTGGATTCCCGCATAGGCATTATAGAACCCAGATTCCTAACACCCACTATGCCGAACCAATGTGTGCAATGGGCACCCCGAAGGGCCCTAATATGGAACATTTGTGTCGGCTAGAAGTGGAGGGCACCGGGCTGTGGCCCTATTGGACTCAGGGAGTCTTGTAACCCTGGTACGAGCCAGCTGGATACACACCAGCGAGTTTACGGGTCGGAAAATTGGGGTGTTGTGTATACATGGAGACTTAAAAGACTATCCCACCGCACTAGTCGTAATCAGCACGCCAGCAGGGAGGCGGTGCCACGAGGTGGGGGTGGTGGCTAATTTACATTATGAAGTGATAATTGGAAGAGACTTTCCGTTGTTTTCTGTGCTGTGGCCGTCTGTGGTACCATCCACTGAGCAACTGCCGGTACCAGAGGCAACCAGGTTACATTCTCCAGAAGGGGGGGCATGAACCTGGTGGCCCGGAGGAAAATGTGCTGGCGGTCGGAATAACCTTCCCTTCGGTGGAGGAAGGGGAGAATTCTCCCCTAGAAGGATTGGCTGGAGAGGTGGAAGACTTGCCGCCGGGACCTGAGTTGTCAGACTTGAATGTATCAGGTGACAATTTTGGTACAGCGCAACTCCGAGACCTTACTTTAGCCGGGCCAGAGAAAATGTACTGTTTGTAAATGGGGAACCCCAACAACCTGGGGTAGATACGGTGTTGCCACGCTTTGAGTTGAACCAGGATTTGTTGTACCGAGTGGAGATAATACGTGGGGAAATGGTAGAACAATTACTGGTACCTCAGACGTATCGCAGGCTGGTAATGGTTTTAGCGCATGCGCATGTACTTGGGGGACATTTGGGCCAAAAGAAGACCCTCGACCGAATCCTGCAACGATTTTACTGGCCAGGGGTTCATGAAGAAGTTAAACGGTACTGTAGCTCCTGTCCAGTATGCCAGGTAACCAGTCCCCAGCCTCACTTTCGGAGCCCTTTGGTGCCTTTGCCGATTATAGAGGTGCCCTTCGAGAGAGTGGCCATGGACCTGGTGGGGCCTCTCAATAAGTCGGCAAGGGGACACCAACACATTCTGGTAGTTCTAGATTATGCTACCCGATATCCTGAGGCCATTCCTCTGCGCCACACATCAGCTAAGCTTATAGCAAAGGAACTCATGGGTATGTTTTCACGGGTGGGAATTTCGCAAGAAATTTTAACAGACCAGGGAACCCCCTTTATGTAAAAAATTATGAAGGAACTCTGCCGGTTGATAAAATGCTAAACAGTTGCGTAACTCGGTCTATCATCCCCAAACAGATGGTCTGTTAGAAAGGTTCAATAAGACCCCGAAGAGCATGGTAAAAAGGCAGTTTCCAAAGATGGGAAGGACTGGGATCTGTTATTGCCATATTTGTTATTTGCAGTGAGGGAGGTACCTCAGGCATCTACGGGGTTCTCGCCCTTTGAACTATTGTACGGCAGACATCCACGGGGCTTACTAGATATAGCCAAAGAGGCCTGGGAGAACCAACCTACTCCCCACAAAAGTGTGATAGAACATGTTGCAAAAATGCAAGAGAGAATGGAGACAGTCCTACCCTTGGTCCGGGAACATATGGAGGCAGCACAACGGTCACAGAGTCGGGTCTATAATCGGGAGGCTCGGGTAAGAACCTTTAGCCCTGGGGATCGGGTTTTGGTGCTTGTGCCTACCGTAGATAGCAAATTTCTCGCAAGGTGGCAGGGACCCTACGAGATCATGGAGAAGGTGGGGCCAGTAGACTACAAGGTACACCCTTTGAACTATTGTACGGCAGACATCCACGGGGCTTACTAGATATAGCCAAAGAGGCCTGGGAGAACCAACCTACTCCCCACAAAAGTGTGATAGAACATGTTGCAAAAATGCAAGAGAGAATGGAGACAGTCCTACCATTGGTCCGGGAACATATGGAGGCAGCACAACGGTCACAGAGTCGGGTCTATAATCGGGAGGCTCGGGTAAGAACCTTTAGCCCTGGGGATCGGGTTTTGGTGCTTGTGCCTACCGTAGATAGCAAATTTCTCGCAAGGTGGCAGGGACCCTACGAGATCATGGAGAAGGTGGGGCCAGTAGACTACAAGGTACACCAACCAAGACGGAGAAAGCCAGAACAGGTTTACCATAATAATTTGTTTAAACCCTGGAAAGATAGAGAGCACCTTGGTGGGGATAGTCCGCTGCCAGCGTTTCAGATGGTAAAGGCTCCGTTACCTCGGGGCGAGGCGGGAGAAGCCCAACCCGCGGTCAAAATTGCAGATACTTTGTCTCCTAAACAGGTTCAGGAGGTCCGGGAGTTCATCAGCCGAAATACAGATGTTTTTTCGGAGCTCCCTGGACGCACCTCCCTAATCTAACATGACGTTGTCACAGAGCCACAGGCCAAGGTCCGACTAAAGCCATATCGGGTGCCTGAGGCCCGGCGACAAGCCATCTCAGAAGAGGTAAAAATGATGCTACAGTTAGGGGTCACAGAAGAGTCTCAGAGTGAGTGGGCCATCCCAATAGCTCTAATACCCAAGCCTGATGGGTCTCTAAGATTCTGTAATGATTTTAGAAAACTCAATGACATTTCAAAATTTGACGCCTACCCCATGCCCCGGGTTGACGAGTTGATAGAGCGCTTTGGGCAAGCACGGTATTTTACAACTCTGGACCTCACAAAAGGTTATTGGCAGGTATCCCTAACAGAGGCGGCGAAGGGAAAGACGGCGTTTATAACACCTGAGGGGCTGTTCCAGTATAAGGTGTTACCCTTTGGATTGCATGGCGCTCCAGCAACGTTCCAGCGGTTTATGGATATTATTCTCCGTCCCCATCGCCGCTATGCCTCAGCCTATCTAGATTATATTATTGTGTTCAGCACCGATTGGGAAAGCCACTTAGCAAAAGTACAGGCAGTGGTAGACTCCCTGCGACAAGCAGGGCTAACTGCCAACCCAAAGAAGTGTTTCATAGGGTTGGAGGAAGCCCGCTACTTGGGTTATGTCACTGGGAGGGGAGTTCTCAAGCCCCAAGTAAACAAGGTCGGTAAGGCCTTTTTGGGTTTGGAGGATATTACAGGCGATTCATTCCCAACTTTGCAACCCTGTCCGCGCCTTTAACAGATTGTTTAAAAGGGAAAAAATCTGTGATGGTCCACTGGAATTATCAGTTAGAGGAGGCCTTTACAAAATTAAAAGGGGTACTGTGTGGTACACAAGTCCTGATCACTCCAAATTTCAAAAAAGAGTTCATGGTGCAGACTGATGCCTCTGAGATAGGCCTCGGTGCAGTGCTGGCTCAGGAAGTTAACGGGGAAGAGCATCCCGTTAGCTTCCTAAGCCGGAAACTTACCCCAGCTGAAACCCGGTACAGTATTGTAGAGAGTGCCTGGCCATCGAGTGGGCACTGGAATCGTTGCGCTACTATTGGCTGGGGAGGACATTTCGGTTGGTGACAGATCATTCCCCTCTTACGTGGATGAGTCAAGCTAAGGAGAGGAATGCCCGAGTCACCAGGTGGTTCCTGTCCCTGCAAAACTTTAAATTTTCAGTAGAACATCGTGCAGGCAGACTACAGGGGAATGCAGATGCCCTGTCCAGAGTTCACTGTATGTCATGTGTCCACCCCTCTAGGGTTGAACATAGGGGGTAGGTATGTGGTACAGTAAAGGGTGTTTTACTGGATGGAAGATATGTTTCTCCTAGCAGATTAATGTTTGGCCGGGTTTTTTCTTAAAGACAGGACCTGCGATGATGTCAGGGTCACGTGATCAGCCCATGTGATGTCTACCTCACTGGTAGGAGGCGTTAGGCCCTATGTAATGGAGGTTGGTGATTGCCACAGGGTGAGTGTGTGTTTCTGGAAGCTACAGGAACTTGTGTGGACTCAGCCTGAAACTTGTATATATGATTCTCGTGCTGCAGAACTATCGCAGCAAGACTCGGAAGAACCCCGGAAATGGCACCTGACAGCCGCTTAGTTACGCCCGTCCCGTGCATGGGGTGAGTCTGGGACCAGTGGTTCTCCAAGCTGGAGTATGAGTTTGCTTTCCCTTATGTTTTGTTAAGCTGCTGGTTACTGAGTGACATTAAAACCACTGAAATTGGACTTTATGCCTGTGTGTTGCCTCGTTACTGCCGCCCAGCTATTGCCTACCAGAGCAAATCCCTACAACACACATTTGTGTAGAATATATACAGATCTGCATAGTTATTTTTTTTAGATGACAATTTGGTAAAATCTATAAATACTGTGAATACAAAGTCCTTGGTGTCACAATAAAAAATAAATAAATAAAAATCGCTCAGATCCTTAAAAATAGAAAAATAATTATTCGTTATCCACATCTTTGGAGTATATTGTGATGTCACCGGATAAATCCGGAGCTGATGTCACAGTCTACACGGAATGTTCTATGCCGGCTCAGACTGGACCACAGAAGAACAGGACAATCCCCTGGTGGACCCCTCTGCTGCACTGGGAACCCAGACCTCCACACCCTACCTGACCAGGGCTTAGATGCGCTTCATACAGACAGGTTGCAGGGTCTCGGGGACTCCCGCTGTGTGACCGTATCACCGCCTCATAGAACTAAGAGAGTCCTTGCTCCAAGGCGATGGCCCGGTATCAGGACTGACCGTCTGAGACAAGGGCAAAGCCGCAGATAATACCGAGTAGTAGTAATTTCCTCTACTATGAGGTAATAAAAACAAATCAATTTTCACATTTTTGGCATCAGTTTTTCTTCCATGGGGAACTGAAATTCCCAACGTGCCCTGAAAGATACCGACCTCCAGGACCTGCTTGGAGTTGTAGTTTTCTACACAAATTGTATTCTTAAAGGGGTATTCCCATCGCCAAGATCATATCCCAATATCTAGTAGTAATATAAGTAATATCTCTGTCCATTTCCTCATGTGCAGGACCTTAGGTATCCATGGTTAGAACCACTAGCAGCTAGCTGTTACTATATCAGTGGTCGTAACCATGGATATCTAAGGTCCTATGATGCCTCCACATGAGGAAATAGACTTAGTGAATCAGAAGAACTATACTACATTTCTAATTGGAGGAATTTGTTAATATTATTATTATTACTACTACATCTACGACATATTGGGACAGGATCTTAGAGATGGGAATACCCCTTTTAATGTTAGTTCACATGTAGAGGTGAAATTCATATCAAATTGTTTGGCGCACAGTGTTGCGGGTAAGACCACGCTCACATGTTGCAATGTTTTTAAGAGAAAAAAACATCACAACAAAAGAGTGCATTTAAAATAGCAGCGGGTGAAAGCAGCCTCAGGCTATGTTCACACGTTAAGAACAAAGAAATGGAGTGCTGACTTCAATATCACATAAAAAACAATGAGTTTTATTAAATAAGTAAACATATATAACACACAATACATAAAACAAGGGAAGATTCCACAAAAATGCTCCTAGGGAAATTTTTGACATGGGAAAGTTATGCAAAAATTGGAGCTGTATCAATAACTACTGTATCACCCAAATGGAGTACAAAAGTTAAGGCAGTAACTTGATAAAGCATCCCGCGAAACGCGCATCCAGGGTCTCTCCTCAGGGAAGTTTTCAGCACTTGCGATCACTAATATGGGTAAGCGTGCCAAAAAGGCTGTGATTAATATATTTGCACTATGTAATTTATGTTCACCCTATGTACCTCTTTATGGTTACTGCCTTAACTTTTGTACTCCATTTGGGTGATACAGTAATTATTGATACAGCTCCAATTTTTGCATAACTTTCCCATGTCAAAAATTTCCCTAGGAGCATTTTTGTGGAATCTTCCCTTGTTTTATGTATTGTGTGTTATATATGTTTACTTATTTAATAAAACTCATTGTTTTTTATGTGATATTGAAGTCAGCACTCCATTTCTTTGTTCTTAATATACACTACGGAGTTTCTTGATAGTCCTATATAATTATATTATATACAGCTATGAGATTTGTTGCTATATGTATAGCTGCGTTTGTCTTTGTGTATCAGTTAACATTATGTTCACACGTTGCGTTTTTTCAGCCTTTTTATGCCAGTTAAAAGCTGCTTTTAAGGGTATGTGCACACGCAGCGGATTTGTTCTCTGCGGATCCGCTGCAGATCCGCAAGCAATGTACAGTACAATGCTAAGCAATGGGTTTTCAAAACCGCAGTGCACAGGCTGCGGACTTGCTGCGGATTGAAATCCGCAGCATGTCAATTCTTTCTGCTGATTTTGCTGCGTTTCGACACCTATTCCATTATACTGGTGTCAAAATGCAGGGGCAAATCCGCAGGTAAAACCGCACTCCCTTCAGCCCCCATAGAAAGCAATGGATAAGTGCAAAAAAGCAGCAAAAAACATAGCAAGAAACGCCATCAGTTCTTGCAGTGTTATTAGTGACAAAAGCAGGTACAGCAGAATGTGATTTTCCCAAAATTAAACCAAAATATCTTGGTGTCCTCACCTGAGAATGGCGGTTACATTAGTACAGTTTAATGAAATTATTGATATCTCTGACCGATGTGGGAAGTTGAACAATAGCTGATCACCCCAATGCACTGCCAATGTCTTAGGTAAACTATGCCTGACCAATTCACCTCCCCCTGCTGGATTTACATTTGCAAATGTGTATTTTTTCATTAACTCATAGGAACTTTTTTGCTCAGAATAGTCACTTTTTTCAGACATAAAAATCTTTCTAAATATTTCTATCAAATTTCCCTTTTTTCCCCAAATGTTTTATGGTTTCACCTACGTCTTATATCGGTGGTCTAACACCTCGCATTGTTCATGCTTGTACGGTGGAAGCAAAGCTGAACTTTGGGATCCTTAAAAACGCCGCAAGAAAACCAGAGTAAAAGCCAGCAAAAGGTGTTTTTTGTGTCTGCAGTTTTTTTTGCTGCCAAAACATTAGGTTTTGGCTGCAGAACAAAAAAAGTAACGTGTGAATATGCTGTAAAAATAAGAAGCGTTAAACAAGTCCAACTGAAAACCTTTGTGGTAAAACTGCATGTAATACAGGCCATATTGTGCACTTACACTTTACAGCAAGTGCTATAAACCAGCAATCCCCCCCCACTGCATTCTCCATATACTTCGGTGGAGATATAACTACACATACAGGAACCTCCTCATAACATTTTATGGAGAATGTGGCTGGAAATTTGTGATTAAGGGTCAGATAATAACTGCACGTAACTGTAGGGTGGCGTCAGCATCAATGTTACTGGTGGGCCCTTAGCAGCTGAGCCTGAAGCAGTGATATCACAATGTGGAGTGTGGAACTCGATGACATCTTCTACTCTATGACATCACAATGACTGCAAAGGAGTAAAGCCTATGTAAAGCCTGACCGCAGAGCCGAGGCTGTCATTTGTGTGACTCCCTATTGGATACACAAAGCTACAGGAATACGAAGGAGAAAGAAAGCGACGACATCATGGGGATTCATGGAGGTCCCCATTGTGACCAGCGGCTGCTGGTCAAGGCTCTCTTCCTGCAAGTCAACTGGCTTTAGTCTTGTGACCCGATTCAAGAAATTCCAATGCAATTGCAGAGCTCAGCGGAAGGATTCTTTCCAGGCCATCAAATCTGCCACCATGACAGTGGTCAAGAGCATCAGGTCAGTTGCTACAAAAAGACGTAGAAACCACGTCATCAGCCAAGACAGCGGTGAAAAGAGCCCAACCTACATAGTAGGTGACACTGAGCCCACTTCTAGCATTGTAGAAAGTGGAGAGGATCTTGCCGATCCAGAATGTGCACAAGATGCACCCGAGGGGCTGCCACAAACAAGACCCCAGGACTTTACTGACCCAGAATGTGCACCCGAGGGGCTGCCACAAACAGGACCCCAGGATTTTGCATATCCAGAATGTGCACAAGGTGCACCCGAGGGGCTGCCACAAACAGGACCTCAGGATCCTGCTGATCCAGAATGTGCACACGATGCACCCGAGGGGCTGCCACAAACAAGACCCCAGGACTTAACCGATCCAGAATGTGCACCCGAGGGGCTGTCACAAACAGGACCCCAGGACTTTACCAATCCAGATTGTGCACAATGTGCACCCGAGGGGCTGCCACAAACAAGACCCCAGGATTTTGCTGATCCAGAATGCGCACAAGGTGCACCAGAGGGGCTACCACAAACAAGACCCCAAGACAATCTGAAAAGGAAAGCATCAACCTCTGAGGACAGTCAGCCCGAGATGATGCCACCAGCCAAGAGAGCTGCTATAGAAAATATTATTGATCTACTTATAGAAGTAATTGGCTTTAGTCTTCCGACCCGATTCAGGAAATTCCAATGCAATTTCAGAGCTCTCCTGAAGGATTCCTTCCAGGCCATCAAATCTGCCACCATGACAGTGGTCAAGTGCTTCAGATTAATTGCTATAACAAGACATAGAGACCGCGTCATCAGCCAAGACAGCGGTGAGAAGAGCCCAACCTACATAGTAGGTGATATTGAGCCCACCTCTAGCATTGCAGAAAGTGGAGAGGATTGTGCCGATCCAGAATGTGCAGAAGATGCATCCGAGGGACTGCCACAAACAAGATCCCAGGATCTTACCGATCCAGAATGTAAACAATGTGCACCCGAGGGGCTTCCACAAACAAGACCACAAGACAATCTGAAAATGAAAGCATCACCCTCCGATGACAGTCAGCCCGAGATGCTGCCACCAGACAAGAGAGCGGCTATAGAAAACGTTACTGATCTACTTATCATTATTATTATTGTTATTATTATTATTTATTTATATAGCGCCTTTATTTCCATGGTGCTGTACATGAGAAGGGGAGGAGTAACCCCGGAGATCGAGACCCCACAAGTGGAGATGCCCGATATTGGGAACCAAGAGAACAACCTGCCTCCAGAGCTCTTAACCATCCTGCAGAGCAAAGGGGAGGAAGGCTACCTGGATGACGAGGTCATCATCATGGCCCAGGACCTGCTGCAGAGACAGTTTAAGGGTTTTGATGGCCTGCAGCCCCCCTGCGCTCTTATGATACCAGGGTACAGCGTACTGCAGAATGCTGTACAAATCCACTATGATGCGGACAGGGTGCACTGGCTGACAACCTGCTATAAAAATGGCCAAATCTTTGTGGCCGACAGCTTCAACATCAGGAATCTGTCTCCATCCATCCATCAGCAGATTAACAACATGTACAGTATAGTGGTCGACAATCCCCTGGAACATCTGAGGTTTATCGATGTGGATCAGCAGAAGAACTGGTACGACTGTGGCTTATATGCTATAGCGTTTGCCTACGAGTTTATGGCAGATGGCGGTGAACCCAGAGCTGAGTTCCAGCATCAGAAGATGAGGACTCATCTAATATCCTGCCTACAGAACAACAGAATCAGCGGATTTCCCAAAAAGGTCAGGGAGTAACTCCATGTCTATAAACGGCATGTAGAGTGTATGACGGTCCAAGAGATCGCCCTGACCTTTAACCTCACAATGAAGATGGGGTACGGCTGGAGGTGACGGCTATCACACGTCAATGATGTGGCGGCCGCCATGTCAGGAGCAGATGAGCCGCACCTCAGGACGAGGCAGATTCCGGGCTCGGTCTCTGTCCTCATTACTTTCTGCAGTCAGATGTGATCAGAGGATCAGTGAATCTTCTGCTGCATCTGACCCGATCTACGGAACATGCTGCCATGATCCAGCACCGCCCAGGGGAAGGGCAGGCCGTCAGCCATGGTTCCCTAGAGGTTTCCTCCACTGGGGGTTTTTCCTCTCCTGAGTGCTGACGGACGACGACTCTCCGTGAGTCCAGGACCCATCACCATCCTCATCATGGGAACTTCTACTTGTGATATCTTGTATGAAGTGAATAAAGAATTCAATTAATATCTAGCAGCTGTGTGTCTGAGCCATGTGTCTGAGCCTTGTATCTCTACATTGAAATTGCAGGAAAAGTTATGGAATTCTGGAAATGACAGGTGTGATATTTTTTTCTGAGTTTTCCCTACAAACTGTTTGGAACATTTGAAAGAATGATTGTCAGGAGCAGAAAATATGACGCTGCCATAAGACCTGTGTTTGCCAGCAGTAGAGAGTCCACTCGTGTGTGGGGGCTTCTCATCAATGGAGGAGCTCACTCACAGTAATACCTCAACAGGGCCATGAATGAAGAATAAAATCTACACCTCCTCCACGAGCAACTACTCCCATCATCCAGGGCAAGGTTGTGATGATGCTTTTCTCCTCCATAATGGAGACCAGGTCACATGGGAAAAGTGATAAACTAAGTTGCTTTGGTGAAAAAGACATTGGCATTTTGGTTCCAAGGACGAAAACCAAAGTTTGAGTCAGTCTCAAAACTTTTGGCCATGATTGTATTTATCCATCTTAAGATAATGATAGCACTCCATTCCTGATAGCTAAAACTTCTCTCACCTTCTGCATTAATAAAACACTTTTCTCACTATTTTTTGTGCAGAAAGCAGGTAAATACGTTCCGCAAACTGATTTTCGGCATGTCTGCCCTGTTGGCCGAATTCTATAGAAACTTCCGTGCCGCTGATAAATATTTAGGAACCTGCTCTCACTTCCTTGAGCGTGAATTGGCTTATTATAGGGGGCACAGATTTTTGGCCACGTGTAAAGTCAATATAGTACTATAGCTCAGTGGCTAGACACATAGAATTAGGAAAAGCCATTGGGCACAGGGAATGATGCTGACTTCTAGTGTTGATGTGTTGTCATTGTGGCACATAATAATTGTCTCCTCCTGTGATATGATAGAAATACCAACAAGAAGCGTGTGCCTTAAAGGTGACTATAAACATATCTAATAAAAATGATTAACATAAGAGAAGAGTAACCTAAACTTGATGTAGAACTGTATGGAATAAAGGAATATTTTCAGCAACAGCGCCCCTTGTCTACAGGCGTCGTATCTTGTATTGCAATAGGTGCTAGGAGCAGTCACAGACCACTCCCGTCAGTTTATCCCCCGAAATACTGCAGTCACAGCATTCCGGAAGTCGGCACAGGGCTAACAGCCCCTCTGCCTTTGGGTCAGAGCCCCCGCGGCGTCACGCAGGGTCCCTATCGTTGCCATGGTGAGCGAATGTCGTCATCACGACATCTGGCTCAACAGAGCTAGGAAACTTGTTGATCATGCACAGTGCATGATCAGGTAGTCTCCCTGTCAGTGCAGCGATCAGCCTGCAAAAAATGATTGTCCCATAGTGGGACTAAGTAAAAGACTTAGGAAAAAGGTAAAGAAAAAAAAAAAATTTTAAATAGTAATTGTAAAAATATTAAAAAAATCAAAAATAAAAAAATCAATACATATTCTATCACTAAATAAATATTTGAATGAAAAAAACAATATAAACAATAAAAGTGCACACATGTGGTATCGCCGCATGCACAACGACTCGACCTATAAAACTGTCCCACTACTTAACCCCTTTAGTGAACACAAAGAAAAAAACAAGGCAAAAAACAATTCTTTATCATCATACTGCCGAAAACAAAAAGTGGAATAACGCGATCAGAACCTCATATTACCCACCTCAGCTGCTGCAGAACCTCATAGTATACCTCAGCTGCTGCAGAACCTCACAATATACCTCAGCTGCTGCAGAACCTCAATACGTCTCAGCTGCTGCATAACCTTATATTACACACCTCAGCTGCTGCAGAATCTCATAATACACATCTCAGCTGCTGCAGAACCTCATAATACACCTCAGCTGCTACAGAACTCATAATACACCTCAGCTGCTACAGAACCTCATAATACACAGCTCAGCTACTGCAGAACTTCAATATGTCTCAGCTGCTGCATAACCTTATTACACGCCTCAGCTGCTTCAGAACCTCATATTACCCACCTCAACTGCTGCAGAACCTCATAATACACATCTCAGCTGCAGCAGAACCTCACAATATACACATCAACTGCTGCAGAACCTCATATTACCCACCTCAAATGCTGCAGAACCTCATAATACACATCTCAGCTGCTGCAGAACCTCATAAAACACCTCAGCTGCTGCAGAACCTCACAATTCACAGCTCAGCTGCTGCAGAACCTCATATTACACACCTCAGCTACTTGAAACCTTCTTTTGGACACTGTGGTACAGTAAAGGGTGTTTTACTGGATGGAAGATATGTTTCTCCTAGCAGATTAATGTTTGGCCGGGTTTTTTCTTAAAGACGGGACCTGCGATGATGTCGGGGTCACGTGATCAGCCCATGTGATGTCTACCTCACTGGTGGGAGGGGTTAGGCCCTATGTAATGGAGGTTGGTGATTGCCACAGGTTGAGTGTGTGTTTCTGGAAGCTACAGGAACTTGTGTGGACTCAGCCTGAAACTTGTATATAGGATTCCCGTGCTGCAGGACTATCGCAGCAAGACTCGGAAGAACCCCGGGAATGGCACCTGGCGGATGCCGCAGGACCTGGCAGCCGCTTAGTTACGCCCGTCCCGTGCAAGGGGTGAGTCTGGGACCAGTGGTTCTCCAAGCTGGAGTATGAGTTTGCTTTCCCTTATGTTTTGTTAAGCTGCTGGTTACTGAGTGACATTAAAACCACTGAAATTGGACTTTATGCCTGTGTGTTGCCTCGTTACTGCCGCCCAGCTATTGCCTACCAGAGAAAATCCCAACAATTGGTGGAGAATGCGAGCAGAAGCAGTGAGGCCAGGCTGTTTTGATTTTTGATCGGTACCCCAGCCTATGTCCTGGGTGAAACGAGTGGCAGATATCCAGGCGGGGAACTTTCCAGAAATAGAGGCCACGCGACAGCAACAGCAGGCTATGCAGCAGCAACAGGAGGCCATGCGGCAGCAGCAACAAGAGTTCATGCGACAGCAGGCTATGCAGCAGCAGGCTATGCAGCAGCATCAGGAAACCAATCAGCTGTTGATACAGCATATCACAACAGCGCAAGCAATAGGAGCTAACCGGGGAATCCAGGATATTCGGAAAGCGGTTTGTACAGCGATTCCTAAAATGGGAGAATCGGACGATGTGGAGGTGTATCTGGAGATGTTCGAAGGAGTCGCTGAGAGAGAGAAGCTCCCCCGGGACCATTTGGCAGGTGTCCTCGATCCGTTTCTGACCCCAGGACTGTTGAAAGCGTGTCAGGACCTACCCCCAGAGCAAAGGGCGGACTACACGGTCGTCAAGGGTGAGATACTGGCACGCCTTGGGGTAAATGTGTTAGTGAGGGCTCAGCGGGTACACCACTGGAAGTTTACCCCCTCCAAGCCCGCCCGGTCCCAGTATTACGACCTGTTGCACCTGTTACAAAAGTGGTTGCAGCCTGAAGTGTTATCCCCTACGGCCATACTGGACCGCATAGTGACTGATAGATTTTGGAGGGCTTTGCCCCACTCCCTCCAGACCTGGGTCGGACAGGCGCCCCCTACTGATGCCATGCAGATGATAGACCTCATAGAAAGGTATGGGGCTACCAAGGAGTTACAGGGAGGGACCCCCCGAAAGGTAACAGGAAGGTTCCCTAAGTCCCCGCCCCTGGTTCGGCGAGCAGAGCCCAGGAAGGCCGCTCCGGACTTATCCGGGGAAGTAAGGAGCCCCATAATCTGCTGGCGGTGCCAGGAACCAGGTCATATGAGAGCTGATTGCCCCCACCTGACTGAGCCCATGGACACCAATTTTTGTTACCGCCAGTCCCACTGTTACGGCGGCGGAACACGCATAAAAAAATATAAATAAACGTGCTCGCCGCCCGGGGTCCACCGTGCGGCAGATGGAAAAACCGCAGCTAGAAGACACAGAGCACTGTGGTGGTAATGTGCACGGGGTTCTATATCACTCAGGTGCAATCAAGCAGTCTCTGTTAAGTGCACAGAGCTGCTCCAGGAAAAATTAGAAAAGTAACGCTGAGCCTGTTAGCAACACAGGGACTCAGCGGCACACATGCGGTAGGCAAAAACCGGAGTAGTTAGGATGTCACTACGTCCGACACCTACCGTGGTAACAGGTGTGCTGGCGTCGCAACCGCGGACGCAGAAATGAGCTGCAACTGCAGCGCGGCGTGAACAGAGCCGCAAACAAGGCGCTGCAAAAACGCTGGAGCAATGCAGGACGCTTAGCTGCTGCAAAAAGTATGGCTGGAGCGCGCTGGCGCTAGCGCTGCTACTGGCGGCTGCCCAAGCACTCACACAAACGTAATATCAGAGGGAAGGGGTTTCATAATAAGTCATCCACCAGTCCAAGCATCCATCACCATACATACAGCAGCAGTATGAAAATACTAGCGCATGGCATAGCGGCCATGCGCACTTTTTATAGCGTACGGGACCTGCCGGAAATCTCCAGAGCCCTGAGCATAACCAATCAAATCAGGAGCAGGACCTGAGCACCTGACTCCTGAACTCCAATGAGAGCTATTCCCGTGAGCATGCTCAGAAGCTGGGACAAAGGACTTAGCCTCTGGAGACAAATATGTGAATCTGGATTCCCGCATAGGCATTATAGAACCCAGATTCCTAACACCCACTATGCCGAACCAATGTGTGCAATGGGCACCCCGAAGGGCCCTAATATGGAACATTTGTGTCGGCTAGAAGTGGAGGGCACCGGGCTGTGGCCCTATTGGACTCAGGGAGTCTTGTAACCCTGGTACGAGCCAGCTGGATACACACCAGCGAGTTTACGGGTCGGAAAATTGGGGTGTTGTGTATACATGGAGACTTAAAAGACTATCCCACCGCACTAGTCGTAATCAGCACGCCAGCAGGGAGGCGGTGCCACGAGGTGGGGGTGGTGGCTAATTTACATTATGAAGTGATAATTGGAAGAGACTTTCCGTTGTTTTCTGTGCTGTGGCCGTCTGTGGTACCATCCACTGAGCAACTGCCGGTACCAGAGGCAACCAGGTTACATTCTCCAGAAGGGGGGGCATGAACCTGGTGGCCCGGAGGAAAATGTGCTGGCGGTCGGAATAACCTTCCCTTCGGTGGAGGAAGGGGAGAATTCTCCCCTAGAAGGATTGGCTGGAGAGGTGGAAGACTTGCCGCCGGGACCTGAGTTGTCAGACTTGAATGTATCAGGTGACAATTTTGGTACAGCGCAACTCCGAGACCTTACTTTAGCCGGGCCAGAGAAAATGTACTGTTTGTAAATGGGGAACCCCAACAACCTGGGGTAGATACGGTGTTGCCACGCTTTGAGTTGAACCAGGATTTGTTGTACCGAGTGGAGATAATACGTGGGGAAATGGTAGAACAATTACTGGTACCTCAGACGTATCGCAGGCTGGTAATGGTTTTAGCGCATGCGCATGTACTTGGGGGACATTTGGGCCAAAAGAAGACCCTCGACCGAATCCTGCAACGATTTTACTGGCCAGGGGTTCATGAAGAAGTTAAACGGTACTGTAGCTCCTGTCCAGTATGCCAGGTAACCAGTCCCCAGCCTCACTTTCGGAGCCCTTTGGTGCCTTTGCCGATTATAGAGGTGCCCTTCGAGAGAGTGGCCATGGACCTGGTGGGGCCTCTCAATAAGTCGGCAAGGGGACACCAACACATTCTGGTAGTTCTAGATTATGCTACCCGATATCCTGAGGCCATTCCTCTGCGCCACACATCAGCTAAGCTTATAGCAAAGGAACTCATGGGTATGTTTTCACGGGTGGGAATTTCGCAAGAAATTTTAACAGACCAGGGAACCCCCTTTATGTAAAAAATTATGAAGGAACTCTGCCGGTTGATAAAATGCTAAACAGTTGCGTAACTCGGTCTATCATCCCCAAACAGATGGTCTGTTAGAAAGGTTCAATAAGACCCCGAAGAGCATGGTAAAAAGGCAGTTTCCAAAGATGGGAAGGACTGGGATCTGTTATTGCCATATTTGTTATTTGCAGTGAGGGAGGTACCTCAGGCATCTACGGGGTTCTCGCCCTTTGAACTATTGTACGGCAGACATCCACGGGGCTTACTAGATATAGCCAAAGAGGCCTGGGAGAACCAACCTACTCCCCACAAAAGTGTGATAGAACATGTTGCAAAAATGCAAGAGAGAATGGAGACAGTCCTACCCTTGGTCCGGGAACATATGGAGGCAGCACAACGGTCACAGAGTCGGGTCTATAATCGGGAGGCTCGGGTAAGAACCTTTAGCCCTGGGGATCGGGTTTTGGTGCTTGTGCCTACCGTAGATAGCAAATTTCTCGCAAGGTGGCAGGGACCCTACGAGATCATGGAGAAGGTGGGGCCAGTAGACTACAAGGTACACCCTTTGAACTATTGTACGGCAGACATCCACGGGGCTTACTAGATATAGCCAAAGAGGCCTGGGAGAACCAACCTACTCCCCACAAAAGTGTGATAGAACATGTTGCAAAAATGCAAGAGAGAATGGAGACAGTCCTACCATTGGTCCGGGAACATATGGAGGCAGCACAACGGTCACAGAGTCGGGTCTATAATCGGGAGGCTCGGGTAAGAACCTTTAGCCCTGGGGATCGGGTTTTGGTGCTTGTGCCTACCGTAGATAGCAAATTTCTCGCAAGGTGGCAGGGACCCTACGAGATCATGGAGAAGGTGGGGCCAGTAGACTACAAGGTACACCAACCAAGACGGAGAAAGCCAGAACAGGTTTACCATAATAATTTGTTTAAACCCTGGAAAGATAGAGAGCACCTTGGTGGGGATAGTCCGCTGCCAGCGTTTCAGATGGTAAAGGCTCCGTTACCTCGGGGCGAGGCGGGAGAAGCCCAACCCGCGATCAAAATTGCAGATACTTTGTCTCCTAAACAGGTTCAGGAGGTCCGGGAGTTCATCAGCCGAAATACAGATGTTTTTTCGGAGCTCCCTGGACGCACCTCCCTAATCTAACATGACGTTGTCACAGAGCCACAGGCCAAGGTCCGACTAAAGCCATATCGGGTGCCTGAGGCCCGGCGACAAGCCATCTCAGAAGAGGTAAAAATGATGCTACAGTTAGGGGTCACAGAAGAGTCTCAGAGTGAGTGGGCCATCCCAATAGCTCTAATACCCAAGCCTGATGGGTCTCTAAGATTCTGTAATGATTTTAGAAAACTCAATGACATTTCAAAATTTGACGCCTACCCCATGCCCCGGGTTGACGAGTTGATAGAGCGCTTTGGGCAAGCACGGTATTTTACAACTCTGGACCTCACAAAAGGTTATTGGCAGGTATCCCTAACAGAGGCGGCGAAGGGAAAGACGGCGTTTATAACACCTGAGGGGCTGTTCCAGTATAAGGTGTTACCCTTTGGATTGCATGGCGCTCCAGCAACGTTCCAGCGGTTTATGGATATTATTCTCCGTCCCCATCGCCGCTATGCCTCAGCCTATCTAGATTATATTATTGTGTTCAGCACCGATTGGGAAAGCCACTTAGCAAAAGTACAGGCAGTGGTAGACTCCCTGCGACAAGCAGGGCTAACTGCCAACCCAAAGAAGTGTTTCATAGGGTTGGAGGAAGCCCGCTACTTGGGTTATGTCACTGGGAGGGGAGTTCTCAAGCCCCAAGTAAACAAGGTCGGTAAAGGCCTTTTTGGGTTTGGAGGATATTACAGGCGATTCATTCCCAACTTTGCAACCCTGTCCGCGCCTTTAACAGATTGTTTAAAAGGGAAAAAATCTGTGATGGTCCACTGGAATTATCAGTTAGAGGAGGCCTTTACAAAATTAAAAGGGGTACTGTGTGGTACACAAGTCCTGATCACTCCAAATTTCAAAAAAGAGTTCATGGTGCAGACTGATGCCTCTGAGATAGGCCTCGGTGCAGTGCTGGCTCAGGAAGTTAACGGGGAAGAGCATCCCGTTAGCTTCCTAAGCCGGAAACTTACCCCAGCTGAAACCCGGTACAGTATTGTAGAGAGTGCCTGGCCATCGAGTGGGCACTGGAATCGTTGCGCTACTATTTGCTGGGGAGGACATTTCGGTTGGTGACAGATCATTCCCCTCTTACGTGGATGAGTCAAGCTAAGGAGAGGAATGCCCGAGTCACCAGGTGGTTCCTGTCCCTGCAAAACTTTAAATTTTCAGTAGAACATCGTGCAGGCAGACTACAGGGGAATGCAGATGCCCTGTCCAGAGTTCACTGTATGTCATGTGTCCACCCCTCTAGGGTTGAACATAGGGGGTAGGTATGTGGTACAGTAAAGGGTGTTTTACTGGATGGAAGATATGTTTCTCCTAGCAGATTAATGTTTGGCCGGGTTTTTTCTTAAAGACAGGACCTGCGATGATGTCAGGGTCACGTGATCAGCCCATGTGATGTCTACCTCACTGGTAGGAGGCGTTAGGCCCTATGTAATGGAGGTTGGTGATTGCCACAGGGTGAGTGTGTGTTTCTGGAAGCTACAGGAACTTGTGTGGACTCAGCCTGAAACTTGTATATATGATTCTCGTGCTGCAGAACTATCGCAGCAAGACTCGGAAGAACCCCGGAAATGGCACCTGGCAGCCGCTTAGTTACGCCCGTCCCGTGCATGGGGTGAGTCTGGGACCAGTGGTTCTCCAAGCTGGAGTATGAGTTTGCTTTCCCTTATGTTTTGTTAAGCTGCTGGTTACTGAGTGACATTAAAACCACTGAAATTGGACTTTATGCCTGTGTGTTGCCTCGTTACTGCCGCCCAGCTATTGCCTACCAGAGCAAATCCCTACAACACACATTTGTGTAGAATATATACAGATCTGCATAGTTATTTTTTTTAGATAACAATTTGGTAAAATCTATAAATACTGTGAATACAAAGTCCTTGGTGTCACAATAAAAAATAAATAAATAAAAATCGCTCAGATCCTTAAAAATAGAAAAATAATTATTCGTTATCCACATCTTTGGAGTATATTGTGATGTCACCGGATAAATCCGGAGCTGATGTCACAGTCTACACGGAATGTTCTATGCCGGCTCAGACTGGACCACAGAAGAACAGGACAATCCCCTGGTGGACCCCTCTGCTGCACTGGGAACCCAGACCTCCACACCCTACCTGACCAGGGCTTAGATGCGCTTCATACAGACAGGTTGCAGGGTCTCGGGGACTCCCGCTGTGTGACCGTATCACCGCCTCATAGAACTAAGAGAGTCCTTGCTCCAAGGCGATGGCCCGGTATCAGGACTGACCGTCTGAGACAAGGGCAAAGCCGCAGATAATACCGAGTAGTAGTAATTTCCTCTACTATGAGGTAATAAAAACAAATCAATTTTCACATTTTTGGCATCAGTTTTTCTTCCATGGGGAACTGAAATTCCCAACGTGCCCTGAAAGATACCGACCTCCAGGACCTGCTTGGAGTTGTAGTTTTCTACACAAATTGTATTCTTAAAGGGGTATTCCCATCGCCAAGATCATATCCCAATATCTAGTAGTAATATAAGTAATATCTCTGTCCATTTCCTCATGTGCAGGACCTTAGGTATCCATGGTTAGAACCACTAGCAGCTAGCTGTTACTATATCAGTGGTCGTAACCATGGATATCTAAGGTCCTATGATGCCTCCACATGAGGAAATAGACTTAGTGAATCAGAAGAACTATACTACATTTCTAATTGGAGGAATTTGTTAATATTATTATTATTACTACTACATCTACGACATATTGGGACAGGATCTTAGAGATGGGAATACCCCTTTTAATGTTAGTTCACATGTAGAGGTGAAATTCATATCAAATTGTTTGGCGCACAGTGTTGCGGGTAAGACCACGCTCACATGTTGCAATGTTTTTAAGAGAAAAAAACATCACAACAAAAGAGTGCATTTAAAATAGCAGCGGGTGAAAGCAGCCTCAGGCTATGTTCACACGTTAAGAACAAAGAAATGGAGTGCTGACTTCAATATCACATAAAAAACAATGAGTTTTATTAAATAAGTAAACATATATAACACACAATACATAAAACAAGGGAAGATTCCACAAAAATGCTCCTAGGGAAATTTTTGACATGGGAAAGTTATGCAAAAATTGGAGCTGTATCAATAACTACTGTATCACCCAAATGGAGTACAAAAGTTAAGGCAGTAACTTGATAAAGCATCCCGCGAAACGCGCATCCAGGGTCTCTCCTCAGGGAAGTTTTCAGCACTTGCGATCACTAATATGGGTAAGCGTGCCTAAAAGGCTGTGATTAATATATTTGCACTATGTACTTTATGTTCACCCTATGTACCTCTTTATGGTTACTGCCTTAACTTTTGTACTCCATTTGGGTGATACAGTAATTATTGATACAGCTCCAATTTTTGCATAACTTTCCCATGTCAAAAATTTCCCTAGGAGCATTTTTGTGGAATCTTCCCTTGTTTTATGTATTGTGTGTTATATATGTTTACTTATTTAATAAAACTCATTGTTTTTTATGTGATATTGAAGTCAGCACTCCATTTCTTTGTTCTTAATATACACTACGGAGTTTCTTGATAGTCCTATATAATTATATTATATACAGCTATGAGATTTGTTGCTATATGTATAGCTGCGTTTGTCTTTGTGTATCAGTTAACATTATGTTCACACGTTGCGTTTTTGCAGCCTTTTTATGCCAGTTAAAAGCTGCTTTTAAGGGTATGTGCACACGCAGCGGATTTGTTCTCTGCGGATCCGCTGCAGATCCGCAAGCAATGTACAGTACAATGCTAAGCAATGGGTTTTCAAAACCGCAGTGCACAGGCTGCGGACTTGCTGCGGATTGAAATCCGCAGCATGTCAATTCTTTCTGCTGATTTTGCTGCGTTTCGACACCTATTCCATTATACTGGTGTCAAAATGCAGGGGCAAATCCGCAGGTAAAACCGCACTCCCTTCAGCCCCCATAGAAAGCAATGGATAAGTGCAAAAAAGCAGCAAAAAACATAGCAAGAAACGCCATCAGTTCTTGCAGTGTTATTAGTGACAAAAGCAGGTACAGCAGAATGTGATTTTCCCAAAATTAAACCAAAATATCTTGGTGTCCTCACCTGAGAATGGCGGTTACATTAGTACAGTTTAATGAAATTATTGATATCTCTGACCGATGTGTGAAGTTGAACAATAGCTGATCACCCCAATGCACTGCCAATGTCTTAGGTAAACTATGCCTGACCAATTCACCTCCCCCTGCTGGATTTACATTTGCAAATGTGTATTTTTTCATTAACTCATAGGAACTTTTTTGCTCAGAATAGTCACTTTTTTCAGACATAAAAATCTTTCTAAATATTTCTATCAAATTTCCCTTTTTTCCCCAAATGTCTCATGGTTTCACCTACGTCTTATATCGGTGGTCTAACACCTCGCATTGTTCATGCTTGTACGGTGGAAGCAAAGCTGAACTTTGGGATCCTTAAAAACGCCGCAAGAAAACCAGAGTAAAAGCCAGCAAAAGGTGTTTTTTGTGTCTGCAGTTTTTTTTGCTGCCAAAACATTAGGTTTTGGCTGCAGAACAAAAAAAGTAACGTGTGAATATGCTGTAAAAATAAGAAGCGTTAAACAAGTCCAACTGAAAACCTTTGTGGTAAAACTGCATGTAATACAGGCCATATTGTGCACTTACACTTTACAGCAAGTGCTATAAACCAGCAATCCCCCCCCACTGCATTCTCCATATACTTCGGTGGAGATATAACTACACATACAGGAACCTCCTCATAACATTTTATGGAGAATGTGGCTGGAAATTTGTGATTAAGGGTCAGATAATAACTGCACGTAACTGTAGGGTGGCGTCAGCATCAATGTTACTGGTGGGCCCTTAGCAGCTGAGCCTGAAGCAGTGATATCACAATGTGGAGTGTGGAACTCGATGACATCTTCTACTCTATGACATCACAATGACTGCAAAGGAGTAAAGCCTATGTAAAGCCTGACCGCAGAGCCGAGGCTGTCATTTGTGTGACTCCCTATTGGATACACAAAGCTACAGGAATACGAAGGAGAAAGAAAGCGACGACATCATGGGGATTCATGGAGGTCCCCATTGTGACCAGCGGCTGCTGGTCAAGGCTCTCTCTTCCTGCAAGTCAACTGGCTTTAGTCTTCTGACCCGATTCAAGAAATTCCAATGCAATTGCAGAGCTCAGCGGAAGGATTCTTTCCAGGCCATCAAATCTGCCACCATGACAGTGGTCAAGAGCATCAGGTCAGTTGCTACAAAAAGACGTAGAAACCACGTCATCAGCCAAGACAGCGGTGAAAAGAGCCCAACCTACATAGTAGGTGACACTGAGCCCACTTCTAGCATTGTAGAAAGTGGAGAGGATCTTGCCGATCCAGAATGTGCACAAGATGCACCCGAGGGGCTGCCACAAACAAGACCCCAGGACTTTACTGACCCAGAATGTGCACCCGAGGGGCTGCCACAAACAGGACCCCAGGATTTTGCATATCCAGAATGTGCACAAGGTGCACCCGAGGGGCTGCCACAAACAGGACCTCAGGATCCTGCTGATCCAGAATGTGCACACGATGCACCCGAGGGGCTGCCACAAACAAGACCCCAGGACTTAACCGATCCAGAATGTGCACCCGAGGGGCTGTCACAAACAGGACCCCAGGACTTTACCGATCCAGATTGTGCACAATGTGCACCCGAGGGGCTGCCACAAACAAGACCCCAGGATTTTGCTGATCCAGAATGCGCACAAGGTGCACCAGAGGGGCTACCACAAACAAGACCCCAAGACAATCTGAAAAGGAAAGCATCAACCTCTGAGGACAGTCAGCCCGAGATGATGCCACCAGCCAAGAGAGCTGCTATAGAAAATATTATTGATCTACTTATAGAAGTAATTGGCTTTAGTCTTCCGACCCGATTCAGGAAATTCCAATGCAATTTCAGAGCTCTCCTGAAGGATTCCTTCCAGGCCATCAAATCTGCCACCATGACAGTGGTCAAGTGCTTCAGATTAATTGCTATAACAAGACATAGAGACCGCGTCATCAGCCAAGACAGCGGTGAGAAGAGCCCAACCTACATAGTAGGTGATATTGAGCCCACCTCTAGCATTGCAGAAAGTGGAGAGGATTGTGCCGATCCAGAATGTGCAGAAGATGCATCCGAGGGACTGCCACAAACAAGATCCCAGGATCTTACCGATCCAGAATGTAAACAATGTGCACCCGAGGGGCTTCCACAAACAAGACCACAAGACAATCTGAAAATGAAAGCATCACCCTCCGATGACAGTCAGCCCGAGATGCTGCCACCAGACAAGAGAGCGGCTATAGAAAACGTTACTGATCTACTTATCATTATTATTATTGTTATTATTATTATTTATTTATATAGCGCCTTTATTTCCATGGTGCTGTACATGAGAAGGGGAGGAGTAACCCCGGAGATCGAGACCCCACAAGTGGAGATGCCCGATATTGGGAACCAAGAGAACAACCTGCCTCCAGAGCTCTTAACCATCCTGCAGAGCAAAGGGGAGGAAGGCTACCTGGATGACGAGGTCATCATCATGGCCCAGGACCTGCTGCAGAGACAGTTTAAGGGTTTTGATGGCCTGCAGCCCCCCTGCGCTCTTATGATACCAGGGTACAGCGTACTGCAGAATGCTGTACAAATCCACTATGATGCGGACAGGGTGCACTGGCTGACAACCTGCTATAAAAATGGCCAAATCTTTGTGGCCGACAGCTTCAACATCAGGAATCTGTCTCCATCCATCCATCAGCAGATTAACAACATGTACAGTATAGTGGTCGACAATCCCCTGGAACATCTGAGGTTTATCGATGTGGATCAGCAGAAGAACTGGTACGACTGTGGCTTATATGCTATAGCGTTTGCCTACGAGTTTATGGCAGATGGCGGTGAACCCAGAGCTGAGTTCCAGCATCAGAAGATGAGGACTCATCTAATATCCTGCCTACAGAACAACAGAATCAGCGGATTTCCCAAAAAGGTCAGGGAGTAACTCCATGTCTATAAACGGCATGTAGAGTGTATGACGGTCCAAGAGATCGCCCTGACCTTTAACCTCACAATGAAGATGGGGTACGGCTGGAGGTGACGGCTATCACACGTCAATGATGTGGCGGCCGCCATGTCAGGAGCAGATGAGCCGCACCTCAGGACGAGGCAGATTCCGGGCTCGGTCTCTGTCCTCATTACTTTCTGCAGTCAGATGTGATCAGAGGATCAGTGAATCTTCTGCTGCATCTGACCCGATCTACGGAACATGCTGCCATGATCCAGCACCGCCCAGGGGAAGGGCAGGCCGTCAGCCATGGTTCCCTAGAGGTTTCCTCCACTGGGGGTTTTTCCTCTCCTGAGTGCTGACGGACGACGACTCTCCGTGAGTCCAGGACCCATCACCATCCTCATCATGGGAACTTCTACTTGTGATATCTTGTATGAAGTGAATAAAGAATTCAATTAATATCTAGCAGCTGTGTGTCTGAGCCATGTGTCTGAGCCTTGTATCTCTACATTGAAATTGCAGGAAAAGTTATGGAATTCTGGAAATGACAGGTGTGATATTTTTTTCTGAGTTTTCCCTACAAACTGTTTGGAACATTTGAAAGAATGATTGTCAGGAGCAGAAAATATGACGCTGCCATAAGACCTGTGTTTGCCAGCAGTAGAGAGTCCACTCGTGTGTGGGGGCTTCTCATCAATGGAGGAGCTCACTCACAGTAATACCTCAACAGGGCCATGAATGAAGAATAAAATCTACACCTCCTCCACGAGCAACTACTCCCATCATCCAGGGCAAGGTTGTGATGATGCTTTTCTCCTCCATAATGGAGACCAGGTCACATGGGAAAAGTGATAAACTAAGTTGCTTTGGTGAAAAAGACATTGGCATTTTGGTTCCAAGGACGAAAACCAAAGTTTGAGTCAGTCTCAAAACTTTTGGCCATGATTGTATTTATCCATCTTAAGATAATGATAGCACTCCATTCCTGATAGCTAAAACTTCTCTCACCTTCTGCATTAATAAAACACTTTTCTCACTATTTTTTGTGCAGAAAGCAGGTAAATACGTTCCGCAAACTGATTTTTGGCATGTCTGCCCTGTTGGCCGAATTCTATAGAAACTTCCGTGCCGCTGATAAATATTTAGGAACCTGCTCTCACTTCCTTGAGCGTGAATTGGCTTATTATAGGGGGCACAGATTTTTGGCCACGTGTAGAGTCAATATAGTACTATAGCTCAGTGGCTAGACACATAGAATTAGGAAAAGCCATTGGGCACAGGGAATGATGCTGACTTCTAGTGTTGATGTGTTGTCATTGTGGCACATAATAATTGTCTCCTCCTGTGATATGATAGAAATACCAACAAGAAGCGTGTGCCTTAAAGGTGACTATAAACATATCTAATAAAAATGATTAACATAAGAGAAGAGTAACCTAAACTTGATGTAGAACTGTATGGAATAAAGGAATATTTTCAGCAACAGCGCCCCTTGTCTACAGGCGTCGTATCTTGTATTGCAATAGGTGCTAGGAGCAGTCACAGACCACTCCCGTCAGTTTATCCCCCGAAATACTGCAGTCACAGCATTCCGGAAGTCGGCACAGGGCTAACAGCCCCTCTGCCTTTGGGTCAGAGCCCCCGCGGCGTCACGCAGGGTCCCTATCGTTGCCATGGTGAGCGAATGTCGTCATCACGACATCTGGCTCAACAGAGCTAGGAAACTTGTTGATCATGCACAGTGCATGATCAGGTAGTCTCCCTGTCAGTGCAGCGATCAGCCTGCAAAAAATGATTGTCCCATAGTGGGACTAAGTAAAAGACTTAGGAAAAAGGTAAAGAAAAAAAAAAAATTTTAAATAGTAATTGTAAAAATATTAAAAAAATCAAAAATAAAAAAATCAATACATATTCTATCACTAAATAAATATTTGAATGAAAAAAACAATATAAACAATAAAAGTGCACACATGTGGTATCGCCGCATGCACAACGACTCGACCTATAAAACTGTCCCACTACTTAACCCCTTTAGTGAACACAAAGAAAAAAACAAGGCAAAAAACAATTCTTTATCATCATACTGCCGAAAACAAAAAGTGGAATAACGCGATCAGAACCTCATATTACCCACCTCAGCTGCTGCAGAACCTCATAGTATACCTCAGCTGCTGCAGAACCTCACAATATACCTCAGCTGCTGCAGAACCTCAATACGTCTCAGCTGCTGCATAACCTTATATTACACACCTCAGCTGCTGCAGAATCTCATAATACACATCTCAGCTGCTGCAGAACCTCATAATACACCTCAGCTGCTACAGAACTCATAATACACCTCAGCTGCTACAGAACCTCATAATACACAGCTCAGCTACTGCAGAACTTCAATATGTCTCAGCTGCTGCATAACCTTATTACACGCCTCAGCTGCTTCAGAACCTCATATTACCCACCTCAACTGCTGCAGAACCTCATAATACACATCTCAGCTGCAGCAGAACCTCACAATATACACATCAACTGCTGCAGAACCTCATATTACCCACCTCAAATGCTGCAGAACCTCATAATACACATCTCAGCTGCTGCAGAACCTCATAAAACACCTCAGCTGCTGCAGAACCTCACAATTCACAGCTCAGCTGCTGCAGAACCTCATATTACACACCTCAGCTACTTGAAACCTTCTTTTGGACACTGTGGTACAGTAAAGGGTGTTTTACTGGATGGAAGATATGTTTCTCCTAGCAGATTAATGTTTGGCCGGGTTTTTTCTTAAAGACGGGACCTGCGATGATGTCGGGGTCACGTGATCAGCCCATGTGATGTCTACCTCACTGGTGGGAGGGGTTAGGCCCTATGTAATGGAGGTTGGTGATTGCCACAGGTTGAGTGTGTGTTTCTGGAAGCTACAGGAACTTGTGTGGACTCAGCCTGAAACTTGTATATAGGATTCCCGTGCTGCAGGACTATCGCAGCAAGACTCGGAAGAACCCCGGGAATGGCACCTGGCGGATGCCGCAGGACCTGGCAGCCGCTTAGTTACGCCCGTCCCGTGCAAGGGGTGAGTCTGGGACCAGTGGTTCTCCAAGCTGGAGTATGAGTTTGCTTTCCCTTATGTTTTGTTAAGCTGCTGGTTACTGAGTGACATTAAAACCACTGAAATTGGACTTTATGCCTGTGTCTTGCCTCGTTACTGCCGCCCAGCTATTGCCTACCAGAGAAAATCCCAACAATTGGTGGAGAATGCGAGCAGAAGCAGTGAGGCCAGGCTGTTTTGATTTTTGATCGGTACCCCAGCCTATGTCCTGGGTGAAACGAGTGGCAGATATCCAGGCGGGGAACTTTCCAGAAATAGAGGCCACGCGACAGCAACAGCAGGCTATGCAGCAGCAACAGGAGGCCATGCGGCAGCAGCAACAAGAGTTCATGCGACAGCAGGCTATGCAGCAGCAGGCTATGCAGCAGCATCAGGAAACCAATCAGCTGTTGATACAGCATATCACAACAGCGCAAGCAATAGGAGCTAACCGGGGAATCCAGGATATTCGGAAAGCGGTTTGTACAGCGATTCCTAAAATGGGAGAATTGGACGATGTGGAGGTGTATCTGGAGATGTTCGAAGGAGTCGCTGAGAGAGAGAAGCTCCCCCGGGACCATTTGGCAGGTGTCCTCGATCCGTTTCTGACCCCAGGACTGTTGAAAGCGTGTCAGGACCTACCCCCAGAGCAAAGGGCGGACTACACGGTCGTCAAGGGTGAGATACTGGCACGCCTTGGGGTAAATGTGTTAGTGAGGGCTCAGCGGGTACACCACTGGAAGTTTACCCCCTCCAAGCCCGCCCGGTCCCAGTATTACGACCTGTTGCACCTGTTACAAAAGTGGTTGCAGCCTGAAGTGTTATCCCCTACGGCCATACTGGACCGCATAGTGACTGATAGATTTTGGAGGGCTTTGCCCCACTCCCTCCAGACCTGGGTCGGACAGGCGCCCCCTACTGATGCCATGCAGATGATAGACCTCATAGAAAGGTATGGGGCTACCAAGGAGTTACAGGGAGGGACCCCCCGAAAGGTAACAGGAAGGTTCCCTAAGTCCCCGCCCCTGGTTCGGCGAGCAGAGCCCAGGAAGGCCGCTCCGGACTTATCCGGGGAAGTAAGGAGCCCCATAATCTGCTGGCGGTGCCAGGAACCAGGTCATATGAGAGCTGATTGCCCCCACCTGACTGAGCCCATGGACACCAATTTTTGTTACCGCCAGTCCCACTGTTACGGCGGCGGAACACGCATAAAAAAATATAAATAAACGTGCTCGCCGCCCGGGGTCCACCGTGCGGCAGATGGAAAAACCGCAGCTAGAAGACACAGAGCACTGTGGCGGTAATGTGCACGGGGTTCTATATCACTCAGGTGCAATCAAGCAGTCTCTGTTACGTGCACAGAGCTGCTCCAGGAAAAATTAGAAAAGTAACGCTGAGCCTGTTAGCAACACAGGGACTCAGCGGCACACATGCGGTAGGCAAAAACCGGAGTAGTTAGGATGTCACTACGTCCGACACCTACCGTGGTAACAGGTGTGCTGGCGTCGCAACCGCGGACGCAGAAATGAGCTGCAACTGCAGCGCGGCGTGAACAGAGCCGCAAACAAGGCGCTGCAAAAACGCTGGAGCAATGCAGGACGCTTAGCTGCTGCAAAAAGTATGGCTGGAGCGCGCTGGCGCTAGCGCTGCTACTGGCGGCTGCCCAAGCACTCACACAAACGTAATATCAGAGGGAAGGGGTTTCATAATAAGTCATCCACCAGTCCAAGCATCCATCACCATACATACAGCAGCAGTATGAAAATACTAGCGCATGGCAAAGCGGCCATGCGCACTTTTTATAGCGTACGGGACCTGCCGGAAATCTCCAGAGCCCTGAGCATAACCAATCAAATCAGGAGCAGGACCTGAGCACCTGACTCCTGAACTCCAATGAGAGCTATTCCCGTGAGCATGCTCAGAAGCTGGGACAAAGGACTTAGCCTCTGGAGACAAATATGTGAATCTGGATTCCCGCATAGGCATTATAGAACCCAGATTCCTAACACCCACTATGCCGAACCAATGTGTGCAATGGGCACCCCGAAGGGCCCTAATATGGAACATTTGTGTCGGCTAGAAGTGGAGGGCACCGGGCTGTGGCCCTATTGGACTCAGGGAGTCTTGTAACCCTGGTACGAGCCAGCTGGATACACACCAGCGAGTTTACGGGTCGGAAAATTGGGGTGTTGTGTATACATGGAGACTTAAAAGACTATCCCACCGCACTAGTCGTAATCAGCACGCCAGCAGGGAGGCGGTGCCACGAGGTGGGGGTGGTGGCTAATTTACATTATGAAGTGATAATTGGAAGAGACTTTCCGTTGTTTTCTGTGCTGTGGCCGTCTGTGGTACCATCCACTGAGCAACTGCCGGTACCAGAGGCAACCAGGTTACATTCTCCAGAAGGGGGGGCATGAACCTGGTGGCCCGGAGGAAAATGTGCTGGCGGTCGGAATAACCTTCCCTTCGGTGGAGGAAGGGGAGAATTCTCCCCTAGAAGGATTGGCTGGAGAGGTGGAAGACTTGCCGCCGGGACCTGAGTTGTCAGACTTGAATGTATCAGGTGACAATTTTGGTACAGCGCAACTCCGAGACCTTACTTTACCCGGGCCAGAGAAAATGTACTGTTTGTAAATGGGGAACCCCAACAACCTGGGGTAGATACGGTGTTGCCACGCTTTGAGTTGAACCAGGATTTGTTGTACCGAGTGGAGATAATACGTGGGGAAATGGTAGAACAATTACTGGTACCTCAGACGTATCGCAGGCTGGTAATGGTTTTAGCGCATGCGCATGTACTTGGGGGACATTTGGGCCAAAAGAAGACCCTCGACCGAATCCTGCAACGATTTTACTGGCCAGGGGTTCATGAAGAAGTTAAACGGTACTGTAGCTCCTGTCCAGTATGCCAGGTAACCAGTCCCCAGCCTCACTTTCGGAGCCCTTTGGTGCCTTTGCCGATTATAGAGGTGCCCTTCGAGAGAGTGGCCATGGACCTGGTGGGGCCTCTCAATAAGTCGGCAAGGGGACACCAACACATTCTGGTAGTTCTAGATTATGCTACCCGATATCCTGAGGCCATTCCTCTGCGCCACACATCAGCTAAGCTTATAGCAAAGGAACTCATGGGTATGTTTTCACGGGTGGGAATTTCGCAAGAAATTTTAACAGACCAGGGAACCCCCTTTATGTAAAAAATTATGAAGGAACTCTGCCGGTTGATAAAATGCTAAACAGTTGCGTAACTCGGTCTATCATCCCCAAACAGATGGTCTGTTAGAAAGGTTCAATAAGACCCCGAAGAGCATGGTAAAAAGGCAGTTTCCAAAGATGGGAAGGACTGGGATCTGTTATTGCCATATTTGTTATTTGCAGTGAGGGAGGTACCTCAGGCATCTACGGGGTTCTCGCCCTTTGAACTATTGTACGGCAGACATCCACGGGGCTTACTAGATATAGCCAAAGAGGCCTGGGAGAACCAACCTACTCCCCACAAAAGTGTGATAGAACATGTTGCAAAAATGCAAGAGAGAATGGAGACAGTCCTACCCTTGGTCCGGGAACATATGGAGGCAGCACAACGGTCACAGAGTCGGGTCTATAATCGGGAGGCTCGGGTAAGAACCTTTAGCCCTGGGGATCGGGTTTTGGTGCTTGTGCCTACCGTAGATAGCAAATTTCTCGCAAGGTGGCAGGGACCCTACGAGATCATGGAGAAGGTGGGGCCAGTAGACTACAAGGTACACCCTTTGAACTATTGTACGGCAGACATCCACGGGGCTTACTAGATATAGCCAAAGAGGCCTGGGAGAACCAACCTACTCCCCACAAAAGTGTGATAGAACATGTTGCAAAAATGCAAGAGAGAATGGAGACAGTCCTACCATTGGTCCGGGAACATATGGAGGCAGCACAACGGTCACAGAGTCGGGTCTATAATCGGGAGGCTCGGGTAAGAACCTTTAGCCCTGGGGATCGGGTTTTGGTGCTTGTGCCTACCGTAGATAGCAAATTTCTCGCAAGGTGGCAGGGACCCTACGAGATCATGGAGAAGGTGGGGCCAGTAGACTACAAGGTACACCAACCAAGACGGAGAAAGCCAGAACAGGTTTACCATAATAATTTGTTTAAACCCTGGAAAGATAGAGAGCACCTTGGTGGGGATAGTCCGCTGCCAGCGTTTCAGATGGTAAAGGCTCCGTTACCTCGGGGCGAGGCGGGAGAAGCCCAACCCGCGATCAAAATTGCAGATACTTTGTCTCCTAAACAGGTTCAGGAGGTCCGGGAGTTCATCAGCCGAAATACAGATGTTTTTTCGGAGCTCCCTGGACGCACCTCCCTAATCTAACATGACGTTGTCACAGAGCCACAGGCCAAGGTCCGACTAAAGCCATATCGGGTGCCTGAGGCCCGGCGACAAGCCATCTCAGAAGAGGTAAAAATGATGCTACAGTTAGGGGTCACAGAAGAGTCTCAGAGTGAGTGGGCCATCCCAATAGCTCTAATACCCAAGCCTGATGGGTCTCTAAGATTCTGTAATGATTTTAGAAAACTCAATGACATTTCAAAATTTGACGCCTACCCCATGCCCCGGGTTGACGAGTTGATAGAGCGCTTTGGGCAAGCACGGTATTTTACAACTCTGGACCTCACAAAAGGTTATTGGCAGGTATCCCTAACAGAGGCGGCGAAGGGAAAGACGGCGTTTATAACACCTGAGGGGCTGTTCCAGTATAAGGTGTTACCCTTTGGATTGCATGGCGCTCCAGCAACGTTCCAGCGGTTTATGGATATTATTCTCCGTCCCCATCGCCGCTATGCCTCAGCCTATCTAGATTATATTATTGTGTTCAGCACCGATTGGGAAAGCCACTTAGCAAAAGTACAGGCAGTGGTAGACTCCCTGCGACAAGCAGGGCTAACTGCCAACCCAAAGAAGTGTTTCATAGGGTTGGAGGAAGCCCGCTACTTGGGTTATGTCACTGGGAGGGGAGTTCTCAAGCCCCAAGTAAACAAGGTCGGTAAAGGCCTTTTTGGGTTTGGAGGATATTACAGGCGATTCATTCCCAACTTTGCAACCCTGTCCGCGCCTTTAACAGATTGTTTAAAAGGGAAAAAATCTGTGATGGTCCACTGGAATTATCAGTTAGAGGAGGCCTTTACAAAATTAAAAGGGGTACTGTGTGGTACACAAGTCCTGATCACTCCAAATTTCAAAAAAGAGTTCATGGTGCAGACTGATGCCTCTGAGATAGGCCTCGGTGCAGTGCTGGCTCAGGAAGTTAACGGGGAAGAGCATCCCGTTAGCTTCCTAAGCCGGAAACTTACCCCAGCTGAAACCCGGTACAGTATTGTAGAGAGTGCCTGGCCATCGAGTGGGCACTGGAATCGTTGCGCTACTATTTGCTGGGGAGGACATTTCGGTTGGTGACAGATCATTCCCCTCTTACGTGGATGAGTCAAGCTAAGGAGAGGAATGCCCGAGTCACCAGGTGGTTCCTGTCCCTGCAAAACTTTAAATTTTCAGTAGAACATCGTGCAGGCAGACTACAGGGGAATGCAGATGCCCTGTCCAGAGTTCACTGTATGTCATGTGTCCACCCCTCTAGGGTTGAACATAGGGGGTAGGTATGTGGTACAGTAAAGGGTGTTTTACTGGATGGAAGATATGTTTCTCCTAGCAGATTAATGTTTGGCCGGGTTTTTTCTTAAAGACAGGACCTGCGATGATGTCAGGGTCACGTGATCAGCCCATGTGATGTCTACCTCACTGGTAGGAGGCGTTAGGCCCTATGTAATGGAGGTTGGTGATTGCCACAGGGTGAGTGTGTGTTTCTGGAAGCTACAGGAACTTGTGTGGACTCAGCCTGAAACTTGTATATATGATTCTCGTGCTGCAGAACTATCGCAGCAAGACTCGGAAGAACCCCGGAAATGGCACCTGGCAGCCGCTTAGTTACGCCCGTCCCGTGCATGGGGTGAGTCTGGGACCAGTGGTTCTCCAAGCTGGAGTATGAGTTTGCTTTCCCTTATGTTTTGTTAAGCTGCTGGTTACTGAGTGACATTAAAACCACTGAAATTGGACTTTATGCCTGTGTGTTGCCTCGTTACTGCCGCCCAGCTATTGCCTACCAGAGCAAATCCCTACAACACACATTTGTGTAGAATATATACAGATCTGCATAGTTATTTTTTTTAGATAACAATTTGGTAAAATCTATAAATACTGTGAATACAAAGTCCTTGGTGTCACAATAAAAAATAAATAAATAAAAATCGCTCAGATCCTTAAAAATAGAAAAATAATTATTCGTTATCCACATCTTTGGAGTATATTGTGATGTCACCGGATAAATCCGGAGCTGATGTCACAGTCTACACGGAATGTTCTATGCCGGCTCAGACTGGACCACAGAAGAACAGGACAATCCCCTGGTGGACCCCTCTGCTGCACTGGGAACCCAGACCTCCACACCCTACCTGACCAGGGCTTAGATGCGCTTCATACAGACAGGTTGCAGGGTCTCGGGGACTCCCGCTGTGTGACCGTATCACCGCCTCATAGAACTAAGAGAGTCCTTGCTCCAAGGCGATGGCCCGGTATCAGGACTGACCGTCTGAGACAAGGGCAAAGCCGCAGATAATACCGAGTAGTAGTAATTTCCTCTACTATGAGGTAATAAAAACAAATCAATTTTCACATTTTTGGCAACAGTTTTTCTTCCATGGGGAACTGAAATTCCCAACGTGCCCTGAAAGATACCGACCTCCAGGACCTGCTTGGAGTTGTAGTTTTCTACACAAATTGTATTCTTAAAGGGGTATTCCCATCGCCAAGATCATATCCCAATATCTAGTAGTAATATAAGTAATATCTCTGTCCATTTCCTCATGTGCAGGACCTTAGGTATCCATGGTTAGAACCACTAGCAGCTAGCTGTTACTATATCAGTGGTCGTAACCATGGATATCTAAGGTCCTATGATGCCTCCACATGAGGAAATAGACTTAGTGAATCAGAAGAACTATACTACATTTCTAATTGGAGGAATTTGTTAATATTATTATTATTACTACTACATCTACGACATATTGGGACAGGATCTTAGAGATGGGAATACCCCTTTTAATGTTAGTTCACATGTAGAGGTGAAATTCATATCAAATTGTTTGGCGCACAGTGTTGCGGGTAAGACCACGCTCACATGTTGCAATGTTTTTAAGAGAAAAAAACATCACAACAAAAGAATGCATTTAAAATAGCAGCGGGTGAAAGCAGCCTCAGGCTATGTTCACACGTTAAGAACAAAGAAATGGAGTGCTGACTTCAATATCACATAAAAAACAATGAGTTTTATTAAATAAGTAAACATATATAACACACAATACATAAAACAAGGGAAGATTCCACAAAAATGCTCCTAGGGAAATTTTTGACATGGGAAAGTTATGCAAAAATTGGAGCTGTATCAATAACTACTGTATCACCCAAATGGAGTACAAAAGTTAAGGCAGTAACTTGATAAAGCATCCCGCGAAACGCGCATCCAGGGTCTCTCCTCAGGGAAGTTTTCAGCACTTGCGATCACTAATATGGGTAAGCGTGCCTAAAAGGCTGTGATTAATATATTTGCACTATGTACTTTATGTTCACCCTATGTACCTCTTTATGGTTACTGCCTTAACTTTTGTACTCCATTTGGGTGATACAGTAATTATTGATACAGCTCCAATTTTTGCATAACTTTCCCATGTCAAAAATTTCCCTAGGAGCATTTTTGTGGAATCTTCCCTTGTTTTATGTATTGTGTGTTATATATGTTTACTTATTTAATAAAACTCATTGTTTTTTATGTGATATTGAAGTCAGCACTCCATTTCTTTGTTCTTAATATACACTACGGAGTTTCTTGATAGTCCTATATAATTATATTATATACAGCTATGAGATTTGTTGCTATATGTATAGCTGCGTTTGTCTTTGTGTATCAGTTAACATTATGTTCACACGTTGCGTTTTTTCAGCCTTTTTATGCCAGTTAAAAGCTGCTTTTAAGGGTATGTGCACACGCAGCGGATTTGTTCTCTGCGGATCCGCTGCAGATCCGCAAGCAATGTACAGTACAATGCTAAGCAATGGGTTTTCAAAACCGCAGTGCACAGGCTGCGGACTTGCTGCGGATTGAAATCCGCAGCATGTCAATTCTTTCTGCTGATTTTGCTGCGTTTCGACACCTATTCCATTATACTGGTGTCAAAATGCAGGGGCAAATCCGCAGGTAAAACCGCACTCCCTTCAGCCCCCCATAGAAAGCAATGGATAAGTGCAAAAAAGCAGCAAAAAACATAGCAAGAAACGCCATCAGTTCTTGCAGTGTTATTAGTGACAAAAGCAGGTACAGCAGAATGTGATTTTCCCAAAATTAAACCAAAATATCTTGGTGTCCTCACCTGAGAATGGCGGTTACATTAGTACAGTTTAATGAAATTATTGATATCTCTGACCGATGTGTGAAGTTGAACAATAGCTGATCACCCCAATGCACTGCCAATGTCTTAGGTAAACTATGCCTGACCAATTCACCTCCCCCTGCTGGATTTACATTTGCAAATGTGTATTTTTTCATTAACTCATAGGAACTTTGTTGCTCAGAATAGTCACTTTTTTCAGACATAAAAATCTTTCTAAATATTTCTATCAAATTTCCCTTTTTTCCCCAAATGTTTTATGGTTTCACCTACGTCTTATATCGGTGGTCTAACACCTCGCATTGTTCATGCTTGTACGGTGGAAGCAAAGCTGAACTTTGGGATCCTTAAAAACGCCGCAAGAAAACCAGAGTAAAAGCCAGCAAAAGGTGTTTTTTGTGTCTGCAGTTTTTTTTGCTGCCAAAACATTAGGTTTTGGCTGCAGAACAAAAAAAGTAACGTGTGAATATGCTGTAAAAATAAGAAGCGTTAAACAAGTCCAACTGAAAACCTTTGTGGTAAAACTGCATGTAATACAGGCCATATTGTGCACTTACACTTTACAGCAAGTGCTATAAACCAGCAATCCCCCCCCACTGCATTCTCCATATACTTCGGTGGAGATATAACTACACATACAGGAACCTCCTCATAACATTTTATGGAGAATGTGGCTGGAAATTTGTGATTAAGGGTCAGATAATAACTGCACGTAACTGTAGGGTGGCGTCAGCATCAATGTTACTGGTGGGCCCTTAGCAGCTGAGCCTGAAGCAGTGATATCACAATGTGGAGTGTGGAACTCGATGACATCTTCTACTCTATGACATCACAATGACTGCAAAGGAGTAAAGCCTATGTAAAGCCTGACCGCAGAGCCGAGGCTGTCATTTGTGTGACTCCCTATTGGATACACAAAGCTACAGGAATACGAAGGAGAAAGAAAGCGACGACATCATGGGGATTCATGGAGGTCCCCATTGTGACCAGCGGCTGCTGGTCAAGGCTCTCTCTTCCTGCAAGTCAACTGGCTTTAGTCTTCTGACCCGATTCAAGAAATTCCAATGCAATTGCAGAGCTCAGCGGAAGGATTCTTTCCAGGCCATCAAATCTGCCACCATGACAGTGGTCAAGAGCATCAGGTCAGTTGCTACAAAAAGACGTAGAAACCACGTCATCAGCCAAGACAGCGGTGAAAAGAGCCCAACCTACATAGTAGGTGACACTGAGCCCACTTCTAGCATTGTAGAAAGTGGAGAGGATCTTGCCGATCCAGAATGTGCACAAGATGCACCCGAGGGGCTGCCACAAACAAGACCCCAGGACTTTACTGACCCAGAATGTGCACCCGAGGGGCTGCCACAAACAGGACCCCAGGATTTTGCATATCCAGAATGTGCACAAGGTGCACCCGAGGGGCTGCCACAAACAGGACCTCAGGATCCTGCTGATCCAGAATGTGCACACGATGCACCCGAGGGGCTGCCACAAACAAGACCCCAGGACTTAACCGATCCAGAATGTGCACCCGAGGGGCTGCCACAAACAGGACCCCAGGACTTTACCGATCCAGATTGTGCACAATGTGCACCCGAGGGGCTGCCACAAACAAGACCCCAGGATTTTGCTGATCCAGAATGCGCACAAGGTGCACCAGAGGGGCTACCACAAACAAGACCCCAAGACAATCTGAAAAGGAAAGCATCAACCTCTGAGGACAGTCAGCCCGAGATGATGCCACCAGCCAAGAGAGCTGCTATAGAAAATATTATTGATCTACTTATAGAAGTAATTGGCTTTAGTCTTCCGACCCGATTCAGGAAATTCCAATGCAATTTCAGAGCTCTCCTGAAGGATTCCTTCCAGGCCATCAAATCTGCCACCATGACAGTGGTCAAGTGCTTCAGATTAATTGCTATAACAAGACGTAGAGACCGCGTCATCAGCCAAGACAGCGGTGAGAAGAGCCCAACCTACATAGTAGGTGATATTGAGCCCACCTCTAGCATTGCAGAAAGTGGAGAGGATTGTGCCGATCCAGAATGTGCAGAAGATGCATCCGAGGGACTGCCACAAACAAGATCCCAGGATCTTACCGATCCAGAATGTGCACAATGTGCACCCGAGGGGCTTCCACAAACAAGGCCACGAGACAATCTGAAAATGAAAGCATCACCCTCCGATGACAGTCAGCCCGAGATGCTGCCACCAGACAAGAGAGCGGCTATAGAAAACGTTACTGATCTACTTATCATTATTATTATTGTTATTATTATTATTTATTTATATAGCGCCTTTATTTCCATGGTGCTGTACATGAGAAGGGGAGGAGTAACCCCGGAGATCGAGACCCCACAAGTGGAGATGCCCGATATTGGGAACTAAGAGAACAACCTGCCTCCAGAGCTCTTAACCATCCTGCAGAGCAAAGGGGAGGAAGGCTACCTGGATGACGAGGTCATCATCATGGCCCAGGACCTGCTGCAGAGACAGTTTAAGGGTTTTGATGGCCTGCAGCCCCCCTGCGCTCTTATGATACCAGGGTACAGCGTACTGCAGAATGCTGTACAAATCCACTATGATGCGGACAGGGTGCACTGGCTGACAACCTGCTATAAAAATGGCCAAATCTTTGTGGCCGACAGCTTCAACATCAGGAATCTGTCTCCATCCATCCATCAGCAGATTAACAACATGTACAGTATAGTGGTCGACAATCCCCTGGAACATCTGAGGTTTATCGATGTGGATCAGCAGAAGAACTGGTACGACTGTGGCTTATATGCTATAGCGTTTGCCTACGAGTTTATGGCAGATGGCGGTGAACCCAGAGCTGAGTTCCAGCATCAGAAGATGAGGACTCATCTAATATCCTGCCTGCAGAACAACAGAATCAGCGGATTTCCCAAAAAGGTCAGGGAGTAACTCCATGTCTATAAACGGCATGTAGAGTGTATGACGGTCCAAGAGATCGCCCTGACCTTTAACCTCACAATGAAGATGGGGTACGGCTGGAGGTGACGGCTATCACACGTCAATGATGTGGCGGCCGCCATGTCAGGAGCAGATGAGCCGCACCTCAGGACGAGGCAGATTCTGGGCTCGGTCTCTGTCCTCATTACTTTCTGCAGTCAGATGTGATCAGAGGATCAGTGAATCTTCTGCTGCATCTGACCCGATCTACGGAACATGCTGCCATGATCCAGCACCGCCCAGGGGAAGGGCAGGCCGTCAGCCATGGTTCCCTAGAGGTTTCCTCCACTGGGGGTTTTTCCTCTCCTGAGTGCTGACGGACGACGACTCTCCGTGAGTCCAGGACCCATCACCATCCTCATCATGGGAACTTCTACTTGTGATATCTTGTATGAAGTGAATAAAGAATTCAATTAATATCTAGCAGCTGTGTGTCTGAGCCATGTGTCTGAGCCTTGTATCTCTACATTGAAATTGCAGGAAAAGTTATGGAATTCTGGAAATGACAGGTGTGATATTTTTTTCTGAGTTTTCCCTACAAACTGTTTGGAACATTTGAAAGAATGATTGTCCAGAGAAGAAAATATGACGCTGCCATAAGACCTGTGTTTGCCAGCAGTAGAGAGTCCACTCGTGTGTGGGGGCTTCTCATCAATGGAGGAGCTCACTCACAGTAATACCTCAACAGGGCCATGAATGAAGAATAAAATCTAAACCTCCTCCACGAGCAACTACTCCCATCATCCAGGGCAAGGTTGTGATGATGCTTTTCTCCTCCATAATGGAGACCAGGTCACATGGGAAAAGTGATAAACTAAGTTGCTTTGGTGAAAAAGACATTGGCATTTTGGTTCCAAGGACGAAAACCAAAGTTTGAGTCAGTCTCAAAACTTTTGGCCATGATTGTAATAATCCATCTTAAGATAATGATAGCACTCCATTCCGGATAGCTAAAACTTCTCTCACCTTCTGCATTAATAAAACACTTTTCTCACTATTTTTTGTGCAGAAAGCAGGTAAATAGGTTCCGCAAACTGATTTTCGGCATGTCTGCCCTGTTGGCCGAATTCTATAGAAACTTCCGTGCCGCTGATAAATATTTAGGAACCTGCTCTCACTTCCTTGAGCGTGAATTGGCTTATTATAGGGGGCACAGATTTTTGGCCACGTGTAGAGTGAATATAGTACTATAGCTCAGTGGCTAGACACATAGAATTAGGAAAAGCCATTGGGCACAGGGAATTATGCTGACTTCTAGTGTTGATGTGTTGTCATTGTGGCACATAATAATTGTCTCCTCCTGTGATATGATAGAAATACCAACAAGAAGCGTGTGCCTTAAAGGTGACTATAAACATATCTAATAAAAATGATTAACATAAGAGAAGAGTAACCTAAACTTGATGTAGAACTGTATGGAATAAAGGAATATTTTCAGCAACAGCGCCCCTTGTCTACAGGCGTCGTATCTTGTATTGCAATAGGTGCTAGGAGCAGTCACAGACCACTCCCGTCAGTTTATCCCCCGAAATACTGCAGTCACAGCATTCCGGAAGTCGGCACAGGGCTAACAGCCCCTCTGCCTTTGGGTCAGAGCCCCCGCGGCGTCACGCAGGGTCCCTATCGTTGCCATGGTGAGCAAATGTCGTCATCACGACATCTGGCTCAACAGAGCTAGGAAACTTGTTGATCATGCACAGTGCATGATCAGGTAGTCTCCCTGTCAGTGCAGCGATCAGCCTGCAAAAAATGATTGTCCCATAGTGGGACTAAGTAAAAGACTTAGGAAAAAGGTAAAGAAAAAAAATTTTTTTAAATAATAATTGTAAAAATATTAAAAAAATCAAAAATAAAAAAATCAATACATATTCTATCACTAAATAAATATTTGAATGAAAAAAACAATATAAACAATAAAAGTGCACACATGTGGTATCGCCGCATGCACAACGACTCAACCTATAAAACTGTCCCACTACTTAACCCCTTTAGTGAACACAAAGAAAAAAACAAGGCAAAAAACAATTCTTTATCATCATACTGCCGAAAACAAAAAGTGGAATAACGCGATCAGAACCTCATATTACCCACCTCAGCTGCTGCAGAACCTCATAGTATACCTCAGCTGCTGCAGAACCTCACAATATACCTCAGCTGCTGCAGAACCTCAATACGTCTCAGCTGCTGCATAACCTTATATTACACACCTCAGCTGCTGCAGAATCTCATAATACACATCTCAGCTGCTGCAGAACCTCATAATACACCTCAGCTGCTACAGAACTCATAATACACCTCAGCTGCTACAGAACCTCATAATACACAGCTCAGCTACTGCAGAACTTCAATATGTCTCAGCTGCTGCATAACCTTATTACACGCCTCAGCTGCTTCAGAACCTCATATTACCCACCTCAACTGCTGCAGAACCTCATAATACACATCTCAGCTGCAGCAGAACCTCACAATATACACATCAACTGCTGCAGAACCTCATATTACCCACCTCAAATGCTGCAGAACCTCATAATACACATCTCAGCTGCTGCAGAACCTCATAAAACACCTCAGTTGCTGCAGAACCTCACAATTCACAGCTCAGCTGCTGCAGAACCTCATATTACACACCTCAGCTACTTGAAACCTTCTTTTGGACACTGTGGTACAGTAAAGGGTGTTTTACTGGATGGAAGATATGTTTCTCCTAGCAGATTAATGTTTGGCCGGGTTTTTTCTTAAAGACGGGACCTGCGATGATGTCGGGGTCACGTGATCAGCCCATGTGATGTCTACCTCACTGGTGGGAGGGGTTAGGCCCTATGTAATGGAGGTTGGTGATTGCCACAGGTTGAGTGTGTGTTTCTGGAAGCTACAGGAACTTGTGTGGACTCAGCCTGAAACTTGTATATAGGATTCCCGTGCTGCAGGACTATCGCAGCAAGACTCGGAAGAACCCCGGGAATGGCACCTGGCGGATGCCGCAGGACCTGGCAGCCGCTTAGTTACGCCCGTCCCGTGCAAGGGGTGAGTCTGGGACCAGTGGTTCTCCAAGCTGGAGTATGAGTTTGCTTTCCCTTATGTTTTGTTAAGCTGCTGGTTACTGAGTGACATTAAAACCACTGAAATTGGACTTTATGCCTGTGTGTTGCCTCGTTACTGCCGCCCAGCTATTGCCTACCAGAGCAAATCCCTACAATTGGTGGAGAATGCGAGCAGAAGCAGTGAGGCCAGGCTGTTTTGATTTTTGATCGGTACCCCAGCCTATGTCCTGGGTGAAACGAGTGGCAGATATCCAGGCGGGGAACTTTCCAGAAATAGAGGCCACGCGACAGCAACAGCAGGCTATGCAGCAGCAACAGGAGGCCATGCGGCAGCAGCAACAAGAGTTCATGCGACAGCAGGCTATGCAGCAGCAGGCTATGCAGCAGCATCAGGAAACCAATCAGCTGTTCATACAGCATATCACAACAGCGCAAGCAAAAGGAGCTGACCGGGGAATCCAGGATATTCGGAAAGCGGTTTGTACAGCGATTCCTAAAATGGGAGAATCGGACGATGTGGAGGTGTATCTGGAGATGTTCGAAGGAGTCGCTGAGAGAGAGAAGCTCCCCCGGGACCATTTGGCAGGTGTCCTCGATCCGTTTCTGACCCCAGGACTGTTGAAAGCGTGTCAGGACCTACCCCCAGAGCAAAGGGCGGACTACACGGTCGTCAAGGGTGAGATACTGGCACGCCTTGGGGTAAATGTGTTAGTGAGGGCTCAGCGGGTACACCACTGGAAGTTTACCCCTCCAAGCCCGCCCGGTCCCAGTATTACGACCTGTTGCACCTGTTACAAAAGTGGTTGCAGCCTGAAGTGTTATCCCCTACGGCCATACTGGACCGCATAGTGACTGATAGATTTTGGAGGGCTTTGCCCCACTCCCTCCAGACCTGGGTCGGACAGGCGCCCCCTACTGATGCCATGCAGATGATAGACCTCATAGAAAGGTATGGGGCTACCAAGGAGTTACAGGGAGGGACCCCCCGAAAGGTAACAGGAAGGTTCCCTAAGTCCCCGCCCCTGGTTCGGCGAGCAGAGCCCAGGAAGGCCGCTCCGGACTTATCCGGGGAAGTAAGGAGCCCCATAATCTGCTGGCGGTGCCAGGAACCAGGTCATATGAGAGCTGATTGCCCCCACCTGACTGAGCCCATGGACACCAATTTTTGTTACCGCCAGTCCCACTGTTACGGCGGCGGAACACGCATAAAAAAATATAAATAAACGTGTTCGCCGCCCGGGGTCCACCGTGCGGCAGATGGAAAAACCGCAGCTAGAAGACACAGAGCACTGTGGTGGTAATGTGCACGGGGTTCTATATCACTCAGGTGCAATCAAGCAGTCTCTGTTAAGTGCACAGAGCTGCTCCAGGAAAAATTAGAAAAGTAACGCTGAGCCTGTTAGCAACACAGGGACTCAGCGGCACACATGCGGTAGGCAAAAACCGGAGTAGTTAGGATGTCACTACGTCCGACACCTACCGTGGTAACAGGTGTGCTGGCGTCGCAACCGCGGACGCAGAAATGAGCTGCAACTGCAGCGCGGCGTGAACAGAGCCGCAAACAAGGCGCTGCAAAAATGCTGGAGCAATGCAGGACGCTTAGCTGCTGCAAAAAGTATGGCTGGAGCGCGCTGGCGCTAGCGCTGCTACTGGCGGCTGCCCAATCACTCACACAAACGTAATATCAGAGGGAAGGGGTTTCATAATAAGTCATCCACCAGTCCAAGCATCCATCACCATACATACAGCAGCAGTATGAAAATACTAGCGCATGGCATAGCGGCCATGCGCACTTTTTATAGCGTACGGGACCTGCCGGAAATCTCCAGAGCCCTGAGCATAACCAATCAAATCAGGAGCAGGACCTGAGCACCTGACTCCTGAACTCCAATGAGAGCTATTCCCGTGAGCATGCTCAGAAGCTGGGACAAAGGACTTAGCCTCTGGAGACAAATATGTGAATCTGGATTCCCGCATAGGCATTATAGAACCCAGATTCCTAACACCCACTATGCTGAACCAATGTGTGCAATGGGCACCCCGAAGGGCCCTAATATGGAACATTTGTGTCGGCTAGAAGTGGAGGGCACCCGGGCTGTGGCCCTATTGGACTCAGGGAGTCTTGTAACCCTGGTACGAGCCAGCTGGATACACACCAGCGAGTTTACGGGTCGGAAAATTGGGGTGTTGTGTATACATGGAGACTTAAAAGACTATCCCACCGCACTAGTCGTAATCAGCACGCCAGCAGGGAGGCGGTGCCACGAGGTGGGGGTGGTGGCTAATTTACATTATGAAGTGATAATTGGAAGAGACTTTCCGTTGTTTTCTGTGCTGTGGCCGTCTGTGGTACCATCCACTGAGCAACTGCCGGTACCAGAGGCAACCAGGTTACATTCTCCAGAAGGGGGGGCATGAACCTGGTGGCCCGGAGGAAAATGTGCTGGCGGTCGGAATAACCTTCCCTTCGGTGGAGGAAGGGGAGAATTCTCCCCTAGAAGGATTGGCTGGAGAGGTGGAAGACTTGCCGCCGGGACCTGAGTTGTCAGACTTGAATGTATCAGGTGACAATTTTGGTACAGCGCAACTCCGAGACCTTACTTTAGCCGGGCCAGAGAAAATGTACTGTTTGTAAATGGGGAACCCCAACAACCTGGGGTAGATACGGTGTTGCCACGCTTTGAGTTGAACCAGGATTTGTTGTACCGAGTGGAGATAATACGTGGGGAAATGGTAGAACAATTACTGGTACCTCAGACGTATCGCAGGCTGGTAATGGTTTTAGCGCATGCGCATGTACTTGGGGGACATTTGGGCCAAAAGAAGACCCTCGACCGAATCCTGCAACGATTTTACTGGCCAGGGGTTCATGAAGAAGTTAAACGGTACTGTAGCTCCTGTCCAGTATGCCAGGTAACCAGTCCCCAGCCTCACTTTCGGAGCCCTTTGGTGCCTTTGCCGATTATAGAGGTGCCCTTCGAGAGAGTGGCCATGGACCTGGTGGGGCCTCTCAATAAGTCGGCAAGGGGACACCAACACATTCTGGTAGTTCTAGATTATGCTACCCGATATCCTGAGGCCATTCCTCTGCGCCACACATCAGCTAAGCTTATAGCAAAGGAACTCATGGGTATGTTTTCACGGGTGGGAATTCCGCAAGAAATTTTAACAGACCAGGGAACCCCCTTTATGTAAAAAATTATGAAGGAACTCTGCCGGTTGATAAAATGCTAAACAGTTGCGTAACTCGGTCTATCATCCCCAAACAGATGGTCTGTTAGAAAGGTTCAATAAGACCCCGAAGAGCATGGTAAAAAGGCAGTTTCCAAAGATGGGAAGGACTGGGATCTGTTATTGCCATATTTGTTATTTGCAGTGAGGGAGGTACCTCAGGCATCTACGGGGTTCTCGCCCTTTGAACTATTGTACGGCAGACATCCACGGGGCTTACTAGGTATAGCCAAAGAGGCCTGGGAGAACCAACCTACTCCCCACAAAAGTGTGATAGAACATGTTGCAAAAATGCAAGAGAGAATGGAGACAGTCCTACCCTTGGTCCGGGAACATATGGAGGCAGCACAACGGTCACAGAGTCGGGTCTATAATCGGGAGGCTCGGGTAAGAACCTTTAGCCCTGGGGATCGGGTTTTGGTGCTTGTGCCTACCGTAGATAGCAAATTTCTCGCAAGGTGGCAGGGACCCTACGAGATCATGGAGAAGGTGGGGCCAGTAGACTACAAGGTACACCCTTTGAACTATTGTACGGCAGACATCCACGGGGCTTACTAGATATAGCCAAAGAGGCCTGGGAGAACCAACCTACTTCCCACAAAAGTGTGATAGAACATGTTGCAAAAATGCAAGAGAGAATGGAGACAGTCCTACCATTGGTCCGGGAACATATGGAGGCAGCACAACGGTCACAGAGTCGGGTCTATAATCGGGAGGCTCGGGTAAGAACCTTTAGCCCTGGGGATCGGGTTTTGGTGCTTGTGCCTACCGTAGATAGCAAATTTCTCGCAAGGTGGCAGGGACCCTACGAGATCATGGAGAAGGTGGGGCCAGTAGACTACAAGGTACACCAACCAAGACGGAGAAAGCCAGAACAGGTTTACCACAATAATTTGTTTAAACCCTGGAAAGATAGAGAGCACCTTGGTGGGGATAGTCCGCTGCCAGCGTTTCAGATGGTAAAGGCTCCGTTACCTCGGGGCGAGGCGGGAGAAGCCCAACCCGCGGTCAAAATTGCAGATACTTTGTCTCCTAAACAGGTTCAGGAGGTCCGGGAGTTCATCAGCCGAAATACAGATGTTTTTTCGGAGCTCCCTGGACGCACCTCCCTAATCTAACATGACGTTGTCACAGAGCCACAGGCCAAGGTCCGACTAAAGCCATATCGGGTGCCTGAGGCCCGGCGACAAGCCATCTCAGAAGAGGTAAAAATGATGCTACAGTTAGGGGTCACAGAAGAGTCTCAGAGTGAGTGGGCCATCCCAATAGCTCTAATACCCAAGCCTGATGGGTCTCTAAGATTCTGTAATGATTTTAGAAAACTCAATGACATTTCAAAATTTGACGCCTACCCCATGCCCCGGGTTGACGAGTTGATAGAGCGCTTTGGGCAAGCACGGTATTTTACAACTCTGGACCTCACAAAAGGTTATTGGCAGGTATCCCTAACAGTGGCGGCGAAGGGAAAGATGGCGTTTATAACACCTGAGGGGCTGTTCCAGTATAAGGTGTTACCCTTTGGATTGCATGGCGCTCCAGCAACGTTCCAGCGGTTAATGGATATTATTCTCCGTCCCCATCGCCGCTATGCCTCAGCCTATCTAGATTATATTATTGTGTTCAGCACCGATTGGGAAAGCCACTTAGCAAAAGTACAGGCAGTGGTAGACTCCCTGCGACAAGCAGGGCTAACTGCCAACCCAAAAAAGTGTTTCATAGGGTTGGAGGAAGCCCGCTACTTGGGTTATGTCACTGGGAGGGGAGTTCTCAAGCCCCAAGTAAACAAGGTCGGTAAAGGCCTTTTTGGGTTTGGAGGATATTACAGGCGATTCATTCCCAACTTTGCAACTCTGTCTGCGCCTTTAACAGATTGTTTAAAAGGGAAAAAATCTGTGATGGTCCACTGGAATTATCAGTTAGAGGAGGCCTTTACAAAATTAAAAGGGGTACTGTGTGGTACACAAGTCCTGATCACTCCAAATTTCAAAAAAGAGTTCATGGTGCAGACTGATGCCTCTGAGATAGGCCTCGGTGCAGTGCTGGCTCAGGAAGTTAACGGGGAAGAGCATCCCGTTAGCTTCCTAAGCCGGAAACTTACCCCAGCTGAAACCCGGTACAGTATTGTAGAGAGAGAGTGCCTGGCCATCGAGTGGGCACTGGAATCGTTGCGCTACTATTTGCTGGGGAGGACATTTCGGTTGGTGACAGATCATTCCCCTCTTACGTGGATGAGTCAAGCTAAGGAGAGGAATGCCCGAGTCACCAGGTGGTTCCTGTCCCTGCAAAACTTTAAATTTTCAGTAGAACATCGTGCAGGCAGACTACAGGGGAATGCAGATGCCCTGTCCAGAGTTCACTGTATGTCATGTGTCCACCCCTCTAGGGTTGAACATAGGGGGTAGGTATGTGGTACAGTAAAGGGTGTTTTACTGGATGGAAGATATGTTTCTCCTAGCAGATTAATGTTTGGCCGGGTTTTTTCTTAAAGACAGGACCTGCGATGATGTCAGGGTCATGTGATCAGCCCATGTGATGTCTACCTCACTGGTAGGAGGCGTTAGGCCCTATGTAATGGAGGTTGGTGATTGCCACAGGGTGAGTGTGTGTTTCTGGAAGCTACAGGAACTTGTGTGGACTCAGCCTGAAACTTGTATATATGATTCTCGTGCTGCAGAACTATCGCAGCAAGACTCGGAAGAACCCCGGAAATGGCACCTGGCAGCCGCTTAGTTACGCCCGTCCCGTGCATGGGGTGAGTCTGGGACCAGTGGTTCTCCAAGCTGGAGTATGAGTTTGCTTTCCCTTATGTTTTGTTAAGCTGCTGGTTACTGAGTGACATTAAAACCACTGAAATTGGACTTTATGCCTGTGTGTTGCCTCGTTACTGCCGCCCAGCTATTGCCTACCAGAGCAAATCCCTACAACACACATTTGTGTAGAATATATACAGATCTGCATAGTTATTTTTTTTAGATGACAATTTGGTAAAATCTATAAATACTGTGAATACAAAGTCCTTGGTGTCACAATAAAAAAAAAATAAATAAAAATCGCTCAGATCCTTAAAAATAGAAAAATAATTATTCGTTATCCACATCTTTGGAGTATATTGTGATGTCACCGGATAAATCCGGAGCTGATGTCACAGTCTACACGGAATGTTCTATGCCGGCTCAGACTGGACCACAGAAGAACAGGACAATCCCCTGGTGGACCCCTCTGCTGCACTGGGAACCCAGACCTCCACACCCTACCTGACCAGGGCTTAGATGCGCTTCATACAGACAGGTTGCAGGGTCTCGGGGACTCCCGCTGTGTGACCGTATCACCGCCTCATAGAACTAAGAGAGTCCTTGCTCCAAGGCGATGGCCCGGTATCAGGACTGACCGTCTGAGACAAGGGCAAAGCCGCAGATAATACCGAGTAGTAGTAATTTCCTCTACTATGAGGTAATAAAAACAAATCAATTTTCACATTTTTGGCATCAGTTTTTCTTCCACGGGGAACTGAAATTCCCAACGTGCCCTGAAAGATACCGACCTCCAGGACCTGCTTGGAGTTGTAGTTTTCTACACAAATTGTATTCTTAAAGGGGTATTCCCATCGCCAAGATCATATCCCAATATCTAGTAGTAATATAAGTAATATCTCTGTCCATTTCCTCATGTGCAGGACCTTAGGTATCCATGGTTAGAACCACTAGCAGCTAGCTGTTACTATATCAGTGGTCGTAACCATGGATATCTAAGGTCCTATGATGCCTCCACATGAGGAAATAGACTTAGTGAATCAGAAGAACTATACTACATTTCTAATTGGAGGAATTTGTTAATATTATTATTATTACTACTACATCTACGACATATTGGGACAGGATCTTAGAGATGGGAATACCCCTTTTAATGTTAGTTCACATGTAGAGGTGAAATTCATATCAAATTGTTTGGCGCACAGTGTTGCGGGTAAGACCACGCTCACATGTTGCAATGTTTTTAAGAGAAAAAAACATCACAACAAAAGAGTGCATTTAAAATAGCAGCGGGTGAAAGCAGCCTCAGGCTATGTTCACACGTTAAGAACAAAGAAATGGAGTGCTGACTTCAATATCACATAAAAAACAATGAGTTTTATTAAATAAGTAAACATATATAACACACAATACATAAAACAAGGGAAGATTCCACAAAAATGCTCCTAGGGAAATTTTTGACATGGGAAAGTTATGCAAAAATTGGAGCTGTATCAATAACTACTGTATCACCCAAATGGAGTACAAAAGTTAAGGCAGTAACTTGATAAAGCATCCCGCGAAACGCGCATCCAGGGTCTCTCCTCAGGGAAGTTTTCAGCACTTGCGATCACTAATATGGGTAAGCGTGCCTAAAAGGCTGTGATTAATATATTTGCACTATGTACTTTATGTTCACCCTATGTACCTCTTTATGGTTACTGCCTTAACTTTTGTACTCCATTTGGGTGATACAGTAATTATTGATACAGCTCCAATTTTTGCATAACTTTCCCATGTCAAAAATTTCCCTAGGAGCATTTTTGTGGAATCTTCCCTTGTTTTATGTATTGTGTGTTATATATGTTTACTTATTTAATAAAACTCATTGTTTTTTATGTGATATTGAAGTCAGCACTCCATTTCTTTGTTCTTAATATACACTACGGAGTTTCTTGATAGTCCTATATAATTATATTATATACAGCTATGAGATTTGTTGCTATATGTATAGCTGCGTTTGTCTTTGTGTATAAGTTAACATTATGTTCACACGTTGCGTTTTTTCAGCCTTTTTATGCCAGTTAAAAGCTGCTTTTAAGGGTATGTGCACACGCAGCGGATTTGTTCTCTGCGGATCCGCTGCAGATCCGCAAGCAATGTACAGTACAATGCTAAGCAATGGGTTTTCAAAACCGCAGTGCACAGGCTGCGGACTTGCTGCGGATTGAAATCCGCAGCATGTCAATTCTTTCTGCTGATTTTGCTGCGTTTCGACACCTATTCCATTATACTGGTGTCAAAATGCAGGGGCAAATCCGCAGGTAAAACCGCACTCCCTTCAGCCCCCCATAGAAAGCAATGGATAAGTGCAAAAAAGCAGCAAAAAACATAGCAAGAAACGCCATCAGTTCTTGCAGTGTTATTAGTGACAAAAGCAGGTACAGCAGAATGTGATTTTCCCAAAATTAAACCAAAATATCTTGGTGTCCTCACCTGAGAATGGCGGTTACATTAGTACAGTTTAATGAAATTATTGATATCTCTGACCGATGTGTGAAGTTGAACAATAGCTGATCACCCCAATGCACTGCCAATGTCTTAGGTAAACTATGCCTGACCAATTCACCTCCCCCTGCTGGATTTACATTTGCAAATGTGTATTTTTTCATTAACTCATAGGAACTTTTTTGCTCAGAATAGTCACTTTTTTCAGACATAAAAATCTTTCTAAATATTTCTATCAAATTTCCCTTTTTTCCCCAAATGTCTTATGGTTTCACCTACGTCTTATATCGGTGGTCTAACACCTCGCATTGTTCATGCTTGTACGGTGGAAGCAAAGCTGAACTTTGGGATCCTTAAAAACACCGCAAGAAAACCAGAGTAAAAGCCAGCAAAAGGTGTTTTTTGTGTCTGCAGTTTTTTTTGCTGCCAAAACATTAGGTTTTGGCTGCAGAACAAAAAAAGTAACGTGTGAATATGCTGTAAAAATAAGAAGCGTTAAACAAGTCCAACTGAAAACCTTTGTGGTAAAACTGCATGTAATACAGGCCATATTGTGCACTTACACTTTACAGCAAGTGCTATAAACCAGCAATTCCCCCCCACTGCATTCTCCATATACTTCGGTGGAGATATAACTACACATACAGGAACCTCCTCATAACATTTTATGGAGAATGTGGCTGGAAATTTGTGATTAAGGGTCAGATAACTGCACGTAACTGTAGGGTGGCGTCAGCATCAATGTTACTGGTGGGCCCTTAGCAGCTGAGCCTGAAGCAGTGATATCACAATGTGGAGTGTGGAACTCGATGACATCTTCTACTCTATGACATCACAATGACTGCAAAGGAGTAAAGCCTATGTAAAGCCTGACCGCAGAGCCGAGGCTGTCATTTGTGTGACTCCCTATTGGATACACAAAGCTACAGGAATACGAAGGAGAAAGAAAGCGACGACATCATGGGGATTCATGGAGGTCCCCATTGTGACCAGCGGCTGCTGGTCAAGGCTCTCTCTTCCTGCAAGTCAACTGGCTTTAGTCTTCTGACCCGATTCAAGAAATTCCAATGCAATTGCAGAGCTCAGCGGAAGGATTCTTTCCAGGCCATCAAATCTGCCACCATGACAGTGGTCAAGAGCATCAGGTCAGTTGCTACAAAAAGACGTAGAAACCACGTCATCAGCCAAGACAGCGGTGAAAAGAGCCCAACCTACATAGTAGGTGACACTGAGCCCACTTCTAGCATTGTAGAAAGTGGAGAGGATCTTGCCGATCCAGAATGTGCACAAGATGCACCCGAGGGGCTGCCACAAACAAGACCCCAGGACTTTACTGACCCAGAATGTGCACCCGAGGGGCTGCCACAAACAGGACCCCAGGATTTTGCATATCCAGAATGTGCACAAGGTGCACCCGAGGGGCTGCCACAAACAGGACCTCAGGATCCTGCTGATCCAGAATGTGCACACGATGCACCCGAGGGGCTGCCACAAACAAGACCCCAGGACTTAACCGATCCAGAATGTGCACCCGAGGGGCTGCCACAAACAGGACCCCAGGACTTTACCGATCCAGATTGTGCACAATGTGCACCCGAGGGGCTGCCACAAACAAGACCCCAGGATTTTGCTGATCCAGAATGCGCACAAGGTGCACCAGAGGGGCTACCACAAACAAGACCCCAAGACAATCTGAAAAGGAAAGCATCAACCTCTGAGGACAGTCAGCCCGAGATGATGCCACCAGCCAAGAGAGCTGCTATAGAAAATATTATTGATCTACTTATAGAAGTAATTGGCTTTAGTCTTCCGACCCGATTCAGGAAATTCCACTGCAATTTCAGAGCTCTCCTGAAGGATTCCTTCCAGGCCATCAAATCTGCCACCATGACAGTGGTCAAGTGCTTCAGATTAATTGCTATAACAAGACGTAGAGACCGCGTCATCAGCCAAGACAGCGGTGAGAAGAGCCCAACCTACATAGTAGGTGATATTGAGCCCACCTCTAGCATTGCAGAAAGTGGAGAGGATTGTGCCGATCCAGAATGTGCAGAAGATGCATCCGAGGGACTGCCACAAACAAGATCCCAGGATCTTACCGATCCAGAATGTGCACAATGTGCACCCGAGGGGCTTCCACAAACAAGACCACGAGACAATCTGAAAATGAAAGCATCACCCTCCGATGACAGTCAGCCCGAGATGCTGCCACCAGACAAGAGAGCGGCTATAGAAAACGTTACTGATCTACTTATCATTATTATTATTGTTATTATTATTATTTATTTATATAGCGCCTTTATTTCCATGGTGCTGTACATGAGAAGGGGAGGAGTAACCCCGGAGATCGAGACCCCACAAGTGGAGATGCCCGATATTGGGAACCAAGAGAACAACCTGCCTCCAGAGCTCTTAACCATCCTGCAGAGCAAAGGGGAGGAAGGCTACCTGGATGACGAGGTCATCATCATGGCCCAGGACCTGCTGCAGAGACAGTTTAAGGGTTTTGATGGCCTGCAGCCCCCCTGCGCTCTTATGATACCAGGGTACAGCGTACTGCAGAATGCTGTACAAATCCACTATGATGCGGACAGGGTGCACTGGCTGACAACCTGCTATAAAAATGGCCAAATCTTTGTGGCCGACAGCTTCAACATCAGGAATCTGTCTCCATCCATCCATCAGCAGATTAACAACATGTACAGTATAGTGGTCGACAATCCCCTGGAACATCTGAGGTTTATCGATGTGGATCAGCAGAAGAACTGGTACGACTGTGGCTTATATGCTATAGCGTTTGCCTACGAGTTTATGGCAGATGGCGGTGAACCCAGAGCTGAGTTCCAGCATCAGAAGATGAGGACTCATCTAATATCCTGCCTGCAGAACAACAGAATCAGCGGATTTCCCAAAAAGGTCAGGGAGTAACTCCATGTCTATAAACGGCATGTAGAGTGTATGACGGTCCAAGAGATCGCCCTGACCTTTAACCTCACAATGAAGATGGGGTACGGCTGGAGGTGACGGCTATCACACGTCAATGATGTGGCGGCCGCCATGTCAGGAGCAGATGAGCCGCACCTCAGGACGAGGCAGATTCCGGGCTCGGTCTCTGTCCTCATTACTTTCTGCAGTCAGATGTGATCAGAGGATCAGTGAATCTTCTGCTGCATCTGACCCGATCTACGGAACATGCTGCCATGATCCAGCACCGCCCAGGGGAAGGGCAGGCCGTCAGCCATGGTTCCCTAGAGGTTTCCTCCACTGGGGGTTTTTCCTCTCCTGAGTGCTGACGGACGACGACTCTCCGTGAGTCCAGGACCCATCACCATCCTCATCATGGGAACTTCTACTTGTGATATCTTGTATGAAGTGAATAAAGAATTCAATTAATATCTAGCAGCTGTGTGTCTGAGCCATGTGTCTGAGCCTTGTATCTCTACATTGAAATTGCAGGAAAAGTTATGGAATTCTGGAAATGACAGGTGTGATATTTTTTTCTGAGTTTTCCCTACAAACTGTTTGGAACATTTGAAAGAATGATTGTCCAGAGAAGAAAATATGACGCTGCCATAAGACCTGTGTTTGCCAGCAGTAGAGAGTCCACTCGTGTGTGGGGGCTTCTCATCAATGGAGGAGCTCACTCACAGTAATACCTCAACAGGGCCATGAATGAAGAATAAAATCTAAACCTCCTCCACGAGCAACTACTCCCATCATCCAGGGCAAGGTTGTGATGATGCTTTTCTCCTCCATAATGGAGACCAGGTCACATGGGAAAAGTGATAAACTAAGTTGCTTTGGTGAAAAAGACATTGGCATTTTGGTTCCAAGGACGAAAACCAAAGTTTGAGTCAGTCTCAAAACTTTTGGCCATGATTGTATTTATCCATCTTAAGATAATGATAGCACTCCATTCCTGATAGCTAAAACTTCTCTCACCTTCTGCATTAATAAAACACTTTTCTCACTATTTTTTGTGCAGAAAGCATGTAAATACGTTCCGCAAACTGATTTTCGGCATGTCTGCCCTGTTGGCCGAATTCTATAGAAACTTCCGTGCCGCTGATAAATATTTAGGAACCTGCTCTCACTTCCTTGAGCGTGAATTGGCTTATTATAGGGGGCACAGATTTTTGGCCACGTGTAGAGTGAATATAGTACTATAGCTCAGTGGCTAGACACATAGAATTAGGAAAAGCCATTGGGCACAGGGAATGATGCTGACTTCTAGTGTTGATGTGTTGTCATTGTGGCACATAATAATTGTCTCCTCCTGTGATATGATAGAAATACCAACAAGAAGCGTGTGCCTTAAAGGTGACTATAAACATATCTAATAAAAATGATTAACATAAGAGAAGAGTAACCTAAACTTGATGTAGAACTGTATGGAATAAAGGAATATTTTCAGCAACAGCGCCCCTTGTCTACAGGCGTCGTATCTTGTATTGCAATAGGTGCTAGGAGCAGTCACAGACCACTCCCGTCAGTTTATCCCCCGAAATACTGCAGTCACAGCATTCCGGAAGTCGGCACAGGGCTAACAGCCCCTCTGCCTTTGGGTCAGAGCCCCCGCGGCGTCACGCAGGGTCCCTATCGTTGCCATGGTGAGCGAATGTCGTCATCACGACATCTGGCTCAACAGAGCTAGGAAACTTGTTGATCATGCACAGTGCATGATCAGGTAGTCTCCCTGTCAGTGCAGCGATCAGCCTGCAAAAAATGATTGTCCCATAGTGGGACTAAGTAAAAGACTTAGGAAAAAGGTAAAGAAAAAAAAAAAATTTTAAATAATAATTGTAAAAATATTAAAAAAATAAAAAAATCAATACATATTCTATCACTAAATAAATATTTGAATGAAAAAAACAATATAAACAATAAAAGTGCACACATGTGGTATCGCCGCATGCACAACGACTCGACCTATAAAACTGTCCCACTACTTAACCCCTTTAGTGAACACAAAGAAAAAAACAAGGCAAAAAACAATTCTTTATCATCATACTGCCGAAAACAAAAAGTGGAATAACGCGATCAGAACCTCATATTACCCACCTCAGCTGCTGCAGAACCTCATAGTATACCTCAGCTGCTGCAGAACCTCACAATATACCTCAGCTGCTGCAGAACCTCAATACGTCTCAGCTGCTGCATAACCTTATATTACACACCTCAGCTGCTGCAGAATCTCATAATACACATCTCAGCTGCTGCAGAACCTCATAATACACCTCAGCTGCTACAGAACTCATAATACACCTCAGCTGCTACAGAACCTCATAATACACAGCTCAGCTACTGCAGAACTTCAATATGTCTCAGCTGCTGCATAACCTTATTACACGCCTCAGCTGCTTCAGAACCTCATATTACCCACCTCAACTACTGCAGAACCTCATAATACACATCTCAGCTGCAGCAGAACCTCACAATATACACATCAACTGCTGCAGAACCTCATATTACCCACCTCAAATGCTGCAGAACCTCATAATACACATCTCAGCTGCTGCAGAACCTCATAAAACACCTCAGTTGCTGCAGAACCTCACAATTCACAGCTCAGCTGCTGCAGAACCTCATATTACACACCTGAGCTACTTGAAACCTTCTTTTGGACACTGTGGTACAGTAAAGGGTGTTTTACTGGATGGAAGATATGTTTCTCCTAGCAGATTAATGTTTGGCCGGGTTTTTTCTTAAAGACGGGACTTGCGATGATGTCGGGGTCACGTGATCAGCCCATGTGATGTCTACCTCACTGGTGGGAGGGGTTAGGCCCTATGTAATGGAGGTTGGTGATTGCCACAGGTTGAGTGTGTGTTTCTGGAAGCTACAGGAACTTGTGTGGACTCAGCCTGAAACTTGTATATAGGATTCCCGTGCTGCAGGACTATCGCAGCAAGACTCGGAAGAACCCCGGGAATGGCACCTGGCGGATGCCGCAGGACCTGGCAGCCGCTTAGTTACGCCCGTCCCGTGCAAGGGGTGAGTCTGGGACCAGTGGTTCTCCAAGCTGGAGTATGAGTTTGCTTTTCCTTATGTTTTGTTAAGCTGCTGGTTACTGAGTGACATTAACACCACTGAAATTGGACTTTATGCCTGTGTGTTTCCTCGTTACTGCCGCCCAGCTATTGCCTACCAGAGCAAATCCCTACAATTGGTGGAGAATGCGAGCAGAAGCAGTGAGGCCAGGCTGTTTTGATTTTTGATCGGTACCCCAGCCTATGTCCTGGGTGAAACGAGTGGCAGATATCCAGGCGGGGAACTTTCCAGAAATAGAGGCCACGCGACAGCAACAGCAGGCTATGCAGCAGCAACAGGAGGCCATGCGGCAGCAGCAACAAGAGTTCATGCGACAGCAGGCTATGCAGCAGCAGGCTATGCAGCAGCATCAGGAAACCAATCAGCTGTTGATACAGCATATCACAACAGCGCAAGCAAAAGGAGCTGACCGGGGAATCCAGGATATTCGGAAAGCAGTTTGTACAGCGATTCCTAAAATGGGAGAATCGGACGATGTGGAGGTGTATCTGGAGATGTTCGAAGGAGTCGCTGAGAGAGAGAAGCTCCCCCGGGACCATTTGGCAGGTGTCCTCGATCCGTTTCTGACCCCAGGACTGTTGAAAGCGTGTCAGGACCTACCCCCAGAGCAAAGGGCGGACTACACGGTCGTCAAGGGTGAGATACTGGCACGCCTTGGGGTAAATGTGTTAGTGAGGGCTCAGCGGGTACACCACTGGAAGTTTACCCCCTCCAAGCCCGCCCGGTCCCAGTATTACGACCTGTTGCACCTGTTACAAAAGTGGTTGCAGCCTGAAGTGTTATCCCCTACGGCCATACTGGACCGCATAGTGACTGATAGATTTTGGAGGGCTTTGCCCCACTCCCTCCAGACCTGGGTCGGACAGGCGCCCCCTACTGATGCCATGCAGATGATAGACCTCATAGAAAGGTATGGGGCTACCAAGGAGTTACAGGGAGGGACCCCCCGAAAGGTAACAGGAAGGTTTCCTAAGTCCCCGCCCCTGGTTCGGCGAGCAGAGCCCAGGAAGGCCGCTCCGGACTTATCCGGGGAAGTAAGGAGCCCCATAATCTGCTGGCGGTGCCAGGAACCAGGTCATATGAGAGCTGATTGCCCCCACCTGACTGAGCCCATGGACACCAATTTTTGTTACCGCCAGTCCCACTGTTACGGCGGCGGAACACGCATAAAAAAATATAAATAAACGTGTTCGCCGCCCGGGGTCCACCGTGCGGCAGATGGAAAAACCGCAGCTAGAAGACACAGAGCACTGTGGCGGTAATGTGCACGGGGTTCTATATCACTGAGGTGCAATCAAGCAGTCTCTGTTAAGTGCACAGAGCTGCTCCAGGAAAAATTAGAAAAGTAACGCTGAGCCTGTTAGCAACACAGGGACTCAGCGGCACACATGCGGTAGGCAAAAACCGGAGTAGTTAGGATGTCACTACGTCCGACACCTACCGTGGTAACAGGTGTGCTGGCGTCGCAACCGCGGACGCAGAAATGAGCTGCAACTGCAGCGCGGCGTGAACAGAGCCGCAAACAAGGCGCTGCAAAAACGCTGGAGCAATGCAGGACGCTTAGCTGCTGCAAAAAGTATGGCTGGAGCGCGCTGGCGCTAGCGCTGCTACTGGCGGCTGCCCAATCACTCACACAAATGTAATATCAGAGGGAAGGGGTTTCATAATAAGTCATCCACCAGTCCAAGCATCCATCACCATACATACAGCAGCAGTATGAAAATACTAGCGCATGGCATAGCGGCCATGCGCACTTTTTATAGCGTACGGGACCTGCCGGAAATCTCCAGAGCCCTGAGCATAACCAATCAAATAAGGAGCAGGACCTGAGCACCTGACTCCTGAACTCCAATGAGAGCTATTCCCGTGAGCATGCTCAGAAGCTGGGACAAAGGACTTAGCCTCTGGAGACAAATATGTGAATCTGGATTCCCGCATAGGCATTATAGAACTCAGATTCCTAACACCCACTATGCCGAACCAATGTGTGCAATGGGCACCCCGAAGGGCCCTAATATGGAACATTTGTGTCGGCTAGAAGTGGAGGGCACCCGGGCTGTGGCCCTATTGGACTCAGGGAGTCTTGTAACCCTGGTACGAGCCAGCTGGATACACACCAGCGAGTTTACGGGTCGGAAAATTGGGGTGTTGTGTATACATGGAGACTTAAAAGACTATCCCACCGCACTAGTCGTAATCAGCATGCCAGCAGGGAGGCGGTGCCACGAGGTGGGGGTGGTGGCTAATTTACATTATGAAGTGATAATTGGAAGAGACTTTCCGTTGTTTTCTGTGCTGTGGCCGTCTGTGGTACCATCCACTGAGCAACTGCCGGTACCAGAGGCAACCAGGTTACATTCTCCAGAAGGGGGGCATGAACCTGGTGGCCCGGAGGAAAATGTGCTGGCGGTCGGAATAACCTTCCCTTCGGTGGAGGAAGGGGAGAATTCTCCCCTAGAAGGATTGGCTGGAGAGGTGGAAGACTTGCCGCCGGGACCTGAGTTGTCAGACTTGAATGTATCAGGTGACAATTTTGGTACAGCGCAACTCCGAGACCTTATTTTAGCCGGGCCAGAGAAAATGTACTGTTTGTAAATGGGGAACCCCAACAACCTGGGGTAGATACGGTGTTGCCACGCTTTGAGTTGAACCAGGATTTGTTGTACCGAGTGGAGATAATACGTGGGGAAATGGTAGAACAATTACTGGTACCTCAGACGTATCGCAGGCTGGTAATGGTTTTAGCGCATGCGCATGTACTTGGGGGACATTTGGGCCAAAAGAAGACCCTCGACCGAATCCTGCAACGATTTTACTGGCCAGGGGTTCATGAAGAAGTTAAACGGTACTGTAGCTCCTGTCCAGTATGCCAGGTAACCAGTCCCCAGCCTCACTTTCGGAGCCCTTTGGTGCCTTTGCCGATTATAGAGGTGCCCTTCGAGAGAGTGGCCATGGACCTGGTGGGGCCTCTCAATAAGTCGGCAAGGGGACACCAACACATTCTGGTAGTTCTAGATTATGCTACCCGATATCCTGAGGCCATTCCTCTGCGCCACACATCAGCTAAGCTTATAGCAAAGGAACTCATGGGTATGTTTTCACGGGTGGGAATTCCGCAAGAAATTTTAACAGACCAGGGAACCCCCTTTATGTAAAAAATTATGAAGGAACTCTGCCGGTTGATAAAATGCTAAACAGTTGCGTAACTCGGTCTATCATCCCCAAACAGATGGTCTGTTAGAAAGGTTCAATAAGACCCCGAAGAGCATGGTAAAAAGGCAGTTTCCAAAGATGGGAAGGACTGGGATCTGTTATTGCCATATTTGTTATTTGCAGTGAGGGAGGTACCTCAGGCATCTACGGGGTTCTCGCCCTTTGAACTATTGTACGGCAGACATCCACGGGGCTTACTAGATATAGCCAAAGAGGCCTGGGAGAACCAACCTACTCCCCACAAAAGTGTGATAGAACATGTTGCAAAAATGCAAGAGAGAATGGAGACAGTCCTACCCTTGGTCCGGGAACATATGGAGGCAGCACAACGGTCACAGAGTCGGGTCTATAATCGGGAGGCTCGGGTAAGAACCTTTAGCCCTGGGGATCGGGTTTTGGTGCTTGTGCCTACCGTAGATAGCAAATTTCTCGCAAGGTGGCAGGGACCCTACGAGATCATGGAGAAGGTGGGGCCAGTAGACTACAAGGTACACCCTTTGAACTATTGTACGGCAGACATCCACGGGGCTTACTAGATATAGCCAAAGAGGCCTGGGAGAACCAACCTACTCCCCACAAAAGTGTGATAGAACATGTTGCAAAAATGCAAGAGAGAATGGAGACAGTCCTACCATTGGTCCGGGAACATATGGAGGCAGCACAACGGTCACAGAGTCGGGTCTATAATCGGGAGGCTCGGGTAAGAACCTTTAGCCCTGGGGATCGGGTTTTGGTGCTTGTGCCTACCGTAGATAGCAAATTTCTCGCAAGGTGGCAGGGACCCTACGAGATCATGGAGAAGGTGGGGCCAGTAGACTACAAGGTACACCAACCAAGACGGAGAAAGCCAGAACAGGTTTACCATAATAATTTGTTTAAACCCTGGAAAGATAGAGAGCACCTTGGTGGGGATAGTCCGCTGCCAGCGTTTCAGATGGTAAAGGCTCCGTTACCTCGGGGCGAGGCGGGAGAAGCCCAACCCGCGGTCAAAATTGCAGATACTTTGTCTCCTAAACAGGTTCAGGAGGTCCGGGAGTTCATCAGCCGAAATACAGATGTTTTTTCGGAGCTCCCTGGACGCACCTCCCTAATCTAACATGACGTTGTCACAGAGCCACAGGCCAAGGTCCAACTAAAGCCATATCGGGTGCCTGAGGCCCGGCGACAAGCCATCTCAGAAGAGGTAAAAATGATGCTACAGTTAGGGGTCACAGAAGAGTCTCAGAGTGAGTGGGCCATCCCAATAGCTCTAATACCCAAGCCTGATGGGTCTCTAAGATTCTGTAATGATTTTAGAAAACTCAATGACATTTCAAAATTTGACGCCTACCCCATGCCCCGGGTTGACGAGTTGATAGAGCGCTTTGGGCAAGCACGGTATTTTACAACTCTGGACCTCACAAAAGGTTATTGGCAGGTATCCCTAACAGAGGCGGCGAAGGGAAAGATGGCGTTTATAACACCTGAGGGGCTGTTCCAGTATAAGGTGTTACCCTTTGGATTGCATAGCGCTCCAGCAACGTTCCAGCGGTTAATGGATATTATTCTCCGTCCCCATCGCCGCTATGCCTCAGCCTATCTAGGTTATATTATTGTGTTCAGCACCGATTGGGAAAGCCACTTAGCAAAAGTACAGGCAGTGGTAGACTCCCTGCGACAAGCAGGGCTAACTGCCAACCCAAAGAAGTGTTTCATAGGGTTGGAGGAAGCCCGCTACTTGGGTTATGTCACTGGGAGGGGAGTTCTCAAGCCCCAAGTAAACAAGGTCGGTAAAGGCCTTTTTGGGTTTGGAGGATATTACAGGCGATTCATTCCCAACTTTGCAACCCTGTCCGCGCCTTTAACAGATTGTTTAAAAGGGAAAAAATCTGTGATGGTCCACTGGAATTATCAGTTAGAGGAGGCCTTTACAAAATTAAAAGGGGTACTGTGTGGTACACAAGTCCTGATCACTCCAAATTTCAAAAAAGAGTTCATGGTGCAGACTGATGCCTCTGAGATAGGCCTCGGTGCAGTGCTGGCTCAGGAAGTTAACGGGGAAGAGCATCCCGTTAGCTTCCTAAGCTGGAAACTTACCCCAGCTGAAACCCGGTACAGTATTGTAGAGAGAGAGTGCCTGGCCATCGAGTGGGCACTGGAATCGTTGCGCTACTATTTGCTGGGGAGGACATTTCGGTTGGTGACAGATCATTCCCCTCTTACGTGGATGAGTCAAGCTAAGGAGAGGAATGCCCGAGTCACCAGGTGGTTCCTGTCCCTGCAAAACTTTAAATTTTCAGTAGAACATCGTGCAGGCAGACTACAGGGGAATGCAGATGCCCTGTCCAGAGTTCACTGTATGTCATGTGTCCACCCCTCTAGGGTTGAACATAGGGGGTAGGTATGTGGTACAGTAAAGGGTGTTTTACTGGATGGAAGATATGTTTCTCCTAGCAGATTAATGTTTGGCCGGGTTTTTTCTTAAAGACAGGACCTGCGATGATGTCAGGGTCATGTGATCAGCCCATGTGATGTCTACCTCACTGGTAGGAGGCGTTAGGCCCTATGTAATGGAGGTTGGTGATTGCCACAGGGTGAGTGTGTGTTTCTGGAAGCTACAGGAACTTGTGTGGACTCAGCCTGAAACTTGTATATATGATTCTCGTGCTGCAGAACTATCGCAGCAAGACTCGGAAGAACCCCGGAAATGGCACCTGGCAGCCGCTTAGTTACGCCCGTCCCGTGCATGGGGTGAGTCTGGGACCAGTGGTTCTCCAAGCTGGAGTATGAGTTTGCTTTCCCTTATGTTTTGTTAAGCTGCTGGTTACTGAGTGACATTAAAACCACTGAAATTGGACTTTATGCCTGTGTGTTGCCTCGTTACTGCCGCCCAGCTATTGCCTACCAGAGCAAATCCCTACAACACACATTTGTGTAGAATATATACAGATCTGCATAGTTATTTTTTTTAGATGACAATTTGGTAAAATCTATAAATACTGTGAATACAAAGTCCTTGGTGTCACAATAAAAAATAAATAAATAAAAATCGCTCAGATCCTTAAAAATAGAAAAATAATTATTCGTTATCCACATCTTTGGAGTATATTGTGATGTCACCGGATAAATCCGGAGCTGATGTCACAGTCTACACGGAATGTTCTATGCCGGCTCAGACTGGACCACAGAAGAACAGGACAATCCCCTGGTGGACCCCTCTGCTGCACTGGGAACCCAGACCTCCACACCCTACCTGACCAGGGCTTAGATGCGCTTCATACAGACAGGTTGCAGGGTCTCGGGGACTCCCGCTGTGTGACCGTATCACCGCCTCATAGAACTAAGAGAGTCCTTGCTCCAAGGCGATGGCCCGGTATCAGGACTGACCGTCTGAGACAAGGGCAAAGCCGCAGATAATACCGAGTAGTAGTAATTTCCTCTACTATGAGGTAATAAAAACAAATCAATTTTCACATTTTTGGCATCAGTTTTTCTTCCATGGGGAACTGAAATTCCCAACGTGCCCTGAAAGATACCGACCTCCAGGACCTGCTTGGAGTTGTAGTTTTCTACACAAATTGTATTCTTAAAGGGGTATTCCCATCGCCAAGATCATATCCCAATATCTAGTAGTAATATAAGTAATATCTCTGTCCATTTCCTCATGTGCAGGACCTTAGGTATCCATGGTTAGAACCACTAGCAGCTAGCTGTTACTATATCAGTGGTCGTAACCATGGATATCTAAGGTCCTATGATGCCTCCACATGAGGAAATAGACTTAGTGAATCAGAAGAACTATACTACATTTCTAATTGGAGGAATTTGTTAATATTATTATTATTACTACTACATCTACGACATATTGGGACAGGATCTTAGAGATGGGAATACCCCTTTTAATGTTAGTTCACATGTAGAGGTGAAATTCATATCAAATTGTTTGGCGCACAGTGTTGCGGGTAAGACCACGCTCACATGTTGCAATGTTTTTAAGAGAAAAAAACATCACAACAAAAGAGTGCATTTAAAATAGCAGCGGGTGAAAGCAGCCTCAGGCTATGTTCACACGTTAAGAACAAAGAAATGGAGTGCTGACTTCAATATCACATAAAAAACAATGAGTTTTATTAAATAAGTAAACATATATAACACACAATACATAAAACAAGGGAAGATTCCACAAAAATGCTCCTAGGGAAATTTTTGACATGGGAAAGTTATGCAAAAATTGGAGCTGTATCAATAACTACTGTATCACCCAAATGGAGTACAAAAGTTAAGGCAGTAACTTGATAAAGCATCCCGCGAAACGCGCATCCAGGGTCTCTCCTCAGGGAAGTTTTCAGCACTTGCGATCACTAATATGGGTAAGCGTGCCTAAAAGGCTGTGATTAATATATTTGCACTATGTACTTTATGTTCACCCTATGTACCTCTTTATGGTTACTGCCTTAACTTTTGTACTCCATTTGGGTGATACAGTAATTATTGATACAGCTCCAATTTTTGCATAACTTTCCCATGTCAAAAATTTCCCTAGGAGCATTTTTGTGGAATCTTCCCTTGTTTTATGTATTGTGTGTTATATATGTTTACTTATTTAATAAAACTCATTGTTTTTTATGTGATATTGAAGTCAGCACTCCATTTCTTTGTTCTTAATATACACTACGGAGTTTCTTCTCTTGATAGTCCTATATAATTATACTATATACAGCTATGAGATTTGTTGCTATATGTATAGCTGCGTTTGTCTTTGTGTATCAGTTAACATTATGTTCACACGTTGCGTTTTTGCAGCCTTTTTATGCCAGTTAAAAGCTGCTTTTAAGGGTATGTGCACACGCAGCGGATTTGTTCTCTGCGGATCCGCTGCAGATCCGCAAGCAATGTACAGTACAATGCTAAGCAATGGGTTTTCAAAACCGCAGTGCACAGGCTGCGGACTTGCTGCGGATTGAAATCCGCAGCATGTCAATTCTTTCTGCTGATTTTGCTGCGTTTCGACACCTATTCCATTATACTGGTGTCAAAATGCAGGGGCAAATCCGCAGGTAAAACCGCACTCCCTTCAGCCCCCCATAGAAAGCAATGGATAAGTGCAAAAAAGCAGCAAAAAACATAGCAAGAAACGCCATCAGTTCTTGCAGTGTTATTAGTGACAAAAGCAGGTACAGCAGAATGTGATTTTCCCAAAATTAAACCAAAATATCTTGGTGTCCTCACCTGAGAATGGCGGTTACATTAGTACAGTTTAATGAAATTATTGATATCTCTGACCGATGTGTGAAGTTGAACAATAGCTGATCACCCCAATGCACTGCCAATGTCTTAGGTAAACTATGCCTGACCAATTCACCTCCCCCTGCTGGATTTACATTTGCAAATGTGTATTTTTTCATTAACTCATAGGAACTTTTTTGCTCAGAATAGTCACTTTTTTCAGACATAAAAATCTTTCTAAATATTTCTATCAAATTTCCCTTTTTTCCCCAAATGTCTTATGGTTTCACCTACGTCTTATATCGGTGGTCTAACACCTCGCATTGTTCATGCTTGTACGGTGGAAGCAAAGCTGAACTTTGGGATCCTTAAAAACGCCGCAAGAAAACCAGAGTAAAAGCCAGCAAAAGGTGTTTTTTGTGTCTGCAGTTTTTTTTGCTGCCAAAACATTAGGTTTTGGCTGCAGAACAAAAAAAGTAACGTGTGAATATGCTGTAAAAATAAGAAGCGTTAAACAAGTCCAACTGAAAACCTTTGTGGTAAAACTGCATGTAATACAGGCCATATTGTGCACTTACACTTTACAGCAAGTGCTATAAACCAGCAATCCCCCCCCACTGCATTCTCCATATACTTCGGTGGAGATATAACTACACATACAGGAACCTCCTCATAACATTTTATGGAGAATGTGGCTGGAAATTTGTGATTAAGGGTCAGATAATAACTGCACGTAACTGTAGGGTGGCGTCAGCATCAATGTTACTGGTGGGCCCTTAGCAGCTGAGCCTGAAGCAGTGATATCACAATGTGGAGTGTGGAACTCGATGACATCTTCTACTCTATGACATCACAATGACTGCAAAGGAGTAAAGCCTATGTAAAGCCTGACCGCAGAGCCGAGGCTGTCATTTGTGTGACTCCCTATTGGATACACAAAGCTACAGGAATACGAAGGAGAAAGAAAGCGACGACATCATGGGGATTCATGGAGGTCCCCATTGTGACCAGCGGCTGCTGGTCAAGGCTCTCTCTTCCTGCAAGTCAACTGGCTTTAGTCTTCTGACCCGATTCAAGAAATTCCAATGCAATTGCAGAGCTCAGCGGAAGGATTCTTTCCAGGCAATCAAATCTGCCACCATGACAGTGGTCAAGAGCATCAGGTCAGTTGCTACAAAAAGACGTAGAAACCACGTCATCAGCCAAGACAGCGGTGAAAAGAGCCCAACCTACATAGTAGGTGACACTGAGCCCACTTCTAGCATTGTAGAAAGTGGAGAGGATCTTGCCGATCCAGAATGTGCACAAGATGCACCCGAGGGGCTGCCACAAACAAGACCCCAGGACTTTACTGACCCAGAATGTGCACCCGAGGGGCTGCCACAAACAGGACCCCAGGATTTTGCATATCCAGAATGTGCACAAGGTGCACCCGAGGGGCTGCCACAAACAGGACCTCAGGATCCTGCTGATCCAGAATGTGCACACGATGCACCCGAGGGGCTGCCACAAACAAGACCCCAGGACTTAACCGATCCAGAATGTGCACCCGAGGGGCTGCCACAAACAGGACCCCAGGACTTTACCGATCCAGATTGTGCACAATGTGCACCCGAGGGGCTGCCACAAACAAGACCCCAGGATTTTGCTGATCCAGAATGCGCACAAGGTGCACCAGAGGGGCTACCACAAACAAGACCCCAAGACAATCTGAAAAGGAAAGCATCAACCTCTGAGGACAGTCAGCCCGAGATGATGCCACCAGCCAAGAGAGCTGCTATAGAAAATATTATTGATCTACTTATAGAAGTAATTGGCTTTAGTCTTCCGACCCGATTCAGGAAATTCCAATGCAATTTCAGAGCTCTCCTGAAGGATTCCTTCCAGGCCATCAAATCTGCCACCATGACAGTGGTCAAGTGCTTCAGATTAATTGCTATAACAAGACGTAGAGACCGCGTCATCAGCCAAGACAGCGGTGAGAAGAGCCCAACCTACATAGTAGGTGATATTGAGCCCACCTCTAGCATTGCAGAAAGTGGAGAGGATTGTGCCGATCCAGAATGTGCAGAAGATGCATCCGAGGGACTGCCACAAACAAGATCCCAGGATCTTACCGATCCAGAATGTGCACAATGTGCACCCGAGGGGCTTCCACAAACAAGGCCACGAGACAATCTGAAAATGAAAGCATCACCCTCCGATGACAGTCAGCCCGAGATGCTGCCACCAGACAAGAGAGCGGCTATAGAAAACGTTACTGATCTACTTATCATTATTATTATTGTTATTATTATTATTTATTTATATAGCGCCTTTATTTCCATGGTGCTGTACATGAGAAGGGGAGGAGTAACCCCGGAGATCGAGACCCCACAAGTGGAGATGCCCGATATTGGGAACCAAGAGAACAACCTGCCTCCAGAGCTCTTAACCATCCTGCAGAGCAAAGGGGAGGAAGGCTACCTGGATGACGAGGTCATCATCATGGCCCAGGACCTGCTGCAGAGACAGTTTAAGGGTTTTGATGGCCTGCAGCCCCCCTGCGCTCTTATGATACCAGGGTACAGCGTACTGCAGAATGCTGTACAAATCCACTATGATGCGGACAGGGTGCACTGGCTGACAACCTGCTATAAAAATGGCCAAATCTTTGTGGCCGACAGCTTCAACATCAGGAATCTGTCTCCATCCATCCATCAGCAGATTAACAACATGTACAGTATAGTGGTCGACAATCCCCTGGAACATCTGAGGTTTATCGATGTGGATCAGCAGAAGAACTGGTACGACTGTGGCTTATATGCTATAGCGTTTGCCTACGAGTTTATGGCAGATGGCGGTGAACCCAGAGCTGAGTTCCAGCATCAGAAGATGAGGACTCATCTAATATCCTGCCTGCAGAACAACAGAATCAGCGGATTTCCCAAAAAGGTCAGGGAGTAACTCCATGTCTATAAACGGCATGTAGAGTGTATGACGGTCCAAGAGATCGCCCTGACCTTTAACCTCACAATGAAGATGGGGTACGGCTGGAGGTGACGGCTATCACACGTCAATGATGTGGCGGCCGCCATGTCAGGAGCAGATGAGCCGCACCTCAGGACGAGGCAGATTCCGGGCTCGGTCTCTGTCCTCATTACTTTCTGCAGTCAGATGTGATCAGAGGATCAGTGAATCTTCTGCTGCATCTGACCCGATCTACGGAACATGCTGCCATGATCCAGCACCGCCCAGGGGAAGGGCAGGCCGTCAGCCATGGTTCCCTAGAGGTTTCCTCCACTGGGGGTTTTTCCTCTCCTGAGTGCTGACGGACGACGACTCTCCGTGAGTCCAGGACCCATCACCATCCTCATCATGGGAACTTCTACTTGTGATATCTTGTATGAAGTGAATAAAGAATTCAATTAATATCTAGCAGCTGTGTGTCTGAGCCATGTGTCTGAGCCTTGTATCTCTACATTGAAATTGCAGGAAAAGTTATGGAATTCTGGAAATGACAGGTGTGATATTTTTTTCTGAGTTTTCCCTACAAACTGTTTGGAACATTTGAAAGAATGATTGTCCAGAGAAGAAAATATGACGCTGCCATAAGACCTGTGTTTGCCAGCAGTAGAGAGTCCACTCGTGTGTGGGGGCTTCTCATCAATGGAGGAGCTCACTCACAGTAATACCTCAACAGGGCCATGAATGAAGAATAAAATCTAAACCTCCTCCACGAGCAACTACTCCCATCATCCAGGGCAAGGTTGTGATGATGCTTTTCTCCTCCATAATGGAGACCAGGTCACATGGGAAAAGTGATAAACTAAGTTGCTTTGGTGAAAAAGACATTGGCATTTTGGTTCCAAGGACGAAAACCAAAGTTTGAGTCAGTCTCAAAACTTTTGGCCATGATTGTATTTATCCATCTTAAGATAATGATAGCACTCCATTCCTGATAGCTAAAACTTCTCTCACCTTCTGCATTAATAAAACACTTTTCTCACTATTTTTTGTGCAGAAAGCATGTAAATACGTTCCGCAAACTGATTTTCGGCATGTCTGCCCTGTTGGCCGAATTCTATAGAAACTTCCGTGCCGCTGATAAATATTTAGGAACCTGCTCTCACTTCCTTGAGCGTGAATTGGCTTATTATAGGGGGCACAGATTTTTGGCCACGTGTAGAGTGAATATAGTACTATAGCTCAGTGGCTAGACACATAGAATTAGGAAAAGCCATTGGGCACAGGGAATTATGCTGACTTCTAGTGTTGATGTGTTGTCATTGTGGCACATAATAATTGTCTCCTCCTGTGATATGATAGAAATACCAACAAGAAGCGTGTGCCTTAAAGGTGACTATAAACATATCTAATAAAAATGATTAACATAAGAGAAGAGTAACCTAAACTTGATGTAGAACTGTATGGAATAAAGGAATATTTTCAGCAACAGCGCCCCTTGTCTACAGGCGTCGTATCTTGTATTGCAATAGGTGCTAGGAGCAGTCACAGACCACTCCCGTCAGTTTATCCCCCGAAATACTGCAGTCACAGCATTCCGGAAGTCGGCACAGGGCTAACAGCCCCTCTGCCTTTGGGTCAGAGCCCCCGCGGCGTCACGCAGGGTCCCTATCGTTGCCATGGTGAGCAAATGTCGTCATCACGACATCTGGCTCAACAGAGCTAGGAAACTTGTTGATCATGCACAGTGCATGATCAGGTAGTCTCCCTGTCAGTGCAGCGATCAGCCTGCAAAAAATGATTGTCCCATAGTGGGACTAAGTAAAAGACTTAGGAAAAAGGTAAAGAAAAAAAAAAAATTTAAATAATAATTGTAAAAATATTAAAAAAATCAAAAATAAAAAAATCAATACATATTCTATCACTAAATAAATATTTGAATGAAAAAAACAATATAAACAATAAAAGTGCACACATGTGGTATCGCCGCATGCACAACGACTCAACCTATAAAACTGTCCCACTACTTAACCCCTTTAGTGAACACAAAGAAAAAAACAAGGCAAAAAACAATTCTTTATCATCATACTGCCGAAAACAAAAAGTGGAATAACGCGATCAGAACCTCATATTACCCACCTCAGCTGCTGCAGAACCTCATAGTATACCTCAGCTGCTGCAGAACCTCACAGTATACCTCAGCTGCTGCAGAACCTCAATACGTCTCAGCTGCTGCATAACCTTATATTACACACCTCAGCTGCTGCAGAATCTCATAATACACATCTCAGCTGCTGCAGAACCTCATAATACACCTCAGCTGCTACAGAACTCATAATACACCTCAGCTGCTACAGAACCTCATAATACACAGCTCAGCTACTGCAGAACTTCAATATGTCTCAGCTGCTGCATAACCTTATTACACGCCTCAGCTGCTTCAGAACCTCATATTACCCACCTCAACTGCTGCAGAACCTCATAATACACATCTCAGCTGCAGCAGAACCTCACAATATACACATCAACTGCTGCAGAACCTCATATTACCCACCTCAAATGCTGCAGAACCTCATAATACACATCTCAGCTGCTGCAGAACCTCATAAAACACCTCAGTTGCTGCAGAACCTCACAATTCACAGCTCAGCTGCTGCAGAACCTCATATTACACACCTCAGCTACTTGAAACCTTCTTTTGGACACTGTGGTACAGTAAAGGGTGTTTTACTGGATGGAAGATATGTTTCTCCTAGCAGATTAATGTTTGGCCGGGTTTTTTCTTAAAGACGGGACCTGCGATGATGTCGGGGTCACGTGATCAGCCCATGTGATGTCTACCTCACTGGTGGGAGGGGTTAGGCCCTATGTAATGGAGGTTGGTGATTGCCACAGGTTGAGTGTGTGTTTCTGGAAGCTACAGGAACTTGTGTGGACTCAGCCTGAAACTTGTATATAGGATTCCCGTGCTGCAGGACTATCGCAGCAAGACTCGGAAGAACCCCGGGAATGGCACCTGGCGGATGCCGCAGGACCTGGCAGCCGCTTAGTTACGCCCGTCCCGTGCAAGGGGTGAGTCTGGGACCAGTGGTTCTCCAAGCTGGAGTATGAGTTTGCTTTCCCTTATGTTTTGTTAAGCTGCTGGTTACTGAGTGACATTAAAACCACTGAAATTGGACTTTATGCCTGTGTGTTGCCTCGTTACTGCCGCCCAGCTATTGCCTACCAGAGCAAATCCCTACAATTGGTGGAGAATGCGAGCAGAAGCAGTGAGGCCAGGCTGTTTTGATTTTTGATCGGTACCCCAGCCTATGTCCTGGGTGAAACGAGTGGCAGATATCCAGGCGGGGAACTTTCCAGAAATAGAGGCCACGCGACAGCAACAGCAGGCTATGCAGCAGCAACAGAAGGCCATGCGGCAGCAGCAACAAGAGTTCATGCGACAGCAGGCTATGCAGCAGCAGGCTATGCAGCAGCATCAGAAAACCAATCAGCTGTTGATACAGCATATCACAACAGCGCAAGCAAAAGGAGCTGACCGGGGAATCCAGGATATTCGGAAAGCGGTTTGTACAGCGATTCCTAAAATGGGAGAATCGGACGATGTGGAGGTGTATCTGGAGATGTTCGAAGGAGTCGCTGAGAGAGAGAAGCTCCCCCGGGACCATTTGGCAGGTGTCCTCGATCCGTTTCTGACCCCAGGACTGTTGAAAGCGTGTCAGGACCTACCCCCAGAGCAAAGGGCGGACTACACGGTCGTCAAGGGTGAGATACTGGCACGCCTTGGGGTAAATGTGTTAGTGAGGGCTCAGCGGGTACACCACTGGAAGTTTACCCCCTCCAAGCCCGCCCGGTCCCAGTATTATGACCTGTTGCACCTGTTACAAAAGTGGTTGCAGCCTGAAGTGTTATCCCCTACGGCCATACTGGACCGCATAGTGACTGATAGATTTTGGAGGGCTTTGCCCCACTCCCTCCAGACCTGGGTCGGACAGGCGCCCCCTACTGATGCCATGCAGATGATAGACCTCATAGAAAGGTATGGGGCTACCAAGGAGTTACAGGGAGGGACCCCCCGAAAGGTAACAGGAAGGTTCCCTAAGTCCCCGCCCCTGGTTCGGCGAGCAGAGCCCAGGAAGGCCGCTCCGGACTTATCCGGGGAAGTAAGGAGCCCCATAATCTGCTGGCGGTGCCAGGAACCAGGTCATATGAGAGCTGATTGCCCCCACCTGACTGAGCCCATGGACACCAATTTTTGTTACCGCCAGTCCCACTGTTACGGCGGCGGAACACGCTTAAAAAAATATAAATAAACGTGTTCGCCGCCCGGGGTCCACCGTGCGGCAGATGGAAAAACCGCAGCTAGAAGACACAGAGCACTGTGGCGGTAATGTGCACGGGGTTCTATATCACTCAGGTGCAATCAAGCAGTCTCTGTTAAGTGCACAGAGCTGCTCCAGGAAAAATTAGAAAAGTAACGCTGACCCTGTTAGCAACACAGGGACTCAGCGGCACACATGCGGTAGGCAAAAACCGGAGTAGTTAGGATGTCACTACGTCCGACACCTACCGTGGTAACAGGTGTGCTGGCGTCGCAACCGCGGACGCAGAAATGAGCTGCAACTGCAGCGCGGCGTGAACAGAGCCGCAAACAAGGCGCTGCAAAAACGCTGGAGCAATGCAGGACGCTTAGCTGCTGCAAAAAGTATGGCTGGAGCGCGCTGGCGCTAGCGCTGCTACTGGCGGCTGCCCAATCACTCACACAAACGTAATATCAGAGGGAAGGGGTTTCATAATAAGTCATCCACCAGTCCAAGCATCCATCACCATACATACAGCAGCAGTATGAAAATACTAGCGCATGGCATAGCGGCCATGCGCACTTTTTATAGCGTACGGGACCTGCCGGAAATCTCCAGAGCCCTGAGCATAACCAATCAAATCAGGAGCAGGACCTGAGCACCTGACTCCTGAACTCCAATGAGAGCTATTCCCGTGAGCATGCTCAGAAGCTGGGACAAAGGACTTAGCCTCTGGAGACAAATATGTGAATCTGGATTCCCGCATAGGCATTATAGAACCCAGATTCCTAACACCCACTATGCCGAACCAATGTGTGCAATGGGCACCCTGAAGGGCCCTAATATGGAAAATTTGTGTCGGCTAGAAGTGGAGGGCACCGGGCTGTGGCCCTATTGGACTCAGGGAGTCTTGTAACCCTGGTACGAGCCAGCTGGATACACACCAGCGAGTTTACGGGTCGGAAAATTGGGGTGTTGTGTATACATGGAGACTTAAAAGACTATCCCACCGCACTAGTCGTAATCAGCACGCCAGCAGGGAGGCGGTGCCACGAGGTGGGGGTGGTGGCTAATTTACATTATGAAGTGATAATTGGAAGAGACTTTCCGTTGTTTTCTGTGCTGTGGCCGTCTGTGGTACCATCCACTGAGCAACTGCCGGTACCAGAGGCAACCAGGTTACATTCTCCAGAAGGGGGGCATGAACCTGGTGGCCCGGAGGAAAATGTGCTGGCGGTCGGAATAACCTTCCCTTCGGTGGAGGAAGGGGAGAATTCTCCCCTAGAAGGATTGGCTGGAGAGGTGGAAGACTTGCCGCCGGGACCTGAGTTGTCAGACTTGAATGTATCAGGTGACAATTTTGGTACAGCGCAACTCCGAGACCTTACTTTAGCCGGGCCAGAGAAAATGTACTGTTTGTAAATGGGGAACCCCAACAACCTGGGGTAGATACGGTGTTGCCACGCTTTGAGTTGAACCAGGATTTGTTGTACCGAGTGGAGATAATACGTGGGGAAATGGTAGAACAATTACTGGTACCTCAGACGTATCGCAGGCTGGTAATGGTTTTAGCGCATGCGCATGTACTTGGGGGACATTTGGGCCAAAAGAAGACCCTCGACCGAATCCTGCAACGATTTTACTGGCCAGGGGTTCATGAAGAAGTTAAACGGTACTGTAGCTCCTGTCCAGTATGCCAGGTAACCAGTCCCCAGCCTCACTTTCGGAGCCCTTTGGTGCCTTTGCCGATTATAGAGGTGCCCTTCGAGAGAGTGGCCATGGACCTGGTGGGGCCTCTCAATAAGTCGGCAAGGGGACACCAACACATTTTGGTAGTTCTAGATTATGCTACCCGATATCCTGAGGCCATTCCTCTGCGCCACACATCAGCTAAGCTTATAGCAAAGGAACTCATGGGTATGTTTTCACGGGTGGGAATTCCGCAAGAAATTTTAACAGACCAGGGAACCCCCTTTATGTAAAAAATTATGAAGGAACTCTGCCGGTTGATAAAATGCTAAACAGTTGCGTAACTCGGTCTATCATCCCCAAACAGATGGTCTGTTAGAAAGGTTCAATAAGACCCCGAAGAGCATGGTAAAAAGGCAGTTTCCAAAGATGGGAAGGACTGGGATCTGTTATTGCCATATTTGTTATTTGCAGTGAGGGAGGTACCTCAGGCATCTACGGGGTTCTCGCCCTTTGAACTATTGTACGGCAGACATCCACGGGGCTTACTAGATATAGCCAAAGAGGCCTGGGAGAACCAACCTACTCCCCACAAAAGTGTGATAGAACATGTTGCAAAAATGCAAGAGAGAATGGAGACAGTCCTACCCTTGGTCCGGGAACATATGGAGGCAGCACAACGGTCACAGAGTCGGGTCTATAATCGGGAGGCTCGGGTAAGAACCTTTAGCCCTGGGGATCGGGTTTTGGTGCTTGTGCCTACCGTAGATAGCAAATTTCTCGCAAGGTGGCAGGGACCCTACGAGATCATGGAGAAGGTGGGGCCAGTAGACTACAAGGTACACCCTTTGAACTATTGTACGGCAGACATCCACGGGGCTTACTAGATATAGCCAAAGAGGCCTGGGAGAACCAACCTACTCCCCACAAAAGTGTGATAGAACATGTTGCAAAAATGCAAGAGAGAATGGAGACAGTCCTACCATTGGTCCGGGAACATATGGAGGCAGCACAACGGTCACAGAGTCGGGTCTATAATCGGGAGGCTCGGGTAAGAACCTTTAGCCCTGGGGATCGGGTTTTGGTGCTTGTGCCTACCGTAGATAGCAAATTTCTCGCAAGGTGGCAGGGACCCTACGAGATCATGGAGAAGGTGGGGCCAGTAGACTACAAGGTACACCAACCAAGACGGAGAAAGCCAGAACAGGTTTACCATAATAATTTGTTTAAACCCTGGAAAGATAGAGAGCACCTTGGTGGGGATAGTCCGCTGCCAGCGTTTCAGATGGTAAAGGCTCCGTTACCTCGGGGCGAGGCAGGAGAAGCCCAACCCGCGGTCAAAATTGCAGATACTTTGTCTCCTAAACAGGTTCAGGAGGTCCGGGAGTTCATCAGCCGAAATACAGATGTTTTTTCGGAGCTCCCTGGACGCACCTCCCTAATCTAACATGACGTTGTCACAGAGCCACAGGCCAAGGTCCAACTAAAGCCATATCGGGTGCCTGAGGCCCGGCGACAAGCCATCTCAGAAGAGGTAAAAATGATGCTACAGTTAGGGGTCACAGAAGAGTCTCAGAGTGAGTGGGCCATCCCAATAGCTCTAATACCCAAGCCTGATGGGTCTCTAAGATTCTGTAATGATTTTAGAAAACTCAATGACATTTCAAAATTTGACGCCTACCCCATGCCCCGGGTTGACGAGTTGATAGAGCGCTTTGGGCAAGCACGGTATTTTACAACTCTGGACCTCACAAAAGGTTATTGGCAGGTATCCCTAACAGAGGCGGCGAAGGGAAAGACGGCGTTTATAACACCTGAGGGGCTGTTCCAGTATAAGGTGTTACCCTTTGGATTGCATGGCGCTCCAGCAACGTTCCAGCGGTTAATGGATATTATTCTCCGTCCCCATCGCCGCTATGCCTCAGCCTATCTAGGTTATATTATTGTGTTCAGCACCGATTGGGAAAGCCACTTAGCAAAAGTACAGGCAGTGGTAGACTCCCTGCGACAAGCAGGGCTAACTGCCAACCCAAAGAAGTGTTTCATAGGGTTGGAGGAAGCCCGCTACTTGGGTTATGTCACTGGGAGGGGAGTTCTCAAGCCCCAAGTAAACAAGGTCGGTAAAGGCCTTTTTGGGTTTGGAGGATATTACAGGCGATTCATTCCCAACTTTGCAACCCTGTCCGCGCCTTTAACAGATTGTTTAAAAGGGAAAAAATCTGTGATGGTCCACTGGAATTATCAGTTAGAGGAGGCCTTTACAAAATTAAAAGGGGTACTGTGTGGTACACAAGTCCTGATCACTCCAAATTTCAAAAAAGAGTTCATGGTGCAGACTGATGCCTCTGAGATAGGCCTCGGTGCAGTGCTGGCTCAGGAAGTTAACGGGGAAGAGCATCCCGTTAGCTTCCTAAGCTGGAAACTTACCCCAGCTGAAACCCGGTACAGTATTGTAGAGAGAGAGTGCCTGGCCATCGAGTGGGCACTGGAATCGTTGCGCTACTATTTGCTGGGGAGGACATTTCGGTTGGTGACAGATCATTCCCCTCTTACGTGGATGAGTCAAGCTAAGGAGAGGAATGCCCGAGTCACCAGGTGGTTCCTGTCCCTGCAAAACTTTAAATTTTCAGTAGAACATCGTGCAGGCAGACTACAGGGGAATGCAGATGCCCTGTCCAGAGTTCACTGTATGTCATGTGTCCACCCCTCTAGGGTTGAACATAGGGGGTAGGTATGTGGTACAGTAAAGGGTGTTTTACTGGATGGAAGATATGTTTCTCCTAGCAGATTAATGTTTGGCCGGGTTTTTTCTTAAAGACAGGACCTGCGATGATGTCAGGGTCATGTGATCAGCCCATGTGATGTCTACCTCACTGGTAGGAGGCGTTAGGCCCTATGTAATGGAGGTTGGTGATTGCCACAGGGTGAGTGTGTGTTTCTGGAAGCTACAGGAACTTGTGTGGACTCAGCCTGAAACTTGTATATATGATTCTCGTGCTGCAGAACTATCGCAGCAAGACTCGGAAGAACCCCGGAAATGGCACCTGGCAGCCGCTTAGTTACGCCCGTCCCGTGCATGGGGTGAGTCTGGGACCAGTGGTTCTCCAAGCTGGAGTATGAGTTTGCTTTCCCTTATGTTTTGTTAAGCTGCTGGTTACTGAGTGACATTAAAACCACTGAAATTGGACTTTATGCCTGTGTGTTGCCTCGTTACTGCCGCCCAGCTATTGCCTACCAGAGCAAATCCCTACAACACACATTTGTGTAGAATATATACAGATCTGCATAGTTATTTTTTTTAGATGACAATTTGGTAAAATCTATAAATACTGTGAATACAAAGTCCTTGGTGTCACAATAAAAAATAAATAAATAAAAATCGCTCAGATCCTTAAAAATAGAAAAATAATTATTCGTTATCCACATCTTTGGAGTATATTGTGATGTCACCGGATAAATCCGGAGCTGATGTCACAGTCTACACGGAATGTTCTATGCCGGCTCAGACTGGACCACAGAAGAACAGGACAATCCCCTGGTGGACCCCTCTGCTGCACTGGGAACCCAGACCTCCACACCCTACCTGACCAGGGCTTAGATGCGCTTCATACAGACAGGTTGCAGGGTCTCGGGGACTCCCGCTGTGTGACCGTATCACCGCCTCATAGAACTAAGAGAGTCCTTGCTCCAAGGCGATGGCCCGGTATCAGGACTGACCGTCTGAGACAAGGGCAAAGCCGCAGATAATACCGAGTAGTAGTAATTTCCTCTACTATGAGGTAATAAAAACAAATCAATTTTCACATTTTTGGCATCAGTTTTTCTTCCACGGGGAACTGAAATTCCCAACGTGCCCTGAAAGATACCGACCTCCAGGACCTGCTTGGAGTTGTAGTTTTCTACACAAATTGTATTCTTAAAGGGGTATTCCCATCGCCAAGATCATATCCCAATATCTAGTAGTAATATAAGTAATATCTCTGTCCATTTCCTCATGTGCAGGACCTTAGGTATCCATGGTTAGAACCACTAGCAGCTAGCTGTTACTATATCAGTGGTCGTAACCATGGATATCTAAGGTCCTATGATGCCTCCACATGAGGAAATAGACTTAGTGAATCAGAAGAACTATACTACATTTCTAATTGGAGGAATTTGTTAATATTATTATTATTACTACTACATCTACGACATATTGGGACAGGATCTTAGAGATGGGAATACCCCTTTTAATGTTAGTTCACATGTAGAGGTGAAATTCATATCAAATTGTTTGGCGCACAGTGTTGCGGGTAAGACCACGCTCACATGTTGCAATGTTTTTAAGAGAAAAAAACATCACAACAAAAGAGTGCATTTAAAATAGCAGCGGGTGAAAGCAGCCTCAGGCTATGTTCACACGTTAAGAACAAAGAAATGGAGTGCTGACTTCAATATCACATAAAAAACAATGAGTTTTATTAAATAAGTAAACATATATAACACACAATACATAAAACAAGGGAAGATTCCACAAAAATGCTCCAAGGGAAATTTTTGACATGGGAAAGTTATGCAAAAATTGGAGCTGTATCAATAACTACTGTATCACCCAAATGGAGTACAAAAGTTAAGGCAGTAACTTGATAAAGCATCCCGCGAAACGCGCATCCAGGGTCTCTCCTCAGGGAAGTTTTCAGCACTTGCGATCACTAATATGGGTAAGCGTGCCTAAAAGGCTGTGATTAATATATTTGCACTATGTACTTTATGTTCACCCTATGTACCTCTTTATGGTTACTGCCTTAACTTTTGTACTCCATTTTGGTGATACAGTAATTATTGATACAGCTCCAATTTTTGCATAACTTTCCCATGTCAAAAATTTCCCTAGGAGCATTTTTGTGGAATCTTCCCTTGTTTTATGTATTGTGTGTTATATATGTTTACTTATTTAATAAAACTCATTGTTTTTTATGTGATATTGAAGTCAGCACTCCATTTCTTTGTTCTTAATATACACCACGGAGTTTCTTCTCTTGATAGTCCTATATAATTATATTATATACAGCTATGAGATTTGTTGCTATATGTATAGCTGCGTTTGTCTTTGTGTATCAGTTAACATTATGTTCACACGTTGCGTTTTTTCAGCCTTTTTATGCCAGTTAAAAGCTGCTTTTAAGGGTATGTGCACACGCAGCGGATTTGTTCTCTGCGGATCCGCTGCAGATCCGCAAGCAATGTACAGTACAATGCTAAGCAATGGGTTTTCAAAACCGCAGTGCACAGGCTGCGGACTTGCTGCGGTTTGAAATCCGCAGCATGTCAATTCTTTCTGCTGATTTTGCTGCGTTTCGACACCTATTCCATTATACTGGTGTCAAAATGCAGGGGCAAATCCGCAGGTAAAACCGCACTCCCTTCAGCCCCCCATAGAAAGCAATGGATAAGTGCAAAAAAGCAGCAAAAAACATAGCAAGAAACGCCATCAGTTCTTGCAGTGTTATTAGTGACAAAAGCAGGTACAGCAGAATGTGATTTTCCCAAAATTAAACCAAAATATCTTGGTGTCCTCACCTGAGAATGGCGGTTACATTAGTACAGTTTAATGAAATTATTGATATCTCTGACCGATGTGTGAAGTTGAACAATAGCTGATCACCCCAATGCACTGCCAATGTCTTAGGTAAACTATGCCTGACCAATTCACCTCCCCCTGCTGGATTTACATTTGCAAATGTGTATTTTTTCATTAACTCATAGGAACTTTTTTGCTCAGAATAGTCACTTTTTTCAGACATAAAAATCTTTCTAAATATTTCTATCAAATTTCCCTTTTTCCCCCAAATGTTTTATGGTTTCACCTACGTCTTATATCGGTGGTCTAACACCTCGCATTGTTCATGCTTGTACGGTGGAAGCAAAGCTGAACTTTGGGATCCTTAAAAACGCCGCAAGAAAACCAGAGTAAAAGCCAGCAAAAGGTGTTTTTTGTGTCTGCAGTTTTTTTTGCTGCCAAAACATTAGGTTTTGGCTGCAGAACAAAAAAAGTAACGTGTGAATATGCTGTAAAAATAAGAAGCGTTAAACAAGTCCAACTGAAAACCTTTGTGGTAAAACATGTAATACAGGCCATATTGTGCACTTACACTTTACAGCAAGTGCTATAAACCAGCAATCCCCCCCACTGCATTCTCCATATACTTCGGTGGAGATATAACTACACATACAGGAACCTCCTCATAACATTTTATGGAGAATGTGGCTGGAAATTTGTGATTAAGGGTCAGATAATAACTGCACGTAACTGTAGGGTGGCGTCAGCATCAATGTTACTGGTGGGCCCTTAGCAGCTGAGCCTGAAGCAGTGATATCACAATGTGGAGTGTGGAACTCGATGACATCTTCTACTCTATGACATCACAATGACTGCAAAGGAGTAAAGCCTATGTAAAGCCTGACCGCAGAGCCGAGGCTGTCATTTGTGTGACTCCCTATTGGATACACAAAGCTACAGGAATACGAAGGAGAAAGAAAGCGACGACATCATGGGGATTCATGGAGGTCCCCATTGTGACCAGCGGCTGCTGGTCAAGGCTCTCTCTTCCTGCAAGTCAACTGGCTTTAGTCTTCTGACCCGATTCAAGAAATTCCAATGCAATTGCAGAGCTCAGCGGAAGGATTCTTTCCAGGCCATCAAATCTGCCACCATGACAGTGGTCAAGAGCATCAGGTCAGTTGCTACAAAAAGACGTAGAAACCACGTCATCAGCCAAGACAGCGGTGAAAAGAGCCCAACCTACATAGTAGGTGACACTGAGCCCACTTCTAGCATTGTAGAAAGTGGAGAGGATCTTGCCGATCCAGAATGTGCACAAGATGCACCCGAGGGGCTGCCACAAACAAGACCCCAGGACTTTACTGACCCAGAATGTGCACCCGAGGGGCTGCCACAAACAGGACCCCAGGATTTTGCATATCCAGAATGTGCACAAGGTGCACCCGAGGGGCTGCCACAAACAGGACCTCAGGATCCTGCTGATCCAGAATGTGCACACGATGCACCCGAGGGGCTGCCACAAACAAGACCCCAGGACTTAACCGATCCAGAATGTGCACCCGAGGGGCTGCCACAAACAGGACCCCAGGACTTTACCGATCCAGATTGTGCACAATGTGCACCCGAGGGGCTGCCACAAACAAGACCCCAGGATTTTGCTGATCCAGAATGCGCACAAGGTGCACCAGAGGGGCTACCACAAACAAGACCCCAAGACAATCTGAAAAGGAAAGCATCAACCTCTGAGGACAGTCAGCCCGAGATGATGCCACCAGCCAAGAGAGCTGCTATAGAAAATATTATTGATCTACTTATAGAAGTAATTGGCTTTAGTCTTCCGACCCGATTCAGGAAATTCCAATGCAATTTCAGAGCTCTCCTGAAGGATTCCTTCCAGGCCATCAAATCTGCCACCATGACAGTGGTCAAGTGCTTCAGATTAATTGCTATAACAAGACGTAGAGACCGCGTCATCAGCCAAGACAGCGGTGAGAAGAGCCCAACCTACATAGTAGGTGATATTGAGCCCACCTCTAGCATTGCAGAAAGTGGAGAGGATTGTGCCGATCCAGAATGTGCAGAAGATGCATCCGAGGGACTGCCACAAACAAGATCCCAGGATCTTACCGATCCAGAATGTGCACAATGTGCACCCGAGGGGCTTCCACAAACAAGGCCACGAGACAATCTGAAAATGAAAGCATCACCCTCCGATGACAGTCAGCCCGAGATGCTGCCACCAGACAAGAGAGCGGCTATAGAAAACGTTACTGATCTACTTATCATTATTATTATTGTTATTATTATTATTTATTTATATAGCGCCTTTATTTCCATGGTGCTGTACATGAGAAGGGGAGGAGTAACCCCGGAGATCGAGACCCCACAAGTGGAGATGCCCGATATTGGGAACCAAGAGAACAACCTGCCTCCAGAGCTCTTAACCATCCTGCAGAGCAAAGGGGAGGAAGGCTACCTGGATGACGAGGTCATCATCATGGCCCAGGACCTGCTGCAGAGACAGTTTAAGGGTTTTGATGGCCTGCAGCCCCCCTGCGCTCTTATGATACCAGGGTACAGCGTACTGCAGAATGCTGTACAAATCCACTATGATGCGGACAGGGTGCACTGGCTGACAACCTGCTATAAAAATGGCCAAATCTTTGTGGCCGACAGCTTCAACATCAGGAATCTGTCTCCATCCATCCATCAGCAGATTAACAACATGTACAGTATAGTGGTCGACAATCCCCTGGAACATCTGAGGTTTATCGATGTGGATCAGCAGAAGAACTGGTACGACTGTGGCTTATATGCTATAGCGTTTGCCTACGAGTTTATGGCAGATGGCGGTGAACCCAGAGCTGAGTTCCAGCATCAGAAGATGAGGACTCATCTAATATCCTGCCTGCAGAACAACAGAATCAGCGGATTTCCCAAAAAGGTCAGGGAGTAACTCCATGTCTATAAACGGCATGTAGAGTGTATGACGGTCCAAGAGATCGCCCTGACCTTTAACCTCACAATGAAGATGGGGTACGGCTGGAGGTGACGGCTATCACACGTCAATGATGTGGCGGCCGCCATGTCAGGAGCAGATGAGCCGCACCTCAGGACGAGGCAGATTCCGGGCTCGGTCTCTGTCCTCATTACTTTCTGCAGTCAGATGTGATCAGAGGATCAGTGAATCTTCTGCTGCATCTGACCCGATCTACGGAACATGCTGCCATGATCCAGCACCGCCCAGGGGAAGGACAGGCCGTCAGCCATGGTTCCCTAGAGGTTTCCTCCACTGGGGGTTTTTCCTCTCCTGAGTGCTGACGGACGACGACTCTCCGTGAGTCCAGGACCCATCACCATCCTCATCATGGGAACTTCTACTTGTGATATCTTGTATGAAGTGAATAAAGAATTCAATTAATATCTAGCAGCTGTGTGTCTGAGCCATGTGTCTGAGCCTTGTATCTCTACATTGAAATTGCAGGAAAAGTTATGGAATTCTGGAAATGACAGGTGTGATATTTTTTTCTGAGTTTTCCCTACAAACTGTTTGGAACATTTGAAAGAATGATTGTCCAGAGAAGAAAATATGACGCTGCCATAAGACCTGTGTTTGCCAGCAGTAGAGAGTCCACTCGTGTGTGGGGGCTTCTCATCAATGGAGGAGCTCACTCACAGTAATACCTCAACAGGGCCATGAATGAAGAATAAAATCTAAACCTCCTCCACGAGCAACTACTCCCATCATCCAGGGCAAGGTTGTGATGATGCTTTTCTCCTCCATAATGGAGACCAGGTCACATGGGAAAAGTGATAAACTAAGTTGCTTTGGTGAAAAAGACATTGGCATTTTGGTTCCAAGGACGAAAACCAAAGTTTGAGTCAGTCTCAAAACTTTTGGCCATGATTGTATTTATCCATCTTAAGATAATGATAGCACTCCATTCCTGATAGCTAAAACTTCTCTCACCTTCTGCATTAATAAAACACTTTTCTCACTATTTTTTGTGCAGAAAGCAGGTAAATAGGTTCCGCAAACTGATTTTCGGCATGTCTGCCCTGTTGGCCGAATTCTATAGAAACTTCCGTGCCGCTGATAAATATTTAGGAACCTGCTCTCACTTCCTTGAGCGTGAATTGGCTTATTATAGGGGGCACAGATTTTTGGCCACGTGTAGAGTGAATATAGTACTATAGCTCAGTGGCTAGACACATAGAATTAGGAAAAGCCATTGGGCACAGGGAATTATGCTGACTTCTAGTGTTGATGTGTTGTCATTGTGGCACATAATAATTGTCTCCTCCTGTGATATGATAGAAATACCAACAAGAAGCGTGTGCCTTAAAGGTGACTATAAACATATCTAATAAAAATGATTAACATAAGAGAAGAGTAACCTAAACTTGATGTAGAACTGTATGGAATAAAGGAATATTTTCAGCAACAGCGCCCCTTGTCTACAGGCGTCGTATCTTGTATTGCAATAGGTGCTAGGAGCAGTCACAGACCACTCCCGTCAGTTTATCCCCCGAAATACTGCAGTCACAGCATTCCGGAAGTCGGCACAGGGCTAACAGCCCCTCTGCCTTTGGGTCAGAGCCCCTGCGGCGTCACGCAGGGTCCCTATCGTTGCCATGGTGAGCAAATGTCGTCATCACGACATCTGGCTCAACAGAGCTAGGAAACTTGTTGATCATGCACAGTGCATGATCAGGTAGTCTCCCTGTCAGTGCAGCGATCAGCCTGCAAAAAATGATTGTCCCATAGTGGGACTAAGTAAAAGACTTAGGAAAAAGGTAAAGAAAAAAAAATTTTTTAAATAATAATTGTAAAAATATTAAAAAAATCAAAAATAAAAAAATCAATACATATTCTATCACTAAATAAATATTTGAATGAAAAAAACAATATAAACAATAAAAGTGCACACATGTGGTATCGCCGCATGCACAACAACTCAACCTATAAAACTGTCCCACTACTTAACCCCTTTAGTGAACACAAAGAAAAAAACAAGGCAAAAAACAATTCTTTATCATCATACTGCCGAAAACAAAAAGTGGAATAACGCGATCAGAACCTCATATTACCCACCTCAGCTGCTGCAGAACCTCATAGTATACCTCAGCTGCTGCAGAACCTCACAATATACCTCAGCTGCTGCAGAACCTCAATACGTCTCAGCTGCTGCATAACCTTATATTACACACCTCAGCTGCTGCAGAATCTCATAATACACATCTCAGCTGCTGCAGAACCTCATAATACACCTCAGCTGCTACAGAACTCATAATACACCTCAGCTGCTACAGAACCTCATAATACACAGCTCAGCTACTGCAGAACTTCAATATGTCTCAGCTGCTGCATAACCTTATTACACGCCTCAGCTGCTTCAGAACCTCATATTACCCACCTCAACTGCTGCAGAACCTCATAATACACATCTCAGCTGCAGCAGAACCTCACAATATACACATCAACTGCTGCAGAACCTCATATTACCCACCTCAAATGCTGCAGAACCTCATAATACACATCTCAGCTGCTGCAGAACCTCATAAAACACCTCAGTTGCTGCAGAACCTCACAATTCACAGCTCAGCTGCTGCAGAACCTCATATTACACACCTCAGCTACTTCTTTTGGACACTGTGGTACAGTAAAGGGTGTTTTACTGGATGGAAGATATGTTTCTCCTAGCAGATTAATGTTTGGCCGGGTTTTTTCTTAAAGACGGGACCTGCGATGATGTCGGGGTCACGTGATCAGCCCATGTGATGTCTACCTCACTGGTGGGAGGGGTTAGGCCCTATGTAATGGAGGTTGGTGATTGCCACAGGTTGAGTGTGTGTTTCTGGAAGCTACAGGAACTTGTGTGGACTCAGCCTGAAACTTGTATATAGGATTCCCGTGCTGCAGGACTATCGCAGCAAGACTCGGAAGAACCCCGGGAATGGCACCTGGCGGATGCCGCAGGACCTGGCAGCCGCTTAGTTACGCCCGTCCCGTGCAAGGGGTGAGTCTGGGACCAGTGGTTCTCCAAGCTGGAGTATGAGTTTGCTTTCCCTTATGTTTTGTTAAGCTGCTGGTTACTGAGTGACATTAAAACCACTGAAATTGGACTTTATGCCTGTGTGTTGCCTCGTTACTGCCGCCCAGCTATTGCCTACCAGAGCAAATCCCTACAATTGGTGGAGAATGCGAGCAGAAGCAGTGAGGCCAGGCTGTTTTGATTTTTGATCGGTACCCCAGCCTATGTCCTGGGTGAAACGAGTGGCAGATATCCAGGCGGGGAACTTTCCAGAAATAGAGGCCACGCGACAGCAACAGCAGGCTATGCAGCAGCAACAGAAGGCCATGCGGCAGCAGCAACAAGAGTTCATGCGACAGCAGGCTATGCAGCTGACCGGGGAATCCAGGATATTCGGAAAGCGGTTTGTACAGCGATTCCTAAAATGGGAGAATCGGACGATGTGGAGGTGTATCTGGAGATGTTCGAAGGAGTCGCTGAGAGAGAGAAGCTCCCCCGGGACCATTTGGCAGGTGTCCTCGATCCGTTTCTGACCCCAGGACTGTTGAAAGCGTGTCAGGACCTACCCCCAGAGCAAAGGGCGGACTACACGGTCGTCAAGGGTGAGATACTGGCACGCCTTGGGGTAAATGTGTTAGTGAGGGCTCAGCGGGTACACCACTGGAAGTTTACCCCCTCCAAGCCCGCCCGGTCCCAGTATTACGACCTGTTGCACCTGTTACAAAAGTGGTTGCAGCCTGAAGTGTTATCCCCTACGGCCATACTGGACCGCATAGTGACTGATAGATTTTGGAGGGCTTTGCCCCACTCCCTCCAGACCTGGGTCGGACAGGCGCCCCCTACTGATGCCATGCAGATGATAGACCTCATAGAAAGGTATGGGGCTACCAAGGAGTTACAGGGAGGGACCCCCCGAAAGGTAACAGGAAGGTTCCCTAAGTCCCCGCCCCTGGTTCGGCGAGCAGAGCCCAGGAAGGCCGCTCCGGACTTATCCGGGGAAGTAAGGAGCCCCATAATCTGCTGGCGGTGCCAGGAACCAGGTCATATGAGAGCTGATTGCCCCCACCTGACTGAGCCCATGGACACCAATTTTTGTTACCGCCAGTCCCACTGTTACGGCGGCGGAACACGCTTAAAAAAATATAAATAAACGTGTTCGCCGCCCGGGGTCCACCGTGCGGCAGATGGAAAAACCGCAGCTAGAAGACACAGAGCACTGTGGCGGTAATGTGCACGGGGTTCTATATCACTCAGGTGCAATCAAGCAGTCTCTGTTAAGTGCACAGAGCTGCTCCAGGAAAAATTAGAAAAGTAACGCTGAGCCTGTTAGCAACACAGGGACTCAGCGGCACACATGCGGTAGGCAAAAACCGGAGTAGTTAGGATGTCACTACGTCCGACACCTACTGTGGTAACAGGTGTGCTGGCGTCGCAACCGCGGACGCAGAAATGAGCTGCAACTGCAGCGCGGCGTGAACAGAGCCGCAAACAAGGCGCTGCAAAAACGCTGGAGCAATGCAGGACGCTTAGCTGCTGCAAAAAGTATGGCTGAAGCGCGCTGGCGCTAGCGCTGCTACTGGCGGCTGCCCAATCACTCACACAAACGTAATATCAGAGGGAAGGGGTTTCATAATAAGTCATCCACCAGTCCAAGCATCCATCACCATACATACAGCAGCAGTATGAAAATACTAGCGCATGGCATAGCGGCCATGCGCACTTTTTATAGCGTACGGGACCTGCCGGAAATCTCCAGAGCCCTGAGCATAACCAATCAAATCAGGAGCAGGACCTGAGCACCTGACTCCTGAACTCCAATGAGAGCTATTCCCGTGAGCATGCTCAGAAGCTGGGACAAAGGACTTAGCCTCTGGAGACAAATATGTGAATCTGGATTCCCGCATAGGCATTATAGAACCCAGATTCCTAACACCCACTATGCCGAACCAATGTGTGCAATGGGCACCCTGAAGGGCCCTAATATGGAACATTTGTGTCGGCTAGAAGTGGAGGGCACCGGGCTGTGGCCCTATTGGACTCAGGGAGTCTTGTAACCCTGGTATGAGCCAGCTGGATACACACCAGCGAGTTTACGGGTCGGAAAATTGGGGTGTTGTGTATACATGGAGACTTAAAAGACTATCCCACCGCACTAGTCGTAATCAGCACGCCAGCAGGGAGGCGGTGCCACGAGGTGGGGGTGGTGGCTAATTTACATTATGAAGTGATAATTGGAAGAGACTTTCCGTTGTTTTCTGTGCTGTGGCCGTCTGTGGTACCATCCACTGAGCAACTGCCGGTACCAGAGGCAACCAGGTTACATTCTCCAGAAGGGGGGCATGAACCTGGTGGCCCGGAGGAAAATGTGCTGGCGGTCGGAATAACCTTCCCTTCGGTGGAGGAAGGGGAGAATTCTCCCCTAGAAGGATTGGCTGGAGAGGTGGAAGACTTGCCGCCGGGACCTGAGTTGTCAGACTTGAATGTATCAGGTGACAATTTTGGTACAGCGCAACTCCGAGACCTTACTTTAGCCGGGCCAGAGAAAATGTACTGTTTGTAAATGGGGAACCCCAACAACCTGGGGTAGATACGGTGTTGCCACGCTTTGAGTTGAACCAGGATTTGTTGTACCGAGTGGAGATAATACGTGGGGAAATGGTAGAACAATTACTGGTACCTCAGACGTATCGCAGGCTGGTAATGGTTTTAGCGCATGCGCATGTACTTGGGGGACATTTGGGCCAAAAGAAGACTCTCGACCGAATCCTGCAACGATTTTACTGGCCAGGGGTTCATGAAGAAGTTAAACGGTACTGTAGCTCCTGTCCAGTATGCCAGGTAACCAGTCCCCAGCCTCACTTTCGGAGCCCTTTGGTGCCTTTGCCGATTATAGAGGTGCCCTTCGAGAGATTGGCCATGGACCTGGTGGGGCCTCTCAATAAGTCGGCAAGGGGACACCAACACATTCTGGTAGTTCTAGATTATGCTACCCGATATCCTGAGGCCATTCCTCTGCGCCACACATCAGCTAAGCTTATAGCAAAGGAACTCATGGGTATGTTTTCACGGGTGGGAATTCCGCAAGAAATTTTAACAGACCAGGGAACCCCCTTTATGTAAAAAATTATGAAGGAACTCTGCCGGTTGATAAAATGCTAAACAGTTGCGTAACTCGGTCTATCATCCCCAAACAGATGGTCTGTTAGAAAGGTTCAATAAGACCCCGAAGAGCATGGTAAAAAGGCAGTTTCCAAAGATGGGAAGGACTGGGATCTGTTATTGCCATATTTGTTATTTGCAGTGAGGGAGGTACCTCAGGCATCTACGGGGTTCTCGCCCTTTGAACTATTGTACGGCAGACATCCACGGGGCTTACTAGATATAGCCAAAGAGGCCTGGGAGAACCAACCTACTCCCCACAAAAGTGTGATAGAACATGTTGCAAAAATGCAAGAGAGAATGGAGACAGTCCTACCCTTGGTCCGGGAACATATGGAGGCAGCACAACGGTCACAGAGTCGGGTCTATAATCGGGAGGCTCGGGTAAGAACCTTTAGCCCTGGGGATCGGGTTTTGGTGCTTGTGCCTACCGTAGATAGCAAATTTCTCGCAAGGTGGCAGGGACCCTACGAGATCATGGAGAAGGTGGGGCCAGTAGACTACAAGGTACACCCTTTGAACTATTGTACGGCAAACATCCACGGGGCTTACTAGATATAGCCAAAGAGGCCTGGGAGAACCAACCTACTCCCCACAAAAGTGTGATAGAACATGTTGCAAAAATGCAAGAGAGAATGGAGACAGTCCTACCATTGGTCCGGGAACATATGGAGGCAGCACAACGGTCACAGAGTCGGGTCTATAATCGGGAGGCTCGGGTAAGAACCTTTAGCCCTGGGGATCGGGTTTTGGTGCTTGTGCCTACCGTAGATAGCAAATTTCTCGCAAGGTGGCAGGGACCCTACGAGATCATGGAGAAGGTGGGGCCAGTAGACTACAAGGTACACCAACCAAGACGGAGAAAGCCAGAACAGGTTTACCATAATAATTTGTTTAAACCCTGGAAAGATAGAGAGCACCTTGGTGGGGATAGTCCGCTGCCAGCGTTTCAGATGGTAAAGGCTCCGTTACCTCGGGGCGAGGCGGGAGAAGCCCAACCCGCGGTCAAAATTGCAGATACTTTGTCTCCTAAACAGGTTCAGGAGGTCCGGGAGTTCATCAGCCGAAATACAGATGTTTTTTCGGAGCTCCCTGGACGCACCTCCCTAATCTAACATGACGTTGTCACAGAGCCACAGGCCAAGGTCCGACTAAAGCCATATCGGGTGCCTGAGGCCCGGCGACAAGCCATCTCAGAAGAGGTAAAAATGATGCTACAGTTAGGGGTCACAGAAGAGTCTCAGAGTGAGTGGGCCATCCCAATAGCTCTAATACCCAAGCCTGATGGGTCTCTAAGATTCTGTAATGATTTTAGAAAACTCAATGACATTTCAAAATTTGACGCCTACCCCATGCCCCGGGTTGACGAGTTGATAGAGCGCTTTGGGCAAGCACAGTATTTTACAACTCTGGACCTCACAAAAGGTTATTGGCAGGTATCCCTAACAGAGGCGGCGAAGGGAAAGATGGCGTTTATAACACCTGAGGGGCTGTTCCAGTATAAGGTGTTACCCTTTGGATTGCATGGCGCTCCAGCAACGTTCCAGCGGTTAATGGATATTATTCTCCGTCCCCATCGCCGCTATGCCTCAGCCTATCTAGATTATATTATTGTGTTCAGCACCGATTGGGAAAGCCACTTAGCAAAAGTACAGGCAGTGGTAGACTCCCTGCGACAAGCAGGGCTAACTGCCAACCCAAAGAAGTGTTTCATAGGGTTGGAGGAAGCCCGCTACTTGGGTTATGTCACTGGGAGGGGAGTTCTCAAGCCCCAAGTAAACAAGGTCGGTAAAGGCCTTTTTGGGTTTGGAGGATATTACAGGCGATTCATTCCCAACTTTGCAACCCTGTCCGCGCCTTTAACAGATTGTTTAAAAGGGAAAAAATCTGTGATGGTCCACTGGAATTATCAGTTAGAGGAGGCCTTTACAAAATTAAAAGGAGTACTGTGTGGTACACAAGTCCTGATCACTCCAAATTTCAAAAAAGAGTTCATGGTGCAGACTGATGCCTCTGAGATAGGCCTCGGTGCAGTGCTGGCTCAGGAAGTTAACGGGGAAGAGCATCCCGTTAGCTTCCTAAGCCTGAAACTTACCCCAGCTGAAACCCGGTACAGTATTGTAGAGAGAGAGTGCCTGGCCATCGAGTGGGCACTGGAATCATTGCGCTACTATTTGCTGGGGAGGACATTTTGTTTGGTGACAGATCATTCCCCTCTTACGTGGATGAGTCAAGCTAAGGAGAGGAATGCCCGAGTCACCAGGTGGTTCCTGTCCCTGCAAAACTTTAAATTTTCAGTAGAACATCGTGCAGGCAGACTACAGGGGAATGCAGATGCCCTGTCCAGAGTTCACTGTATGTCATGTGTCCACCCCTCTAGGGTTGAACATAGGGGGTAGGTATGTGGTACAGTAAAGGGTGTTTTACTGGATGGAAGATATGTTTCTCCTAGCAGATTAATGTTTGGCCGGGTTTTTTCTTAAAGACAGGACCTGCGATGATGTCAGGGTCACGTGATCAGCCCATGTGATGTCTACCTCACTGGTAGGAGGCGTTAGGCCCTATGTAATGGAGGTTGGTGATTGCCACAGGGTGAGTGTGTGTTTCTGGAAGCTACAGGAACTTGTGTGGACTCAGCCTGAAACTTGTATATATGATTCTCGTGCTGCAGAACTATCGCAGCAAGACTCGGAAGAACCCCGGAAATGGCACCTGGCAGCCGCTTAGTTACGCCCGTCCCGTGCATGGGGTGAGTCTGGGACCAGTGGTTCTCCAAGCTGGAGTATGAGTTTGCTTTCCCTTATGTTTTGTTAAGCTGCTGGTTACTGAGTGACATTAAAACCACTGAAATTGGACTTTATGCCTGTGTGTTGCCTCGTTACTGCCGCCCAGCTATTGCCTACCAGAGCAAATCCCTACAACACACATTTGTGTAGAATATATACAGATCTGCATAGTTATTTTTTTTAGATGACAATTTGGTAAAATCTATAAATACTGTGAATACAAAGTCCTTGGTGTCACAATAAAAAAAAAATAAATAAAAATCGCTCAGATCCTTAAAAATAGAAAAATAATTATTCGTTATCCACATCTTTGGAGTATATTGTGATGTCACCGGATAAATCCGGAGCTGATGTCACAGTCTACACGGAATGTTCTATGCCGGCTCAGACTGGACCACAGAAGAACAGGACAATCCCCTGGTGGACCCCTCTGCTGCACTGGGAACCCAGACCTCCACACCCTACCTGACCAGGGCTTAGATGCGCTTCATACAGACAGGTTGCAGGGTCTCGGGGACTCCCGCTGTGTGACCGTATCACCGCCTCATAGAACTAAGAGAGTCCTTGCTCCAAGGCGATGGCCTGGTATCAGGACTGACCGTCTGAGACAAGGGCAAAGCCGCAGATAATACCGAGTAGTAGTAATTTCCTCTACTATGAGGTAATAAAAACAAATCAATTTTCACATTTTTGGCATCAGTTTTTCTTCCACGGGGAACTGAAATTCCCAACGTGCCCTGAAAGATACCGACCTCCAGGACCTGCTTGGAGTTGTAGTTTTCTACACAAATTGTATTCTTAAAGGGGTATTCCCATCGCCAAGATCATATCCCAATATCTAGTAGTAATATAAGTAATATCTCTGTCCATTTCCTCATGTGCAGGACCTTAGGTATCCATGGTTAGAACCACTAGCAGCTAGCTGTTACTATATCAGTGGTCGTAACCATGGATATCTAAGGTCCTATGATGCCTCCACATGAGGAAATAGACTTAGTGAATCAGAAGAACTATACTACATTTCTAATTGGAGGAATTTGTTAATATTATTATTATTACTACTACATCTACGACATATTGGGACAGGATCTTAGAGATTGGAATACCCCTTTTAATGTTAGTTCACATGTAGAGGTGAAATTCATATCAAATTGTTTGGCGCACAGTGTTGCGGGTAAGACCACGCTCACATGTTGCAATGTTTTTAAGAGAAAAAAACATCACAACAAAAGAATGCATTTAAAATAGCAGCGGGTGAAAGCACCCTCAGGCTATGTTCACACGTTAAGAACAAAGAAATGGAGTGCTGACTTCAATATCACATAAAAAACAATGAGTTTTATTAAATAAGTAAACATATATAACACACAATACATAAAACAAGGGAAGATTCCACAAAAATGCTCCTAGGGAAATTTTTGACATGGGAAAGTTATGCAAAAATTGGAGCTGTATCAATAACTACTGTATCACCCAAATGGAGTACAAAAGTTAAGGCAGTAACTTGATAAAGCATCCCGCGAAACGCGCATCCAGGGTCTCTCCTCAGGGAAGTTTTCAGCACTTGCGATCACTAATATGGGTAAGCGTGCCTAAAAGGCTGTGATTAATATATTTGCACTATGTACTTTATGTTCACCCTATGTACCTCTTTATGGTTACTGCCTTAACTTTTGTACTCCATTTGGGTGATACAGTAATTATTGATACAGCTCCAATTTTTGCATAACTTTCCCATGTCAAAAATTTCCCTAGGAGCATTTTTGTGGAATCTTCCCTTGTTTTATGTATTGTGTGTTATATATGTTTACTTATTTAATAAAACTCATTGTTTTTTATGTGATATTGAAGTCAGCACTCCATTTCTTTGTTCTTAATATACACTACGGAGTTTCTTGATAGTCCTATATAATTATATTATATACAGCTATGAGATTTGTTGCTATATGTATAGCTGCGTTTGTCTTTGTGTATCAGTTAACATTATGTTCACACGTTGCGTTTTTTCAGCCTTTTTATGCCAGTTAAAAGCTGCTTTTAAGGGTATGTGCACACGCAGCGGATTTGTTCTCTGCGGATCCGCTAGCAATGTACAGTACAATGCTAAGCAATGGGTTTTCAAAACCGCAGTGCACAGGCTGCGGACTTGCTGCGGATTGAAATCCGCAGCATGTCAATTCTTTCTGCTGATTTTGCTGCGTTTCGACACCTATTCCATTATACTGGTGTCAAAATGCAGGGGCAAATCCGCAGGTAAAACCGCACTCCCTTCAGCCCCCCATAGAAAGCAATGGATAAGTGCAAAAAAGCAGCAAAAAACATAGCAAGAAACGCCATCAGTTCTTGCAGTGTTATTAGTGACAAAAGCAGGTACAGCAGAATGTGATTTTCCCAAAATTAAACCAAAATATCTTGGTGTCCTCACCTGAGAATGGCGGTTACATTAGTACAGTTTAATGAAATTATTGATATCTCTGACCGATGTGTGAAGTTGAACAATAGCTGATCACCCCAATGCACTGCCAATGTCTTAGGTAAACTATGCCTGACCAATTCACCTCCCCCTGCTGGATTTACATTTGCAAATGTGTATTTTTTCATTAACTCATAGGAACTTTTTTGCTCAGAATAGTCACTTTTTTCAGACATAAAAATCTTTCTAAATATTTCTATCAAATTTCCCTTTTTTCCCCAAATGTCTTATGGTTTCACCTACGTCTTATATCGGTGGTCTAACACCTCGCATTGTTCATGCTTGTACGGTGGAAGCAAAGCTGAACTTTGGGATACTTAAAAACGCCGCAAGAAAACCAGAGTAAAAGCCAGCAAAAGGTGTTTTTTGTGTCTGCAGTTTTTTTTGCTGCCAAAACATTAGGTTTTGGCTGCAGAACAAAAAAAGTAACGTGTGAATATGCTGTAAAAATATGAAGCGTTAAACAAGTCCAACTGAAAACCTTTGTGGTAAAACTGCATGTAATACAGGCCATATTGTGCACTTACACTTTACAGCAAGTGCTATAAACCAGCAATCCCCCCCCCCACTGCATTCTCCATATACTTCGGTGGAGATATAACTACACATACAGGAACCTCCTCATAACATTTTATGGAGAATGTGGCTGGAAATTTGTGATTAAGGGTCAGATAACTGCACGTAACTGTAGGGTGGCGTCAGCATCAATGTTACTGGTGGGCCCTTAGCAGCTGAGCCTGAAGCAGTGATATCACAATGTGGAGTGTGGAACTCGATGACATCTTCTACTCTATGACATCACAATGACTGCAAAGGAGTAAAGCCTATGTAAAGCCTGACCGCAGAGCCGAGGCTGTCATTTGTGTGACTCCCTATTGGATACACAAAGCTACAGGAATACGAAGGAGAAAGAAAGCGACGACATCATGGGGATTCATGGAGGTCCCCATTGTGACCAGCGGCTGCTGGTCAAGGCTCTCTCTTCCTGCAAGTCAACTGGCTTTAGTCTTCTGACCCGATTCAAGAAATTCCAATGCAATTGCAGAGCTCAGCGGAAGGATTCTTTCCAGGCCATCAAATCTGCCACCATGACAGTGGTCAAGAGCATCAGGTCAGTTGCTACAAAAAGACGTAGAAACCACGTCATCAGCCAAGACAGCGGTGAAAAGAGCCCAACCTACATAGTAGGTGACACTGAGCCCACTTCTAGCATTGTAGAAAGTGGAGAGGATCTTGCCGATCCAGAATGTGCACAAGATGCACCCGAGGGGCTGCCACAAACAAGACCCCAGGACTTTACTGACCCAGAATGTGCACCCGAGGGGCTGCCACAAACAGGACCCCAGGATTTTGCATATCCAGAATGTGCACAAGGTGCACCCGAGGGGCTGCCACAAACAGGACCTCAGGATCCTGCTGATCCAGAATGTGCACACGATGCACCCGAGGGGCTGCCACAAACAAGACCCCAGGACTTAACCGATCCAGAATGTGCACCCGAGGGGCTGTCACAAACAGGACCCCAGGACTTTACCGATCCAGATTGTGCACAATGTGCACCCGAGGGGCTGCCACAGACAAGACCCCAGGATTTTGCTGATCCAGAATGCGCACAAGGTGCACCAGAGGGGCTACCACAAACAAGACCCCAAGACAATCTGAAAAGGAAAGCATCAACCTCTGAGGACAGTCAGCCCGAGATGATGCCACCAGCCAAGAGAGCTGCTATAGAAAATATTATTGATCTACTTATAGAAGTAATTGGCTTTAGTCTTCCGACCCGATTCAGGAAATTCCAATGCAATTTCAGAGCTCTCCTGAAGGATTCCTTCCAGGCCATCAAATCTGCCACCATGACAGTGGTCAAGTGCTTCAGATTAATTGCTATAACAAGACATAGAGACCGCGTCATCAGCCAAGACAGCGGTGAGAAGAGCCCAACCTACATAGTAGGTGATATTGAGCCCACCTCTAGCATTGCAGAAAGTGGAGAGGATTGTGCCGATCCAGAATGTGCAGAAGATGCATCCGAGGGACTGCCACAAACAAGATCCCAGGATCTTACCGATCCAGAATGTAAACAATGTGCACCCGAGGGGCTTCCACAAACAAGACCACAAGACAATCTGAAAATGAAAGCATCACCCTCCGATGACAGTCAGCCCGAGATGCTGCCACCAGACAAGAGAGCGGCTATAGAAAACGTTACTGATCTACTTATCATTATTATTATTGTTATTATTATTATTTATTTATATAGCGCCTTTATTTCCATGGTGCTGTACATGAGAAGGGGAGGAGTAACCCCGGAGATCGAGACCCCACAAGTGGAGATGCCCGATATTGGGAACCAAGAGAACAACCTGCCTCCAGAGCTCTTAACCATCCTGCAGAGCAAAGGGGAGGAAGGCTACCTGGATGACGAGGTCATCATCATGGCCCAGGACCTGCTGCAGAGACAGTTTAAGGGTTTTGATGGCCTGCAGCCCCCCTGCGCTCTTATGATACCAGGGTACAGCGTACTGCAGAATGCTGTACAAATCCACTATGATGCGGACAGGGTGCACTGGCTGACAACCTGCTATAAAAATGGCCAAATCTTTGTGGCCGACAGCTTCAACATCAGGAATCTGTCTCCATCCATCCATCAGCAGATTAACAACATGTACAGTATAGTGGTCGACAATCCCCTGGAACATCTGAGGTTTATCGATGTGGATCAGCAGAAGAACTGGTACGACTGTGGCTTATATGCTATAGCGTTTGCCTACGAGTTTATGGCAGATGGCGGTGAACCCAGAGCTGAGTTCCAGCATCAGAAGATGAGGACTCATCTAATATCCTGCCTACAGAACAACAGAATCAGCGGATTTCCCAAAAAGGTCAGGGAGTAACTCCATGTCTATAAACGGCATGTAGAGTGTATGACGGTCCAAGAGATCGCCCTGACCTTTAACCTCACAATGAAGATGGGGTACGGCTGGAGGTGACGGCTATCACACGTCAATGATGTGGCGGCCGCCATGTCAGGAGCAGATGAGCCGCACCTCAGGACGAGGCAGATTCCGGGCTCGGTCTCTGTCCTCATTACTTTCTGCAGTCAGATGTGATCAGAGGATCAGTGAATCTTCTGCTGCATCTGACCCGATCTACGGAACATGCTGCCATGATCCAGCACCGCCCAGGGGAAGGGCAGGCCGTCAGCCATGGTTCCCTAGAGGTTTCCTCCACTGGGGGTTTTTCCTCTCCTGAGTGCTGACGGACGACGACTCTCCGTGAGTCCAGGACCCATCACCATCCTCATCATGGGAACTTCTACTTGTGATATCTTGTATGAAGTGAATAAAGAATTCAATTAATATCTAGCAGCTGTGTGTCTGAGCCATGTGTCTGAGCCTTGTATCTCTACATTGAAATTGCAGGAAAAGTTATGGAATTCTGGAAATGACAGGTGTGATATTTTTTTCTGAGTTTTCCCTACAAACTGTTTGGAACATTTGAAAGAATGATTGTCAGGAGCAGAAAATATGACGCTGCCATAAGACCTGTGTTTGCCAGCAGTAGAGAGTCCACTCGTGTGTGGGGGCTTCTCATCAATGGAGGAGCTCACTCACAGTAATACCTCAACAGGGCCATGAATGAAGAATAAAATCTACACCTCCTCCACGAGCAACTACTCCCATCATCCAGGGCAAGGTTGTGATGATGCTTTTCTCCTCCACAATGGAGACCAGGTCACATGGGAAAAGTGATAAACTAAGTTGCTTTGGTGAAAAAGACATTGGCATTTTGGTTCCAAGGACGAAAACCAAAGTTTGAGTCAGTCTCAAAACTTTTGGCCATGATTGTATTTATCCATCTTAAGATAATGATAGCACTCCATTCCTGATAGCTAAAACTTCTCTCACCTTCTGCATTAATAAAACACTTTTCTCACTATTTTTTGTGCAGAAAGCAGGTAAATACGTTCCGCAAACTGATTTTCGGCATGTCTGCCCTGTTGGCCGAATTCTATAGAAACTTCCGTGCCGCTGATAAATATTTAGGAACCTGCTCTCACTTCCTTGAGCGTGAATTGGCTTATTATAGGGGGCACAGATTTTTGGCCACGTGTAGAGTCAATATAGTACTATAGCTCAGTGGCTAGACACATAGAATTAGGAAAAGCCATTGGGCACAGGGAATGATGCTGACTTCTAGTGTTGATGTGTTGTCATTGTGGCACATAATAATTGTCTCCTCCTGTGATATGATAGAAATACCAGCAAGAAGCGTGTGCCTTAAAGGTGACTATAAACATATCTAATAAAAATGATTAACATAAGAGAAGAGTAACCTAAACTTGATGTAGAACTGTATGGAATAAAGGAATATTTTCAGCAACAGCGCCCCTTGTCTACAGGCGTCGTATCTTGTATTGCAATAGGTGCTAGTCACAGACCACTCCCGTCAGTTTATCCCCCGAAATACTGCAGTCACAGCATTCCGGAAGTCGGCACAGGGCTAACAGCCCCTCTGCCTTTGGGTCAGAGCCCCCGCGGCGTCACGCAGGGTCCCTATCGTTGCCATGGTGAGCGAATGTCGTCATCACGACATCTGGCTCAACAGAGCTAGGAAACTTGTTGATCATGCACAGTGCATGATCAGGTAGTCTCCCTGTCAGTGCAGCGATCAGCCTGCAAAAAATGATTGTCCCATAGTGGGACTAAGTAAAAGACTTAGGAAAAAGGTAAAGAAAAAAAAAAAATTTAAATAGTAATTGTAAAAATATTAAAAAAATCAAAAATAAAAAAATCAATACATATTCTATCACTAAATAAATATTTGAATGAAAAAAACAATATAAACAATAAAAGTGCACACATGTGGTATCGCCGCATGCACAACGACTCGACCTATAAAACTGTCCCACTACTTAACCCCTTTAGTGAACACAAAGAAAAAAACAAGGCAAAAAACAATTCTTTATCATCATACTGCCGAAAACAAAAAGTGGAATAACGCGATCAGAACCTCATATTACCCACCTCAGCTGCTGCAGAACCTCATAGTATACCTCAGCTGCTGTAGAACCTCACAATATACCTCAGCTGCTGCAGAACCTCAATACGTCTCAGCTGCTGCATAACCTTATATTACACACCTCAGCTGCTGCAGAATCTCATAATACACATCTCAGCTGCTGCAGAACCTCATAATACACCTCAGCTGCTACAGAACGCATAATACACCTCAGCTGCTACAGAACCTCATAATACACAGCTCAGCTACTGCAGAACTTCAATATGTCTCAGCTGCTGCATAACCTTATTACACGCCTCAGCTGCTTCAGAACCTCATATTACCCACCTCAACTGCTGCAGAACCTCATAATACACATCTCAGCTGCAGCAGAACCTCACAATATACACATCAACTGCTGCAGAACCTCATATTACCCACCTCAAATGCTGCAGAACCTCATAATACACATCTCAGCTGCTGCAGAACCTCATAAAACACCTCAGTTGCTGCAGAACCTCACAATTCACAGCTCAGCTGCTGCAGAACCTCATATTACACACCTCAGCTACTTGAAACCTTCTTTTGGACACTGTGGTACAGTAAAGGGTGTTTTACTGGATGGAAGATATGTTTCTCCTAGCAGATTAATGTTTGGCCGGGTTTTTTCTTAAAGACGGGACCTGCGATGATGTCGGGGTCACGTGATCAGCCCATGTGATGTCTACCTCACTGGTGGGAGGGGTTAGGCCCTATGTAATGGAGGTTGGTGATTGCCACAGGTTGAGTGTGTGTTTCTGGAAGCTACAGGAACTTGTGTGGACTCAGCCTGAAACTTGTATATAGGATTCCCGTGCTGCAGGACTATCGCAGCAAGACTCGGAAGAACCCCGGGAATGGCACCTGGCGGATGCCGCAGGACCTGGCAGCCGCTTAGTTACGCCCGTCCCGTGCAAGGGGTGAGTCTGGGACCAGTGGTTCTCCAAGCTGGAGTATGAGTTTGCTTTCCCTTATGTTTTGTTAAGCTGCTGGTTACTGAGTGACATTAAAACCACTGAAATTGGACTTTATGCCTGTGTGTTGCCTCGTTACTGCCGCCCAGCTATTGCCTACCAGAGAAAATCCCTACAATTGGTGGAGAATGCGAGCAGAAGCAGTGAGGCCAGTCTGTTTTGATTTTTGATCGGTACCCCAGCCTATGTCCTGGGTGAAACGAGTGGCAGATATCCAGGCGGGGAACTTTCCAGAAATAGAGGCCACGCGACAGCAACAGCAGGCTATGCAGCAGCAACAGGAGGCCATGCGGCAGCAGCAACAAGAGTTCATGCGACAGCAGGCTATGCAGCAGCAGGCTATGCAGCAGCATCAGGAAACCAATCAGCTGTTGATACAGCATATCACAACAGCGCAAGCAATAGGAGCTAACCGGGGAATCCAGGATATTCGGAAAGCGGTTTGTACAGCGATTCCTAAAATGGGAGAATCGGACGATGTGGAGGTGTATCTGGAGATGTTCGAAGGAGTCGCTGAGAGAGAGAAGCTCCCCCGGGACCATTTGGCAGGTGTCCTCGATCCGTTTCTGACCCCAGGACTGTTGAAAGCGTGTCAGGACCTACCCCCAGAGCAAAGGGCGGACTACACGGTCGTCAAGGGTGAGATACTGGCACGCCTTGGGGTAAATGTGTTAGTGAGGGCTCAGCGGGTACACCACTGGAAGTTTACCCCCTCCAAGCCCGCCCGGTCCCAGTATTACGACCTGTTGCACCTGTTACAAAAGTGGTTGCAGCCTGAAGTGTTATCCCCTACGGCCATACTGGACCGCATAGTGACTGATAGATTTTGGAGGGCTTTGCCCCACTCCCTCCAGACCTGGGTCGGACAGGCGCCCCCTACTGATGCCATGCAGATGATAGACCTCATAGAAAGGTATGGGGCTACCAAGGAGTTACAGGGAGGGACCCCCCGAAAGGTAACAGGAAGGTTCCCTAAGTCCCCGCCCCTGGTTCGGCGAGCAGAGCCCAGGAAGGCCGCTCCGGACTTATCCGGGGAAGTAAGGAGCCCCATAATCTGCTGGCGGTGCCAGGAACCAGGTCATATGAGAGCTGATTGCCCCCACCTGACTGAGCCCATGGACACCAATTTTTGTTACTGCCAGTCCCACTGTTACGGCGGCGGAACACGCATAAAAAAATATAAATAAACGTGCTCGCCGCCCGGGGTCCACCGTGCGGCAGATGGAAAAACCGCAGCTAGAAGACACAGAGCACTGTGGCGGTAATGTGCACGGGGTTCTATATCACTCAGGTGCAATCAAGCAGTCTCTGTTAAGTGCACAGAGCTGCTCCAGGAAAAATTAGAAAAGTAACGCTGAGCCTGTTAGCAACACAGGGACTCAGCGGCACACATGCGGTAGGCAAAAACCGGAGTAGTTAGGATGTCACTACGTCCGACACCTACCGTGGTAACAGGTGTGCTGGCGTCGCAACCGCGGACGCAGAAATGAGCTGCAACTGCAGCGCGGCGTGAACAGAGCCGCAAACAAGGCGCTGCAAAAACGCTGGAGCAATGCAGGACGCTTAGCTGCTGCAAAAAGTATGGCTGGAGCGCGCTGGCGCTAGCGCTGCTACTGGCGGCTGCCCAAGCACTCACACAAACGTAATATCAGAGGGAAGGGGTTTCATAATAAGTCATCCACCAGTCCAAGCATCCATCACCATACATACAGCAGCAGTATGAAAATACTAGCGCATGGCATAGCGGCCATGCGCACTTTTTATAGCGTACGGGACCTGCCGGAAATCTCCAGAGCCCTGAGCATAACCAATCAAATCAGGAGCAGGACCTGAGCACCTGACTCCTGAACTCCAATGAGAGCTATTCCCGTGAGCATGCTCAGAAGCTGGGACAAAGGACTTAGCCTCTGGAGACAAATATGTGAATCTGGATTCCCGCATAGGCATTATAGAACCCAGATTCCTAACACCCACTATGCCGAACCAATGTGTGCAATGGGCACCCCGAAGGGCCCTAATATGGAACATTTGTGTCGGCTAGAAGTGGAGGGCACCGGGCTGTGGCCCTATTGGACTCAGGGAGTCTTGTAACCCTGGTACGAGCCAGCTGGATACACACCAGCGAGTTTACGGGTCGGAAAATTGGGGTGTTGTGTATACATGGAGACTTAAAAGACTATCCCACCGCACTAGTCGTAATCAGCACGCCAGCAGGGAGGCGGTGCCACGAGGTGGGGGTGGTGGCTAATTTACATTATGAAGTGATAATTGGAAGAGACTTTCCGTTGTTTTCTGTGCTGTGGCCGTCTGTGGTACCATCCACTGAGCAACTGCCGGTACCAGAGGCAACCAGGTTACATTCTCCAGAAGGGGGGGCATGAACCTGGTGGCCCGGAGGAAAATGTGCTGGCGGTCGGAATAACCTTCCCTTCGGTGGAGGAAGGGGAGAATTCTCCCCTAGAAGGATTGGCTGGAGAGGTGGAAGACTTGCCGCCGGGACCTGAGTTGTCAGACTTGAATGTATCAGGTGACAATTTTGGTACAGCGCAACTCCGAGACCTTACTTTAGCCGGGCCAGAGAAAATGTACTGTTTGTAAATGGGGAACCCCAACAACCTGGGGTAGATACGGTGTTGCCACGCTTTGAGTTGAACCAGGATTTGTTGTACCGAGTGGAGATAATACGTGGGGAAATGGTAGAACAATTACTGGTACCTCAGACGTATCGCAGGCTGGTAATGGTTTTAGCGCATGCGCATGTACTTGGGGGACATTTGGGCCAAAAGAAGACCCTCGACCGAATCCTGCAACGATTTTACTGGCCAGGGGTTCATGAAGAAGTTAAACGGTACTGTAGCTCCTGTCCAGTATGCCAGGTAACCAGTCCCCAGCCTCACTTTCGGAGCCCTTTGGTGCCTTTGCCGATTATAGAGGTGCCCTTCGAGAGAGTGGCCATGGACCTGGTGGGGCCTCTCAATAAGTCGGCAAGGGGACACCAACACATTCTGGTAGTTCTAGATTATGCTACCCGATATCCTGAGGCCATTCCTCTGCGCCACACATCAGCTAAGCTTATAGCAAAGGAACTCATGGGTATGTTTTCACGGGTGGGAATTTCGCAAGAAATTTTAACAGACCAGGGAACCCCCTTTATGTAAAAAATTATGAAGGAACTCTGCCGGTTGATAAAATGCTAAACAGTTGCGTAACTCGGTCTATCATCCCCAATCAGATGGTCTGTTAGAAAGGTTCAATAAGACCCCGAAGAGCATGGTAAAAAGGCAGTTTCCAAAGATGGGAAGGACTGGGATCTGTTATTGCCATATTTGTTATTTGCAGTGAGGGAGGTACCTCAGGCATCTACGGGGTTCTCGCCCTTTGAATTATTGTACGGCAGACATCCACGGGGCTTACTAGATATAGCCAAAGAGGCCTGGGAGAACCAACCTACTCCCCACAAAAGTGTGATAGAACATGTTGCAAAAATGCAAGAGAGAATGGAGACAGTCCTACCATTGGTCCGGGAACATATGGAGGCAGCACAACGGTCACAGAGTCGGGTCTATAATCGGGAGGCTCGGGTAAGAACCTTTAGCCCTGGGGATCGGGTTTTGGTGCTTGTGCCTACCGTAGATAGCAAATTTCTCGCAAGGTGGCAGGGACCCTATGAGATCATGGAGAAGGTGGGGCCAGTAGACTACAAGGTACACCAACCAAGACGGAGAAAGCCAGAACAGGTTTACCATAATAATTTGTTTAAACCCTGGAAAGATAGAGAGCACCTTGGTGGGGATAGTCCGCTGCCAGCGTTTCAGATGGTAAAGGCTCCGTTACCTCGGGGCGAGGCGGGACAAGCCCAACCCGCGGTCAAAATTGCAGATACTTTGTCTCCTAAACAGGTTCAGGAGGTCCGGGAGTTCATCAGCCGAAATACAGATGTTTTTTCGGAGCTCCCTGGACGCACCTCCCTAATCTAACATGACGTTGTCACAGAGCCACAGGCCAAGGTCCGACTAAAGCCATATCGGGTGCCTGAGGCCCGGCGACAAGCCATCTCAGAAGAGGTAAAAATGATGCTACAGTTAGGGGTCACAGAAGAGTCTCAGAGTGAGTGGGCCATCCCAATAGCTCTAATACCCAAGCCTGATGGGTCTCTAAGATTCTGTAATGATTTTAGAAAACTCAATGACATTTCAAAATTTGACGCCTACCCCATGCCCCGGGTTGACGAGTTGATAGAGCGCTTTGGGCAAGCACGGTATTTTACAACTCTGGACCTCACAAAAGGTTATTGGCAGGTATCCCTAACAGAGGCGGCGAAGGGAAAGACGGCGTTTATAACACCTGAGGGGCTGTTCCAGTATAAGGTGTTACCCTTTGGATTGCATGGCGCTCCAGCAACGTTCCAGCGGTTTATGGATATTATTCTCCGTCCCCATCGCCGCTATGCCTCAGCCTATCTAGATTATATTATTGTGTTCAGCACCGATTGGGAAAGCCACTTAGCAAAAGTACAGGCAGTGGTAGACTCCCTGCGACAAGCAGGGCTAACTGCCAACCCAAAGAAGTGTTTCATAGGGTTGGAGGAAGCCCGCTACTTGGGTTATGTCACTGGGAGGGGAGTTCTCAAGCCCCAAGTAAACAAGGTCGGTAAAGGCCTTTTTGGGTTTGGAGGATATTACAGGCGATTCATTCCCAACTTTGCAACCCTGTCTGCGCCTTTAACAGATTGTTTAAAAGGGAAAAAATCTGTGATGGTCCACTGGAATTATCAGTTAGAGGAGGCCTTTACAAAATTAAAAGGGGTACTGTGTGGTACACAAGTCCTGATCACTCCAAATTTCAAAAAAGAGTTCATGGTGCAGACTGATGCCTCTGAGATAGGCCTCGGTGCAGTGCTGGCTCAGGAAGTTAACGGGGAAGAGCATCCCGTTAGCTTCCTAAGCCGGAAACTTACCCCAGCTGAAACCCGGTACAGTATTGTAGAGAGTGCCTGGCCATCGAGTGGGCACTGGAATCGTTGCGCTACTATTTGCTGGGGAGGACATTTCGGTTGGTGACAGATCATTCCCCTCTTACGTGGATGAGTCAAGCTAAGGAGAGGAATGCCCGAGTCACCAGGTGGTTCCTGTCCCTGCAAAACTTTAAATTTTCAGTAGAACATCGTGCAGGCAGACTACAGGGGAATGCAGATGCCCTGTCCAGAGTTCACTGTATGTCATGTGTCCACCCCTCTAGGGTTGAACATAGGGGGTAGGTATGTGGTACAGTAAAGGGTGTTTTACTGGATGGAAGATATGTTTCTGCTAGCAGATTAATGTTTGGCCGGGTTTTTTCTTAAAGACAGGACCTGCGATGATGTCAGGGTCACGTGATCAGCCCATGTGATGTCTACCTCACTGGTAGGAGGCGTTAGGCCCTATGTAATGGAGGTTGGTGATTGCCACAGGGTGAGTGTGTGTTTCTGGAAGCTACAGGAACTTGTGTGGACTCAGCCTGAAACTTGTATATATGATTCTCGTGCTGCAGAACTATCGCAGCAAGACTCGGAAGAACCCCGGAAATGGCACCTGGCAGCCGCTTAGTTACGCCCGTCCCGTGCATGGGGTGAGTCTGGGACCAGTGGTTCTCCAAGCTGGAGTATGAGTTTGCTTTCCCTTATGTTTTGTTAAGCTGCTGGTTACTGAGTGACATTAAAACCACTGAAATTGGACTTTATGCCTGTGTGTTGCCTCGTTACTGCCGCCCAGCTATTGCCTACCAGAGCAAATCCCTACAACACACATTTGTGTAGAATATATACAGATCTGCATAGTTATTTTTTTTAGATGACAATTTGGTAAAATCTATAAATACTGTGAATACAAAGTCCTTGGTGTCACAATAAAAAATAAATAAATAAAAATCGCTCAGATCCTTAAAAATAGAAAAATAATTATTCGTTATCCACATCTTTGGAGTATATTGTGATGTCACCGGATAAATCCGGAGCTGATGTCACAGTCTACACGGAATGTTCTATGCCGGCTCAGACTGGACCACAGAAAAACAGGACAATCCCCTGGTGGACCCCTCTGCTGCACTGGGAACCCAGACCTCCACACCCTACCTGACCAGGGCTTAGATGCGCTTCATACAGACAGGTTGCAGGGTCTCGGGGACTCCCGCTGTGTGACCGTATCACCGCCTCATAGAACTAAGAGAGTCCTTGCTCCAAGGCGATGGCCCGGTATCAGGACTGACCGTCTGAGACAAGGGCAAAGCCGCAGATAATACCGAGTAGTAGTAATTTCCTCTACTATGAGGTAATAAAAACAAATCAATTTTCACATTTTTGGCATCAGTTTTTGTTGCATGGGGAACTGAAATTCCCAACGTGCCCTGAAAGATACCGACCTCCAGGACCTGCTTGGAGTTGTAGTTTTCTACACAAATTGTATTCTTAAAGGGGTATTCCCATCGCCAAGATCATATCCCAATATCTAGTAGTAATATAAGTAATATCTCTGTCCATTTCCTCATGTGCAGGACCTTAGGTATCCATGGTTAGAACCACTAGCAGCTAGCTGTTACTATATCAGTGGTCGTAACCATGGATATCTAAGGTCCTATGATGCCTCCACATGAGGAAATAGACTTAGTGAATCAGAAGAACTATACTACATTTCTAATTGGAGGAATTTGTTAATATTATTATTATTACTACTACATCTACGACATATTGGGACAGGATCTTAGAGATGGGAATACCCCTTTTAATGTTAGTTCACATGTAGAGGTGAAATTCATATCAAATTGTTTGGCGCACAGTGTTGCGGGTAAGACCACGCTCACATGTTGCAATGTTTTTAAGAGAAAAAACATCACAACAAAAGAGTGCATTTAAAATAGCAGCGGGTGAAAGCAGCCTCAGGCTATGTTCACACGTTAAGAACAAAGAAATGGAGTGCTGACTTCAATATCACATAAAAAACAATGAGTTTTATTAAATAAGTAAACATATATAACACACAATACATAAAACAAGGGAAGATTCCACAAAAATGCTCCTAGGGAAATTTTTGACATGGGAAAGTTATGCAAAAATTGGAGCTGTATCAATAACTACTGTATCACCCAAATGGAGTACAAAAGTTAAGGCAGTAACTTGATAAAGCATCCCGCGAAACGCGCATCCAGGGTCTCTCCTCAGGGAAGTTTTCAGCACTTGCGATCACTAATATGGGTAAGCGTGCCTAAAAGGCTGTGATTAATATATTTGCACTATGTACTTTATGTTCACCCTATGTACCTCTTTATGGTTACTGCCTTAACTTTTGTACTCCATTTGGGTGATACAGTAATTATTGATACAGCTCCAATTTTTGCATAACTTTCCCATGTCAAAAATTTCCCTAGGAGCATTTTTGTGGAATCTTCCCTTGTTTTATGTATTGTGTGTTATATATGTTTACTTATTTAATAAAACTCATTGTTTTTTATGTGATATTGAAGTCAGCACTCCATTTCTTTGTTCTTAATATACACTACGGAGTTTCTTGATAGTCCTATATAATTATATTATATACAGCTATGAGATTTGTTGCTATATGTATAGCTGCGTTTGTCTTTGTGTATCAGTTAACATTATGTTCACACGTTGCGTTTTTTCAGCCTTTTTATGCCAGTTAAAAGCTGCTTTTAAGGGTATGTGCACACGCAGCGGATTTGTTCTCTGCGGATCCGCTGCAGATCCGCAAGCAATGTACAGTACAATGCTAAGCAATGGGTTTTCAAAACCGCAGTGCACAGGCTGCGGACTTGCTGCGGATTGAAATCCGCAGCATGTCAATTCTTTCTGCTGATTTTGCTGCGTTTCGACACCTATTCCATTATACTGGTGTCAAAATGCAGGGGCAAATCCGCAGGTAAAACCGCACTCCCTTCAGCCCCCATAGAAAGCAATGGATAAGTGCAAAAAAGCAGCAAAAAACATAGCAAGAAACGCCATCAGTTCTTGCAGTGTTATTAGTGACAAAAGCAGGTACAGCAGAATGTGATTTTCCCAAAATTAAACCAAAATATCTTGGTGTCCTCACCTGAGAATGGCGGTTACATTAGTACAGTTTAATGAAATTATTGATATCTCTGACCGATGTGTGAAGTTGAACAATACCTGATCACCCCAATGCACTGCCAATGTCTTAGGTAAACTATGCCTGACCAATTCACCTCCCCCTGCTGGATTTACATTTGCAAATGTGTATTTTTTCATTAACTCATAGGAACTTTTTTGCTCAGAATAGTCACTTTTTTCAGACATAAAAATCTTTCTAAATATTTCTATCAAATTTCCCTTTTTTCCCCAAATGTTTTATGGTTTCACCTACGTCTTATATCGGTGGTCTAACACCTCGCATTGTTCATGCTTGTACGGTGGAAGCAAAGCTGAACTTTGGGATCCTTAAAAACGCCGCAAGAAAACCAGAGTAAAAGCCAGCAAAAGGTGTTTTTTGTGTCTGCAGTTTTTTTTGCTGCCAAAACATTAGGTTTTGGCTGCAGAACAAAAAAAGTAACGTGTGAATATGCTGTAAAAATAAGAAGCGTTAAACAAGTCCAACTGAAAACCTTTGTGGTAAAACTGCATGTAATACAGGCCATATTGTGCACTTACACTTTACAGCAAGTGCTATAAACCAGCAATCCCCCCCCACTGCATTCTCCATATACTTCGGTGGAGATATAACTACACATACAGGAACCTCCTCATAACATTTTATGGAGAATGTGGCTGGAAATTTGTGATTAAGGGTCAGATAATAACTGCACGTAACTGTAGGGTGGCGTCAGCATCAATGTTACTGGTGGGCCCTTAGCAGCTGAGCCTGAAGCAGTGATATCACAATGTGGAGTGTGGAACTCGATGACATCTTCTACTCTATGACATCACAATGACTGCAAAGGAGTAAAGCCTATGTAAAGCCTGACCGCAGAGCCGAGGCTGTCATTTGTGTGACTCCCTATTGGATACACAAAGCTACAGGAATACGAAGGAGAAAGAAAGCGACGACATCATGGGGATTCATGGAGGTCCCCATTGTGACCAGCGGCTGCTGGTCAAGGCTCTCTCTTCCTGCAAGTCAACTGGCTTTAGTCTTCTGACCCGATTCAAGAAATTCCAATGCAATTGCAGAGCTCAGCGGAAGGATTCTTTCCAGGCCATCAAATCTGCCACCATGACAGTGGTCAAGAGCATCAGGTCAGTTGCTACAAAAAGACGTAGAAACCACGTCATCAGCCAAGACAGCGGTGAAAAGAGCCCAACCTACATAGTAGGTGACACTGAGCCCACTTCTAGCATTGTAGAAAGTGGAGAGGATCTTGCCGATCCAGAATGTGCACAAGATGCACCCGAGGGGCTGCCACAAACAAGACCCCAGGACTTTACTGACCCAGAATGTGCACCCGAGGGGCTGCCACAAACAGGACCCCAGGATTTTGCATATCCAGAATGTGCACAAGGTGCACCCGAGGGGCTGCCACAAACAGGACCTCAGGATCCTGCTGATCCAGAATGTGCACACGATGCACCCGAGGGGCTGCCACAAACAAGACCCCAGGACTTAACCGATCCAGAATGTGCACCCGAGGGGCTGTCACAAACAGGACCCCAGGACTTTACCGATCCAGATTGTGCACAATGTGCACCCGAGGGGCTGCCACAGACAAGACCCCAGGATTTTGCTGATCCAGAATGCGCACAAGGTGCACCAGAGGGGCTACCACAAACAAGACCCCAAGACAATCTGAAAAGGAAAGCATCAACCTCTGAGGACAGTCAGCCCGAGATGATGCCACCAGCCAAGAGAGCTGCTATAGAAAATATTATTGATCTACTTATAGAAGTAATTGGCTTTAGTCTTCCGACCCGATTCAGGAAATTCCAATGCAATTTCAGAGCTCTCCTGAAGGATTCCTTCCAGGCCATCAAATCTGCCACCATGACAGTGGTCAAGTGCTTCAGATTAATTGCTATAACAAGACATAGAGACCGCGTCATCAGCCAAGACAGCGGTGAGAAGAGCCCAACCTACATAGTAGGTGATATTGAGCCCACCTCTAGCATTGCAGAAAGTGGAGAGGATTGTGCCGATCCAGAATGTGCAGAAGATGCATCCGAGGGACTGCCACAAACAAGATCCCAGGATCTTACCGATCCAGAATGTAAACAATGTGCACCCGAGGGGCTTCCACAAACAAGACCACAAGACAATCTGAAAATGAAAGCATCACCCTCCGATGACAGTCAGCCCGAGATGCTGCCACCAGACAAGAGAGCGGCTATAGAAAACGTTACTGATCTACTTATCATTATTATTATTGTTATTATTATTATTTATTTATATAGCGCCTTTATTTCCATGGTGCTGTACATGAGAAGGGGAGGAGTAACCCCGGAGATCGAGACCCCACAAGTGGAGATGCCCGATATTGGGAACCAAGAGAGCAACCTGCCTCCAGAGCTCTTAACCATCCTGCAGAGCAAAGGGGAGGAAGGCTACCTGGATGACGAGGTCATCATCATGGCCCAGGACCTGCTGCAGAGACAGTTTAAGGGTTTTGATGGCCTGCAGCCCCCCTGCGCTCTTATGATACCAGGGTACAGCGTACTGCAGAATGCTGTACAAATCCACTATGATGCGGACAGGGTGCACTGGCTGACAACCTGCTATAAAAATGGCCAAATCTTTGTGGCCGACAGCTTCAACATCAGGAATCTGTCTCCATCCATCCATCAGCAGATTAACAACATGTACAGTATAGTGGTCGACAATCCCCTGGAACATCTGAGGTTTATCGATGTGGATCAGCAGAAGAACTGGTACGACTGTGGCTTATATGCTATAGCGTTTGCCTACGAGTTTATGGCAGATGGCGGTGAACCCAGAGCTGAGTTCCAGCATCAGAAGATGAGGACTCATCTAATATCCTGCCTACAGAACAACAGAATCAGCGGATTTCCCAAAAAGGTCAGGGAGTAACTCCATGTCTATAAACGGCATGTAGAGTGTATGACGGTCCAAGAGATCGCCCTGACCTTTAACCTCACAATGAAGATGGGGTACGGCTGGAGGTGACGGCTATCACACGTCAATGATGTGGCGGCCGCCATGTCAGGAGCAGATGAGCCGCACCTCAGGACGAGGCAGATTCCGGGCTCGGTCTCTGTCCTCATTACTTTCTGCAGTCAGATGTGATCAGAGGATCAGTGAATCTTCTGCTGCATCTGACCCGATCTACGGAACATGCTGCCATGATCCAGCACCGCCCAGGGGAAGGGCAGGCCGTCAGCCATGGTTCCCTAGAGGTTTCCTCCACTGGGGGTTTTTCCTCTCCTGAGTGCTGACGGACGACGACTCTCCGTGAGTCCAGGACCCATCACCATCCTCATCATGGGAACTTCTACTTGTGATATCTTGTATGAAGTGAATAAAGAATTCAATTAATATCTAGCAGCTGTGTGTCTGAGCCATGTGTCTGAGCCTTGTATCTCTACATTGAAATTGCAGGAAAAGTTATGGAATTCTGGAAATGACAGGTGTGATATTTTTTTCTGAGTTTTCCCTACAAACTGTTTGGAACATTTGAAAGAATGATTGTCAGGAGCAGAAAATATGATGCTGCCATAAGACCTGTGTTTGCCAGCAGTAGAGAGTCCACTCGTGTGTGGGGGCTTCTCATCAATGGAGGAGCTCACTCACAGTAATACCTCAACAGGGCCATGAATGAAGAATAAAATCTACACCTCCTCCACGAGCAACTACTCCCATCATCCAGGGCAAGGTTGTGATGATGCTTTTCTCCTCCATAATGGAGACCAGGTCACATGGGAAAAGTGATAAACTAAGTTGCTTTGGTGAAAAAGACATTGGCATTTTGGTTCCAAGGACGAAAACCAAAGTTTGAGTCAGTCTCAAAACTTTTGGCCATGATTGTATTTATCCATCTTAAGATAATGATAGCACTCCATTCCTGATAGCTAAAACTTCTCTCACCTTCTGCATTAATAAAACACTTTTCTCACTATTTTTTGTGCAGAAAGCAGGTAAATACGTTCCGCAAACTGATTTTCGGCATGTCTGCCCTGTTGGCCGAATTCTATAGAAACTTCCGTGCCGCTGATAAATATTTAGGAACCTGCTCTCACTTCCTTGAGCGTGAATTGGCTTATTATAGGGGGCACAGATTTTTGGCCACGTGTAGAGTCAATATAGTACTATAGCTCAGTGGCTAGACACATAGAATTAGGAAAAGCCATTGGGCACAGGGAATGATGCTGACTTCTAGTGTTGATGTGTTGTCATTGTGGCACATAATAATTGTCTCCTCCTGTGATATGATAGAAATACCAACAAGAAGTGTGTGCCTTAAAGGTGACTATAAACATATCTAATAAAAATGATTAACATAAGAGAAGAGTAACCTAAACTTGATGTAGAACTGTATGGAATAAAGGAATATTTTCAGCAACAGCGCCCCTTGTCTACAGGCGTCGTATCTTGTATTGCAATAGGTGCTAGGAGCAGTCACAGACCACTCCCGTCAGTTTATCCCCCGAAATACTGCAGTCACAGCATTCCGGAAGTCGGCACAGGGCTAACAGCCCCTCTGCCTTTGGGTCAGAGCCCCCGCGGCGTCACGCAGGGTCCCTATCGTTGCCATGGTGAGCGAATGTCGTCATCACGACATCTGGCTCAACAGAGCTAGGAAACTTGTTGATCATGCACAGTGCATGATCAGGTAGTCTCCCTGTCAGTGCAGCGATCAGCCTGCAAAAAATGATTGTCCCATAGTGGGACTAAGTAAAAGACTTAGGAAAAAGGTAAAGAAAAAAAAAAAATTTTAAATAGTAATTGTAAAAATATTAAAAAAATCAAAAATAAAAAAATCAATACATATTCTATCACTAAATAAATATTTGAATGAAAAAAACAATATAAACAATAAAAGTGCACACATGTGGTATCGCCGCATGCACAACGACTCGACCTATAAAACTGTCCCACTACTTAACCCCTTTAGTGAACACAAAGAAAAAAACAAGGCAAAAAACAATTCTTTATCATCATACTGCCGAAAACAAAAAGTGGAATAACGCGATCAGAACCTCATATTACCCACCTCAGCTGCTGCAGAACCTCATAGTAAACCTCAGCTGCTGCAGAACCTCACAATATACCTCAGCTGCTGCAGAACCTCAATACGTCTCAGCTGCTGCATAACCTTATATTACACACCTCAGCTGCTGCAGAATCTCATAATACACATCTCAGCTGCTGCAGAACCTCATAATACACCTCAGCTGCTACAGAACTCATAATACACCTCAGCTGCTACAGAACCTCATAATACACAGCTCAGCTACTGCAGAACTTCAATATGTCTCAGCTGCTGCATAACCTTATTACACGCCTCAGCTGCTTCAGAACCTCATATTACCCACCTCAACTGCTGCAGAACCTCATAATACACATCTCAGCTGCAGCAGAACCTCACAATATACACATCAACTGCTGCAGAACCTCATATTACCCACCTCAAATGCTGCAGAACCTCATAATACACATCTCAGCTGCTGCAGAACCTCATAAAACACCTCAGTTGCTGCAGAACCTCACAATTCACAGCTCAGCTGCTGCAGAACCTCATATTACACACCTCAGCTACTTGAAACCTTCTTTTGGACACTGTGGTACAGTAAAGGGTGTTTTACTGGATGGAAGATATGTTTCTCCTAGCAGATTAATGTTTGGCCGGGTTTTTTCTTAAAGACGGGACCTGCGATGATGTCGGGGTCACGTGATCAGCCCATGTGATGTCTACCTCACTGGTGGGAGGGGTTAGGCCCTATGTAATGGAGGTTGGTGATTGCCACAGGTTGAGTGTGTGTTTCTGGAAGCTACAGGAACTTGTGTGGACTCAGCCTGAAACTTGTATATAGGATTCCCGTGCTGCAGGACTATCGCAGCAAGACTCGGAAGAACCCCGGGAATGGCACCTGGCGGATGCCGCAGGACCTGGCAGCCGCTTAGTTACGCCCGTCCCGTGCAAGGGGTGAGTCTGGGACCAGTGGTTCTCCAAGCTGGAGTATGAGTTTGCTTTCCCTTATGTTTTGTTAAGCTGCTGGTTACTGAGTGACATTAAAACCACTGAAATTGGACTTTATGCCTGTGTGTTGCCTCGTTACTGCCGCCCAGCTATTGCCTACCAGAGAAAATCCCTACAATTGGTGGAGAATGCGAGCAGAAGCAGTGAGGCCAGGCTGTTTTGATTTTTGATCGGTACCCCAGCCTATGTCCTGGGTGAAACGAGTGGCAGATATCCAGGCGGGGAACTTTCCAGAAATAGAGGCCACGCGACAGCAACAGCAGGCTATGCAGCAGCAACAGGAGGCCATGCGGCAGCAGCAACAAGAGTTCATGCGACAGCAGGCTATGCAGCAGCAGGCTATGCAGCAGCATCAGGAAACCAATCAGCTGTTGATACAGCATATCACAACAGCGCAAGCAATAGGAGCTAACCGGGGAATCCAGGATATTCGGAAAGCGGTTTGTACAGCGATTCCTAAAATGGGAGAATCGGACGATGTGGAGGTGTATCTGGAGATGTTCGAAGGAGTCGCTGAGAGAGAGAAGCTCCCCCGGGACTATTTGGCAGGTGTCCTCGATCCGTTTCTGACCCCAGGACTGTTGAAAGCGTGTCAGGACCTACCCCCAGAGCAAAGGGCGGACTACACGGTCGTCAAGGGTGAGATACTGGCACGCCTTGGGGTAAATGTGTTAGTGAGGGCTCAGCGGGTACACCACTGGAAGTTTACCCCCTCCAAGCCCGCCCGGTCCCAGTATTACGACCTGTTGCACCTGTTACAAAAGTGGTTGCAGCCTGAAGTGTTATCCCCTACGGCCATACTGGACCGCATAGTGACTGATAGATTTTGGAGGGCTTTGCCCCACTCCCTCCAGACCTGGGTCGGACAGGCGCCCCCTACTGATGCCATGCAGATGATAGACCTCATAGAAAGGTATGGGGCTACCAAGGAGTTACAGGGAGGGACCCCCCGAAAGGTAACAGGAAGGTTCCCTAAGTCCCCGCCCCTGGTTCGGCGAGCAGAGCCCAGGAAGGCCGCTCCGGACTTATCCGGGGAAGTAAGGAGCCCCATAATCTGCTGGCGGTGCCAGGAACCAGGTCATATGAGAGCTGATTGCCCCCACCTGACTGAGCCCATGGACACCAATTTTTGTTACCGCCAGTCCCACTGTTACGGCGGCGGAACACGCATAAAAAAATATAAATAAACGTGCTCGCCGCCCGGGGTCCACCGTGCGGCAGATGGAAAAACCGCAGCTAGAAGACACAGAGCACTGTGGCGGTAATGTGCACGGGGTTCTATATCACTCAGGTGCAATCAAGCAGTCTCTGTTAAGTGCACAGAGCTGCTCCAGGAAAAATTAGAAAAGTAACGCTGAGCCTGTTAGCAACACAGGGACTCAGCGGCACACATGCGGTAGGCAAAAACCGGAGTAGTTAGGATGTCACTACGTCCGACACCTACCGTGGTAACAGGTGTGCTGGCGTCGCAACCGCGGACGCAGAAATGAGCTGCAACTGCAGCGCGGCGTGAACAGAGCCGCAAACAAGGCGCTGCAAAAACGCTGGAGCAATGCAGGACGCTTAGCTGCTGCAAAAAGTATGGCTGGAGCGCGCTGGCGCTAGCGCTGCTACTGGCGGCTGCCCAAGCACTCACACAAACGTAATATCAGAGGGAAGGGGTTTCATAATAAGTCATCCACCAGTCCAAGCATCCATCACCATACATACAGCAGCAGTATGAAAATACTAGCGCATGGCATAGCGGCCATGCGCACTTTTTATAGCGTACGGGACCTGCCGGAAATCTCCAGAGCCCTGAGCATAACCAATCAAATCAGGAGCAGGACCTGAGCACCTGACTCCTGAACTCCAATGAGAGCTATTCCCGTGAGCATGCTCAGAAGCTGGGACAAAGGACTTAGCCTCTGGAGACAAATATGTGAATCTGGATTCCCGCATAGGCATTATAGAACCCAGATTCCTAACACCCACTATGCCGAACCAATGTGTGCAATGGGCACCCCGAAGGGCCCTAATATGGAACATTTGTGTCAGCTAGAAGTGGAGGGCACCGGGCTGTGGCCCTATTGGACTCAGGGAGTCTTGTAACCCTGGTACGAGCCAGCTGGATACACACCAGCGAGTTTACGGGTCGGAAAATTGGGGTGTTGTGTATACATGGAGACTTAAAAGACTATCCCACTGCACTAGTCGTAATCAGCACGCCAGCAGGGAGGCGGTGCCACGAGGTGGGGGTGGTGGCTAATTTACATCATGAAGTGATAATTGGAAGAGACTTTCCGTTGTTTTCTGTGCTGTGGCCGTCTGTGGTACCATCCACTGAGCAACTGCCGGTACCAGAGGCAACCAGGTTACATTCTCCAGAAGGGGGGGCATGAACCTGGTGGCCCGGAGGAAAATGTGCTGGCGGTCGGAATAACCTTCCCTTCGGTGGAGGAAGGGGAGAATTCTCCCCTAGAAGGATTGGCTGGAGAGGTGGAAGACTTGCCGCCGGGACCTGAGTTGTCAGACTTGAATGTATCAGGTGACAATTTTGGTACAGCGCAACTCCGAGACCTTACTTTAGCCGGGCTAGAGAAAATGTACTGTTTGTAAATGGGGAACCCCAACAACCTGGGGTAGATACGGTGTTGCCACGCTTTGAGTTGAACCAGGATTTGTTGTACCGAGTGGAGATAATACGTGGGGAAATGGTAGAACAATTACTGGTACCTCAGACGTATCGCAGGCTGGTAATGGTTTTAGCGCATGCGCATGTACTTGGGGGACATTTGGGCCAAAAGAAGACCCTCGACCGAATCCTGCAACGATTTTACTGGCCAGGGGTTCATGAAGAAGTTAAACGGTACTGTAGCTCCTGTCCAGTATGCCAGGTAACCAGTCCCCAGCCTCACTTTCGGAGCCCTTTGGTGCCTTTGCCGATTATAGAGGTGCCCTTCGAGAGAGTGGCCATGGACCTGGTGGGGCCTCTCAATAAGTCGGCAAGGGGACACCAACACATTCTGGTAGTTCTAGATTATGCTACCCGATATCCTGAGGCCATTCCTCTGCGCCACACATCAGCTAAGCTTATAGCAAAGGAACTCATGGGTATGTTTTCACGGGTGGGAATTCCGCAAGAAATTTTAACAGACCAGGGAACCCCCTTTATGTAAAAAATTATGAAGGAACTCTGCCGGTTGATAAAATGCTAAACAGTTGCGTAACTCGGTCTATCATCCCCAAACAGATGGTCTGTTAGAAAGGTTCAATAAGACCCCGAAGAGCATGGTAAAAAGGCAGTTTCCAAAGATGGGAAGGACTGGGATCTGTTATTGCCATATTTGTTATTTGCAGTGAGGGAGGTACCTCAGGCATCTACGGGGTTCTCGCCCTTTGAACTATTGTACGGCAGACATCCACGGGGCTTACTAGATATAGCCAAAGAGGCCTGGGAGAACCAACCTACTCCCCACAAAAGTGTGATAGAACATGTTGCAAAAATGCAAGAGAGAATGGAGACAGTCCTACCCTTGGTCCGGGAACATATGGAGGCAGCACAACGGTCACAGAGTCGGGTCTATAATCGGGAGGCTCGGGTAAGAACCTTTAGCCCTGGGGATCGGGTTTTGGTGCTTGTGCCTACCGTAGATAGCAAATTTCTCGCAAGGTGGCAGGGACCCTACGAGATCATGGAGAAGGTGGGGCCAGTAGACTACAAGGTACACCCTTTGAACTATTGTACGGCAGACATCCACGGGGCTTACTAGATATAGCCAAAGAGGCCTGGGAGAACCAACCTACTCCCCACAAAAGTGTGATAGAACATGTTGCAAAAATGCAAGAGAGAATGGAGACAGTCCTACCATTGGTCCGGGAACATATGGAGGCAGCACAACGGTCACAGAGTCGGGTCTATAATCGGGAGGCTCGGGTAAGAACCTTTAGCCCTGGGGATCGGGTTTTGGTGCTTGTGCCTACCGTAGATAGCAAATTTCTCGCAAGGTGGCAGGGACCCTACGAGATCATGGAGAAGGTGGGGCCAGTAGACTACAAGGTACACCAACCAAGACGGAGAAAGCCAGAACAGGTTTACCATAATAATTTGTTTAAACCCTGGAAAGATAGAGAGCACCTTGGTGGGGATAGTCCGCTGCCAGCGTTTCAGATGGTAAAGGCTCCGTTACCTCGGGGCGAGGCGGGAGAAGCCCAACCCGCGGTCAAAATTGCAGATACTTTGTCTCCTAAACAGGTTCAGGAGGTCCGGGAGTTCATCAGCCGAAATACAGATGTTTTTTCGGAGCTCCCTGGACGCACCTCCCTAATCTAACATGACGTTGTCACAGAGCCACAGGCCAAGGTCCGACTAAAGCCATATCGGGTGCCTGAGGCTCGGCGACAAGCCATCTCAGAAGAGGTAAAAATGATGCTACAGTTAGGGGTCACAGAAGAGTCTCAGAGTGAGTGGGCCATCCCAATAGCTCTAATACCCAAGCCTGATGGGTCTCTAAGATTCTGTAATGATTTTAGAAAACTCAATGACATTTCAAAATTTGACGCCTACCCCATGCCCCGGGTTGACGAGTTGATAGAGCGCTTTGGGCAAGCACGGTATTTTACAACTCTGGACCTCACAAAAGGTTATTGGCAGGTATCCCTAACAGAGGCGGCGAAGGGAAAGACGGCGTTTATAACACCTGAGGGGCTGTTCCAGTATAAGGTGTTACCCTTTGGATTGCATGGCGCTCCAGCAACGTTCCAGCGGTTTATGGATATTATTCTCCGTCCCCATCGCCGCTATGCCTCAGCCTATCTAGATTATATTATTGTGTTCAGCACCGATTGGGAAAGCCACTTAGCAAAAGTACAGGCAGTGGTAGACTCCCTGCGACAAGCAGGGCTAACTGCCAACCCAAAGAAGTGTTTCATAGGGTTGGAGGAAGCCCGCTACTTGGGTTATGTCACTGGGAGGGGAGTTCTCAAGCCCCAAGTAAACAAGGTCGGTAAAGGCCTTTTTGGGTTTGGAGGATATTACAGGCGATTCATTCCCAACTTTGCAACCCTGTCTGCGCCTTTAACAGATTGTTTAAAAGGGAAAAAATCTGTGATGGTCCACTGGAATTATCAGTTAGAGGAGGCCTTTACAAAATTAAAAGGGGTACTGTGTGGTACACAAGTCCTGATCACTCCAAATTTCAAAAAAGAGTTCATGGTGCAGACTGATGCCTCTGAGATAGGCCTCGGTGCAGTGCTGGCTCAGGAAGTTAACGGGGAAGAGCATCCCGTTAGCTTCCTAAGCCGGAAACTTACCCCAGCTGAAACCCGGTACAGTATTGTAGAGAGTGCCTGGCCATCGAGTGGGCACTGGAATCGTTGCGCTACTATTTGCTGGGGAGGACATTTCGGTTGGTGACAGATCATTCCCCTCTTACGTGGATGAGTCAAGCTAAGGAGAGGAATGCCCGAGTCACCAGGTGGTTCCTGTCCCTGCAAAACTTTAAATTTTCAGTAGAACATCGTGCAGGCAGACTACAGGGGAATGCAGATGCCCTGTCCAGAGTTCACTGTATGTCATGTGTCCACCCCTCTAGGGTTGAACATAGGGGGTAGGTATGTGGTACAGTAAAGGGTGTTTTACTGGATGGAAGATATGTTTCTCCTAGCAGATTAATGTTTGGCCGGGTTTTTTCTTAAAGACAGGACCTGCGATGATGTCAGGGTCACGTGATCAGCCCATGTGATGTCTACCTCACTGGTAGGAGGCGTTAGGCCCTATGTAATGGAGGTTGGTGATTGCCACAGGGTGAGTGTGTGTTTCTGGAAGCTACAGGAACTTGTGTGGACTCAGCCTGAAACTTGTATATATGATTCTCGTGCTGCAGAACTATCGCAGCAAGACTCGGAAGAACCCCGGAAATGGCACCTGGCAGCCGCTTAGTTACGCCCGTCCCGTGCATGGGGTGAGTCTGGGACCAGTGGTTCTCCAAGCTGGAGTATGAGTTTGCTTTCCCTTATGTTTTGTTAAGCTGCTGGTTACTGAGTGACATTAAAACCACTGAAATTGGACTTTATGCCTGTGTGTTGCCTCGTTACTGCCGCCCAGCTATTGCCTACCAGAGCAAATCCCTACAACACACATTTGTGTAGAATATATACAGATCTGCATAGTTATTTTTTTTAGATAACAATTTGGTAAAATCTATAAATACTGTGAATACAAAGTCCTTGGTGTCACAATAAAAAATAAATAAATAAAAATCGCTCAGATCCTTAAAAATAGAAAAATAATTATTCGTTATCCACATCTTTGGAGTATATTGTGATGTCACCGGATAAATCTGGAGCTGATGTCACAGTCTACACGGAATGTTCTATGCCGGCTCAGACTGGACCACAGAAGAACAGGACAATCCCCTGGTGGACCCCTCTGCTGCACTGGGAACCCAGACCTCCACACCCTACCTGACCAGGGCTTAGATGCGCTTCATACAGACAGGTTGCAGGGTCTCGGGGACTCCCGCTGTGTGACCGTATCACCGCCTCATAGAACTAAGAGAGTCCTTGCTCCAAGGCGATGGCCCGGTATCAGGACTGACCGTCTGAGACAAGGGCAAAGCCGCAGATAATACCGAGTAGTAGTAATTTCCTCTACTATGAGGTAATAAAAACAAATCAATTTTCACATTTTTGGCATCAGTTTTTCTTCCATGGGGAACTGAAATTCCCAACGTGCCCTGAAAGATACCGACCTCCAGGACCTGCTTGGAGTTGTAGTTTTCTACACAAATTGTATTCTTAAAGGGGTATTCCCATCGCCAAGATCATATCCCAATATCTAGTAGTAATATAAGTAATATCTCTGTCCATTTCCTCATGTGCAGGACCTTAGGTATCCATGGTTAGAACCAATAGCAGCTAGCTGTTACTATATCAGTGGTCGTAACCATGGATATCTAAGGTCCTATGATGCCTCCACATGAGGAAATAGACTTAGTGAATCAGAAGAACTATACTACATTTCTAATTGGAGGAATTTGTTAATATTATTATTATTACTACTACATCTACGACATATTGGGACAGGATCTTAGAGATGGGAATACCCCTTTTAATGTTAGTTCACATGTAGAGGTGAAATTCATATCAAATTGTTTGGCGCACAGTGTTGCGGGTAAGACCACGCTCACATGTTGCAATGTTTTTAAGAGAAAAAAACATCACAACAAAAGAGTGCATTTAAAATAGCAGCGGGTGAAAGCAGCCTCAGGCTATGTTCACACGTTAAGAACAAAGAAATGGAGTGCTGACTTCAATATCACATAAAAAACAATGAGTTTTATTAAATAAGTAAACATATATAACACACAATACATAAAACAAGGGAAGATTCCACAAAAATGCTCCTAGGGAAATTTTTGACATGGGAAAGTTATGCAAAAATTGGAGCTGTATCAATAACTACTGTATCACCCAAATGGAGTACAAAAGTTAAGGCAGTAACTTGATAAAGCATCCCGCGAAACGCGCATCCAGGGTCTCTCCTCAGGGAAGTTTTCAGCACTTGCGATCACTAATATGGGTAAGCGTGCCTAAAAGGCTGTGATTAATATATTTGCACTATGTACTTTATGTTCACCCTATGTACCTCTTTATGGTTACTGCCTTAACTTTTGTACTCCATTTGGGTGATACAGTAATTATTGATACAGCTCCAATTTTTGCATAACTTTCCCATGTCAAAAATTTCCCTAGGAGCATTTTTGTGGAATCTTCCCTTGTTTTATGTATTGTGTGTTATATATGTTTACTTATTTAATAAAACTCATTGTTTTTTATGTGATATTGAAGTCAGCACTCCATTTCTTTGTTCTTAATATACACTACGGAGTTTCTTGATAGTCCTATATAATTATATTATATACAGCTATGAGATTTGTTGCTATATGTATAGCTGCGTTTGTCTTTGTGTATCAGTTAACATTATGTTCACACGTTGCGTTTTTTCAGCCTTTTTATGCCAGTTAAAAGCTGCTTTTAAGGGTATGTGCACACGCAGCGGATTTGTTCTCTGCGGATCCGCTGCAGATCCGCAAGCAATGTACAGTACAATGCTAAGCAATGGGTTTTCAAAACCGCAGTGCACAGGCTGCGGACTTGCTGCGGATTGAAATCCGCAGCATGTCAATTCTTTCTGCTGATTTTGCTGCGTTTCGACACCTATTCCATTATACTGGTGTCAAAATGCAGGGGCAAATCCGCAGGTAAAACCGCACTCCCTTCAGCCCCCATAGAAAGCAATGGATAAGTGCAAAAAAGCAGCAAAAAACATAGCAAGAAACGCCATCAGTTCTTGCAGTGTTATTAGTGACAAAAGCAGGTACAGCAGAATGTGATTTTCCCAAAATTAAACCAAAATATCTTGGTGTCCTCACCTGAGAATGGCGGTTACATTAGTACAGTTTAATGAAATTATTGATATCTCTGACCGATGTGTGAAGTTGAACAATAGCTGATCACCCCAATGCACTGCCAATGTCTTAGGTAAACTATGCCTGACCAATTCACCTCCCCCTGCTGGATTTACATTTGCAAATGTGTATTTTTTCATTAACTCATAGGAACTTTTTTGCTCAGAATAGTCACTTTTTTCAGACATAAAAATCTTTCTAAATATTTCTATCAAATTTCCCTTTTTTCCCCAAATGTTTTATGGTTTCACCTACGTCTTATATCGGTGGTCTAACACCTCGCATTGTTCATGCTTGTACGGTGGAAGCAAAGCTGAACTTTGGGATCCTTAAAAACGCCGCAAGAAAACCAGAGTAAAAGCCAGCAAAAGGTGTTTTTTGTGTCTGCAGTTTTTTTTGCTGCCAAAACATTAGGTTTTGGCTGCAGAACAAAAAAAGTAACGTGTGAATATGCTGTAAAAATGAGAAGCGTTAAACAAGTCCAACTGAAAACCTTTGTGGTAAAACTGCATGTAATACAGGCCATATTGTGCACTTACACTTTACAGCAAGTGCTATAAACCAGCAATCCCCCCCCACTGCATTCTCCATATACTTCGGTGGAGATATAACTACACATACAGGAACCTCCTCATAACATTTTATGGAGAATGTGGCTGGAAATTTGTGATTAAGGGTCAGATAACTGCACGTAACTGTAGGGTGGCGTCAGCATCAATGTTACTGGTGGGCCCTTAGCAGCTGAGCCTGAAGCAGTGATATCACAATGTGGAATGTGGAACTCGATGACATCTTCTACTCTATGACATCACAATGACTGCAAAGGAGTAAAGCCTATGTAAAGCCTGACCGCAGAGCCGAGGCTGTCATTTGTGTGACTCCCTATTGGATACACAAAGCTACAGGAATACGAAGGAGAAAGAAAGCGACGACATCATGGGGATTCATGGAGGTCCCCATTGTGACCAGCGGCTGCTGGTCAAGGCTCTCTCTTCCTGCAAGTCAACTGGCTTTAGTCTTCTGACCCGATTCAAGAAATTCCAATGCAATTGCAGAGCTCAGCGGAAGGATTCTTTCCAGGCCATCAAATCTGCCACCATGACAGTGGTCAAGAGCATCAGGTCAGTTGCTACAAAAAGACGTAGAAACCACGTCATCAGCCAAGACAGCGGTGAAAAGAGCCCAACCTACATAGTAGGTGACACTGAGCCCACTTCTAGCATTGTAGAAAGTGGAGAGGATCTTGCCGATCCAGAATGTGCACAAGATGCACCCGAGGGGCTGCCACAAACAAGACCCCAGGACTTTACTGACCCAGAATGTGCACCCGAGGGGCTGCCACAAACAGGACCCCAGGATTTTGCATATCCAGAATGTGCACAAGGTGCACCCGAGGGGCTGCCACAAACAGGACCTCAGGATCCTGCTGATCCAGAATGTGCACACGATGCACCCGAGGGGCTGCCACAAACAAGACCCCAGGACTTAACCGATCCAGAATGTGCACCCGAGGGGCTGTCACAAACAGGACCCCAGGACTTTACCGATCCAGATTGTGCACAATGTGCACCCGAGGGGCTGCCACAAACAAGACCCCAGGATTTTGCTGATCCAGAATGCGCACAAGGTGCACCAGAGGGGCTACCACAAACAAGACCCCAAGACAATCTGAAAAGGAAAGCATCAACCTCTGAGGACAGTCAGCCCGAGATGATGCCACCAGCCAAGAGAGCTGCTATAGAAAATATTATTGATCTACTTATAGAAGTAATTGGCTTTAGTCTTCCGACCCGATTCAGGAAATTCCAATGCAATTTCAGAGCTCTCCTGAAGGATTCCTTCCAGGCCATCAAATCTGCCACCATGACAGTGGTCAAGTGCTTCAGATTAATTGCTATAACAAGACATAGAGACCGCGTCATCAGCCAAGACAGCGGTGAGAAGAGCCCAACCTACATAGTAGGTGATATTGAGCCCACCTCTAGCATTGCAGAAAGTGGAGAGGATTGTGCCGATCCAGAATGTGCAGAAGATGCATCCGAGGGACTGCCACAAACAAGATCCCAGGATCTTACCGATCCAGAATGTAAACAATGTGCACCCGAGGGGCTTCCACAAACAAGACCACAAGACAATCTGAAAATGAAAGCATCACCCTCCGATGACAGTCAGCCCGAGATGCTGCCACCAGACAAGAGAGCGGCTATAGAAAACGTTACTGATCTACTTATCATTATTATTATTGTTATTATTATTATTTATTTATATAGCGCCTTTATTTCCATGGTGCTGTACATGAGAAGGGGAGGAGTAACCCCGGAGATCGAGACCCCACAAGTGGAGATGCCCGATATTGGGAACCAAGAGAACAACCTGCCTCCAGAGCTCTTAACCATCCTGCAGAGCAAAGGGGAGGAAGGCTACCTGGATGACGAGGTCATCATCATGGCCCAGGACCTGCTGCAGAGACAGTTTAAGGGTTTTGATGGCCTGCAGCCCCCCTGCGCTCTTATGATACCAGGGTACAGCGTACTGCAGAATGCTGTACAAATCCACTATGATGCGGACAGGGTGCACTGGCTGACAACCTGCTATAAAAATGGCCAAATCTTTGTGGCCGACAGCTTCAACATCAGGAATCTGTCTCCATCCATCCATCAGCAGATTAACAACATGTACAGTATAGTGGTCGACAATCCCCTGGAACATCTGAGGTTTATCGATGTGGATCAGCAGAAGAACTGGTACGACTGTGGCTTATATGCTATAGCATTTGCCTACGAGTTTATGGCAGATGGCGGTGAACCCAGAGCTGAGTTCCAGCATCAGAAGATGAGGACTCATCTAATATCCTGCCTACAGAACAACAGAATCAGCGGATTTCCCAAAAAGGTCAGGGAGTAACTCCATGTCTATAAACGGCATGTAGAGTGTATGACGGTCCAAGAGATCGCCCTGACCTTTAACCTCACAATGAAGATGGGGTACGGCTGGAGGTGACGGCTATCACACGTCAATGATGTGGCGGCCGCCATGTCAGGAGCAGATGAGCCGCACCTCAGGACGAGGCAGATTCCGGGCTCGGTCTCTGTCCTCATTACTTTCTGCAGTCAGATGTGATCAGAGGATCAGTGAATCTTCTGCTGCATCTGACCCGATCTACGGAACATGCTGCCATGATCCAGCACCGCCCAGGGGAAGGGCAGGCCGTCAGCCATGGTTCCCTAGAGGTTTCCTCCACTGGGGGTTTTTCCTCTCCTGAGTGCTGACGGACGACGACTCTCCGTGAGTCCAGGACCCATCACCATCCTCATCATGGGAACTTCTACTTGTGATATCTTGTATGAAGTGAATAAAGAATTCAATTAATATCTAGCAGCTGTGTGTCTGAGCCATGTGTCTGAGCCTTGTATCTCTACATTGAAATTGCAGGAAAAGTTATGGAATTCTGGAAATGACAGGTGTGATATTTTTTTCTGAGTTTTCCCTACAAACTGTTTGGAACATTTGAAAGAATGATTGTCAGGAGCAGAAAATATGACGCTGCCATAAGACCTGTGTTTGCCAGCAGTAGAGAGTCCACTCGTGTGTGGGGGCTTCTCATCAATGGAGGAGCTCACTCACAGTAATACCTCAACAGGGCCATGAATGAAGAATAAAATCTACACCTCCTCCACGAGCAACTACTCCCATCATCCAGGGCAAGGTTGTGATGATGCTTTTCTCCTCCATAATGGAGACCAGGTCACATGGGAAAAGTGATAAACTAAGTTGCTTTGGTGAAAAAGACATTGGCATTTTGGTTCCAAGGACGAAAACCAAAGTTTGAGTCAGTCTCAAAACTTTTGGCCATGATTGTATTTATCCATCTTAAGATAATGATAGCACTCCATTCCTGATAGCTAAAACTTCTCTCACCTTCTGCATTAATAAAACACTTTTCTCACTATTTTTTGTGCAGAAAGCAGGTAAATACGTTCCGCAAACTGATTTTCGGCATGTCTGCCCTGTTGGCCGAATTCTATAGAAACTTCCGTGCCGCTGATAAATATTTAGGAACCTGCTCTCACTTCCTTGAGCGTGAATTGGCTTATTATAGGGGGCACAGATTTTTGGCCACGTGTAGAGTCAATATAGTACTATAGCTCAGTGGCTAGACACATAGAATTAGGAAAAGCCATTGGGCACAGGGAATGATGCTGACTTCTAGTGTTGATGTGTTGTCATTGTGGCACATAATAATTGTCTCCTCCTGTGATATGATAGAAATACCAACAAGAAGCGTGTGCCTTAAAGGTGACTATAAACATATCTAATAAAAATGATTAACATAAGAGAAGAGTAACCTAAACTTGATGTAGAACTGTATGGAATAAAGGAATATTTTCAGCAACAGCGCCCCTTGTCTACAGGCGTCGTATCTTGTATTGCAATAGGTGCTAGGAGCAGTCACAGACCACTCCCGTCAGTTTATCCCCCGAAATACTGCAGTCACAGCATTCCGGAAGTCGGCACAGGGCTAACAGCCCCTCTGCCTTTGGGTCAGAGCCCCCGCGGCGTCACGCAGGGTCCCTATCGTTGCCATGGTGAGCGAATGTCGTCATCACGACATCTGGCTCAACAGAGCTAGGAAACTTGTTGATCATGCACAGTGCATGATCAGGTAGTCTCCCTGTCAGTGCAGCGATCAGCCTGCAAAAAATGATTGTCCCATAGTGGGACTAAGTAAAAGACTTAGGAAAAAGGTAAAGAAAAAAAAAAAATTTTAAATAGTAATTGTAAAAATATTAAAAAAATCAAAAATAAAAAAATCAATACATATTCTATCACTAAATAAATATTTGAATGAAAAAAACAATATAAACAATAAAAGTGCACACATGTGGTATCGCCGCATGCACAACGACTCGACCTATAAAACTGTCCCACTACTTAACCCCTTTAGTGAACACAAAGAAAAAAACAAGGCAAAAAACAATTCTTTATCATCATACTGCCGAAAACAAAAAGTGGAATAACGCGATCAGAACCTCATATTACCCACCTCAGCTGCTGCAGAACCTCATAGTATACCTCAGCTGCTGCAGAACCTCACAATATACCTCAGCTGCTGCAGAACCTCAATACGTCTCAGCTGCTGCATAACCTTATATTACACACCTCAGCTGCTGCAGAATCTCATAATACACATCTCAGCTGCTGCAGAACCTCATAATACACCTCAGCTGCTACAGAACTCATAATACACCTCAGCTGCTACAGAACCTCATAATACACAGCTCAGCTACTGCAGAACTTCAATATGTCTCAGCTGCTGCATAACCTTATTACACGCCTCAGCTGCTTCAGAACCTCATATTACCCACCTCAACTGCTGCAGAACCTCATAATACACATCTCAGCTGCAGCAGAACCTCACAATATACACATCAACTGCTGCAGAACCTCATATTACCCACCTCAAATGCTGCAGAACCTCATAATACACATCTCAGCTGCTGCAGAACCTCATAAAACACCTCAGTTGCTGCAGAACCTCACAATTCACAGCTCAGCTGCTGCAGAACCTCATATTACACACCTCAGCTACTTGAAACCTTCTTTTGGACACTGTGGTACAGTAAAGGGTGTTTTACTGGATGGAAGATATGTTTCTCCTAGCAGATTAATGTTTGGCCGGGTTTTTTCTTAAAGACGGGACCTGCGATGATGTCGGGGTCACGTGATCAGCCCATGTGATGTCTACCTCACTGGTGGGAGGGGTTAGGCCCTATGTAATGGAGGTTGGTGATTGCCACAGGTTGAGTGTGTGTTTCTGGAAGCTACAGGAACTTGTGTGGACTCAGCCTGAAACTTGTATATAGGATTCCCGTGCTGCAGGACTATCGCAGCAAGACTCGGAAGAACCCCGGGAATGGCACCTGGCGGATGCCGCAGGACCTGGCAGCCGCTTAGTTACGCCCGTCCCGTGCAAGGGGTGAGTCTGGGACCAGTGGTTCTCCAAGCTGGAGTATGAGTTTGCTTTCCCTTATGTTTTGTTAAGCTGCTGGTTACTGAGTGACATTAAAACCACTGAAATTGGACTTTATGCCTGTGTGTTGCCTCGTTACTGCCGCCCAGCTATTGCCTACCAGAGAAAATCCCTACAATTGGTGGAGAATGCGAGCAGAAGCAGTGAGGCCAGGCTGTTTTGATTTTTGATCGGTACCCCAGCCTATGTCCTGGGTGAAACGAGTGGCAGATATCCAGGCGGGGAACTTTCCAGAAATAGAGGCCACGCGACAGCAACAGCAGGCTATGCAGCAGCAACAGGAGGCCATGCGGCAGCAGCAACAAGAGTTCATGCGACAGCAGGCTATGCAGCAGCAGGCTATGCAGCAGCATCAGGAAACCAATCAGCTGTTGATACAGCATATCACAACAGCGCAAGCAATAGGAGCTAACCGGGGAATCCAGGATATTCGGAAAGCGGTTTGTACAGCGATTCCTAAAATGGGAGAATCGGACGATGTGGAGGTGTATCTGGAGATGTTCGAAGGAGTCGCTGAGAGAGAGAAGCTCCCCCGGGACCATTTGGCAGGTGTCCTCGATCCGTTTCTGACCCCAGGACTGTTGAAAGCGTGTCAGGACCTACCCCCAGAGCAAAGGGCGGACTACACGGTCGTCAAGGGTGAGATACTGGCACGCCTTGGGGTAAATGTGTTAGTGAGGGCTCAGCGGGTACACCACTGGAAGTTTACCCCCTCCAAGCCCGCCCGGTTCCAGTATTACGACCTGTTGCACCTGTTACAAAAGTGGTTGCAGCCTGAAGTGTTATCCCCTACGGCCATACTGGACCGCATAGTGACTGATAGATTTTGGAGGGCTTTGCCCCACTCCCTCCAGACCTGGGTCGGACAGGCGCCCCCTACTGATGCCATGCAGATGATAGACCTCATAGAAAGGTATGGGGCTACCAAGGAGTTACAGGGAGGGACCCCCCGAAAGGTAACAGGAAGGTTCCCTAAGTCCCCGCCCCTGGTTCGGCGAGCAGAGCCCAGGAAGGCCGCTCCGGACTTATCCGGGGAAGTAAGGAGCCCCATAATCTGCTGGCGGTGCCAGGAACCAGGTCATATGAGAGCTGATTGCCCCCACCTGACTGAGCCCATGGACACCAATTTTTGTTACCGCCAGTCCCACTGTTACGGCGGCGGAACACGCATAAAAAAATATAAATAAACGTGCTCGCCGCCCGGGGTCCACCGTGCGGCAGATGGAAAAACCGCAGCTAGAAGACACAGAGCACTGTGGCGGTAATGTGCACGGGGTTCTATATCACTCAGGTGCAATCAAGCAGTCTCTGTTAAGTGCACAGAGCTGCTCCAGGAAAAATTAGAAAAGTAACGCTGAGCCTGTTAGCAACACAGGGACTCAGCGGCACACATGCGGTAGGCAAAAACCGGAGTAGTTGGGATGTCACTACGTCCGACACCTACCGTGGTAACAGGTGTGCTGGCGTCGCAACCGCGGACGCAGAAATGAGCTGCAACTGCAGCGCGGCGTGAACAGAGCCGCAAACAAGGCGCTGCAAAAACGCTGGAGCAATGCAGGACGCTTAGCTGCTGCAAAAAGTATGGCTGGAGCGCGCTGGCGCTAGCGCTGCTACTGGCGGCTGCCCAAGCACTCACACAAACGTAATATCAGAGGGAAGGGGTTTCATAATAAGTCATCCACCAGTCCAAGCATCCATCACCATACATACAGCAGCAGTATGAAAATACTAGCGCATGGCATAGCGGCCATGCGCACTTTTTATAGCGTACGGGACCTGCCGGAAATCTCCAGAGCCCTGAGCATAACCAATCAAATCAGGAGCAGGACCTGAGCACCTGACTCCTGAACTCCAATGAGAGCTATTCCCGTGAGCATGCTCAGAAGCTGGGACAAAGGACTTAGCCTCTGGAGACAAATATGTGAATCTGGATTCCCGCATAGGCATTATAGAACCCAGATTCCTAACACCCACTATGCCGAACCAATGTGTGCAATGGGCACCCCGAAGGGCCCTAATATGGAACATTTGTGTCAGCTAGAAGTGGAGGGCACCCGGCTGTGGCCCTATTGGACTCAGGGAGTCTTGTAACCCTGGTACGAGCCAGCTGGATACACACCAGCGAGTTTACGGGTCGGAAAATTGGGGTGTTGTGTATACATGGAGACTTAAAAGACTATCCCACCGCACTAGTCGTAATCAGCACGCCAGCAGGGAGGCGGTGCCACGAGGTGGGGGTGGTGGCTAATTTACATCATGAAGTGATAATTGGAAGAGACTTTCCGTTGTTTTCTGTGCTGTGGCCGTCTGTGGTACCATCCACTGAGCAACTGCCGGTACCAGAGGCAACCAGGTTACATTCTCCAGAAGGGGGGGCATGAACCTGGTGGCCCGGAGGAAAATGTGCTGGCGGTCGGAATAACCTTCCCTTCGGTGGAGGAAGGGGAGAATTCTCCCCTAGAAGGATTGGCTGGAGAGGTGGAAGACTTGCCGCCGGGACCTGAGTTGTCAGACTTGAATGTATCAGGTGACAATTTTGGTACAGCGCAACTCCGAGACCTTACTTTAGCCGGGCCAGAGAAAATGTACTGTTTGTAAATGGGGAACCCCAACAACCTGGGGTAGATACGGTGTTGCCACGCTTTGAGTTGAACCAGGATTTGTTGTACCGAGTGGAGATAATACGTGGGGAAATGGTAGAACAATTACTGGTACCTCAGACGTATCGCAGGCTGGTAATGGTTTTAGCGCATGCGCATGTACTTGGGGGACATTTGGGCCAAAAGAAGACCCTCGACCGAATCCTGCAACGATTTTACTGGCCAGGGGTTCATGAAGAAGTTAAACGGTACTGTAGCTCCTGTCCAGTATGCCAGGTAACCAGTCCCCAGCCTCACTTTCGGAGCCCTTTGGTGCCTTTGCCGATTATAGAGGTGCCCTTCGAGAGAGTGGCCATGGACCTGGTGGGGCCTCTCAATAAGTCGGCAAGGGGACACCAACACATTCTGGTAGTTCTAGATTATGCTACCCGATATCCTGAGGCCATTCCTCTGCGCCACACATCAGCTAAGCTTATAGCAAAGGAACTCATGGGTATGTTTTCACGGGTGGGAATTCCGCAAGAAATTTTAACAGACCAGGGAACCCCCTTTATGTAAAAAATTATGAAGGAACTCTGCCGGTTGATAAAATGCTAAACAGTTGCGTAACTCGGTCTATCATCCCCAAACAGATGGTCTGTTAGAAAGGTTCAATAAGACCCCGAAGAGCATGGTAAAAAGGCAGTTTCCAAAGATGGGAAGGACTGGGATCTGTTATTGCCATATTTGTTATTTGCAGTGAGGGAGGTACCTCAGGCATCTACGGGGTTCTCGCCCTTTGAACTATTGTACGGCAGACATCCACGGGGCTTACTAGATATAGCCAAAGAGGCCTGGGAGAACCAACCTACTCCCCACAAAAGTGTGATAGAACATGTTGCAAAAATGCAAGAGAGAATGGAGACAGTCCTACCCTTGGTCCGGGAACATATGGAGGCAGCACAACGGTCACAGAGTCGGGTCTATAATCGGGAGGCTCGGGTAAGAACCTTTAGCCCTGGGGATCGGGTTTTGGTGCTTGTGCCTACCGTAGATAGAAAATTTCTCGCAAGGTGGCAGGGACCCTACGAGATCATGGAGAAGGTGGGGCCAGTAGACTACAAGGTACACCCTTTGAACTATTGTACGGCAGACATCCACGGGGCTTACTAGATATAGCCAAAGAGGCCTGGGAGAACCAACCTACTCCCCACAAAAGTGTGATAGAACATGTTGCAAAAATGCAAGAGAGAATGGAGACAGTCCTACCATTGGTCCGGGAACATATGGAGGCAGCACAACGGTCACAGAGTCGGGTCTATAATCGGGAGGCTCGGGTAAGAACCTTTAGCCCTGGGGATCGGGTTTTGGTGCTTGTGCCTACCGTAGATAGCAAATTTCTCGCAAGGTGGCAGGGACCCTACGAGATCATGGAGAAGGTGGGGCCAGTAGACTACAAGGTACACCAACCAAGACGGAGAAAGCCAGAACAGGTTTACCATAATAATATGTTTAAACCCTGGAAAGATAGAGAGCACCTTGGTGGGGATAGTCCGCTGCCAGCGTTTCAGATGGTAAAGGCTCCGTTACCTCGGGGCGAGGCGGGAGAAGCCCAACCCGCGGTCAAAATTGCAGATACTTTGTCTCCTAAACAGGTTCAGGAGGTCCGGGAGTTCATCAGCCGAAATACAGATGTTTTTTCGGAGCTCCCTGGACGCACCTCCCTAATCTAACATGACGTTGTCACAGAGCCACAGGCCAAGGTCCGACTAAAGCCATATCGGGTGCCTGAGGCCCGGCGACAAGCCATCTCAGAAGAGGTAAAAATGATGCTACAGTTAGGGGTCACAGAAGAGTCTCAGAGTGAGTGGGCCATCCCAATAGCTCTAATACCCAAGCCTGATGGGTCTCTAAGATTCTGTAATGATTTTAGAAAACTCAATGACATTTCAAAATTTGACGCCTACCCCATGCCCCGGGTTGACGAGTTGATAGAGCGCTTAGGGCAAGCACGGTATTTTACAACTCTGGACCTCACAAAAGGTTATTGGCAGGTATCCCTAACAGAGGCGGCGAAGGGAAAGACGGCGTTTATAACACCTGAGGGGCTGTTCCAGTATAAGGTGTTACCCTTTGGATTGCATGGCGCTCCAGCAACGTTCCAGCGGTTTATGGATATTATTCTCCGTCCCCATCGCCGCTATGCCTCAGCCTATCTAGATTATATTATTGTGTTCAGCACCGATTGGGAAAGCCACTTAGCAAAAGTACAGGCAGTGGTAGACTCCCTGCGACAAGCAGGGCTAACTGCCAACCCAAAGAAGTGTTTCATAGGGTTGGAGGAAGCCCGCTACTTGGGTTATGTCACTGGGAGGGGAGTTCTCAAGCCCCAAGTAAACAAGGTCGGTAAAGGCCTTTTTGGGTTTGGAGGATATTACAGGCGATTCATTCCCAACTTTGCAACCCTGTCTGCGCCTTTAACAGATTGTTTAAAAGGGAAAAAATCTGTGATGGTCCACTGGAATTATCAGTTAGAGGAGGCCTTTACAAAATTAAAAGGGGTACTGTGTGGTACACAAGTCCTGATCACTCCAAATTTCAAAAAAGAGTTCATGGTGCAGACTGATGCCTCTGAGATAGGCCTCGGTGCAGTGCTGGCTCAGGAAGTTAACGGGGAAGAGCATCCCGTTAGCTTCCTAAGCCGGAAACTTACCCCAGCTGAAACCCGGTACAGTATTGTAGAGAGTGCCTGGCCATCGAGTGGGCACTGGAATCGTTGCGCTACTATTTGCTGGGGAGGACATTTCGGTTGGTGACAGATCATTCCCCTCTTACGTGGATGAGTCAAGCTAAGGAGAGGAATGCCCGAGTCACCAGGTGGTTCCTGTCCCTGCAAAACTTTAAATTTTCAGTAGAACATCGTGCAGGCAGACTACAGGGGAATGCAGATGCCCTGTCCAGAGTTCACTGTATGTCATGTGTCCACCCCTCTAGGGTTGAACATAGGGGGTAGGTATGTGGTACAGTAAAGGGTGTTTTACTGGATGGAAGATATGTTTCTCCTAGCAGATTAATGTTTGGCCGGGTTTTTTCTTAAAGACAGGACCTGCGATGATGTCAGGGTCACGTGATCAGCCCATGTGATGTCTACCTCACTGGTAGGAGGCGTTAGGCCCTATGTAATGGAGGTTGGTGATTGCCACAGGGTGAGTGTGTGTTTCTGGAAGCTACAGGAACTTGTGTGGACTCAGCCTGAAACTTGTATATATGATTCTCGTGCTGCAGAACTATCGCAGCAAGACTCGGAAGAACCCCGGAAATGGCACCTGGCAGCCGCTTAGTTACGCCCGTCCCGTGCATGGGGTGAGTCTGGGACCAGTAGTTCTCCAAGCTGGAGTATGAGTTTGCTTTCCCTTATGTTTTGTTAAGCTGCTGGTTACTGAGTGACATTAAAACCACTGAAATTGGACTTTATGCCTGTGTGTTGCCTCGTTACTGCCGCCCAGCTATTGCCTACCAGAGCAAATCCCTACAACACACATTTGTGTAGAATATATACAGATCTGCATAGTTATTTTTTTTAGATAACAATTTGGTAAAATCTATAAATACTGTGAATACAAAGTCCTTGGTGTCACAATAAAAAATAAATAAATAAAAATCGCTCAGATCCTTAAAAATAGAAAAATAATTATTCGTTATCCACATCTTTGGAGTATATTGTGATGTCACCGGATAAATCCGGAGCTGATGTCACAGTCTACACGGAATGTTCTATGCCGGCTCAGACTGGACCACAGAAGAACAGGACAATCCCCTGGTGGACCCCTCTGCTGCACTGGGAACCCAGACCTCCACACCCTACCTGACCAGGGCTTAGATGCGCTTCATACAGACAGGTTGCAGGGTCTCGGGGACTCCCGCTGTGTGACCGTATCACCGCCTCATAGAACTAAGAGAGTCCTTGCTCCAAGGCGATGGCCCGGTATCAGGACTGACCGTCTGAGACAAGGGCAAAGCCGCAGATAATACCGAGTAGTAGTAATTTCCTCTACTATGAGGTAATAAAAACAAATCAATTTTCACATTTTTGGCATCAGTTTTTCTTCCATGGGGAACTGAAATTCCCAACGTGCCCTGAAAGATACCGACCTCCAGGACCTGCTTGGAGTTGTAGTTTTCTACACAAATTGTATTCTTAAAGGGGTATTCCCATCGCCAAGATCATATCCCAATATCTAGTAGTAATATAAGTAATATCTCTGTCCATTTCCTCATGTGCAGGACCTTAGGTATCCATGGTTAGAACCAATAGCAGCTAGCTGTTACTATATCAGTGGTCGTAACCATGGATATCTAAGGTCCTATGATGCCTCCACATGAGGAAATAGACTTAGTGAATCAGAAGAACTATACTACATTTCTAATTGGAGGAATTTGTTAATATTATTATTATTACTACTACTACATCTACGACATATTGGGACAGGATCTTAGAGATGGGAATACCCCTTTTAATGTTAGTTCACATGTAGAGGTGAAATTCATATCAAATTGTTTGGCGCACAGTGTTGCGGGTAAGACCACGCTCACATGTTGCAATGTTTTTAAGAGAAAAAAACATCACAACAAAAGAGTGCATTTAAAATAGCAGCGGGTGAAAGCAGCCTCAGGCTATGTTCACACGTTAAGAACAAAGAAATGGAGTGCTGACTTCAATATCACATAAAAAACAATGAGTTTTATTAAATAAGTAAACATATATAACACACAATACATAAAACAAGGGAAGATTCCACAAAAATGCTCCTAGGGAAATTTTTGACATGGGAAAGTTATGCAAAAATTGGAGCTGTATCAATAACTACTGTATCACCCAAATGGAGTACAAAAGTTAAGGCAGTAACTTGATAAAGCATCCCGCGAAACGCGCATCCAGGGTCTCTCCTCAGGGAAGTTTTCAGCACTTGCGATCACTAATATGGGTAAGCGTGCCTAAAAGGCTGTGATTAATATATTTGCACTATGTACTTTATGTTCACCCTATGTACCTCTTTATGGTTACTGCCTTAACTTTTGTACTCCATTTGGGTGATACAGTAATTATTGATACAGCTCCAATTTTTGCATAACTTTCCCATGTCAAAAATTTCCCTAGGAGCATTTTTGTGGAATCTTCCCTTGTTTTATGTATTGTGTGTTATATATGTTTACTTATTTAATAAAACTCATTGTTTTTTATGTGATATTGAAGTCAGCACTCCATTTCTTTGTTCTTAATATACACTACGGAGTTTCTTGATAGTCCTATATAATTATATTATATACAGCTATGAGATTTGTTGCTATATGTATAGCTGCGTTTGTCTTTGTGTATCAGTTAACATTATGTTCACACGTTGCGTTTTTTCAGCCTTTTTATGCCAGTTAAAAGCTGCTTTTAAGGGTATGTGCACACGCAGCGGATTTGTTCTCTGCGGATCCGCTGCAGATCCGCAAGCAATGTACAGTACAATGCTAAGCAATGGGTTTTCAAAACCGCAGTGCACAGGCTGCGGACTTGCTGCGGATTGAAATCCGCAGCATGTCAATTCTTTCTGCTGATTTTGCTGCGTTTCGACACCTATTCCATTATACTGGTGTCAAAATGCAGGGGCAAATCCGCAGGTAAAACCGCACTCCCTTCAGCCCCCCATAGAAAGCAATGGATAAGTGCAAAAAAGCAGCAAAAAACATAGCAAGAAACGCCATCAGTTCTTGCAGTGTTATTAGTGACAAAAGCAGGTACAGCAGAATGTGATTTTCCCAAAATTAAACCAAAATATCTTGGTGTCCTCACCTGAGAATGGCGGTTACATTAGTACAGTTTAATGAAATTATTGATATCTCTGACCGATGTGTGAAGTTGAACAATAGCTGATCACCCCAATGCACTGCCAATGTCTTAGGTAAACTATGCCTGACCAATTCACCTCCCCCTGCTGGATTTACATTTGCAAATGTGTATTTTTTCATTAACTCATAGGAACTTTTTTGCTCAGAATAGTCACTTTTTTCAGACATAAAAATCTTTCTAAATATTTCTATCAAATTTCCCTTTTTTCCCCAAATGTTTTATGGTTTCACCTACGTCTTATATCGGTGGTCTAACACCTCGCATTGTTCATGCTTGTACGGTGGAAGCAAAGCTGAACTTTGGGATCCTTAAAAACGCCGCAAGAAAACCAGAGTAAAAGCCAGCAAAAGGTGTTTTTTGTGTCTGCAGTTTTTTTTGCTGCCAAAACATTAGGTTTTGGCTGCAGAACAAAAAAAGTAACGTGTGAATATGCTGTAAAAATAAGAAGCGTTAAACAAGTCCAACTGAAAACCTTTGTGGTAAAACTGCATGTAATACAGGCCATATTGTGCACTTACACTTTACAGCAAGTGCTATAAACCAGCAATCCCCCCCCACTGCATTCTCCATATACTTCGGTGGAGATATAACTACACATACAGGAACCTCCTCATAACATTTTATGGAGAATGTGGCTGGAAATTTGTGATTAAGGGTCAGATAACTGCACGTAACTGTAGGGTGGCGTCAGCATCAATGTTACTGGTGGGCCCTTAGCAGCTGAGCCTGAAGCAGTGATATCACAATGTGGAATGTGGAACTCGATGACATCTTCTACTCTATGACATCACAATCACTGCAAAGGAGTAAAGCCTATGTAAAGCCTGACCGCAGAGCCGAGGCTGTCATTTGTGTGACTCCCTATTGGATACACAAAGCTACAGGAATACGAAGGAGAAAGAAAGCGACGACATCATGGGGATTCATGGAGGTCCCCATTGTGACCAGCGGCTGCTGGTCAAGGCTCTCTCTTCCTGCAAGTCAACTGGCTTTAGTCTTCTGACCCGATTCAAGAAATTCCAATGCAATTGCAGAGCTCAGCGGAAGGATTCTTTCCAGGCCATCAAATCTGCCACCATGACAGTGGTCAAGAGCATCAGGTCAGTTGCTACAAAAAGACGTAGAAACCACGTCATCAGCCAAGACAGCGGTGAAAAGAGCCCAACCTACATAGTAGATGACACTGAGCCCACTTCTAGCATTGTAGAAAGTGGAGAGGATCTTGCCGATCCAGAATGTGCACAAGATGCACCCGAGGGGCTGCCACAAACAAGACCCCAGGACTTTACTGACCCAGAATGTGCACCCGAGGGGCTGCCACAAACAGGACCCCAGGATTTTGCATATCCAGAATGTGCACAAGGTGCACCCGAGGGGCTGCCACAAACAGGACCTCAGGATCCTGCTGATCCAGAATGTGCACACGATGCACCCGAGGGGCTGCCACAAACAAGACCCCAGGACTTAACCGATCCAGAATGTGCACCCGAGGGGCTGTCACAAACAGGACCCCAGGACTTTACCGATCCAGATTGTGCACAATGTGCACCCGAGGGGCTGCCACAAACAAGACCCCAGGATTTTGCTGATCCAGAATGCGCACAAGGTGCACCAGAGGGGCTACCACAAACAAGACCCCAAGACAATCTGAAAAGGAAAGCATCAACCTCTGAGGACAGTCAGCCCGAGATGATGCCACCAGCCAAGAGAGCTGCTATAGAAAATATTATTGATCTACTTATAGAAGTAATTGGCTTTAGTCTTCCGACCCGATTCAGGAAATTCCAATGCAATTTCAGAGCTCTCCTGAAGGATTCCTTCCAGGCCATCAAATCTGCCACCATGACAGTGGTCAAGTGCTTCAGATTAATTGCTATAACAAGACATAGAGACCGCGTCATCAGCCAAGACAGCGGTGAGAAGAGCCCAACCTACATAGTAGGTGATATTGAGCCCACCTCTAGCATTGCAGAAAGTGGAGAGGATTGTGCCGATCCAGAATGTGCAGAAGATGCATCCGAGGGACTGCCACAAACAAGATCCCAGGATCTTACCGATCCAGAATGTAAACAATGTGCACCCGAGGGGCTTCCACAAACAAGACCACAAGACAATCTGAAAATGAAAGCATCACCCTCCGATGACAGTCAGCCCGAGATGCTGCCACCAGACAAGAGAGCGGCTATAGAAAACGTTACTGATCTACTTATCATTATTATTATTGTTATTATTATTATTTATTTATATAGCGCCTTTATTTCCATGGTGCTGTACATGAGAAGGGGAGGAGTAACCCCGGAGATCGAGACCCCACAAGTGGAGATGCCCGATATTGGGAACCAAGAGAACAACCTGCCTCCAGAGCTCTTAACCATCCTGCAGAGCAAAGGGGAGGAAGGCTACCTGGATGACGAGGTCATCATCATGGCCCAGGACCTGCTGCAGAGACAGTTTAAGGGTTTTGATGGCCTGCAGCCCCCCTGCGCTCTTATGATACCAGGGTACAGCGTACTGCAGAATGCTGTACAAATCCACTATGATGCGGACAGGGTGCACTGGCTGACAACCTGCTATAAAAATGGCCAAATCTTTGTGGCCGACAGCTTCAACATCAGGAATCTGTCTCCATCCATCCATCAGCAGATTAACAACATGTACAGTATAGTGGTCGACAATCCCCTGGAACATCTGAGGTTTATCGATGTGGATCAGCAGAAGAACTGGTACGACTGTGGCTTATATGCTATAGCATTTGCCTACGAGTTTATGGCAGATGGCGGTGAACCCAGAGCTGAGTTCCAGCATCAGAAGATGAGGACTCATCTAATATCCTGCCTACAGAACAACAGAATCAGCGGATTTCCCAAAAAGGTCAGGGAGTAACTCCATGTCTATAAACGGCATGTAGAGTGTATGACGGTCCAAGAGATCGCCCTGACCTTTAACCTCACAATGAAGATGGGGTACGGCTGGAGGTGACGGCTATCACACGTCAATGATGTGGCGGCCGCCATGTCAGGAGCAGATGAGCCGCACCTCAGGACGAGGCAGATTCCGGGCTCGGTCTCTGTCCTCATTACTTTCTGCAGTCAGATGTGATCAGAGGATCAGTGAATCTTCTGCTGCATCTGACCCGATCTACGGAACATGCTGCCATGATCCAGCACCGCCCAGGGGAAGGGCAGGCCGTCAGCCATGGTTCCCTAGAGGTTTCCTCCACTGGGGGTTTTTCCTCTCCTGAGTGCTGACGGACGACGACTCTCCGTGAGTCCAGGACCCATCACCATCCTCATCATGGGAACTTCTACTTGTGATATCTTGTATGAAGTGAATAAAGAATTCAATTAATATCTAGCAGCTGTGTGTCTGAGCCATGTGTCTGAGCCTTGTATCTCTACATTGAAATTGCAGGAAAAGTTATGGAATTCTGGAAATGACAGGTGTGATATTTTTTTCTGAGTTTTCCCTACAAACTGTTTGGAACATTTGAAAGAATGATTGTCAGGAGCAGAAAATATGACGCTGCCATAAGACCTGTGTTTGCCAGCAGTAGAGAGTCCACTCGTGTGTGGGGGCTTCTCATCAATGGAGGAGCTCACTCACAGTAATACCTCAACAGGGCCATGAATGAAGAATAAAATCTACACCTCCTCCACGAGCAACTACTCCCATCATCCAGGGCAAGGTTGTGATGATGCTTTTCTCCTCCATAATGGAGACCAGGTCACATGGGAAAAGTGATAAACTAAGTTGCTTTGGTGAAAAAGACATTGGCATTTTGGTTCCAAGGACGAAAACCAAAGTTTGAGTCAGTCTCAAAACTTTTGGCCATGATTGTATTTATCCATCTTAAGATAATGATAGCACTCCATTCCTGATAGCTAAAACTTCTCTCACCTTCTGCATTAATAAAACACTTTTCTCACTATTTTTTGTGCAGAAAGCAGGTAAATACGTTCCGCAAACTGATTTTCGGCATGTCTGCCCTGTTGGCCGAATTCTATAGAAACTTCCGTGCCGCTGATAAATATTTAGGAACCTGCTCTCACTTCCTTGAGCGTGAATTGGCTTATTATAGGGGGCACAGATTTTTGGCCACGTGTAGAGTCAATATAGTACTATAGCTCAGTGGCTAGACACATAGAATTAGGAAAAGCCATTGGGCACAGGGAATGATGCTGACTTCTAGTGTTGATGTGTTGTCATTGTGGCACATAATAATTGTCTCCTCCTGTGATATGATAGAAATACCAACAAGAAGCGTGTGCCTTAAAGGTGACTATAAACATATCTAATAAAAATGATTAACATAAGAGAAGAGTAACCTAAACTTGATGTAGAACTGTATGGAATAAAGGAATATTTTCAGCAACAGCGCCCCTTGTCTACAGGCGTCGTATCTTGTATTGCAATAGGTGCTAGGAGCAGTCACAGACCACTCCCGTCAGTTTATCCCCCGAAATACTGCAGTCACAGCATTCCGGAAGTCGGCACAGGGCTAACAGCCCCTCTGCCTTTGGGTCAGAGCCCCCGCGGCGTCACGCAGGGTCCCTATCGTTGCCATGGTGAGCGAATGTCGTCATCACGACATCTGGCTCAACAGAGCTAGGAAACTTGTTGATCATGCACAGTGCATGATCAGGTAGTCTCCCTGTCAGTGCAGCGATCAGCCTGCAAAAAATGATTGTCCCATAGTGGGACTAAGTAAAAGACTTAGGAAAAAGGTAAAGAAAAAAAAAAAATTTTAAATAGTAATTGTAAAAATATTAAAAAAATCAAAAATAAAAAAATCAATACATATTCTATCACTAAATAAATATTTGAATGAAAAAAACAATATAAACAATAAAAGTGCACACATGTGGTATCGCCGCATGCACAACGACTCGACCTATAAAACTGTCCCACTACTTAACCCCTTTAGTGAACACAAAGAAAAAAACAAGGCAAAAAACAATTCTTTATCATCATACTGCCGAAAACAAAAAGTGGAATAACGCGATCAGAACCTCATATTACCCACCTCAGCTGCTGCAGAACCTCATAGTATACCTCAGCTGCTGCAGAACCTCACAATATACCTCAGCTGCTGCAGAACCTCAATACGTCTCAGCTGCTGCATAACCTTATATTACACACCTCAGCTGCTGCAGAATCTCATAATACACATCTCAGCTGCTGCAGAACCTCATAATACACCTCAGCTGCTACAGAACTCATAATACACCTCAGCTGCTACAGAACCTCATAATACACAGCTCAGCTACTGCAGAACTTCAATATGTCTCAGCTGCTGCATAACCTTATTACACGCCTCAGCTGCTTCAGAACCTCATATTACCCACCTCAACTGCTGCAGAACCTCATAATACACATCTCAGCTGCAGCAGAACCTCACAATATACACATCAACTGCTGCAGAACCTCATATTACCCACCTCAAATGCTGCAGAACCTCATAATACACATCTCAGCTGCTGCAGAACCTCATAAAACACCTCAGTTGCTGCAGAACCTCACAATTCACAGCTCAGCTGCTGCAGAACCTCATATTACACACCTCAGCTACTTGAAACCTTCTTTTGGACACTGTGGTACAGTAAAGGGTGTTTTACTGGATGGAAGATATGTTTCTCCTAGCAGATTAATGTTTGGCCGGGTTTTTTCTTAAAGACGGGACCTGCGATGATGTCGGGGTCACGTGATCAGCCCATGTGATGTCTACCTCACTGGTGGGAGGGGTTAGGCCCTATGTAATGGAGGTTGGTGATTGCCACAGGTTGAGTGTGTGTTTCTGGAAGCTACAGGAACTTGTGTGGACTCAGCCTGAAACTTGTATATAGGATTCCCGTGCTGCAGGACTATCGCAGCAAGACTCAGAAGAACCCCGGGAATGGCACCTGGCGGATGCCGCAGGACCTGGCAGCCGCTTAGTTACGCCCGTCCCGTGCAAGGGGTGAGTCTGGGACCAGTGGTTCTCCAAGCTGGAGTATGAGTTTGCTTTCCCTTATGTTTTGTTAAGCTGCTGGTTACTGAGTGACATTAAAACCACTGAAATTGGACTTTATGCCTGTGTGTTGCCTCGTTACTGCCGCCCAGCTATTGCCTACCAGAGAAAATCCCTACAATTGGTGGAGAATGCGAGCAGAAGCAGTGAGGCCAGGCTGTTTTGATTTTTGATCGGTACCCCAGCCTATGTCCTGGGTGAAACGAGTGGCAGATATCCAGGCGGGGAACTTTCCAGAAATAGAGGCCACGCGACAGCAACAGCAGGCTATGCAGCAGCAACAGGAGGCCATGCGGCAGCAGCAACAAGAGTTCATGCGACAGCAGGCTATGCAGCAGCAGGCTATGCAGCAGCATCAGGAAACCAATCAGCTGTTGATACAGCATATCACAACAGCGCAAGCAATAGGAGCTAACCGGGGAATCCAGGATATTCGGAAAGCGGTTTGTACAGCGATTCCTAAAATGGGAGAATCGGACGATGTGGAGGTGTATCTGGAGATGTTCGAAGGAGTCGCTGAGAGAGAGAAGCTCCCTCGGGACCATTTGGCAGGTGTCCTCGATCCGTTTCTGACCCCAGGACTGTTGAAAGCGTGTCAGGACCTACCCCCAGAGCAAAGGGCGGACTACACGGTCGTCAAGGGTGAGATACTGGCACGCCTTGGGGTAAATGTGTTAGTGAGGGCTCAGCGGGTACACCACTGGAAGTTTACCCCCTCCAAGCCCGCCCGGTCCCAGTATTACGACCTGTTGCACCTGTTACAAAAGTGGTTGCAGCCTGAAGTGTTATCCCCTACGGCCATACTGGACCGCATAGTGACTGATAGATTTTGGAGGGCTTTGCCCCACTCCCTCCAGACCTGGGTCGGACAGGCGCCCCCTACTGATGCCATGCAGATGATAGACCTCATAGAAAGGTATGGGGCTACCAAGGAGTTACAGGGAGGGACCCCCCGAAAGGTAACAGGAAGGTTCCCTAAGTCCCCGCCCCTGGTTCGGCGAGCAGAGCCCAGGAAGGCCGCTCCGGACTTATCCGGGGAAGTAAGGAGCCCCATAATCTGCTGGCGGTGCCAGGAACCAGGTCATATGAGAGCTGATTGCCCCCACCTGACTGAGCCCATGGACACCAATTTTTGTTACCGCCAGTCCCACTGTTACGGCGGCGGAACACGCATAAAAAAATATAAATAAACGTGCTCGCCGCCCGGGGTCCACCGTGCGGCAGATGGAAAAACCGCAGCTAGAAGACACAGAGCACTGTGGCGGTAATGTGCACGGGGTTCTATATCACTCAGGTGCAATCAAGCAGTCTCTGTTAAGTGCACAGAGCTGCTCCAGGAAAAATTAGAAAAGTAACGCTGAGCCTGTTAGCAACACAGGGACTCAGCGGCACACATGCGGTAGGCAAAAACCGGAGTAGTTAGGATGTCACTACGTCCGACACCTACCGTGGTAACAGGTGTGCTGGCGTCGCAACCGCGGACGCAGAAATGAGCTGCAACTGCAGCGCGGCGTGAACAGAGCCGCAAACAAGGCGCTGCAAAAACGCTGGAGCAATGCAGGACGCTTAGCTGCTGCAAAAAGTATGGCTGGAGCGCGCTGGCGCTAGCGCTGCTACTGGCGGCTGCCCAAGCACTCACACAAACGTAATATCAGAGGGAAGGGGTTTCATAATAAGTCATCCACCAGTCCAAGCATCCATCACCATACATACAGCAGCAGTATGAAAATACTAGCGCATGGCATAGCGGCCATGCGCACTTTTTTATAGCGTACGGGACCTGCCGGAAATCTCCAGAGCCCTGAGCATAACCAATCAAATCAGGAGCAGGACCTGAGCACCTGACTCCTGAACTCCAATGAGAGCTATTCCCGTGAGCATGCTCAGAAGCTGGGACAAAGGACTTAGCCTCTGGAGACAAATATGTGAATCTGGATTCCCGCATAGGCATTATAGAACCCAGATTCCTAACACCCACTATGCCGAACCAATCTGTGCAATGGGCACCCCGAAGGGCCCTAATATGGAACATTTGTGTCGGCTAGAAGTGGAGGGCACCGGGCTGTGGCCCTATTGGACTCAGGGAGTCTTGTAACCCTGGTACGAGCCAGCTGGATACACACCAGCGAGTTTACGGGTCGGAAAATTGGGGTGTTGTGTATACATGGAGACTTAAAAGACTATCCCACCGCACTAGTCGTAATCAGCACGCCAGCAGGGAGGCGGTGCCACGAGGTGGGGGTGGTGGCTAATTTACATTATGAAGTGATAATTGGAAGAGACTTTCCGTTGTTTTCTGTGCTGTGGCCGTCTGTGGTACCATCCACTGAGCAACTGCCGGTACCAGAGGCAACCAGGTTACATTCTCCAGAAGGGGGGGCATGAACCTGGTGGCCCGGAGTAAAATGTGCTGGCGGTCGGAATAACCTTCCCTTCGGTGGAGGAAGGGGAGAATTCTCCCCTAGAAGGATTGGCTGGAGAGGTGGAAGACTTGCCGCCGGGACCTGAGTTGTCAGACTTGAATGTATCAGGTGACAATTTTGGTACAGCGCAACTCCGAGACCTTACTTTAGCCGGGCCAGAGAAAATGTACTGTTTGTAAATGGGGAACCCCAACAACCTGGGGTAGATACGGTGTTGCCACGCTTTGAGTTGAACCAGGATTTGTTGTACCGAGTGGAGATAATACGTGGGGAAATGGTAGAACAATTACTGGTACCTCAGACGTATCGCAGGCTGGTAATGGTTTTAGCGCATGCGCATGTACTTGGGGGACATTTGGGCCAAAAGAAGACCCTCGACCGAATCCTGCAACGATTTTACTGGCCAGGGGTTCATGAAGAAGTTAAACGGTACTGTAGCTCCTGTCCAGTATGCCAGGTAACCAGTCCCCAGCCTCACTTTCGGAGCCCTTTGGTGCCTTTGCCGATTATAGAGGTGCCCTTCGAGAGAGTGGCCATGGACCTGGTGGGGCCTCTCAATAAGTCGGCAAGGGGACACCAACACATTCTGGTAGTTCTAGATTATGCTACCCGATATCCTGAGGCCATTCCTCTGCGCCACACATCAGCTAAGCTTATAGCAAAGGAACTCATGGGTATGTTTTCACGGGTGGGAATTTCGCAAGAAATTTTAACAGACCAGGGAACCCCCTTTATGTAAAAAATTATGAAGGAACTCTGCCGGTTGATAAAATGCTAAACAGTTGCGTAACTCGGTCTATCATCCCCAAACAGATGGTCTGTTAGAAAGGTTCAATAAGACCCCGAAGAGCATGGTAAAAAGGCAGTTTCCAAAGATGGGAAGGACTGGGATCTGTTATTGCCATATTTGTTATTTGCAGTGAGGGAGGTACCTCAGGCATCTACGGGGTTCTCGCCCTTTGAACTATTGTACGGCAGACATCCACGGGGCTTACTAGATATAGCCAAAGAGGCCTGGGAGAACCAACCTACTCCCCACAAAAGTGTGATAGAACATGTTGCAAAAATGCAAGAGAGAATGGAGACAGTCCTACCCTTGGTCCGGGAACATATGGAGGCAGCACAACGGTCACAGAGTCGGGTCTATAATCGGGAGGCTCGGGTAAGAACCTTTAGCCCTGGGGATCGGGTTTTGGTGCTTGTGCCTACCGTAGATAGCAAATTTCTCGCAAGGTGGCAGGGACCCTACGAGATCATGGAGAAGGTGGGGCCAGTAGACTACAAGGTACACCCTTTGAACTATTGTACGGCAGACATCCACGGGGCTTACTAGATATAGCCAAAGAGGCCTGGGAGAACCAACCTACTCCCCACAAAAGTGTGATAGAACATGTTGCAAAAATGCAAGAGAGAATGGAGACAGTCCTACCATTGGTCCGGGAACATATGGAGGCAGCACAACGGTCACAGAGTCGGGTCTATAATCGGGAGGCTCGGGTAAGAACCTTTAGCCCTGGGGATCGGGTTTTGGTGCTTGTGCCTACCGTAGATAGCAAATTTCTCGCAAGGTGGCAGGGACCCTACGAGATCATGGAGAAGGTGGGGCCAGTAGACTACAAGGTACACCAACCAAGATGGAGAAAGCCAGAACAGGTTTACCATAATAATTTGTTTAAACCCTGGAAAGATAGAGAGCACCTTGGTGGGGATAGTCCGCTGCCAGCGTTTCAGATGGTAAAGGCTCCGTTACCTCGGGGCGAGGCGGGAGAAGCCCAACCCGCGGTCAAAATTGCAGATACTTTGTCTCCTAAACAGGTTCAGGAGGTCCGGGAGTTCATCAGCCGAAATACAGATGTTTTTTCGGAGCTCCCTGGACGCACCTCCCTAATCTAACATGACGTTGTCACAGAGCCACAGGCCAAGGTCCGACTAAAGCCATATCGGGTGCCTGAGGCCCGGCGACAAGCCATCTCAGAAGAGGTAAAAATGATGCTACAGTTAGGGGTCACAGAAGAGTCTCAGAGTGAGTGGGCCATCCCAATAGCTCTAATACCCAAGCCTGATGGGTCTCTAAGATTCTGTAATGATTTTAGAAAACTCAATGACATTTCAAAATTTGACGCCTACCCCATGCCCCGGGTTGACGAGTTGATAGAGCGCTTTGGGCAAGCACGGTATTTTACAACTCTGGACCTCACAAAAGGTTATTGGCAGGTATCCCTAACAGAGGCGGCGAAGGGAAAGACGGCGTTTATAACACCTGAGGGGCTGTTCCAGTATAAGGTGTTACCCTTTGGATTGCATGGCGCTCCAGCAACGTTCCAGCGGTTTATGGATATTATTCTCCGTCCCCATCGCCGCTATGCCTCAGCCTATCTAGATTATATTATTGTGTTCAGCACCGATTGGGAAAGCCACTTAGCAAAAGTACAGGCAGTGGTAGACTCCCTGCGACAAGCAGGGCTAACTGCCAACCCAAAGAAGTGTTTCATAGGGTTGGAGGAAGCCCGCTACTTGGGTTATGTCACTGGGAGGGGAGTTCTCAAGCCCCAAGTAAACAAGGTCGGTAAAGGCCTTTTTGGGTTTGGAGGATATTACAGGCGATTCATTCCCAACTTTGCAACCCTGTCTGCGCCTTTAACAGATTGTTTAAAAGGGAAAAAATCTGTGATGGTCCACTGGAATTATCAGTTAGAGGAGGCCTTTACAAAATTAAAAGGGGTACTGTGTGGTACACAAGTCCTGATCACTCCAAATTTCAGAAAAGAGTTCATGGTGCAGACTGATGCCTCTGAGATAGGCCTCGGTGCAGTGCTGGCTCAGGAAGTTAACGGGGAAGAGCATCCCGTTAGCTTCCTAAGCCGGAAACTTACCCCAGCTGAAACCCGGTACAGTATTGTAGAGAGTGCCTGGCCATCGAGTGGGCACTGGAATCGTTGCGCTACTATTTGCTGGGGAGGACATTTCGGTTGGTGACAGATCATTCCCCTCTTACGTGGATGAGTCAAGCTAAGGAGAGGAATGCCCGAGTCACCAGGTGGTTCCTGTCCCTGCAAAACTTTAAATTTTCAGTAGAACATCGTGCAGGCAGACTACAGGGGAATGCAGATGCCCTGTCCAGAGTTCACTGTATGTCATGTGTCCACCCCTCTAGGGTTGAACATAGGGGGTAGGTATGTGGTACAGTAAAGGGTGTTTTACTGGATGGAAGATATGTTTCTCCTAGCAGATTAATGTTTGGCCGGGTTTTTTCTTAAAGACAGGACCTGCGATGATGTCAGGGTCACGTGATCAGCCCATGTGATGTCTACCTCACTGGTAGGAGGCGTTAGGCCCTATGTAATGGAGGTTGGTGATTGCCACAGGGTGAGTGTGTGTTTCTGGAAGCTACAGGAACTTGTGTGGACTCAGCCTGAAACTTGTATATATGATTCTCGTGCTGCAGAACTATCGCAGCAAGACTCGGAAGAACCCCGGAAATGGCACCTGGCAGCCGCTTAGTTACGCCCGTCCCGTGCATGGGGTGAGTCTGGGACCAGTGGTTCTCCAAGCTGGAGTATGAGTTTGCTTTCCCTTATGTTTTGTTAAGCTGCTGGTTACTGAGTGACATTAAAACCACTGAAATTGGACTTTATGCCTGTGTGTTGCCTCGTTACTGCCGCCCAGCTATTGCCTACCAGAGCAAATCCCTACAACACACATTTGTGTAGAATATATACAGATCTGCATAGTTATTTTTTTTAGATGACAATTTGGTAAAATCTATAAATACTGTGAATACAAAGTCCTTGGTGTCACAATAAAAAATAAATAAATAAAAATCGCTCAGATCCTTAAAAATAGAAAAATAATTATTCGTTATCCACATCTTTGGAGTATATTGTGATGTCACCGGATAAATCCGGAGCTGATGTCACAGTCTACACGGAATGTTCTATGCCGGCTCAGACTGGACCACAGAAGAACAGGACAATCCCCTGGTGGACCCCTCTGCTGCACTGGGAACCCAGACCTCCACACCCTACCTGACCAGGGCTTAGATGCGCTTCATACAGACAGGTTGCAGGGTCTCGGGGACTCCCGCTGTGTGACCGTATCACCGCCTCATAGAACTAAGAGAGTCCTTGCTCCAAGGCGATGGCCCGGTATCAGGACTGACCGTCTGAGACAAGGGCAAAGCCGCAGATAATACCGAGTAGTAGTAATTTCCTCTACTATGAGGTAATAAAAACAAATCAATTTTCACATTTTTGGCATCAGTTTTTCTTCCATGGGGAACTGAAATTCCCAACGTGCCCTGAAAGATACCGACCTCCAGGACCTGCTTGGAGTTGTAGTTTTCTACACAAATTGTATTCTTAAAGGGGTATTCCCATCGCCAAGATCATATCCCAATATCTAGTAGTAATATAAGTAATATCTCTGTCCATTTCCTCATGTGCAGGACCTTAGGTATCCATGGTTAGAACCAATAGCAGCTAGCTGTTACTATATCAGTGGTCGTAACCATGGATATCTAAGGTCCTATGATGCCTCCACATGAGGAAATAGACTTAGTGAATCAGAAGAACTATACTACATTTCTAATTGGAGGAATTTGTTAATATTATTATTATTACTACTACATCTACGACATATTGGGACAGGATCTTAGAGATGGGAATACCCCTTTTAATGTTAGTTCACATGTAGAGGTGAAATTCATATCAAATTGTTTGGCGCACAGTGTTGCGGGTAAGACCACGCTCACATGTTGCAATGTTTTTAAGAGAAAAAAACATCACAACAAAAGAGTGCATTTAAAATAGCAGCGGGTGAAAGCAGCCTCAGGCTATGTTCACACGTTAAGAACAAAGAAATGGAGTGCTGACTTCAATATCACATAAAAAACAATGAGTTTTATTAAATAAGTAAACATATATAACACACAATACATAAAACAAGGGAAGATTCCACAAAAATGCTCCTAGGGAAATTTTTGACATGGGAAAGTTATGCAAAAATTGGAGCTGTATCAATAACTACTGTATCACCCAAATGGAGTACAAAAGTTAAGGCAGTAACTTGATAAAGCATCCCGCGAAACGCGCATCCAGGGTCTCTCCTCAGGGAAGTTTTCAGCACTTGCGATCACTAATATGGGTAAGCGTGCCTAAAAGGCTGTGATTAATATATTTGCACTATGTACTTTATGTTCACCCTATGTACCTCTTTATGGTTACTGCCTTAACTTTTGTACTCCATTTGGGTGATACAGTAATTATTGATACAGCTCCAATTTTTGCATAACTTTCCCATGTCAAAAATTTCCCTAGGAGCATTTTTGTGGAATCTTCCCTTGTTTTATGTATTGTGTGTTATATATGTTTACTTATTTAATAAAACTCATTGTTTTTTATGTGATATTGAAGTCAGCACTCCATTTCTTTGTTCTTAATATACACTACGGAGTTTCTTGATAGTCCTATATAATTATATTATATACAGCTATGAGATTTGTTGCTATATGTATAGCTGCGTTTGTCTTTGTGTATCAGTTAACATTATGTTCACACGTTGCGTTTTTTCAGCCTTTTTATGCCAGTTAAAAGCTGCTTTTAAGGGTATGTGCACACGCAGCGGATTTGTTCTCTGCGGATCCGCTGCAGATCCGCAAGCAATGTACAGTACAATGCTAAGCAATGGGTTTTCAAAACCGCAGTGCACAGGCTGCGGACTTGCTGCGGATTGAAATCCGCAGCATGTCAATTCTTTCTGCTGATTTTGCTGCGTTTCGACACCTATTCCATTATACTGGTGTCAAAATGCAGGGGCAAATCCGCAGGTAAAACCGCACTCCCTTCAGCCCCCATAGAAAGCAATGGATAAGTGCAAAAAAGCAGCAAAAAACATAGCAAGAAACGCCATCAGTTCTTGCAGTGTTATTAGTGACAAAAGCAGGTACAGCAGAATGTGATTTTCCCAAAATTAAACCAAAATATCTTGGTGTCCTCACCTGAGAATGGCGGTTACATTAGTACAGTTTAATGAAATTATTGATATCTCTGACCGATGTGTGAAGTTGAACAATAGCTGATCACCCCAATGCACTGCCAATGTCTTAGGTAAACTATGCCTGACCAATTCACCTCCCCCTGCTGGATTTACATTTGCAAATGTGTATTTTTTCATTAACTCATAGGAACTTTTTTGCTCAGAATAGTCACTTTTTTCAGACATAAAAATCTTTCTAAATATTTCTATCAAATTTCCCTTTTTTCCCCAAATGTTTTATGGTTTCACCTACGTCTTATATCGGTGGTCTAACACCTCGCATTGTTCATGCTTGTACGGTGGAAGCAAAGCTGAACTTTGGGATCCTTAAAAACGCCGCAAGAAAACCAGAGTAAAAGCCAGCAAAAGGTGTTTTTTGTGTCTGCAGTTTTTTTTGCTGCCAAAACATTAGGTTTTGGCTGCAGAACAAAAAAAGTAACGTGTGAATATGCTGTAAAAATAAGAAGCGTTAAACAAGTCCAACTGAAAACCTTTGTGGTAAAACTGCATGTAATACAGGCCATATTGTGCACTTACACTTTACAGCAAGTGCTATAAACCAGCAATCCCCCCCCACTGCATTCTCCATATACTTCGGTGGAGATATAACTACACATACAGGAACCTCCTCATAACATTTTATGGAGAATGTGGCTGGAAATTTGTGATTAAGGGTCAGATAACTGCACGTAACTGTAGGGTGGCGTCAGCATCAATGTTACTGGTGGGCCCTTAGCAGCTGAGCCTGAAGCAGTGATATCACAATGTGGAGTGTGGAACTCGATGACATCTTCTACTCTATGACATCACAATGACTGCAAAGGAGTAAAGCCTATGTAAAGCCTGACCGCAGAGCCGAGGCTGTCATTTGTGTGACTCCCTATTGGATACACAAAGCTACAGGAATACGAAGGAGAAAGAAAGCGACGACATCATGGGGATTCATGGAGGTCCCCATTGTGACCAGCGGCTGCTGGTCAAGGCTCTCTCTTCCTGCAAGTCAACTGGCTTTAGTCTTCTGACCCGATTCAAGAAATTCCAATGCAATTGCAGAGCTCAGCGGAAGGATTCTTTCCAGGCCATCAAATCTGCCACCATGACAGTGGTCAAGAGCATCAGGTCAGTTGCTACAAAAAGACGTAGAAACCACGTCATCAGCCAAGACAGCGGTGAAAAGAGCCCAACCTACATAGTAGGTGACACTGAGCCCACTTCTAGCATTGTAGAAAGTGGAGAGGATCTTGCCGATCCAGAATGTGCACAAGATGCACCCGAGGGGCTGCCACAAACAAGACCCCAGGACTTTACTGACCCAGAATGTGCACCCGAGGGGCTGCCACAAACAGGACCCCAGGATTTTGCATATCCAGAATGTGCACAAGGTGCACCCGAGGGGCTGCCACAAACAGGACCTCAGGATCCTGCTGATCCAGAATGTGCACACGATGCACCCGAGGGGCTGCCACAAACAAGACCCCAGGACTTAACCGATCCAGAATGTGCACCCGAGGGGCTGTCACAAACAGGACCCCAGGACTTTACCGATCCAGATTGTGCACAATGTGCACCCGAGGGGCTGCCACAAACAAGACCCCAGGATTTTGCTGATCCAGAATGCGCACAAGGTGCACCAGAGGGGCTACCACAAACAAGACCCCAAGACAATCTGAAAAGGAAAGCATCAACCTCTGAGGACAGTCAGCCCGAGATGATGCCACCAGCCAAGAGAGCTGCTATAGAAAATATTATTGATCTACTTATAGAAGTAATTGGCTTTAGTCTTCCGACCCGATTCAGGAAATTCCAATGCAATTTCAGAGCTCTCCTGAAGGATTCCTTCCAGGCCATCAAATCTGCCACCATGACAGTGGTCAAGTGCTTCAGATTAATTGCTATAACAAGACATAGAGACCGCGTCATCAGCCAAGACAGCGGTGAGAAGAGCCCAACCTACATAGTAGGTGATATTGAGCCCACCTCTAGCATTGCAGAAAGTGGAGAGGATTGTGCCGATCCAGAATGTGCAGAAGATGCATCCGAGGGACTGCCACAAACAAGATCCCAGGATCTTACCGATCCAGAATGTAAACAATGTGCACCCGAGGGGCTTCCACAAACAAGACCACAAGACAATCTGAAAATGAAAGCATCACCCTCCGATGACAGTCAGCCCGAGATGCTGCCACCAGACAAGAGAGCGGCTATAGAAAACGTTACTGATCTACTTATCATTATTATTATTGTTATTATTATTATTTATTTATATAGCGCCTTTATTTCCATGGTGCTGTACATGAGAAGGGGAGGAGTAACCCCGGAGATCGAGACCCCACAAGTGGAGATGCCCGATATTGGGAACCAAGAGAACAACCTGCCTCCAGAGCTCTTAACCATCCTGCAGAGCAAAGGAGAGGAAGGCTACCTGGATGACGAGGTCATCATCATGGCCCAGGACCTGCTGCAGAGACAGTTTAAGGGTTTTGATGGCCTGCAGCCCCCCTGCGCTCTTATGATACCAGGGTACAGCGTACTGCAGAATGCTGTACAAATCCACTATGATGCGGACAGGGTGCACTGGCTGACAACCTGCTATAAAAATGGCCAAATCTTTGTGGCCGACAGCTTCAACATCAGGAATCTGTCTCCATCCATCCATCAGCAGATTAACAACATGTACAGTATAGTGGTCGACAATCCCCTGGAACATCTGAGGTTTATCGATGTGGATCAGCAGAAGAACTGGTACGACTGTGGCTTATATGCTATAGCGTTTGCCTACGAGTTTATGGCAGATGGCGGTGAACCCAGAGCTGAGTTCCAGCATCAGAAGATGAGGACTCATCTAATATCCTGCCTACAGAACAACAGAATCAGCGGATTTCCCAAACAGGTCAGGGAGTAACTCCATGTCTATAAACGGCATGTAGAGTGTATGACGGTCCAAGAGATCGCCCTGACCTTTAACCTCACAATGAAGATGGGGTACGGCTGGAGGTGACGGCTATCACACGTCAATGATGTGGCGGCCGCCATGTCAGGAGCAGATGAGCCGCACCTCAGGACGAGGCAGATTCCGGGCTCGGTCTCTGTCCTCATTACTTTCTGCAGTCAGATGTGATCAGAGGATCAGTGAATCTTCTGCTGCATCTGACCCGATCTACGGAACATGCTGCCATGATCCAGCACCGCCCAGGGGAAGGGCAGGCCGTCAGCCATGGTTCCCTAGAGGTTTCCTCCACTGGGGGTTTTTCCTCTCCTGAGTGCTGACGGACGACGACTCTCCGTGAGTCCAGGACCCATCACCATCCTCATCATGGGAACTTCTACTTGTGATATCTTGTATGAAGTGAATAAAGAATTCAATTAATATCTAGCAGCTGTGTGTCTGAGCCATGTGTCTGAGCCTTGTATCTCTACATTGAAATTGCAGGAAAAGTTATGGAATTCTGGAAATGACAGGTGTGATATTTTTTTCTGAGTTTTCCCTACAAACTGTTTGGAACATTTGAAAGAATGATTGTCAGGAGCAGAAAATATGACGCTGCCATAAGACCTGTGTTTGCCAGCAGTAGAGAGTCCACTCGTGTGTGGGGGCTTCTCATCAATGGAGGAGCTCACTCACAGTAATACCTCAACAGGGCCATGAATGAAGAATAAAATCTACACCTCCTCCACGAGCAACTACTCCCATCATCCAGGGCAAGGTTGTGATGATGCTTTTCTCCTCCACAATGGAGACCAGGTCACATGGGAAAAGTGATAAACTAAGTTGCTTTGGTGAAAAAGACATTGGCATTTTGGTTCCAAGGACGAAAACCAAAGTTTGAGTCAGTCTCAAAACTTTTGGCCATGATTGTATTTATCCATCTTAAGATAATGATAGCACTCCATTCCTGATAGCTAAAACTTCTCTCACCTTCTGCATTAATAAAACACTTTTCTCACTATTTTTTGTGCAGAAAGCAGGTAAATACGTTCCGCAAACTGATTTTCGGCATGTCTGCCCTGTTGGCCGAATTCTATAGAAACTTCCGTGCCGCTGATAAATATTTAGGAACCTGCTCTCACTTCCTTGAGCGTGAATTGGCTTATTATAGGGGGCACAGATTTTTGGCCACGTGTAGAGTCAATATAGTACTATAGCTCAGTGGCTAGACACATAGAATTAGGAAAAGCCATTGGGCACAGGGAATGATGCTGACTTCTAGTGTTGATGTGTTGTCATTGTGGCACATAATAATTGTCTCCTCCTGTGATATGATAGAAATACCAGCAAGAAGCGTGTGCCTTAAAGGTGACTATAAACATATCTAATAAAAATGATTAACATAAGAGAAGAGTAACCTAAACTTGATGTAGAACTGTATGGAATAAAGGAATATTTTCAGCAACAGCGCCCCTTGTCTACAGGCGTCGTATCTTGTATTGCAATAGGTGCTAGGAGCAGTCACAGACCACTCCCGTCAGTTTATCCCCCGAAATACTGCAGTCACAGCATTCCGGAAGTCGGCACAGGGCTAACAGCCCCTCTGCCTTTGGGTCAGAGCCCCCGCGGCGTCACGCAGGGTCCCTATCGTTGCCATGGTGAGGGAATGTCGTCATCACGACATCTGGCTCAACAGAGCTAGGAAACTTGTTGATCATGCACAGTGCATGATCAGGTAGTCTCCCTGTCAGTGCAGCGATCAGCCTGCAAAAAATGATTGTCCCATAGTGGGACTAAGTAAAAGACTTAGGAAAAAGGTAAAGAAAAAAAAAAAATTTTAAATAGTAATTGTAAAAATATTAAAAAAATCAAAAATAAAAAAATCAATACATATTCTATCACTAAATAAATATTTGAATGAAAAAAACAATATAAACAATAAAAGTGCACACATGTGGTATCGCCGCATGCACAACGACTCGACCTATAAAACTGTCCCACTACTTAACCCCTTTAGTGAACACAAAGAAAAAAACAAGGCAAAAAACAATTCTTTATCATCATACTGCCGAAAACAAAAAGTGGAATAACGCGATCAGAACCTCATATTACCCACCTCAGCTGCTGCAGAACCTCATAGTATACCTCAGCTGCTGCAGAACCTCACAATATACCTCAGCTGCTGCAGAACCTCAATACGTCTCAGCTGCTGCATAACCTTATATTACACACCTCAGCTGCTGCAGAATCTCATAATACACATCTCAGCTGCTGCAGAACCTCATAATACACCTCAGCTGCTACAGAACTCATAATACACCTCAGCTGCTACAGAACCTCATAATACACAGCTCAGCTACTGCAGAACTTCAATATGTCTCAGCTGCTGCATAACCTTATTACACGCCTCAGCTGCTTCAGAACCTCATATTACCCACCTCAACTGCTGCAGAACCTCATAATACACATCTCAGCTGCAGCAGAACCTCACAATATACACATCAACTGCTGCAGAACCTCATATTACCCACCTCAAATGCTGCAGAACCTCATAATACACATCTCAGCTGCTGCAGAACCTCATAAAACACCTCAGTTGCTGCAGAACCTCACAATTCACAGCTCAGCTGCTGCAGAACCTCATATTACACACCTCAGCTACTTGAAACCTTCTTTTGGACACTGTGGTACAGTAAAGGGTGTTTTACTGGATGGAAGATATGTTTCTCCTAGCAGATTAATGTTTGGCCGGGTTTTTTCTTAAAGACGGGACCTGCGATGATGTCGGGGTCACGTGATCAGCCCATGTGATGTCTACCTCACTGGTGGGAGGGGTTAGGCCCTATGTAATGGAGGTTGGTGATTGCCACAGGTTGAGTGTGTGTTTCTGGAAGCTACAGGAACTTGTGTGGACTCAGCCTGAAACTTGTATATAGGATTCCCGTGCTGCAGGACTATCGCAGCAAGACTCGGAAGAACCCCGGGAATGGCACCTGGCGGATGCCGCAGGACCTGGCAGCCGCTTAGTTACGCCCGTCCCGTGCAAGGGGTGAGTCTGGGACCAGTGGTTCTCCAAGCTGGAGTATGAGTTTGCTTTCCCTTATGTTTTGTTAAGCTGCTGGTTACTGAGTGACATTAAAACCACTGAAATTGGACTTTATGCCTGTGTGTTGCCTCGTTACTGCCGCCCAGCTATTGCCTACCAGAGAAAATCCCTACAATTGGTGGAGAATGCGAGCAGAAGCAGTGAGGCCAGGCTGTTTTGATTTTTGATCGGTACCCCAGCCTATGTCCTGGGTGAAACGAGTGGCAGATATCCAGGCGGGGAACTTTCCAGAAATAGAGGCCACGCGACAGCAACAGCAGGCTATGCAGCAGCAACAGGAGGCCATGCGGCAGCAGCAACAAGAGTTCATGCGACAGCAGGCTATGCAGCAGCAGGCTATGCAGCAGCATCAGGAAACCAATCAGCTGTTGATACAGCATATCACAACAGCGCAAGCAATAGGAGCTAACCGGGGAATCCAGGATATTCGGAAAGCGGTTTGTACAGCGATTCCTAAAATGGGAGAATCGGACGATGTGGAGGTGTATCTGGAGATGTTCGAAGGAGTCGCTGAGAGAGAGAAGCTCCCCCGGGACCATTTGGCAGGTGTCCTCGATCCGTTTCTGACCCCAGGACTGTTGAAAGCGTGTCAGGACCTACCCCCAGAGCAAAGGGCGGACTACACGGTCGTCAAGGGTGAGATACTGGCACGCCTTGGGGTAAATGTGTTAGTGAGGGCTCAGCGGGTACACCACTGGAAGTTTACCCCCTCCAAGCCCGCCCGGTCCCAGTATTACGACCTGTTGCACCTGTTACAAAAGTGGTTGCAGCCTGAAGTGTTATCCCCTACGGCCATACTGGACCGCATAGTGACTGATAGATTTTGGAGGGCTTTGCCCCACTCCCTCCAGACCTGGGTCGGACAGGCGCCCCCTACTGATGCCATGCAGATGATAGACCTCATAGAAAGGTATGGGGCTACCAAGGAGTTACAGGGAGGGACCCCCCGAAAGGTAACAGGAAGGTTCCCTAAGTCCCCGCCCCTGGTTCGGCGAGCAGAGCCCAGGAAGGCCGCTCCGGACTTATCCGGGGAAGTAAGGAGCCCCATAATCTGCTGGCGGTGCCAGGAACCAGGTCATATGAGAGCTGATTGCCCCCACCTGACTGAGCCCATGGACACCAATTTTTGTTACCGCCAGTCCCACTGTTACGGCGGCGGAACACGCATAAAAAAATATAAATAAACGTGCTCGCCGCCCGGGGTCCACCGTGCGGCAGATGGAAAAACCGCAGCTAGAAGACACAGAGCACTGTGGCGGTAATGTGCACGGGGTTCTATATCACTCAGGTGCAATCAAGCAGTCTCTGTTAAGTGCACAGAGCTGCTCCAGGAAAAATTAGAAAAGTAACGCTGAGCCTGTTAGCAACACAGGGACTCAGCGGCACACATGCGGTAGGCAAAAACCGGAGTAGTTAGGATGTCACTACGTCCGACACCTACCGTGGTAACAGGTGTGCTGGCGTCGCAACCGCGGACGCAGAAATGAGCTGCAACTGCAGCGCGGCGTGAACAGAGCCGCAAACAAGGCGCTGCAAAAACGCTGGAGCAATGCAGGACGCTTAGCTGCTGCAAAAAGTATGGCTGGAGCGCGCTGGCGCTAGCGCTGCTACTGGCGGCTGCCCAAGCACTCACACAAACGTAATATCAGAGGGAAGGGGTTTCATAATAAGTCATCCACCAGTCCAAGCATCCATCACCATACATACAGCAGCAGTATGAAAATACTAGCGCATGGCATAGCGGCCATGCGCACTTTTTATAGCGTACGGGACCTGCCGGAAATCTCCAGAGCCCTGAGCATAACCAATCAAATCAGGAGCAGGACCTGAGCACCTGACTCCTGAACTCCAATGAGAGCTATTCCCGTGAGCATGCTCAGAAGCTGGGACAAAGGACTTAGCCTCTGGAGACAAATATGTGAATCTGGATTCCCGCATAGGCATTATAGAACCCAGATTCCTAACACCCACTATGCCGAACCAATGTGTGCAATGGGCACCCCGAAGGGCCCTAATATGGAACATTTGTGTCGGCTAGAAGTGGAGGGCACCGGGCTGTGGCCCTATTGGACTCAGGGAGTCTTGTAACCCTGGTACGAGCCAGCTGGATACACACCAGCGAGTTTACGGGTCGGAAAATTGGGGTGTTGTGTATACATGGAGACTTAAAAGACTATCCCACCGCACTAGTCGTAATCAGCACGCCAGCAGGGAGGCGGTGCCACGAGGTGGGGGTGGTGGCTAATTTACATTATGAAGTGATAATTGGAAGAGACTTTCCGTTGTTTTCTGTGCTGTGGCCGTCTGTGGTACCATCCACTGAGCAACTGCCGGTACCAGAGGCAACCAGGTTACATTCTCCAGAAGGGGGGGCATGAACCTGGTGGCCCGGAGGAAAATGTGCTGGCGGTCGGAATAACCTTCCCTTCGGTGGAGGAAGGGGAGAATTCTCCCCTAGAAGGATTGGCTGGAGAGGTGGAAGACTTGCCGCCGGGACCTGAGTTGTCAGACTTGAATGTATCAGGTGACAATTTTGGTACAGCGCAACTCCGAGACCTTACTTTAGCCGGGCCAGAGAAAATGTACTGTTTGTAAATGGGGAACCCCAACAACCTGGGGTAGATACGGTGTTGCCACGCTTTGAGTTGAACCAGGATTTGTTGTACCGAGTGGAGATAATACGTGGGGAAATGGTAGAACAATTACTGGTACCTCAGACGTATCGCAGGCTGGTAATGGTTTTAGCGCATGCGCATGTACTTGGGGGACATTTGGGCCAAAAGAAGACCCTCGACCGAATCCTGCAACGATTTTACTGGCCAGGGGTTCATGAAGAAGTTAAACGGTACTGTAGCTCCTGTCCAGTATGCCAGGTAGCCAGTCCCCAGCCTCACTTTCGGAGCCCTTTGGTGCCTTTGCCGATTATAGAGGTGCCCTTCGAGAGAGTGGCCATGGACCTGGTGGGGCCTCTTAATAAGTCGGCAAGGGGACACCAACACATTCTGGTAGTTCTAGATTATGCTACCCGATATCCTGAGGCCATTCCTCTGCGCCACACATCAGCTAAGCTTATAGCAAAGGAACTCATGGGTATGTTTTCACGGGTGGGAATTTCGCAAGAAATTTTAACAGACCAGGGAACCCCCTTTATGTAAAAAATTATGAAGGAACTCTGCCGGTTGATAAAATGCTAAACAGTTGCGTAACTCGGTCTATCATCCCCAAACAGATGGTCTGTTAGAAAGGTTCAATAAGACCCCGAAGAGCATGGTAAAAAGGCAGTTTCCAAAGATGGGAAGGACTGGGATCTGTTATTGCCATATTTGTTATTTGCAGTGAGGGAGGTACCTCAGGCATCTACGGGGTTCTCGCCCTTTGAACTATTGTACGGCAGACATCCACGGGGCTTACTAGATATAGCCAAAGAGGCCTGGGAGAACCAACCTACTCCCCACAAAAGTGTGATAGAACATGTTGCAAAAATGCAAGAGAGAATGGAGACAGTCCTACCCTTGGTCCGGGAACATATGGAGGCAGCACAACGGTCACAGAGTCGGGTCTATAATCGGGAGGCTCGGGTAAGAACCTTTAGCCCTGGGGATCGGGTTTTGGTGCTTGTGCCTACCGTAGATAGCAAATTTCTCGCAAGGTGGCAGGGACCCTACGAGATCATGGAGAAGGTGGGGCCAGTAGACTACAAGGTACACCCTTTGAACTATTGTACGGCAGACATCCACGGGGCTTACTAGATATAGCCAAAGAGGCCTGGGAGAACCAACCTACTCCCCACAAAAGTGTGATAGAACATGTTGCAAAAATGCAAGAGAGAATGGAGACAGTCCTACCATTGGTCCGGGAACATATGGAGGCAGCACAACGGTCACAGAGTCGGGTCTATAATCGGGAGGCTCGGGTAAGAACCTTTAGCCCTGGGGATCGGGTTTTGGTGCTTGTGCCTACCGTAGATAGCAAATTTCTCGCAAGGTGGCAGGGACCCTACGAGATCATGGAGAAGGTGGGGCCAGTAGACTACAAGGTACACCAACCAAGACGGAGAAAGCCAGAACAGGTTTACCATAATAATTTGTTTAAACCCTGGAAAGATAGAGAGCACCTTGGTGGGGATAGTCCGCTGCCAGCGTTTCAGATGGTAAAGGCTCCGTTACCTCGGGGCGAGGCGGGAGAAGCCCAACCCGCGGTCAAAATTGCAGATACTTTGTCTCCTAAACAGGTTCAGGAGGTCCGGGAGTTCATCAGCCGAAATACAGATGTTTTTTCGGAGCTCCCTGGACGCACCTCCCTAATCTAACATGACGTTGTCACAGAGCCACAGGCCAAGGTCCGACTAAAGCCATATCGGGTGCCTGAGGCCCGGCGACAAGCCATCTCAGAAGAGGTAAAAATGATGCTACAGTTAGGGGTCACAGAAGAGTCTCAGAGTGAGTGGGCCATCCCAATAGCTCTAATACCCAAGCCTGATGGGTCTCTAAGATTCTGTAATGATTTTAGAAAACTCAATGACATTTCAAAATTTGACGCCTACCCCATGCCCCGGGTTGACGAGTTGATAGAGCGCTTTGGGCAAGCACGGTATTTTACAACTCTGGACCTCACAAAAGGTTATTGGCAGGTATCCCTAACAGAGGCGGCGAAGGGAAAGACGGCGTTTATAACACCTGAGGGGCTGTTCCAGTATAAGGTGTTACCCTTTGGATTGCATGGCGCTCCAGCAACGTTCCAGCGGTTTATGGATATTATTCTCCGTCCCCATCGCCGCTATGCCTCAGCCTATCTAGATTATATTATTGTGTTCAGCACCGATTGGGAAAGCCACTTAGCAAAAGTACAGGCAGTGGTAGACTCCCTGCGACAAGCAGAGCTAACTGCCAACCCAAAGAAGTGTTTCATAGGGTTGGAGGAAGCCCGCTACTTGGGTTATGTCACTGGGAGGGGAGTTCTCAAGCCCCAAGTAAACAAGGTCGGTAAAGGCCTTTTTGGGTTTGGAGGATATTACAGGCGATTCATTCCCAACTTTGCAACCCTGTCTGCGCCTTTAACAGATTGTTTAAAAGGGAAAAAATCTGTGATGGTCCACTGGAATTATCAGTTAGAGGAGGCCTTTACAAAATTAAAAGGGGTACTGTGTGGTACACAAGTCCTGATCACTCCAAATTTCAAAAAAGAGTTCATGGTGCAGACTGATGCCTCTGAGATAGGCCTCGGTGCAGTGCTGGCTCAGGAAGTTAACGGGGAAGAGCATCCCGTTAGCTTCCTAAGCCGGAAACTTACCCCAGCTGAAACCCGGTACAGTATTGTAGAGAGTGCCTGGCCATCGAGTGGGCACTGGAATCGTTGCGCTACTATTTGCTGGGGAGGACATTTCGGTTGGTGACAGATCATTCCCCTCTTACGTGGATGAGTCAAGCTAAGGAGAGGAATGCCCGAGTCACCAGGTGGTTCCTGTCCCTGCAAAACTTTAAATTTTCAGTAGAACATCGTGCAGGCAGACTACAGGGGAATGCAGATGCCCTGTCCAGAGTTCACTGTATGTCATGTGTCCACCCCTCTAGGGTTGAACATAGGGGGTAGGTATGTGGTACAGTAAAGGGTGTTTTACTGGATGGAAGATATGTTTCTCCTAGCAGATTAATGTTTGGCCGGGTTTTTTCTTAAAGACAGGACCTGCGATGATGTCAGGGTCACGTGATCAGCCCATGTGATGTCTACCTCACTGGTAGGAGGCGTTAGGCCCTATGTAATGGAGGTTGGTGATTGCCACAGGGTGAGTGTGTGTTTCTGGAAGCTACAGGAACTTGTGTGGACTCAGCCTGAAACTTGTATATATGATTCTCGTGCTGCAGAACTATCGCAGCAAGACTCGGAAGAACCCCGGAAATGGCACCTGGCAGCCGCTTAGTTACGCCCGTCCCGTGCATGGGGTGAGTCTGGGACCAGTGGTTCTCCAAGCTGGAGTATGAGTTTGCTTTCCCTTATGTTTTGTTAAGCTGCTGGTTACTGAGTGACATTAAAACCACTGAAATTGGACTTTATGCCTGTGTGTTGCCTCGTTACTGCCGCCCAGCTATTGCCTACCAGAGCAAATCCCTACAACACACATTTGTGTAGAATATATACAGATCTGCATAGTTATTTTTTTTAGATGACAATTTGGTAAAATCTATAAATACTGTGAATACAAAGTCCTTGGTGTCACAATAAAAAATAAATAAATAAAAATCGCTCAGATCCTTAAAAATAGAAAAATAATTATTCGTTATCCACATCTTTGGAGTATATTGTGATGTCACCGGATAAATCCGGAGCTGATGTCACAGTCTACATGGAATGTTCTATGCCGGCTCAGACTGGACCACAGAAGAACAGGACAATCCCCTGGTGGACCCCTCTGCTGCACTGGGAACCCAGACCTCCACACCCTACCTGACCAGGGCTTAGATGCGCTTCATACAGACAGGTTGCAGGGTCTCGGGGACTCCCGCTGTGTGACCGTATCACCGCCTCATAGAACTAAGAGAGTCCTTGCTCCAAGGCGATGGCCCGGTATCAGGACTGACCGTCTGAGACAAGGGCAAAGCCGCAGATAATACCGAGTAGTAGTAATTTCCTCTACTATGAGGTAATAAAAACAAATCAATTTTCACATTTTTGGCATCAGTTTTTGTTGCATGGGGAACTGAAATTCCCAACGTGCCCTGAAAGATACCGACCTCCAGGACCTGCTTGGAGTTGTAGTTTTCTACACAAATTGTATTCTTAAAGGGGTATTCCCATCGCCAAGATCATATCCCAATATCTAGTAGTAATATAAGTAATATCTCTGTCCATTTCCTCATGTGCAGGACCTTAGGTATCCATGGTTAGAACCACTAGCAGCTAGCTGTTACTATATCAGTGGTCGTAACCATGGATATCTAAGGTCCTATGATGCCTCCACATGAGGAAATAGACTTAGTGAATCAGAAGAACTATACTACATTTCTAATTGGAGGAATTTGTTAATATTATTATTATTACTACTACATCTACGACATATTGGGACAGGATCTTAGAGATGGGAATACCCCTTTTAATGTTAGTTCACATGTAGAGGTGAAATTCATATCAAATTGTTTGGCGCACAGTGTTGCGGGTAAGACCACGCTCACATGTTGCAATGTTTTTAAGAGAAAAAAACATCACAACAAAAGAGTGCATTTAAAATAGCAGCGGGTGAAAGCAGCCTCAGGCTATGTTCACACGTTAAGAACAAAGAAATGGAGTGCTGACTTCAATATCACATAAAAAACAATGAGTTTTATTAAATAAGTAAACATATATAACACACAATACATAAAACAAGGGAAGATTCCACAAAAATGCTCCTAGGGAAATTTTTGACATGGGAAAGTTATGCAAAAATTGGAGCTGTATCAATAACTACTGTATCACCCAAATGGAGTACAAAAGTTAAGGCAGTAACTTGATAAAGCATCCCGCGAAACGCGCATCCAGGGTCTCTCCTCAGGGAAGTTTTCAGCACTTGCGATCACTAATATGGGTAAGCGTGCCTAAAAGGCTGTGATTAATATATTTGCACTATGTACTTTATGTTCACCCTATGTACCTCTTTATGGTTACTGCCTTAACTTTTGTACTCCATTTGGGTGATACAGTAATTATTGATACAGCTCCAATTTTTGCATAACTTTCCCATGTCAAAAATTTCCCTAGGAGCATTTTTGTGGAATCTTCCCTTGTTTTATGTATTGTGTGTTATATATGTTTACTTATTTAATAAAACTCATTGTTTTTTATGTGATATTGAAGTCAGCACTCCATTTCTTTGTTCTTAATATACACTACGGAGTTTCTTGATAGTCCTATATAATTATATTATATACAGCTATGAGATTTGTTGCTATATGTATAGCTGCGTTTGTCTTTGTGTATCAGTTAACATTATGTTCACACGTTGCGTTTTTTCAGCCTTTTTATGCCAGTTAAAAGCTGCTTTTAAGGGTATGTGCACACGCAGCGGATTTGTTCTCTGCGGATCCGCTGCAGATCCGCAAGCAATGTACAGTACAATGCTAAGCAATGGGTTTTCAAAACCGCAGTGCACAGGCTGCGGACTTGCTGCGGATTGAAATCCGCAGCATGTCAATTCTTTCTGCTGATTTTGCTGCGTTTCGACACCTATTCCATTATACTGGTGTCAAAATGCAGGGGCAAATCCGCAGGTAAAACCGCACTCCCTTCAGCCCCCATAGAAAGCAATGGATAAGTGCAAAAAAGCAGCAAAAAACATAGCAAGAAACGCCATCAGTTCTTGCAGTGTTATTAGTGACAAAAGCAGGTACAGCAGAATGTGATTTTCCCAAAATTAAACCAAAATATCTTGGTGTCCTCACCTGAGAATGGCGGTTACATTAGTACAGTTTAATGAAATTATTGATATCTCTGACCGATGTGTGAAGTTGAACAATAGCTGATCACCCCAATGCACTGCCAATGTCTTAGGTAAACTATGCCTGACCAATTCACCTCCCCCTGCTGGATTTACATTTGCAAATGTGTATTTTTTCATTAACTCATAGGAACTTTTTTGCTCAGAATAGTCACTTTTTTCAGACATAAAAATCTTTCTAAATATTTCTATCAAATTTCCCTTTTTTCCCCAAATGTTTTATGGTTTCACCTACGTCTTATATCGGTGGTCTAACACCTCGCATTGTTCATGCTTGTACGGTGGAAGCAAAGCTGAACTTTGGGATCCTTAAAAACGCCGCAAGAAAACCAGAGTAAAAGCCAGCAAAAGGTGTTTTTTGTGTCTGCAGTTTTTTTTGCTGCCAAAACATTAGGTTTTGGCTGCAGAACAAAAAAAGTAACGTGTGAATATGCTGTAAAAATAAGAAGCGTTAAACAAGTCCAACTGAAAACCTTTGTGGTAAAACTGCATGTAATACAGGCCATATTGTGCACTTACACTTTACAGCAAGTGCTATAAACCAGCAATCCCCCCCCACTGCATTCTCCATATACTTCGGTGGAGATATAACTACACATACAGGAACCTCCTCATAACATTTTATGGAGAATGTGGCTGGAAATTTGTGATTAAGGGTCAGATAATAACTGCACGTAACTGTAGGGTGGCGTCAGCATCAATGTTACTGGTGGGCCCTTAGCAGCTGAGCCTGAAGCAGTGATATCACAATGTGGAGTGTGGAACTCGATGACATCTTCTACTCTATGACATCACAATGACTGCAAAGGAGTAAAGCCTATGTAAAGCCTGACCGCAGAGCCGAGGCTGTCATTTGTGTGACTCCCTATTGGATACACAAAGCTACAGGAATACGAAGGAGAAAGAAAGCGACGACATCATGGGGATTCATGGAGGTCCCCATTGTGACCAGCGGCTGCTGGTCAAGGCTCTCTCTTCCTGCAAGTCAACTGGCTTTAGTCTTCTGACCCGATTCAAGAAATTCCAATGCAATTGCAGAGCTCAGCGGAAGGATTCTTTCCAGGCCATCAAATCTGCCACCATGACAGTGGTCAAGAGCATCAGGTCAGTTGCTACAAAAAGACGTAGAAACCACGTCATCAGCCAAGACAGCGGTGAAAAGAGCCCAACCTACATAGTAGGTGACACTGAGCCCACTTCTAGCATTGTAGAAAGTGGAGAGGATCTTGCCGATCCAGAATGTGCACAAGATGCACCGAGGGGCTGCCACAAACAAGACCCCAGGACTTTACTGACCCAGAATGTGCACCCGAGGGGCTGCCACAAACAGGACCCCAGGATTTTGCATATCCAGAATGTGCACAAGGTGCACCCGAGGGGCTGCCACAAACAGGACCTCAGGATCCTGCTGATCCAGAATGTGCACACGATGCACCCGAGGGGCTGCCACAAACAAGACCCCAGGACTTAACCGATCCAGAATGTGCACCCGAGGGGCTGTCACAAACAGGACCCCAGGACTTTACCGATCCAGATTGTGCACAATGTGCACCCGAGGGGCTGCCACAGACAAGACCCCAGGATTTTGCTGATCCAGAATGCGCACAAGGTGCACCAGAGGGGCTACCACAAACAAGACCCCAAGACAATCTGAAAAGGAAAGCATCAACCTCTGAGGACAGTCAGCCCGAGATGATGCCACCAGCCAAGAGAGCTGCTATAGAAAATATTATTGATCTACTTATAGAAGTAATTGGCTTTAGTCTTCCGACCCGATTCAGGAAATTCCAATGCAATTTCAGAGCTCTCCTGAAGGATTCCTTCCAGGCCATCAAATCTGCCACCATGACAGTGGTCAAGTGCTTCAGATTAATTGCTATAACAAGACATAGAGACCGCGTCATCAGCCAAGACAGCGGTGAGAAGAGCCCAACCTACATAGTAGGTGATATTGAGCCCACCTCTAGCATTGCAGAAAGTGGAGAGGATTGTGCCGATCCAGAATGTGCAGAAGATGCATCCGAGGGACTGCCACAAACAAGATCCCAGGATCTTACCGATCCAGAATGTAAACAATGTGCACCCGAGGGGCTTCCACAAACAAGACCACAAGACAATCTGAAAATGAAAGCATCACCCTCCGATGACAGTCAGCCCGAGATGCTGCCACCAGACAAGAGAGCGGCTATAGAAAACGTTACTGATCTACTTATCATTATTATTATTGTTATTATTATTATTTATTTATATAGCGCCTTTATTTCCATGGTGCTGTACATGAGAAGGGGAGGAGTAACCCCGGAGATCGAGACCCCACAAGTGGAGATGCCCGATATTGGGAACCAAGAGAACAACCTGCCTCCAGAGCTCTTAACCATCCTGCAGAGCAAAGGGGAGGAAGGCTACCTGGATGACGAGGTCATCATCATGGCCCAGGACCTGCTGCAGAGACAGTTTAAGGGTTTTGATGGCCTGCAGCCCCCCTGCGCTCTTATGATACCAGGGTACAGCGTACTGCAGAATGCTGTACAAATCCACTATGATGCGGACAGGGTGCACTGGCTGACAACCTGCTATAAAAATGGCCAAATCTTTGTGGCCGACAGCTTCAACATCAGGAATCTGTCTCCATCCATCCATCAGCAGATTAACAACATGTACAGTATAGTGGTCGACAATCCCCTGGAACATCTGAGGTTTATCGATGTGGATCAGCAGAAGAACTGGTACGACTGTGGCTTATATGCTATAGCGTTTGCCTACGAGTTTATGGCAGATGGCGGTGAACCCAGAGCTGAGTTCCAGCATCAGAAGATGAGGACTCATCTAATATCCTGCCTACAGAACAACAGAATCAGCGGATTTCCCAAAAAGGTCAGGGAGTAACTCCATGTCTATAAACGGCATGTAGAGTGTATGACGGTCCAAGAGATCGCCCTGACCTTTAACCTCACAATGAAGATGGGGTACGGCTGGAGGTGACGGCTATCACACGTCAATGATGTGGCGGCCGCCATGTCAGGAGCAGATGAGCCGCACCTCAGGACGAGGCAGATTCCGGGCTCGGTCTCTGTCCTCATTACTTTCTGCAGTCAGATGTGATCAGAGGATCAGTGAATCTTCTGCTGCATCTGACCCGATCTACGGAACATGCTGCCATGATCCAGCACCGCCCAGGGGAAGGGCAGGCCGTCAGCCATGGTTCCCTAGAGGTTTCCTCCACTGGGGGTTTTTCCTCTCCTGAGTGCTGACGGACGACGACTCTCCGTGAGTCCAGGACCCATCACCATCCTCATCATGGGAACTTCTACTTGTGATATCTTGTATGAAGTGAATAAAGAATTCAATTAATATCTAGCAGCTGTGTGTCTGAGCCATGTGTCTGAGCCTTGTATCTCTACATTGAAATTGCAGGAAAAGTTATGGAATTCTGGAAATGACAGGTGTGATATTTTTTTCTGAGTTTTCCCTACAAACTGTTTGGAACATTTGAAAGAATGATTGTCAGGAGCAGAAAATATGACGCTGCCATAAGACCTGTGTTTGCCAGCAGTAGAGAGTCCACTCGTGTGTGGGGGCTTCTCATCAATGGAGGAGCTCACTCACAGTAATACCTCAACAGGGCCATGAATGAAGAATAAAATCTACACCTCCTCCACGAGCAACTACTCCCATCATCCAGGGCAAGGTTGTGATGATGCTTTTCTCCTCCATAATGGAGACCAGGTCACATGGGAAAAGTGATAAACTAAGTTGCTTTGGTGAAAAAGACATTGGCATTTTGGTTCCAAGGACGAAAACCAAAGTTTGAGTCAGTCTCAAAACTTTTGGCCATGATTGTATTTATCCATCTTAAGATAATGATAGCACTCCATTCCTGATAGCTAAAACTTCTCTCACCTTCTGCATTAATAAAACACTTTTCTCACTATTTTTTGTGCAGAAAGCAGGTAAATACGTTCCGCAAACTGATTTTCGGCATGTCTGCCCTGTTGGCCGAATTCTATAGAAACTTCCGTGCCGCTGATAAATATTTAGGAACCTGCTCTCACTTCCTTGAGCGTGAATTGGCTTATTATAGGGGGCACAGATTTTTGGCCACGTGTAGAGTCAATATAGTACTATAGCTCAGTGGCTAGACACATAGAATTAGGAAAAGCCATTGGGCACAGGGAATGATGCTGACTTCTAGTGTTGATGTGTTGTCATTGTGGCACATAATAATTGTCTCCTCCTGTGATATGATAGAAATACCAACAAGAAGCGTGTGCCTTAAAGGTGACTATAAACATATCTAATAAAAATGATTAACATAAGAGAAGAGTAACCTAAACTTGATGTAGAACTGTATGGAATAAAGGAATATTTTCAGCAACAGCGCCCCTTGTCTACAGGCGTCGTATCTTGTATTGCAATAGGTGCTAGGAGCAGTCACAGACCACTCCCGTCAGTTTATCCCCCGAAATACTGCAGTCACAGCATTCCGGAAGTCGGCACAGGGCTAACAGCCCCTCTGCCTTTGGGTCAGAGCCCCTGCGGCGTCACGCAGGGTCCCTATCGTTGCCATGGTGAGCGAATGTCGTCATCACGACATCTGGCTCAACAGAGCTAGGAAACTTGTTGATCATGCACAGTGCATGATCAGGTAGTCTCCCTGTCAGTGCAGCGATCAGCCTGCAAAAAATGATTGTCCCATAGTGGGACTAAGTAAAAGACTTAGGAAAAAGGTAAAGAAAAAAAAAAAAATTTAAATAGTAATTGTAAAAATATTAAAAAAATCAAAAATAAAAAAATCAATACATATTCTATCACTAAATAAATATTTGAATGAAAAAAACAATATAAACAATAAAAGTGCACACATGTGGTATCGCCGCATGCACAACGACTCGACCTATAAAACTGTCCCACTACTTAACCCCTTTAGTGAACACAAAGAAAAAAACAAGGCAAAAAACAATTCTTTATCATCATACTGCCGAAAACAAAAAGTGGAATAACGCGATCAGAACCTCATATTACCCACCTCAGCTGCTGCAGAACCTCATAGTATACCTCAGCTGCTGCAGAACCTCACAATATACCTCAGCTGCTGCAGAACCTCAATACGTCTCAGCTGCTGCATAACCTTATATTACACACCTCAGCTGCTGCAGAATCTCATAATACACATCTCAGCTGCTGCAGAACCTCATAATACACCTCAGCTGCTACAGAACTCATAATACACCTCAGCTGCTACAGAACCTCATAATACACAGCTCAGCTACTGCAGAACTTCAATATGTCTCAGCTGCTGCATAACCTTATTACACGCCTCAGCTGCTTCAGAACCTCATATTACCCACCTCAACTGCTGCAGAACCTCATAATACACATCTCAGCTGCAGCAGAACCTCACAATATACACATCAACTGCTGCAGAACCTCATATTACCCACCTCAAATGCTGCAGAACCTCATAATACACATCTCAGCTGCTGCAGAACCTCATAAAACACCTCAGTTGCTGCAGAACCTCACAATTCACAGCTCAGCTGCTGCAGAACCTCATATTACACACCTCAGCTACTTGAAACCTTCTTTTGGACACTGTGGTACAGTAAAGGGTGTTTTACTGGATGGAAGATATGTTTCTCCTAGCAGATTAATGTTTGGCCGGGTTTTTTCTTAAAGACGGGACCTGCGATGATGTCGGGGTCACGTGATCAGCCCATGTGATGTCTACCTCACTGGTGGGAGGGGTTAGGCCCTATGTAATGGAGGTTGGTGATTGCCACAGGTTGAGTGTGTGTTTCTGGAAGCTACAGGAACTTGTGTGGACTCAGCCTGAAACTTGTATATAGGATTCCCGTGCTGCAGGACTATCGCAGCAAGACTCGGAAGAACCCCGGGAATGGCACCTGGCGGATGCCGCAGGACCTGGCAGCCGCTTAGTTACGCCCGTCCCGTGCAAGGGGTGAGTCTGGGACCAGTGGTTCTCCAAGCTGGAGTATGAGTTTGCTTTCCCTTATGTTTTGTTAAGCTGCTGGTTACTGAGTGACATTAAAACCACTGAAATTGGACTTTATGCCTGTGTGTTGCCTCGTTACTGCCGCCCAGCTATTGCCTACCAGAGCAAATCCCTACAATTGGTGGAGAATGCGAGCAGAAGCAGTGAGGCCAGGCTGTTTTGATTTTTGATCGGTACCCCAGCCTATGTCCTGGGTGAAACGAGTGGCAGATATCCAGGCGGGGAACTTTCCAGAAATAGAGGCCACGCGACAGCAACAGCAGGCTATGCAGCAGCAACAGGAGGCCATGCGGCAGCAGCAACAAGAGTTCATGCGACAGCAGGCTATGCAGCAGCAGGCTATGCAGCAGCATCAGGAAACCAATCAGCTGTTGATACAGCATATCACAACAGCGCAAGCAATAGGAGCTAACCGGGGAATCCAGGATATTCGGAAAGCGGTTTGTACAGCGATTCCTAAAATGGGAGAATCGGACGATGTGGAGGTGTATCTGGAGATGTTCGAAGGAGTCGCTGAGAGAGAGAAGCTCCCCCGGGACCATTTGGCAGGTGTCCTCGATCCGTTTCTGACCCCAGGACTGTTGAAAGCGTGTCAGGACCTACCCCCAGAGCAAAGGGCGGACTACACGGTCGTCAAGGGTGAGATACTGGCACGCCTTGGGGTAAATGTGTTAGTGAGGGCTCAGCGGGTACACCACTGGAAGTTTACCCCCTCCAAGCCCGCCCGGTCCCAGTATTACGACCTGTTGCACCTGTTACAAAAGTGGTTGCAGCCTGAAGTGTTATCCCCTACGGCCATACTGGACCGCATAGTGACTGATAGATTTTGGAGGGCTTTGCCCCACTCCCTCCAGACCTGGGTCGGACAGGCGCCCCCTACTGATGCCATGCAGATGATAGACCTCATAGAAAGGTATGGGGCTACCAAGGAGTTACAGGGAGGGACCCCCCGAAAGGTAACAGGAAGGTTCCCTAAGTCCCCGCCCCTGGTTCGGCGAGCAGAGCCCAGGAAGGCCGCTCCGGACTTATCCGGGGAAGTAAGGAGCCCCATAATCTGCTGGCGGTGCCAGGAACCAGGTCGTATGAGAGCTGATTGCCCCCACCTGACTGAGCCCATGGACACCAATTTTTGTTACCGCCAGTCCCACTGTTACGGCGGCGGAACACGCATAAAAAAATATAAATAAACGTGCTCGCCGCCCGGGGTCCACCGTGCGGCAGATGGAAAAACCGCAGCTAGAAGACACAGAGCACTATGGCGGTAATGTGCACGGGGTTCTATATCACTCAGGTGCAATCAAGCAGTCTCTGTTAAGTGCACAGAGCTGCTCCAGGAAAAATTAGAAAAGTAACGCTGAGCCTGTTAGCAACACAGGGACTCAGCGGCACACATGCGGTAGGCAAAAACCGGAGTAGTTGGGATGTCACTACGTCCGACACCTACCGTGGTAACAGGTGTGCTGGCGTCGCAACCGCGGACGCAGAAATGAGCTGCAACTGCAGCGCGGCGTGAACAGAGCCGCAAACAAGGCGCTGCAAAAACGCTGGAGCAATGCAGGACGCTTAGCTGCTGCAAAAAGTATGGCTGGAGCGCGCTGGCGCTAGCGCTGCTACTGGCGGCTGCCCAAGCACTCACACAAACGTAATATCAGAGGGAAGGGGTTTCATAATAAGTCATCCACCAGTCCAAGCATCCATCACCATACATACAGCAGCAGTATGAAAATACTAGCGCATGGCATAGCGGCCATGCGCACTTTTTATAGCGTACGGGACCTGCCGGAAATCTCCAGAGCCCTGAGCATAACCAATCAAATCAGGAGCAGGACCTGAGCACCTGACTCCTGAACTCCAATGAGAGCTATTCCCGTGAGCATGCTCAGAAGCTGGGACAAAGGACTTAGCCTCTGGAGACAAATATGTGAATCTGGATTCCCGCATAGGCATTATAGAACCCAGATTCCTAACACCCACTATGCCGAACCAATGTGTGCAATGGGCACCCCGAAGGGCCCTAATATGGAACATTTGTGTCGGCTAGAAGTGGAGGGCACCGGGCTGTGGCCCTATTGGACTCAGGGAGTCTTGTAACCCTGGTACGAGCCAGCTGGATACACACCAGCGAGTTTACGGGTCGGAAAATTGGCGTGTTGTGTATACATGGAGACTTAAAAGACTATCCCACCGCACTAGTCGTAATCAGCACGCCAGCAGGGAGGCGGTGCCACGAGGTGGGGGTGGTGGCTAATTTACATCATGAAGTGATAATTGGAAGAGACTTTCCGTTGTTTTCTGTGCTGTGGCCGTCTGTGGTACCATCCACTGAGCAACTGCCGGTACCAGAGGCAACCAGGTTACATTCTCCAGAAGGGGGGGCATGAACCTGGTGGCCCGGAGGAAAATGTGCTGGCGGTCGGAATAACCTTCCCTTCGGTGGAGGAAGGGGAGAATTCTCCCCTAGAAGGATTGGCTGGAGAGGTGGAAGACTTGCCGCCGGGACCTGAGTTGTCAGACTTGAATGTATCAGGTGACAATTTTGGTACAGCGCAACTCCGAGACCTTACTTTAGCCGGGCCAGAGAAAATGTACTGTTTGTAAATGGGGAACCCCAACAACCTGGGGTAGATACGGTGTTGCCACGCTTTGAGTTGAACCAGGATTTGTTGTACCGAGTGGAGATAATACGTGGGGAAATGGTAGAACAATTACTGGTACCTCAGACGTATCGCAGGCTGGTAATGGTTTTAGCGCATGCGCATGTACTTGGGGGACATTTGGGCCAAAAGAAGACCCTCGACCGAATCCTGCAACGATTTTACTGGCCAGGGGTTCATGAAGAAGTTAAACGGTACTGTAGCTCCTGTCCAGTATGCCAGGTAACCAGTCCCCAGCCTCACTTTCGGAGCCCTTTGGTGCCTTTGCCGATTATAGAGGTGCCCTTCGAGAGAGTGGCCATGGACCTGGTGGGGCCTCTCAATAAGTCGGCAAGGGGACACCAACACATTCTGGTAGTTCTAGATTATGCTACCCGATATCCTGAGGCCATTCCTCTGCGCCACACATCAGCTAAGCTTATAGCAAAGGAACTCATGGGTATGTTTTCACGGGTGGGAATTTCGCAAGAAATTTTAACAGACCAGGGAACCCCCTTTATGTAAAAAATTATGAAGGAACTCTGCCGGTTGATAAAATGCTAAACAGTTGCGTAACTCGGTCTATCATCCCCAAACAGATGGTCTGTTAGAAAGGTTCAATAAGACCCCGAAGAGCATGGTAAAAAGGCAGTTTCCAAAGATGGGAAGGACTGGGATCTGTTATTGCCATATTTGTTATTTGCAGTGAGGGAGGTACCTCAGGCATCTACGGGGTTCTCGCCCTTTGAACTATTGTACGGCAGACATCCACGGGGCTTACTAGATATAGCCAAAGAGGCCTGGGAGAACCAACCTACTCCCCACAAAAGTGTGATAGAACATGTTGCAAAAATGCAAGAGAGAATGGAGACAGTCCTACCCTTGGTCCGGGAACATATGGAGGCAGCACAACGGTCACAGAGTCGGGTCTATAATCGGGAGGCTCGGGTAAGAACCTTTAGCCCTGGGGATCGGGTTTTGGTGCTTGTGCCTACCGTAGATAGCAAATTTCTCGCAAGGTGGCAGGGACCCTACGAGATCATGGAGAAGGTGGGGCCAGTAGACTACAAGGTACACCCTTTGAACTATTGTACGGCAGACATCCACGGGGCTTACTAGATATAGCCAAAGAGGCCTGGGAGAACCAACCTACTCCCCACAAAAGTGTAATAGAACATGTTGCAAAAATGCAAGAGAGAATGGAGACAGTCCTACCATTGGTCCGGGAACATATGGAGGCAGCACAACGGTCACAGAGTCGGGTCTATAATCGGGAGGCTCGGGTAAGAACCTTTAGCCCTGGGGATCGGGTTTTGGTGCTTGTGCCTACCGTAGATAGCAAATTTCTCGCAAGGTGGCAGGGACCCTACGAGATCATGGAGAAGGTGGGGCCAGTAGACTACAAGGTACACCAACCAAGACGGAGAAAGCCAGAACAGGTTTACCATAATAATTTGTTTAAACCCTGGAAAGATAGAGAGCACCTTGGTGGGGATAGTCCGCTGCCAGCGTTTCAGATGGTAAAGGCTCCGTTACCTCGGGGCGAGGCGGGAGAAGCCCAACCCGCGGTCAAAATTGCAGATACTTTGTCTCCTAAACAGGTTCAGGAGGTCCGGGAGTTCATCAGCCGAAATACAGATGTTTTTTCGGAGCTCCCTGGACGCACCTCCCTAATCTAACATGACGTTGTCACAGAGCCACAGGCCAAGGTCCGACTAAAGCCATATCGGGTGCCTGAGGCCCGGCGACAAGCCATCTCAGAAGAGGTAAAAATGATGCTACAGTTAGGGGTCACAGAAGAGTCTCAGAGTGAGTGGGCCATCCCAATAGCTCTAATACCCAAGCCTGATGGGTCTCTAAGATTCTGTAATGATTTTAGAAAACTCAATGACATTTCAAAATTTGACGCCTACCCCATGCCCCGGGTTGACGAGTTGATAGAGCGCTTTGGGCAAGCACGGTATTTTACAACTCTGGACCTCACAAAAGGTTATTGGCAGGTATCCCTAACAGAGGCGGCGAAGGGAAAGACGGCGTTTATAACACCTGAGGGGCTGTTCCAGTATAAGGTGTTACCCTTTGGATTGCATGGCGCTCCAGCAACGTTCCAGCGGTTTATGGATATTATTCTCCGTCCCCATCGCCGCTATGCCTCAGCCTATCTAGATTATATTATTGTGTTCAGCACCGATTGGGAAAGCCACTTAGCAAAAGTACAGGCAGTGGTAGACTCCCTGCGACAAGCAGGGCTAACTGCCAACCCAAAGAAGTGTTTCATAGGGTTGGAGGAAGCCCGCTACTTGGGTTATGTCACTGGGAGGGGAGTTCTCAAGCCCCAAGTAAACAAGGTCGGTAAAGGCCTTTTTGGGTTTGGAGGATATTACAGGCGATTCATTCCCAACTTTGCAACCCTGTCTGCGCCTTTAACAGATTGTTTAAAAGGGAAAAAATCTGTGATGGTCCACTGGAATTATCAGTTAGAGGAGGCCTTTACAAAATTAAAAGGGGTACTGTGTGGTACACAAGTCCTGATCACTCCAAATTTCAAAAAAGAGTTCATGGTGCAGACTGATGCCTCTGAGATAGGCCTCGGTGCAGTGCTGGCTCAGGAAGTTAACGGGGAAGAGCATCCCGTTAGCTTCCTAAGCCGGAAACTTACCCCAGCTGAAACCCGGTACAGTATTGTAGAGAGTGCCTGGCCATCGAGTGGGCACTGGAATCGTTGCGCTACTATTTGCTGGGGAGGACATTTCGGTTGGTGACAGATCATTCCCCTCTTACGTGGATGAGTCAAGCTAAGGAGAGGAATGCCCGAGTCACCAGGTGGTTCCTGTCCCTGCAAAACTTTAAATTTTCAGTAGAACATCGTGCAGGCAGACTACAGGGGAATGCAGATGCCCTGTCCAGAGTTCACTGTATGTCACGTGTCCACCCCTCTAGGGTTGAACATAGGGGGTAGGTATGTGGTACAGTAAAGGGTGTTTTACTGGATGGAAGATATGTTTCTCCTAGCAGATTAATGTTTGGCCGGGTTTTTTCTTAAAGACAGGACCTGCGATGATGTCAGGGTCACGTGATCAGCCCATGTGATGTCTACCTCACTGGTAGGAGGCGTTAGGCCCTATGTAATGGAGGTTGGTGATTGCCACAGGGTGAGTGTGTGTTTCTGGAAGCTACAGGAACTTGTGTGGACTCAGCCTGAAACTTGTATATATGATTCTCGTGCTGCAGAACTATCGCAGCAAGACTCGGAAGAACCCCGGAAATGGCACCTGGCAGCCGCTTAGTTACGCCCGTCCCGTGCATGGGGTGAGTCTGGGACCAGTGGTTCTCCAAGCTGGAGTATGAGTTTGCTTTCCCTTATGTTTTGTTAAGCTGCTGGTTACTGAGTGACATTAAAACCACTGAAATTGGACTTTATGCCTGTGTGTTGCCTCGTTACTGCCGCCCAGCTATTGCCTACCAGAGCAAATCCCTACAACACACATTTGTGTAGAATATATACAGATCTGCATAGTTATTTTTTTTAGATGACAATTTGGTAAAATCTATAAATACTGTGAATACAAAGTCCTTGGTGTCACAATAAAAAATAAATAAATAAAAATCGCTCAGATCCTTAAAAATAGAAAAATAATTATTCGTTATCCACATCTTTGGAGTATATTGTGATGTCACCGGATAAATCCGGAGCTGATGTCACAGTCTACACGGAATGTTCTATGCCGGCTCAGACTGGACCACAGAAGAACAGGACAATCCCCTGGTGGACCCCTCTGCTGCACTGGGAACCCAGACCTCCACACCCTACCTGACCAGGGCTTAGATGCGCTTCATACAGACAGGTTGCAGGGTCTCGGGGACTCCCGCTGTGTGACCGTATCACCGCCTCATAGAACTAAGAGAGTCCTTGCTCCAAGGCGATGGCCCGGTATCAGGACTGACCGTCTGAGACAAGGGCAAAGCCGCAGATAATACCGAGTAGTAGTAATTTCCTCTACTATGAGGTAATAAAAACAAATCAATTTTCACATTTTTGGCATCAGTTTTTCTTCCATGGGGAACTGAAATTCCCAACGTGCCCTGAAAGATACCGACCTCCAGGACCTGCTTGGAGTTGTAGTTTTCTACACAAATTGTATTCTTAAAGGGGTATTCCCATCGCCAAGATCATATCCCAATATCTAGTAGTAATATAAGTAATATCTCTGTCCATTTCCTCATGTGCAGGACCTTAGGTATCCATGGTTAGAACCACTAGCAGCTAGCTGTTACTATATCAGTGGTCGTAACCATGGATATCTAAGGTCCTATGATGCCTCCACATGAGGAAATAGACTTAGTGAATCAGAAGAACTATACTACATTTCTAATTGGAGGAATTTGTTAATATTATTATTATTACTACTACATCTACGACATATTGGGACAGGATCTTAGAGATGGGAATACCCCTTTTAATGTTAGTTCACATGTAGAGGTGAAATTCATATCAAATTGTTTGGCGCACAGTGTTGCGGGTAAGACCACGCTCACATGTTGCAATGTTTTTAAGAGAAAAAAACATCACAACAAAAGAGTGCATTTAAAATAGCAGCGGGTGAAAGCAGCCTCAGGCTATGTTCACACGTTAAGAACAAAGAAATGGAGTGCTGACTTCAATATCACATAAAAAACAATGAGTTTTATTAAATAAGTAAACATATATAACACACAATACATAAAACAAGGGAAGATTCCACAAAAATGCTCCTAGGGAAATTTTTGACATGGGAAAGTTATGCAAAAATTGGAGCTGTATCAATAACTACTGTATCACCCAAATGGAGTACAAAAGTTAAGGCAGTAACTTGATAAAGCATCCCGCGAAACGCGCATCCAGGGTCTCTCCTCAGGGAAGTTTTCAGCACTTGCGATCACTAATATGGGTAAGCGTGCCTAAAAGGCTGTGATTAATATATTTGCACTATGTACTTTATGTTCACCCTATGTACCTCTTTATGGTTACTGCCTTAACTTTTGTACTCCATTTGGGTGATACAGTAATTATTGATACAGCTCCAATTTTTGCATAACTTTCCCATGTCAAAAATTTCCCTAGGAGCATTTTTGTGGAATCTTCCCTTGTTTTATGTATTGTGTGTTATATATGTTTACTTATTTAATAAAACTCATTGTTTTTTATGTGATATTGAAGTCAGCACTCCATTTCTTTGTTCTTAATATACACTACGGAGTTTCTTGATAGTCCTATATAATTATATTATATACAGCTATGAGATTTGTTGCTATATGTATAGCTGCGTTTGTCTTTGTGTATCAGTTAACATTATGTTCACACGTTGCGTTTTTTCAGCCTTTTTATGCCAGTTAAAAGCTGCTTTTAAGGGTATGTGCACACGCAGCGGATTTGTTCTCTGCGGATCCGCTGCAGATCCGCAAGCAATGTACAGTACAATGCTAAGCAATGGGTTTTCAAAACCGCAGTGCACAGGCTGCGGACTTGCTGCGGATTGAAATCCGCAGCATGTCAATTCTTTCTGCTGATTTTGCTGCGTTTCGACAGCTATTCCATTATACTGGTGTCAAAATGCAGGGGCAAATCCGCAGGTAAAACCGCACTCCCTTCAGCCCCCATAGAAAGCAATGGATAAGTGCAAAAAAGCAGCAAAAAACATAGCAAGAAACGCCATCAGTTCTTGCAGTGTTATTAGTGAAAAAAGCAGGTACAGCAGAATGTGATTTTCCCAAAATTAAACCAAAATATCTTGGTGTCCTCACCTGAGAATGGCGGTTACATTAGTACAGTTTAATGAAATTATTGATATCTCTGACCGATGTGTGAAGTTGAACAATAGCTGATCACCCCAATGCACTGCCAATGTCTTAGGTAAACTATGCCTGACCAATTCACCTCCCCCTGCTGGATTTACATTTGCAAATGTGTATTTTTTCATTAACTCATAGGAACTTTTTTGCTCAGAATAGTCACTTTTTTCAGACATAAAAATCTTTCTAAATATTTCTATCAAATTTCCCTTTTTTCCCCAAATGTTTTATGGTTTCACCTACGTCTTATATCGGTGGTCTAACACCTCGCATTGTTCATGCTTGTACGGTGGAAGCAAAGCTGAACTTTGGGATCCTTAAAAACGCCGCAAGAAAACCAGAGTAAAAGCCAGCAAAAGGTGTTTTTTGTGTCTGCAGTTTTTTTTGCTGCCAAAACATTAGGTTTTGGCTGCAGAACAAAAAAAGTAACGTGTGAATATGCTGTAAAAATAAGAAGCGTTAAACAAGTCCAACTGAAAACCTTTGTGGTAAAACTGCATGTAATACAGGCCATATTGTGCACTTACACTTTACAGCAAGTGCTATAAACCAGCAATCCCCCCCCACTGCATTCTCCATATACTTCGGTGGAGATATAACTACACATACAGGAACCTCCTCATAACATTTTATGGAGAATGTGGCTGGAAATTTGTGATTAAGGGTCAGATAATAACTGCACGTAACTGTAGGGTGGCGTCAGCATCAATGTTACTGGTGGGCCCTTAGCAGCTGAGCCTGAAGCAGTGATATCACAATGTGGAGTGTGGAACTCGATGACATCTTCTACTCTATGACATCACAATGACTGCAAAGGAGTAAAGCCTATGTAAAGCCTGACCGCAGAGCCGAGGCTGTCATTTGTGTGACTCCCTATTGGATACACAAAGCTACAGGAATACGAAGGAGAAAGAAAGCGACGACATCATGGGAATTCATGGAGGTCCCCATTGTGACCAGCGGCTGCTGGTCAAGGCTCTCTCTTCCTGCAAGTCAACTGGCTTTAGTCTTCTGACCCGATTCAAGAAATTCCAATGCAATTGCAGAGCTCAGCGGAAGGATTCTTTCCAGGCCATCAAATCTGCCACCATGACAGTGGTCAAGAGCATCAGGTCAGTTGCTACAAAAAGACGTAGAAACCACGTCATCAGCCAAGACAGCGGTGAAAAGAGCCCAACCTACATAGTAGGTGACACTGAGCCCACTTCTAGCATTGTAGAAAGTGGAGAGGATCTTGCCGATCCAGAATGTGCACAAGATGCACCCGAGGGGCTGCCACAAACAAGACCCCAGGACTTTACTGACCCAGAATGTGCACCCGAGGGGCTGCCACAAACAGGACCCCAGGATTTTGCATATCCAGAATGTGCACAAGGTGCACCCGAGGGGCTGCCACAAACAGGACCTCAGGATCCTGCTGATCCAGAATGTGCACACGATGCACCCGAGGGGCTGCCACAAACAAGACCCCAGGACTTAACCGATCCAGAATGTGCACCCGAGGGGCTGTCACAAACAGGACCCCAGGACTTTACCGATCCAGATTGTGCACAATGTGCACCCGAGGGGCTGCCACAAACAAGACCCCAGGATTTTGCTGATCCAGAATGCGCACAAGGTGCACCAGAGGGGCTACCACAAACAAGACCCCAAGACAATCTGAAAAGGAAAGCATCAACCTCTGAGGACAGTCAGCCCGAGATGATGCCACCAGCCAAGAGAGCTGCTATAGAAAATATTATTGATCTACTTATAGAAGTAATTGGCTTTAGTCTTCCGACCCGATTCAGGAAATTCCAATGCAATTTCAGAGCTCTCCTGAAGGATTCCTTCCAGGCCATCAAATCTGCCACCATGACAGTGGTCAAGTGCTTCAGATTAATTGCTATAACAAGACATAGAGACCGCGTCATCAGCCAAGACAGCGGTGAGAAGAGCCCAACCTACATAGTAGGTGATATTGAGCCCACCTCTAGCATTGCAGAAAGTGGAGAGGATTGTGCCGATCCAGAATGTGCAGAAGATGCATCCGAGGGACTGCCACAAACAAGATCCCAGGATCTTACCGATCCAGAATGTAAACAATGTGCACCCGAGGGGCTTCCACAAACAAGACCACAAGACAATCTGAAAATGAAAGCATCACCCTCCGATGACAGTCAGCCCGAGATGCTGCCACCAGACAAGAGAGCGGCTATAGAAAACGTTACTGATCTACTTATCATTATTATTATTGTTATTATTATTATTTATTTATATAGCGCCTTTATTTCCATGGTGCTGTACATGAGAAGGGGAGGAGTAACCCCGGAGATCGAGACCCCACAAGTGGAGATGCCCGATATTGGGAACCAAGAGAACAACCTGCCTCCAGAGCTCTTAACCATCCTGCAGAGCAAAGGGGAGGAAGGCTACCTGGATGACGAGGTCATCATCATGGCCCAGGACCTGCTGCAGAGACAGTTTAAGGGTTTTGATGGCCTGCAGCCCCCCTGCGCTCTTATGATACCAGGGTACAGCGTACTGCAGAATGCTGTACAAATCCACTATGATGCGGACAGGGTGCACTGGCTGACAACCTGCTATAAAAATGGCCAAATCTTTGTGGCCGACAGCTTCAACATCAGGAATCTGTCTCCATCCATCCATCAGCAGATTAACAACATGTACAGTATAGTGGTCGACAATCCCCTGGAACATCTGAGGTTTATCGATGTGGATCAGCAGAAGAACTGGTACGACTGTGGCTTATATGCTATAGCGTTTGCCTACGAGTTTATGGCAGATGGCGGTGAACCCAGAGCTGAGTTCCAGCATCAGAAGATGAGGACTCATCTAATATCCTGCCTACAGAACAACAGAATCAGCGGATTTCCCAAAAAGGTCAGGGAGTAACTCCATGTCTATAAACGGCATGTAGAGTGTATGACGGTCCAAGAGATCGCCCTGACCTTTAACCTCACAATGAAGATGGGGTACGGCTGGAGGTGACGGCTATCACACGTCAATGATGTGGCGGCCGCCATGTCAGGAGCAGATGAGCCGCACCTCAGGACGAGGCAGATTCCGGGCTCGGTCTCTGTCCTCATTACTTTCTGCAGTCAGATGTGATCAGAGGATCAGTGAATCTTCTGCTGCATCTGACCCGATCTACGGAACATGCTGCCATGATCCAGCACCGCCCAGGGGAAGGGCAGGCCGTCAGCCATGGTTCCCTAGAGGTTTCCTCCACTGGGGGTTTTTCCTCTCCTGAGTGCTGACGGACGACGACTCTCCGTGAGTCCAGGACCCATCACCATCCTCATCATGGGAACTTCTACTTGTGATATCTTGTATGAAGTGAATAAAGAATTCAATTAATATCTAGCAGCTGTGTGTCTGAGCCATGTGTCTGAGCCTTGTATCTCTACATTGAAATTGCAGGAAAAGTTATGGAATTCTGGAAATGACAGGTGTGATATTTTTTTCTGAGTTTTCCCTACAAACTGTTTGGAACATTTGAAAGAATGATTGTCAGGAGCAGAAAATATGACGCTGCCATAAGACCTGTGTTTGCCAGCAGTAGAGAGTCCACTCGTGTGTGGGGGCTTCTCATCAATGGAGGAGCTCACTCACAGTAATACCTCAACAGGGCCATGAATGAAGAATAAAATCTACACCTCCTCCACGAGCAACTACTCCCATCATCCAGGGCAAGGTTGTGATGATGCTTTTCTCCTCCATAATGGAGACCAGGTCACATGGGAAAAGTGATAAACTAAGTTGCTTTGGTGAAAAAGACATTGGCATTTTGGTTCCAAGGACGAAAACCAAAGTTTGAGTCAGTCTCAAAACTTTTGGCCATGATTGTATTTATCCATCTTAAGATAATGATAGCACTCCATTCCTGATAGCTAAAACTTCTCTCACCTTCTGCATTAATAAAACACTTTTCTCACTATTTTTTGTGCAGAAAGCAGGTAAATACGTTCCGCAAACTGATTTTCGGCATGTCTGCCCTGTTGGCCGAATTCTATAGAAACTTCCGTGCCGCTGATAAATATTTAGGAACCTGCTCTCACTTCCTTGAGCGTGAATTGGCTTATTATAGGGGGCACAGATTTTTGGCCACGTGTAGAGTCAATATAGTACTATAGCTCAGTGGCTAGACACATAGAATTAGGAAAAGCCATTGGGCACAGGGAATGATGCTGACTTCTAGTGTTGATGTGTTGTCATTGTGGCACATAATAATTGTCTCCTCCTGTGATATGATAGAAATACCAACAAGAAGCGTGTGCCTTAAAGGTGACTATAAACATATCTAATAAAAATGATTAACATAAGAGAAGAGTAACCTAAACTTGATGTAGAACTGTATGGAATAAAGGAATATTTTCAGCAACAGCGCCCCTTGTCTACAGGCGTCGTATCTTGTATTGCAATAGGTGCTAGGAGCAGTCACAGACCACTCCCGTCAGTTTATCCCCCGAAATACTGCAGTCACAGCATTCCGGAAGTCGGCACAGGGCTAACAGCCCCTCTGCCTTTGGGTCAGAGCCCCCGCGGCGTCACGCAGGGTCCCTATCGTTGCCATGGTGAGCGAATGTCGTCATCACGACATCTGGCTCAACAGAGCTAGGAAACTTGTTGATCATGCACAGTGCATGATCAGGTAGTCTCCCTGTCAGTGCAGCGATCAGCCTGCAAAAAATGATTGTCCCATAGTGGGACTAAGTAAAAGACTTAGGAAAAAGGTAAAGAAAAAAAAAAAAATTTAAATAGTAATTGTAAAAATATTAAAAAAATCAAAAATAAAAAAATCAATACATATTCTATCACTAAATAAATATTTGAATGAAAAAAACAATATAAACAATAAAAGTGCACACATGTGGTATCGCCGCATGCACAACGACTCGACCTATAAAACTGTCCCACTACTTAACCCCTTTAGTGAACACAAAGAAAAAAACAAGGCAAAAAACAATTCTTTATCATCATACTGCCGAAAACAAAAAGTGGAATAACGCGATCAGAACCTCATATTACCCACCTCAGCTGCTGCAGAACCTCATAGTATACCTCAGCTGCTGCAGAACCTCACAATATACCTCAGCTGCTGCAGAACCTCAATACGTCTCAGCTGCTGCATAACCTTATATTACACACCTCAGCTGCTGCAGAATCTCATAATACACATCTCAGCTGCTGCAGAACCTCATAATACACCTCAGCTGCTACAGAACTCATAATACACCTCAGCTGCTACAGAACCTCATAATACACAGCTCAGCTACTGCAGAACTTCAATATGTCTCAGCTGCTGCATAACCTTATTACACGCCTCAGCTGCTTCAGAACCTCATATTACCCACCTCAACTGCTGCAGAACCTCATAATACACATCTCAGCTGCAGCAGAACCTCACAATATACACATCAACTGCTGCAGAACCTCATATTACCCACCTCAAATGCTGCAGAACCTCATAATACACATCTCAGCTGCTGCAGAACCTCATAAAACACCTCAGTTGCTGCAGAACCTCACAATTCACAGCTCAGCTGCTGCAGAACCTCATATTACACACCTCAGCTACTTGAAACCTTCTTTTGGACACTGTGGTACAGTAAAGGGTGTTTTACTGGATGGAAGATATGTTTCTCCTAGCAGATTAATGTTTGGCCGGGTTTTTTCTTAAAGACGGGACCTGCGATGATGTCGGGGTCACGTGATCAGCCCATGTGATGTCTACCTCACTGGTGGGAGGGGTTAGGCCCTATGTAATGGAGGTTGGTGATTGCCACAGGTTGAGTGTGTGTTTCTGGAAGCTACAGGAACTTGTGTGGACTCAGCCTGAAACTTGTATATAGGATTCCCGTGCTGCAGGACTATCGCAGCAAGACTCGGAAGAACCCCGGGAATGGCACCTGGCGGATGCCGCAGGACCTGGCAGCCGCTTAGTTACGCCCGTCCCGTGCAAGGGGTGAGTCTGGGACCAGTGGTTCTCCAAGCTGGAGTATGAGTTTGCTTTCCCTTATGTTTTGTTAAGCTGCTGGTTACTGAGTGACATTAAAACCACTGAAATTGGACTTTATGCCTGTGTGTTGCCTCGTTACTGCCGCCCAGCTATTGCCTACCAGAGCAAATCCCTACAATTGGTGGAGAATGCGAGCAGAAGCAGTGAGGCCAGGCTGTTTTGATTTTTGATCGGTACCCCAGCCTATGTCCTGGGTGAAACGAGTGGCAGATATCCAGGCGGGGAACTTTCCAGAAATAGAGGCCACGCGACAGCAACAGCAGGCTATGCAGCAGCAACAGGAGGCCATGCGGCAGCAGCAACAAGAGTTCATGCGACAGCAGGCTATGCAGCAGCAGGCTATGCAGCAGCATCAGGAAACCAATCAGCTGTTGATACAGCATATCACAACAGCGCAAGCAATAGGAGCTAACCGGGGAATCCAGGATATTCGGAAAGCGGTTTGTACAGCGATTCCTAAAATGGGAGAATCGGACGATGTGGAGGTGTATCTGGAGATGTTCGAAGGAGTCGCTGAGAGAGAGAAGCTCCCCCGGGACCATTTGGCAGGTGTCCTCGATCCGTTTCTGACCCCAGGACTGTTGAAAGCGTGTCAGGACCTACCCCCAGAGCAAAGGGCGGACTACACGGTCGTCAAGGGTGAGATACTGGCACGCCTTGGGGTAAATGTGTTAGTGAGGGCTCAGCGGGTACACCACTGGAAGTTTACCCCCTCCAAGCCCGCCCGGTCCCAGTATTACGACCTGTTGCACCTGTTACAAAAGTGGTTGCAGCCTGAAGTGTTATCCCCTACGGCCATACTGGACCGCATAGTGACTGATAGATTTTGGAGGGCTTTGCCCCACTCCCTCCAGACCTGGGTCGGACAGGCGCCCCCTACTGATGCCATGCAGATGATAGACCTCATAGAAAGGTATGGGGCTACCAAGGAGTTACAGGGAGGGACCCCCCGAAAGGTAACAGGAAGGTTCCCTAAGTCCCCGCCCCTGGTTCGGCGAGCAGAGCCCAGGAAGGCCGCTCCGGACTTATCCGGGGAAGTAAGGAGCCCCATAATCTGCTGGCGGTGCCAGGAACCAGGTCGTATGAGAGCTGATTGCCCCCACCTGACTGAGCCCATGGACACCAATTTTTGTTACCGCCAGTCCCACTGTTACGGCGGCGGAACACGCATAAAAAAATATAAATAAACGTGCTCGCCGCCCGGGGTCCACCGTGCGGCAGATGGAAAAACCGCAGCTAGAAGACACAGAGCACTATGGCGGTAATGTGCACGGGGTTCTATATCACTCAGGTGCAATCAAGCAGTCTCTGTTAAGTGCACAGAGCTGCTCCAGGAAAAATTAGAAAAGTAACGCTGAGCCTGTTAGCAACACAGGGACTCAGCGGCACACATGCGGTAGGCAAAAACCGGAGTAGTTGGGATGTCACTACGTCCGACACCTACCGTGGTAACAGGTGTGCTGGCGTCGCAACCGCGGACGCAGAAATGAGCTGCAACTGCAGCGCGGCGTGAACAGAGCCGCAAACAAGGCGCTGCAAAAACGCTGGAGCAATGCAGGACGCTTAGCTGCTGCAAAAAGTATGGCTGGAGCGCGCTGGCGCTAGCGCTGCTACTGGCGGCTGCCCAAGCACTCACACAAACGTAATATCAGAGGGAAGGGGTTTCATAATAAGTCATCCACCAGTCCAAGCATCCATCACCATACATACAGCAGCAGTATGAAAATACTAGCGCATGGCATAGCGGCCATGCGCACTTTTTATAGCGTACGGGACCTGCCGGAAATCTCCAGAGCCCTGAGCATAACCAATCAAATCAGGAGCAGGACCTGAGCACCTGACTCCTGAACTCCAATGAGAGCTATTCCCGTGAGCATGCTCAGAAGCTGGGACAAAGGACTTAGCCTCTGGAGACAAATATGTGAATCTGGATTCCCGCATAGGCATTATAGAACCCAGATTCCTAACACCCACTATGCCGAACCAATGTGTGCAATGGGCACCCCGAAGGGCCCTAATATGGAACATTTGTGTCGGCTAGAAGTGGAGGGCACCGGGCTGTGGCCCTATTGGACTCAGGGAGTCTTGTAACCCTGGTACGAGCCAGCTGGATACACACCAGCGAGTTTACGGGTCGGAAAATTGGCGTGTTGTGTATACATGGAGACTTAAAAGACTATCCCACCGCACTAGTCGTAATCAGCACGCCAGCAGGGAGGCGGTGCCACGAGGTGGGGGTGGTGGCTAATTTACATCATGAAGTGATAATTGGAAGAGACTTTCCGTTGTTTTCTGTGCTGTGGCCGTCTGTGGTACCATCCACTGAGCAACTGCCGGTACCAGAGGCAACCAGGTTACATTCTCCAGAAGGGGGGGCATGAACCTGGTGGCCCGGAGGAAAATGTGCTGGCGGTCGGAATAACCTTCCCTTCGGTGGAGGAAGGGGAGAATTCTCCCCTAGAAGGATTGGCTGGAGAGGTGGAAGACTTGCCGCCGGGACCTGAGTTGTCAGACTTGAATGTATCAGGTGACAATTTTGGTACAGCGCAACTCCGAGACCTTACTTTAGCCGGGCCAGAGAAAATGTACTGTTTGTAAATGGGGAACCCCAACAACCTGGGGTAGATACGGTGTTGCCACGCTTTGAGTTGAACCAGGATTTGTTGTACCGAGTGGAGATAATACGTGGGGAAATGGTAGAACAATTACTGGTACCTCAGACGTATCGCAGGCTGGTAATGGTTTTAGCGCATGCGCATGTACTTGGGGGACATTTGGGCCAAAAGAAGACCCTCGACCGAATCCTGCAACGATTTTACTGGCCAGGGGTTCATGAAGAAGTTAAACGGTACTGTAGCTCCTGTCCAGTATGCCAGGTAACCAGTCCCCAGCCTCACTTTCGGAGCCCTTTGGTGCCTTTGCCGATTATAGAGGTGCCCTTCGAGAGAGTGGCCATGGACCTGGTGGGGCCTCTCAATAAGTCGGCAAGGGGACACCAACACATTCTGGTAGTTCTAGATTATGCTACCCGATATCCTGAGGCCATTCCTCTGCGCCACACATCAGCTAAGCTTATAGCAAAGGAACTCATGGGTATGTTTTCACGGGTGGGAATTTCGCAAGAAATTTTAACAGACCAGGGAACCCCCTTTATGTAAAAAATTATGAAGGAACTCTGCCGGTTGATAAAATGCTAAACAGTTGCGTAACTCGGTCTATCATCCCCAAACAGATGGTCTGTTAGAAAGGTTCAATAAGACCCCGAAGAGCATGGTAAAAAGGCAGTTTCCAAAGATGGGAAGGACTGGGATCTGTTATTGCCATATTTGTTATTTGCAGTGAGGGAGGTACCTCAGGCATCTACGGGGTTCTCGCCCTTTGAACTATTGTACGGCAGACATCCACGGGGCTTACTAGATATAGCCAAAGAGGCCTGGGAGAACCAACCTACTCCCCACAAAAGTGTGATAGAACATGTTGCAAAAATGCAAGAGAGAATGGAGACAGTCCTACCCTTGGTCCGGGAACATATGGAGGCAGCACAACGGTCACAGAGTCGGGTCTATAATCGGGAGGCTCGGGTAAGAACCTTTAGCCCTGGGGATCGGGTTTTGGTGCTTGTGCCTACCGTAGATAGCAAATTTCTCGCAAGGTGGCAGGGACCCTACGAGATCATGGAGAAGGTGGGGCCAGTAGACTACAAGGTACACCCTTTGAACTATTGTACGGCAGACATCCACGGGGCTTACTAGATATAGCCAAAGAGGCCTGGGAGAACCAACCTACTCCCCACAAAAGTGTAATAGAACATGTTGCAAAAATGCAAGAGAGAATGGAGACAGTCCTACCATTGGTCCGGGAACATATGGAGGCAGCACAACGGTCACAGAGTCGGGTCTATAATCGGGAGGCTCGGGTAAGAACCTTTAGCCCTGGGGATCGGGTTTTGGTGCTTGTGCCTACCGTAGATAGCAAATTTCTCGCAAGGTGGCAGGGACCCTACGAGATCATGGAGAAGGTGGGGCCAGTAGACTACAAGGTACACCAACCAAGACGGAGAAAGCCAGAACAGGTTTACCATAATAATTTGTTTAAACCCTGGAAAGATAGAGAGCACCTTGGTGGGGATAGTCCGCTGCCAGCGTTTCAGATGGTAAAGGCTCCGTTACCTCGGGGCGAGGCGGGAGAAGCCCAACCCGCGGTCAAAATTGCAGATACTTTGTCTCCTAAACAGGTTCAGGAGGTCCGGGAGTTCATCAGCCGAAATACAGATGTTTTTTCGGAGCTCCCTGGACGCACCTCCCTAATCTAACATGACGTTGTCACAGAGCCACAGGCCAAGGTCCGACTAAAGCCATATCGGGTGCCTGAGGCCCGGCGACAAGCCATCTCAGAAGAGGTAAAAATGATGCTACAGTTAGGGGTCACAGAAGAGTCTCAGAGTGAGTGGGCCATCCCAATAGCTCTAATACCCAAGCCTGATGGGTCTCTAAGATTCTGTAATGATTTTAGAAAACTCAATGACATTTCAAAATTTGACGCCTACCCCATGCCCCGGGTTGACGAGTTGATAGAGCGCTTTGGGCAAGCACGGTATTTTACAACTCTGGACCTCACAAAAGGTTATTGGCAGGTATCCCTAACAGAGGCGGCGAAGGGAAAGACGGCGTTTATAACACCTGAGGGGCTGTTCCAGTATAAGGTGTTACCCTTTGGATTGCATGGCGCTCCAGCAACGTTCCAGCGGTTTATGGATATTATTCTCCGTCCCCATCGCCGCTATGCCTCAGCCTATCTAGATTATATTATTGTGTTCAGCACCGATTGGGAAAGCCACTTAGCAAAAGTACAGGCAGTGGTAGACTCCCTGCGACAAGCAGGGCTAACTGCCAACCCAAAGAAGTGTTTCATAGGGTTGGAGGAAGCCCGCTACTTGGGTTATGTCACTGGGAGGGGAGTTCTCAAGCCCCAAGTAAACAAGGTCGGTAAAGGCCTTTTTGGGTTTGGAGGATATTACAGGCGATTCATTCCCAACTTTGCAACCCTGTCTGCGCCTTTAACAGATTGTTTAAAAGGGAAAAAATCTGTGATGGTCCACTGGAATTATCAGTTAGAGGAGGCCTTTACAAAATTAAAAGGGGTACTGTGTGGTACACAAGTCCTGATCACTCCAAATTTCAAAAAAGAGTTCATGGTGCAGACTGATGCCTCTGAGATAGGCCTCGGTGCAGTGCTGGCTCAGGAAGTTAACGGGGAAGAGCATCCCGTTAGCTTCCTAAGCCGGAAACTTACCCCAGCTGAAACCCGGTACAGTATTGTAGAGAGTGCCTGGCCATCGAGTGGGCACTGGAATCGTTGCGCTACTATTTGCTGGGGAGGACATTTCGGTTGGTGACAGATCATTCCCCTCTTACGTGGATGAGTCAAGCTAAGGAGAGGAATGCCCGAGTCACCAGGTGGTTCCTGTCCCTGCAAAACTTTAAATTTTCAGTAGAACATCGTGCAGGCAGACTACAGGGGAATGCAGATGCCCTGTCCAGAGTTCACTGTATGTCACGTGTCCACCCCTCTAGGGTTGAACATAGGGGGTAGGTATGTGGTACAGTAAAGGGTGTTTTACTGGATGGAAGATATGTTTCTCCTAGCAGATTAATGTTTGGCCGGGTTTTTTCTTAAAGACAGGACCTGCGATGATGTCAGGGTCACGTGATCAGCCCATGTGATGTCTACCTCACTGGTAGGAGGCGTTAGGCCCTATGTAATGGAGGTTGGTGATTGCCACAGGGTGAGTGTGTGTTTCTGGAAGCTACAGGAACTTGTGTGGACTCAGCCTGAAACTTGTATATATGATTCTCGTGCTGCAGAACTATCGCAGCAAGACTCGGAAGAACCCCGGAAATGGCACCTGGCAGCCGCTTAGTTACGCCCGTCCCGTGCATGGGGTGAGTCTGGGACCAGTGGTTCTCCAAGCTGGAGTATGAGTTTGCTTTCCCTTATGTTTTGTTAAGCTGCTGGTTACTGAGTGACATTAAAACCACTGAAATTGGACTTTATGCCTGTGTGTTGCCTCGTTACTGCCGCCCAGCTATTGCCTACCAGAGCAAATCCCTACAACACACATTTGTGTAGAATATATACAGATCTGCATAGTTATTTTTTTTAGATGACAATTTGGTAAAATCTATAAATACTGTGAATACAAAGTCCTTGGTGTCACAATAAAAAATAAATAAATAAAAATCGCTCAGATCCTTAAAAATAGAAAAATAATTATTCGTTATCCACATCTTTGGAGTATATTGTGATGTCACCGGATAAATCCGGAGCTGATGTCACAGTCTACACGGAATGTTCTATGCCGGCTCAGACTGGACCACAGAAGAACAGGACAATCCCCTGGTGGACCCCTCTGCTGCACTGGGAACCCAGACCTCCACACCCTACCTGACCAGGGCTTAGATGCGCTTCATACAGACAGGTTGCAGGGTCTCGGGGACTCCCGCTGTGTGACCGTATCACCGCCTCATAGAACTAAGAGAGTCCTTGCTCCAAGGCGATGGCCCGGTATCAGGACTGACCGTCTGAGACAAGGGCAAAGCCGCAGATAATACCGAGTAGTAGTAATTTCCTCTACTATGAGGTAATAAAAACAAATCAATTTTCACATTTTTGGCATCAGTTTTTCTTCCATGGGGAACTGAAATTCCCAACGTGCCCTGAAAGATACCGACCTCCAGGACCTGCTTGGAGTTGTAGTTTTCTACACAAATTGTATTCTTAAAGGGGTATTCCCATCGCCAAGATCATATCCCAATATCTAGTAGTAATATAAGTAATATCTCTGTCCATTTCCTCATGTGCAGGACCTTAGGTATCCATGGTTAGAACCACTAGCAGCTAGCTGTTACTATATCAGTGGTCGTAACCATGGATATCTAAGGTCCTATGATGCCTCCACATGAGGAAATAGACTTAGTGAATCAGAAGAACTATACTACATTTCTAATTGGAGGAATTTGTTAATATTATTATTATTACTACTACATCTACGACATATTGGGACAGGATCTTAGAGATGGGAATACCCCTTTTAATGTTAGTTCACATGTAGAGGTGAAATTCATATCAAATTGTTTGGCGCACAGTGTTGCGGGTAAGACCACGCTCACATGTTGCAATGTTTTTAAGAGAAAAAAACATCACAACAAAAGAGTGCATTTAAAATAGCAGCGGGTGAAAGCAGCCTCAGGCTATGTTCACACGTTAAGAACAAAGAAATGGAGTGCTGACTTCAATATCACATAAAAAACAATGAGTTTTATTAAATAAGTAAACATATATAACACACAATACATAAAACAAGGGAAGATTCCACAAAAATGCTCCTAGGGAAATTTTTGACATGGGAAAGTTATGCAAAAATTGGAGCTGTATCAATAACTACTGTATCACCCAAATGGAGTACAAAAGTTAAGGCAGTAACTTGATAAAGCATCCCGCGAAACGCGCATCCAGGGTCTCTCCTCAGGGAAGTTTTCAGCACTTGCGATCACTAATATGGGTAAGCGTGCCTAAAAGGCTGTGATTAATATATTTGCACTATGTACTTTATGTTCACCCTATGTACCTCTTTATGGTTACTGCCTTAACTTTTGTACTCCATTTGGGTGATACAGTAATTATTGATACAGCTCCAATTTTTGCATAACTTTCCCATGTCAAAAATTTCCCTAGGAGCATTTTTGTGGAATCTTCCCTTGTTTTATGTATTGTGTGTTATATATGTTTACTTATTTAATAAAACTCATTGTTTTTTATGTGATATTGAAGTCAGCACTCCATTTCTTTGTTCTTAATATACACTACGGAGTTTCTTGATAGTCCTATATAATTATATTATATACAGCTATGAGATTTGTTGCTATATGTATAGCTGCGTTTGTCTTTGTGTATCAGTTAACATTATGTTCACACGTTGCGTTTTTTCAGCCTTTTTATGCCAGTTAAAAGCTGCTTTTAAGGGTATGTGCACACGCAGCGGATTTGTTCTCTGCGGATCCGCTGCAGATCCGCAAGCAATGTACAGTACAATGCTAAGCAATGGGTTTTCAAAACCGCAGTGCACAGGCTGCGGACTTGCTGCGGATTGAAATCCGCAGCATGTCAATTCTTTCTGCTGATTTTGCTGCGTTTCGACAGCTATTCCATTATACTGGTGTCAAAATGCAGGGGCAAATCCGCAGGTAAAACCGCACTCCCTTCAGCCCCCATAGAAAGCAATGGATAAGTGCAAAAAAGCAGCAAAAAACATAGCAAGAAACGCCATCAGTTCTTGCAGTGTTATTAGTGAAAAAAGCAGGTACAGCAGAATGTGATTTTCCCAAAATTAAACCAAAATATCTTGGTGTCCTCACCTGAGAATGGCGGTTACATTAGTACAGTTTAATGAAATTATTGATATCTCTGACCGATGTGTGAAGTTGAACAATAGCTGATCACCCCAATGCACTGCCAATGTCTTAGGTAAACTATGCCTGACCAATTCACCTCCCCCTGCTGGATTTACATTTGCAAATGTGTATTTTTTCATTAACTCATAGGAACTTTTTTGCTCAGAATAGTCACTTTTTTCAGACATAAAAATCTTTCTAAATATTTCTATCAAATTTCCCTTTTTTCCCCAAATGTTTTATGGTTTCACCTACGTCTTATATCGGTGGTCTAACACCTCGCATTGTTCATGCTTGTACGGTGGAAGCAAAGCTGAACTTTGGGATCCTTAAAAACGCCGCAAGAAAACCAGAGTAAAAGCCAGCAAAAGGTGTTTTTTGTGTCTGCAGTTTTTTTTGCTGCCAAAACATTAGGTTTTGGCTGCAGAACAAAAAAAGTAACGTGTGAATATGCTGTAAAAATAAGAAGCGTTAAACAAGTCCAACTGAAAACCTTTGTGGTAAAACTGCATGTAATACAGGCCATATTGTGCACTTACACTTTACAGCAAGTGCTATAAACCAGCAATCCCCCCCCACTGCATTCTCCATATACTTCGGTGGAGATATAACTACACATACAGGAACCTCCTCATAACATTTTATGGAGAATGTGGCTGGAAATTTGTGATTAAGGGTCAGATAATAACTGCACGTAACTGTAGGGTGGCGTCAGCATCAATGTTACTGGTGGGCCCTTAGCAGCTGAGCCTGAAGCAGTGATATCACAATGTGGAGTGTGGAACTCGATGACATCTTCTACTCTATGACATCACAATGACTGCAAAGGAGTAAAGCCTATGTAAAGCCTGACCGCAGAGCCGAGGCTGTCATTTGTGTGACTCCCTATTGGATACACAAAGCTACAGGAATACGAAGGAGAAAGAAAGCGACGACATCATGGGAATTCATGGAGGTCCCCATTGTGACCAGCGGCTGCTGGTCAAGGCTCTCTCTTCCTGCAAGTCAACTGGCTTTAGTCTTCTGACCCGATTCAAGAAATTCCAATGCAATTGCAGAGCTCAGCGGAAGGATTCTTTCCAGGCCATCAAATCTGCCACCATGACAGTGGTCAAGAGCATCAGGTCAGTTGCTACAAAAAGACGTAGAAACCACGTCATCAGCCAAGACAGCGGTGAAAAGAGCCCAACCTACATAGTAGGTGACACTGAGCCCACTTCTAGCATTGTAGAAAGTGGAGAGGATCTTGCCGATCCAGAATGTGCACAAGATGCACCCGAGGGGCTGCCACAAACAAGACCCCAGGACTTTACTGACCCAGAATGTGCACCCGAGGGGCTGCCACAAACAGGACCCCAGGATTTTGCATATCCAGAATGTGCACAAGGTGCACCCGAGGGGCTGCCACAAACAGGACCTCAGGATCCTGCTGATCCAGAATGTGCACACGATGCACCCGAGGGGCTGCCACAAACAAGACCCCAGGACTTAACCGATCCAGAATGTGCACCCGAGGGGCTGTCACAAACAGGACCCCAGGACTTTACCGATCCAGATTGTGCACAATGTGCACCCGAGGGGCTGCCACAAACAAGACCCCAGGATTTTGCTGATCCAGAATGCGCACAAGGTGCACCAGAGGGGCTACCACAAACAAGACCCCAAGACAATCTGAAAAGGAAAGCATCAACCTCTGAGGACAGTCAGCCCGAGATGATGCCACCAGCCAAGAGAGCTGCTATAGAAAATATTATTGATCTACTTATAGAAGTAATTGGCTTTAGTCTTCCGACCCGATTCAGGAAATTCCAATGCAATTTCAGAGCTCTCCTGAAGGATTCCTTCCAGGCCATCAAATCTGCCACCATGACAGTGGTCAAGTGCTTCAGATTAATTGCTATAACAAGACATAGAGACCGCGTCATCAGCCAAGACAGCGGTGAGAAGAGCCCAACCTACATAGTAGGTGATATTGAGCCCACCTCTAGCATTGCAGAAAGTGGAGAGGATTGTGCCGATCCAGAATGTGCAGAAGATGCATCCGAGGGACTGCCACAAACAAGATCCCAGGATCTTACCGATCCAGAATGTAAACAATGTGCACCCGAGGGGCTTCCACAAACAAGACCACAAGACAATCTGAAAATGAAAGCATCACCCTCCGATGACAGTCAGCCCGAGATGCTGCCACCAGACAAGAGAGCGGCTATAGAAAACGTTACTGATCTACTTATCATTATTATTATTGTTATTATTATTATTTATTTATATAGCGCCTTTATTTCCATGGTGCTGTACATGAGAAGGGGAGGAGTAACCCCGGAGATCGAGACCCCACAAGTGGAGATGCCCGATATTGGGAACCAAGAGAACAACCTGCCTCCAGAGCTCTTAACCATCCTGCAGAGCAAAGGGGAGGAAGGCTACCTGGATGACGAGGTCATCATCATGGCCCAGGACCTGCTGCAGAGACAGTTTAAGGGTTTTGATGGCCTGCAGCCCCCCTGCGCTCTTATGATACCAGGGTACAGCGTACTGCAGAATGCTGTACAAATCCACTATGATGCGGACAGGGTGCACTGGCTGACAACCTGCTATAAAAATGGCCAAATCTTTGTGGCCGACAGCTTCAACATCAGGAATCTGTCTCCATCCATCCATCAGCAGATTAACAACATGTACAGTATAGTGGTCGACAATCCCCTGGAACATCTGAGGTTTATCGATGTGGATCAGCAGAAGAACTGGTACGACTGTGGCTTATATGCTATAGCGTTTGCCTACGAGTTTATGGCAGATGGCGGTGAACCCAGAGCTGAGTTCCAGCATCAGAAGATGAGGACTCATCTAATATCCTGCCTACAGAACAACAGAATCAGCGGATTTCCCAAAAAGGTCAGGGAGTAACTCCATGTCTATAAACGGCATGTAGAGTGTATGACGGTCCAAGAGATCGCCCTGACCTTTAACCTCACAATGAAGATGGGGTACGGCTGGAGGTGACGGCTATCACACGTCAATGATGTGGCGGCCGCCATGTCAGGAGCAGATGAGCCGCACCTCAGGACGAGGCAGATTCCGGGCTCGGTCTCTGTCCTCATTACTTTCTGCAGTCAGATGTGATCAGAGGATCAGTGAATCTTCTGCTGCATCTGACCCGATCTACGGAACATGCTGCCATGATCCAGCACCGCCCAGGGGAAGGGCAGGCCGTCAGCCATGGTTCCCTAGAGGTTTCCTCCACTGGGGGTTTTTCCTCTCCTGAGTGCTGACGGACGACGACTCTCCGTGAGTCCAGGACCCATCACCATCCTCATCATGGGAACTTCTACTTGTGATATCTTGTATGAAGTGAATAAAGAATTCAATTAATATCTAGCAGCTGTGTGTCTGAGCCATGTGTCTGAGCCTTGTATCTCTACATTGAAATTGCAGGAAAAGTTATGGAATTCTGGAAATGACAGGTGTGATATTTTTTTCTGAGTTTTCCCTACAAACTGTTTGGAACATTTGAAAGAATGATTGTCAGGAGCAGAAAATATGACGCTGCCATAAGACCTGTGTTTGCCAGCAGTAGAGAGTCCACTCGTGTGTGGGGGCTTCTCATCAATGGAGGAGCTCACTCACAGTAATACCTCAACAGGGCCATGAATGAAGAATAAAATCTACACCTCCTCCACGAGCAACTACTCCCATCATCCAGGGCAAGGTTGTGATGATGCTTTTCTCCTCCATAATGGAGACCAGGTCACATGGGAAAAGTGATAAACTAAGTTGCTTTGGTGAAAAAGACATTGGCATTTTGGTTCCAAGGACGAAAACCAAAGTTTGAGTCAGTCTCAAAACTTTTGGCCATGATTGTATTTATCCATCTTAAGATAATGATAGCACTCCATTCCTGATAGCTAAAACTTCTCTCACCTTCTGCATTAATAAAACACTTTTCTCACTATTTTTTGTGCAGAAAGCAGGTAAATACGTTCCGCAAACTGATTTTCGGCATGTCTGCCCTGTTGGCCGAATTCTATAGAAACTTCCGTGCCGCTGATAAATATTTAGGAACCTGCTCTCACTTCCTTGAGCGTGAATTGGCTTATTATAGGGGGCACAGATTTTTGGCCACGTGTAGAGTCAATATAGTACTATAGCTCAGTGGCTAGACACATAGAATTAGGAAAAGCCATTGGGCACAGGGAATGATGCTGACTTCTAGTGTTGATGTGTTGTCATTGTGGCACATAATAATTGTCTCCTCCTGTGATATGATAGAAATACCAACAAGAAGCGTGTGCCTTAAAGGTGACTATAAACATATCTAATAAAAATGATTAACATAAGAGAAGAGTAACCTAAACTTGATGTAGAACTGTATGGAATAAAGGAATATTTTCAGCAACAGCGCCCCTTGTCTACAGGCGTCGTATCTTGTATTGCAATAGGTGCTAGGAGCAGTCACAGACCACTCCCGTCAGTTTATCCCCCGAAATACTGCAGTCACAGCATTCCGGAAGTCGGCACAGGGCTAACAGCCCCTCTGCCTTTGGGTCAGAGCCCCCGCGGCGTCACGCAGGGTCCCTATCGTTGCCATGGTGAGCGAATGTCGTCATCACGACATCTGGCTCAACAGAGCTAGGAAACTTGTTGATCATGCACAGTGCATGATCAGGTAGTCTCCCTGTCAGTGCAGCGATCAGCCTGCAAAAAATGATTGTCCCATAGTGGGACTAAGTAAAAGACTTAGGAAAAAGGTAAAGAAAAAAAAAAAAATTTAAATAGTAATTGTAAAAATATTAAAAAAATCAAAAATAAAAAAATCAATACATATTCTATCACTAAATAAATATTTGAATGAAAAAAACAATATAAACAATAAAAGTGCACACATGTGGTATCGCCGCATGCACAACGACTCGACCTATAAAACTGTCCCACTACTTAACCCCTTTAGTGAACACAAAGAAAAAAACAAGGCAAAAAACAATTCTTTATCATCATACTGCCGAAAACAAAAAGTGGAATAACGCGATCAGAACCTCATATTACCCACCTCAGCTGCTGCAGAACCTCATAGTATACCTCAGCTGCTGCAGAACCTCACAATATACCTCAGCTGCTGCAGAACCTCAATACGTCTCAGCTGCTGCATAACCTTATATTACACACCTCAGCTGCTGCAGAATCTCATAATACACATCTCAGCTGCTGCAGAACCTCATAATACACCTCAGCTGCTACAGAACTCATAATACACCTCAGCTGCTACAGAACCTCATAATACACAGCTCAGCTACTGCAGAACTTCAATATGTCTCAGCTGCTGCATAACCTTATTACACGCCTCAGCTGCTTCAGAACCTCATATTACCCACCTCAACTGCTGCAGAACCTCATAATACACATCTCAGCTGCAGCAGAACCTCACAATATACACATCAACTGCTGCAGAACCTCATATTACCCACCTCAAATGCTGCAGAACCTCATAATACACATCTCAGCTGCTGCAGAACCTCATAAAACACCTCAGTTGCTGCAGAACCTCACAATTCACAGCTCAGCTGCTGCAGAACCTCATATTACACACCTCAGCTACTTGAAACCTTCTTTTGGACACTGTGGTACAGTAAAGGGTGTTTTACTGGATGGAAGATATGTTTCTCCTAGCAGATTAATGTTTGGCCGGGTTTTTTCTTAAAGACGGGACCTGCGATGATGTCGGGGTCACGTGATCAGCCCATGTGATGTCTACCTCACTGGTGGGAGGGGTTAGGCCCTATGTAATGGAGGTTGGTGATTGCCACAGGTTGAGTGTGTGTTTCTGGAAGCTACAGGAACTTGTGTGGACTCAGCCTGAAACTTGTATATAGGATTCCCGTGCTGCAGGACTATCGCAGCAAGACTCGGAAGAACCCCGGGAATGGCACCTGGCGGATGCCGCAGGACCTGGCAGCCGCTTAGTTACGCCCGTCCCGTGCAAGGGGTGAGTCTGGGACCAGTGGTTCTCCAAGCTGGAGTATGAGTTTGCTTTCCCTTATGTTTTGTTAAGCTGCTGGTTACTGAGTGACATTAAAACCACTGAAATTGGACTTTATGCCTGTGTGTTGCCTCGTTACTGCCGCCCAGCTATTGCCTACCAGAGCAAATCCCTACAATTGGTGGAGAATGCGAGCAGAAGCAGTGAGGCCAGGCTGTTTTGATTTTTGATCGGTACCCCAGCCTATGTCCTGGGTGAAACGAGTGGCAGATATCCAGGCGGGGAACTTTCCAGAAATAGAGGCCACGCGACAGCAACAGCAGGCTATGCAGCAGCAACAGGAGGCCATGCGGCAGCAGCAACAAGAGTTCATGCGACAGCAGGCTATGCAGCAGCAGGCTATGCAGCAGCATCAGGAAACCAATCAGCTGTTGATACAGCATATCACAACAGCGCAAGCAATAGGAGCTAACCGGGGAATCCAGGATATTCGGAAAGCGGTTTGTACAGCGATTCCTAAAATGGGAGAATCGGACGATGTGGAGGTGTATCTGGAGATGTTCGAAGGAGTCGCTGAGAGAGAGAAGCTCCCCCGGGACCATTTGGCAGGTGTCCTCGATCCGTTTCTGACCCCAGGACTGTTGAAAGCGTGTCAGGACCTACCCCCAGAGCAAAGGGCGGACTACACGGTCGTCAAGGGTGAGATACTGGCACGCCTTGGGGTAAATGTGTTAGTGAGGGCTCAGCGGGTACACCACTGGAAGTTTACCCCCTCCAAGCCCGCCCGGTCCCAGTATTACGACCTGTTGCACCTGTTACAAAAGTGGTTGCAGCCTGAAGTGTTATCCCCTACGGCCATACTGGACCGCATAGTGACTGATAGATTTTGGAGGGCTTTGCCCCACTCCCTCCAGACCTGGGTCGGACAGGCGCCCCCTACTGATGCCATGCAGATGATAGACCTCATAGAAAGGTATGGGGCTACCAAGGAGTTACAGGGAGGGACCCCCCGAAAGGTAACAGGAAGGTTCCCTAAGTCCCCGCCCCTGGTTCGGCGAGCAGAGCCCAGGAAGGCGGCTCCGGACTTATCCGGGGAAGTAAGGAGCCCCATAATCTGCTGGCGGTGCCAGGAACCAGGTCGTATGAGAGCTGATTGCCCCCACCTGACTGAGCCCATGGACACCAATTTTTGTTACCGCCAGTCCCACTGTTACGGCGGCGGAACACGCATAAAAAAATATAAATAAACGTGCTCGCCGCCCGGGGTCCACCGTGCGGCAGATGGAAAAACCGCAGCTAGAAGACACAGAGCACTATGGCGGTAATGTGCACGGGGTTCTATATCACTCAGGTGCAATCAAGCAGTCTCTGTTAAGTGCACAGAGCTGCTCCAGGAAAAATTAGAAAAGTAACGCTGAGCCTGTTAGCAACACAGGGACTCAGCGGCACACATGCGGTAGGCAAAAACCGGAGTAGTTGGGATGTCACTACGTCCGACACCTACCGTGGTAACAGGTGTGCTGGCGTCGCAACCGCGGACGCAGAAATGAGCTGCAACTGCAGCGCGGCGTGAACAGAGCCGCAAACAAGGCGCTGCAAAAACGCTGGAGCAATGCAGGACGCTTAGCTGCTGCAAAAAGTATGGCTGGAGCGCGCTGGCGCTAGCGCTGCTACTGGCGGCTGCCCAAGCACTCACACAAACGTAATATCAGAGGGAAGGGGTTTCATAATAAGTCATCCACCAGTCCAAGCATCCATCACCATACATACAGCAGCAGTATGAAAATACTAGCGCATGGCATAGCGGCCATGCGCACTTTTTATAGCGTACGGGACCTGACGGAAATCTCCAGAGCCCTGAGCATAACCAATCAAATCAGGAGCAGGACCTGAGCACCTGACTCCTGAACTCCAATGAGAGCTATTCCCGTGAGCATGCTCAGAAGCTGGGACAAAGGACTTAGCCTCTGGAGACAAATATGTGAATCTGGATTCCCGCATAGGCATTATAGAACCCAGATTCCTAACACCCACTATGCCGAACCAATGTGTGCAATGGGCACCCCGAAGGGCCCTAATATGGAACATTTGTGTCGGCTAGAAGTGGAGGGCACCGGGCTGTGGCCCTATTGGACTCAGGGAGTCTTGTAACCCTGGTACGAGCCAGCTGGATACACACCAGCGAGTTTACGGGTCGGAAAATTGGCGTGTTGTGTATACATGGAGACTTAAAAGACTATCCCACCGCACTAGTCGTAATCAGCACGCCAGCAGGGAGGCGGTGCCACGAGGTGGGGGTGGTGGCTAATTTACATCATGAAGTGATAATTGGAAGAGACTTTCCGTTGTTTTCTGTGCTGTGGCCGTCTGTGGTACCATCCACTGAGCAACTGCCGGTACCAGAGGCAACCAGGTTACATTCTCCAGAAGGGGGGGCATGAACCTGGTGGCCCGGAGGAAAATGTGCTGGCGGTCGGAATAACCTTCCCTTCGGTGGAGGAAGGGGAGAATTCTCCCCTAGAAGGATTGGCTGGAGAGGTGGAAGACTTGCCGCCGGGACCTGAGTTGTCAGACTTGAATGTATCAGGTGACAATTTTGGTACAGCGCAACTCCGAGACCTTACTTTAGCCGGGCCAGAGAAAATGTACTGTTTGTAAATGGGGAACCCCAACAACCTGGGGTAGATACGGTGTTGCCACGCTTTGAGTTGAACCAGGATTTGTTGTACCGAGTGGAGATAATACGTGGGGAAATGGTAGAACAATTACTGGTACCTCAGACGTATCGCAGGCTGGTAATGGTTTTAGCGCATGCGCATGTACTTGGGGGACATTTGGGCCAAAAGAAGACCCTCGACCGAATCCTGCAACGATTTTACTGGCCAGGGGTTCATGAAGAAGTTAAACGGTACTGTAGCTCCTGTCCAGTATGCCAGGTAACCAGTCCCCAGCCTCACTTTCGGAGCCCTTTGGTGCCTTTGCCGATTATAGAGGTGCCCTTCGAGAGAGTGGCCATGGACCTGGTGGGGCCTCTCAATAAGTCGGCAAGGGGACACCAACACATTCTGGTAGTTCTAGATTATGCTACCCGATATCCTGAGGCCATTCCTCTGCGCCACACATCAGCTAAGCTTATAGCAAAGGAACTCATGGGTATGTTTTCACGGGTGGGAATTTCGCAAGAAATTTTAACAGACCAGGGAACCCCCTTTATGTAAAAAATTATGAAGGAACTCTGCCGGTTGATAAAATGCTAAACAGTTGCGTAACTCGGTCTATCATCCCCAAACAGATGGTCTGTTAGAAAGGTTCAATAAGACCCCGAAGAGCATGGTAAAAAGGCAGTTTCCAAAGATGGGAAGGACTGGGATCTGTTATTGCCATATTTGTTATTTGCAGTGAGGGAGGTACCTCAGGCATCTACGGGGTTCTCGCCCTTTGAACTATTGTACGGCAGACATCCACGGGGCTTACTAGATATAGCCAAAGAGGCCTGGGAGAACCAACCTACTCCCCACAAAAGTGTGATAGAACATGTTGCAAAAATGCAAGAGAGAATGGAGACAGTCCTACCCTTGGTCCGGGAACATATGGAGGCAGCACAACGGTCACAGAGTCGGGTCTATAATCGGGAGGCTCGGGTAAGAACCTTTAGCCCTGGGGATCGGGTTTTGGTGCTTGTGCCTACCGTAGATAGCAAATTTCTCGCAAGGTGGCAGGGACCCTACGAGATCATGGAGAAGGTGGGGCCAGTAGACTACAAGGTACACCCTTTGAACTATTGTACGGCAGACATCCACGGGGCTTACTAGATATAGCCAAAGAGGCCTGGGAGAACCAACCTACTCCCCACAAAAGTGTAATAGAACATGTTGCAAAAATGCAAGAGAGAATGGAGACAGTCCTACCATTGGTCCGGGAACATATGGAGGCAGCACAACGGTCACAGAGTCGGGTCTATAATCGGGAGGCTCGGGTAAGAACCTTTAGCCCTGGGGATCGGGTTTTGGTGCTTGTGCCTACCGTAGATAGCAAATTTCTCGCAAGGTGGCAGGGACCCTACGAGATCATGGAGAAGGTGGGGCCAGTAGACTACAAGGTACACCAACCAAGACGGAGAAAGCCAGAACAGGTTTACCATAATAATTTGTTTAAACCCTGGAAAGATAGAGAGCACCTTGGTGGGGATAGTCCGCTGCCAGCGTTTCAGATGGTAAAGGCTCCGTTACCTCGGGGCGAGGCGGGAGAAGCCCAACCCGCGGTCAAAATTGCAGATACTTTGTCTCCTAAACAGGTTCAGGAGGTCCGGGAGTTCATCAGCCGAAATACAGATGTTTTTTCGGAGCTCCCTGGACGCACCTCCCTAATCTAACATGACGTTGTCACAGAGCCACAGGCCAAGGTCCGACTAAAGCCATATCGGGTGCCTGAGGCCCGGCGACAAGCCATCTCAGAAGAGGTAAAAATGATGCTACAGTTAGGGGTCACAGAAGAGTCTCAGAGTGAGTGGGCCATCCCAATAGCTCTAATACCCAAGCCTGATGGGTCTCTAAGATTCTGTAATGATTTTAGAAAACTCAATGACATTTCAAAATTTGACGCCTACCCCATGCCCCGGGTTGACGAGTTGATAGAGCGCTTTGGGCAAGCACGGTATTTTACAACTCTGGACCTCACAAAAGGTTATTGGCAGGTATCCCTAACAGAGGCGGCGAAGGGAAAGACGGCGTTTATAACACCTGAGGGGCTGTTCCAGTATAAGGTGTTACCCTTTGGATTGCATGGCGCTCCAGCAACGTTCCAGCGGTTTATGGATATTATTCTCCGTCCCCATCGCCGCTATGCCTCAGCCTATCTAGATTATATTATTGTGTTCAGCACCGATTGGGAAAGCCACTTAGCAAAAGTACAGGCAGTGGTAGACTCCCTGCGACAAGCAGGGCTAACTGCCAACCCAAAGAAGTGTTTCATAGGGTTGGAGGAAGCCCGCTACTTGGGTTATGTCACTGGGAGGGGAGTTCTCAAGCCCCAAGTAAACAAGGTCGGTAAAGGCCTTTTTGGGTTTGGAGGATATTACAGGCGATTCATTCCCAACTTTGCAACCCTGTCTGCGCCTTTAACAGATTGTTTAAAAGGGAAAAAATCTGTGATGGTCCACTGGAATTATCAGTTAGAGGAGGCCTTTACAAAATTAAAAGGGGTACTGTGTGGTACACAAGTCCTGATCACTCCAAATTTCAAAAAAGAGTTCATGGTGCAGACTGATGCCTCTGAGATAGGCCTCGGTGCAGTGCTGGCTCAGGAAGTTAACGGGGAAGAGCATCCCGTTAGCTTCCTAAGCCGGAAACTTACCCCAGCTGAAACCCGGTACAGTATTGTAGAGAGTGCCTGGCCATCGAGTGGGCACTGGAATCGTTGCGCTACTATTTGCTGGGGAGGACATTTCGGTTGGTGACAGATCATTCCCCTCTTACGTGGATGAGTCAAGCTAAGGAGAGGAATGCCCGAGTCACCAGGTGGTTCCTGTCCCTGCAAAACTTTAAATTTTCAGTAGAACATCGTGCAGGCAGACTACAGGGGAATGCAGATGCCCTGTCCAGAGTTCACTGTATGTCACGTGTCCACCCCTCTAGGGTTGAACATAGGGGGTAGGTATGTGGTACAGTAAAGGGTGTTTTACTGGATGGAAGATATGTTTCTCCTAGCAGATTAATGTTTGGCCGGGTTTTTTCTTAAAGACAGGACCTGCGATGATGTCAGGGTCACGTGATCAGCCCATGTGATGTCTACCTCACTGGTAGGAGGCGTTAGGCCCTATGTAATGGAGGTTGGTGATTGCCACAGGGTGAGTGTGTGTTTCTGGAAGCTACAGGAACTTGTGTGGACTCAGCCTGAAACTTGTATATATGATTCTCGTGCTGCAGAACTATCGCAGCAAGACTCGGAAGAACCCCGGAAATGGCACCTGGCAGCCGCTTAGTTACGCCCGTCCCGTGCATGGGGTGAGTCTGGGACCAGTGGTTCTCCAAGCTGGAGTATGAGTTTGCTTTCCCTTATGTTTTGTTAAGCTGCTGGTTACTGAGTGACATTAAAACCACTGAAATTGGACTTTATGCCTGTGTGTTGCCTCGTTACTGCCGCCCAGCTATTGCCTACCAGAGCAAATCCCTACAACACACATTTGTGTAGAATATATACAGATCTGCATAGTTATTTTTTTTAGATGACAATTTGGTAAAATCTATAAATACTGTGAATACAAAGTCCTTGGTGTCACAATAAAAAATAAATAAATAAAAATCGCTCAGATCCTTAAAAATAGAAAAATAATTATTCGTTATCCACATCTTTGGAGTATATTGTGATGTCACCGGATAAATCCGGAGCTGATGTCACAGTCTACACGGAATGTTCTATGCCGGCTCAGACTGGACCACAGAAGAACAGGACAATCCCCTGGTGGACCCCTCTGCTGCACTGGGAACCCAGACCTCCACACCCTACCTGACCAGGGCTTAGATGCGCTTCATACAGACAGGTTGCAGGGTCTCGGGGACTCCCGCTGTGTGACCGTATCACCGCCTCATAGAACTAAGAGAGTCCTTGCTCCAAGGCGATGGCCCGGTATCAGGACTGACCGTCTGAGACAAGGGCAAAGCCGCAGATAATACCGAGTAGTAGTAATTTCCTCTACTATGAGGTAATAAAAACAAATCAATTTTCACATTTTTGGCATCAGTTTTTCTTCCATGGGGAACTGAAATTCCCAACGTGCCCTGAAAGATACCGACCTCCAGGACCTGCTTGGAGTTGTAGTTTTCTACACAAATTGTATTCTTAAAGGGGTATTCCCATCGCCAAGATCATATCCCAATATCTAGTAGTAATATAAGTAATATCTCTGTCCATTTCCTCATGTGCAGGACCTTAGGTATCCATGGTTAGAACCACTAGCAGCTAGCTGTTACTATATCAGTGGTCGTAACCATGGATATCTAAGGTCCTATGATGCCTCCACATGAGGAAATAGACTTAGTGAATCAGAAGAACTATACTACATTTCTAATTGGAGGAATTTGTTAATATTATTATTATTACTACTACATCTACGACATATTGGGACAGGATCTTAGAGATGGGAATACCCCTTTTAATGTTAGTTCACATGTAGAGGTGAAATTCATATCAAATTGTTTGGCGCACAGTGTTGCGGGTAAGACCACGCTCACATGTTGCAATGTTTTTAAGAGAAAAAAACATCACAACAAAAGAGTGCATTTAAAATAGCAGCGGGTGAAAGCAGCCTCAGGCTATGTTCACACGTTAAGAACAAAGAAATGGAGTGCTGACTTCAATATCACATAAAAAACAATGAGTTTTATTAAATAAGTAAACATATATAACACACAATACATAAAACAAGGGAAGATTCCACAAAAATGCTCCTAGGGAAATTTTTGACATGGGAAAGTTATGCAAAAATTGGAGCTGTATCAATAACTACTGTATCACCCAAATGGAGTACAAAAGTTAAGGCAGTAACTTGATAAAGCATCCCGCGAAACGCGCATCCAGGGTCTCTCCTCAGGGAAGTTTTCAGCACTTGCGATCACTAATATGGGTAAGCGTGCCTAAAAGGCTGTGATTAATATATTTGCACTATGTACTTTATGTTCACCCTATGTACCTCTTTATGGTTACTGCCTTAACTTTTGTACTCCATTTGGGTGATACAGTAATTATTGATACAGCTCCAATTTTTGCATAACTTTCCCATGTCAAAAATTTCCCTAGGAGCATTTTTGTGGAATCTTCCCTTGTTTTATGTATTGTGTGTTATATATGTTTACTTATTTAATAAAACTCATTGTTTTTTATGTGATATTGAAGTCAGCACTCCATTTCTTTGTTCTTAATATACACTACGGAGTTTCTTGATAGTCCTATATAATTATATTATATACAGCTATGAGATTTGTTGCTATATGTATAGCTGCGTTTGTCTTTGTGTATCAGTTAACATTATGTTCACACGTTGCGTTTTTTCAGCCTTTTTATGCCAGTTAAAAGCTGCTTTTAAGGGTATGTGCACACGCAGCGGATTTGTTCTCTGCGGATCCGCTGCAGATCCGCAAGCAATGTACAGTACAATGCTAAGCAATGGGTTTTCAAAACCGCAGTGCACAGGCTGCGGACTTGCTGCGGATTGAAATCCGCAGCATGTCAATTCTTTCTGCTGATTTTGCTGCGTTTCGACACCTATTCCATTATACTGGTGTCAAAATGCAGGGGCAAATCCGCAGGTAAAACCGCACTCCCTTCAGCCCCCATAGAAAGCAATGGATAAGTGCAAAAAAGCAGCAAAAAACATAGCAAGAAACGCCATCAGTTCTTGCAGTGTTATTAGTGAAAAAAGCAGGTACAGCAGAATGTGATTTTCCCAAAATTAAACCAAAATATCTTGGTGTCCTCACCTGAGAATGGCGGTTACATTAGTACAGTTTAATGAAATTATTGATATCTCTGACCGATGTGTGAAGTTGAACAATAGCTGATCACCCCAATGCACTGCCAATGTCTTAGGTAAACTATGCCTGACCAATTCACCTCCCCCTGCTGGATTTACATTTGCAAATGTGTATTTTTTCATTAACTCATAGGAACTTTTTTGCTCAGAATAGTCACTTTTTTCAGACATAAAAATCTTTCTAAATATTTCTATCAAATTTCCCTTTTTTCCCCAAATGTTTTATGGTTTCACCTACGTCTTATATCGGTGGTCTAACACCTCGCATTGTTCATGCTTGTACGGTGGAAGCAAAGCTGAACTTTGGGATCCTTAAAAACGCCGCAAGAAAACCAGAGTAAAAGCCAGCAAAAGGTGTTTTTTGTGTCTGCAGTTTTTTTTGCTGCCAAAACATTAGGTTTTGGCTGCAGAACAAAAAAAGTAACGTGTGAATATGCTGTAAAAATGAGAAGCCTTAAACAAGTCCAACTGAAAACCTTTGTGGTAAAACTGCATGTAATACAGGCCATATTGTGCACTTACACTTTACAGCAAGTGCTATAAACCAGCAATCCCCCCCCACTGCATTCTCCATATACTTCGGTGGAGATATAACTACACATACAGGAACCTCCTCATAACATTTTATGGAGAATGTGGCTGGAAATTTGTGATTAAGGGTCAGATAATAACTGCACGTAACTGTAGGGTGGCGTCAGCATCAATGTTACTGGTGGGCCCTTAGCAGCTGAGCCTGAAGCAGTGATATCACAATGTGGAGTGTGGAACTCGATGACATCTTCTACTCTATGACATCACAATGACTGCAAAGGAGTAAAGCCTATGTAAAGCCTGACCGCAGAGCCGAGGCTGTCATTTGTGTGACTCCCTATTGGATACACAAAGCTACAGGAATACGAAGGAGAAAGAAAGCGACGACATCATGGGAATTCATGGAGGTCCCCATTGTGACCAGCGGCTGCTGGTCAAGGCTCTCTCTTCCTGCAAGTCAACTGGCTTTAGTCTTCTGACCCGATTCAAGAAATTCCAATGCAATTGCAGAGCTCAGCGGAAGGATTCTTTCCAGGCCATCAAATCTGCCACCATGACAGTGGTCAAGAGCATCAGGTCAGTTGCTACAAAAAGACGTAGAAACCACGTCATCAGCCAAGACAGCGGTGAAAAGAGCCCAACCTACATAGTAGGTGACACTGAGCCCACTTCTAGCATTGTAGAAAGTGGAGAGGATCTTGCCGATCCAGAATGTGCACAAGATGCACCCGAGGGGCTGCCACAAACAAGACCCCAGGACTTTACTGACCCAGAATGTGCACCCGAGGGGCTGCCACAAACAGGACCCCAGGATTTTGCATATCCAGAATGTGCACAAGGTGCACCCGAGGGGCTGCCACAAACAGGACCTCAGGATCCTGCTGATCCAGAATGTGCACACGATGCACCCGAGGGGCTGCCACAAACAAGACCCCAGGACTTAACCGATCCAGAATGTGCACCCGAGGGGCTGTCACAAACAGGACCCCAGGACTTTACCGATCCAGATTGTGCACAATGTGCACCCGAGGGGCTGCCACAAACAAGACCCCAGGATTTTGCTGATCCAGAATGCGCACAAGGTGCACCAGAGGGGCTACCACAAACAAGACCCCAAGACAATCTGAAAAGGAAAGCATCAACCTCTGAGGACAGTCAGCCCGAGATGATGCCACCAGCCAAGAGAGCTGCTATAGAAAATATTATTGATCTACTTATAGAAGTAATTGGCTTTAGTCTTCCGACCCGATTCAGGAAATTCCAATGCAATTTCAGAGCTCTCCTGAAGGATTCCTTCCAGGCCATCAAATCTGCCACCATGACAGTGGTCAAGTGCTTCAGATTAATTGCTATAACAAGACATAGAGACCGCGTCATCAGCCAAGACAGCGGTGAGAAGAGCCCAACCTACATAGTAGGTGATATTGAGCCCACCTCTAGCATTGCAGAAAGTGGAGAGGATTGTGCCGATCCAGAATGTGCAGAAGATGCATCCGAGGGACTGCCACAAACAAGATCCCAGGATCTTACCGATCCAGAATGTAAACAATGTGCACCCGAGGGGCTTCCACAAACAAGACCACAAGACAATCTGAAAATGAAAGCATCACCCTCCGATGACAGTCAGCCCGAGATGCTGCCACCAGACAAGAGAGCGGCTATAGAAAACGTTACTGATCTACTTATCATTATTATTATTGTTATTATTATTATTTATTTATATAGCGCCTTTATTTCCATGGTGCTGTACATGAGAAGGGGAGGAGTAACCCCGGAGATCGAGACCCCACAAGTGGAGATGCCCGATATTGGGAACCAAGAGAACAACCTGCCTCCAGAGCTCTTAACCATCCTGCAGAGCAAAGGGGAGGAAGGCTACCTGGATGACGAGGTCATCATCATGGCCCAGGACCTGCTGCAGAGACAGTTTAAGGGTTTTGATGGCCTGCAGCCCCCCTGCGCTCTTATGATACCAGGGTACAGCGTACTGCAGAATGCTGTACAAATCCACTATGATGCGGACAGGGTGCACTGGCTGACAACCTGCTATAAAAATGGCCAAATCTTTGTGGCCGACAGCTTCAACATCAGGAATCTGTCTCCATCCATCCATCAGCAGATTAACAACATGTACAGTATAGTGGTCGACAATCCCCTGGAACATCTGAGGTTTATCGATGTGGATCAGCAGAAGAACTGGTACGACTGTGGCTTATATGCTATAGCGTTTGCCTACGAGTTTATGGCAGATGGCGGTGAACCCAGAGCTGAGTTCCAGCATCAGAAGATGAGGACTCATCTAATATCCTGCCTACAGAACAACAGAATCAGCGGATTTCCCAAAAAGGTCAGGGAGTAACTCCATGTCTATAAACGGCATGTAGAGTGTATGACGGTCCAAGAGATCGCCCTGACCTTTAACCTCACAATGAAGATGGGTACGGCTGGAGGTGACGGCTATCACACGTCAATGATGTGGCGGCCGCCATGTCAGGAGCAGATGAGCCGCACCTCAGGACGAGGCAGATTCCGGGCTCGGTCTCTGTCCTCATTACTTTCTGCAGTCAGATGTGATCAGAGGATCAGTGAATCTTCTGCTGCATCTGACCCGATCTACGGAACATGCTGCCATGATCCAGCACCGCCCAGGGGAAGGGCAGGCCGTCAGCCATGGTTCCCTAGAGGTTTCCTCCACTGGGGGTTTTTCCTCTCCTGAGTGCTGACGGACGACGACTCTCCGTGAGTCCAGGACCCATCACCATCCTCATCATGGGAACTTCTACTTGTGATATCTTGTATGAAGTGAATAAAGAATTCAATTAATATCTAGCAGCTGTGTGTCTGAGCCATGTGTCTGAGCCTTGTATCTCTACATTGAAATTGCAGGAAAAGTTATGGAATTCTGGAAATGACAGGTGTGATATTTTTTTCTGAGTTTTCCCTACAAACTGTTTGGAACATTTGAAAGAATGATTGTCAGGAGCAGAAAATATGACGCTGCCATAAGACCTGTGTTTGCCAGCAGTAGAGAGTCCACTCGTGTGTGGGGGCTTCTCATCAATGGAGGAGCTCACTCACAATAATACCTCAACAGGGCCATGAATGAAGAATAAAATCTACACCTCCTCCACGACCAACTACTCCCATCATCCAGGGCAAGGTTGTGATGATGCTTTTCTCCTCCATAATGGAGACCAGGTCACATGGGAAAAGTGATAAACTAAGTTGCTTTGGTGAAAAAGACATTGGCATTTTGGTTCCAAGGACGAAAACCAAAGTTTGAGTCAGTCTCAAAACTTTTGGCCATGATTGTATTTATCCATCTTAAGATAATGATAGCACTCCATTCCTGATAGCTAAAACTTCTCTCACCTTCTGCATTAATAAAACACTTTTCTCACTATTTTTTGTGCAGAAAGCAGGTAAATACGTTCCGCAAACTGATTTTCGGCATGTCTGCCCTGTTGGCCGAATTCTATAGAAACTTCCGTGCCGCTGATAAATATTTAGGAACCTGCTCTCACTTCCTTGAGCGTGAATTGGCTTATTATAGGGGGCACAGATTTTTGGCCACGTGTAGAGTCAATATAGTACTATAGCTCAGTGGCTAGACACATAGAATTAGGAAAAGCCATTGGGCACAGGGAATGATGCTGACTTCTAGTGTTGATGTGTTGTCATTGTGGCACATAATAATTGTCTCCTCCTGTGATATGATAGAAATACCAACAAGAAGCGTGTGCCTTAAAGGTGACTATAAACATATCTAATAAAAATGATTAACATAAGAGAAGAGTAACCTAAACTTGATGTAGAACTGTATGGAATAAAGGAATATTTTCAGCAACAGCGCCCCTTGTCTACAGGCGTCGTATCTTGTATTGCAATAGGTGCTAGGAGCAGTCACAGACCACTCCCGTCAGTTTATCCCCCGAAATACTGCAGTCACAGCATTCCGGAAGTTGGCACAGGGCTAACAGCCCCTCTGCCTTTGGGTCAGAGCCCCCGCGGCGTCACGCAGGGTCCCTATCGTTGCCATGGTGAGCGAATGTCGTCATCACGACATCTGGCTCAACAGAGCTAGGAAACTTGTTGATCATGCACAGTGCATGATCAGGTAGTCTCCCTGTCAGTGCAGCGATCAGCCTGCAAAAAATGATTGTCCCATAGTGGGACTAAGTAAAAGACTTAGGAAAAAGGTAAAGAAAAAAAAAAAATTTTAAATAGTAATTGTAAAAATATTAAAAAAATCAAAAATAAAAAAATCAATACATATTCTATCACTAAATAAATATTTGAATGAAAAAAACAATATAAACAATAAAAGTGCACACATGTGGTATCGCCGCATGCACAACGACTCGACCTATAAAACTGTCCCACTACTTAACCCCTTTAGTGAACACAAAGAAAAAAACAAGGCAAAAAACAATTCTTTATCATCATACTGCCGAAAACAAAAAGTGGAATAACGCGATCAGAACCTCATATTACCCACCTCAGCTGCTGCAGAACCTCATAGTATACCTCAGCTGCTGCAGAACCTCACAATATACCTCAGCTGCTGCAGAACCTCAATACGTCTCAGCTGCTGCATAACCTTATATTACACACCTCAGCTGCTGCAGAATCTCATAATACACATCTCAGCTGCTGCAGAACCTCATAATACACCTCAGCTGCTACAGAACTCATAATACACCTCAGCTGCTATAGAACCTCATAATACACAGCTCAGCTACTGCAGAACTTCAATATGTCTCAGCTGCTGCATAACCTTATTACACGCCTCAGCTGCTTCAGAACCTCATATTACCCACCTCAACTGCTGCAGAACCTCATAATACACATCTCAGCTGCAGCAGAACCTCACAATATACACATCAACTGCTGCAGAACCTCATATTACCCACCTCAAATGCTGCAGAACCTCATAATACACATCTCAGCTGCTGCAGAACCTCATAAAACACCTCAGTTGCTGCAGAACCTCACAATTCACAGCTCAGCTGCTGCAGAACCTCATATTACACACCTCAGCTACTTGAAACCTTCTTTTGGACACTGTGGTACAGTAAAGGGTGTTTTACTGGATGGAAGATATGTTTCTCCTAGCAGATTAATGTTTGGCCGGGTTTTTTCTTAAAGACGGGACCTGCGATGATGTCGGGGTCACGTGATCAGCCCATGTGATGTCTACCTCACTGGTGGGAGGGGTTAGGCCCTATGTAATGGAGGTTGGTGATTGCCACAGGTTGAGTGTGTGTTTCTGGAAGCTACAGGAACTTGTGTGGACTCAGCCTGAAACTTGTATATAGGATTCCCGTGCTGCAGGACTATCGCAGCAAGACTCGGAAGAACCCCGGGAATGGCACCTGGCGGATGCCGCAGGACCTGGCAGCCGCTTAGTTACGCCCGTCCCGTGCAAGGGGTGAGTCTGGGACCAGTGGTTCTCCAAGCTGGAGTATGAGTTTGCTTTCCCTTATGTTTTGTTAAGCTGCTGGTTACTGAGTGACATTAAAACCACTGAAATTGGACTTTATGCCTGTGTGTTGCCTCGTTACTGCCGCCCAGCTATTGCCTACCAGAGCAAATCCCTACAATTGGTGGAGAATGCGAGCAGAAGCAGTGAGGCCAGGCTGTTTTGATTTTTGATCGGTACCCCAGCCTATGTCCTGGGTGAAACGAGTGGCAGATATCCAGGCGGGGAACTTTCCAGAAATAGAGGCCACGCGACAGCAACAGCAGGCTATGCAGCAGCAACAGGAGGCCATGCGGCAGCAGCAACAAGAGTTCATGCGACAGCAGGCTATGCAGCAGCAGGCTATGCAGCAGCATCAGGAAACCAATCAGCTGTTGATACAGCATATCACAACAGCGCAAGCAATAGGAGCTAACCGGGGAATCCAGGATATTCGGAAAGCGGTTTGTACAGCGATTCCTAAAATGGGAGAATCGGACGATGTGGAGGTGTATCTGGAGATGTTCGAAGGAGTCGCTGAGAGAGAGAAGCTCCCCCGGGACCATTTGGCAGGTGTCCTCGATCCGTTTCTGACCCCAGGACTGTTGAAAGCGTGTCAGGACCTACCCCCAGAGCAAAGGGCAGACTACACGGTCGTCAAGGGTGAGATACTGGCACGCCTTGGGGTAAATGTGTTAGTGAGGGCTCAGCGGGTACACCACTGGAAGTTTACCCCCTCCAAGCCCGCCCGGTCCCAGTATTACGACCTGTTGCACCTGTTACAAAAGTGGTTGCAGCCTGAAGTGTTATCCCCTACGGCCATACTGGACCGCATAGTGACTGATAGATTTTGGAGGGCTTTGCCCCACTCCCTCCAGACCTGGGTCGGACAGGCGCCCCCTACTGATGCCATGCAGATGATAGACCTCATAGAAAGGTATGGGGCTACCAAGGAGTTACAGGGAGGGACCCCCCGAAAGGTAACAGGAAGGTTCCCTAAGTCCCCGCCCCTGGTTCGGCGAGCAGAGCCCAGGAAGGCCGCTCCGGACTTATCCGGGGAAGTAAGGAGCCCCATAATCTGCTGGCGGTGCCAGGAACCAGGTCATATGAGAGCTGATTGCCCCCACCTGACTGAGCCCATGGACACCAATTTTTGTTACCGCCAGTCCCACTGTTACGGCGGCGGAACACGCATAAAAAAATATAAATAAACGTGCTCGCCGCCCGGGGTCCACCGTGCGGCAGATGGAAAAACCGCAGCTAGAAGACACAGAGCACTGTGGCGGTAATGTGCACGGGGTTCTATATCACTCAGGTGCAATCAAGCAGTCTCTGTTAAGTGCACAGAGCTGCTCCAGGAAAAATTAGAAAAGTAACGCTGAGCCTGTTAGCAACACAGGGACTCAGCGGCACACATGCGGTAGGCAAAAACCGGAGTAGTTAGGATGTCACTACGTCCGACACCTACCGTGGTAACAGGTGTGCTGGCGTCGCAACCGCGGACGCAGAAATGAGCTGCAACTGCAGCGCGGCGTGAACAGAGCCGCAAACAAGGCGCTGCAAAAACGCTGGAGCAATGCAGGACGCTTAGCTGCTGCAAAAAGTATGGCTGGAGCGCGCTGGCGCTAGCGCTGCTACTGGCGGCTGCCCAAGCACTCACACAAACGTAATATCAGAGGGAAGGGGTTTCATAATAAGTCATCCACCAGTCCAAGCATCCATCACCATACATACAGCAGCAGTATGAAAATACTAGCGCATGGCATAGCGGCCATGCGCACTTTTTATAGCGTACGGGACCTGCCGGAAATCTCCAGAGCCCTGAGCATAACCAATCAAATCAGGAGCAGGACCTGAGCACCTGACTCCTGAACTCCAATGAGAGCTATTCCCGTGAGCATGCTCAGAAGCTGGGACAAAGGACTTAGCCTCTGGAGACAAATATGTGAATCTGGATTCCCGCATAGGCATTATAGAACCCAGATTCCTAACACCCACTATGCCGAACCAATGTGTGCAATGGGCACCCCGAAGGGCCCTAATATGGAACATTTGTGTCGGCTAGAAGTGGAGGGCACCCGGGCTGTGGCCCTATTGGACTCAGGGAGTCTTGTAACCCTGGTACGAGCCAGCTGGATACACACCAGCGAGTTTACGGGTCGGAAAATTGGGGTGTTGTGTATACATGGAGACTTAAAAGACTATCCCACCGCACTAGTCGTAATCAGCACGCCAGCAGGGAGGCGGTGCCACGAGGTGGGGGTGGTGGCTAATTTACATTATGAAGTGATAATTGGAAGAGACTTTCCGTTGTTTTCTGTGCTGTGGCCGTCTGTGGTACCATCCACTGAGCAACTGCCGGTACCAGAGGCAACCAGGTTACATTCTCCAGAAGGGGGGGCATGAACCTGGTGGCCCGGAGGAAAATGTGCTGGCGGTCGGAATAACCTTCCCTTCGGTGGAGGAAGGGGAGAATTCTCCCCTAGAAGGATTGGCTGGAGAGGTGGAAGACTTGCCGCCGGGACCTGAGTTGTCAGACTTGAATGTATCAGGTGACAATTTTGGTACAGCGCAACTCCGAGACCTTACTTTAGCCGGGCCAGAGAAAATGTACTGTTTGTAAATGGGGAACCCCAACAACCTGGGGTAGATACGGTGTTGCCACGCTTTGAGTTGAACCAGGATTTGTTGTACCGAGTGGAGATAATACGTGGGGAAATGGTAGAACAATTACTGGTACCTCAGACGTATCGCAGGCTGGTAATGGTTTTAGCGCATGCGCATGTACTTGGGGGATATTTGGGCCAAAAGAAGACCCTCGACCGAATCCTGCAACGATTTTACTGGCCAGGGGTTCATGAAGAAGTTAAACGGTACTGTAGCTCCTGTCCAGTATGCCAGGTAACCAGTCCCCAGCCTCACTTTCGGAGCCCTTTGGTGCCTTTGCCGATTATAGAGGTGCCCTTCGAGAGAGTGGCCATGGACCTGGTGGGGCCTCTCAATAAGTCGGCAAGGGGACACCAACACATTCTGGTAGTTCTAGATTATGCTACCCGATATCCTGAGGCCATTCCTCTGCGCCACACATCAGCTAAGCTTATAGCAAAGGAACTCATGGGTATGTTTTCACGGGTGGGAATTTCGCAAGAAATTTTAACAGACCAGGGAACCCCCTTTATGTAAAAAATTATGAAGGAACTCTGCCGGTTGATAAAATGCTAAACAGTTGCGTAACTCGGTCTATCATCCCCAAACAGATGGTCTGTTAGAAAGGTTCAATAAGACCCCGAAGAGCATGGTAAAAAGGCAGTTTCCAAAGATGGGAAGGACTGGGATCTGTTATTGCCATATTTGTTATTTGCAGTGAGGGAGGTACCTCAGGCATCTACGGGGTTCTCGCCCTTTGAACTATTGTACGGCAGACATCCACGGGGCTTACTAGATATAGCCAAAGAGGCCTGGGAGAACCAACCTACTCCCCACAAAAGTGTGATAGAACATGTTGCAAAAATGCAAGAGAGAATGGAGACAGTCCTACCCTTGGTCTGGGAACATATGGAGGCAGCACAACGGTCACAGAGTCGGGTCTATAATCGGGAGGCTTGGGTAAGAACCTTTAGCCCTGGGGATCGGGTTTTGGTGCTTGTGCCTACCGTAGATAGCAAATTTCTCGCAAGGTGGCAGGGACCCTACGAGATCATGGAGAAGGTGGGGCCAGTAGACTACAAGGTACACCCTTTGAACTATTGTACGGCAGACATCCACGGGGCTTACTAGATATAGCCAAAGAGGCCTGGGAGAACCAACCTACTCCCCACAAAAGTGTGATAGAACATGTTGCAAAAATGCAAGAGAGAATGGAGACAGTCCTACCATTGGTCCGGGAACATATGGAGGCAGCACAACGGTCACAGAGTCGGGTCTATAATCGGGAGGCTCGGGTAAGAACCTTTAGCCCTGGGGATCGGGTTTTGGTGCTTGTGCCTACCGTAGATAGCAAATTTCTCGCAAGGTGGCAGGGACCCTACGAGATCATGGAGAAGGTGGGGCCAGTAGACTACAAGGTACACCAACCAAGACGGAGAAAGCCAGAACAGGTTTACCATAATAATTTGTTTAAACCCTGGAAAGATAGAGAGCACCTTGGTGGGGATAGTCCGCTGCCAGCGTTTCAGATGGTAAAGGCTCCGTTACCTCGGGGCGAGGCGGGAGAAGCCCAACCCGCGGTCAAAATTGCAGATACTTTGTCTCCTAAACAGGTTCAGGAGGTCCGGGAGTTCATCAGCCGAAATACAGATGTTTTTTCGGAGCTCCCTGGACGCACCTCCCTAATCTAACATGACGTTGTCACAGAGCCACAGGCCAAGGTCCGACTAAAGCCATATCGGGTGCCTGAGGCCCGGCGACAAGCCATCTCAGAAGAGGTAAAAATGATGCTACAGTTAGGGGTCACAGAAGAGTCTCAGAGTGAGTGGGCCATCCCAATAGCTCTAATACCCAAGCCTGATGGGTCTCTAAGATTCTGTAATGATTTTAGAAAACTCAATGACATTTCAAAATTTGACGCCTACCCCATGCCCCGGGTTGACGAGTTGATAGAGCGCTTTGGGCAAGCACGGTATTTTACAACTCTGGACCTCACAAAAGGTTATTGGCAGGTATCCCTAACAGAGGCGGCGAAGGGAAAGACGGCGTTTATAACACCTGAGGGGCTGTTCCAGTATAAGGTGTTACCCTTTGGATTGCATGGCGCTCCAGCAACGTTCCAGCGGTTTATGGATATTATTCTCCGTCCCCATCGCCGCTATGCCTCAGCCTATCTAGATTATATTATTGTGTTCAGCACCGATTGGGAAAGCCACTTAGCAAAAGTACAGGCAGTGGTAGACTCCCTGCGACAAGCAGGGCTAACTGCCAACCCAAAGAAGTGTTTCATAGGGTTGGAGGAAGCCCGCTACTTGGGTTATGTCACTGGGAGGGGAGTTCTCAAGCCCCAAGTAAACAAGGTCGGTAAAGGCCTTTTTGGGTTTGGAGGATATTACAGGCGATTCATTCCCAACTTTGCAACCCTGTCTGCGCCTTTAACAGATTGTTTAAAAGGGAAAAAATCTGTGATGGTCCACTGGAATTATCAGTTAGAGGAGGCCTTTACAAAATTAAAAGGGGTACTGTGTGGTACACAAGTCCTGATCACTCCAAATTTCAAAAAAGAGTTCATGGTGCAGACTGATGCCTCTGAGATAGGCCTCGGTGCAGTGCTGGCTCAGGAAGTTAACGGGGAAGAGCATCCCGTTAGCTTCCTAAGCCGGAAACTTACCCCAGCTGAAACCCGGTACAGTATTGTAGAGAGTGCCTGGCCATCGAGTGGGCACTGGAATCGTTGCGCTACTATTTGCTGGGGAGGACATTTCGGTTGGTGACAGATCATTCCCCTCTTACGTGGATGAGTCAAGCTAAGGAGAGGAATGCCCGAGTCACCAGGTGGTTCCTGTCCCTGCAAAACTTTAAATTTTCAGTAGAACATCGTGCAGGCAGACTACAGGGGAATGCAGATGCCCTGTCCAGAGTTCACTGTATGTCATGTGTCCACCCCTCTAGGGTTGAACATAGGGGGTAGGTATGTGGTACAGTAAAGGGTGTTTTACTGGATGGAAGATATGTTTCTCCTAGCAGATTAATGTTTGGCCGGGTTTTTTCTTAAAGACAGGACCTGCGATGATGTCAGGGTCACGTGATCAGCCCATGTGATGTCTACCTCACTGGTAGGAGGCGTTAGGCCCTATGTAATGGAGGTTGGTGATTGCCACAGGGTGAGTGTGTGTTTCTGGAAGCTACAGGAACTTGTGTGGACTCAGCCTGAAACTTGTATATATGATTCTCGTGCTGCAGAACTATCGCAGCAAGACTCGGAAGAACCCCGGAAATGGCACCTGGCAGCCGCTTAGTTACGCCCGTCCCGTGCATGGGGTGAGTCTGGGACCAGTGGTTCTCCAAGCTGGAGTATGAGTTTGCTTTCCCTTATGTTTTGTTAAGCTGCTGGTTACTGAGTGACATTAAAACCACTGAAATTGGACTTTATGCCTGTGTGTTGCCTCGTTACTGCCGCCCAGCTATTGCCTACCAGAGCAAATCCCTACAACACACATTTGTGTAGAATATATACAGATCTGCATAGTTATTTTTTTTAGATGACAATTTGGTAAAATCTATAAATACTGTGAATACAAAGTCCTTGGTGTCACAATAAAAAATAAATAAATAAAAATCGCTCAGATCCTTAAAAATAGAAAAATAATTATTCGTTATCCACATCTTTGGAGTATATTGTGATGTCACCGGATAAATCTGGAGCTGATGTCACAGTCTACACGGAATGTTCTATGCCGGCTCAGACTGGACCACAGAAGAACAGGACAATCCCCTGGTGGACCCCTCTGCTGCACTGGGAACCCAGACCTCCACACCCTACCTGACCAGGGCTTAGATGCGCTTCATACAGACAGGTTGCAGGGTCTCGGGGACTCCCGCTGTGTGACCGTATCACCGCCTCATAGAACTAAGAGAGTCCTTGCTCCAAGGCGATGGCCCGGTATCAGGACTGACCGTCTGAGACAAGGGCAAAGCCACAGATAATACCGAGTAGTAGTAATTTCCTCTACTATGAGGTAATAAAAACAAATCAATTTTCACATTTTTGGCATCAGTTTTTCTTCCATGGGGAACTGAAATTCCCAACGTGCCCTGAAAGATACCGACCTCCAGGACCTGCTTGGAGTTGTAGTTTTCTACACAAATTGTATTCTTAAAGGGGTATTCCCATCGCCAAGATCATATCCCAATATCTAGTAGTAATATAAGTAATATCTCTGTCCATTTCCTCATGTGCAGGACCTTAGGTATCCATGGTTAGAACCACTAGCAGCTAGCTGTTACTATATCAGTGGTCGTAACCATGGATATCTAAGGTCCTATGATGCCTCCACATGAGGAAATAGACTTAGTGAATCAGAAGAACTATACTACATTTCTAATTGGAGGAATTTGTTAATATTATTATTATTACTACTACATCTACGACATATTGGGACAGGATCTTAGAGATGGGAATACCCCTTTTAATGTTAGTTCACATGTAGAGGTGAAATTCATATCAAATTGTTTGGCGCACAGTGTTGCGGGTAAGACCACGCTCACATGTTGCAATGTTTTTAAGAGAAAAAAACATCACAACAAAAGAGTGCATTTAAAATAGCAGCGGGTGAAAGCAGCCTCAGGCTATGTTCACACGTTAAGAACAAAGAAATGGAGTGCTGACTTCAATATCACATAAAAAACAATGAGTTTTATTAAATAAGTAAACATATATAACACACAATACATAAAACAAGGGAAGATTCCACAAAAATGCTCCTAGGGAAATTTTTGACATGGGAAAGTTATGCAAAAATTGGAGCTGTATCAATAACTACTGTATCACCCAAATGGAGTACAAAAGTTAAGGCAGTAACTTGATAAAGCATCCCGCGAAACGCGCATCCAGGGTCTCTCCTCAGGGAAGTTTTCAGCACTTGCGATCACTAATATGGGTAAGCGTGCCTAAAAGGCTGTGATTAATATATTTGCACTATGTACTTTATGTTCACCCTATGTACCTCTTTATGGTTACTGCCTTAACTTTTGTACTCCATTTGGGTGATACAGTAATTATTGATACAGCTCCAATTTTTGCATAACTTTCCCATGTCAAAAATTTCCCTAGGAGCATTTTTGTGGAATCTTCCCTTGTTTTATGTATTGTGTGTTATATATGTTTACTTATTTAATAAAACTCATTGTTTTTTATGTGATATTGAAGTCAGCACTCCATTTCTTTGTTCTTAATATACACTACGGAGTTTCTTGATAGTCCTATATAATTATATTATATACAGCTATGAGATTTGTTGCTATATGTATAGCTGCGTTTGTCTTTGTGTATCAGTTAACATTATGTTCACACGTTGCGTTTTTTCAGCCTTTTTATGCCAGTTAAAAGCTGCTTTTAAGGGTATGTGCACACGCAGCGGATTTGTTCTCTGCGGATCCGCTGCAGATCCGCAAGCAATGTACAGTACAATGCTAAGCAATGGGTTTTCAAAACCGCAGTGCACAGGCTGCGGACTTGCTGCGGATTGAAATCCGCAGCATGTCAATTCTTTCTGCTGATTTTGCTGCGTTTCGACACCTATTCCATTATACTGGTGTCAAAATGCAGGGGCAAATCCACAGGTAAAACCGCACTCCCTTCAGCCCCCATAGAAAGCAATGGATAAGTGCAAAAAAGCAGCAAAAAACATAGCAAGAAACGCCATCAGTTCTTGCAGTGTTATTAGTGAAAAAAGCAGGTACAGCAGAATGTGATTTTCCCAAAATTAAACCAAAATATCTTGGTGTCCTCACCTGAGAATGGCGGTTACATTAGTACAGTTTAATGAAATTATTGATATCTCTGACCGATGTGTGAAGTTGAACAATAGCTGATCACCCCAATGCACTGCCAATGTCTTAGGTAAACTATGCCTGACCAATTCACCTCCCCCTGCTGGATTTACATTTGCAAATGTGTATTTTTTCATTAACTCATAGGAACTTTTTTGCTCAGAATAGTCACTTTTTTCAGACATAAAAATCTTTCTAAATATTTCTATCAAATTTCCCTTTTTTCCCCAAATGTTTTATGGTTTCACCTACGTCTTATATCGGTGGTCTAACACCTCGCATTGTTCATGCTTGTACGGTGGAAGCAAAGCTGAACTTTGGGATCCTTAAAAACGCCGCAAGAAAACCAGAGTAAAAGCCAGCAAAAGGTGTTTTTTGTGTCTGCAGTTTTTTTTGCTGCCAAAACATTAGGTTTTGGCTGCAGAACAAAAAAAGTAACGTGTGAATATGCTGTAAAAATAAGAAGCGTTAAACAAGTCCAACTGAAAACCTTTGTGGTAAAACTGCATGTAATACAGGCCATATTGTGCACTTACACTTTACAGCAAGTGCTATAAACCAGCAATCCCCCCCCACTGCATTCTCCATATACTTCGGTGGAGATATAACTACACATACAGGAACCTCCTCATAACATTTTATGGAGAATGTGGCTGGAAATTTGTGATTAAGGGTCAGATAATAACTGCACGTAACTGTAGGGTGGCGTCAGCATCAATGTTACTGGTGGGCCCTTAGCAGCTGAGCCTGAAGCAGTGATATCACAATGTGGAGTGTGGAACTCGATGACATCTTCTACTCTATGACATCACAATGACTGCAAAGGAGTAAAGCCTATGTAAAGCCTGACCGCAGAGCCGAGGCTGTCATTTGTGTGACTCCCTATTGGATACACAAAGCTACAGGAATACGAAGGAGAAAGAAAGCGACGACATCATGGGAATTCATGGAGGTCCCCATTGTGACCAGCGGCTGCTGGTCAAGGCTCTCTCTTCCTGCAAGTCAACTGGCTTTAGTCTTCTGACCCGATTCAAGAAATTCCAATGCAATTGCAGAGCTCAGCGGAAGGATTCTTTCCAGGCCATCAAATCTGCCACCATGACAGTGGTCAAGAGCATCAGGTCAGTTGCTACAAAAAGACGTAGAAACCACGTCATCAGCCAAGACAGCGGTGAAAAGAGCCCAACCTACATAGTAGGTGACACTGAGCCCACTTCTAGCATTGTAGAAAGTGGAGAGGATCTTGCCGATCCAGAATGTGCACAAGATGCACCCGAGGGGCTGCCACAAACAAGACCCCAGGACTTTACTGACCCAGAATGTGCACCCGAGGGGCTGCCACAAACAGGACCCCAGGATTTTGCATATCCAGAATGTGCACAAGGTGCACCCGAGGGGCTGCCACAAACAGGACCTCAGGATCCTGCTGATCCAGAATGTGCACACGATGCACCCGAGGGGCTGCCACAAACAAGACCCCAGGACTTAACCGATCCAGAATGTGCACCCGAGGGGCTGTCACAAACAGGACCCCAGGACTTTACCGATCCAGATTGTGCACAATGTGCACCCGAGGGGCTGCCACAAACAAGACCCCAGGATTTTGCTGATCCAGAATGCGCACAAGGTGCACCAGAGGGGCTACCACAAACAAGACCCCAAGACAATCTGAAAAGGAAAGCATCAACCTCTGAGGACAGTCAGCCCGAGATGATGCCACCAGCCAAGAGAGCTGCTATAGAAAATATTATTGATCTACTTATAGAAGTAATTGGCTTTAGTCTTCCGACCCGATTCAGGAAATTCCAATGCAATTTCAGAGCTCTCCTGAAGGATTCCTTCCAGGCCATCAAATCTGCCACCATGACAGTGGTCAAGTGCTTCAGATTAATTGCTATAACAAGACATAGAGACCGCGTCATCAGCCAAGACAGCGGTGAGAAGAGCCCAACCTACATAGTAGGTGATATTGAGCCCACCTCTAGCATTGCAGAAAGTGGAGAGGATTGTGCCGATCCAGAATGTGCAGAAGATGCATCCGAGGGACTGCCACAAACAAGATCCCAGGATCTTACCGATCCAGAATGTAAACAATGTGCACCCGAGGGGCTTCCACAAACAAGACCACAAGACAATCTGAAAATGAAAGCATCACCCTCCGATGACAGTCAGCCCGAGATGCTGCCACCAGACAAGAGAGCGGCTATAGAAAACGTTACTGATCTACTTATCATTATTATTATTGTTATTATTATTATTTATTTATATAGCGCCTTTATTTCCATGGTGCTGTACATGAGAAGGGGAGGAGTAACCCCGGAGATCGAGACCCCACAAGTGGAGATGCCCGATATTGGGAACCAAGAGAACAACCTGCCTCCAGAGCTCTTAACCATCCTGCAGAGCAAAGGGGAGGAAGGCTACCTGGATGACGAGGTCATCATCATGGCCCAGGACCTGCTGCAGAGACAGTTTAAGGGTTTTGATGGCCTGCAGCCCCCCTGCGCTCTTATGATACCAGGGTACAGCGTACTGCAGAATGCTGTACAAATCCACTATGATGCGGACAGGGTGCACTGGCTGACAACCTGCTATAAAAATGGCCAAATCTTTGTGGCCGACAGCTTCAACATCAGGAATCTGTCTCCATCCATCCATCAGCAGATTAACAACATGTACAGTATAGTGGTCGACAATCCCCTGGAACATCTGAGGTTTATCGATGTGGATCAGCAGAAGAACTGGTACGACTGTGGCTTATATGCTATAGCGTTTGCCTACGAGTTTATGGCAGATGGCGGTGAACCCAGAGCTGAGTTCCAGCATCAGAAGATGAGGACTCATCTAATATCCTGCCTACAGAACAACAGAATCAGCGGATTTCCCAAAAAGGTCAGGGAGTAACTCCATGTCTATAAACGGCATGTAGAGTGTATGACGGTCCAAGAGATCGCCCTGACCTTTAACCTCACAATGAAGATGGGGTACGGCTGGAGGTGACGGCTATCACACGTCAATGATGTGGCGGCCGCCATGTCAGGAGCAGATGAGCCGCACCTCAGGACGAGGCAGATTCCGGGCTCGGTCTCTGTCCTCATTACTTTCTGCAGTCAGATGTGATCAGAGGATCAGTGAATCTTCTGCTGCATCTGACCCGATCTACGGAACATGCTGCCATGATCCAGCACCGCCCAGGGGAAGGGCAGGCCGTCAGCCATGGTTCCCTAGAGGTTTCCTCCACTGGGGGTTTTTCCTCTCCTGAGTGCTGACGGACGACGACTCTCCGTGAGTCCAGGACCCATCACCATCCTCATCATGGGAACTTCTACTTGTGATATCTTGTATGAAGTGAATAAAGAATTCAATTAATATCTAGCAGCTGTGTGTCTGAGCCATGTGTCTGAGCCTTGTATCTCTACATTGAAATTGCAGGAAAAGTTATGGAATTCTGGAAATGACAGGTGTGATATTTTTTTCTGAGTTTTCCCTACAAACTGTTTGGAACATTTGAAAGAATGATTGTCAGGAGCAGAAAATATGACGCTGCCATAAGACCTGTGTTTGCCAGCAGTAGAGAGTCCACTCGTGTGTGGGGGCTTCTCATCAATGGAGGAGCTCACTCACAGTAATACCTCAACAGGGCCATGAATGAAGAATAAAATCTACACCTCCTCCACGAGCAACTACTCCCATCATCCAGGGCAAGGTTGTGATGATGCTTTTCTCCTCCATAATGGAGACCAGGTCACATGGGAAAAGTGATAAACTAAGTTGCTTTGGTGAAAAAGACATTGGCATTTTGGTTCCAAGGACGAAAACCAAAGTTTGAGTCAGTCTCAAAACTTTTGGCCATGATTGTATTTATCCATCTTAAGATAATGATAGCACTCCATTCCTGATAGCTAAAACTTCTCTCACCTTCTGCATTAATAAAACACTTTTCTCACTATTTTTTGTGCAGAAAGCAGGTAAATACGTTCCGCAAACTGATTTTCGGCATGTCTGCCCTGTTGGCCGAATTCTATAGAAACTTCCGTGCCGCTGATAAATATTTAGGAACCTGCTCTCACTTCCTTGAGCGTGAATTGGCTTATTATAGGTGGCACAGATTTTTGGCCACCTTAGAGTCAATATAGTACTATAGCTCAGTGGCTAGACACATAGAATTAGGAAAAGCCATTGGGCACAGGGAATGATGCTGACTTCTAGTGTTGATGTGTTGTCATTGTGGCACATAATAATTGTCTCCTCCTGTGATATGATAGAAATACCAACAAGAAGCGTGTGCCTTAAAGGTGACTATAAACATATCTAATAAAAATGATTAACATAAGAGAAGAGTAACCTAAACTTGATGTAGAACTGTATGGAATAAAGGAATATTTTCAGCAACAGCGCCCCTTGTCTACAGGCGTCGTATCTTGTATTGCAATAGGTGCTAGGAGCAGTCACAGACCACTCCCGTCAGTTTATCCCCCGAAATACTGCAGTCACAGCATTCCGGAAGTCGGCACAGGGCTAACAGCCCCTCTGCCTTTGGGTCAGAGCCCCCGCGGCGTCACGCAGGGTCCCTATCGTTGCCATGGTGAGCGAATGTCGTCATCACGACATCTGGCTCAACAGAGCTAGGAAACTTGTTGATCATGCACAGTGCATGATCAGGTAGTCTCCCTGTCAGTGCAGCGATCAGCCTGCAAAAAATGATTGTCCCATAGTGGGACTAAGTAAAAGACTTAGGAAAAAGGTAAAGAAAAAAAAAAAAATTTAAATAGTAATTGTAAAAATATTAAAAAAATCAAAAATAAAAAAATCAATACATATTCTATCACTAAATAAATATTTGAATGAAAAAAACAATATAAACAATAAAAGTGCACACATGTGGTATCGCCGCATGCACAACGACTCGACCTATAAAACTGTCCCACTACTTAACCCCTTTAGTGAACACAAAGAAAAAAACAAGGCAAAAAACAATTCTTTATCATCATACTGCCGAAAACAAAAAGTGGAATAACGCGATCAGAACCTCATATTACCCACCTCAGCTGCTGCAGAACCTCATAGTATACCTCAGCTGCTGCAGAACCTCACAATATACCTCAGCTGCTGCAGAACCTCAATACGTCTCAGCTGCTGCATAACCTTATATTACACACCTCAGCTGCTGCAGAATCTCATAATACACATCTCAGCTGCTGCAGAACCTCATAATACACCTCAGCTGCTACAGAACTCATAATACACCTCAGCTGCTATAGAACCTCATAATACACAGCTCAGCTACTGCAGAACTTCAATATGTCTCAGCTGCTGCATAACCTTATTACACGCCTCAGCTGCTTCAGAACCTCATATTACCCACCTCAACTGCTGCAGAACCTCATAATACACATCTCAGCTGCAGCAGAACCTCACAATATACACATCAACTGCTGCAGAACCTCATATTACCCACCTCAAATGCTGCAGAACCTCATAATACACATCTCAGCTGCTGCAGAACCTCATAAAACACCTCAGTTGCTGCAGAACCTCACAATTCACAGCTCAGCTGCTGCAGAACCTCATATTACACACCTCAGCTACTTGAAACCTTCTTTTGGACACTGTGGTACAGTAAAGGGTGTTTTACTGGATGGAAGATATGTTTCTCCTAGCAGATTAATGTTTGGCCGGGTTTTTTCTTAAAGACGGGACCTGCGATGATGTCGGGGTCACGTGATCAGCCCATGTGATGTCTACCTCACTGGTGGGAGGGGTTAGGCCCTATGTAATGGAGGTTGGTGATTGCCACAGGTTGAGTGTGTGTTTCTGGAAGCTACAGGAACTTGTGTGGACTCAGCCTGAAACTTGTATATAGGATTCCCGTGCTGCAGGACTATCGCAGCAAGACTCGGAAGAACCCCGGGAATGGCACCTGGCGGATGCCGCAGGACCTGGCAGCCGCTTAGTTACGCCCGTCCCGTGCAAGGGGTGAGTCTGGGACCAGTGGTTCTCCAAGCTGGAGTATGAGTTTGCTTTCCCTTATGTTTTGTTAAGCTGCTGGTTACTGAGTGACATTAAAACCACTGAAATTGGACTTTATGCCTGTGTGTTGCCTCGTTACTGCCGCCCAGCTATTGCCTACCAGAGCAAATCCCTACAATTGGTGGAGAATGCGAGCAGAAGCAGTGAGGCCAGGCTGTTTTGATTTTTGATCGGTACCCCAGCCTATGTCCTGGGTGAAACGAGTGGCAGATATCCAGGCGGGGAACTTTCCAGAAATAGAGGCCACGCGACAGCAACAGCAGGCTATGCAGCAGCAACAGGAGGCCATGCGGCAGCAGCAACAAGAGTTCATGCGACAGCAGGCTATGCAGCAGCAGGCTATGCAGCAGCATCAGGAAACCAATCAGCTGTTGATACAGCATATCACAACAGCGCAAGCAATAGGAGCTAACCGGGGAATCCAGGATATTCGGAAAGCGGTTTGTACAGCGATTCCTAAAATGGGAGAATCGGACGATGTGGAGGTGTATCTGGAGATGTTCGAAGGAGTCGCTGAGAGAGAGAAGCTCCCCCGGGACCATTTGGCAGGTGTCCTCGATCCGTTTCTGACCCCAGGACTGTTGAAAGCGTGTCAGGACCTACCCCCAGAGCAAAGGGCGGACTACACGGTCGTCAAGGGTGAGATACTGGCACGCCTTGGGGTAAATGTGTTAGTGAGGGCTCAGCGGGTACACCACTGGAAGTTTACCCCCTCCAAGCCCGCCCGGTCCCAGTATTACGACCTGTTGCACCTGTTACAAAAGTGGTTGCAGCCTGAAGTGTTATCCCCTACGGCCATACTGGACCGCATAGTGACTGATAGATTTTGGAGGGCTTTGCCCCACTCCCTCCAGACCTGGGTCGGACAGGCGCCCCCTACTGATGCCATGCAGATGATAGACCTCATAGAAAGGTATGGGGCTACCAAGGAGTTACAGGGAGGGACCCCCCGAAAGGTAACAGGAAGGTTCCCTAAGTCCCCGCCCCTGGTTCGGCGAGCAGAGCCCAGGAAGGCCGCTCCGGACTTATCCGGGGAAGTAAGGAGCCCCATAATCTGCTGGCGGTGCCAGGAACCAGGTCATATGAGAGCTGATTGCCCCCACCTGACTGAGCCCATGGACACCAATTTTTGTTACCGCCAGTCCCACTGTTACGGCGGCGGAACACGCATAAAAAAATATAAATAAACGTGCTCGCCGCCCGGGGTCCACCGCGCGGCAGATGGAAAAACCGCAGCTAGAAGACACAGAGCACTGTGGCGGTAATGTGCACGGGGTTCTATATCACTCAGGTGCAATCAAGCAGTCTCTGTTAAGTGCACAGAGCTGCTCCAGGAAAAATTAGAAAAGTAACGCTGAGCCTGTTAGCAACACAGGGACTCAGCGGCACACATGCGGTAGGCAAAAACCGGAGTAGTTAGGATGTCACTACGTCCGACACCTACCGTGGTAACAGGTGTGCTGGCGTCGCAACCGCGGACGCAGAAATGAGCTGCAACTGCAGCGCGGCGTGAACAGAGCCGCAAACAAGGCGCTGCAAAAACGCTGGAGCAATGCAGGACGCTTAGCTGCTGCAAAAAGTATGGCTGGAGCGCGCTGGCGCTAGCGCTGCTACTGGCGGCTGCCCAAGCACTCACACAAACGTAATATCAGAGGGAAGGGGTTTCATAATAAGTCATCCACCAGTCCAAGCATCCATCACCATACATACAGCAGCAGTATGAAAATACTAGCGCATGGCATAGCGGCCATGCGCACTTTTTATAGCGTACGGGACCTGCCGGAAATCTCCAGAGCCCTGAGCATAACCAATCAAATCAGGAGCAGGACCTGAGCACCTGACTCCTGAACTCCAATGAGAGCTATTCCCGTGAGCATGCTCAGAAGCTGGGACAAAGGACTTAGCCTCTGGAGACAAATATGTGAATCTGGATTCCCGCATAGGCATTATAGAACCCAGATTCCTAACACCCACTATGCCGAACCAATGTGTGCAATGGGCACCCCGAAGGGCCCTAATATGGAACATTTGTGTCGGCTAGAAGTGGAGGGCACCCGGGCTGTGGCCCTATTGGACTCAGGGAGTCTTGTAACCCTGGTACGAGCCAGCTGGATACACACCAGCGAGTTTACGGGTCGGAAAATTGGCGTGTTGTGTATACATGGAGACTTAAAAGACTATCCCACCGCACTAGTCGTAATCAGCACGCCAGCAGGGAGGCGGTGCCACGAGGTGGGGGTGGTGGCTAATTTACATTATGAAGTGATAATTGGAAGAGACTTTCCGTTGTTTTCTGTGCTGTGGCCGTCTGTGGTACCATCCACTGAGCAACTGCCGGTACCAGAGGCAACCAGGTTACATTCTCCAGAAGGGGGGGCATGAACCTGGTGGCCCGGAGGAAAATGTGCTGGCGGTCGGAATAACCTTCCCTTCGGTGGAGGAAGGGGAGAATTCTCCCCTAGAAGGATTGGCTGGAGAGGTGGAAGACTTGCCGCCGGGACCTGAGTTGTCAGACTTGAATGTATCAGGTGACAATTTTGGTACAGCGCAACTCCGAGACCTTACTTTAGCCGGGCCAGAGAAAATGTACTGTTTGTAAATGGGGAACCCCAACAACCTGGGGTAGATACGGTGTTGCCACGCTTTGAGTTGAACCAGGATTTGTTGTACCGAGTGGAGATAATACGTGGGGAAATGGTAGAACAATTACTGGTACCTCAGACGTATCGCAGGCTGGTAATGGTTTTAGCGCATGCGCATGTACTTGGGGGATATTTGGGCCAAAAGAAGACCCTCGACCGAATCCTGCAACGATTTTACTGGCCAGGGGTTCATGAAGAAGTTAAACGGTACTGTAGCTCCTGTCCAGTATGCCAGGTAACCAGTCCCCAGCCTCACTTTCGGAGCCCTTTGGTGCCTTTGCCGATTATAGAGGTGCCCTTCGAGAGAGTGGCCATGGACCTGGTGGGGCCTCTCAATAAGTCGGCAAGGGGACACCAACACATTCTGGTAGTTCTAGATTATGCTACCCGATATCCTGAGGCCATTCCTCTGCGCCACACATCAGCTAAGCTTATAGCAAAGGAACTCATGGGTATGTTTTCACGGGTGGGAATTTCGCAAGAAATTTTAACAGACCAGGGAACCCCCTTTATGTAAAAAATTATGAAGGAACTCTGCCGGTTGATAAAATGCTAAACAGTTGCGTAACTCGGTCTATCATCCCCAAACAGATGGTCTGTTAGAAAGGTTCAAAAAGACCCCGAAGAGCATGGTAAAAAGGCAGTTTCCAAAGATGGGAAGGACTGGGATCTGTTATTGCCATATTTGTTATTTGCAGTGAGGGAGGTACCTCAGGCATCTACGGGGTTCTCGCCCTTTGAACTATTGTACGGCAGACATCCACGGGGCTTACTAGATATAGCCAAAGAGGCCTGGGAGAACCAACCTACTCCCCACAAAAGTGTGATAGAACATGTTGCAAAAATGCAAGAGAGAATGGAGACAGTCCTACCCTTGGTCTGGGAACATATGGAGGCAGCACAACGGTCACAGAGTCGGGTCTATAATCGGGAGGCTTGGGTAAGAACCTTTAGCCCTGGGGATCGGGTTTTGGTGCTTGTGCCTACCGTAGATAGCAAATTTCTCGCAAGGTGGCAGGGACCCTACGAGATCATGGAGAAGGTGGGGCCAGTAGACTACAAGGTACACCCTTTGAACTATTGTACGGCAGACATCCACGGGGCTTACTAGATATAGCCAAAGAGGCCTGGGAGAACCAACCTACTCCCCACAAAAGTGTGATAGAACATGTTGCAAAAATGCAAGAGAGAATGGAGACAGTCCTACCATTGGTCCGGGAACATATGGAGGCAGCACAACGGTCACAGAGTCGGGTCTATAATCGGGAGGCTCGGGTAAGAACCTTTAGCCCTGGGGATCGGGTTTTGGTGCTTGTGCCTACCGTAGATAGCAAATTTCTCGCAAGGTGGCAGGGACCCTACGAGATCATGGAGAAGGTGGGGCCAGTAGACTACAAGGTACACCAACCAAGACGGAGAAAGCCAGAACAGGTTTACCATAATAATTTGTTTAAACCCTGGAAAGATAGAGAGCACCTTGGTGGGGATAGTCCGCTGCCAGCGTTTCAGATGGTAAAGGCTCCGTTACCTCGGGGCGAGGCGGGAGAAGCCCAACCCGCGGTCAAAATTGCAGATACTTTGTCTCCTAAACAGGTTCAGGAGGTCCGGGAGTTCATCAGCCGAAATACAGATGTTTTTTCGGAGCTCCCTGGACGCACCTCCCTAATCTAACATGACGTTGTCACAGAGCCACAGGCCAAGGTCCGACTAAAGCCATATCGGGTGCCTGAGGCCCGGCGACAAGCCATCTCAGAAGAGGTAAAAATGATGCTACAGTTAGGGGTCACAGAAGAGTCTCAGAGTGAGTGGGCCATCCCAATAGCTCTAATACCCAAGCCTGATGGGTCTCTAAGATTCTGTAATGATTTTAGAAAACTCAATGACATTTCAAAATTTGACGCCTACCCCATGCCCCGGGTTGACGAGTTGATAGAGCGCTTTGGGCAAGCACGGTATTTTACAACTCTGGACCTCACAAAAGGTTATTGGCAGGTATCCCTAACAGAGGCGGCGAAGGGAAAGACGGCGTTTATAACACCTGAGGGGCTGTTCCAGTATAAGGTGTTACCCTTTGGATTGCATGGCGCTCCAGCAACGTTCCAGCGGTTTATGGATATTATTCTCCGTCCCCATCGCCGCTATGCCTCAGCCTATCTAGATTATATTATTGTGTTCAGCACCGATTGGGAAAGCCACTTAGCAAAAGTACAGGCAGTGGTAGACTCCCTGCGACAAGCAGGGCTAACTGCCAACCCAAAGAAGTGTTTCATAGGGTTGGAGGAAGCCCGCTACTTGGGTTATGTCACTGGGAGGGGAGTTCTCAAGCCCCAAGTAAACAAGGTCGGTAAAGGCCTTTTTGGGTTTGGAGGATATTACAGGCGATTCATTCCCAACTTTGCAACCCTGTCTGCGCCTTTAACAGATTGTTTAAAAGGGAAAAAATCTGTGATGGTCCACTGGAATTATCAGTTAGAGGAGGCCTTTACAAAATTAAAAGGGGTACTGTGTGGTACACAAGTCCTGATCACTCCAAATTTCAAAAAAGAGTTCATGGTGCAGACTGATGCCTCTGAGATAGGCCTCGGTGCAGTGCTGGCTCAGGAAGTTAACGGGGAAGAGCATCCCGTTAGCTTCCTAAGCCGGAAACTTACCCCAGCTGAAACCCGGTACAGTATTGTAGAGAGTGCCTGGCCATCGAGTGGGCACTGGAATCGTTGCGCTACTATTTGCTGGGGAGGACATTTCGGTTGGTGACAGATCATTCCCCTCTTACGTGGATGAGTCAAGCTAAGGAGAGGAATGCCCGAGTCACCAGGTGGTTCCTGTCCCTGCAAAACTTTAAATTTTCAGTAGAACATCGTGCAGGCAGACTACAGGGGAATGCAGATGCCCTGTCCAGAGTTCACTGTATGTCATGTGTCCACCCCTCTAGGGTTGAACATAGGGGGTAGGTATGTGGTACAGTAAAGGGTGTTTTACTGGATGGAAGATATGTTTCTCCTAGCAGATTAATGTTTGGCCGGGTTTTTTCTTAAAGACAGGACCTGCGATGATGTCAGGGTCACGTGATCAGCCCATGTGATGTCTACCTCACTGGTAGGAGGCGTTAGGCCCTATGTAATGGAGGTTGGTGATTGCCACAGGGTGAGTGTGTGTTTCTGGAAGCTACAGGAACTTGTGTGGACTCAGCCTGAAACTTGTATATATGATTCTCGTGCTGCAGAACTATCGCAGCAAGACTCGGAAGAACCCCGGAAATGGCACCTGGCAGCCGCTTAGTTACGCCCGTCCCGTGCATGGGGTGAGTCTGGGACCAGTGGTTCTCCAAGCTGGAGTATGAGTTTGCTTTCCCTTATGTTTTGTTAAGCTGCTGGTTACTGAGTGACATTAAAACCACTGAAATTGGACTTTATGCCTGTGTGTTGCCTCGTTACTGCCGCCCAGCTATTGCCTACCAGAGCAAATCCCTACAACACACATTTGTGTAGAATATATACAGATCTGCATAGTTATTTTTTTTAGATGACAATTTGGTAAAATCTATAAATACTGTGAATACAAAGTCCTTGGTGTCACAATAAAAAATAAATAAATAAAAATCGCTCAGATCCTTAAAAATAGAAAAATAATTATTCGTTATCCACATCTTTGGAGTATATTGTGATGTCACCGGATAAATCTGGAGCTGATGTCACAGTCTACACGGAATGTTCTATGCCGGCTCAGACTGGACCACAGAAGAACAGGACAATCCCCTGGTGGACCCCTCTGCTGCACTGGGAACCCAGACCTCCACACCCTACCTGACCAGGGCTTAGATGCGCTTCATACAGACAGGTTGCAGGGTCTCGGGGACTCCCGCTGTGTGACCGTATCACCGCCTCATAGAACTAAGAGAGTCCTTGCTCCAAGGCGATGGCCCGGTATCAGGACTGACCGTCTGAGACAAGGGCAAAGCCACAGATAATACCGAGTAGTAGTAATTTCCTCTACTATGAGGTAATAAAAACAAATCAATTTTCACATTTTTGGCATCAGTTTTTCTTCCATGGGGAACTGAAATTCCCAACGTGCCCTGAAAGATACCGACCTCCAGGACCTGCTTGGAGTTGTAGTTTTCTACACAAATTGTATTCTTAAAGGGGTATTCCCATCGCCAAGATCATATCCCAATATCTAGTAGTAATATAAGTAATATCTCTGTCCATTTCCTCATGTGCAGGACCTTAGGTATCCATGGTTAGAACCACTAGCAGCTAGCTGTTACTATATCAGTGGTCGTAACCATGGATATCTAAGGTCCTATGATGCCTCCACATGAGGAAATAGACTTAGTGAATCAGAAGAACTATACTACATTTCTAATTGGAGGAATTTGTTAATATTATTATTATTACTACTACATCTACGACATATTGGGACAGGATCTTAGAGATGGGAATACCCCTTTTAATGTTAGTTCACATGTAGAGGTGAAATTCATATCAAATTGTTTGGCGCACAGTGTTGCGGGTAAGACCACGCTCACATGTTGCAATGTTTTTAAGAGAAAAAAACATCACAACAAAAGAGTGCATTTAAAATAGCAGCGGGTGAAAGCAGCCTCAGGCTATGTTCACACGTTAAGAACAAAGAAATGGAGTGCTGACTTCAATATCACATAAAAAACAATGAGTTTTATTAAATAAGTAAACATATATAACACACAATACATAAAACAAGGGAAGATTCCACAAAAATGCTCCTAGGGAAATTTTTGACATGGGAAAGTTATGCAAAAATTGGAGCTGTATCAATAACTACTGTATCACCCAAATGGAGTACAAAAGTTAAGGCAGTAACTTGATAAAGCATCCCGCGAAACGCGCATCCAGGGTCTCTCCTCAGGGAAGTTTTCAGCACTTGCGATCACTAATATGGGTAAGCGTGCCTAAAAGGCTGTGATTAATATATTTGCACTATGTACTTTATGTTCACCCTATGTACCTCTTTATGGTTACTGCCTTAACTTTTGTACTCCATTTGGGTGATACAGTAATTATTGATACAGCTCCAATTTTTGCATAACTTTCCCATGTCAAAAATTTCCCTAGGAGCATTTTTGTGGAATCTTCCCTTGTTTTATGTATTGTGTGTTATATATGTTTACTTATTTAATAAAACTCATTGTTTTTTATGTGATATTGAAGTCAGCACTCCATTTCTTTGTTCTTAATATACACTACGGAGTTTCTTGATAGTCCTATATAATTATATTATATACAGCTATGAGATTTGTTGCTATATGTATAGCTGCGTTTGTCTTTGTGTATCAGTTAACATTATGTTCACACGTTGCGTTTTTTCAGCCTTTTTATGCCAGTTAAAAGCTGCTTTTAAGGGTATGTGCACACGCAGCGGATTTGTTCTCTGCGGATCCGCTGCAGATCCGCAAGCAATGTACAGTACAATGCTAAGCAATGGGTTTTCAAAACCGCAGTGCACAGGCTGCGGACTTGCTGCGGATTGAAATCCGCAGCATGTCAATTCTTTCTGCTGATTTTGCTGCGTTTCGACACCTATTCCATTATACTGGTGTCAAAATGCAGGGGCAAATCCGCAGGTAAAACCGCACTCCCTTCAGCCCCCCATAGAAAGCAATGGATAAGTGCAAAAAAGCAGCAAAAAACATAGCAAGAAACGCCATCAGTTCTTGCAGTGTTATTAGTGACAAAAGCAGGTACAGCAGAATGTGATTTTCCCAAAATTAAACCAAAATATCTTGGTGTCCTCACCTGAGAATGGCGGTTACATTAGTACAGTTTAATGAAATTATTGATATCTCTGACCGATGTGTGAAGTTGAACAATAGCTGATCACCCCAATGCACTGCCAATGTCTTAGGTAAACTATGCCTGACCAATTCACCTCCCCCTGCTGGATTTACATTTGCAAATGTGTATTTTTTCATTAACTCATAGGAACTTTTTTGCTCAGAATAGTCACTTTTTTCAGACATAAAAATCTTTCTAAATATTTCTATCAAATTTCCCTTTTTTCCCCAAATGTCTCATGGTTTCACCTACGTCTTATATCGGTGGTCTAACACCTCGCATTGTTCATGCTTGTACGGTGGAAGCAAAGCTGAACTTTGGGATCCTTAAAAACGCCGCAAGAAAACCAGAGTAAAAGCCAGCAAAAGGTGTTTTTTGTGTCTGCAGTTTTTTTTGCTGCCAAAACATTAGGTTTTGGCTGCAGAACAAAAAAAGTAACGTGTGAATATGCTGTAAAAATAAGAAGCGTTAAACAAGTCCAACTGAAAACCTTTGTGGTAAAACTGCATGTAATACAGGCCATATTGTGCACTTACACTTTACAGCAAGTGCTATAAACCAGCAATCCCCCCCCACTGCATTCTCCATATACTTCGGTGGAGATATAACTACACATACAGGAACCTCCTCATAACATTTTATGGAGAATGTGGCTGGAAATTTGTGATTAAGGGTCAGATAATAACTGCACGTAACTGTAGGGTGGCGTCAGCATCAATGTTACTGGTGGGCCCTTAGCAGCTGAGCCTGAAGCAGTGATATCACAATGTGGAGTGTGGAACTCGATGACATCTTCTACTCTATGACATCACAATGACTGCAAAGGAGTAAAGCCTATGTAAAGCCTGACCGCAGAGCCGAGGCTGTCATTTGTGTGACTCCCTATTGGATACACAAAGCTACAGGAATACGAAGGAGAAAGAAAGCGACGACATCATGGGGATTCATGGAGGTCCCCATTGTGACCAGCGGCTGCTGGTCAAGGCTCTCTCTTCCTGCAAGTCAACTGGCTTTAGTCTTCTGACCCGATTCAAGAAATTCCAATGCAATTGCAGAGCTCAGCGGAAGGATTCTTTCCAGGCCATCAAATCTGCCACCATGACAGTGGTCAAGAGCATCAGGTCAGTTGCTACAAAAAGACGTAGAAACCACGTCATCAGCCAAGACAGCGGTGAAAAGAGCCCAACCTACATAGTAGGTGACACTGAGCCCACTTCTAGCATTGTAGAAAGTGGAGAGGATCTTGCCGATCCAGAATGTGCACAAGATGCACCCGAGGGGCTGCCACAAACAAGACCCCAGGACTTTACTGACCCAGAATGTGCACCCGAGGGGCTGCCACAAACAGGACCCCAGGATTTTGCATATCCAGAATGTGCACAAGGTGCACCCGAGGGGCTGCCACAAACAGGACCTCAGGATCCTGCTGATCCAGAATGTGCACACGATGCACCCGAGGGGCTGCCACAAACAAGACCCCAGGACTTAACCGATCCAGAATGTGCACCCGAGGGGCTGTCACAAACAGGACCCCAGGACTTTACCGATCCAGATTGTGCACAATGTGCACCCGAGGGGCTGCCACAGACAAGACCCCAGGATTTTGCTGATCCAGAATGCGCACAAGGTGCACCAGAGGGGCTACCACAAACAAGACCCCAAGACAATCTGAAAAGGAAAGCATCAACCTCTGAGGACAGTCAGCCCGAGATGATGCCACCAGCCAAGAGAGCTGCTATAGAAAATATTATTGATCTACTTATAGAAGTAATTGGCTTTAGTCTTCCGACCCGATTCAGGAAATTCCAATGCAATTTCAGAGCTCTCCTGAAGGATTCCTTCCAGGCCATCAAATCTGCCACCATGACAGTGGTCAAGTGCTTCAGATTAATTGCTATAACAAGACATAGAGACCGCGTCATCAGCCAAGACAGCGGTGAGAAGAGCCCAACCTACATAGTAGGTGATATTGAGCCCACCTCTAGCATTGCAGAAAGTGGAGAGGATTGTGCCGATCCAGAATGTGCAGAAGATGCATCCGAGGGACTGCCACAAACAAGATCCCAGGATCTTACCGATCCAGAATGTAAACAATGTGCACCCGAGGGGCTTCCACAAACAAGACCACAAGACAATCTGAAAATGAAAGCATCACCCTCCGATGACAGTCAGCCCGAGATGCTGCCACCAGACAAGAGAGCGGCTATAGAAAACGTTACTGATCTACTTATCATTATTATTATTGTTATTATTATTATTTATTTATATAGCGCCTTTATTTCCATGGTGCTGTACATGAGAAGGGGAGGAGTAACCCCGGAGATCGTGACCCCACAAGTGGAGATGCCCGATATTGGGAACCAAGAGAGCAACCTGCCTCCAGAGCTCTTAACCATCCTGCAGAGCAAAGGGGAGGAAGGCTACCTGGATGACGAGGTCATCATCATGGCCCAGGACCTGCTGCAGAGACAGTTTAAGGGTTTTGATGGCCTGCAGCCCCCCTGCGCTCTTATGATACCAGGGTACAGCGTACTGCAGAATGCTGTACAAATCCACTATGATGCGGACAGGGTGCACTGGCTGACAACCTGCTATAAAAATGGCCAAATCTTTGTGGCCGACAGCTTCAACATCAGGAATCTGTCTCCATCCATCCATCAGCAGATTAACAACATGTACAGTATAGTGGTCGACAATCCCCTGGAACATCTGAGGTTTATCGATGTGGATCAGCAGAAGAACTGGTACGACTGTGGCTTATATGCTATAGCGTTTGCCTACGAGTTTATGGCAGATGGCGGTGAACCCAGAGCTGAGTTCCAGCATCAGAAGATGAGGACTCATCTAATATCCTGCCTACAGAACAACAGAATCAGCGGATTTCCCAAAAAGGTCAGGGAGTAACTCCATGTCTATAAACGGCATGTAGAGTGTATGACGGTCCAAGAGATCGCCCTGACCTTTAACCTCACAATGAAGATGGGGTACGGCTGGAGGTGACGGCTATCACACGTCAATGATGTGGCGGCCGCCATGTCAGGAGCAGATGAGCCGCACCTCAGGACGAGGCAGATTCCGGGCTCGGTCTCTGTCCTCATTACTTTCTGCAGTCAGATGTGATCAGAGGATCAGTGAATCTTCTGCTGCATCTGACCCGATCTACGGAACATGCTGCCATGATCCAGCACCGCCCAGGGGAAGGGCAGGCCGTCAGCCATGGTTCCCTAGAGGTTTCCTCCACTGGGGGTTTTTCCTCTCCTGAGTGCTGACGGACGACGACTCTCCGTGAGTCCAGGACCCATCACCATCCTCATCATGGGAACTTCTACTTGTGATATCTTGTATGAAGTGAATAAAGAATTCAATTAATATCTAGCAGCTGTGTGTCTGAGCCATGTGTATGAGCCTTGTATCTCTACATTGAAATTGCAGGAAAAGTTATGGAATTCTGGAAATGACAGGTGTGATATTTTTTTCTGAGTTTTCCCTACAAACTGTTTGGAACATTTGAAAGAATGATTGTCAGGAGCAGAAAATATGACGCTGCCATAAGACCTGTGTTTGCCAGCAGTAGAGAGTCCACTCGTGTGTGGGGGCTTCTCATCAATGGAGGAGCTCACTCACAGTAATACCTCAACAGGGCCATGAATGAAGAATAAAATCTACACCTCCTCCACGAGCAACTACTCCCATCATCCAGGGCAAGGTTGTGATGATGCTTTTCTCCTCCATAATGGAGACCAGGTCACATGGGAAAAGTGATAAACTAAGTTGCTTTGGTGAAAAAGACATTGGCATTTTGGTTCCAAGGACGAAAACCAAAGTTTGAGTCAGTCTCAAAACTTTTGGCCATGATTGTATTTATCCATCTTAAGATAATGATAGCACTCCATTCCTGATAGCTAAAACTTCTCTCACCTTCTGCATTAATAAAACACTTTTCTCACTATTTTTTGTGCAGAAAGCAGGTAAATACGTTCCGCAAACTGATTTTCGGCATGTCTGCCCTGTTGGCCGAATTCTATAGAAACTTCCGTGCCGCTGATAAATATTTAGGAACCTGCTCTCACTTCCTTGAGCGTGAATTGGCTTATTATAGGGGGCACAGATTTTTGGCCACGTGTAGAGTCAATATAGTACTATAGCTCAGTGGCTAGACACATAGAATTAGGAAAAGCCATTGGGCACAGGGAATGATGCTGACTTCTAGTGTTGATGTGTTGTCATTGTGGCACATAATAATTGTCTCCTCCTGTGATATGATAGAAATACCAACAAGAAGCGTGTGCCTTAAAGGTGACTATAAACATATCTAATAAAAATGATTAACATAAGAGAAGAGTAACCTAAACTTGATGTAGAACTGTATGGAATAAAGGAATATTTTCAGCAACAGCGCCCCTTGTCTACAGGCGTCGTATCTTGTATTGCAATAGGTGCTAGGAGCAGTCACAGACCACTCCCGTCAGTTTATCCCCCGAAATACTGCAGTCACAGCATTCCGGAAGTCGGCACAGGGCTAACAGCCCCTCTGCCTTTGGGTCAGAGCCCCCACGGCGTCACGCAGGGTCCCTATCGTTGCCATGGTGAGCGAATGTCGTCATCACGACATCTGGCTCAACAGAGCTAGGAAACTTGTTGATCATGCACAGTGCATGATCAGGTAGTCTCCCTGTCAGTGCAGCGATCAGCCTGCAAAAAATGATTGTCCCATAGTGGGACTAAGTAAAAGACTTAGGAAAAAGGTAAAGAAAAAAAAAAAATTTTAAATAGTAATTGTAAAAATATTAAAAAAATCAAAAATAAAAAAATCAATACATATTCTATCACTAAATAAATATTTGAATGAAAAAAACAATATAAACAATAAAAGTGCACACATGTGGTATCGCCGCATGCACAACGACTCGACCTATAAAACTGTCCCACTACTTAACCCCTTTAGTGAACACAAAGAAAAAAACAAGGCAAAAAACAATTCTTTATCATCATACTGCCGAAAACAAAAAGTGGAATAACGCGATCAGAACCTCATATTACCCACCTCAGCTGCTGCAGAACCTCATAGTATACCTCAGCTGCTGCAGAACCTCACAATATACCTCAGCTGCTGCAGAACCTCAATACGTCTCAGCTGCTGCATAACCTTATATTACACACCTCAGCTGCTGCAGAATCTCATAATACACATCTCAGCTGCTGCAGAACCTCATAATACACCTCAGCTGCTACAGAACTCATAATACACCTCAGCTGCTACAGAACCTCATAATACACAGCTCAGCTACTGCAGAACTTCAATATGTCTCAGCTGCTGCATAACCTTATTACACGCCTCAGCTGCTTCAGAACCTCATATTACCCACCTCAACTGCTGCAGAACCTCATAATACACATCTCAGCTGCAGCAGAACCTCACAATATACACATCAACTGCTGCAGAACCTCATATTACCCACCTCAAATGCTGCAGAACCTCATAATACACATCTCAGCTGCTGCAGAACCTCATAAAACACCTCAGTTGCTGCAGAACCTCACAATTCACAGCTCAGCTGCTGCAGAACCTCATATTACACACCTCAGCTACTTGAAACCTTCTTTTGGACACTGTGGTACAGTAAAGGGTGTTTTACTGGATGGAAGATATGTTTCTCCTAGCAGATTAATGTTTGGCCGGGTTTTTTCTTAAAGACGGGACCTGCGATGATGTCGGGGTCACGTGATCAGCCCATGTGATGTCTACCTCACTGGTGGGAGGGGTTAGGCCCTATGTAATGGAGGTTGGTGATTGCCACAGGTTGAGTGTGTGTTTCTGGAAGCTACAGGAACTTGTGTGGACTCAGCCTGAAACTTGTATATAGGATTCCCGTGCTGCAGGACTATCGCAGCAAGACTCGGAAGAACCCCGGGAATGGCACCTGGCGGATGCCGCAGGACCTGGCAGCCGCTTAGTTACGCCCGTCCCGTGCAAGGGGTGAGTCTGGGACCAGTGGTTCTCCAAGCTGGAGTATGAGTTTGCTTTCCCTTATGTTTTGTTAAGCTGCTGGTTACTGAGTGACATTAAAACCACTGAAATTGGACTTTATGCCTGTGTGTTGCCTCGTTACTGCCGCCCAGCTATTGCCTACCAGAGAAAATCCCTACAATTGGTGGAGAATGCGAGCAGAAGCAGTGAGGCCAGGCTGTTTTGATTTTTGATCGGTACCCCAGCCTATGTCCTGGGTGAAACGAGTGGCAGATATCCAGGCGGGGAACTTTCCAGAAATAGAGACCACGCGACAGCAACAGCAGGCTATGCAGCAGCAACAGGAGGCCATGTGGCAGCAGCAACAAGAGTTCATGCGACAGCAGGCTATGCAGCAGCAGGCTATGCAGCAGCATCAGGAAACCAATCAGCTGTTGATACAGCATATCACAACAGCGCAAGCAATAGGAGCTAACCGGGGAATCCAGGATATTCGGAAAGCGGTTTGTACAGCGATTCCTAAAATGGGAGAATCGGACGATGTGGAGGTGTATCTGGAGATGTTCGAAGGAGTCGCTGAGAGAGAGAAGCTCCCCCGGGACCATTTGGCAGGTGTCCTCGATCCGTTTCTGACCCCAGGACTGTTGAAAGCGTGTCAGGACCTACCCCCAGAGCAAAGGGCAGACTACACGGTCGTCAAGGGTGAGATACTGGCACGCCTTGGGGTAAATGTGTTAGTGAGGGCTCAGCGGGTACACCACTGGAAGTTTACCCCCTCCAAGCCCGCCCGGTCCCAGTATTACGACCTGTTGCACCTGTTACAAAAGTGGTTGCAGCCTGAAGTGTTATCCCCTACGGCCATACTGGACCGCATAGTGACTGATAGATTTTGGAGGGCTTTGCCCCACTCCCTCCAGACCTGGGTCGGACAGGCGCCCCCTACTGATGCCATGCAGATGATAGACCTCATAGAAAGGTATGGGGCTACCAAGGAGTTACAGGGAGGGACCCCCCGAAAGGTAACAGGAAGGTTCCCTAAGTCCCCGCCCCTGGTTCGGCGAGCAGAGCCCAGGAAGGCCGCTCCGGACTTATCCGGGGAAGTAAGGAGCCCCATAATCTGCTGGCGGTGCCAGGAACCAGGTCATATGAGAGCTGATTGCCCCCACCTGACTGAGCCCATGGACACCAATTTTTGTTACCGCCAGTCCCACTGTTACGGCGGCGGAACACGCATAAAAAAATATAAATAAACGTGCTCGCCGCCCGGGGTCCACCGTGCGGCAGATGGAAAAACCGCAGCTGTTAAGTGCACAGAGCTGCTCCAGGAAAAATTAGAAAAGTAACGCTGAGCCTGTTAGCAACACAGGGACTCAGCGGCACACATGCGGTAGGCAAAAACCGGAGTAGTTGGGATGTCACTACGTCCGACACCTACCGTGGTAACAGGTGTGCTGGCGTCGCAACCGCGGACGCAGAAATGAGCTGCAACTGCAGCGCGGCGTGAACAGAGCCGCAAACAAGGCGCTGCAAAAACGCTGGAGCAATGCAGGACGCTTAGCTGCTGCAAAAAGTATGGCTGGAGCGCGCTGGCGCTAGCGCTGCTACTGGCGGCTGCCCAAGCACTCACACAAACGTAATATCAGAGGGAAGGGGTTTCATAATAAGTCATCCACCAGTCCAAGCATCCATCACCATACATACAGCAGCAGTATGAAAATACTAGCGCATGGCATAGCGGCCATGCGCACTTTTTATAGCGTACGGGACCTGCCGGAAATCTCCAGAGCCCTGAGCATAACCAATCAAATCAGGAGCAGGACCTGAGCACCTGACTCCTGAACTCCAATGAGAGCTATTCCCGTGAGCATGCTCAGAAGCTGGGACAAAGGACTTAGCCTCTGGAGACAAATATGTGAATCTGGATTCCCGCATAGGCATTATAGAACCCAGATTCCTAACACCCACTATGCCGAACCAATGTGTGCAATGGGCACCCCGAAGGGCCCTAATATGGAACATTTGTGTCGGCTAGAAGTGGAGGGCACCGGGCTGTGGCCCTATTGGACTCAGGGAGTCTTGTAACCCTGGTACGAGCCAGCTGGATACACACCAGCGAGTTTACGGGTCGGAAAATTGGGGTGTTGTGTATACATGGAGACTTAAAAGACTATCCCACCGCACTAGTCGTAATCAGCACGCCAGCAGGGAGGCGGTGCCACGAGGTGGGGGTGGTGGCTAATTTACATCATGAAGTGATAATTGGAAGAGACTTTCCGTTGTTTTCTGTGCTGTGGCCGTCTGTGGTACCATCCACTGAGCAACTGCCGGTACCAGAGGCAACCAGGTTACATTCTCCAGAAGGGGGGGCATGAACCTGGTGGCCCGGAGGAAAATGTGCTGGCGGTCGGAATAACCTTCCCTTCGGTGGAGGAAGGGGAGAATTCTCCCCTAGAAGGATTGGCTGGAGAGGTGGAAGACTTGCCGCTGGGACCTGAGTTGTCAGACTTGAATGTATCAGGTGACAATTTTGGTACAGCGCAACTCCGAGACCTTACTTTAGCCGGGCCAGAGAAAATGTACTGTTTGTAAATGGGGAACCCCAACAACCTGGGGTAGATACGGTGTTGCCACGCTTTGAGTTGAACCAGGATTTGTTGTACCGAGTGGAGATAATACGTGGGGAAATGGTAGAACAATTACTGGTACCTCAGACGTATCGCAGGCTGGTAATGGTTTTAGCGCATGCGCATGTACTTGGGGGACATTTGGGCCAAAAGAAGACCCTCGACCGAATCCTGCAACGATTTTACTGGCCAGGGGTTCATGAAGAAGTTAAACGGTACTGTAGCTCCTGTCCAGTATGCCAGGTAACCAGTCCCCAGCCTCACTTTCGGAGCCCTTTGGTGCCTTTGCCGATTATAGAGGTGCCCTTCGAGAGAGTGGCCATGGACCTGGTGGGGCCTCTCAATAAGTCGGCAAGGGGACACCAACACATTCTGGTAGTTCTAGATTATGCTACCCGATATCCTGAGGCCATTCCTCTGCGCCACACATCAGCTAAGCTTATAGCAAAGGAACTCATGGGTATGTTTTCACGGGTGGGAATTCCGCAAGAAATTTTAACAGACCAGGGAACCCCCTTTATGTAAAAAATTATGAAGGAACTCTGCCGGTTGATAAAATGCTAAACAGTTGCGTAACTCGGTCTATCATCCCCAAACAGATGGTCTGTTAGAAAGGTTCAATAAGACCCCGAAGAGCATGGTAAAAAGGCAGTTTCCAAAGATGGGAAGGACTGGGATCTGTTATTGCCATATTTGTTATTTGCAGTGAGGGAGGTACCTCAGGCATCTACGGGGTTCTCGCCCTTTGAACTATTGTACGGCAGACATCCACGGGGCTTACTAGATATAGCCAAAGAGGCCTGGGAGAACCAACCTACTCCCCACAAAAGTGTGATAGAACATGTTGCAAAAATGCAAGAGAGAATGGAGACAGTCCTACCCTTGGTCCGGGAACATATGGAGGCAGCACAACGGTCACAGAGTCGGGTCTATAATCGGGAGGCTCGGGTAAGAACCTTTAGCCCTGGGGATCGGGTTTTGGTGCTTGTGCCTACCGTAGATAGCAAATTTCTCGCAAGGTGGCAGGGACCCTACGAGATCATGGAGAAGGTGGGGCCAGTAGACTACAAGGTACACCCTTTGAACTATTGTACGGCAGACATCCACGGGGCTTACTAGATATAGCCAAAGAGGCCTGGGAGAACCAACCTACTCCCCACAAAAGTGTGATAGAACATGTTGCAAAAATGCAAGAGAGAATGGAGACAGTCCTACCATTGGTCCGGGAACATATGGAGGCAGCACAACGGTCACAGAGTCGGGTCTATAATCGGGAGGCTCGGGTAAGAACCTTTAGCCCTGGGGATCGGGTTTTGGTGCTTGTGCCTACCGTAGATAGCAAATTTCTCGCAAGGTGGCAGGGACCCTACGAGATCATGGAGAAGGTGGGGCCAGTAGACTACAAGGTACACCAACCAAGACGGAGAAAGCCAGAACAGGTTTACCATAATAATTTGTTTAAACCCTGGAAAGATAGAGAGCACCTTGGTGGGGATAGTCCGCTGCCAGCGTTTCAGATGGTAAAGGCTCCGTTACCTCGGGGCGAGGCGGGAGAAGCCCAACCCGCGGTCAAAATTGCAGATACTTTGTCTCCTAAACAGGTTCAGGAGGTCCGGGAGTTCATCAGCCGAAATACAGATGTTTTTTCGGAGCTCCCTGGACGCACCTCCCTAATCTAACATGACGTTGTCACAGAGCCACAGGCCAAGGTCCGACTAAAGCCATATCGGGTGCCTGAGGCCCGGCGACAAGCCATCTCAGAAGAGGTAAAAATGATGCTACAGTTAGGGGTCACAGAAGAGTCTCAGAGTGAGTGGGCCATCCCAATAGCTCTAATACCCAAGCCTGATGGGTCTCTAAGATTCTGTAATGATTTTAGAAAACTCAATGACATTTCAAAATTTGACGCCTACCCCATGCCCCGGGTTGACGAGTTGATAGAGCGCTTTGGGCAAGCACGGTATTTTACAACTCTGGACCTCACAAAAGGTTATTGGCAGGTATCCCTAACAGAGGCGGCGAAGGGAAAGTCGGCGTTTATAACACCTGAGGGGCTGTTCCAGTATAAGGTGTTACCCTTTGGATTGCATGGCGCTCCAGCAACGTTCCAGCGGTTTATGGATATTATTCTCCGTCCCCATCGCCGCTATGCCTCAGCCTATCTAGATTATATTATTGTGTTCAGCACCGATTGGGAAAGCCACTTAGCAAAAGTACAGGCAGTGGTAGACTCCCTGCGACAAGCAGGGCTAACTGCCAACCCAAAGAAGTGTTTCATAGGGTTGGAGGAAGCCCGCTACTTGGGTTATGTCACTGGGAGGGGAGTTCTCAAGCCCCAAGTAAACAAGGTCGGTAAAGGCCTTTTTGGGTTTGGAGGATATTACAGGCGATTCATTCCCAACTTTGCAACCCTGTCTGCGCCTTTAACAGATTGTTTAAAAGGGAAAAAATCTGTGATGGTCCACTGGAATTATCAGTTAGAGGAGGCCTTTACAAAATTAAAAGGGGTACTGTGTGGTACACAAGTCCTGATCACTCCAAATTTCAAAAAAGAGTTCATGGTGCAGACTGATGCCTCTGAGATAGGCCTCGGTGCAGTGCTGGCTCAGGAAGTTAACGGGGAAGAGCATCCCGTTAGCTTCCTAAGCCGGAAACTTACCCCAGCTGAAACCCGGTACAGTATTGTAGAGAGTGCCTGGCCATCGAGTGGGCACTGGAATCGTTGCGCTACTATTTGCTGGGGAGGACATTTCGGTTGGTGACAGATCATTCCCCTCTTACGTGGATGAGTCAAGCTAAGGAGAGGAATGCCCGAGTCACCAGGTGGTTCCTGTCCCTGCAAAACTTTAAATTTTCAGTAGAACATCGTGCAGGCAGACTACAGGGGAATGCAGATGCCCTGTCCAGAGTTCACTGTATGTCATGTGTCCACCCCTCTAGGGTTGAACATAGGGTGTAGGTATGTGGTACAGTAAAGGGTGTTTTACTGGATGGAAGATATGTTTCTCCTAGCAGATTAATGTTTGGCCGGGTTTTTTCTTAAAGACAGGACCTGCGATGATGTCAGGGTCACGTGATCAGCCCATGTGATGTCTACCTCACTGGTAGGAGGCGTTAGGCCCTATGTAATGGAGGTTGGTGATTGCCACAGGGTGAGTGTGTGTTTCTGGAAGCTACAGGAACTTGTGTGGACTCAGCCTGAAACTTGTATATATGATTCTCGTGCTGCAGAACTATCGCAGCAAGACTCGGAAGAACCCCGGAAATGGCACCTGGCAGCCGCTTAGTTACGCCCGTCCCGTGCATGGGGTGAGTCTGGGACCAGTGGTTCTCCAAGCTGGAGTATGAGTTTGCTTTCCCTTATGTTTTGTTAAGCTGCTGGTTACTGAGTGACATTAAAACCACTGAAATTGGACTTTATGCCTGTGTGTTGCCTCGTTACTGCCGCCCAGCTATTGCCTACCAGAGCAAATCCCTACAACACACATTTGTGTAGAATATATACAGATCTGCATAGTTATTTTTTTTAGATAACAATTTGGTAAAATCTATAAATACTGTGAATACAAAGTCCTTGGTGTCACAATAAAAAATAAATAAATAAAAATCGCTCAGATCCTTAAAAATAGAAAAATAATTATTCGTTATCCACATCTTTGGAGTATATTGTGATGTCACCGGATAAATCTGGAGCTGATGTCACAGTCTACACGGAATGTTCTATGCCGGCTCAGACTGGACCACAGAAGAACAGGACAATCCCCTGGTGGACCCCTCTGCTGCACTGGGAACCCAGACCTCCACACCCTACCTGACCAGGGCTTAGATGCGCTTCATACAGACAGGTTGCAGGGTCTCGGGGACTCCCGCTGTGTGACCGTATCACCGCCTCATAGAACTAAGAGAGTCCTTGCTCCAAGGCGATGGCCCGGTATCAGGACTGACCGTCTGAGACAAGGGCAAAGCCGCAGATAATACCGAGTAGTAGTAATTTCCTCTACTATGAGGTAATAAAAACAAATCAATTTTCACATTTTTGGCATCAGTTTTTCTTCCATGGGGAACTGAAATTCCCAACGTGCCCTGAAAGATACCGACCTCCAGGACCTGCTTGGAGTTGTAGTTTTCTACACAAATTGTATTCTTAAAGGGGTATTAATCATAGAATCATAGAATCATAGAATTGTAGAGTTGGAAGGGACCTCCTGGGCCATCTGGTCCAACCCCCTGCTCAAAGCAGGATTCGCTAAATCATCCCAGTCAGATGTCTGTCCAGCCTCTGTTTGAAGACTTCCATTGAAGGAGAACTCACCACTTCTCGTGGCAGCCTGTTCCACTCATTGATCACTCTAACTGTCAAAAAGTTTTTTCTAATATCTAATCTGTGTCTCCTCCCATTCAGTTTCATCCCATTGCTTCTAGTCTTTCCTTGTGCAAATGAGAATAAAGTTGATCCTTCTACAATGTGACAGCCCTTTAGATATTTGTAGACAGCTATTAAGTCTCCTCTCAGTCTTCTCTTTTGCAAACTAAACATTCCCAAATCCTGCAACCTTTCCTCATAAGACAGGGTTTGCAGACCGGTCACCATTCTGGTCGCTCTTTTCTGAACTTGCTCCAGTTTGTTGATGTCTTTTTTAAAATGTGGTGCCCAAAATTGGACACAATATTCCAGATGAGGTCTGACCAAAGAGGAGTAGAGGGAAATAATGACTTCACGTGATCTAGACTGTATGCTTCTGTTAATACATCCTAGAATTGCATTTGCCTTTTTTGCTGCTGCATCACACTGTTGACTCATATTCAGTCTGTGATCTATTAGTATACCCAAGTCTTTTTCACATGTGCTGTCACTTAGCCCTATTCCTCCCATTCTATATATGCTTTTTCCATTTTTATTGCCCAGATGTAGTACTTTGCATTTCTCCCTGTTAAAAACCATTCTGTTAGTTGCTGCCCACTTCTCCAGTTTATTTAAATCTTTTTGAATCCTCTCTCTCTCTTCTCTAGTATTAGCTATCCCTCCTAGCTTTGTGTCATCAGCAAATTTAATCAGTTTACCCTCAATTCCTTCATCTAAATCGTTGATAAAGATGTTGAACAATACAGGGCCCAGGACAGAGCCCTGTGGTACCCCACTTGAGACATTCTTCCAACTGGATGTGCAGCCATTTACGACCACTCTTTGGGTCCGATCACTAAGCCAGTTATGAATCCACCTAACAGTTGCCTTGTCCATTCCATACTTAATCATTTTTTCAATAAGGATTGTATGAGAGACTTTGTCAAATGCTTTGCTGAAGTCAAGATATACTATATCTACAGCATTTCCTTGATCCACCCAATCAGTGATACCGTCATAGAAGGAAATTAAGTTAGTCTGACATGACTTATTAGTTACAAACCCATGCTGACTCTGTTTAATCACTTCATTCTTATCCAGGTATTGACATACATGTTGTTTAATAATTTGTTCAAAGATCTTTCCTGGTATAGAAGTCAGACTCACCGGCCTATAGTTACCTGGGTCCACCTTCTTCCCCTTTTTGAAGATAGGAACAACATTTGCTCTTCTCCAGTCTTCTGGCACTTCTCCTGTTCTCCAAGAATTTTCAAAGATTATAGAGAGGGGTTCAAAAATTTCTTCTGCTATCTCCTTCAGTACTCTGGGGTGTAATTCATCTGGACCTGGAGACTTGAATTCATTTAGGCTAGCTAAGTGTTTCCTCACTATCTTTCTGTTTATAGATATCCTGGATTCTTCTATTCCCTTAATAGGACAGTGAATAACAGTTGATGTTACATTTCCTTTCTGAGAGAAAACAGATGCAAAATAGGAATTTAAAAGTTCAGCCTTCTCAACATCCTGTCTTACCATTTCATCATTTTCATCCTGTAAAAATCCTATAGCATCTTTGACTTTTCTTTTACTTTTGACATATCCCCAAAATCCTTTATTATTGCTTTTGACATCTCTTGCAAGCCTCAATTCATTTTCAGCTTTAGCTAATCTGATTTGTGCCCTGCAGGTTCTGCAGACAGCATTATATTCTTCTTTAGATATGCCTCCCTCTTTCCATTTTATAAACATTTTTTTCTTCCTTTTTAGCATGTGCTTAAGTTCTGTGTTCATCCATCCTGGTTTCCTTAACTGCTTCCTATTCTTCCCTCTTTTCGGAATTGTTAACAACTGTGCTTTGAGAATTTCATTTTTCAAGATTTCCCATCCTTCCTGGACATTTTTGTCTTTAAGGATATCCAGCCATTGGATCCCTCCAATTCTCTTTCTGAATCCCTTAAAATCTGCCTTTCTGAAATCTAACCTTGACGTCTGAGTCTTCACAGGTCTTCCGCCTCTAGTTATCCAAAATTCTAAAATAGCATGGTCGCTACCTCCTAGGGTCCCAGCCACTTTTACCTCCTCAACCATTTCCTCCCTGTTTATAAGGATTAGATCCAAGGTAGCAGTTCCCCTTGTTTTCTCCCTTACCTTTTGGAAGATAAAGTTGTCAGCAAGAGAGGATAAGAATTTCCTTGACCTGTTAGTTTTGCCTGAGAGAGATTCCCAACAAATGTCTGGATAGTTGAAATCTCCCATGACAACTATGTCATATTTTTTGGAGAACTTGGCCATTTGATGCATAAAGAGTTCATCCATATCTTCAGCTTGCACAGGCGGCCTGTAGTAAATGCCTACAATGGTGTCCTTTCCATTGTTCTGTCCTTGTATTCTTACCCAAACAGTTTCCACAGAACTCCCAGTCTCTGAAGCTTCAATCTCTGTGCAGATATACGCATTTCTAACATACAATGCGACACCCCCTCCTCGTTTATCAAGTCTGTTTCTTGCAAATAAGTTGTATCCTTCTAGTCTTGTATTCCAATCATGTGTATTGTCCCACCAAGTTTCAGTGATTCCAATGACATCATATTTCTTTTCCTGTGTTAGTAGTTCCAATTCTCCTTGTTTGTTGCCCATGCTTTGTGCATTAGTATAGAAACATTTTAGTTTGTGATTGGTTTCTCTTTCTCCAATATTTTTATTAATTAGATTCTTTCGTCTTTGTTCTTCCTTTCCACTTCTAATAGCAGAGTTCTCAATAGCATTTGTCAGGTGTATGGCTTTTTCTGGTCTTTTGCTTCCCTTCCCATGTTGTTCTAGTTTAAAGCTCTCCTTACAAGTGTAGCAAGGCGACTTCCAAATACATGCTTTCCAGTCTTCGTAAGGTGCACCCCATCTCTAGCAAGTAGTCCATCGTATAAGTAGTTCACTCCGTGATCCAGAAATCCAAATCGTTGCTGACGGCACCATCGACGTAGCCAGTTGTTCACCTGCAGAATCTTATTCCACCTCCTTGTTCCATGGCCATCCACTGGGAGGATGGAAGAGAAGACCACCTGCGCTCCCAGTTCTTTCACTTTCTTGCCTAAGTCTTCAAAGTCTCTGCAGATGGTTTCCAGGTCGTTTCTTGCAGTGTCATTTGTCCCCACATGTAGTAGCAGGAATGGGTAGTCATCTGTAGGTCTGAAGAGTCCTGATATCCTGTCAGACACATCTTTAATTTTTGCACCTGGAAGACAGCACATTTCTCTTGTAGTTATATCCGGTCTGCAGATAGCGGCCTCTGTTCCTCTCAACAGGGAATCCCCCATGACCACCACTCTCCTTTTCTTCTTCACAACATTTTTCTTTCTCCATCCAGGAGGACTCTGAAGGCGTACAAGGTTGCTGCTTGTTGGCAAAGTCTTATCCTGATGTATTTCTTCATTGTTTTCCTGCGTGAGAGCCTGGTACTGGTTTCTGAGCAGTATGGGTGCTGACTGCCTCCTGATCCTCCTGCTTCTCTGGGTCACATGTCTCCATTCCTCTGTTTCTTCAGGTGCACTTCGAATTTCTTCTCTTTCTGTAACATGAAGAGATAATTCTGCTCTGTCCAAGAACTCTTCACCTTCCTTAATGATCTTCAACGTAGCTAACCTCTCTTCGAGATTTTGCAACTTTTCCTCCAACAGGGACACAAGCTTGCATTTGTGGCATGTGAAGTTTGGCTTTTCCACTGGTAAGTCTGTGAACATGTAGCAAGAAATGCAGCTCACCAAATGGCTCCTGGCCTCTTCCATCTTGAGATTTCTTAAAAACGATGAAGGATGAGCCCAAATTCTCCTCAAGACTCTTCCCCTGGTTTTCCGATTTCCTCTTTTCAGCTGCAACGGCCAAAACCCAGTGATCGTTGAGCTCGCGGAGACTCTTCACTTATCCCAGAAGGCACTGGGAATATGCAAATGATCTCCTCAAGACTCTTCCCCTGGTTTTCCGATTTCCTCTTTTCAGCTGCAACGGCCAAAACCCAGTGATCGTTGAGCTCGCGGAGACTCTTCACTTATCCCAGAAGGCACTGGGAATATGCAAATGATCTCCTCAAGACTCTTCCCCTGGTTTTCCGATTTCCTCTTTTCAGCTGCAACGGCCAAAACCCAGTGATCGTTGAGCTCGCGGAGACTCTTCACTTATCCCAGAAGGCACTGGGAATATGCAAATGATCTCCTCAAGACTCTTCCCATCGCCAAGATCATATCCCAATATCTAGTAGTAATATAAGTAATATCTCTGTCCATTTCCTCATGTGCAGGACCTTAGGTATCCATGGTTAGAACCAATAGCAGCTAGCTGTTACTATATCAGTGGTCGTAACCATGGATATCTAAGGTCCTATGATGCCTCCACATGAGGAAATAGACTTAGTGAATCAGAAGAACTATACTACATTTCTAATTGGAGGAATTTGTTAATATTATTATTATTACTACTACATCTACGACATATTGGGACAGGATCTTAGAGATGGGAATACCCCTTTTAATGTTAGTTCACATGTAGAGGTGAAATTCATATCAAATTGTTTGGCGCACAGTGTTGCGGGTAAGACCACGCTCACATGTTGCAATGTTTTTAAGAGAAAAAAACATCACAACAAAAGAGTGCATTTAAAATAGCAGCGGGTGAAAGCAGCCTCAGGCTATGTTCACACGTTAAGAACAAAGAAATGGAGTGCTGACTTCAATATCACATAAAAAACAATGAGTTTTATTAAATAAGTAAACATATATAACACACAATACATAAAACAAGGGAAGATTCCACAAAAATGCTCCTAGGGAAATTTTTGACATGGGAAAGTTATGCAAAAATTGGAGCTGTATCAATAACTACTGTATCACCCAAATGGAGTACAAAAGTTAAGGCAGTAACTTGATAAAGCATCCCGCGAAACGCGCATCCAGGGTCTCTCCTCAGGGAAGTTTTCAGCACTTGCGATCACTAATATGGGTAAGCGTGCCTAAAAGGCTGTGATTAATATATTTGCACTATGTACTTTATGTTCACCCTATGTACCTCTTTATGGTTACTGCCTTAACTTTTGTACTCCATTTGGGTGATACAGTAATTATTGATACAGCTCCAATTTTTGCATAACTTTCCCATGTCAAAAATTTCCCTAGGAGCATTTTTGTGGAATCTTCCCTTGTTTTATGTATTGTGTGTTATATATGTTTACTTATTTAATAAAACTCATTGTTTTTTATGTGATATTGAAGTCAGCACTCCATTTCTTTGTTCTTAATATACACTACGGAGTTTCTTGATAGTCCTATATAATTATATTATATACAGCTATGAGATTTGTTGCTATATGTATAGCTGCGTTTGTCTTTGTGTATCAGTTAACATTATGTTCACACGTTGCGTTTTTTCAGCCTTTTTATGCCAGTTAAAAGCTGCTTTTAAGGGTATGTGCACACGCAGCGGATTTGTTCTCTGCGGATCCGCTGCAGATCCGCAAGCAATGTACAGTACAATGCTAAGCAATGGGTTTTCAAAACCGCAGTGCACAGGCTGCGGACTTGCTGCGGATTGAAATCCGCAGCATGTCAATTCTTTCTGCTGATTTTGCTGCGTTTCGACACCTATTCCATTATACTGGTGTCAAAATGCAGGGGCAAATCCGCAGGTAAAACCGCACTCCCTTCAGCCCCCATAGAAAGCAATGGATAAGTGCAAAAAAGCAGCAAAAAACATAGCAAGAAACGCCATCAGTTCTTGCAGTGTTATTAGTGACAAAAGCAGGTACAGCAGAATGTGATTTTCCCAAAATTAAACCAAAATATCTTGGTGTCCTCACCTGAGAATGGCGGTTACATTAGTACAGTTTAATGAAATTATTGATATCTCTGACCGATGTGTGAAGTTGGACAATAGCTGATCACCCCAATGCACTGCCAATGTCTTAGGTAAACTATGCCTGACCAATTCACCTCCCCCTGCTGGATTTACATTTGCAAATGTGTATTTTTTCATTAACTCATAGGAACTTTTTTGCTCAGAATAGTCACTTTTTTCAGACATAAAAATCTTTCTAAATATTTCTATCAAATTTCCCTTTTTTCCCCAAATGTCTTATGGTTTCACCTACGTCTTATATCGGTGGTCTAACACCTCGCATTGTTCATGCTTGTACGGTGGAAGCAAAGCTGAACTTTGGGATCCTTAAAAACGCCGCAAGAAAACCAGAGTAAAAGCCAGCAAAAGGTGTTTTTTGTGTCTGCAGTTTTTTTTGCTGCCAAAACATTAGGTTTTGGCTGCAGAACAAAAAAAGTAACGTGTGAATATGCTGTAAAAATAAGAAGCGTTAAACAAGTCCAACTGAAAACCTTTGTGGTAAAACTGCATGTAATACAGGCCATATTGTGCACTTACACTTTACAGCAAGTGCTATAAACCAGCAATCCCCCCCCACTGCATTCTCCATATACTTCGGTGGAGATATAACTACACATACAGGAACCTCCTCATAACATTTTATGGAGAATGTGGCTGGAAATTTGTGATTAAGGGTCAGATAACTGCACGTAACTGTAGGGTGGCGTCAGCATCAATGTTACTGGTGGGCCCTTAGCAGCTGAGCCTGAAGCAGTGATATCACAATGTGGAGTGTGGAACTCGATGACATCTTCTACTCTATGACATCACAATGACTGCAAAGGAGTAAAGCCTATGTAAAGCCTGACCGCAGAGCCGAGGCTGTCATTTGTGTGACTCCCTATTGGATACACAAAGCTACAGGAATACGAAGGAGAAAGAAAGCGACGACATCATGGGGATTCATGGAGGTCCCCATTGTGACCAGCGGCTGCTGGTCAAGGCTCTCTCTTCCTGCAAGTCAACTGGCTTTAGTCTTCTGACCCGATTCAAGAAATTCCAATGCAATTGCAGAGCTCAGCGGAAGGATTCTTTCCAGGCCATCAAATCTGCCACCATGACAGTGGTCAAGAGCATCAGGTCAGTTGCTACAAAAAGACGTAGAAACCACGTCATCAGCCAAGACAGCGGTGAAAAGAGCCCAACCTACATAGTAGGTGACACTGAGCCCACTTCTAGCATTGTAGAAAGTGGAGAGGATCTTGCCGATCCAGAATGTGCACAAGATGCACCCGAGGGGCTGCCACAAACAAGACCCCAGGACTTTACTGACCCAGAATGTGCACCCGAGGGGCTGCCACAAACAGGACCCCAGGATTTTGCATATCCAGAATGTGCACAAGGTGCACCCGAGGGGCTGCCACAAACAGGACCTCAGGATCCTGCTGATCCAGAATGTGCACACGATGCACCCGAGGGGCTGCCACAAACAAGACCCCAGGACTTAACCGATCCAGAATGTGCACCCGAGGGGCTGTCACAAACAGGACCCCAGGACTTTACCGATCCAGATTGTGCACAATGTGCACCCGAGGGGCTGCCACAAACAAGACCCCAGGATTTTGCTGATCCAGAATGCGCACAAGGTGCACCAGAGGGGCTACCACAAACAAGACCCCAAGACAATCTGAAAAGGAAAGCATCAACCTCTGAGGACAGTCAGCCCGAGATGATGCCACCAGCCAAGAGAGCTGCTATAGAAAATATTATTGATCTACTTATAGAAGTAATTGGCTTTAGTCTTCCGACCCGATTCAGGAAATTCCAATGCAATTTCAGAGCTCTCCTGAAGGATTCCTTCCAGGCCATCAAATCTGCCACCATGACAGTGGTCAAGTGCTTCAGATTAATTGCTATAACAAGACATAGAGACCGCGTCATCAGCCAAGACAGCGGTGAGAAGAGCCCAACCTACATAGTAGGTGATATTGAGCCCACCTCTAGCATTGCAGAAAGTGGAGAGGATTGTGCCGATCCAGAATGTGCAGAAGATGCATCCGAGGGACTGCCACAAACAAGATCCCAGGATCTTACCGATCCAGAATGTAAACAATGTGCACCCGAGGGGCTTCCACAAACAAGACCACAAGACAATCTGAAAATGAAAGCATCACCCTCCGATGACAGTCAGCCCGAGATGCTGCCACCAGACAAGAGAGCGGCTATAGAAAACGTTACTGATCTACTTATCATTATTATTATTGTTATTATTATTATTTATTTATATAGCGCCTTTATTTCCATGGTGCTGTACATGAGAAGGGGAGGAGTAACCCCGGAGATCGAGACCCCACAAGTGGAGATGCCCGATATTGGGAACCAAGAGAACAACCTGCCTCCAGAGCTCTTAACCATCCTGCAGAGCAAAGGGGAGGAAGGCTACCTGGATGACGAGGTCATCATCATGGCCCAGGACCTGCTGCAGAGACAGTTTAAGGGTTTTGATGGCCTGCAGCCCCCCTGCGCTCTTATGATACCAGGGTACAGCGTACTGCAGAATGCTGTACAAATCCACTATGATGCGGACAGGGTGCACTGGCTGACAACCTGCTATAAAAATGGCCAAATCTTTGTGGCCGACAGCTTCAACATCAGGAATCTGTCTCCATCCATCCATCAGCAGATTAACAACATGTACAGTATAGTGGTCGACAATCCCCTGGAACATCTGAGGTTTATCGATGTGGATCAGCAGAAGAACTGGTACGACTGTGGCTTATATGCTATAGCATTTGCCTACGAGTTTATGGCAGATGGCGGTGAACCCAGAGCTGAGTTCCAGCATCAGAAGATGAGGACTCATCTAATATCCTGCCTACAGAACAACAGAATCAGCGGATTTCCCAAAAAGGTCAGGGAGTAACTCCATGTCTATAAACGGCATGTAGAGTGTATGACGGTCCAAGAGATCGCCCTGACCTTTAACCTCACAATCAAGATGGGGTACGGCTGGAGGTGACGGCTATCACACGTCAATGATGTGGCGGCCGCCATGTCAGGAGCAGATGAGCCGCACCTCAGGACGAGGCAGATTCCGGGCTCGGTCTCTGTCCTCATTACTTTCTGCAGTCAGATGTGATCAGAGGATCAGTGAATCTTCTGCTGCATCTGACCCGATCTACGGAACATGCTGCCATGATCCAGCACCGCCCAGGGGAAGGGCAGGCCGTCAGCCATGGTTCCCTAGAGGTTTCCTCCACTGGGGGTTTTTCCTCTCCTGAGTGCTGACGGACGACGACTCTCCGTGAGTCCAGGACCCATCACCATCCTCATCATGGGAACTTCTACTTGTGATATCTTGTATGAAGTGAATAAAGAATTCAATTAATATCTAGCAGCTGTGTGTCTGAGCCATGTGTCTGAGCCTTGTATCTCTACATTGAAATTGCAGGAAAAGTTATGGAATTCTGGAAATGACAGGTGTGATATTTTTTTCTGAGTTTTCCCTACAAACTGTTTGGAACATTTGAAAGAATGATTGTCAGGAGCAGAAAATATGACGCTGCCATAAGACCTGTGTTTGCCAGCAGTAGAGAGTCCACTCGTGTGTGGGGGCTTCTCATCAATGGAGGAGCTCACTCACAGTAATACCTCAACAGGGCCATGAATGAAGAATAAAATCTACACCTCCTCCACGAGCAACTACTCCCATCATCCAGGGCAAGGTTGTGATGATGCTTTTCTCCTCCATAATGGAGACCAGGTCACATGGGAAAAGTGATAAACTAAGTTGCTTTGGTGAAAAAGACATTGGCATTTTGGTTCCAAGGACGAAAACCAAAGTTTGAGTCAGTCTCAAAACTTTTGGCCATGATTGTATTTATCCATCTTAAGATAATGATAGCACTCCATTCCTGATAGCTAAAACTTCTCTCACCTTCTGCATTAATAAAACACTTTTCTCACTATTTTTTGTGCAGAAAGCAGGTAAATACGTTCCGCAAACTGATTTTCGGCATGTCTGCCCTGTTGGCCGAATTCTATAGAAACTTCCGTGCCGCTGATAAATATTTAGGAACCTGCTCTCACTTCCTTGAGCGTGAATTGGCTTATTATAGGGGGCACAGATTTTTGGCCACGTGTAGAGTCAATATAGTACTATAGCTCAGTGGCTAGACACATAGAATTAGGAAAAGCCATTGGGCACAGGGAATGATGCTGACTTCTAGTGTTGATGTGTTGTCATTGTGGCACATAATAATTGTCTCCTCCTGTGATATGATAGAAATACCAACAAGAAGCGTGTGCCTTAAAGGTGACTATAAACATATCTAATAAAAATGATTAACATAAGAGAAGAGTAACCTAAACTTGATGTAGAACTGTATGGAATAAAGGAATATTTTCAGCAACAGCGCCCCTTGTCTACAGGCGTCGTATCTTGTATTGCAATAGGTGCTAGGAGCAGTCACAGACCACTCCCGTCAGTTTATCCCCCGAAATACTGCAGTCACAGCATTCCGGAAGTCGGCACAGGGCTAACAGCCCCTCTGCCTTTGGGTCAGAGCCCCCGCGGCGTCACGCAGGGTCCCTATCGTTGCCATGGTGAGCGAATGTCGTCATCACGACATCTGGCTCAACAGAGCTAGGAAACTTGTTGATCATGCACAGTGCATGATCAGGTAGTCTCCCTGTCAGTGCAGCGATCAGCCTGCAAAAAATGATTGTCCCATAGTGGGACTAAGTAAAAGACTTAGGAAAAAGGTAAAGAAAAAAAAAAAATTTTAAATAGTAATTGTAAAAATATTAAAAAAATCAAAAATAAAAAAATCAATACATATTCTATCACTAAATAAATATTTGAATGAAAAAAACAATATAAACAATAAAAGTGCACACATGTGGTATCGCCGCATGCACAACGACTCGACCTATAAAACTGTCCCACTACTTAACCCCTTTAGTGAACACAAAGAAAAAAACAAGGCAAAAAACAATTCTTTATCATCATACTGCCGAAAACAAAAAGTGGAATAACGCGATCAGAACCTCATATTACCCACCTCAGCTGCTGCAGAACCTCATAGTATACCTCAGCTGCTGCAGAACCTCACAATATACCTCAGCTGCTGCAGAACCTCAATACGTCTCAGCTGCTGCATAACCTTATATTACACACCTCAGCTGCTGCAGAATCTCATAATACACATCTCAGCTGCTGCAGAACCTCATAATACACCTCAGCTGCTACAGAACTCATAATACACCTCAGCTGCTACAGAACCTCATAATACACAGCTCAGCTACTGCAGAACTTCAATATGTCTCAGCTGCTGCATAACCTTATTACACGCCTCAGCTGCTTCAGAACCTCATATTACCCACCTCAACTGCTGCAGAACCTCATAATACACATCTCAGCTGCAGCAGAACCTCACAATATACACATCAACTGCTGCAGAACCTCATATTACCCACCTCAAATGCTGCAGAACCTCATAATACACATCTCAGCTGCTGCAGAACCTCATAAAACACCTCAGTTGCTGCAGAACCTCACAATTCACAGCTCAGCTGCTGCAGAACCTCATATTACACACCTCAGCTACTTGAAACCTTCTTTTGGACACTGTGGTACAGTAAAGGGTGTTTTACTGGATGGAAGATATGTTTCTCCTAGCAGATTAATGTTTGGCCGGGTTTTTTCTTAAAGACGGGACCTGCGATGATGTCGGGGTCACGTGATCAGCCCATGTGATGTCTACCTCACTGGTGGGAGGGGTTAGGCCCTATGTAATGGAGGTTGGTGATTGCCACAGGTTGAGTGTGTGTTTCTGGAAGCTACAGGAACTTGTGTGGACTCAGCCTGAAACTTGTATATAGGATTCCCGTGCTGCAGGACTATCGCAGCAAGACTCGGAAGAACCCCGGGAATGGCACCTGGCGGATGCCGCAGGACCTGGCAGCCGCTTAGTTACGCCCGTCCCGTGCAAGGGGTGAGTCTGGGACCAGTGGTTCTCCAAGCTGGAGTATGAGTTTGCTTTCCCTTATGTTTTGTTAAGCTGCTGGTTACTGAGTGACATTAAAACCACTGAAATTGGACTTTATGCCTGTGTGTTGCCTCGTTACTGCCGCCCAGCTATTGCCTACCAGAGCAAATCCCTACAATTGGTGGAGAATGCGAGCAGAAGCAGTGAGGCCAGGCTGTTTTGATTTTTGATCGGTACCCCAGCCTGTGTCCTGGGTGAAACGAGTGGCAGATATCCAGGCGGGGAACTTTCCAGAAATAGAGGCCACGCGACAGCAACAGCAGGCTATGCAGCAGCAACAGGAGGCCATGCGGCAGCAGCAACAAGAGTTCATGCGACAGCAGGCTATGCAGCAGCAGGCTATGCAGCAGCATCAGGAAACCAATCAGCTGTTGATACAGCATATCACAACAGCGCAAGCAATAGGAGCTAACCGGGGAATCCAGGATATTCGGAAAGCGGTTTGTACAGCGATTCCTAAAATGGGAGAATCGGACGATGTGGAGGTGTATCTGGAGATGTTCGAAGGAGTCGCTGAGAGAGAGAAGCTCCCCCGGGACCATTTGGCAGGTGTCCTCGATCCGTTTCTGACCCCAGGACTGTTGAAAGCGTGTCAGGACCTACCCCCAGAGCAAAGGGCGGACTACACGGTCGTCAAGGGTGAGATACTGGCACGCCTTGGGGTAAATGTGTTAGTGAGGGCTCAGCGGGTACACCACTGGAAGTTTACCCCCTCCAAGCCCGCCCGGTCCCAGTATTACGACCTGTTGCACCTGTTACAAAAGTGGTTGCAGCCTGAAGTGTTATCCCCTACGGCCATACTGGACCGCATAGTGACTGATAGATTTTGGAGGGCTTTGCCCCACTCCCTCCAGACCTGGGTCGGACAGGCGCCCCCTACTGATGCCATGCAGATGATAGACCTCATAGAAAGGTATGGGGCTACCAAGGAGTTACAGGGAGGGACCCCCCGAAAGGTAACAGGAAGGTTCCCTAAGTCCCCGCCCCTGGTTCGGCGAGCAGAGCCCAGGAAGGCCGCTCCGGACTTATCCGGGGAAGTAAGGAGCCCCATAATCTGCTGGCGGTGCCAGGAACCAGGTCATATGAGAGCTGATTGCCCCCACCTGACTGAGCCCATGGACACCAATTTTTGTTACCGCCAGTCCCACTGTTACGGCGGCGGAACACGCATAAAAAAATATAAATAAACGTGCTCGCCGCCCGGGGTCCACCGTGCGGCAGATGGAAAAACCGCAGCTAGAAGACACAGAGCACTGTGGCGGTAATGTGCACGGGGTTCTATATCACTCAGGTGCAATCAAGCAGTCTCTGTTAAGTGCACAGAGCTGCTCCAGGAAAAATTAGAAAAGTAACGCTGAGCCTGTTAGCAACACAGGGACTCAGCGGCACACATGCGGTAGGCAAAAACCGGAGTAGTTGGGATGTCACTACGTCCGACACCTACCGTGGTAACAGGTGTGCTGGCGTCGCAACCGCGGACGCAGAAATGAGCTGCAACTGCAGCGCGGCGTGAACAGAGCCGCAAACAAGGCGCTGCAAAAACGCTGGAGCAATGCAGGACGCTTAGCTGCTGCAAAAAGTATGGCTGGAGCGCGCTGGCGCTAGCGCTGCTACTGGCGGCTGCCCAAGCACTCACACAAACGTAATATCAGAGGGAAGGGGTTTCATAATAAGTCATCCACCAGTCCAAGCATCCATCACCATACATACAGCAGCAGTATGAAAATACTAGCGCATGGCATAGCGGCCATGCGCACTTTTTATAGCGTACGGGACCTGCCGGAAATCTCCAGAGCCCTGAGCATAACCAATCAAATCAGGAGCAGGACCTGAGCACCTGACTCCTGAACTCCAATGAGAGCTATTCCCGTGAGCATGCTCAGAAGCTGGGACAAAGGACTTAGCCTCTGGAGACAAATATGTGAATCTGGATTCCCGCATAGGCATTATAGAACCCAGATTCCTAACACCCACTATGCCGAACCAATGTGTGCAATGGGCACCCCGAAGGGCCCTAATATGGAACATTTGTGTCAGCTAGAAGTGGAGGGCACCGGGCTGTGGCCCTATTGGACTCAGGGAGTCTTGTAACCCTGGTACGAGCCAGCTGGATACACACCAGCGAGTTTACGGGTCGGAAAATTGGGGTGTTGTGTATACATGGAGACTTAAAAGACTATCCCACCGCACTAGTCGTAATCAGCACGCCAGCAGGGAGGCGGTGCCACGAGGTGGGGGTGGTGGCTAATTTACATCATGAAGTGATAATTGGAAGAGACTTTCCGTTGTTTTCTGTGCTGTGGCCGTCTGTGGTACCATCCACTGAGCAACTGCCGGTACCAGAGGCAACCAGGTTACATTCTCCAGAAGGGGGGGCATGAACCTGGTGGCCCGGAGGAAAATGTGCTGGCGGTCGGAATAACCTTCCCTTCGGTGGAGGAAGGGGAGAATTCTCCCCTAGAAGGATTGGCTGGAGAGGTGGAAGACTTGCCGCCGGGACCTGAGTTGTCAGACTTGAATGTATCAGGTGACAATTTTGGTACAGCGCAACTCCGAGACCTTACTTTAGCCGGGCCAGAGAAAATGTACTGTTTGTAAATGGGGAACCCCAACAACCTGGGGTAGATACGGTGTTGCCACGCTTTGAGTTGAACCAGGATTTGTTGTACCGAGTGGAGATAATACGTGGGGAAATGGTAGAACAGTTACTGGTACCTCAGACGTATCGCAGGCTGGTAATGGTTTTAGCGCATGCGCATGTACTTGGGGGACATTTGGGCCAAAAGAAGACCCTCGACCGAATCCTGCAACGATTTTACTGGCCAGGGGTTCATGAAGAAGTTAAACGGTACTGTAGCTCCTGTCCAGTATGCCAGGTAACCAGTCCCCAGCCTCACTTTCGGAGCCCTTTGGTGCCTTTGCCGATTATAGAGGTGCCCTTCGAGAGAGTGGCCATGGACCTGGTGGGGCCTCTCAATAAGTCGGCAAGGGGACACCAACACATTCTGGTAGTTCTAGATTATGCTACCCGATATCCTGAGGCCATTCCTCTGCGCCACACATCAGCTAAGCTTATAGCAAAGGAACTCATGGGTATGTTTTCACGGGTGGGAATTCCGCAAGAAATTTTAACAGACCAGGGAACCCCCTTTATGTAAAAAATTATGAAGGAACTCTGCCGGTTGATAAAATGCTAAACAGTTGCGTAACTCGGTCTATCATCCCCAAACAGATGGTCTGTTAGAAAGGTTCAATAAGACCCCGAAGAGCATGGTAAAAAGGCAGTTTCCAAAGATGGGAAGGACTGGGATCTGTTATTGCCATATTTGTTATTTGCAGTGAGGGAGGTACCTCAGGCATCTACGGGGTTCTCGCCCTTTGAACTATTGTACGGCAGACATCCACGGGGCTTACTAGATATAGCCAAAGAGGCCTGGGAGAACCAACCTACTCCCCACAAAAGTGTGATAGAACATGTTGCAAAAATGCAAGAGAGAATGGAGACAGTCCTACCCTTGGTCCGGGAACATATGGAGGCAGCACAACGGTCACAGAGTCGGGTCTATAATCGGGAGGCTCGGGTAAGAACCTTTAGCCCTGGGGATCGGGTTTTGGTGCTTGTGCCTACCGTAGATAGCAAATTTCTCGCAAGGTGGCAGGGACCCTACGAGATCATGGAGAAGGTGGGGCCAGTAGACTACAAGGTACACCCTTTGAACTATTGTACGGCAGACATCCACGGGGCTTACTAGATATAGCCAAAGAGGCCTGGGAGAACCAACCTACTCCCCACAAAAGTGTGATAGAACATGTTGCAAAAATGCAAGAGAGAATGGAGACAGTCCTACCATTGGTCCGGGAACATATGGAGGCAGCACAACGGTCACAGAGTCGGGTCTATAATCGGGAGGCTCGGGTAAGAACCTTTAGCCCTGGGGATCGGGTTTTGGTGCTTGTGCCTACCGTAGATAGCAAATTTCTCGCAAGGTGGCAGGGACCCTACGAGATCATGGAGAAGGTGGGGCCAGTAGACTACAAGGTACACCAACCAAGACGGAGAAAGCCAGAACAGGTTTACCATAATAATTTGTTTAAACCCTGGAAAGATAGAGAGCACCTTGGTGGGGATAGTCCGCTGCCAGCGTTTCAGATGGTAAAGGCTCCGTTACCTCGGGGCGAGGCGGGAGAAGCCCAACCCGCGGTCAAAATTGCAGATACTTTGTCTCCTAAACAGGTTCAGGAGGTCCGGGAGTTCATCAGCCGAAATACAGATGTTTTTTCGGAGCTCCCTGGACGCACCTCCCTAATCTAACATGACGTTGTCACAGAGCCACAGGCCAAGGTCCGACTAAAGCCATATCGGGTGCCTGAGGCCCGGCGACAAGCCATCTCAGAAGAGGTAAAAATGATGCTACAGTTAGGGGTCACAGAAGAGTCTCAGAGTGAGTGGGCCATCCCAATAGCTCTAATACCCAAGCCTGATGGGTCTCTAAGATTCTGTAATGATTTTAGAAAACTCAATGACATTTCAAAATTTGACGCCTACCCCATGCCCCGGGTTGACGAGTTGATAGAGCGCTTTGGGCAAGCACGGTATTTTACAACTCTGGACCTCACAAAAGGTTATTGGCAGGTATCCCTAACAGAGGCGGCGAAGGGAAAGACGGCGTTTATAACACCTGAGGGGCTGTTCCAGTATAAGGTGTTACCCTTTGGATTGCATGGCGCTCCAGCAACGTTCCAGCGGTTTATGGATATTATTCTCCGTCCCCATCGCCGCTATGCCTCAGCCTATCTAGATTATATTATTGTGTTCAGCACCGATTGGGAAAGCCACTTAGCAAAAGTACAGGCAGTGGTAGACTCCCTGCGACAAGCAGGGCTAACTGCCAACCCAAAGAAGTGTTTCATAGGGTTGGAGGAAGCCCGCTACTTGGGTTATGTCACTGGGAGGGGAGTTCTCAAGCCCCAAGTAAACAAGGTCGGTAAAGGCCTTTTTGGGTTTGGAGGATATTACAGGCGATTCATTCCCAACTTTGCAACCCTGTCTGCGCCTTTAACAGATTGTTTAAAAGGGAAAAAATCTGTGATGGTCCACTGGAATTATCAGTTAGAGGAGGCCTTTACAAAATTAAAAGGGGTACTGTGTGGTACACAAGTCCTGATCACTCCAAATTTCAAAAAAGAGTTCATGGTGCAGACTGATGCCTCTGAGATAGGCCTCGGTGCAGTGCTGGCTCAGGAAGTTAACGGGGAAGAGCATCCCGTTAGCTTCCTAAGCCGGAAACTTACCCCAGCTGAAACCCGGTACAGTATTGTAGAGAGTGCCTGGCCATCGAGTGGGCACTGGAATCGTTGCGCTACTATTTGCTGGGGAGGACATTTCGGTTGGTGACAGATCATTCCCCTCTTACGTGGATGAGTCAAGCTAAGGAGAGGAATGCCCGAGTCACCAGGTGGTTCCTGTCCCTGCAAAACTTTAAATTTTCAGTAGAACATCGTGCAGGCAGACTACAGGGGAATGCAGATGCCCTGTCCAGAGTTCACTGTATGTCATGTGTCCACCCCTCTAGGGTTGAACATAGGGGGTAGGTATGTGGTACAGTAAAGGGTGTTTTACTGGATGGAAGATATGTTTCTCCTAGCAGATTAATGTTTGGCTGGGTTTTTTCTTAAAGACAGGACCTGCGATGATGTCAGGGTCACGTGATCAGCCCATGTGATGTCTACCTCACTGGTAGGAGGCGTTAGGCCCTATGTAATGGAGGTTGGTGATTGCCACAGGGTGAGTGTGTGTTTCTGGAAGCTACAGGAACTTGTGTGGACTCAGCCTGAAACTTGTATATATGATTCTCGTGCTGCAGAACTATCGCAGCAAGACTCGGAAGAACCCCGGAAATGGCACCTGGCAGCCGCTTAGTTACGCCCGTCCCGTGCATGGGGTGAGTCTGGGACCAGTAGTTCTCCAAGCTGGAGTATGAGTTTGCTTTCCCTTATGTTTTGTTAAGCTGCTGGTTACTGAGTGACATTAAAACCACTGAAATTGGACTTTATGCCTGTGTGTTGCCTCGTTACTGCCGCCCAGCTATTGCCTACCAGAGCAAATCCCTACAACACACATTTGTGTAGAATATATACAGATCTGCATAGTTATTTTTTTTAGATAACAATTTGGTAAAATCTATAAATACTGTGAATACAAAGTCCTTGGTGTCACAATAAAAAATAAATAAATAAAAATCGCTCAGATCCTTAAAAATAGAAAAATAATTATTCGTTATCCACATCTTTGGAGTATATTGTGATGTCACCGGATAAATCCGGAGCTGATGTCACAGTCTACACGGAATGTTCTATGCCGGCTCAGACTGGACCACAGAAGAACAGGACAATCCCCTGGTGGACCCCTCTGCTGCACTGGGAACCCAGACCTCCACACCCTACCTGACCAGGGCTTAGATGCGCTTCATACAGACAGGTTGCAGGGTCTCGGGGACTCCCGCTGTGTGACCGTATCACCGCCTCATAGAACTAAGAGAGTCCTTGCTCCAAGGCGATGGCCCGGTATCAGGACTGACCGTCTGAGACAAGGGCAAAGCCGCAGATAATACCGAGTAGTAGTAATTTCCTCTACTATGAGGTAATAAAAACAAATCAATTTTCACATTTTTGGCATCAGTTTTTCTTCCATGGGGAACTGAAATTCCCAACGTGCCCTGAAAGATACCGACCTCCAGGACCTGCTTGGAGTTGTAGTTTTCTACACAAATTGTATTCTTAAAGGGGTATTCCCATCGCCAAGATCATATCCCAATATCTAGTAGTAATATAAGTAATATCTCTGTCCATTTCCTCATGTGCAGGACCTTAGGTATCCATGGTTAGAACCAATAGCAGCTAGCTGTTACTATATCAGTGGTCGTAACCATGGATATCTAAGGTCCTATGATGCCTCCACATGAGGAAATAGACTTAGTGAATCAGAAGAACTATACTACATTTCTAATTGGAGGAATTTGTTAATATTATTATTATTACTACTACATCTACGACATATTGGGACAGGATCTTAGAGATGGGAATACCCCTTTTAATGTTAGTTCACATGTAGAGGTGAAATTCATATCAAATTGTTTGGCGCACAGTGTTGCGGGTAAGACCACGCTCACATGTTGCAATGTTTTTAAGAGAAAAAAACATCACAACAAAAGAGTGCATTTAAAATAGCAGCGGGTGAAAGCAGCCTCAGGCTATGTTCACACGTTAAGAACAAAGAAATGGAGTGCTGACTTCAATATCACATAAAAAACAATGAGTTTTATTAAATAAGTAAACATATATAACACACAATACATAAAACAAGGGAAGATTCCACAAAAATGCTCCTAGGGAAATTTTTGACATGGGAAAGTTATGCAAAAATTGGAGCTGTATCAATAACTACTGTATCACCCAAATGGAGTACAAAAGTTAAGGCAGTAACTTGATAAAGCATCCCGCGAAACGCGCATCCAGGGTCTCTCCTCAGGGAAGTTTTCAGCACTTGCGATCACTAATATGGGTAAGCGTGCCTAAAAGGCTGTGATTAATATATTTGCACTATGTACTTTATGTTCACCCTATGTACCTCTTTATGGTTACTGCCTTAACTTTTGTACTCCATTTGGGTGATACAGTAATTATTGATACAGCTCCAATTTTTGCATAACTTTCCCATGTCAAAAATTTCCCTAGGAGCATTTTTGTGGAATCTTCCCTTGTTTTAATGTATTGTGTGTTATATATGTTTACTTATTTAATAAAACTCATTGTTTTTTACGTGATATTGAAGTCAGCACTCCATTTCTTTGTTCTTAATATACACTACGGAGTTTCTTGATAGTCCTATATAATTATATTATATACAGCTATGAGATTTGTTGCTATATGTATAGCTGCGTTTGTCTTTGTGTATCAGTTAACATTATGTTCACACGTTGCGTTTTTTCAGCCTTTTTATGCCAGTTAAAAGCTGCTTTTAAGGGTATGTGCACACGCAGCGGATTTGTTCTCTGCGGATCCGCTGCAGATCCGCAAGCAATGTACAGTACAATGCTAAGCAATGGGTTTTCAAAACCGCAGTGCACAGGCTGCGGACTTGCTGCGGATTGAAATCCGCAGCATGTCAATTCTTTCTGCTGATTTTGCTGCGTTTCGACACCTATTCCATTATACTGGTGTCAAAATGCAGGGGCAAATCCGCAGGTAAAACCGCACTCCCTTCAGCCCCCATAGAAAGCAATGGATAAGTGCAAAAAAGCAGCAAAAAACATAGCAAGAAACGCCATCAGTTCTTGCAGTGTTATTAGTGACAAAAGCAGGTACAGCAGAATGTGATTTTCCCAAAATTAAACCAAAATATCTTGGTGTCCTCACCTGAGAATGGCGGTTACATTAGTACAGTTTAATGAAATTATTGATATCTCTGACCGATGTGTGAAGTTGAACAATAGCTGATCACCCCAATGCACTGCCAATGTCTTAGGTAAACTATGCCTGACCAATTCACCTCCCCCTGCTGGATTTACATTTGCAAATGTGTATTTTTTCATTAACTCATAGGAACTTTTTTGCTCAGAATAGTCACTTTTTTCAGACATAAAAATCTTTCTAAATATTTCTATCAAATTTCCCTTTTTTCCCCAAATGTTTTATGGTTTCACCTACGTCTTATATCGGTGGTCTAACACCTCGCATTGTTCATGCTTGTACGGTGGAAGCAAAGCTGAACTTTGGGATCCTTAAAAACGCCGCAAGAAAACCAGAGTAAAAGCCAGCAAAAGGTGTTTTTGTGTCTGCAGTTTTTTTTGCTGCCAAAACATTAGGTTTTGGCTGCAGAACAAAAAAAGTAACGTGTGAATATGCTGTAAAAATAAGAAGCGTTAAACAAGTCCAACTGAAAACCTTTGTGGTAAAACTGCATGTAATACAGGCCATATTGTGCACTTACACTTTACAGCAAGTGCTATAAACCAGCAATCCCCCCCCACTGCATTCTCCATATACTTCGGTGGAGATATAACTACACATACAGGAACCTCCTCATAACATTTTATGGAGAATGTGGCTGGAAATTTGTGATTAAGGGTCAGATAACTGCACGTAACTGTAGGGTGGCGTCAGCATCAATGTTACTGGTGGGCCCTTAGCAGCTGAGCCTGAAGCAGTGATATCACAATGTGGAATGTGGAACTCGATGACATCTTCTACTCTATGACATCACAATGACTGCAAAGGAGTAAAGCCTATGTAAAGCCTGACCGCAGAGCCGAGGCTGTCATTTGTGTGACTCCCTATTGGATACACAAAGCTACAGGAATACGAAGGAGAAAGAAAGCGACGACATCATGGGGATTCATGGAGGTCCCCATTGTGACCAGCGGCTGCTGGTCAAGGCTCTCTCTTCCTGCAAGTCAACTGGCTTTAGTCTTCTGACCCGATTCAAGAAATTCCAATGCAATTGCAGAGCTCAGCGGAAGGATTCTTTCCAGGCCATCAAATCTGCCACCATGACAGTGGTCAAGAGCATCAGGTCAGTTGCTACAAAAAGACGTAGAAACCACGTCATCAGCCAAGACAGCGGTGAAAAGAGCCCAACCTACATAGTAGGTGACACTGAGCCCACTTCTAGCATTGTAGAAAGTGGAGAGGATCTTGCCGATCCAGAATGTGCACAAGATGCACCCGAGGGGCTGCCACAAACAAGACCCCAGGACTTTACTGACCCAGAATGTGCACCCGAGGGGCTGCCACAAACAGGACCCCAGGATTTTGCATATCCAGAATGTGCACAAGGTGCACCCGAGGGGCTGCCACAAACAGGACCTCAGGATCCTGCTGATCCAGAATGTGCACACGATGCACCCGAGGGGCTGCCACAAACAAGACCCCAGGACTTAACCGATCCAGAATGTGCACCCGAGGGGCTGTCACAAACAGGACCCCAGGACTTTACCGATCCAGATTGTGCACAATGTGCACCCGAGGGGCTGCCACAAACAAGACCCCAGGATTTTGCTGATCCAGAATGCGCACAAGGTGCACCAGAGGGGCTACCACAAACAAGACCCCAAGACAATCTGAAAAGGAAAGCATCAACCTCTGAGGACAGTCAGCCCGAGATGATGCCACCAGCCAAGAGAGCTGCTATAGAAAATATTATTGATCTACTTATAGAAGTAATTGGCTTTAGTCTTCCGACCCGATTCAGGAAATTCCAATGCAATTTCAGAGCTCTCCTGAAGGATTCCTTCCAGGCCATCAAATCTGCCACCATGACAGTGGTCAAGTGCTTCAGATTAATTGCTATAACAAGACATAGAGACCGCGTCATCAGCCAAGACAGCGGTGAGAAGAGCCCAACCTACATAGTAGGTGATATTGAGCCCACCTCTAGCATTGCAGAAAGTGGAGAGGATTGTGCCGATCCAGAATGTGCAGAAGATGCATCCGAGGGACTGCCACAAACAAGATCCCAGGATCTTACCGATCCAGAATGTAAACAATGTGCACCCGAGGGGCTTCCACAAACAAGACCACAAGACAATCTGAAAATGAAAGCATCACCCTCCGATGACAGTCAGCCCGAGATGCTGCCACCAGACAAGAGAGCGGCTATAGAAAACGTTACTGATCTACTTATCATTATTATTATTGTTATTATTATTATTTATTTATATAGCGCCTTTATTTCCATGGTGCTGTACATGAGAAGGGGAGGAGTAACCCCGGAGATCGAGACCCCACAAGTGGAGATGCCCGATATTGGGAACCAAGAGAGCAACCTGCCTCCAGAGCTCTTAACCATCCTGCAGAGCAAAGGGGAGGAAGGCTACCTGGATGACGAGGTCATCATCATGGCCCAGGACCTGCTGCAGAGACAGTTTAAGGGTTTTGATGGCCTGCAGCCCCCCTGCGCTCTTATGATACCAGGGTACAGCGTACTGCAGAATGCTGTACAAATCCACTATGATGCGGACAGGGTGCACTGGCTGACAACCTGCTATAAAAATGGCCAAATCTTTGTGGCCGACAGCTTCAACATCAGGAATCTGTCTCCATCCATCCATCAGCAGATTAACAACATGTACAGTATAGTGGTCGACAATCCCCTGGAACATCTGAGGTTTATCGATGTGGATCAGCAGAAGAACTGGTACGACTGTGGCTTATATGCTATAGCGTTTGCCTACGAGTTTATGGCAGATGGCGGTGAACCCAGAGCTGAGTTCCAGCATCAGAAGATGAGGACTCATCTAATATCCTGCCTACAGAACAACAGAATCAGCGGATTTCCCAAAAAGGTCAGGGAGTAACTCCATGTCTATAAACGGCATGTAGAGTGTATGACGGTCCAAGAGATCGCCCTGACCTTTAACCTCACAATGAAGATGGGGTACGGCTGGAGGTGACGGCTATCACACGTCAATGATGTGGCGGCCGCCATGTCAGGAGCAGATGAGCCGCACCTCAGGACGAGGCAGATTCCGGGCTCGGTCTCTGTCCTCATTACTTTCTGCAGTCAGATGTGATCAGAGGATCAGTGAATCTTCTGCTGCATCTGACCCGATCTACGGAACATGCTGCCATGATCCAGCACCGCCCAGGGGAAGGGCAGGCCGTCAGCCATGGTTCCCTAGAGGTTTCCTCCACTGGGGGTTTTTCCTCTCCTGAGTGCTGACGGACGACGACTCTCCGTGAGTCCAGGACCCATCACCATCCTCATCATGGGAACTTCTACTTGTGATATCTTGTATGAAGTGAATAAAGAATTCAATTAATATCTAGCAGCTGTGTGTCTGAGCCATGTGTCTGAGCCTTGTATCGCTACATTGAAATTGCAGGAAAAGTTATGGAATTCTGGAAATGACAGGTGTGATATTTTTTTCTGAGTTTTCCCTACAAACTGTTTGGAACATTTGAAAGAATGATTGTCAGGAGCAGAAAATATGACGCTGCCATAAGACCTGTGTTTGCCAGCAGTAGAGAGTCCACTCGTGTGTGGGGGCTTCTCATCAATGGAGGAGCTCACTCACAGTAATACCTCAACAGGGCCATGAATGAAGAATAAAATCTACACCTCCTCCACGAGCAACTACTCCCATCATCCAGGGCAAGGTTGTGATGATGCTTTTCTCCTCCATAATGGAGACCAGGTCACATGGGAAAAGTGATAAACTAAGTTGCTTTGGTGAAAAAGACATTGGCATTTTGGTTCCAAGGACGAAAACCAAAGTTTGAGTCAGTCTCAAAACTTTTGGCCATGATTGTATTTATCCATCTTAAGATAATGATAGCACTCCATTCCTGATAGCTAAAACTTCTCTCACCTTCTGCATTAATAAAACACTTTTCTCACTATTTTTTGTGCAGAAAGCAGGTAAATACGTTCCGCAAACTGATTTTCGGCATGTCTGCCCTGTTGGCCGAATTCTATAGAAACTTCCGTGCCGCTGATAAATATTTAGGAACCTGCTCTCACTTCCTTGAGCGTGAATTGGCTTATTATAGGGGGCACAGATTTTTGGCCACGTGTAGAGTCAATATAGTACTATAGCTCAGTGGCTAGACACATAGAATTAGGAAAAGCCATTGGGCACAGGGAATGATGCTGACTTCTAGTGTTGATGTGTTGTCATTGTGGCACATAATAATTGTCTCCTCCTGTGATATGATAGAAATACCAACAAGAAGCGTGTGCCTTAAAGGTGACTATAAACATATCTAATAAAAATGATTAACATAAGAGAAGAGTAACCTAAACTTGATGTAGAACTGTATGGAATAAAGGAATATTTTCAGCAACAGCGCCCCTTGTCTACAGGCGTCGTATCTTGTATTGCAATAGGTGCTAGGAGCAGTCACAGACCACTCCCGTCAGTTTATCCCCCGAAATACTGCAGTCACAGCATTCCGGAAGTCGGCACAGGGCTAACAGCCCCTCTGCCTTTGGGTCAGAGCCCCCGCGGCGTCACGCAGGGTCCCTATCGTTGCCATGGTGAGCGAATGTCGTCATCACGACATCTGGCTCAACAGAGCTAGGAAACTTGTTGATCATGCACAGTGCATGATCAGGTAGTCTCCCTGTCAGTGCAGCGATCAGCCTGCAAAAAATGATTGTCCCATAGTGGGACTAAGTAAAAGACTTAGGAAAAAGGTAAAGAAAAAAAAAAAATTTTAAATAGTAATTGTAAAAATATTAAAAAAATCAAAAATAAAAAAATCAATACATATTCTATCACTAAATAAATATTTGAATGAAAAAAACAATATAAACAATAAAAGTGCACACATGTGGTATCGCCGCATGCACAACGACTCGACCTATAAAACTGTCCCACTACTTAACCCCTTTAGTGAACACAAAGAAAAAAACAAGGCAAAAAACAATTCTTTATCATCATACTGCCGAAAACAAAAAGTGGAATAACGCGATCAGAACCTCATATTACCCACCTCAGCTGCTGCAGAACCTCATAGTATACCTCAGCTGCTGCAGAACCTCACAATATACCTCAGCTGCTGCAGAACCTCAATACGTCTCAGCTGCTGCATAACCTTATATTACACACCTCAGCTGCTGCAGAATCTCATAATACACATCTCAGCTGCTGCAGAACCTCATAATACACCTCAGCTGCTACAGAACTCATAATACACCTCAGCTGCTACAGAACCTCATAATACACAGCTCAGCTACTGCAGAACTTCAATATGTCTCAGCTGCTGCATAACCTTATTACACGCCTCAGCTGCTTCAGAACCTCATATTACCCACCTCAACTGCTGCAGAACCTCATAATACACATCTCAGCTGCAGCAGAACCTCACAATATACACATCAACTGCTGCAGAACCTCATATTACCCACCTCAAATGCTGCAGAACCTCATAATACACATCTCAGCTGCTGCAGAACCTCATAAAACACCTCAGTTGCTGCAGAACCTCACAATTCACAGCTCAGCTGCTGCAGAACCTCATATTACACACCTCAGCTACTTGAAACCTTCTTTTGGACACTGTGGTACAGTAAAGGGTGTTTTACTGGATGGAAGATATGTTTCTCCTAGCAGATTAATGTTTGGCCGGGTTTTTTCTTAAAGACGGGACCTGCGATGATGTCGGGGTCACGTGATCAGCCCATGTGATGTCTACCTCACTGGTGGGAGGGGTTAGGCCCTATGTAATGGAGGTTGGTGATTGCCACAGGTTGAGTGTGTGTTTCTGGAAGCTACAGGAACTTGTGTGGACTCAGCCTGAAACTTGTATATAGGATTCCCGTGCTGCAGGACTATCGCAGCAAGACTCGGAAGAACCCCGGGAATGGCACCTGGCGGATGCCGCAGGACCTGGCAGCCGCTTAGTTACGCCCGTCCCGTGCAAGGGGTGAGTCTGGGACCAGTGGTTCTCCAAGCTGGAGTATGAGTTTGCTTTCCCTTATGTTTTGTTAAGCTGCTGGTTACTGAGTGACATTAAAACCACTGAAATTGGACTTTATGCCTGTGTGTTGCCTCGTTACTGCCGCCCAGCTATTGCCTACCAGAGAAAATCCCTACAATTGGTGGAGAATGCGAGCAGAAGCAGTGAGGCCAGGCTGTTTTGATTTTTGATCGGTACCCCAGCCTATGTCCTGGGTGAAACGAGTGGCAGATATCCAGGCGGGGAACTTTCCAGAAATAGAGGCCACGCGACAGCAACAGCAGGCTATGCAGCAGCAACAGGAGGCCATGCGGCAGCAGCAACAAGAGTTCATGCGACAGCAGGCTATGCAGCAGCAGGCTATGCAGCAGCATCAGGAAACCAATCAGCTGTTGATACAGCATATCACAACAGCGCAAGCAATAGGAGCTAACCGGGGAATCCAGGATATTCGGAAAGCGGTTTGTACAGCGATTCCTAAAATGGGAGAATCGGACGATGTGGAGGTGTATCTGGAGATGTTCGAAGGAGTCGCTGAGAGAGAGAAGCTCCCCCGGGACCATTTGGCAGGTGTCCTCGATCCGTTTCTGACCCCAGGACTGTTGAAAGCGTGTCAGGACCTACCCCCAGAGCAAAGGGCGGACTACACGGTCGTCAAGGGTGAGATACTGGCACGCCTTGGGGTAAATGTGTTAGTGAGGGCTCAGCGGGTACACCACTGGAAGTTTACCCCCTCCAAGCCCGCCCGGTCCCAGTATTACGACCTGTTGCACCTGTTACAAAAGTGGTTGCAGCCTGAAGTGTTATCCCCTACGGCCATACTGGACCGCATAGTGACTGATAGATTTTGGAGGGCTTTGCCCCACTCCCTCCAGACCTGGGTCGGACAGGCGCCCCCTACTGATGCCATGCAGATGATAGACCTCATAGAAAGGTATGGGGCTACCAAGGAGTTACAGGGAGGGACCCCCCGAAAGGTAACAGGAAGGTTCCCTAAGTCCCCGCCCCTGGTTCGGCGAGCAGAGCCCAGGAAGGCCGCTCCGGACTTATCCGGGGAAGTAAGGAGCCCCATAATCTGCTGGCGGTGCCAGGAACCAGGTCATATGAGAGTTGATTGCCCCCACCTGACTGAGCCCATGGACACCAATTTTTGTTACCGCCAGTCCCACTGTTACGGCGGCGGAACACGCATAAAAAAATATAAATAAACGTGCTCGCCGCCCGGGGTCCACCGTGCGGCAGATGGAAAAACCGCAGCTAGAAGACACAGAGCACTGTGGCGGTAATGTGCACGGGGTTCTATATCACTCAGGTGCAATCAAGCAGTCTCTGTTAAGTGCACAGAGCTGCTCCAGGAAAAATTAGAAAAGTAACGCTGAGCCTGTTAGCAACACAGGGACTCAGCGGCACACATGCGGTAGGCAAAAACCGGAGTAGTTAGGATGTCACTACGTCCGACACCTACCGTGGTAACAGGTGTGCTGGCGTCGCAACCGCGGACGCAGAAATGAGCTGCAACTGCAGCGCGGCGTGAACAGAGCCGCAAACAAGGCGCTGCAAAAACGCTGGAGCAATGCAGGACGCTTAGCTGCTGCAAAAAGTATGGCTGGAGCGCGCTGGCGCTAGCGCTGCTACTGGCGGCTGCCCAAGCACTCACACAAACGTAATATCAGAGGGAAGGGGTTTCATAATAAGTCATCCACCAGTCCAAGCATCCATCACCATACATACAGCAGCAGTATGAAAATACTAGCGCATGGCATAGCGGCCATGCGCACTTTTTATAGCGTACGGGACCTGCCGGAAATCTCCAGAGCCCTGAGCATAACCAATCAAATCAGGAGCAGGACCTGAGCACCTGACTCCTGAACTCCAATGAGAGCTATTCCCGTGAGCATGCTCAGAAGCTGGGACAAAGGACTTAGCCTCTGGAGACAAATATGTGAATCTGGATTCCCGCATAGGCATTATAGAACCCAGATTCCTAACACCCACTATGCCGAACCAATGTGTGCAATGGGCACCCCGAAGGGCCCTAATATGGAACATTTGTGTCGGCTAGAAGTGGAGGGCACCGGGCTGTGGCCCTATTGGACTCAGGGAGTCTTGTAACCCTGGTACGAGCCAGCTGGATACACACCAGCGAGTTTACGGGTCGGAAAATTGGCGTGTTGTGTATACATGGAGACTTAAAAGACTATCCCACCGCACTAGTCGTAATCAGCACGCCAGCAGGGAGGCGGTGCCACGAGGTGGGGGTGGTGGCTAATTTACATCATGAAGTGATAATTGGAAGAGACTTTCCGTTGTTTTCTGTGCTGTGGCCGTCTGTGGTACCATCCACTGAGCAACTGCCGGTACCAGAGGCAACCAGGTTACATTCTCCAGAAGGGGGGGCATGAACCTGGTGGCCCGGAGGAAAATGTGCTGGCGGTCGGAATAACCTTCCCTTCGGTGGAGGAAGGGGAGAATTCTCCCCTAGAAGGATTGGCTGGAGAGGTGGAAGACTTGCCGCCGGGACCTGAGTTGTCAGACTTGAATGTATCAGGTGACAATTTTGGTACAGCGCAACTCCGAGACCTTACTTTAGCCGGGCCAGAGAAAATGTACTGTTTGTAAATGGGGAACCCCAACAACCTGGGGTAGATACGGTGTTGCCACGCTTTGAGTTGAACCAGGATTTGTTGTACCGAGTGGAGATAATACGTGGGGAAATGGTAGAACAATTACTGGTACCTCAGACGTATCGCAGGCTGGTAATGGTTTTAGCGCATGCGCATGTACTTGGGGGACATTTGGGCCAAAAGAAGACCTTCGACCGAATCCTGCAACGATTTTACTGGCCAGGGGTTCATGAAGAAGTTAAACGGTACTGTAGCTCCTGTCCAGTATGCCAGGTAACCAGTCCCCAGCCTCACTTTCGGAGCCCTTTGGTGCCTTTGCCGATTATAGAGGTGCCCTTCGAGAGAGTGGCCATGGACCTGGTGGGGCCTCTCAATAAGTCGGCAAGGGGACACCAACACATTCTGGTAGTTCTAGATTATGCTACCCGATATCCTGAGGCCATTCCTCTGCGCCACACATCAGCTAAGCTTATAGCAAAGGAACTCATGGGTATGTTTTCACGGGTGGGAATTTCGCAAGAAATTTTAACAGACCAGGGAACCCCCTTTATGTAAAAAATTATGAAGGAACTCTGCCGGTTGATAAAATGCTAAACAGTTGCGTAACTCGGTCTATCATCCCCAAACAGATGGTCTGTTAGAAAGGTTCAATAAGACCCCGAAGAGCATGGTAAAAAGGCAGTTTCCAAAGATGGGAAGGACTGGAATCTGTTATTGCCATATTTGTTATTTGCAGTGAGGGAGGTACCTCAGGCATCTACGGGGTTCTCGCCCTTTGAACTATTGTACGGCAGACATCCACGGGGCTTACTAGATATAGCCAAAGAGGCCTGGGAGAACCAACCTACTCCCCACAAAAGTGTGATAGAACATGTTGCAAAAATGCAAGAGAGAATGGAGACAGTCCTACCCTTGGTCCGGGAACATATGGAGGCAGCACAATGGTCACAGAGTCGGGTCTATAATCGGGAGGCTCGGGTAAGAACCTTTAGCCCTGGGGATCGGGTTTTGGTGCTTGTGCCTACCGTAGATAGCAAATTTCTCGCAAGGTGGCAGGGACCCTACGAGATCATGGAGAAGGTGGGGCCAGTAGACTACAAGGTACACCCTTTGAACTATTGTACGGCAGACATCCACGGGGCTTACTAGATATAGCCAAAGAGGCCTGGGAGAACCAACCTACTCCCCACAAAAGTGTGATAGAACATGTTGCAAAAATGCAAGAGAGAATGGAGACAGTCCTACCATTGGTCCGGGAACATATGGAGGCAGCACAACGGTCACAGAGTCGGGTCTATAATCGGGAGGCTCGGGTAAGAACCTTTAGCCCTGGGGATCGGGTTTTGGTGCTTGTGCCTACCGTAGATAGCAAATTTCTCGCAAGGTGGCAGGGACCCTACGAGATCATGGAGAAGGTGGGGCCAGTAGACTACAAGGTACACCAACCAAGACGGAGAAAGCCAGAACAGGTTTACCATAATAATTTGTTTAAACCCTGGAAAGATAGAGAGCACCTTGGTGGGGATAGTCCGCTGCCAGCGTTTCAGATGGTAAAGGCTCCGTTACCTCGGGGCGAGGCGGGAGAAGCCCAACCCGCGGTCAAAATTGCAGATACTTTGTCTCCTAAACAGGTTCAGGAGGTCCGGGAGTTCATCAGCCGAAATACAGATGTTTTTTCGGAGCTCCCTGGACGCACCTCCCTAATCTAACATGACGTTGTCACAGAGCCACAGGCCAAGGTCCGACTAAAGCCATATCGGGTGCCTGAGGCCCGGCGACAAGCCATCTCAGAAGAGGTAAAAATGATGCTACAGTTAGGGGTCACAGAAGAGTCTCAGAGTGAGTGGGCCATCCCAATAGCTCTAATACCCAAGCCTGATGGGTCTCTAAGATTCTGTAATGATTTTAGAAAACTCAATGACATTTCAAAATTTGACGCCTACCCCATGCCCCGGGTTGACGAGTTGATAGAGCGCTTTGGGCAAGCACGGTATTTTACAACTCTGGACCTCACAAAAGGTTATTGGCAGGTATCCCTAACAGAGGCGGCGAAGGGAAAGACGGCGTTTATAACACCTGAGGGGCTGTTCCAGTATAAGGTGTTACCCTTTGGATTGCATGGCGCTCCAGCAACGTTCCAGCGGTTTATGGATATTATTCTCCGTCCCCATCGCCGCTATGCCTCAGCCTATCTAGATTATATTATTGTGTTCAGCACCGATTGGGAAAGCCACTTAGCAAAAGTACAGGCAGTGGTAGACTCCCTGCGACAAGCAGGGCTAACTGCCAACCCAAAGAAGTGTTTCATAGGGTTGGAGGAAGCCCGCTACTTGGGTTATGTCACTGGGAGGGGAGTTCTCAAGCCCCAAGTAAACAAGGTCGGTAAAGGCCTTTTTGGGTTTGGATGATATTACAGGCGATTCATTCCCAACTTTGCAACCCTGTCTGCGCCTTTAACAGATTGTTTAAAAGGGAAAAAATCTGTGATGGTCCACTGGAATTATCAGTTAGAGGAGGCCTTTACAAAATTAAAAGGGGTACTGTGTGGTACACAAGTCCTGATCACTCCAAATTTCAGAAAAGAGTTCATGGTGCAGACTGATGCCTCTGAGATAGGCCTCGGTGCAGTGCTGGCTCAGGAAGTTAACGGGGAAGAGCATCCCGTTAGCTTCCTAAGCCGGAAACTTACCCCAGCTGAAACCCGGTACAGTATTGTAGAGAGTGCCTGGCCATCGAGTGGGCACTGGAATCGTTGCGCTACTATTTGCTGGGGAGGACATTTCGGTTGGTGACAGATCATTCCCCTCTTACGTGGATGAGTCAAGCTAAGGAGAGGAATGCCCGAGTCACCAGGTGGTTCCTGTCCCTGCAAAACTTTAAATTTTCAGTAGAACATCGTGCAGGCAGACTACAGGGGAATGCAGATGCCCTGTCCAGAGTTCACTGTATGTCATGTGTCCACCCCTCTAGGGTTGAACATAGGGGGTAGGTATGTGGTACAGTAAAGGGTGTTTTACTGGATGGAAGATATGTTTCTCCTAGCAGATTAATGTTTGGCCGGGTTTTTTCTTAAAGACAGGACCTGCGATGATGTCAGGGTCACGTGATCAGCCCATGTGATGTCTACCTCACTGGTAGGAGGCGTTAGGCCCTATGTAATGGAGGTTGGTGATTGCCACAGGGTGAGTGTGTGTTTCTGGAAGCTACAGGAACTTGTGTGGACTCAGCCTGAAACTTGTATATATGATTCTCGTGCTGCAGAACTATCGCAGCAAGACTCGGAAGAACCCCGGAAATGGCACCTGGCAGCCGCTTAGTTACGCCCGTCCCGTGCATGGGGTGAGTCTGGGACCAGTGGTTCTCCAAGCTGGAGTATGAGTTTGCTTTCCCTTATGTTTTGTTAAGCTGCTGGTTACTGAGTGACATTAAAACCACTGAAATTGGACTTTATGCCTGTGTGTTGCCTCGTTACTGCCGCCCAGCTATTGCCTACCAGAGCAAATCCCTACAACACACATTTGTGTAGAATATATACAGATCTGCATAGTTATTTTTTTTAGATGACAATTTGGTAAAATCTATAAATACTGTGAATACAAAGTCCTTGGTGTCACAATAAAAAATAAATAAATAAAAATCGCTCAGATCCTTAAAAATAGAAAAATAATTATTCGTTATCCACATCTTTGGAGTATATTGTGATGTCACCGGATAAATCCGGAGCTGATGTCACAGTCTACACGGAATGTTCTATGCCGGCTCAGACTGGACCACAGAAGAACAGGACAATCCCCTGGTGGACCCCTCTGCTGCACTGGGAACCCAGACCTCCACACCCTACCTGACCAGGGCTTAGATGCGCTTCATACAGACAGGTTGCAGGGTCTCGGGGACTCCCGCTGTGTGACCGTATCACCGCCTCATAGAACTAAGAGAGTCCTTGCTCCAAGGCGATGGCCCGGTATCAGGACTGACCGTCTGAGACAAGGGCAAAGCCGCAGATAATACCGAGTAGTAGTAATTTCCTCTACTATGAGGTAATAAAAACAAATCAATTTTCACATTTTTGGCATCAGTTTTTCTTCCATGGGGAACTGAAATTCCCAACGTGCCCTGAAAGATACCGACCTCCAGGACCTGCTTGGAGTTGTAGTTTTCTACACAAATTGTATTCTTAAAGGGGTATTCCCATCGCCAAGATCATATCCCAATATCTAGTAGTAATATAAGTAATATCTCTGTCCATTTCCTCATGTGCAGGACCTTAGGTATCCATGGTTAGAACCACTAGCAGCTAGCTGTTACTATATCAGTGGTCGTAACCATGGATATCTAAGGTCCTATGATGCCTCCACATGAGGAAATAGACTTAGTGAATCAGAAGAACTATACTACATTTCTAATTGGAGGAATTTGTTAATATTATTATTATTACTACTACATCTACGACATATTGGGACAGGATCTTAGAGATTGGAATACCCCTTTTAATGTTAGTTCACATGTAGAGGTGAAATTCATATCAAATTGTTTGGCGCACAGTGTTGCGGGTAAGACCACGCTCACATGTTGCAATGTTTTTAAGAGAAAAAAACATCACAACAAAAGAGTGCATTTAAAATAGCAGCGGGTGAAAGCAGCCTCAGGCTATGTTCACACGTTAAGAACAAAGAAATGGAGTGCTGACTTCAATATCACATAAAAAACAATGAGTTTTATTAAATAAGTAAACATATATAACACACAATACATAAAACAAGGGAAGATTCCACAAAAATGCTCCTAGGGAAATTTTTGACATGGGAAAGTTATGCAAAAATTGGAGCTGTATCAATAACTACTGTATCACCCAAATGGAGTACAAAAGTTAAGGCAGTAACTTGATAAAGCATCCCGCGAAACGCGCATCCAGGGTCTCTCCTCAGGGAAGTTTTCAGCACTTGCGATCACTAATATGGGTAAGCGTGCCTAAAAGGCTGTGATTAATATATTTGCACTATGTACTTTATGTTCACCCTATGTACCTCTTTATGGTTACTGCCTTAACTTTTGTACTCCATTTGGGTGATACAGTAATTATTGATACAGCTCCAATTTTTGCATAACTTTCCCATGTCAAAAATTTCCCTAGGAGCATTTTTGTGGAATCTTCCCTTGTTTTAATGTATTGTGTGTTATATATGTTTACTTATTTAATAAAACTCATTGTTTTTTATGTGATATTGAAGTCAGCACTCCATTTCTTTGTTCTTAATATACACTACGGAGTTTCTTGATAGTCCTATATAATTATATTATATACAGCTATGAGATTTGTTGCTATATGTATAGCTGCGTTTGTCTTTGTGTATCAGTTAACATTATGTTCACACGTTGCGTTTTTTCAGCCTTTTTATGCCAGTTAAAAGCTGCTTTTAAGGGTATGTGCACACGCAGCGGATTTGTTCTCTGCGGATCCGCTGCAGATCCGCAAGCAATGTACAGTACAATGCTAAGCAATGGGTTTTCAAAACCGCAGTGCACAGGCTGCGGACTTGCTGCGGATTGAAATCCGCAGCATGTCAATTCTTTCTGCTGATTTTGCTGCGTTTCGACACCTATTCCATTATACTGGTGTCAAAATGCAGGGGCAAATCCGCAGGTAAAACCGCACTCCCTTCAGCCCCCATAGAAAGCAATGGATAAGTGCAAAAAAGCAGCAAAAAACATAGCAAGAAACGCCATCAGTTCTTGCAGTGTTATTAGTGACAAAAGCAGGTACAGCAGAATGTGATTTTCCCAAAATTAAACCAAAATATCTTGGTGTCCTCACCTGAGAATGGCGGTTACATTAGTACAGTTTAATGAAATTATTGATATCTCTGACCGATGTGTGAAGTTGAACAATAGCTGATCACCCCAATGCACTGCCAATGTCTTAGGTAAACTATGCCTGACCAATTCACCTCCCCCTGCTGGATTTACATTTGCAAATGTGTATTTTTTCATTAACTCATAGGAACTTTTTTGCTCAGAATAGTCACTTTTTTCAGACATAAAAATCTTTCTAAATATTTCTATCAAATTTCCCTTTTTTCCCCAAAATGTTTTATGGTTTCACCTACGTCTTATATCGGTGGTCTAACACCTCGCATTGTTCATGCTTGTACGGTGGAAGCAAAGCTGAACTTTGGGATCCTTAAAAACGCCGCAAGAAAACCAGAGTAAAAGCCAGCAAAAGGTGTTTTTTGTGTCTGCAGTTTTTTTTGCTGCCAAAACATTAGGTTTTGGCTGCAGAACAAAAAAAGTAACGTGTGAATATGCTGTAAAAATAAGAAGCGTTAAACAAGTCCAACTGAAAACCTTTGTGGTAAAACTGCATATAATACAGGCCATATTGTGCACTTACACTTTACAGCAAGTGCTATAAACCAGCAATCCCCCCCCACTGCATTCTCCATATACTTCGGTGGAGATATAACTACACATACAGGAACCTCCTCATAACATTTTATGGAGAATGTGGCTGGAAATTTGTGATTAAGGGTCAGATAACTGCACGTAACTGTAGGGTGGCGTCAGCATCAATGTTACTGGTGGGCCCTTAGCAGCTGAGCCTGAAGCAGTGATATCACAATGTGGAGTGTGGAACTCGATGACATCTTCTACTCTATGACATCACAATGACTGCAAAGGAGTAAAGCCTATGTAAAGCCTGACCGCAGAGCCGAGGCTGTCATTTGTGTGACTCCCTATTGGATACACAAAGCTACAGGAATACGAAGGAGAAAGAAAGCGACGACATCATGGGGATTCATGGAGGTCCCCATTGTGACCAGCGGCTGCTGGTCAAGGCTCTCTCTTCCTGCAAGTCAACTGGCTTTAGTCTTCTGACCCGATTCAAGAAATTCCAATGCAATTGCAGAGCTCAGCGGAAGGATTCTTTCCAGGCCATCAAATCTGCCACCATGACTGTGGTCAAGAGCATCAGGTCAGTTGCTACAAAAAGACGTAGAAACCACGTCATCAGCCAAGACAGCGGTGAAAAGAGCCCAACCTACATAGTAGGTGACACTGAGCCCACTTCTAGCATTGTAGAAAGTGGAGAGGATCTTGCCGATCCAGAATGTGCACAAGATGCACCCGAGGGGCTGCCACAAACAAGACCCCAGGACTTTACTGACCCAGAATGTGCACCCGAGGGGCTGCCACAAACAGGACCCCAGGATTTTGCATATCCAGAATGTGCACAAGGTGCACCCGAGGGGCTGCCACAAACAGGACCTCAGGATCCTGCTGATCCAGAATGTGCACACGATGCACCCGAGGGGCTGCCACAAACAAGACCCCAGGACTTAACCGATCCAGAATGTGCACCCGAGGGGCTGTCACAAACAGGACCCCAGGACTTTACCGATCCAGATTGTGCACAATGTGCACCCGAGGGGCTGCCACAAACAAGACCCCAGGATTTTGCTGATCCAGAATGCGCACAAGGTGCACCAGAGGGGCTACCACAAACAAGACCCCAAGACAATCTGAAAAGGAAAGCATCAACCTCTGAGGACAGTCAGCCCGAGATGATGCCACCAGCCAAGAGAGCTGCTATAGAAAATATTATTGATCTACTTATAGAAGTAATTGGCTTTAGTCTTCCGACCCGATTCAGGAAATTCCAATGCAATTTCAGAGCTCTCCTGAAGGATTCCTTCCAGGCCATCAAATCTGCCACCATGACAGTGGTCAAGTGCTTCAGATTAATTGCTATAACAAGACATAGAGACCGCGTCATCAGCCAAGACAGCGGTGAGAAGAGCCCAACCTACATAGTAGGTGATATTGAGCCCACCTCTAGCATTGCAGAAAGTGGAGAGGATTGTGCCGATCCAGAATGTGCAGAAGATGCATCCGAGGGACTGCCACAAACAAGATCCCAGGATCTTACCGATCCAGAATGTAAACAATGTGCACCCGAGGGGCTTCCACAAACAAGACCACAAGACAATCTGAAAATGAAAGCATCACCCTCCGATGACAGTCAGCCCGAGATGCTGCCACCAGACAAGAGAGCGGCTATAGAAAACGTTACTGATCTACTTATCATTATTATTATTGTTATTATTATTATTTATTTATATAGCGCCTTTATTTCCATGGTGCTGTACATGAGAAGGGGAGGAGTAACCCCGGAGATCGAGACCCCACAAGTGGAGATGCCCGATATTGGGAACCAAGAGAACAACCTGCCTCCAGAGCTCTTAACCATCCTGCAGAGCAAAGGAGAGGAAGGCTACCTGGATGACGAGGTCATCATCATGGCCCAGGACCTGCTGCAGAGACAGTTTAAGGGTTTTGATGGCCTGCAGCCCCCCTGCGCTCTTATGATACCAGGGTACAGCGTACTGCAGAATGCTGTACAAATCCACTATGATGCGGACAGGGTGCACTGGCTGACAACCTGCTATAAAAATGGCCAAATCTTTGTGGCCGACAGCTTCAACATCAGGAATCTGTCTCCATCCATCCATCAGCAGATTAACAACATGTACAGTATAGTGGTCGACAATCCCCTGGAACATCTGAGGTTTATCGATGTGGATCAGCAGAAGAACTGGTACGACTGTGGCTTATATGCTATAGCGTTTGCCTACGAGTTTATGGCAGATGGCGGTGAACCCAGAGCTGAGTTCCAGCATCAGAAGATGAGGACTCATCTAATATCCTGCCTACAGAACAACAGAATCAGCGGATTTCCCAAAAAGGTCAGGGAGTAACTCCATGTCTATAAACGGCATGTAGAGTGTATGACGGTCCAAGAGATCGCCCTGACCTTTAACCTCACAATGAAGATGGGGTACGGCTGGAGGTGACGGCTATCACACGTCAATGATGTGGCGGCCGCCATGTCAGGAGCAGATGAGCCGCACCTCAGGACGAGGCAGATTCCGGGCTCGGTCTCTGTCCTCATTACTTTCTGCAGTCAGATGTGATCAGAGGATCAGTGAATCTTCTGCTGCATCTGACCCGATCTACGGAACATGCTGCCATGATCCAGCACCGCCCAGGGGAAGGGCAGGCCGTCAGCCATGGTTCCCTAGAGGTTTCCTCCACTGGGGGTTTTTCCTCTCCTGAGTGCTGACGGACGACGACTCTCCGTGAGTCCAGGACCCATCACCATCCTCATCATGGGAACTTCTACTTGTGATATCTTGTATGAAGTGAATAAAGAATTCAATTAATATCTAGCAGCTGTGTGTCTGAGCCATGTGTCTGAGCCTTGTATCTCTACATTGAAATTGCAGGAAAAGTTATGGAATTCTGGAAATGACAGGTGTGATATTTTTTTCTGAGTTTTCCCTACAAACTGTTTGGAACATTTGAAAGAATGATTGTCAGGAGCAGAAAATATGACGCTGCCATAAGACCTGTGTTTGCCAGCAGTAGAGAGTCCACTCGTGTGTGGGGGCTTCTCATCAATGGAGGAGCTCACTCACAGTAATACCTCAACAGGGCCATGAATGAAGAATAAAATCTACACCTCCTCCACGAGCAACTACTCCCATCATCCAGGGCAAGGTTGTGATGATGCTTTTCTCCTCCACAATGGAGACCAGGTCACATGGGAAAAGTGATAAACTAAGTTGCTTTGGTGAAAAAGACATTGGCATTTTGGTTCCAAGGACGAAAACCAAAGTTTGAGTCAGTCTCAAAACTTTTGGCCATGATTGTATTTATCCATCTTAAGATAATGATAGCACTCCATTCCTGATAGCTAAAACTTCTCTCACCTTCTGCATTAATAAAACACTTTTCTCACTATTTTTTGTGCAGAAAGCAGGTAAATACGTTCCGCAAACTGATTTTCGGCATGTCTGCCCTGTTGGCCGAATTCTATAGAAACTTCCGTGCCGCTGATAAATATTTAGGAACCTGCTCTCACTTCCTTGAGCGTGAATTGGCTTATTATAGGGGGCACAGATTTTTGGCCACGTGTAGAGTCAATATAGTACTATAGCTCAGTGGCTAGACACATAGAATTAGGAAAAGCCATTGGGCACAGGGAATGATGCTGACTTCTAGTGTTGATGTGTTGTCATTGTGGCACATAATAATTGTCTCCTCCTGTGATATGATAGAAATACCAGCAAGAAGCGTGTGCCTTAAAGGTGACTATAAACATATCTAATAAAAATGATTAACATAAGAGAAGAGTAACCTAAACTTGATGTAGAACTGTATGGAATAAAGGAATATTTTCAGCAACAGCGCCCCTTGTCTACAGGCGTCGTATCTTGTATTGCAATAGGTGCTAGGAGCAGTCACAGACCACTCCCGTCAGTTTATCCCCCGAAATACTGCAGTCACAGCATTCCGGAAGTCGGCACAGGGCTAACAGCCCCTCTGCCTTTGGGTCAGAGCCCCCGTGGCGTCACGCAGGGTCCCTATCGTTGCCATGGTGAGCGAATGTCGTCATCACGACATCTGGCTCAACAGAGCTAGGAAACTTGTTGATCATGCACAGTGCATGATCAGGTAGTCTCCCTGTCAGTGCAGCGATCAGCCTGCAAAAAATGATTGTCCCATAGTGGGACTAAGTAAAAGACTTAGGAAAAAGGTAAAGAAAAAAAAAAATTTTTAAATAGTAATTGTAAAAATATTAAAAAAATCAAAAATAAAAAAATCAATACATATTCTATCACTAAATAAATATTTGAATGAAAAAAACAATATAAACAATAAAAGTGCACACATGTGGTATCGCCGCATGCACAACGACTCGACCTATAAAACTGTCCCACTACTTAACCCCTTTAGTGAACACAAAGAAAAAAACAAGGCAAAAAACAATTCTTTATCATCATACTGCCGAAAACAAAAAGTGGAATAACGCGATCAGAACCTCATATTACCCACCTCAGCTGCTGCAGAACCTCATAGTATACCTCAGCTGCTGCAGAACCTCACAATATACCTCAGCTGCTGCAGAACCTCAATACGTCTCAGCTGCTGCATAACCTTATATTACACACCTCAGCTGCTGCAGAATCTCATAATACACATCTCAGCTGCTGCAGAACCTCATAATACACCTCAGCTGCTACAGAACTCATAATACACCTCAGCTGCTACAGAACCTCATAATACACAGCTCAGCTACTGCAGAACTTCAATATGTCTCAGCTGCTGCATAACCTTATTACACGCCTCAGCTGCTTCAGAACCTCATATTACCCACCTCAACTGCTGCAGAACCTCATAATACACATCTCAGCTGCAGCAGAACCTCACAATATACACATCAACTGCTGCAGAACCTCATATTACCCACCTCAAATGCTGCAGAACCTCATAATACACATCTCAGCTGCTGCAGAACCTCATAAAACACCTCAGTTGCTGCAGAACCTCACAATTCACAGCTCAGCTGCTGCAGAACCTCATATTACACACCTCAGCTACTTGAAACCTTCTTTTGGACACTGTGGTACAGTAAAGGGTGTTTTACTGGATGGAAGATATGTTTCTCCTAGCAGATTAATGTTTGGCCGGGTTTTTTCTTAAAGACGGGACCTGCGATGATGTCGGGGTCACGTGATCAGCCCATGTGATGTCTACCTCACTGGTGGGAGGGGTTAGGCCCTATGTAATGGAGGTTGGTGATTGCCACAGGTTGAGTGTGTGTTTCTGGAAGCTACAGGAACTTGTGTGGACTCAGCCTGAAACTTGTATATAGGATTCCCGTGCTGCAGGACTATCGCAGCAAGACTCGGAAGAACCCCGGGAATGGCACCTGGCGGATGCCGCAGGACCTGGCAGCCGCTTAGTTACGCCCGTCCCGTGCAAGGGGTGAGTCTGGGACCAGTGGTTCTCCAAGCTGGAGTATGAGTTTGCTTTCCCTTATGTTTTGTTAAGCTGCTGGTTACTGAGTGACATTAAAACCACTGAAATTGGACTTTATGCCTGTGTGTTGCCTCGTTACTGCCGCCCAGCTATTGCCTACCAGAGAAAATCCCTACAATTGGTGGAGAATGCGAGCAGAAGCAGTGAGGCCAGGCTGTTTTGATTTTTGATCGGTACCCCAGCCTATGTCCTGGGTGAAACGAGTGGCAGATATCCAGGCGGGGAACTTTCCAGAAATAGAGGCCACGCGACAGCAACAGCAGGCTATGCAGCAGCAACAGGAGGCCATGCGGCAGCAGCAACAAGAGTTCATGCGACAGCAGGCTATGCAGCAGCAGGCTATGCAGCAGCATCAGGAAACCAATCAGCTGTTGATACAGCATATCACAACAGCGCAAGCAATAGGAGCTAACCGGGGAATCCAGGATATTCGGAAAGCGGTTTGTACAGCGATTCCTAAAATGGGAGAATCGGACGATGTGGAGGTGTATCTGGAGATGTTCGAAGGAGTCGCTGAGAGAGAGAAGCTCCCCCGGGACCATTTGGCAGGTGTCCTCGATCCGTTTCTGACCCCAGGACTGTTGAAAGCGTGTCAGGACCTACCCCCAGAGCAAAGGGCGGACTACACGGTCGTCAAGGGTGAGATACTGGCACGCCTTGGGGTAAATGTGTTAGTGAGGGCTCAGCGGGTACACCACTGGAAGTTTACCCCCTCCAAGCCCGCCCGGTCCCAGTATTACGACCTGTTGCACCTGTTACAAAAGTGGTTGCAGCCTGAAGTGTTATCCCCTACGGCCATACTGGACCGCATAGTGACTGATAGATTTTGGAGGGCTTTGCCCCACTCCCTCCAGACCTGGGTCGGACAGGCGCCCCCTACTGATGCCATGCAGATGATAGACCTCATAGAAAGGTATGGGGCTACCAAGGAGTTACAGGGAGGGACCCCCCGAAAGGTAACAGGAAGGTTCCCTAAGTCCCCGCCCCTGGTTCGGCGAGCAGAGCCCAGGAAGGCCGCTCCGGACTTATCCGGGGAAGTAAGGAGCCCCATAATCTGCTGGCGGTGCCAGGAACCAGGTCATATGAGAGCTGATTGCCCCCACCTGACTGAGCCCATGGACACCAATTTTTGTTACCGCCAGTCCCACTGTTACGGCGGCGGAACACGCATAAAAAAATATAAATAAACGTGCTCGCCGCCCGGGGTCCACCGTGCGGCAGATGGAAAAACCGCAGCTAGAAGACACAGAGCACTGTGGCGGTAATGTGCACGGGGTTCTATATCACTCAGGTGCAATCAAGCAGTCTCTGTTAAGTGCACAGAGCTGCTCCAGGAAAAATTAGAAAAGTAACGCTGAGCCTGTTAGCAACACAGGGACTCAGCGGCACACATGCGGTAGGCAAAAACCGGAGTAGTTGGGATGTCACTACGTCCGACACCTACCGTGGTAACAGGTGTGCTGGCGTCGCAACCGCGGACGCAGAAATGAGCTGCAACTGCAGCGCGGCGTGAACAGAGCCGCAAACAAGGCGCTGCAAAAACGCTGGAGCAATGCAGGACGCTTAGCTGCTGCAAAAAGTATGGCTGGAGCGCGCTGGCGCTAGCGCTGCTACTGGCGGCTGCCCAAGCACTCACACAAACGTAATATCAGAGGGAAGGGGTTTCATAATAAGTCATCCACCAGTCCAAGCATCCATCACCATACATACAGCAGCAGTATGAAAATACTAGCGCATGGCATAGCGGCCATGCGCACTTTTTATAGCGTACGGGACCTGCCGGAAATCTCCAGAGCCCTGAGCATAACCAATCAAATCAGGAGCAGGACCTGAGCACCTGACTCCTGAACTCCAATGAGAGCTATTCCCATGAGCATGCTCAGAAGCTGGGACAAAGGACTTAGCCTCTGGAGACAAATATGTGAATCTGGATTCCCGCTTAGGCATTATAGAACCCAGATTCCTAACACCCACTATGCCGAACCAATGTGTGCAATGGGCACCCCGAAGGGCCCTAATATGGAACATTTGTGTCAACTAGAAGTGGAGGGCACCCGGCTGTGGCCCTATTGGACTAAGGGAGTCTTGTAACCCTGGTACGAGCCAGCTGGATACACACCAGCGAGTTTACGGGTCGGAAAATTGGGGTGTTGTGTATACATGGAGACTTAAAAGACTATCCCACCGCACTAGTCGTAATCAGCACGCCAGCAGGGAGGCGGTGCCACGAGGTGGGGGTGGTGGCTAATTTACATCATGAAGTGATAATTGGAAGAGACTTTCCGTTGTTTTCTGTGCTGTGGCCGTCTGTGGTACCATCCACTGAGCAACTGCCGGTACCAGAGGCAACCAGGTTACATTCTCCAGAAGGGGGGACATGAACCTGGTGGCCCGGAGGAAAATGTGCTGGCGGTCGGAATAACCTTCCCTTCGGTGGAGGAAGGGGAGAATTCTCCCCTAGAAGGATTGGCTGGAGAGGTGGAAGACTTGCCGCCGGGACCTGAGTTGTCAGACTTGAATGTATCAGGTGACAATTTTGGTACAGCGCAACTCCGAGACCTTACTTTAGCCGGGCCAGAGAAAATGTACTGTTTGTAAATGGGGAACCCCAACAACCTGGGGTAGATACGGTGTTGCCACGCTTTGAGTTGAACCAGGATTTGTTGTACCGAGTGGAGATAATACGTGGGGAAATGGTAGAACAATTACTGGTACCTCAGACGTATCGCAGGCTGGTAATGGTTTTAGCGCATGCGCATGTACTTGGGGGACATTTGGGCCAAAAGAAGACCCTCGACCGAATCCTGCAACGATTTTACTGGCCAGGGGTTCATGAAGAAGTTAAACGGTACTGTAGCTCCTGTCCAGTATGCCAGGTAACCAGTCCCCAGCCTCACTTTCGGAGCCCTTTGGTGCCTTTGCCGATTATAGAGGTGCCCTTCGAGAGAGTGGCCATGGACCTGGTGGGGCCTCTCAATAAGTCGGCAAGGGGACACCAACACATTCTGGTAGTTCTAGATTATGCTACCCGATATCCTGAGGCCATTCCTCTGCGCCACACATCAGCTAAGCTTATAGCAAAGGAACTCATGGGTATGTTTTCACGGGTGGGAATTCCGCAAGAAATTTTAACAGACCAGGGAACCCCCTTTATGTAAAAAATTATGAAGGAACTCTGCCGGTTGATAAAATGCTAAACAGTTGCGTAACTCGGTCTATCATCCCCAAACAGATGGTCTGTTAGAAAGGTTCAATAAGACCCCGAAGAGCATGGTAAAAAGGCAGTTTCCAAAGATGGGAAGGACTGGGATCTGTTATTGCCATATTTGTTATTTGCAGTGAGGGAGGTACCTCAGGCATCTACGGGGTTCTCGCCCTTTGAACTATTGTACGGCAGACATCCACGGGGCTTACTAGATATAGCCAAAGAGGCCTGGGAGAACCAACCTACTCCCCACAAAAGTGTGATAGAACATGTTGCAAAAATGCAAGAGAGAATGGAGACAGTCCTACCCTTGGTCCGGGAACATATGGAGGCAGCACAACGGTCACAGAGTCGGGTCTATAATCGGGAGGCTCGGGTAAGAACCTTTAGCCCTGGGGATCGGGTTTTGGTGCTTGTGCCTACCGTAGATAGCAAATTTCTCGCAAGGTGGCAGGGACCCTACGAGATCATGGAGAAGGTGGGGCCAGTAGACTACAAGGTACACCCTTTGAACTATTGTACGGCAGACATCCACGGGGCTTACTAGATATAGCCAAAGAGGCCTGGGAGAACCAACCTACTCCCCACAAAAGTGTGATAGAACATGTTGCAAAAATGCAAGAGAGAATGGAGACAGTCCTACCATTGGTCCGGGAACATATGGAGGCAGCACAACGGTCACAGAGTCGGGTCTATAATCGGGAGGCTCGGGTAAGAACCTTTAGCCCTGGGGATCGGGTTTTGGTGCTTGTGCCTACCGTAGATAGCAAATTTCTCGCAAGGTGGCAGGGACCCTACGAGATCATGGAGAAGGTGGGGCCAGTAGACTACAAGGTACACCAACCAAGACGGAGAAAGCCAGAACAGGTTTACCATAATAATATGTTTAAACCCTGGAAAGATAGAGAGCACCTTGGTGGGGATAGTCCGCTGCCAGCGTTTCAGATGGTAAAGACTCCGTTACCTCGGGGCGAGGCGGGAGAAGCCCAACCCGCGGTCAAAATTGCAGATACTTTGTCTCCTAAACAGGTTCAGGAGGTCCGGGAGTTCATCAGCCGAAATACAGATGTTTTTTCGGAGCTCCCTGGACGCACCTCCCTAATCTAACATGACGTTGTCACAGAGCCACAGGCCAAGGTCCGACTAAAGCCATATCGGGTGCCTGAGGCCCGGCGACAAGCCATCTCAGAAGAGGTAAAAATGATGCTACAGTTAGGGGTCACAGAAGAGTCTCAGAGTGAGTGGGCCATCCCAATAGCTCTAATACCCAAGCCTGATGGGTCTCTAAGATTCTGTAATGATTTTAGAAAACTCAATGACATTTCAAAATTTGACGCCTACCCCATGCCCCGGGTTGACGAGTTGATAGAGCGCTTAGGGCAAGCACGGTATTTTACAACTCTGGACCTCACAAAAGGTTATTGGCAGGTATCCCTAACAGAGGCGGCGAAGGGAAAGACGGCGTTTATAACACCTGAGGGGCTGTTCCAGTATAAGGTGTTACCCTTTGGATTGCATGGCGCTCCAGCAACGTTCCAGCGGTTTATGGATATTATTCTCCGTCCCCATCGCCGCTATGCCTCAGCCTATCTAGATTATATTATTGTGTTCAGCACCGATTGGGAAAGCCACTTAGCAAAAGTACAGGCAGTGGTAGACTCCCTGCGACAAGCAGGGCTAACTGCCAACCCAAAGAAGTGTTTCATAGGGTTGGAGGAAGCCCGCTACTTGGGTTATGTCACTGGGAGGGGAGTTCTCAAGCCCCAAGTAAACAAGGTCGGTAAAGGCCTTTTTGGGTTTGGAGGATATTACAGGCGATTCATTCCCAACTTTGCAACCCTGTCTGCGCCTTTAACAGATTGTTTAAAAGGGAAAAAATCTGTGATGGTCCACTGGAATTATCAGTTAGAGGAGGCCTTTACAAAATTAAAAGGGGTACTGTGTGGTACACAAGTCCTGATCACTCCAAATTTCAAAAAAGAGTTCATGGTGCAGACTGATGCCTCTGAGATAGGCCTCGGTGCAGTGCTGGCTCAGGAAGTTAACGGGGAAGAGCATCCCGTTAGCTTCCTAAGCCGGAAACTTACCCCAGCTGAAACCCGGTACAGTATTGTAGAGAGTGCCTGGCCATCGAGTGGGCACTGGAATCGTTGCGCTACTATTTGCTGGGGAGGACATTTCGGTTGGTGACAGATCATTCCCCTCTTACGTGGATGAGTCAAGCTAAGGAGAGGAATGCCCGAGTCACCAGGTGGTTCCTGTCCCTGCAAAACTTTAAATTTTCAGTAGAACATCGTGCAGGCAGACTACAGGGGAATGCAGATGCCCTGTCCAGAGTTCACTGTATGTCATGTGTCCACCCCTCTAGGGTTGAACATAGGGGGTAGGTATGTGGTACAGTAAAGGGTGTTTTACTGGATGGAAGATATGTTTCTCCTAGCAGATTAATGTTTGGCCGGGTTTTTTCTTAAAGACAGGACCTGCGATGATGTCAGGGTCACGTGATCAGCCCATGTGATGTCTACCTCACTGGTAGGAGGCGTTAGGCCCTATGTAATGGAGGTTGGTGATTGCCACAGGGTGAGTGTGTGTTTCTGGAAGCTACAGGAACTTGTGTGGACTCAGCCTGAAACTTGTATATATGATTCTCGTGCTGCAGAACTATCGCAGCAAGACTCGGAAGAACCCCGGAAATGGCACCTGGCAGCCGCTTAGTTACGCCCGTCCCGTGCATGGGGTGAGTCTGGGACCAGTAGTTCTCCAAGCTGGAGTATGAGTTTGCTTTCCCTTATGTTTTGTTAAGCTGCTGGTTACTGAGTGACATTAAAACCACTGAAATTGGACTTTATGCCTGTGTGTTGCCTCGTTACTGCCGCCAAGCTATTGCCTACCAGAGCAAATCCCTACAACACACATTTGTGTAGAATATATACAGATCTGCATAGTTATTTTTTTTAGATAACAATTTGGTAAAATCTATAAATACTGTGAATACAAAGTCCTTGGTGTCACAATAAAAAATAAATAAATAAAAATCGCTCAGATCCTTAAAAATAGAAAAATAATTATTCGTTATCCACATCTTTGGAGTATATTGTGATGTCACCGGATAAATCCGGAGCTGATGTCACAGTCTACACGGAATGTTCTATGCCGGCTCAGACTGGACCACAGAAGAACAGGACAATCCCCTGGTGGACCCCTCTGCTGCACTGGGAACCCAGACCTCCACACCCTACCTGACCAGGGCTTAGATGCGCTTCATACAGACAGGTTGCAGGGTCTCGGGGACTCCCGCTGTGTGACCGTATCACCGCCTCATAGAACTAAGAGAGTCCTTGCTCCAAGGCGATGGCCCGGTATCAGGACTGACCGTCTGAGACAAGGGCAAAGCCGCAGATAATACCGAGTAGTAGTAATTTCCTCTACTATGAGGTAATAAAAACAAATCAATTTTCACATTTTTGGCATCAGTTTTTCTTCCATGGGGAACTGAAATTCCCAACGTGCCCTGAAAGATACCGACCTCCAGGACCTGCTTGGAGTTGTAGTTTTCTACACAAATTGTATTCTTAAAGGGGTATTCCCATCGCCAAGATCATATCCCAATATCTAGTAGTAATATAAGTAATATCTCTGTCCATTTCCTCATGTGCAGGACCTTAGGTATCCATGGTTAGAACCAATAGCAGCTAGCTGTTACTATATCAGTGGTCGTAACCATGGATATCTAAGGTCCTATGATGCCTCCACATGAGGAAATAGACTTAGTGAATCAGAAGAACTATACTACATTTCTAATTGGAGGAATTTGTTAATATTATTATTATTACTACTACATCTACGACATATTGGGACAGGATCTTAGAGATGGGAATACCCCTTTTAATGTTAGTTCACATGTAGAGGTGAAATTCATATCAAATTGTTTGGCGCACAGTGTTGCGGGTAAGACCACGCTCACATGTTGCAATGTTTTTAAGAGAAAAAAACATCACAACAAAAGAGTGCATTTAAAATAGCAGCGGGTGAAAGCAGCCTCAGGCTATGTTCACACGTTAAGAACAAAGAAATGGAGTGCTGACTTCAATATCACATAAAAAACAATGAGTTTTATTAAATAAGTAAACATATATAACACACAATACATAAAACAAGGGAAGATTCCACAAAAATGCTCCTAGGGAAATTTTTGACATGGGAAAGTTATGCAAAAATTGGAGCTGTATCAATAACTACTGTATCACCCAAATGGAGTACAAAAGTTAAGGCAGTAACTTGATAAAGCATCCCGCGAAACGCGCATCCAGGGTCTCTCCTCAGGGAAGTTTTCAGCACTTGCGATCACTAATATGGGTAAGCGTGCCTAAAAGGCTGTGATTAATATATTTGCACTATGTACTTTATGTTCACCCTATGTACCTCTTTATGGTTACTGCCTTAACTTTTGTACTCCATTTGGGTGATACAGTAATTATTGATACAGCTCCAATTTTTGCATAACTTTCCCATGTCAAAAATTTCCCTAGGAGCATTTTTGTGGAATCTTCCCTTGTTTTATGTATTGTGTGTTATATATGTTTACTTATTTAATAAAACTCATTGTTTTTTATGTGATATTGAAGTCAGCACTCCATTTCTTTGTTCTTAATATACACTACGGAGTTTCTTGATAGTCCTATATAATTATATTATATACAGCTATGAGATTTGTTGCTATATGTATAGCTGCGTTTGTCTTTGTGTATCAGTTAACATTATGTTCACACGCTGCGTTTTTTCAGCCTTTTTATGCCAGTTAAAAGCTGCTTTTAAGGGTATGTGCACACGCAGCGGATTTGTTCTCTGCGGATCCGCTGCAGATCCGCAAGCAATGTACAGTACAATGCTAAGCAATGGGTTTTCAAAACCGCAGTGCACAGGCTGCGGACTTGCTGCGGATTGAAATCCGCAGCATGTCAATTCTTTCTGCTGATTTTGCTGCGTTTCGACACCTATTCCATTATACTGGTGTCAAAATGCAGGGGCAAATCCGCAGGTAAAACCGCACTCCCTTCAGCCCCCATAGAAAGCAATGGATAAGTGCAAAAAAGCAGCAAAAAACATAGCAAGAAACGCCATCAGTTCTTGCAGTGTTATTAGTGACAAAAGCAGGTACAGCAGAATGTGATTTTCCCAAAATTAAACCAAAATATCTTGGTGTCCTCACCTGAGAATGGCGGTTACATTAGTACAGTTTAATGAAATTATTGATATCTCTGACCGATGTGTGAAGTTGAACAATAGCTGATCACCCCAATGCACTGCCAATGTCTTAGGTAAACTATGCCTGACCAATTCACCTCCCCCTGCTGGATTTACATTTGCAAATGTGTATTTTTTCATTAACTCATAGGAACTTTTTTGCTCAGAATAGTCACTTTTTTCAGACATAAAAATCTTTCTAAATATTTCTATCAAATTTCCCTTTTTTCCCCAAATGTTTTATGGTTTCACCTACGTCTTATATCGGTGGTCTAACACCTCGCATTGTTCATGCTTGTACGGTGGAAGCAAAGCTGAACTTTGGGATCCTTAAAAACGCCGCAAGAAAACCAGAGTAAAAGCCAGCAAAAGGTGTTTTTTGTGTCTGCAGTTTTTTTTGCTGCCAAAACATTAGGTTTTGGCTGCAGAACAAAAAAAGTAACGTGTGAATATGCTGTAAAAATGAGAAGCCTTAAACAAGTCCAACTGAAAACCTTTGTGGTAAAACTGCATGTAATACAGGCCATATTGTGCACTTACACTTTACAGCAAGTGCTATAAACCAGCAATCCCCCCCCACTGAATTCTCCATATACTTCGGTGGAGATATAACTACACATACAGGAACCTCCTCATAACATTTTATGGAGAATGTGGCTGGAAATTTGTGATTAAGGGTCAGATAACTGCACGTAACTGTAGGGTGGCGTCAGCATCAATGTTACTGGTGGGCCCTTAGCAGCTGAGCCTGAAGCAGTGATATCACAATGTGGAGTGTGGAACTCGATGACATCTTCTACTCTATGACATCACAATGACTGCAAAGGAGTAAAGCCTATGTAAAGCCTGACCGCAGAGCCGAGGCTGTCATTTGTGTGACTCCCTATTGGATACACAAAGCTACAGGAATACGAAGGAGAAAGAAAGCGACGACATCATGGGGATTCATGGAGGTCCCCATTGTGACCAGCGGCTGCTGGTCAAGGCTCTCTCTTCCTGCAAGTCAACTGGCTTTAGTCTTCTGACCCGATTCAAGAAATTCCAATGCAATTGCAGAGCTCAGCGGAAGGATTCTTTCCAGGCCATCAAATCTGCCACCATGACAGTGGTCAAGAGCATCAGGTCAGTTGCTACAAAAAGACGTAGAAACCACGTCATCAGCCAAGACAGCGGTGAAAAGAGCCCAACCTACATAGTAGGTGACACTGAGCCCACTTCTAGCATTGTAGAAAGTGGAGAGGATCTTGCCGATCCAGAATGTGCACAAGATGCACCCGAGGGGCTGCCACAAACAAGACCCCAGGACTTTACTGACCCAGAATGTGCACCCGAGGGGCTGCCACAAACAGGACCCCAGGATTTTGCATATCCAGAATGTGCACAAGGTGCACCCGAGGGGCTGCCACAAACAGGACCTCAGGATCCTGCTGATCCAGAATGTGCACACGATGCACCCGAGGGGCTGCCACAAACAAGACCCCAGGACTTAACCGATCCAGAATGTGCACCCGAGGGGCTGTCACAAACAGGACCCCAGGACTTTACCGATCCAGATTGTGCACAATGTGCACCCGAGGGGCTGCCACAAACAAGACCCCAGGATTTTGCTGATCCAGAATGCGCACAAGGTGCACCAGAGGGGCTACCACAAACAAGACCCCAAGACAATCTGAAAAGGAAAGCATCAACCTCTGAGGACAGTCAGCCCGAGATGATGCCACCAGCCAAGAGAGCTGCTATAGAAAATATTATTGATCTACTTATAGAAGTAATTGGCTTTAGTCTTCCGACCCGATTCAGGAAATTCCAATGCAATTTCAGAGCTCTCCTGAAGGATTCCTTCCAGGCCATCAAATCTGCCACCATGACAGTGGTCAAGTGCTTCAGATTAATTGCTATAACAAGACATAGAGACCGCGTCATCAGCCAAGACAGCGGTGAGAAGAGCCCAACCTACATAGTAGGTGATATTGAGCCCACCTCTAGCATTGCAGAAAGTGGAGAGGATTGTGCCGATCCAGAATGTGCAGAAGATGCATCCGAGGGACTGCCACAAACAAGATCCCAGGATCTTACCGATCCAGAATGTAAACAATGTGCACCCGAGGGGCTTCCACAAACAAGACCACAAGACAATCTGAAAATGAAAGCATCACCCTCCGATGACAGTCAGCCCGAGATGCTGCCACCAGACAAGAGAGCGGCTATAGAAAACGTTACTGATCTACTTATCATTATTATTATTGTTATTATTATTATTTATTTATATAGCGCCTTTATTTCCATGGTGCTGTACATGAGAAGGGGAGGAGTAACCCCGGAGATCGAGACCCCACAAGTGGAGATGCCCGATATTGGGAACCAAGAGAACAACCTGCCTCCAGAGCTCTTAACCATCCTGCAGAGCAAAGGGGAGGAAGGCTACCTGGATGACGAGGTCATCATCATGGCCCAGGACCTGCTGCAGAGACAGTTTAAGGGTTTTGATGGCCTGCAGCCCCCCTGCGCTCTTATGATACCAGGGTACAGCGTACTGCAGAATGCTGTACAAATCCACTATGATGCGGACAGGGTGCACTGGCTGACAACCTGCTATAAAAATGGCCAAATCTTTGTGGCCGACAGCTTCAACATCAGGAATCTGTCTCCATCCATCCATCAGCAGATTAACAACATGTACAGTATAGTGGTCGACAATCCCCTGGAACATCTGAGGTTTATCGATGTGGATCAGCAGAAGAACTGGTACGACTGTGGCTTATATGCTATAGCATTTGCCTACGAGTTTATGGCAGATGGCGGTGAACCCAGAGCTGAGTTCCAGCATCAGAAGATGAGGACTCATCTAATATCCTGCCTACAGAACAACAGAATCAGCGGATTTCCCAAAAAGGTCAGGGAGTAACTCCATGTCTATAAACGGCATGTAGAGTGTATGACGGTCCAAGAGATCGCCCTGACCTTTAACCTCACAATCAAGATGGGGTACGGCTGGAGGTGACGGCTATCACACGTCAATGATGTGGCGGCCGCCATGTCAGGAGCAGATGAGCCGCACCTCAGGACGAGGCAGATTCCGGGCTCGGTCTCTGTCCTCATTACTTTCTGCAGTCAGATGTGATCAGAGGATCAGTGAATCTTCTGCTGCATCTGACCCGATCTACGGAACATGCTGCCATGATCCAGCACCGCCCAGGGGAAGGGCAGGCCGTCAGCCATGGTTCCCTAGAGGTTTCCTCCACTGGGGGTTTTTCCTCTCCTGAGTGCTGACGGACGACGACTCTCCGTGAGTCCAGGACCCATCACCATCCTCATCATGGGAACTTCTACTTGTGATATCTTGTATGAAGTGAATAAAGAATTCAATTAATATCTAGCAGCTGTGTGTCTGAGCCATGTGTCTGAGCCTTGTATCTCTACATTGAAATTGCAGGAAAAGTTATGGAATTCTGGAAATGACAGGTGTGATATTTTTTTCTGAGTTTTCCCTACAAACTGTTTGGAACATTTGAAAGAATGATTGTCAGGAGCAGAAAATATGACGCTGCCATAAGACCTGTGTTTGCCAGCAGTAGAGAGTCCACTCGTGTGTGGGGGCTTCTCATCAATGGAGGAGCTCACTCACAGTAATACCTCAACAGGGCCATGAATGAAGAATAAAATCTACACCTCCTCCACGAGCAACTACTCCCATCATCCAGGGCAAGGTTGTGATGATGCTTTTCTCCTCCATAATGGAGACCAGGTCACATGGGAAAAGTGATAAACTAAGTTGCTTTGGTGAAAAAGACATTGGCATTTTGGTTCCAAGGACGAAAACCAAAGTTTGAGTCAGTCTCAAAACTTTTGGCCTTGATTGTATTTATCCATCTTAAGATAATGATAGCACTCCATTCCTGATAGCTAAAACTTCTCTCACCTTCTGCATTAATAAAACACTTTTCTCACTATTTTTTGTGCAGAAAGCAGGTAAATACGTTCCGCAAACTGATTTTCGGCATGTCTGCCCTGTTGGCCGAATTCTATAGAAACTTCCGTGCCGCTGATAAATATTTAGGAACCTGCTCTCACTTCCTTGAGCGTGAATTGGCTTATTATAGGGGGCACAGATTTTTGGCCACGTGTAGAGTCAATATAGTACTATAGCTCAGTGGCTAGACACATAGAATTAGGAAAAGCCATTGGGCACAGGGAATGATGCTGACTTCTAGTGTTGATGTGTTGTCATTGTGGCACATAATAATTGTCTCCTCCTGTGATATGATAGAAATACCAACAAGAAGCGTGTGCCTTAAAGGTGACTATAAACATATCTAATAAAAATGATTAACATAAGAGAAGAGTAACCTAAACTTGATGTAGAACTGTATGGAATAAAGGAATATTTTCAGCAACAGCGCCCCTTGTCTACAGGCGTCGTATCTTGTATTGCAATAGGTGCTAGGAGCAGTCACAGACCACTCCCGTCAGTTTATCCCCCGAAATACTGCAGTCACAGCATTCCGGAAGTCGGCACAGGGCTAACAGCCCCTCTGCCTTTGGGTCAGAGCCCCCGCGGCGTCACGCAGGGTCCCTATCGTTGCCATGGTGAGCGAATGTCGTCATCACGACATCTGGCTCAACAGAGCTAGGAAACTTGTTGATCATGCACAGTGCATGATCAGGTAGTCTCCCTGTCAGTGCAGCGATCAGCCTGCAAAAAATGATTGTCCCATAGTGGGACTAAGTAAAAGACTTAGGAAAAAGGTAAAGAAAAAAAAAAAATTTTAAATAGTAATTGTAAAAATATTAAAAAAATCAAAAATAAAAAAATCAATACATATTCTATCACTAAATAAATATTTGAATGAAAAAAACAATATAAACAATAAAAGTGCACACATGTGGTATCGCCGCATGCACAACGACTCGACCTATAAAACTGTCCCACTACTTAACCCCTTTAGTGAACACAAAGAAAAAAACAAGGCAAAAAACAATTCTTTATCATCATACTGCCGAAAACAAAAAGTGGAATAACGCGATCAGAACCTCATATTACCCACCTCAGCTGCTGCAGAACCTCATAGTATACCTCAGCTGCTGCAGAACCTCACAATATACCTCAGCTGCTGCAGAACCTCAATACGTCTCAGCTGCTGCATAACCTTATATTACACACCTCAGCTGCTGCAGAATCTCATAATACACATCTCAGCTGCTGCAGAACCTCATAATACACCTCAGCTGCTACAGAACTCATAATACACCTCAGCTGCTACAGAACCTCATAATACACAGCTCAGCTACTGCAGAACTTCAATATGTCTCAGCTGCTGCATAACCTTATTACACGCCTCAGCTGCTTCAGAACCTCATATTACCCACCTCAACTGCTGCAGAACCTCATAATACACATCTCAGCTGCAGCAGAACCTCACAATATACACATCAACTGCTGCAGAACCTCATATTACCCACCTCAAATGCTGCAGAACCTCATAATACACATCTCAGCTGCTGCAGAACCTCATAAAACACCTCAGTTGCTGCAGAACCTCACAATTCACAGCTCAGCTGCTGCAGAACCTCATATTACACACCTCAGCTACTTGAAACCTTCTTTTGGACACTGTGGTACAGTAAAGGGTGTTTTACTGGATGGAAGATATGTTTCTCCTAGCAGATTAATGTTTGGCCGGGTTTTTTCTTAAAGACGGGACCTGCGATGATGTCGGGGTCACGTGATCAGCCCATGTGATGTCTACCTCACTGGTGGGAGGGGTTAGGCCCTATGTAATGGAGGTTGGTGATTGCCACAGGTTGAGTGTGTGTTTCTGGAAGCTACAGGAACTTGTGTGGACTCAGCCTGAAACTTGTATATAGGATTCCCGTGCTGCAGGACTATCGCAGCAAGACTCGGAAGAACCCCGGGAATGGCACCTGGCGGATGCCGCAGGACCTGGCAGCCGCTTAGTTACGCCCGTCCCGTGCAAGGGGTGAGTCTGGGACCAGTGGTTCTCCAAGCTGGAGTATGAGTTTGCTTTCCCTTATGTTTTGTTAAGCTGCTGGTTACTGAGTGACATTAAAACCACTGAAATTGGACTTTATGCCTGTGTGTTGCCTCGTTACTGTCGCCCAGCTATTGCCTACCAGAGAAAATCCCTACAATTGGTGGAGAATGCGAGCAGAAGCAGTGAGGCCAGGCTGTTTTGATTTTTGATCGGTACCCCAGCCTATGTCCTGGGTGAAACGAGTGGCAGATATCCAGGCGGGGAACTTTCCAGAAATAGAGGCCACGCGACAGCAACAGCAGGCTATGCAGCAGCAACAGGAGGCCATGCGGCAGCAGCAACAAGAGTTCATGCGACAGCAGGCTATGCAGCAGCAGGCTATGCAGCAGCATCAGGAAACCAATCAGCTGTTGATACAGCATATCACAACAGCGCAAGCAATAGGAGCTAACCGGGGAATCCAGGATATTCGGAAAGCGGTTTGTACAGCGATTCCTAAAATGGGAGAATCGGACGATGTGGAGGTGTATCTGGAGATGTTCGAAGGAGTCGCTGAGAGAGAGAAGCTCCCCCGGGACCATTTGGCAGGTGTCCTCGATCCGTTTCTGACCCCAGGACTGTTGAAAGCGTGTCAGGACCTACCCCCAGAGCAAAGGGCGGACTACACGGTCGTCAAGGGTGAGATACTGGCACGCCTTGGGGTAAATGTGTTAGTGAGGGCTCAGCGGGTACACCACTGGAAGTTTACCCCCTCCAAGCCCGCCCGGTCCCAGTATTACGACCTGTTGCACCTGTTACAAAAGTGGTTGCAGCCTGAAGTGTTATCCCCTACGGCCATACTGGACCGCATAGTGACTGATAGATTTTGGAGGGCTTTGCCCCACTCCCTCCAGACCTGGGTCGGACAGGCGCCCCCTACTGATGCCATGCAGATGATAGACCTCATAGAAAGGTATGGGGCTACCAAGGAGTTACAGGGAGGGACCCCCCGAAAGGTAACAGGAAGGTTCCCTAAGTCCCCGCCCCTGGTTCGGCGAGCAGAGCCCAGGAAGGCCGCTCCGGACTTATCCGGGGAAGTAAGGAGCCCCATAATCTGCTGGCGGTGCCAGGAACCAGGTCATATGAGAGCTGATTGCCCCCACCTGACTGAGCCCATGGACACCAATTTTTGTTACCGCCAGTCCCACTGTTACGGCGGCGGAACACGCATAAAAAAATATAAATAAACGTGCTCGCCGCCCGGGGTCCACCGTGCGGCAGATGGAAAAACCGCAGCTAGAAGACACAGAGCACTGTGGCGGTAATGTGCACGGGGTTCTATATCACTCAGGTGCAATCAAGCAGTCTCTGTTAAGTGCACAGAGCTGCTCCAGGAAAAATTAGAAAAGTAACGCTGAGCCTGTTAGCAACACAGGGACTCAGCGGCACACATGCGGTAGGCAAAAACCGGAGTAGTTAGGATGTCACTACGTCCGACACCTACCGTGGTAACAGGTGTGCTGGCGTCGCAACCGCGGACGCAGAAATGAGCTGCAACTGCAGCGCGGCGTGAACAGAGCCGCAAACAAGGCGCTGCAAAAACGCTGGAGCAATGCAGGACGCTTAGCTGCTGCAAAAAGTATGGCTGGAGCGCGCTGGCGCTAGCGCTGCTACTGGCGGCTGCCCAAGCACTCACACAAACGTAATATCAGAGGGAAGGGGTTTCATAATAAGTCATCCACCAGTCCAAGCATCCATCACCATACATACAGCAGCAGTATGAAAATACTAGCGCATGGCATAGCGGCCATGCGCACTTTTTATAGCGTACGGGACCTGCCGGAAATCTCCAGAGCCCTGAGCATAACCAATCAAATCAGGAGCAGGACCTGAGCACCTGACTCCTGAACTCCAATGAGAGCTATTCCCGTGAGCATGCTCAGAAGCTGGGACAAAGGACTTAGCCTCTGGAGACAAATATGTGAATCTGGATTCCCGCATAGGCATTATAGAACCCAGATTCCTAACACCCACTATGCCGAACCAATGTGTGCAATGGGCACCCCGAAGGGCCCTAATATGGAACATTTGTGTCGGCTAGAAGTGGAGGGCACCGGGCTGTGGCCCTATTGGACTCAGGGAGTCTTGTAACCCTGGTACGAGCCAGCTGGATACACACCAGCGAGTTTACGGGTCGGAAAATTGGGGTGTTGTGTATACATGGAGACTTAAAAGACTATCCCACCGCACTAGTCGTAATCAGCACGCCAGCAGGGAGGCGGTGCCACGAGGTGGGGGTGGTGGCTAATTTACATTATGAAGTGATAATTGGAAGAGACTTTCCGTTGTTTTCTGTGCTGTGGCCGTCTGTGGTACCATCCACTGAGCAACTGCCGGTACCAGAGGCAACCAGGTTACATTCTCCAGAAGGGGGGGCATGAACCTGGTGGCCCGGAGGAAAATGTGCTGGCGGTCGGAATAACCTTCCCTTCGGTGGAGGAAGGGGAGAATTCTCCCCTAGAAGGATTGGCTGGAGAGGTGGAAGACTTGCCGCCGGGACCTGAGTTGTCAGACTTGAATGTATCAGGTGACAATTTTGGTACAGCGCAACTCCGAGACCTTACTTTAGCCGGGCCAGAGAAAATGTACTGTTTGTAAATGGGGAACCCCAACAACCTGGGGTAGATACGGTGTTGCCACGCTTTGAGTTGAACCAGGATTTGTTGTACCGAGTGGAGATAATACGTGGGGAAATGGTAGAACAATTACTGGTACCTCAGACGTATCGCAGGCTGGTAATGGTTTTAGCGCATGCGCATGTACTTGGGGGACATTTGGGCCAAAAGAAGACCCTCGACCGAATCCTGCAACGATTTTACTGGCCAGGGGTTCATGAAGAAGTTAAACGGTACTGTAGCTCCTGTCCAGTATGCCAGGTAACCAGTCCCCAGCCTCACTTTCGGAGCCCTTTGGTGCCTTTGCCGATTATAGAGGTGCCCTTCGAGAGAGTGGCCATGGACCTGGTGGGGCCTCTCAATAAGTCGGCAAGGGGACACCAACACATTCTGGTAGTTCTAGATTATGCTACCCGATATCCTGAGGCCATTCCTCTGCGCCACACATCAGCTAAGCTTATAGCAAAGGAACTCATGGGTATGTTTTCACGGGTGGGAATTTCGCAAGAAATTTTAACAGACCAGGGAACCCCCTTTATGTAAAAAATTATGAAGGAACTCTGCCGGTTGATAAAATGCTAAACAGTTGCGTAACTCGGTCTATCATCCCCAAACAGATGGTCTGTTAGAAAGGTTCAATAAGACCCCGAAGAGCATGGTAAAAAGGCAGTTTCCAAAGATGGGAAGGACTGGGATCTGTTATTGCCATATTTGTTATTTGCAGTGAGGGAGGTACCTCAGGCATCTACGGGGTTCTCACCCTTTGAACTATTGTACGGCAGACATCCACGGGGCTTACTAGATATAGCCAAAGAGGCCTGGGAGAACCAACCTACTCCCCACAAAAGTGTGATAGAACATGTTGCAAAAATGCAAGAGAGAATGGAGACAGTCCTACCCTTGGTCCGGGAACATATGGAGGCAGCACAACGGTCACAGAGTCGGGTCTATAATCGGGAGGCTCGGGTAAGAACCTTTAGCCCTGGGGATCGGGTTTTGGTGCTTGTGCCTACCGTAGATAGCAAATTTCTCGCAAGGTGGCAGGGACCCTACGAGATCATGGAGAAGGTGGGGCCAGTAGACTACAAGGTACACCCTTTGAACTATTGTACGGCAGACATCCACGGGGCTTACTAGATATAGCCAAAGAGGCCTGGGAGAACCAACCTACTCCCCACAAAAGTGTGATAGAACATGTTGCAAAAATGCAAGAGAGAATGGAGACAGTCCTACCATTGGTCCGGGAACATATGGAGGCAGCACAACGGTCACAGAGTCGGGTCTATAATCGGGAGGCTCGGGTAAGAACCTTTAGCCCTGGGGATCGGGTTTTGGTGCTTGTGCCTACCGTAGATAGCAAATTTCTCGCAAGGTGGCAGGGACCCTACGAGATCATGGAGAAGGTGGGGCCAGTAGACTACAAGGTACACCAACCAAGATGGAGAAAGCCAGAACAGGTTTACCATAATAATTTGTTTAAACCCTGGAAAGATAGAGAGCACCTTGGTGGGGATAGTCCGCTGCCAGCGTTTCAGATGGTAAAGGCTCCGTTACCTCGGGGCGAGGCGGGAGAAGCCCAACCCGCGGTCAAAATTGCAGATACTTTGTCTCCTAAACAGGTTCAGGAGGTCCGGGAGTTCATCAGCCGAAATACAGATGTTTTTTCGGAGCTCCCTGGACGCACCTCCCTAATCTAACATGACGTTGTCACAGAGCCACAGGCCAAGGTCCGACTAAAGCCATATCGGGTGCCTGAGGCCCGGCGACAAGCCATCTCAGAAGAGGTAAAAATGATGCTACAGTTAGGGGTCACAGAAGAGTCTCAGAGTGAGTGGGCCATCCCAATAGCTCTAATACCCAAGCCTGATGGGTCTCTAAGATTCTGTAATGATTTTAGAAAACTCAATGACATTTCAAAATTTGACGCCTACCCCATGCCCCGGGTTGACGAGTTGATAGAGCGCTTTGGGCAAGCACGGTATTTTACAACTCTGGACCTCACAAAAGGTTATTGGCAGGTATCCCTAACAGAGGCGGCGAAGGGAAAGACGGCGTTTATAACACCTGAGGGGCTGTTCCAGTATAAGGTGTTACCCTTTGGATTGCATGGCGCTCCAGCAACGTTCCAGCGGTTTATGGATATTATTCTCCGTCCCCATCGCCGCTATGCCTCAGCCTATCTAGATTATATTATTGTGTTCAGCACCGATTGGGAAAGCCACTTAGCAAAAGTACAGGCAGTGGTAGACTCCCTGCGACAAGCAGGGCTAACTGCCAACCCAAAGAAGTGTTTCATAGGGTTGGAGGAAGCCCGCTACTTGGGTTATGTCACTGGGAGGGGAGTTCTCAAGCCCCAAGTAAACAAGGTCGGTAAAGGCCTTTTTGGGTTTGGAGGATATTACAGGCGATTCATTCCCAACTTTGCAACCCTGTCTGCGCCGTTAACAGATTGTTTAAAAGGGAAAAAATCTGTGATGGTCCACTGGAATTATCAGTTAGAGGAGGCCTTTACAAAATTAAAAGGGGTACTGTGTGGTACACAAGTCCTGATCACTCCAAATTTCAGAAAAGAGTTCATGGTGCAGACTGATGCCTCTGAGATAGGCCTCGGTGCAGTGCTGGCTCAGGAAGTTAACGGGGAAGAGCATCCCGTTAGCTTCCTAAGCCGGAAACTTACCCCAGCTGAAACCCGGTACAGTATTGTAGAGAGTGCCTGGCCATCGAGTGGGCACTGGAATCGTTGCGCTACTATTTGCTGGGGAGGACATTTCGGTTGGTGACAGATCATTCCCCTCTTACGTGGATGAGTCAAGCTAAGGAGAGGAATGCCCGAGTCACCAGGTGGTTCCTGTCCCTGCAAAACTTTAAATTTTCAGTAGAACATCGTGCAGGCAGACTACAGGGGAATGCAGATGCCCTGTCCAGAGTTCACTGTATGTCATGTGTCCACCCCTCTAGGGTTGAACATAGAGGGTAGGTATGTGGTACAGTAAAGGGTGTTTTACTGGATGGAAGATATGTTTCTCCTAGCAGATTAATGTTTGGCCGGGTTTTTTCTTAAAGACAGGACCTGCGATGATGTCAGGGTCACGTGATCAGCCCATGTGATGTCTACCTCACTGGTAGGAGGCGTTAGGCCCTATGTAATGGAGGTTGGTGATTGCCACAGGGTGAGTGTGTGTTTCTGGAAGCTACAGGAACTTGTGTGGACTCAGCCTGAAACTTGTATATATGATTCTCGTGCTGCAGAACTATCGCAGCAAGACTCGGAAGAACCCCGGAAATGGCACCTGGCAGCCGCTTAGTTACGCCCGTCCCGTGCATGGGGTGAGTCTGGGACCAGTGGTTCTCCAAGCTGGAGTATGAGTTTGCTTTCCTTATGTTTTGTTAAGCTGCTGGTTACTGAGTGACATTAAAACCACTGAAATTGGACTTTATGCCTGTGTGTTGCCTCGTTACTGCCGCCCAGCTATTGCCTACCAGAGCAAATCCCTACAACACACATTTGTGTAGAATATATACAGATCTGCATAGTTATTTTTTTTAGATGACAATTTGGTAAAATCTATAAATACTGTGAATACAAAGTCCTTGGTGTCACAATAAAAAATAAATAAATAAAAATCGCTCAGATCCTTAAAAATAGAAAAATAATTATTCGTTATCCACATCTTTGGAGTATATTGTGATGTCACCGGATAAATCCGGAGCTGATGTTACAGTCTACATGGAATGTTCTATGCCGGCTCAGACTGGACCACAGAAGAACAGGACAATCCCCTGGTGGACCCCTCTGCTGCACTGGGAACCCAGACCTCCACACCCTACCTGACCAGGGCTTAGATGCGCTTCATACAGACAGGTTGCAGGGTCTCGGGGACTCCCGCTGTGTGACCGTATCACCGCCTCATAGAACTAAGAGAGTCCTTGCTCCAAGGCGATGGCCCGGTATCAGGACTGACCGTCTGAGACAAGGGCAAAGCCGCAGATAATACCGAGTAGTAGTAATTTCCTCTACTATGAGGTAATAAAAACAAATCAATTTTCACATTTTTGGCATCAGTTTTTCTTCCATGGGGAACTGAAATTCCCAACGTGCCCTGAAAGATACCGACCTCCAGGACCTGCTTGGAGTTGTAGTTTTCTACACAAATTGTATTCTTAAAGGGGTATTCCCATCGCCAAGATCATATCCCAATATCTAGTAGTAATATAAGTAATATCTCTGTCCATTTCCTCATGTGCAGGACCTTAGGTATCCATGGTTAGAACCACTAGCAGCTAGCTGTTACTATATCAGTGGTCGTAACCATGGATATCTAAGGTCCTATGATGCCTCCACATGAGGAAATAGACTTAGTGAATCAGAAGAACTATACTACATTTCTAATTGGAGGAATTTGTTAATATTATTATTATTACTACTACATCTACGACATATTGGGACAGGATCTTAGAGATGGGAATACCCCTTTTAATGTTAGTTCACATGTAGAGGTGAAATTCATATCAAATTGTTTGGCGCACAGTGTTGCGGGTAAGACCACGCTCACATGTTGCAATGTTTTTAAGAGAAAAAAACATCACAACAAAAGAGTGCATTTAAAATAGCAGCGGGTGAAAGCAGCCTCAGGCTATGTTCACACGTTAAGAACAAAGAAATGGAGTGCTGACTTCAATATCACATAAAAAACAATGAGTTTTATTAAATAAGTAAACATATATAACACACAATACATAAAACAAGGGAAGATTCCACAAAAATGCTCCTAGGGAAATTTTTGACATGGGAAAGTTATGCAAAAATTGGAGCTGTATCAATAACTACTGTATCACCCAAATGGAGTACAAAAGTTAAGGCAGTAACTTGATAAAGCATCCCGCGAAACGCGCATCCAGGGTCTCTCCTCAGGGAAGTTTTCAGCACTTGCGATCACTAATATGGGTAAGCGTGCCTAAAAGGCTGTGATTAATATATTTGCACTATGTACTTTATGTTCACCCTATGTACCTCTTTATGGTTACTGCCTTAACTTTTGTACTCCATTTGGGTGATACAGTAATTATTGATACAGCTCCAATTTTTGCATAACTTTCCCATGTCAAAAATTTCCCTAGGAGCATTTTTGTGGAATCTTCCCTTGTTTTATGTATTGTGTGTTATATATGTTTACTTATTTAATAAAACTCATTGTTTTTTATGTGATATTGAAGTCAGCACTCCATTTCTTTGTTCTTAATATACACTACGGAGTTTCTTGATAGTCCTATATAATTATATTATATACAGCTATGAGATTTGTTGCTATATGTATAGCTGCGTTTGTCTTTGTGTATCAGTTAACATTATGTTCACACGTTGCGTTTTTGCAGCCTTTTTATGCCAGTTAAAAGCTGCTTTTAAGGGTATGTGCACACGCAGCGGATTTGTTCTCTGCGGATCCGCTGCAGATCCGCAAGCAATGTACAGTACAATGCTAAGCAATGGGTTTTCAAAACCGCAGTGCACAGGCTGCGGACTTGCTGCGGATTGAAATCCGCAGCATGTCAATTCTTTCTGCTGATTTTGCTGCGTTTCGACACCTATTCCATTATACTGGTGTCAAAATGCAGGGGCAAATCCGCAGGTAAAACCGCACTCCCTTCAGCCCCCATAGAAAGCAATGGATAAGTGCAAAAAAGCAGCAAAAAACATAGCAAGAAACGCCATCAGTTCTTGCAGTGTTATTAGTGACAAAAGCAGGTACAGCAGAATGTGATTTTCCCAAAATTAAACCAAAATATCTTGGTGTCCTCACCTGAGAATGGCGGTTACATTAGTACAGTTTAATGAAATTATTGATATCTCTGACCGATGTGTGAAGTTGAACAATAGCTGATCACCCCAATGCACTGCCAATGTCTTAGGTAAACTATGCCTGACCAATTCACCTCCCCCTGCTGGATTTACATTTGCAAATGTGTATTTTTTCATTAACTCATAGGAACTTTTTTGCTCAGAATAGTCACTTTTTTCAGACATAAAAATCTTTCTAAATATTTCTATCAAATTTCCCTTTTTTCCCCAAATGTTTTATGGTTTCACCTACGTCTTATATCGGTGGTCTAACACCTCGCATTGTTCATGCTTGTACGGTGGAAGCAAAGCTGAACTTTGGGATCCTTAAAAACGCCGCAAGAAAACCAGAGTAAAAGCCAGCAAAAGGTGTTTTTTGTGTCTGCAGTTTTTTTTGCTGCCAAAACATTAGGTTTTGGCTGCAGAACAAAAAAAGTAACGTGTGAATATGCTGTAAAAATAAGAAGCGTTAAACAAGTCCAACTGAAAACCTTTGTGGTAAAACTGCATGTAATACAGGCCATATTGTGCACTTACACTTTACAGCAAGTGCTATAAACCAGCAATCCCCCCCCACTGCATTCTCCATATACTTCGGTGGAGATATAACTACACATACAGGAACCTCCTCATAACATTTTATGGAGAATGTGGCTGGAAATTTGTGATTAAGGGTCAGATAACTGCACGTAACTGTAGGGTGGCGTCAGCATCAATGTTACTGGTGGGCCCTTAGCAGCTGAGCCTGAAGCAGTGATATCACAATGTGGAGTGTGGAACTCGATGACATCTTCTACTCTATGACATCACAATGACTGCAAAGGAGTAAAGCCTATGTAAAGCCTGACCGCAGAGCCGAGGCTGTCATTTGTGTGACTCCCTATTGGATACACAAAGCTACAGGAATACGAAGGAGAAAGAAAGCGACGACATCATGGGGATTCATGGAGGTCCCCATTGTGACCAGCGGCTGCTGGTCAAGGCTCTCTCTTCCTGCAAGTCAACTGGCTTTAGTCTTCTGACCCGATTCAAGAAATTCCAATGCAATTGCAGAGCTCAGCGGAAGGATTCTTTCCAGGCCATCAAATCTGCCACCATGACAGTGGTCAAAAGCATCAGGTCAGTTGCTACAAAAAGACGTAGAAACCACGTCATCAGCCAAGACAGCGGTGAAAAGAGCCCAACCTACATAGTAGGTGACACTGAGCCCACTTCTAGCATTGTAGAAAGTGGAGAGGATCTTGCCGATCCAGAATGTGCACAAGATGCACCCGAGGGGCTGCCACAAACAAGACCCCAGGACTTTACTGACCCAGAATGTGCACCCGAGGGGCTGCCACAAACAGGACCCCAGGATTTTGCATATCCAGAATGTGCACAAGGTGCACCCGAGGGGCTGCCACAAACAGGACCTCAGGATCCTGCTGATCCAGAATGTGCACACGATGCACCCGAGGGGCTGCCACAAACAAGACCCCAGGACTTAACCGATCCAGAATGTGCACCCGAGGGGCTGTCACAAACAGGACCCCAGGACTTTACCGATCCAGATTGTGCACAATGTGCACCCGAGGGGCTGCCACAAACAAGACCCCAGGATTTTGCTGATCCAGAATGCGCACAAGGTGCACCAGAGGGGCTACCACAAACAAGACCCCAAGACAATCTGAAAAGGAAAGCATCAACCTCTGAGGACAGTCAGCCCGAGATGATGCCACCAGCCAAGAGAGCTGCTATAGAAAATATTATTGATCTACTTATAGAAGTAATTGGCTTTAGTCTTCCGACCCGATTCAGGAAATTCCAATGCAATTTCAGAGCTCTCCTGAAGGATTCCTTCCAGGCCATCAAATCTGCCACCATGACAGTGGTCAAGTGCTTCAGATTAATTGCTATAACAAGACATAGAGACCGCGTCATCAGCCAAGACAGCGGTGAGAAGAGCCCAACCTACATAGTAGGTGATATTGAGCCCACCTCTAGCATTGCAGAAAGTGGAGAGGATTGTGCCGATCCAGAATGTGCAGAAGATGCATCCGAGGGACTGCCACAAACAAGATCCCAGGATCTTACCGATCCAGAATGTAAACAATGTGCACCCGAGGGGCTTCCACAAACAAGACCACAAGACAATCTGAAAATGAAAGCATCACCCTCCGATGACAGTCAGCCCGAGATGCTGCCACCAGACAAGAGAGCGGCTATAGAAAACGTTACTGATCTACTTATCATTATTATTATTGTTATTATTATTATTTATTTATATAGCGCCTTTATTTCCATGGTGCTGTACATGAGAAGGGGAGGAGTAACCCCGGAGATCGAGACCCCACAAGTGGAGATGCCCGATATTGGGAACCAAGAGAACAACCTGCCTCCAGAGCTCTTAACCATCCTGCAGAGCAAAGGAGAGGAAGGCTACCTGGATGACGAGGTCATCATCATGGCCCAGGACCTGCTGCAGAGACAGTTTAAGGGTTTTGATGGCCTGCAGCCCCCCTGCGCTCTTATGATACCAGGGTACAGCGTACTGCAGAATGCTGTACAAATCCACTATGATGCGGACAGGGTGCACTGGCTGACAACCTGCTATAAAAATGGCCAAATCTTTGTGGCCGACAGCTTCAACATCAGGAATCTGTCTCCATCCATCCATCAGCAGATTAACAACATGTACAGTATAGTGGTCGACAATCCCCTGGAACATCTGAGGTTTATCGATGTGGATCAGCAGAAGAACTGGTACGACTGTGGCTTATATGCTATAGCGTTTGCCTACGAGTTTATGGCAGATGGCGGTGAACCCAGAGCTGAGTTCCAGCATCAGAAGATGAGGACTCATCTAATATCCTGCCTACAGAACAACAGAATCAGCGGATTTCCCAAAAAGGTCAGGGAGTAACTCCATGTCTATAAACGGCATGTAGAGTGTATGACGGTCCAAGAGATCGCCCTGACCTTTAACCTCACAATGAAGATGGGGTACGGCTGGAGGTGACGGCTATCACACGTCAATGATGTGGCGGCCGCCATGTCAGGAGCAGATGAGCCGCACCTCAGGACGAGGCAGATTCCGGGCTCGGTCTCTGTCCTCATTACTTTCTGCAGTCAGATGTGATCAGAGGATCAGTGAATCTTCTGCTGCATCTGACCCGATCTACGGAACATGCTGCCATGATCCAGCACCGCCCAGGGGAAGGGCAGGCCGTCAGCCATGGTTCCCTAGAGGTTTCCTCCACTGGGGGTTTTTCCTCTCCTGAGTGCTGACGGACGACGACTCTCCGTGAGTCCAGGACCCATCACCATCCTCATCATGGGAACTTCTACTTGTGATATCTTGTATGAAGTGAATAAAGAATTCAATTAATATCTAGCAGCTGTGTGTCTGAGCCATGTGTCTGAGCCTTGTATCTCTACATTGAAATTGCAGGAAAAGTTATGGAATTCTGGAAATGACAGGTGTGATATTTTTTTCTGAGTTTTCCCTACAAACTGTTTGGAACATTTGAAAGAATGATTGTCAGGAGCAGAAAATATGACGCTGCCATAAGACCTGTGTTTGCCAGCAGTAGAGAGTCCACTCGTGTGTGGGGGCTTCTCATCAATGGAGGAGCTCACTCACAGTAATACCTCAACAGGGCCATGAATGAAGAATAAAATCTACACCTCCTCCACGAGCAACTACTCCCATCATCCAGGGCAAGGTTGTGATGATGCTTTTCTCCTCCACAATGGAGACCAGGTCACATGGGAAAAGTGATAAACTAAGTTGCTTTGGTGAAAAAGACATTGGCATTTTGGTTCCAAGGACGAAAACCAAAGTTTGAGTCAGTCTCAAAACTTTTGGCCATGATTGTATTTATCCATCTTAAGATAATGATAGCACTCCATTCCTGATAGCTAAAACTTCTCTCACCTTCTGCATTAATAAAACACTTTTCTCACTATTTTTTGTGCAGAAAGCAGGTAAATACGTTCCGCAAACTGATTTTCGGCATGTCTGCCCTGTTGGCCGAATTCTATAGAAACTTCCGTGCCGCTGATAAATATTTAGGAACCTGCTCTCACTTCCTTGAGCGTGAATTGGCTTATTATAGGGGGCACAGATTTTTGGCCACGTGTAGAGTCAATATAGTACTATAGCTCAGTGGCTAGACACATAGAATTAGGAAAAGCCATTGGGCACAGGGAATGATGCTGACTTCTAGTGTTGATGTGTTGTCATTGTGGCACATAATAATTGTCTCCTCCTGTGATATGATATAAATACCAGCAAGAAGCGTGTGCCTTAAAGGTGACTATAAACATATCTAATAAAAATGATTAACATAAGAGAAGAGTAACCTAAACTTGATGTAGAACTGTATGGAATAAAGGAATATTTTCAGCAACAGCGCCCCTTGTCTACAGGCGTCGTATCTTGTATTGCAATAGGTGCTAGGAGCAGTCACAGACCACTCCCGTCAGTTTATCCCCCGAAATACTGCAGTCACAGCATTCCGGAAGTCGGCACAGGGCTAACAGCCCCTCTGCCTTTGGGTCAGAGCCCCCGCGGCGTCACGCAGGGTCCCTATCGTTGCCATGGTGAGCGAATGTCGTCATCACGACATCTGGCTCAACAGAGCTAGGAAACTTGTTGATCATGCACAGTGCATGATCAGGTAGTCTCCCTGTCAGTGCAGCGATCAGCCTGCAAAAAATGATTGTCCCATAGTGGGACTAAGTAAAAGACTTAGGAAAAAGGTAAAGAAAAAAAAAAAATTTTAAATAGTAATTGTAAAAATATTAAAAAAATCAAAAATAAAAAAATCAATACATATTCTATCACTAAATAAATATTTGAATGAAAAAAACAATATAAACAATAAAAGTGCACACATGTGGTATCGCCGCATGCACAACGACTCGACCTATAAAACTGTCCCACTACTTAACCCCTTTAGTGAACACAAAGAAAAAAACAAGGCAAAAAACAATTCTTTATCATCATACTGCCGAAAACAAAAAGTGGAATAACGCGATCAGAACCTCATATTACCCACCTCAGCTGCTGCAGAACCTCATAGTATACCTCAGCTGCTGCAGAACCTCACAATATACCTCAGCTGCTGCAGAACCTCAATACGTCTCAGCTGCTGCATAACCTTATATTACACACCTCAGCTGCTGCAGAATCTCATAATACACATCTCAGCTGCTGCAGAACCTCATAATACACCTCAGCTGCTACAGAACTCATAATACACCTCAGCTGCTACAGAACCTCATAATACACAGCTCAGCTACTGCAGAACTTCAATATGTCTCAGCTGCTGCATAACCTTATTACACGCCTCAGCTGCTTCAGAACCTCATATTACCCACATCAACTGCTGCAGAACCTCATAATACACATCTCAGCTGCAGCAGAACCTCACAATATACACATCAACTGCTGCAGAACCTCATATTACCCACCTCAAATGCTGCAGAACCTCATAATACACATCTCAGCTGCTGCAGAACCTCATAAAACACCTCAGTTGCTGCAGAACCTCACAATTCACAGCTCAGCTGCTGCAGAACCTCATATTACACACCTCAGCTACTTGAAACCTTCTTTTGGACACTGTGGTACAGTAAAGGGTGTTTTACTGGATGGAAGATATGTTTCTCCTAGCAGATTAATGTTTGGCCGGGTTTTTTCTTAAAGACAGGACCTGCGATGATGTCAGGGTCACGTGATCAGCCCATGTGATGTCTACCTCACTGGTGGGAGGGGTTAGGCCCTATGTAATGGAGGTTGGTGATTGCCACAGGTTGAGTGTGTGTTTCTGGAAGCTACAGGAACTTGTGTGGACTCAGCCTGAAACTTGTATATAGGATTCCCGTGCTGCAGGACTATCGCAGCAAGACTCGGAAGAACCCCGGGAATGGCACCTGGCAGCCGCTTAGTTACGCCCGTCCCGTGCATGGGGTGAGTCTGGGACCAGTGGTTCTCCAAGCTGGAGTATGAGTTTGCTTTCCCTTATGTTTTGTTAAGCTGCTGGTTACTGAGTGACATTAAAACCACTGAAATTGGACTTTATGCCTGTGTGTTGCCTCGTTACTGCCGCCCAGCTATTGCCTACCAGAGCAAATCCCTACAACACACATTTGTGTAGAATATATACAGATCTGCATAGTTATTTTTTTTAGATGACAATTTGGTAAAATCTATAAATACTGTGAATACAAAGTCCTTGGTGTCACAATAAAAAATAAATAAATAAAAATCGCTCAGATCCTTAAAAATAGAAAAATAATTATTCGTTATCCACATCTTTGGAGTATATTGTGATGTCACCGGATAAATCCGGAGCTGATGTCACAGTCTACACGGAATGTTCTATGCCGGCTCAGACTGGACCACAGAAGAACAGGACAATCCCCTGGTGGACCCCTCTGCTGCACTGGGAACCCAGACCTCCACACCCTACCTGACCAGGGCTTAGATGCGCTTCATACAGACAGGTTGCAGGGTCTCGGGGACTCCCGCTGTGTGACCGTATCACCGCCTCATAGAACTAAGAGAGTCCTTGCTCCAAGGCGATGGCCCGGTATCAGGACTGACCGTCTGAGACAAGGGCAAAGCCGCAGATAATACCGAGTAGTAGTAATTTCCTCTACTATGAGGTAATAAAAACAAATCAATTTTCACATTTTTGGCATCAGTTTTTGTTGCATGGGGAACTGAAATTCCCAACGTGCCCTGAAAGATACCGACCTCCAGGACCTGCTTGGAGTTGTAGTTTTCTACACAAATTGTATTCTTAAAGGGGTATTCCCATCGCCAAGATCATATCCCAATATCTAGTAGTAATATAAGTAATATCTCTGTCCATTTCCTCATGTGCAGGACCTTAGGTATCCATGGTTAGAACCACTAGCCGCTAGCTGTTACTATATCAGTGGTCGTAACCATGGATATCTAAGGTCCTATGATGCCTCCACATGAGGAAATAGACTTAGTGAATCAGAAGAACTATACTACATTTCTAATTGGAGGAATTTGTTAATATTATTATTATTACTACTACATCTACGACATATTGGGACAGGATCTTAGAGATGGGAATACCCCTTTTAATGTTAGTTCACATGTAGAGGTGAAATTCATATCAAATTGTTTGGCGCACAGTGTTGCGGGTAAGACCACGCTCACATGTTGCAATGTTTTTAAGAGAAAAAAACATCACAACAAAAGAGTGCATTTAAAATAGCAGCGGGTGAAAGCAGCCTCAGGCTATGTTCACACGTTAAGAACAAAGAAATGGAGTGCTGACTTCAATATCACATAAAAAACAATGAGTTTTATTAAATAAGTAAACATATATAACACACAATACATAAAACAAGGGAAGATTCCACAAAAATGCTCCTAGGGAAATTTTTGACATGGGAAAGTTATGCAAAAATTGGAGCTGTATCAATAACTACTGTATCACCCAAATGGAGTACAAAAGTTAAGGCAGTAACTTGATAAAGCATCCCGCGAAACGCGCATCCAGGGTCTCTCCTCAGGGAAGTTTTCAGCACTTGCGATCACTAATATGGGTAAGCGTGCCTAAAAGGCTGTGATTAATATATTTGCACTATGTACTTTATGTTCACCCTATGTACCTCTTTATGGTTACTGCCTTAACTTTTGTACTCCATTTGGGTGATACAGTAATTATTGATACAGCTCCAATTTTTGCATAACTTTCCCATGTCAAAAATTTCCCTAGGAGCATTTTTGTGGAATCTTCCCTTGTTTTATGTATTGTGTGTTATATATGTTTACTTATTTAATAAAACTCATTGTTTTTTATGTGATATTGAAGTCAGCACTCCATTTCTTTGTTCTTAATATACACTACGGAGTTTCTTGATAGTCCTATATAATTATATTATATACAGCTATGAGATTTGTTGCTATATGTATAGCTGCGTTTGTCTTTGTGTATCAGTTAACATTATGTTCACACGTTGCGTTTTTTCAGCCTTTTTATGCCAGTTAAAAGCTGCTTTTAAGGGTATGTGCACACGCAGCGGATTTGTTCTCTGCGGATCCGCTGCAGATCCGCAAGCAATGTACAGTACAATGCTAAGCAATGGGTTTTCAAAACCGCAGTGCACAGGCTGCGGACTTGCTGCGGATTGAAATCCGCAGCATGTCAATTCTTTCTGCTGATTTTGCTGCGTTTCGACACCTATTCCATTATACTGGTGTCAAAATGCAGGGGCAAATCCGCAGGTAAAACCGCACTCCCTTCAGCCCCCATAGAAAGCAATGGATAAGTGCAAAAAAGCAGCAAAAAACATAGCAAGAAACGCCATCAGTTCTTGCAGTGTTATTAGTGACAAAAGCAGGTACAGCAGAATGTGATTTTCCCAAAATTAAACCAAAATATCTTGGTGTCCTCACCTGAGAATGGCGGTTACATTAGTACAGTTTAATGAAATTATTGATATCTCTGACCGATGTGTGAAGTTGGACAATAGCTGATCACCCCAATGCACTGCCAATGTCTTAGGTAAACTATGCCTGACCAATTCACCTCCCCCTGCTGGATTTACATTTGCAAATGTGTATTTTTTCATTAACTCATAGGAACTTTTTTGCTCAGAATAGTCACTTTTTTCAGACATAAAAATCTTTCTAAATATTTCTATCAAATTTCCCTTTTTTCCCCAAATGTTTTATGGTTTCACCTACGTCTTATATCGGTGGTCTAACACCTCGCATTGTTCATGCTTGTACGGTGGAAGCAAAGCTGAACTTTGGGATCCTTAAAAACGCCGCAAGAAAACCAGAGTAAAAGCCAGCAAAAGGTGTTTTTTGTGTCTGCAGTTTTTTTTGCTGCCAAAACATTAGGTTTTGGCTGCAGAACAAAAAAAGTAACGTGTGAATATGCTGTAAAAATGAGAAGCCTTAAACAAGTCCAACTGAAAACCTTTGTGGTAAAACTGCATGTAATACAGGCCATATTGTGCACTTACACTTTACAGCAAGTGCTATAAACCAGCAATCCCCCCCCACTGCATTCTCCATATACTTCGGTGGAGATATAACTACACATACAGGAACCTCCTCATAACATTTTATGGAGAATGTGGCTGGAAATTTGTGATTAAGGGTCAGATAACTGCACGTAACTGTAGGGTGGCGTCAGCATCAATGTTACTGGTGGGCCCTTAGCAGCTGAGCCTGAAGCAGTGATATCACAATGTGGAGTGTGGAACTCGATGACATCTTCTACTCTATGACATCACAATGACTGCAAAGGAGTAAAGCCTATGTAAAGCCTGACCGCAGAGCCGAGGCTGTCATTTGTGTGACTCCCTATTGGATACACAAAGCTACAGGAATACGAAGGAGAAAGAAAGCGACGACATCATGGGGATTCATGGAGGTCCCCATTGTGACCAGCGGCTGCTGGTCAAGGCTCTCTCTTCCTGCAAGTCAACTGGCTTTAGTCTTCTGACCCGATTCAAGAAATTCCAATGCAATTGCAGAGCTCAGCGGAAGGATTCTTTCCAGGCCATAAAATCTGCCACCATGACAGTGGTCAAGAGCATCAGGTCAGTTGCTACAAAAAGACGTAGAAACCACGTCATCAGCCAAGACAGCGGTGAAAAGAGCCCAACCTACATAGTAGGTGACACTGAGCCCACTTCTAGCATTGTAGAAAGTGGAGAGGATCTTGCCGATCCAGAATGTGCACAAGATGCACCCGAGGGGCTGCCACAAACAAGACCCCAGGACTTTACTGACCCAGAATGTGCACCCGAGGGGCTGCCACAAACAGGACCCCAGGATTTTGCATATCCAGAATGTGCACAAGGTGCACCCGAGGGGCTGCCACAAACAGGACCTCAGGATCCTGCTGATCCAGAATGTGCACACGATGCACCCGAGGGGCTGCCACAAACAAGACCCCAGGACTTAACCGATCCAGAATGCGCACAAGGTGCACCAGAGGGGCTACCACAAACAAGACCCCAAGACAATCTGAAAAGGAAAGCATCAACCTCTGAGGACAGTCAGCCCGAGATGATGCCACCAGCCAAGAGAGCTGCTATAGAAAATATTATTGATCTACTTATAGAAGTAATTGGCTTTAGTCTTCCGACCCGATTCAGGAAATTCCAATGCAATTTCAGAGCTCTCCTGAAGGATTCCTTCCAGGCCATCAAATCTGCCACCATGACAGTGGTCAAGTGCTTCAGATTAATTGCTATAACAAGACATAGAGACCGCGTCATCAGCCAAGACAGCGGTGAGAAGAGCCCAACCTACATAGTAGGTGATATTGAGCCCACCTCTAGCATTGCAGAAAGTGGAGAGGATTGTGCCGATCCAGAATGTGCAGAAGATGCATCCGAGGGACTGCCACAAACAAGATCCCAGGATCTTACCGATCCAGAATGTAAACAATGTGCACCCGAGGGGCTTCCACAAACAAGACCACAAGACAATCTGAAAATGAAAGCATCACCCTCCGATGACAGTCAGCCCGAGATGCTGCCACCAGACAAGAGAGCGGCTATAGAAAACGTTACTGATCTACTTATCATTATTATTATTGTTATTATTATTATTTATTTATATAGCGCCTTTATTTCCATGGTGCTGTACATGAGAAGGGGAGGAGTAACCCCGGAGATCGAGACCCCACAAGTGGAGATGCCCGATATTGGGAACCAAGAGAACAACCTGCCTCCAGAGCTCTTAACCATCCTGCAGAGCAAAGGGGAGGAAGGCTACCTGGATGACGAGGTCATCATCATGGCCCAGGACCTGCTGCAGAGACAGTTTAAGGGTTTTGATGGCCTGCAGCCCCCCTGCGCTCTTATGATACCAGGGTACAGCGTACTGCAGAATGCTGTACAAATCCACTATGATGCGGACAGGGTGCACTGGCTGACAACCTGCTATAAAAATGGCCAAATCTTTGTGGCCGACAGCTTCAACATCAGGAATCTGTCTCCATCCATCCATCAGCAGATTAACAACATGTACAGTATAGTGGTCGACAATCCCCTGGAACATCTGAGGTTGATGTGGATCAGCAGAAGAACTGGTACGACTGTGGCTTATATGCTATAGCGTTTGCCTACGAGTTTATGGCAGATGGCGGTGAACCCAGAGCTGAGTTCCAGCATCAGAAGATGAGGACTCATCTAATATCCTGCCTACAGAACAACAGAATCAGCGGATTTCCCAAAAAGGTCAGGGAGTAACTCCATGTCTATAAAAGGCATGTAGAGTGTATGACGGTCCAAGAGATCGCCCTGACCTTTAACCTCACAATGAAGATGGGGTACGGCTGGAGGTGACGGCTATCACACGTCAATGATGTGGCGGCCGCCATGTCAGGAGCAGATGAGCCGCACCTCAGGACGAGGCAGATTCCGGGCTCGGTCTCTGTCCTCATTACTTTCTGCAGTCAGATGTGATCAGAGGATCAGTGAATCTTCTGCTGCATCTGACCCGATCTACGGAACATGCTGCCATGATCCAGCACCGCCCAGGGGAAGGGCAGGCCGTCAGCCATGGTTCCCTAGAGGTTTCCTCCACTGGGGGTTTTTCCTCTCCTGAGTGCTGACGGACGACGACTCTCCGTGAGTCCAGGACCCATCACCATCCTCATCATGGGAACTTCTACTTGTGATATCTTGTATGAAGTGAATAAAGAATTCAATTAATATCTAGCAGCTGTGTGTCTGAGCCATGTGTCTGAGCCTTGTATCTCTACATTGAAATTGCAGGAAAAGTTATGGAATTCTGGAAATGACAGGTGTGATATTTTTTTCTGAGTTTTCCCTACAAACTGTTTGGAACATTTGAAAGAATGATTGTCAGGAGCAGAAAATATGACGCTGCCATAAGACCTGTGTTTGCCAGCAGTAGAGAGTCCACTCGTGTGTGGGGGCTTCTCATCAATGGAGGAGCTCACTCACAGTAATACCTCAACAGGGCCATGAATGAAGAATAAAATCTACACCTCCTCCACGAGCAACTACTCCCATCATCCAGGCCAAGGTTGTGATGATGCTTTTCTCCTCCATAATGGAGACCAGGTCACATGGGAAAAGTGATAAACTAAGTTGCTTTGGTGAAAAAGACATTGGCATTTTGGTTCCAAGGACGAAAACCAAAGTTTGAGTCAGTCTCAAAACTTTTGGCCATGATTGTATTTATCCATCTTAAGATAATGATAGCACTCCATTCCTGATAGCTAAAACTTCTCTCACCTTCTGCATTAATAAAACACTTTTCTCACTATTTTTTGTGCAGAAAGCAGGTAAATACGTTCCGCAAACTGATTTTCGGCATGTCTGCCCTGTTGGCCGAATTCTATAGAAACTTCCGTGCCGCTGATAAATATTTAGGAACCTGCTCTCACTTCCTTGAGCGTGAATTGGCTTATTATAGGGGGCACAGATTTTTGGCCACGTGTAGAGTCAATATAGTACTATAGCTCAGTGGCTAGACACATAGAATTAGGAAAAGCCATTGGGCACAGGGAATTATGCTGACTTCTAGTGTTGATGTGTTGTCATTGTGGCACATAATAATTGTCTCCTCCTGTGATATGATAGAAATACCAACAAGAAGCGTGTGCCTTAAAGGTGACTATAAACATATCTAATAAAAATGATTAACATAAGAGAAGAGTAACCTAAACTTGATGTAGAACTGTATGGAATAAAGGAATATTTTCAGCAACAGCGCCCCTTGTCTACAGGCGTCGTATCTTGTATTGCAATAGGTGCTAGGAGCAGTCACAGACCACTCCCGTCAGTTTATCCCCCGAAATACTGCAGTCACAGCATTCCGGAAGTCGGCACAGGGCTAACAGCCCCTCTGCCTTTGGGTCAGAGCCCCCGCGGCGTCACGCAGGGTCCCTATCGTTGCCATGGTGAGCGAATGTCGTCATCACGACATCTGGCTCAACAGAGCTAGGAAACTTGTTGATCATGCACAGTGCATGATCAGGTAGTCTCCCTGTCAGTGCAGCGATCAGCCTGCAAAAAATGATTGTCCCATAGTGGGACTAAGTAAAAGACTTAGGAAAAAGGTAAAGAAAAAAAAAAAAATTTAAATAGTAATTGTAAAAATATTAAAAAAATCAAAAATAAAAAAATCAATACATATTCTATCACTAAATAAATATTTGAATGAAAAAAACAATATAAACAATAAAAGTGCACACATGTGGTATCGCCGCATGCACAACGACTCGACCTATAAAACTGTCCCACTACTTAACCCCTTTAGTGAACACAAAGAAAAAAACAAGGCAAAAAACAATTCTTTATCATCATACTGCCGAAAACAAAAAGTGGAATAACGCGATCAGAACCTCATATTACCCACCTCAGCTGCTGCAGAACCTCATAGTATACCTCAGCTGCTGCAGAACCTCACAATATACCTCAGCTGCTGCAGAACCTCAATACGTCTCAGCTGCTGCATAACCTTATATTACACACCTCAGCTGCTGCAGAATCTCATAATACACATCTCAGCTGCTGCAGAACCTCATAATACACCTCAGCTGCTACAGAACTCATAATACACCTCAGCTGCTACAGAACCTCATAATACACAGCTCAGCTACTGCAGAACTTCAATATGTCTCAGCTGCTGCATAACCTTATTACACGCCTCAGCTGCTTCAGAACCTCATATTACCCACCTCAACTGCTGCAGAACCTCATAATACACATCTCAGCTGCAGCAGAACCTCACAATATACACATCAACTGCTGCAGAACCTCATATTACCCACCTCAAATGCTGCAGAACCTCATAATACACATCTCAGCTGCTGCAGAACCTCATAAAACACCTCAGTTGCTGCAGAACCTCACAATTCACAGCTCAGCTGCTGCAGAACCTCATATTACACACCTCAGCTACTTGAAACCTTCTTTTGGACACTGTGGTACAGTAAAGGGTGTTTTACTGGATGGAAGATATGTTTCTCCTAGCAGATTAATGTTTGGCCGGGTTTTTTCTTAAAGACGGGACCTGCGATGATGTCGGGGTCACGTGATCAGCCCATGTGATGTCTACCTCACTGGTGGGAGGGGTTAGGCCCTATGTAATGGAGGTTGGTGATTGCCACAGGTTGAGTGTGTGTTTCTGGAAGCTACAGGAACTTGTGTGGACTCAGCCTGAAACTTGTATATAGGATTCCCGTGCTGCAGGACTATCGCAGCAAGACTCGGAAGAACCCCGGGAATGGCACCTGGCGGATGCCGCAGGACCTGGCAGCCGCTTAGTTACGCCCGTCCCGTGCAAGGGGTGAGTCTGGGACCAGTGGTTCTCCAAGCTGGAGTATGAGTTTGCTTTCCCTTATGTTTTGTTAAGCTGCTGGTTACTGAGTGACATTAAAACCACTGAAATTGGACTTTATGCCTGTGTGTTGCCTCGTTACTGCCGCCCAGCTATTGCCTACCAGAGAAAATTCCTACAATTGGTGGAGAATGCGAGCAGAAGCAGTGAGGCCAGGCTGTTTTGATTTTTGATCGGTACCCCAGCCTATGTCCTGGGTGAAACGAGTGGCAGATATCCAGGCGGGGAACTTTCCAGAAATAGAGGCCACGCGACAGCAACAGCAGGCTATGCAGCAGCAACAGGAGGCCATGCGGCAGCAGCAACAAGAGTTCATGCGACAGCAGGCTATGCAGCAGCAGGCTATGCAGCAGCATCAGGAAACCAATCAGCTGTTGATACAGCATATCACAACAGCGCAAGCAATAGGAGCTAACCGGGGAATCCAGGATATTCAGAAAGCGGTTTGTACAGCGATTCCTAAAATGGGAGAATCGGACGATGTGGAGGTGTATCTGGAGATGTTCGAAGGAGTCGCTGAGAGAGAGAAGCTCCCCCGGGACCATTTGGCAGGTGTCCTCGATCCGTTTCTGACCCCAGGACTGTTGAAAGCGTGTCAGGACCTACCCCCAGAGCAAAGGGCGGACTACACGGTCGTCAAGGGTGAGATACTGGCACGCCTTGGGGTAAATGTGTTAGTGAGGGCTCAGCGGGTACACCACTGGAAGTTTACCCCCTCCAAGCCCGCCCGGTCCCAGTATTACGACCTGTTGCACCTGTTACAAAAGTGGTTGCAGCCTGAAGTGTTATCCCCTACGGCCATACTGGACCGCATAGTGACTGATAGATTTTGGAGGGCTTTGCCCCACTCCCTCCAGACCTGGGTCGGACAGGCGCCCCCTACTGATGCCATGCAGATGATAGACCTCATAGAAAGGTATGGGGCTACCAAGGAGTTACAGGGAGGGACCCCCCGAAAGGTAACAGGAAGGTTCCCTAAGTCCCCGCCCCTGGTTCGGCGAGCAGAGCCCAGGAAGGCCGCTCCGGACTTATCCGGGGAAGTAAGGAGCCCCATAATCTGCTGGCGGTGCCAGGAACCAGGTCATATGAGAGCTGATTGCCCCCACCTGACTGAGCCCATGGACACCAATTTTTGTTACCGCCAGTCCCACTGTTACGGCGGCGGAACACGCATAAAAAAATATAAATAAACGTGCTCGCCGCCCGGGGTCCACCGTGCGGCAGATGGAAAAACCGCAGCTAGAAGACACAGAGCACTGTGGCGGTAATGTGCACGGGGTTCTATATCACTCAGGTGCAATCAAGCAGTCTCTGTTAAGTGCACAGAGCTGCTCCAGGAAAAATTAGAAAAGTAACGCTGAGCCTGTTAGCAACACAGGGACTCAGCGGCACACATGCGGTAGGCAAAAACCGGAGTAGTTAGGATGTCACTACGTCCGACACCTACCGTGGTAACAGGTGTGCTGGCGTCGCAACCGCGGACGCAGAAATGAGCTGCAACTGCAGCGCGGCGTGAACAGAGCCGCAAACAAGGCGCTGCAAAAACGCTGGAGCAATGCAGGACGCTTAGCTGCTGCAAAAAGTATGGCTGGAGCGCGCTGGCGCTAGCGCTGCTACTGGCGGCTGCCCAAGCACTCACACAAACGTAATATCAGAGGGAAGGGGTTTCATAATAAGTCATCCACCAGTCCAAGCATCCATCACCATACATACAGCAGCAGTATGAAAATACTAGCGCATGGCATAGCGGCCATGCGCACTTTTTATAGCGTACGGGACCTGCCAGAAATCTCCAGAGCCCTGAGCATAACCAATCAAATCAGGAGCAGGACCTGAGCACCTGACTCCTGAACTCCAATGAGAGCTATTCCCGTGAGCATGCTCAGAAGCTGGGACAAAGGACTTAGCCTCTGGAGACAAATATGTGAATCTGGATTCCCGCATAGGCATTATAGAACCCAGATTCCTAACACCCACTATGCCGAACCAATGTGTGCAATGGGCACCCCGAAGGGCCCTAATATGGAACATTTGTGTCGGCTAGAAGTGGAGGGCACCCGGGCTGTGGCCCTATTGGACTCAGGGAGTCTTGTAACCCTGGTACGAGCCAGCTGGATACACACCAGCGAGTTTACGGGTCGGAAAATTGGGGTGTTGTGTATACATGGAGACTTAAAAGACTATCCCACCGCACTAGTCGTAATCAGCACGCCAGCAGGGAGGCGGTGCCACGAGGTGGGGGTGGTGGCTAATTTACATTATGAAGTGATAATTGGAAGAGACTTTCCGTTGTTTTCTGTGCTGTGGCCGTCTGTGGTACCATCCACTGAGCAACTGCCGGTACCAGAGGCAACCAGGTTACATTCTCCAGAAGGGGGGGCATGAACCTGGTGGCCCGGAGGAAAATGTGCTGGCGGTCGGAATAACCTTCCCTTCGGTGGAGGAAGGGGAGAATTCTCCCCTAGAAGGATTGGCTGGAGAGGTGGAAGACTTGCCGCCGGGACCTGAGTTGTCAGACTTGAATGTATCAGGTGACAATTTTGGTACAGCGCAACTCCGAGACCTTACTTTAGCCGGGCCAGAGAAAATGTACTGTTTGTAAATGGGGAACCCCAACAACCTGGGGTAGATACGGTGTTGCCACGCTTTGAGTTGAACCAGGATTTGTTGTACCGAGTGGAGATAATACGTGGGGAAATGGTAGAACAATTACTGGTACCTCAGACGTATCGCAGGCTGGTAATGGTTTTAGCGCATGCGCATGTACTTGGGGGATATTTGGGCCAAAAGAAGACCCTCGACCGAATCCTGCAACGATTTTACTGGCCAGGGGTTCATGAAGAAGTTAAACGGTACTGTAGCTCCTGTCCAGTATGCCAGGTAACCAGTCCCCAGCCTCACTTTCGGAGCCCTTTGGTGCCTTTGCCGATTATAGAGGTGCCCTTCGAGAGAGTGGCCATGGACCTGGTGGGGCCTCTCAATAAGTCGGCAAGGGGACACCAACACATTCTGGTAGTTCTAGATTATGCTACCCGATATCCTGAGGCCATTCCTCTGCGCCACACATCAGCTAAGCTTATAGCAAAGGAACTCATGGGTATGTTTTCACGGGTGGGAATTTCGCAAGAAATTTTAACAGACCAGGGAACCCCCTTTATGTAAAAAATTATGAAGGAACTCTGCCGGTTGATAAAATGCTAAACAGTTGCGTAACTCGGTCTATCATCCCCAAACAGATGGTCTGTTAGAAAGGTTCAATAAGACCCCGAAGAGCATGGTAAAAAGGCAGTTTCCAAAGATGGGAAGGACTGGGATCTGTTATTGCCATATTTGTTATTTGCAGTGAGGGAGGTACCTCAGGCATCTACGGGGTTCTCGCCCTTTGAACTATTGTACGGCAGACATCCACGGGGCTTACTAGATATAGCCAAAGAGGCCTGGGAGAACCAACCTACTCCCCACAAAAGTGTGATAGAACATGTTGCAAAAATGCAAGAGAGAATGGAGACAGTCCTACCCTTGGTCCGGGAACATATGGAGGCAGCACAACGGTCACAGAGTCGGGTCTATAATCGGGAGGCTCGGGTAAGAACCTTTAGCCCTGGGGATCGGGTTTTGGTGCTTGTGCCTACCGTAGATAGCAAATTTCTCGCAAGGTGGCAGGGACCCTACGAGATCATGGAGAAGGTGGGGCCAGTAGACTACAAGGTACACCCTTTGAACTATTGTACGGCAGACATCCACGGGGCTTACTAGATATAGCCAAAGAGGCCTGGGAGAACCAACCTACTCCCCACAAAAGTGTGATAGAACATGTTGCAAAAATGCAAGAGAGAATGGAGACAGTCCTACCATTGGTCCGGGAACATATGGAGGCAGCACAACGGTCACAGAGTCGGGTCTATAATCGGGAGGCTCGGGTAAGAACCTTTAGCCCTGGGGATCGGGTTTTGGTGCTTGTGCCTACCGTAGATAGCAAATTTCTCGCAAGGTGGCAGGGACCCTACGAGATCATGGAGAAGGTGGGGCCAGTAGACTACAAGGTACACCAACCAAGACGGAGAAAGCCAGAACAGGTTTACCATAATAATTTGTTTAAACCCTGGAAAGATAGAGAGCACCTTGGTGGGGATAGTCCGCTGCCAGCGTTTCAGATGGTAAAGGCTCCGTTACCTCGGGGCGAGGCGGGAGAAGCCCAACCCGCGGTCAAAATTGCAGATACTTTGTCTCCTAAACAGGTTCAGGAGGTCCGGGAGTTCATCAGCCGAAATACAGATGTTTTTTCGGAGCTCCCTGGACGCACCTCCCTAATCTAACATGACGTTGTCACAGAGCCACAGGCCAAGGTCCGACTAAAGCCATATCGGGTGCCTGAGGCCCGGCGACAAGCCATCTCAGAAGAGGTAAAAATGATGCTACAGTTAGGGGTCACAGAAGAGTCTCAGAGTGAGTGGGCCATCCCAATAGCTCTAATACCCAAGCCTGATGGGTCTCTAAGATTCTGTAATGATTTTAGAAAACTCAATGACATTTCAAAATTTGACGCCTACCCCATGCCCCGGGTTGACGAGTTGATAGAGCGCTTTGGGCAAGCACGGTATTTTACAACTCTGGACCTCACAAAAGGTTATTGGCAGGTATCCCTAACAGAGGCGGCGAAGGGAAAGACGGCGTTTATAACACCTGAGGGGCTGTTCCAGTATAAGGTGTTACCCTTTGGATTGCATGGCGCTCCAGCAACGTTCCAGCGGTTTATGGATATTATTCTCCGTCCCCATCGCCGCTATGCCTCAGCCTATCTAGATTATATTATTGTGTTCAGCACCGATTGGGAAAGCCACTTAGCAAAAGTACAGGCAGTGGTAGACTCCCTGCGACAAGCAGGGCTAACTGCCAACCCAAAGAAGTGTTTCATAGGGTTGGAGGAAGCCCGCTACTTGGGTTATGTCACTGGGAGGGGAGTTCTCAAGCCCCAAGTAAACAAGGTCGGTAAAGGCCTTTTTGGGTTTGGAGGATATTACAGGCGATTCATTCCCAACTTTGCAACCCTGTCTGCGCCTTTAACAGATTGTTTAAAAGGGAAAAAATCTGTGATGGTCCACTGGAATTATCAGTTAGAGGAGGCCTTTACAAAATTAAAAGGGGTACTGTGTGGTACACAAGTCCTGATCACTCCAAATTTCAAAAAAGAGTTCATGGTGCAGACTGATGCCTCTGAGATAGGCCTCGGTGCAGTGCTGGCTCAGGAAGTTAACGGGGAAGAGCATCCCGTTAGCTTCCTAAGCCGGAAACTTACCCCAGCTGAAACCCGGTACAGTATTGTAGAGAGTGCCTGGCCATCGAGTGGGCACTGGAATCGTTGCGCTACTATTTGCTGGGAAGGACATTTCGGTTGGTGACAGATCATTCCCCTCTTACGTTGGTGAGTCAAGCTAAGGAGAGGAATGCCCGAGTCACCAGGTGGTTCCTGTCCCTGCAAAACTTTAAATTTTCAGTAGAACATCGTGCAGGCAGACTACAGGGGAATGCAGATGCCCTGTCCAGAGTTCACTGTATGTCATGTGTCCACCCCTCTAGGGTTGAACATAGGGGGTAGGTATGTGGTACAGTAAAGGGTGTTTTACTGGATGGAAGATATGTTTCTCCTAGCAGAATAATGTTTGGCCGGGTTTTTTCTTAAAGACAGGACCTGCGATGATGTCAGGGTCACGTGATCAGCCCATGTGATGTCTACCTCACTGGTAGGAGGCGTTAGGCCCTATGTAATGGAGGTTGGTGATTGCCACAGGGTGAGTGTGTGTTTCTGGAAGCTACAGGAACTTGTGTGGACTCAGCCTGAAACTTGTATATATGATTCTCGTGCTGCAGAACTATCGCAGCAAGACTCGGAAGAACCCCGGAAATGGCACCTGGCAGCCGCTTAGTTACGCCCATCCCGTGCATGGGGTGAGTCTGGGACCAGTGGTTCTCCAAGCTGGAGTATGAGTTTGCTTTCCCTTATGTTTTGTTAAGCTGCTGGTTACTGAGTGACATTAAAACCACTGAAATTGGACTTTATGCCTGTGTGTTGCCTCGTTACTGCCGCCCAGCTATTGCCTACCAGAGCAAATCCCTACAACACACATTTGTGTAGAATATATACAGATCTGCATAGTTATTTTTTTTAGATGACAATTTGGTAAAATCTATAAATACTGTGAATACAAAGTCCTTGGTGTCACAATAAAAAATAAATAAATAAAAATCGCTCAGATCCTTAAAAATAGAAAAATAATTATTCGTTATCCACATCTTTGGAGTATATTGTGATGTCACCGGATAAATCCGGAGCTGATGTCACAGTCTACACGGAATGTTCTATGCCGGCTCAGACTGGACCACAGAAGAACAGGACAATCCCCTGGTGGACCCCTCTGCTGCACTGGGAACCCAGACCTCCACACCCTACCTGACCAGGGCTTAGATGCGCTTCATACAGACAGGTTGCAGGGTCTCGGGGACTCCCGCTGTGTGACCGTATCACCGCCTCATAGAACTAAGAGAGTCCTTGCTCCAAGGCGATGGCCCGGTATCAGGACTGACCGTCTGAGACAAGGGCAAAGCCGCAGATAATACCGAGTAGTAGTAATTTCCTCTACTATGAGGTAATAAAAACAAATCAATTTTCACATTTTTGGCATCAGTTTTTCTTCCATGGGGAACTGAAATTCCCAACGTGCCCTGAAAGATACCGACCTCCAGGACCTGCTTGGAGTTGTAGTTTTCTACACAAATTGTATTCTTAAAGGGGTATTCCCATCGCCAAGATCATATCCCAATATCTAGTAGTAATATAAGTAATATCTCTGTCCATTTCCTCATGTGCAGGACCTTAGGTATCCATGGTTAGAACCACTAGCAGCTAGCTGTTACTATATCAGTGGTCGTAACCATGGATATCTAAGGTCCTATGATGCCTCCACATGAGGAAATAGACTTAGTGAATCAGAAGAACTATACTACATTTCTAATTGGAGGAATTTGTTAATATTATTATTATTACTACTACATCTACGACATATTGGGACAGGATCTTAGAGATGGGAATACCCCTTTTAATGTTAGTTCACATGTAGAGGTGAAATTCATATCAAATTGTTTGGCGCACAGTGTTGCGGGTAAGACCACGCTCACATGTTGCAATGTTTTTAAGAGAAAAAAACATCACAACAAAAGAGTGCATTTAAAATAGCAGCGGGTGAAAGCAGCCTCAGGCTATGTTCACACGTTAAGAACAAAGAAATGGAGTGCTGACTTCAATATCACATAAAAAACAATGAGTTTTATTAAATAAGTAAACATATATAACACACAATACATAAAACAAGGGAAGATTCCACAAAAATGCTCCTAGGGAAATTTTTGACATGGGAAAGTTATGCAAAAATTGGAGCTGTATCAATAACTACTGTATCACCCAAATGGAGTACAAAAGTTAAGGCAGTAACTTGATAAAGCATCCCGCGAAACGCGCATCCAGGGTCTCTCCTCAGGGAAGTTTTCAGCACTTGCGATCACTAATATGGGTAAGCGTGCCTAAAAGGCTGTGATTAATATATTTGCACTATGTACTTTATGTTCACCCTATGTACCTCTTTATGGTTACTGCCTTAACTTTTGTACTCCATTTGGGTGATACAGTAATTATTGATACAGCTCCAATTTTTGCATAACTTTCCCATGTCAAAAATTTCCCTAGGAGCATTTTTGTGGAATCTTCCCTTGTTTTATGTATTGTGTGTTATATATGTTTACTTATTTAATAAAACTCATTGTTTTTTATGTGATATTGAAGTCAGCACTCCATTTCTTTGTTCTTAATATACACTACGGAGTTTCTTGATAGTCCTATATAATTATATTATATACAGCTATGAGATTTGTTGCTATATGTATAGCTGCGTTTGTCTTTGTGTATCAGTTAACATTATGTTCACACGTTGCGTTTTTTCAGCCTTTTTATGCCAGTTAAAAGCTGCTTTTAAGGGTATGTGCACACGCAGCAGATTTGTTCTCTGCGGATCCGCTGCAGATCCGCAAGCAATGTACAGTACAATGCTAAGCAATGGGTTTTCAAAACCGCAGTGCACAGGCTGCGGACTTGCTGCGGATTGAAATCCGCAGCATGTCAATTCTTTCTGCTGATTTTGCTGCGTTTCGACACCTATTCCATTATACTGGTGTCAAAATGCAGGGGCAAATCCGCAGGTAAAACCGCACTCCCTTCAGCCCCCATAGAAAGCAATGGATAAGTGCAAAAAAGCAGCAAAAAACATAGCAAGAAACGCCATCAGTTCTTGCAGTGTTATTAGTGACAAAAGCAGGTACAGCAGAATGTGATTTTCCCAAAATTAAACCAAAATATCTTGGTGTCCTCACCTGAGAATGGCGGTTACATTAGTACAGTTTAATGAAATTATTGATATCTCTGACCGATGTGTGAAGTTGAACAATAGCTGATCACCCCAATGCACTGCCAATGTCTTAGGTAAACTATGCCTGACCAATTCACCTCCCCCTGCTGGATTTACATTTGCAAATGTGTATTTTTTCATTAACTCATAGGAACTTTTTTGCTCAGAATAGTCACTTTTTTCAGACATAAAAATCTTTCTAAATATTTCTATCAAATTTCCCTTTTTTCCCCAAATGTTTTATGGTTTCACCTACGTCTTATATCGGTGGTCTAACACCTCGCATTGTTCATGCTTGTATGGTGGAAGCAAAGCTGAACTTTGGGATCCTTAAAAACGCCGCAAGAAAACCAGAGTAAAAGCCAGCAAAAGGTGTTTTTTGTGTCTGCAGTTTTTTTTGCTGCCAAAACATTAGGTTTTGGCTGCAGAACAAAAAAAGTAACGTGTGAATATGCTGTAAAAATAAGAAGCGTTAAACAAGTCCAACTGAAAACCTTTGTGGTAAAACTGCATGTAATACAGGCCATATTGTGCACTTACACTTTACAGCAAGTGCTATAAACCAGCAATCCCCCCCCACTGCATTCTCCATATACTTCGGTGGAGATATAACTACACATACAGGAACCTCCTCATAACATTTTATGGAGAATGTGGCTGGAAATTTGTGATTAAGGGTCAGATAATAACTGCACGTAACTGTAGGGTGGCGTCAGCATCAATGTTACTGGTGGGCCCTTAGCAGCTGAGCCTGAAGCAGTGATATCACAATGTGGAGTGTGGAACTCGATGACATCTTCTACTCTATGACATCACAATGACTGCAAAGGAGTAAAGCCTATGTAAAGCCTGACCGCAGAGCCGAGGCTGTCATTTGTGTGACTCCCTATTGGATACACAAAGCTACAGGAATACGAAGGAGAAAGAAAGCGACGACATCATGGGGATTCATGGAGGTCCCCATTGTGACCAGCGGCTGCTGGTCAAGGCTCTCTCTTCCTGCAAGTCAACTGGCTTTAGTCTTCTGACCCGATTCAAGAAATTCCAATGCAATTGCAGAGCTCAGCGGAAGGATTCTTTCCAGGCCATCAAATCTGCCACCATGACAGTGGTCAAGAGCATCAGGTCAGTTGCTACAAAAAGACGTAGAAACCACGTCATCAGCCAAGACAGCGGTGAAAAGAGCCCAACCTACATAGTAGGTGACACTGAGCCCACTTCTAGCATTGTAGAAAGTGGAGAGGATCTTGCCGATCCAGAATGTGCACAAGATGCACCCGAGGGGCTGCCACAAACAAGACCCCAGGACTTTACTGACCCAGAATGTGCACCCGAGGGGCTGCCACAAACAGGACCCCAGGATTTTGCATATCCAGAATGTGCACAAGGTGCACCCGAGGGGCTGCCACAAACAGGACCTCAGGATCCTGCTGATCCAGAATGTGCACACGATGCACCCGAGGGGCTGCCACAAACAAGACCCCAGGACTTAACCGATCCAGAATGTGCACCCGAGGGGCTGTCACAAACAGGACCCCAGGACTTTACCGATCCAGATTGTGCACAATGTGCACCCGAGGGGCTGCCACAAACAAGACCCCAGGATTTTGCTGATCCAGAATGCGCACAAGGTGCACCAGAGGGGCTACCACAAACAAGACCCCAAGACAATCTGAAAAGGAAAGCATCAACCTCTGAGGACAGTCAGCCCGAGATGATGCCACCAGCCAAGAGAGCTGCTATAGAAAATATTATTGATCTACTTATAGAAGTAATTGGCTTTAGTCTTCCGACCCGATTCAGGAAATTCCAATGCAATTTCAGAGCTCTCCTGAAGGATTCCTTCCAGGCCATCAAATCTGCCACCATGACAGTGGTCAAGTGCTTCAGATTAATTGCTATAACAAGACATAGAGACCGCGTCATCAGCCAAGACAGCGGTGAGAAGAGCCCAACCTACATAGTAGGTGATATTGAGCCCACCTCTAGCATTGCAGAAAGTGGAGAGGATTGTGCCGATCCAGAATGTGCAGAAGATGCATCCGAGGGACTGCCACAAACAAGATCCCAGGATCTTACCGATCCAGAATGTAAACAAAGTGCACCCGAGGGGCTTCCACAAACAAGACCACAAGACAATCTGAAAATGAAAGCATCACCCTCCGATGACAGTCAGCCCGAGATGCTGCCACCAGACAAGAGAGCGGCTATAGAAAACGTTACTGATCTACTTATCATTATTATTATTGTTATTATTATTATTTATTTATATAGCGCCTTTATTTCCATGGTGCTGTACATGAGAAGGGGAGGAGTAACCCCGGAGATCGAGACCCCACAAGTGGAGATGCCCGATATTGGGAACCAAGAGAACAACCTGCCTCCAGAGCTCTTAACCATCCTGCAGAGCAAAGGGGAGGAAGGCTACCTGGATGACGAGGTCATCATCATGGCCCAGGACCTGCTGCAGAGACAGTTTAAGGGTTTTGATGGCCTGCAGCCCCCCTGCGCTCTTATGATACCAGGGTACAGCGTACTGCAGAATGCTGTACAAATCCACTATGATGCGGACAGGGTGCACTGGCTGACAACCTGCTATAAAAATGGCCAAATCTTTGTGGCCGACAGCTTCAACATCAGGAATCTGTCTCCATCCATCCATCAGCAGATTAACAACATGTACAGTATAGTGGTCGACAATCCCCTGGAACATCTGAGGTTTATCGATGTGGATCAGCAGAAGAACTGGTACGACTGTGGCTTATATGCTATAGCGTTTGCCTACGAGTTTATGGCAGATGGCGGTGAACCCAGAGCTGAGTTCCAGCATCAGAAGATGAGGACTCATCTAATATCCTGCCTACAGAACAACAGAATCAGCGGATTTCCCAAAAAGGTCAGGGAGTAACTCCATGTCTATAAACGGCATGTAGAGTGTATGACGGTCCAAGAGATCGCCCTGACCTTTAACCTCACAATGAAGATGGGGTACGGCTGGAGGTGACGGCTATCACACGTCAATGATGTGGCGGCCGCCATGTCAGGAGCAGATGAGCCGCACCTCAGGACGAGGCAGATTCCGGGCTCGGTCTCTGTCCTCATTACTTTCTGCAGTCAGATGTGATCAGAGGATCAGTGAATCTTCTGCTGCATCTGACCCGATCTACGGAACATGCTGCCATGATCCAGCACCGCCCAGGGGAAGGGCAGGCCGTCAGCCATGGTTCCCTAGAGGTTTCCTCCACTGGGGGTTTTTCCTCTCCTGAGTGCTGACGGACGACGACTCTCCGTGAGTCCAGGACCCATCAACATCCTCATCATGGGAACTTCTACTTGTGATATCTTGTATGAAGTGAATAAAGAATTCAATTAATATCTAGCAGCTGTGTGTCTGAGCCATGTGTCTGAGCCTTGTATCTCTACATTGAAATTGCAGGAAAAGTTATGGAATTCTGGAAATGACAGGTGTGATATTTTTTTCTGAGTTTTCCCTACAAACTGTTTGGAACATTTGAAAGAATGATTGTCAGGAGCAGAAAATATGACGCTGCCATAAGACCTGTGTTTGCCAGCAGTAGAGAGTCCACTCGTGTGTGGGGGCTTCTCATCAATGGAGGAGCTCACTCACAGTAATACCTCAACAGGGCCATGAATGAAGAATAAAATCTACACCTCCTCCACGAGCAACTACTCCCATCATCCAGGGCAAGGTTGTGATGATGCTTTTCTCCTCCACAATGGAGACCAGGTCACATGGGAAAAGTGATAAACTAAGTTGCTTTGGTGAAAAAGACATTGGCATTTTGGTTCCAAGGACGAAAACCAAAGTTTGAGTCAGTCTCAAAACTTTTGGCCATGATTGTATTTATCCATCTTAAGATAATGATAGCACTCCATTCCTGATAGCTAAAACTTCTCTCACCTTCTGCATTAATAAAACACTTTTCTCACTATTTTTTGTGCAGAAAGCAGGTAAATACGTTCCGCAAACTGATTTTCGGCATGTCTGCCCTGTTGGCCGAATTCTATAGAAACTTCCGTGCCGCTGATAAATATTTAGGAACCTGCTCTCACTTCCTTGAGCGTGAATTGGCTTATTATAGGGGGCACAGATTTTTGGCCACGTGTAGAGTCAATATAGTACTATAGCTCAGTGGCTAGACACATAGAATTAGGAAAAGCCATTGGGCACAGGGAATTATGCTGACTTCTAGTGTTGATGTGTTGTCATTGTGGCACATAATAATTGTCTCCTCCTGTGATATGATAGAAATACCAGCAAGAAGCGTGTGCCTTAAAGGTGACTATAAACATATCTAATAAAAATGATTAACATAAGAGAAGAGTAACCTAAACTTGATGTAGAACTGTATGGAATAAAGGAATATTTTCAGCAACAGCGCCCCTTGTCTACAGGCGTCGTATCTTGTATTGCAATAGGTGCTAGGAGCAGTCACAGACCACTCCCGTCAGTTTATCCCCCGAAATACTGCAGTCACAGCATTCCGGAAGTCGGCACAGGGCTAACAGCCCCTCTGCCTTTGGGTCAGAGCCCCCGCGGCATCACGCAGGGTCCCTATCGTTGCCATGGTGAGCGAATGTCGTCATCACGACATCTGGCTCAACAGAGCTAGGAAACTTGTTGATCATGCACAGTGCATGATCAGGTAGTCTCCCTGTCAGTGCAGCGATCAGCCTGCAAAAAATGATTGTCCCATAGTGGGACTAAGTAAAAGACTTAGGAAAAAGGTAAAGAAAAAAAAAAAATTTTAAATAGTAATTGTAAAAATATTAAAAAAATCAAAAATAAAAAAATCAATACATATTCTATCACTAAATAAATATTTGAATGAAAAAAACAATATAAACAATAAAAGTGCACACATGTGGTATCGCCGCATGCACAACGACTCGACCTATAAAACTGTCCCACTACTTAACCCCTTTAGTGAACACAAAGAAAAAAACAAGGCAAAAAACAATTCTTTATCATCATACTGCCGAAAACAAAAAGTGGAATAACGCGATCAGAACCTCATATTACCCACCTCAGCTGCTGCAGAACCTCATAGTATACCTCAGCTGCTGCAGAACCTCACAATATACCTCAGCTGCTGCAGAACCTCAATACGTCTCAGCTGCTGCATAACCTTATATTACACACCTCAGCTGCTGCAGAATCTCATAATACACATCTCAGCTGCTGCAGAACCTCATAATACACCTCAGCTGCTACAGAACTCATAATACACCTCAGCTGCTACAGAACCTCATAATACACAGCTCAGCTACTGCAGAACTTCAATATGTCTCAGCTGCTGCATAACCTTATTACACGCCTCAGCTGCTTCAGAACCTCATATTACCCACCTCAACTGCTGCAGAACCTCATAATACACATCTCAGCTGCAGCAGAACCTCACAATATACACATCAACTGCTGCAGAACCTCATATTACCCACCTCAAATGCTGCAGAACCTCATAATACACATCTCAGCTGCTGCAGAACCTCATAAAACACCTCAGTTGCTGCAGAACCTCACAATTCACAGCTCAGCTGCTGCAGAACCTCATATTACACACCTCAGCTACTTGAAACCTTCTTTTGGACACTGTGGTACAGTAAAGGGTGTTTTACTGGATGGAAGATATGTTTCTCCTAGCAGATTAATGTTTGGCCGGGTTTTTTCTTAAAGACGGGACCTGCGATGATGTCGGGGTCACGTGATCAGCCCATGTGATGTCTACCTCACTGGTGGGAGGGGTTAGGCCCTATGTAATGGAGGTTGGTGATTGCCACAGGTTGAGTGTGTGTTTCTGGAAGCTACAGGAACTTGTGTGGACTCAGCCTGAAACTTGTATATAGGATTCCCGTGCTGCAGGACTATCGCAGCAAGACTCGGAAGAACCCCGGGAATGGCACCTGGCGGATGCAGCAGGACCTGGCAGCCGCTTAGTTACGCCCGTCCCGTTCAAGGGGTGAGTCTGGGACCAGTGGTTCTCCAAGCTGGAGTATGAGTTTGCTTTCCCTTATGTTTTGTTAAGCTGCTGGTTACTGAGTGACATTAAAACCACTGAAATTGGACTTTATGCCTGTGTGTTGCCTCGTTACTGCCGCCCAGCTATTGCCTACCAGAGAAAATCCCTACAATTGGTGGAGAATGCGAGCAGAAGCAGTGAGGCCAGGCTGTTTTGATTTTTGATCGGTACCCCAGCCTATGTCCTGGGTGAAACGAGTGGCAGATATCCAGGCGGGGAACTTTCCAGAAATAGAGGCCACGCGACAGCAACAGCAGGCTATGCAGCAGCAACAGGAGGCCATGCGGCAGCAGCAACAAGAGTTCATGCGACAGCAGGCTATGCAGCAGCAGGCTATGCAGCAGCATCAGGAAACCAATCAGCTGTTGATACAGCATATCACAACAGCGCAAGCAATAGGAGCTAACCGGGGAATCCAGGATATTCAGAAAGCGGTTTGTACAGCGATTCCTAAAATGGGAGAATCGGACGATGTGGAGGTGTATCTGGAGATGTTCGAAGGAGTCGCTGAGAGAGAGAAGCTCCCCCGGGACCATTTGGCAGGTGTCCTCGATCCGTTTCTGACCCCAGGACTGTTGAAAGCGTGTCAGGACCTACCCCCAGAGCAAAGGGCGGACTACACGGTCGTCAAGGGTGAGATACTGGCACGCCTTGGGGTAAATGTGTTAGTGAGGGCTCAGCGGGTACACCACTGGAAGTTTACCCCCTCCAAGCCCGCCCGGTCCCAGTATTACGACCTGTTGCACCTGTTACAAAAGTGGTTGCAGCCTGAAGTGTTATCCCCTACGGCCATACTGGACCGCATAGTGACTGATAGATTTTGGAGGGCTTTGCCCCACTCCCTCCAGACCTGGGTCGGACAGGCGCCCCCTACTGATGCCATGCAGATGATAGACCTCATAGAAAGGTATGGGGCTACCAAGGAGTTACAGGGAGGGACCCCCCGAAAGGTAACAGGAAGGTTCCCTAAGTCCCCGCCCCTGGTTCGGCGAGCAGAGCCCAGGAAGGCCGCTCCGGACTTATCCGGGGAAGTAAGGAGCCCCATAATCTGCTGGTGGTGCCAGGAACCAGGTCATATGAGAGCTGATTGCCCCCACCTGACTGAGCCCATGGACACCAATTTTTGTTACCGCCAGTCCCACTGTTACGGCGGCGGAACACGCATAAAAAAATATAAATAAACGTGTTCGCCGCCCGGGGTCCACCGTGCGGCAGATGGAAAAACCGCAGCTAGAAGACACAGAGCACTGTGGCGGTAATGTGCACGGGGTTCTATATCACTCAGGTGCAATCAAGCAGTCTCTGTTAAGTGCACAGAGCTGCTCCAGGAAAAATTAGAAAAGTAACGCTGAGCCTGTTAGCAACACAGGGACTCAGCGGCACACATGCGGTAGGCAAAAACCGGAGTAGTTAGGATGTCACTACGTCCGACACCTACCGTGGTAACAGGTGTGCTGGCGTCGCAACCGCGGACACAGAAATGAGCTGCAACTGCAGCGCGGCGTGAACAGAGCCGCAAACAAGGCGCTGCAAAAACGCTGGAGCAATGCAGGACGCTTAGCTGCTGCAAAAAGTATGGCTGGAACGCGCTGGCGCTAGCGCTGCTACTGGCGGCTGCCCAATCACTCACACAAACGTAATATCAGAGGGAAGGGGTTTCATAATAAGTCATCCACCAGTCCAAGCATCCATCACCATACATACAGCAGCAGTATGAAAATACTAGCGCATGGCATAGCGGCCATGCGCACTTTTTATAGCGTACGGGACCTGCCGGAAATCTCCAGAGCCCTGAGCATAACCAATCAAATCAGGAGCAGGACCTGAGCACCTGACTCCTGAACTCCAATGAGAGCTATTCCCGTGAGCATGCTCAGAAGCTGGGACAAAGGACTTAGCCTCTGGAGACAAATATGTGAATCTGGATTCCCGCATAGGCATTATAGAACCCAGATTTCTAACACCCACTATGCCGAACCAATGTGTGCAATGGGCACCCCGAAGGGCCCTAATATGGAACATTTGTGTCGGCTAGAAGTGGAGGGCACCCGGGCTGTGGCCCTATTGGACTCAGGGAGTCTTGTAACCCTGGTACGAGCCAGCTGGATACACACCAGCGAGTTTACGGGTCGGAAAATTGGGGTGTTGTGTATACATGGAGACTTAAAAGACTATCCCACCGCACTAGTCGTAATCAGCACGCCAGCAGGGAGGCGGTGCCACGAGGTGGGGGTGGTGGCTAATTTACATTATGAAGTGATAATTGGAAGAGACTTTCCGTTGTTTTCTGTGCTGTGGCCGTCTGTGGTACCATCCACTGAGCAACTGCCGGTACCAGAGGCAACCAGGTTACATTCTCCAGAAGGGGGGGCATGAACCTGGTGGCCCGGAGGAAAATGTGCTGGCGGTCGGAATAACCTTCCCTTCGGTGGAGGAAGGGGAGAATTCTCCCCTAGAAGGATTGGCTGGAGAGGTGGAAGACTTGCCGCCGGGACCTGAGTTGTCAGACTTGAATGTATCAGGTGACAATTTTGGTACAGCGCAACTCCGAGACCTTACTTTAGCCGGGCCAGAGAAAATGTACTGTTTGTAAATGGGGAACCCCAACAACCTGGGGTAGATACGGTGTTGCCACGCTTTGAGTTGAACCAGGATTTGTTGTACCGAGTGGAGATAATACGTGGGGAAATGGTAGAACAATTACTGGTACCTCAGACGTATCGCAGGCTGGTAATGGTTTTAGCGCATGCGCATGTACTTGGGGGACATTTGGGCCAAAAGAAGACCCTCGACCGAATCCCGCAACGATTTTACTGGCCAGGGGTTCATGAAGAAGTTAAACGGTACTGTAGCTCCTGTCCAGTATGCCAGGTAACCAGTCCCCAGCCTCACTTTCGGAGCCCTTTGGTGCCTTTGCCGATTATAGAGGTGCCCTTCGAGAGAGTGGCCATGGACCTGGTGGGGCCTCTCAATAAGTCGGCAAGGGGACACCAACACATTCTGGTAGTTCTAGATTATGCTACCCGATATCCTGAGGCCATTCCTCTGCGCCACACATCAGCTAAGCTTATAGCAAAGGAACTCATGGGTATGTTTTCACGGGTGGGAATTCCGCAAGAAATTTTAACAGACCAGGGAACCCCCTTTATGTAAAAAATTATGAAGGAACTCTGCCGGTTGATAAAATGCTAAACAGTTGCGTAACTCGGTCTATCATCCCCAAACAGATGGTCTGTTAGAAAGGTTCAATAAGACCCCGAAGAGCATGGTAAAAAGGCAGTTTCCAAAGATGGGAAGGACTGGGATCTGTTATTGCCATATTTGTTATTTGCAGTGAGGGAGGTACCTCAGGCATCTACGGGGTTCTCGCCCTTTGAACTATTGTATGGCAGACATCCACGGGGCTTACTAGATATAGCCAAAGAGGCCTGGGAGAACCAACCTACTCCCCACAAAAGTGTGATAGAACATGTTGCAAAAATGCAAGAGAGAATGGAGACAGTCCTACCCTTGGTCCGGGAACATATGGAGGCAGCACAGCGGTCACAGAGTCGGGTCTATAATCGGGAGGCTCGGGTAAGAACCTTTAGCCCTGGGGATCGGGTTTTGGTGCTTGTGCCTACCGTAGATAGCAAATTTCTCGCAAGGTGGCAGGGACCCTACGAGATCATGGAGAAGGTGGGGCCAGTAGACTACAAGGTACACCCTTTGAACTATTGTACGGCAGACATCAACGGGGCTTACTAGATATAGCCAAAGAGGCCTGGGAGAACCAACCTACTCCCCACAAAAGTGTGATAGAACATGTTGCAAAAATGCAAGAGAGAATGGAGACAGTCCTACCATTGGTCCGGGAACATATGGAGGCAGCACAACGGTCACAGAGTCGGGTCTATAATCGGGAGGCTCGGGTAAGAACCTTTAGCCCTGGGGATCGGGTTTTGGTGCTTGTGCCTACCGTAGATAGCAAATTTCTCGCAAGGTGGCAGGGACCCTACGAGATCATGGAGAAGGTGGGGCCAGTAGACTACAAGGTACACCAACCAAGACGGAGAAAGCCAGAACAGGTTTACCATAATAATTTGTTTAAACCCTGGAAAGATAGAGAGCACCTTGGTGGGGATAGTCCGCTGCCAGCGTTTCAGATGGTAAAGGCTCCGTTACCTCGGGGCGAGGCGGGAGAAGCCCAACCCGTGGTCAAAATTGCAGATACTTTGTCTCCTAAACAGGTTCAGGAGGTCCGGGAGTTCATCAGCCGAAATACAGATGTTTTTTCGGAGCTCCCTGGACGCACCTCCCTAATCTAACATGACGTTGTCACAGAGCCACAGGCCAAGGTCCGACTAAAGCCATATCGGGTGCCTGAGGCCCGGCAACAAGCCATCTCAGAAGAGGTAAAAATGATGCTACAGTTAGGGGTCACAGAAGAGTCTCAGAGTGAGTGGGCCAGCCCAATAGCTCTAATACCCAAGCCTGATGGGTCTCTAAGATTCTGTAATGATTTTAGAAAACTCAATGACATTTCAAAATTTGACGCCTACCCCATGCCCCGGGTTGACGAGTTGATAGAGCGTTTTGGGCAAGCACGGTATTTTACAACTCTGGACCTCACAAAAGGTTATTGGCAGGTATCCCTAACAGAGGCGGCGAAGGGAAAGACGGCGTTTATAACACCTGAGGGGCTGTTCCAGTATAAGGTGTTACCCTTTGGATTGCATGGCGCTCCAGCAACGTTCCAGCGGTTAATGGATATTATTCTCCGTCCCCATCGCCGCTATGCCTCAGCCTATCTAGATTATATTATTGTGTTCAGCACCGATTGGGAAAGCCACTTAGCAAAAGTACAGGCAGTGGTAGACTCCCTGCGACAAGCAGGGCTAACTGCCAACCCAAGGAAGTGTTTCATAGGGTTGGAGGAAGACCGTTACTTGGGTTATGTCACTGGGAGGGGAGTTCTCAAGCCCCAAGTAAACAAGGTCGGTAAAGGCCTTTTTGGGTTTGGAGGATATTACAGGCGATTCATTCCCAACTTTGCAACCCTGTCCGCGCCTTTAACAGATTGTTTAAAAGGGAAAAAATCTGTGATGGTCCACTGGAATTATCAGTTAGAGGAGGCCTTTACAAAATTAAAAGGGGTACTGTGTGGTACACAAGTCCTGATCACTCCAAATTTCAAAAAAGAGTTCATGGTGCAGACTGATGCCTCTGAGATAGGCCTCGGTGCAGTGCTGGCTCAGGAAGTTAACGGGGAAGAGCATCCCGTTAGCTTCCTAAGCTGGAAACTTACCCCAGCTGAAACCCGGTACAGTATTGTAGAGAGAGAGTGCCTGGCCATCGAGTGGGCACTGGAATCGTTGCGCTACTATTTGCTGGGGAGGACATTTCGGTTGGTGACAGATCATTCCCCTCTTACGTGGATGAGTCAAGCTAAGGAGAGGAATGCCCGAGTCACCAGGTGGTTCCTGTCCCTGCAAAACTTTAAATTTTCAGTAGAACATCGTGCAGGCAGACTACAGGAGAATGCAGATGCCCTGTCCAGAGTTCACTGTATGTCATGTGTCCACCCCTCTAGGGTTGAACATAGGGGGTAGGTATGTGGTACAGTAAAGGGTGTTTTACTGGATGGAAGATATGTTTCTCCTAGCAGATTAATGTTTGGCCGGGTTTTTTCTTAAAGACAGGACCTGCGATGATGTCAGGGTCACGTGATCAGCCCATGTGATGTCTACCTCACTGGTAGGAGGCGTTAGGCCCTATGTAATGGAGGTTGGTGATTGCCACAGGGTGAGTGTGTGTTTCTGGAAGCTACAGGAACTTGTGTGGACTCAGCCTGAAACTTGTATATAGGATTCTCGTGCTGCAGAACTATCGCAGCAAGACTCGGAAGAACCCCGGAAATGGCACCTGGCAGCCGCTTAGTTACGCCCGTCCCGTGCATGGGGTGAGTCTGGGACCAGTGGTTCTCCAAGCTGGAGTATGAGTTTGCTTTCCCTTATGTTTTGTTAAGCTGCTGGTTACTGAGTGACATTAAAACCACTGAAATTGGACTTTATGCCTGTGTGTTGCCTCGTTACTGCCGCCCGCTATTGCCTACCAGAGCAAATCCCTACAACACACATTTGTGTAGAATATATACAGATCTGCATAGTTATTTTTTTTAGATGACAATTTGGTAAAATCTATAAATACTGTGAATACAAAGTCCTTGGTGTCACAATAAAAAATAAATAAATAAAAATCGCTCAGATCCTTAAAAATAGAAAAATAATTATTCGTTATCCACATCTTTGGAGTATATTGTGATGTCACCGGATAAATCCGGAGCTGATGTCACAGTCTACACGGAATGTTCTATGCCGGCTCAGACTGGACCACAGAAGAACAGGACAATCCCCTGGTGGACCCCTCTGCTGCACTGGGAACCCAGACCTCCACACCCTACCTGACCAGGGCTTAGATGCGCTTCATACAGACAGGTTGCAGGGTCTCGGGGACTCCCGCTGTGTGACCGTATCACCGCCTCATAGAACTAAGAGAGTCCTTGCAAGGCGATGGCCCGGTATCAGGACTGACCGTCTGAGACAAGGGCAAAGCCGCAGATAATACCGAGTAGTAGTAATTTCCTCTACTATGAGGTAATAAAAACAAATCAATTTTCACATTTTTGGCATCAGTTTTTCTTCCATGGGGAACTGAAATTCCCAACGTGCCCTGAAAGATACCAACCTCCAGGACCTGCTTGGAGTTGTAGTTTTCTACACAAATTGTATTCTTAAAGGGGTATTCCCATCGCCAAGATCATATCCCAATATCTAGTAGTAATATAAGTAATATCTCTGTCCATTTCCTCATGTGCAGGACCTTAGGTATCCATAGTTAGAACCACTAGGAGCTAGCTGTTACTATATCAGTGGTCGTAACCATGGATATCTAAGGTCCTATGATGCCTCCACATGAGGAAATAGACTTAGTGAATCAGAAGAACTATACTACATTTCTAATTGGAGGAATTTGTTAATATTATTATTATTACTACTACATCTACGACATATTGGGACAGGATCTTAGAGATGGGAATACCCCTTTTAATGTTAGTTCACATGTAGAGGTGAAATTCATATCAAATTGTTTGGCGCACAGTGTTGCGGGTAAGACCACGCTCACATGTTGCAATGTTTTTAAGAGAAAAAAACATCACAACAAAAGAGTGCATTTAAAATAGCAGCGGGTGAAAGCAGCCTCAGGCTATGTTCACACGTTAAGAACAAAGAAATGGAGTGCTGACTTCAATATCACATAAAAAACAATGAGTTTTATTAAATAAGTAAACATATATAACACACAATACATAAAACAAGGGAAGATTCCACAAAAATGCTCCTAGGGAAATTTTTGACATGGGAAAGTTATGCAAAAATTGGAGCTGTATCAATAACTACTGTATCACCCAAATGGAGTACAAAAGTTAAGGCAGTAACTTGATAAAGCATCCCGCGAAACGCGCATCCAGGGTCTCTCCTCAGGGAAGTTTTCAGCACTTGCGATCACTAATATGGGTAAGCGTGCCTAAAAGGCTGTGATTAATATATTTGCACTATGTACTTTATGTTCACCCTATGTACCTCTTTATGGTTACTGCCTTAACTTTTGTACTCCATTTGGGTGATACAGTAATTATTGATACAGCTCCAATTTTTGCATAACTTTCCCATGTCAAAAATTTCCCTAGGAGCATTTTTGTGGAATCTTCCCTTGTTTTATGTATTGTGTGTTATATATGTTTACTTATTTAATAAAACTCATTGTTTTTTATGTGATATTGAAGTCAGCACTCCATTTCTTTGTTCTTAATATACACTACGGAGTTTCTTGATAGTCCTATATAATTATATTATATACAGCTATGAGATTTGTTGCTATATGTATAGCTGCGTTTGTCTTTGTGTATCAGTTAACATTATGTTCACACGTTGCGTTTTTGCAGCCTTTTTATGCCAGTTAAAAGCTGCTTTTAAGGGTATGTGCACACGCAGCGGATTTGTTCTCTGCGGATCCGCTGCAGATCCGCAAGCAATGTACAGTACAATGCTAAGCAATGGGTTTTCAAAACCGCAGTGCACAGGCTGCGGACTTGCTGCGGATTGAAATCCGCAGCATGTCAATTCTTTCTGCTGATTTTGCTGCGTTTCGACACCTATTCCATTATACTGGTGTCAAAATGCAGGGGCAAATCCGCAGGTAAAACCGCACTCCCTTCAGCCCCCCATAGAAAGCAATGGATAAGTGCAAAAAAGCAGCAAAAAACATAGCAAGAAACGCCATCAGTTCTTGCAGTGTTATTAGTGACAAAAGCAGGTATAGCAGAATGTGATTTTCCCAAAATTAAACCAAAATATCTTGGTGTCCTCACCTGAGAATGGCGGTTACATTAGTACAGTTTAATGAAATTATTGATATCTCTGACCGATGTGTGAAGTTGAACAATAGCTGATCACCCCAATGCACTGCCAATGTCTTAGGTAAACTATGCCTGACCAATTCACCTCCCCCTGCTGGATTTACATTTGCAAATGTGTATTTTTTCATTAACTCATAGGAACTTTTTTGCTCAGAATAGTCACTTTTTTCAGACATAAAAATCTTTCTAAATATTTCTATCAAATTTCCCTTTTTTCCCCAAATGTTTTATGGTTTCACCTACGTCTTATATCGGTGGTCTAACACCTCGCATTGTTCATGCTTGTACGGTGGAAGCAAAGCTGAACTTTAGGATCCTTAAAAACGCCGCAAGAAAACCAGAGTAAAAGCCAGCAAAAGGTGTTTTTTGTGTCTGCAGTTTTTTTTGCTGCCAAAACATTAGGTTTACAAAAAAAGTAACGTGTGAATATGCTGTAAAAATAAGAAGCGTTAAACAAGTCCAACTGAAAACCTTTGTGGTAAAACTGCATGTAATACAGGCCATATTGTGCACTTACACTTTACAGCAAGTGCTATAAACCAGCAATCCCCCCCCACTGCATTCTCCATATACTTCGGTGGAGATATAACTACACATACAGGAACCTCCTCATAACATTTTATGGAGAATGTGGCTGGAAATTTGTGATTAAGGGTCAGATAACTGCACGTAACTGTAGGGTGGCGTCAGCATCAATGTTACTGGTGGGCCCTTAGCAGCTGAGCCTGAAGCAGTGATATCACAATGTGGAGTGTGGAACTCGATGACATCTTCTACTCTATGACATCACAATGACTGCAAAGGAGTAAAGCCTATGTAAAGCCTGACCGCAGAGCCGAGGCTGTCATTTGTGTGACTCCCTATTGGATACACAAAGCTACAGGAATACGAAGGAGAAAGAAAGCGACGACATCATGGGGATTCATGGAGGTCCCCATTGTGACCAGCGGCTGCTGGTCAAGGCTCTCTCTTCCTGCAAGTCAACTGGCTTTAGTCTTCTGACCCGATTCAAGAAATTCCAATGCAATTGCAGAGCTCAGCGGAAGGATTCTTTCCAGGCCATCAAATCTGCCACCATGACAGTGGTCAAGAGCATCAGGTCAGTTGCTACAAAAAGACGTAGAAACCACGTCATCAGCCAAGACAGCGGTGAAAAGAGCCCAACCTACATAGTAGGTGACACTGAGCCCACTTCTAGCATTGTAGAAAGTGGAGAGGATCTTGCCGATCCAGAATGTGCACAAGATGCACCCGAGGGGCTGCCACAAACAAGACCCCAGGACTTTACTGACCCAGAATGTGCACCCGAGGGGCTGCCACAAACAGGACCCCAGGATTTTGCATATCCAGAATGTGCACAAGGTGCACCCGAGGGGCTGCCACAAACAGGACCTCAGGATCCTGCTGATCCAGAATGTGCACACGATGCACCCGAGGGGCTGCCACAAACAAGACCCCAGGACTTAACCGATCCAGAATGTGCACCCGAGGGGCTGCCACAAACAGGACCCCAGGACTTTACCGATCCAGATTGTGCACAATGTGCACCCGAGGGGCTGCCACAAACAAGACCCCAGGATTTTGCTGATCCAGAATGCGCACAAGGTGCACCAGAGGGGCTACCACAAACAAGACCCCAAGACAATCTGAAAAGGAAAGCATCAACCTCTGAGGACAGTCAGCCCGAGATGATGCCACCAGCCAAGAGAGCTGCTATAGAAAATATTATTGATCTACTTATAGAAGTAATTGGCTTTAGTCTTCCGACCCGATTCAGGAAATTCCAATGCAATTTCAGAGCTCTCCTGAAGGATTCCTTCCAGGCCATCAAATCTGCCACCATGACAGTGGTCAAGTGCTTCAGATTAATTGCTATAACAAGACGTAGAGACCGCGTCATCAGCCAAGACAGCGGTGAGAAGAGCCCAACCTACATAGTAGGTGATATTGAGCCCACCTCTAGCATTGCAAAAAGTGGAGAGGATTGTGCCGATCCAGAATGTGCAGAAGATGCATCCGAGGGACTGCCACAAACAAGATCCCAGGATCTTACCGATCCAGAATGTGCACAATGTGCACCCGAGGGGCTTCCACAAACAAGACCACGAGACAATCTGAAAATGAAAGCATCACCCTCCGATGACAGTCAGCCCGAGATGCTGCCACCAGACAAGAGAGCGGCTATAGAAAACGTTACTGATCTACTTATCATTATTATTATTGTTATTATTATTATTTATTTATATAGCGCCTTTATTTCCATGGTGCTGTACATGAGAAGGGGAGGAGTAACCCCGGAGATCGAGACCCCACAAGTGGAGATGCCCGATATTGGGAACCAAGAGAACAACCTGCCTCCAGAGCTCTTAACCATCCTGCAGAGCAAAGGGGAGGAAGGCTACCTGGATGACGAGGTCATCATCATGGCCCAGGACCTGCTGCAGAGACAGTTTAAGGGTTTTGATGGCCTGCAGCCCCCCTGCGCTCTTATGATACCAGGGTACAGCGTACTGCAGAATGCTGTACAAATCCACTATGATGCGGACAGGGTGCACTGGCTGACAACCTGCTATAAAAATGGCCAAATCTTTGTGGCCGACAGCTTCAACATCAGGAATCTGTCTCCATCCATCCATCAGCAGATTAACAACATGTACAGTATAGTGGTCGACAATCCCCTGGAACATCTGAGGTTTATCGATGTGGATCAGCAGAAGAACTGGTACGACTGTGGCTTATATGCTATAGCGTTTGTCTACGAGTTTATGGCAGATGGCGGTGAACCCAGAGCTGAGTTCCAGCATCAGAAGATGAGGACTTATCTAATATCCTGCCTGCAGAACAACAGAATCAGCGGATTTCCCAAAAAGGTCAGGGAGTAACTCCATGTCTATAAACGGCATGTAGAGTGTATGACGGTCCAAGAGATCGCCCTGACCTTTAACCTCACAATGAAGATGGGGTACGGCTGGAGGTGACGGCTATCACACGTCAATGATGTGGCGGCCGCCATGTCAGGAGCAGATGAGCCGCACCTCAGGACGAGGCAGATTCCGGGCTCGGTCTCCGTCCTCATTACTTTCTGCAGTCAGATGTGATCAGAGGATCAGTGAATCTTCTGCTGCATCTGACCCGATCTACGGAACATGCTGCCATGATCCAGCACCGCCCAGGGGAAGGGCAGGCCGTCAGCCATGGTTCCCTAGAGGTTTCCTCCACTGGGGGTTTTTCCTCTCCTGAGTGCTGACGGACGACGACTCTCCGTGAGTCCAGGACCCATCACCATCCTCATCATGGGAACTTCTACTTGTGATATCTTGTATGAAGTGAATAAAGAATTCAATTAATATCTAGCAGCTGTGTGTCTGAGCCATGTGTCTGAGCCTTGTATCTCTACATTGAAATTGCAGGAAAAGTTATGGAATTCTGGAAATGACAGGTGTGATATTTTTTTCTGAGTTTTCCCTACAAACTGTTTGGAACATTTGAAAGAATGATTGTCCGGAGAAGAAAATATGACGCTGCCATAAGACCTGTGTTTGCCAGCAGTAGAGAGTCCACTCGTGTGTGGGGGCTTCTCATCAATGGAGGAGCTCACTCACAGTAATACCTCAACAGGGCCATGAATGAAGAATAAAATCTAAACCTCCTCCACGAGCAACTACTCCCATCATCCAGGGCAAGGTTGTGATGATGCTTTTCTCCTCCATAATGGAGACCAGGTCACATGGGAAAAGTGATAAACTAAGTTGCTTTGGTGAAAAAGACATTGGCATTTTGGTTCCAAGGACGAAAACCAAAGTTTGAGTCAGTCTCAAAACTTTTGGCCATGATTGTATTTATCCATCTTAAGATAATGATAGCACTCCATTCCTGATAGCTAAAACTTCTCTCACCTTCTGCATTAATAAAACACTTTTCTCACTATTTTTTGTGCAGAAAGCAGGTAAATACGTTCCGCAAACTGATTTTCGGCATGTCTGCCCTGTTGGCCGAATTCTATAGAAACTTCCGTGCCGCTGATAAATATTTAGGAACCTGCTCTCACTTCCTTGAGCGTGAATTGGCTTATTATAGGGGGCACAGATTTTTGGCCACGTGTAGAGTGAATATAGTACTATAGCTCAGTGGCTAGACACATAGAATTAGGAAAAGCCATTGGGCACAGGGAATTATGCTGACTTCTAGTGTTGATGTGTTGTCATTGTGGCACATAATAATTGTCTCCTCCTGTGATATGATAGAAATACCAACAAGAAGCGTGTGCCTTAAAGGTGACTATAAACATATCTAATAAAAATGATTAACATAAGAGAAGAGTAACCTAAACTTGATGTAGAACTGTATGGAATAAAGGAATATTTTCAGCAACAGCGCCCCTTGTCTACAGGCGTCGTATCTTGTATTGCAATAGGTGCTAGGAGCAGTCACAGACCACTCCCGTCAGTTTATCCCCCGAAATACTGCAGTCACAGCATTCCGGAAGTCGGCACAGGGCTAACAGCCCCTCTGCCTTTGGGTCAGAGCCCCCGCGGCGTCACGCAGGGTCCCTATCGTTGCCATGGTGAGCGAATGTCGTCATCACGACATCTGGCTCAACAGAGCTAGGAAACTTGTTGATCATGCACAGTGCATGATCAGGTAGTCTCCCTGTCAGTGCAGCGATCAGCCTGCAAAAAATGATTGTCCCATAGTGGGACTAAGTAAAAGACTTAGGAAAAAGGTAAAGAAAAGAAAAAAATTTTAAATAATAATTGTAAAAATATTAAAAAAATCAAAAATAAAAAAATCAATACATATTCTATCACTAAATAAATATTTGAATGAAAAAAACAATATAAACAATAAAAGTGCACACATGTGGTATCGCCGCATGCACAACGACTCGACCTATAAAACTGTCCCACTACTTAACCCCTTTAGTGAACACAAAGAAAAAAACAAGGCAAAAAACAATTCTTTATCATCATACTGCCGAAAACAAAAAGTGGAATAACGCGAACAGAACCTCATATTACCCACCTCAGCTGCTGCAGAACCTCATAGTATACCTCAGCTGCTGCAGAACCTCACAATATACCTCAGCTGCTGCAGAACCTCAATACGTCTCAGCTGCTGCATAACCTTATATTACATACCTCAGCTGCTGCAGAATCTCATAATACACATCTCAGCTGCTGCAGAACCTCATAATACACCTCAGCTGCTACAGAACTCATAATACACCTCAGCTGCTACAGAACCTCATAATACACAGCTCAGCTACTGCAGAACTTCAATATGTCTCAGCTGCTGCATAACCTTATTACACGCCTCAGCTGCTTCAGAACCTCATATTACCCACCTCAACTGCTGCAGAACCTCATAATACACATCTCAGCTGCAGCAGAACCTCACAATATACACATCAACTGCTGCAGAACCTCATATTACCCACCTCAAATGCTGCAGAACCTCATAATACACATCTCAGCTGCTGCAGAACCTCATAAAACACCTCAGTTGCTGCAGAACCTCACAATTCACAGCTCAGCTGCTGCAGAACCTCATATTACACACCTCAGCTACTTGAAACCTTCTTTTGGACACTGTGGTACAGTAAAGGGTGTTTTACTGGATGGAAGATATGTTTCTCCTAGCAGATTAATGTTTGGCCGGGTTTTTTCTTAAAGACGGGACCTGCGATGATGTCGGGGGTCACGTGATCAGCCCATGTGATGTCTACCTCACTGGTGGGAGGGGTTAGGCCCTATGTAATGGAGGTTGGTGATTGCCACAGGTTGAGTGTGTGTTTCTGGAAGCTACAGGAACTTGTGTGGACTCAGCCTGAAACTTGTATATAGGATTCCCGTGCTGCAGGACTATCGCAGCAAGACTCGGAAGAACACCGGGAATGGCACCTGGCGGATGCCGCAGGACCTGGCAGCCGCTTAGTTACGCCCGTCCCGTGCAAGGGGTGAGTCTGGGACCAGTGGTTCTCCAAGCTGGAGTATGAGTTTGCTTTCCCTTATGTTTTGTTAAGCTGCTGGTTACTGAGTGACATTAAAACCACTGAAATTGGACTTTATGCCTGTGTGTTTCCTCATTACTGCCGCCCAGCTATTGCCTACCAGAGCAAATCCCTACAATTGGTGGAGAATGCGAGCAGAAGCAGTGAGGCCAGGCTGTTTTGATTTTTGATCGGTACCCCAGCCTATGTCCTGGGTGAAACGAGTGGCAGATATCCAGGCGGGGAACTTTCCAGAAATAGAGGCCACGCGACAGCAACAGCAGGCTATGCAGCAGCAACAGGAGGCCATGCGGCAGCAGCAACAAGAGTTCATGCGACAGCAGGCTATGCAGCAGCAGGCTATGCAGCAGCATCAGGAAACCAATCAGCTGTTGATACAGCATATCACAACAGCGCAAGCAAAAGGAGCTGACCGGGTAATCCAGGATATTCGGAAAGCGGTTTGTACAGCGATTCCTAAAATGGGAGAATCGGACGATGTGGAGGTGTATCTGGAGATGTTCGAAGGAGTCGCTGAGAGAGAGAAGCTCCCCCGGGACCATTTGGCAAGTGTCCTCGATCCGTTTCTGACCCCAGGACTGTTGAAAGCGTGTCAGGACCTACCCCCAGAGCAAAGGGCGGACTACACGGTCGTCAAGGGTGAGATACTGGCACGCCTTGGGGTAAATGTGTTAGTGAGGGCTCAGCGGGTACACCACTGGAAGTTTACCCCTCCAAGCCCGCCCGGTCCCAGTATTACGACCTGTTGCACCTGTTACAAAAGTGGTTGCAGCCTGAAGTGTTATCCCCTACGGCCATACTGGACCGCATAGTGACTGATAGATTTTGGAGGGCTTTGCCCCACTCCCTCCAGACCTGGGTCGGACAGGCGCCCCCTACTGATGCCATGCAGATGATAGACCTCATAGAAAGGTATGGGGCTACCAAGGAGTTACAGGGAGGGACCCCCCGAAAGGTAACAGGAAGGTTCCCTAAGTCCCAGCCCCTGGTTCGGCGAGCAGAGCCCAGGAAGGCCGCTCCGGACTTATCCGGGGAAGTAAGGAGCCCCATAATCTGGTGGCGGTGCCAGGAACCAGGTCATATGAGAGCTGATTGCCCCCACCTGACTGAGCCCATGGACACCAATTTTTGTTACCGCCAGTCCCACTGTTACGGCGGCGGAACACGCATAAAAAAATATAAATAAACGTGTTCGCCGCCCGGGGTCCACCGTGCGGCAGATGGAAAAACCGCAGCTAGAAGACACAGAGCACTGTGGCGGTAATGTGCACGGGGTTCTATATCACTCAGGTGCAATCAAGCAGTCTCTGTTAAGTGCACAGAGCTGCTCCAGGAAAAATTAGAAAAGTAACGCTGAGCCTGTTAGCAACACAGGGACTCAGCGGCACACATGCGGTAGGCAAAAACCGGAGTAGTTAGGATGTCACTACGTCCGACACCTACTGTGGTAACAGGTGTGCTGGCGTCGCAACCGCAGACGCAGAAATGAGCTGCAACTGCAGCGCGGCGTGAACAGAGCCGCAAACAAGGCGCTGCAAAAACGCTGGAGCAATGCAGGACGCTTAGCTGCTGCAAAAAGTATGGCAACTGCCGGTACCAGAGGCAACCAGGTTACATTCTCCAGAAGGGGGGGCATGAACCTGGTGGCCCGGAGGAAAATGTGCTGGCGGTCGGAATAACCTTCCCTTCGGTGGAGGAAGGGGAGAATTCTCCCCTAGAAGGATTGGCTGGAGAGGTGGAAGACTTGCCGCCGGGACCTGAGTTGTCAGACTTGAATGTATCAGGTGACAATTTTGGTACAGCGCAACTCCGAGACCTTACTTTAGCCGGGCCAGAGAAAATGTACTGTTTGTAAATGGGGAACCCCAACAACCTGGGGTAGATACGGTGTTGCCACGCTTTGAGTTGAACCAGGATTTGTTGTACCGAGTGGAGATAATACGTGGGGAAATGGTAGAACAATTACTGGTACCTCAGACGTATCGCAGGCTGGTAATGGTTTTAGCGCATGCGCATGTACTTGGGGGACATTTGGGCCAAAAGAAGACCCTCGACCGAATCCTGCAACGATTTTACTGGCCAGGGGTTCATGAAGAAGTTAAACGGTACTGTAGCTCCTGTCCAGTATGCCAGGTAACCAGTCCCCAGCCTCACTTTCGGAGCCCTTTGGTGCCTTTGCCGATTATAGAGGTGCCCTTCGAGAGAGTGGCCATGGACCTGGTGGGGCCTCTCAATAAGTCGGCAAGGGGACACCAACACATTCTGGTAGTTCTAGATTATGCTACCCGATATCCTGAGGCCATTCCTCTGCGCCACACATCAGCTAAGCTTATAGCAAAGGAACTCATGGGTATGTTTTCACGGGTGGGAATTTCGCAAGAAATTTTAACAGACCAGGGAACCCCCTTTATGTAAAAAATTATGAAGGAACTCTGCCGGTTGATAAAATGCTAAACAGTTGCGTAACTCGGTCTATCATCCCCAAACAGATGGTCTGTTAGAAAGGTTCAATAAGACCCCGAAGAGCATGGTAAAAAGGCAGTTTCCAAAGATGGGAAGGACTGGGATCTGTTATTGCCATATTTGTTATTTGCAGTGAGGGAGGTACCTCAGGCATCTACGGGGTTCTCGCCCTTTGAACTATTGTACGGCAGACATCCACGGGGCTTACTAGATATAGCCAAAGAGGCCTGGGAGAACCAACCTACTCCCCACAAAAGTGTGATAGAACATGTTGCAAAAATGCAAGAGAGAATGGAGACAGTCCTACCCTTGGTCCGGGAACATATGGAGGCAGCACAACGGTCACAGAGTCGGGTCTATAATCGGCAGGCTCGGGTAAGAACCTTTAGCCCTGGGGATCGGGTTTTGGTGCTTGTGCCTACCGTAGATAGCAAATTTCTCGCAAGGTGGCAGGGACCCTACGAGATCATGGAGAAGGTGGGGCCAGTAGACTACAAGGTACACCCTTTGAACTATTGTACGGCAGACATCCACGGGGCTTACTAGATATAGCCAAAGAGGCCTGGGAGAACCAACCTACTCCCCACAAAAGTGTGATAGAACATGTTGCAAAAATGCAAGAGAGAATGGAGACAGTCCTACCATTGGTCCGGGAACATATGGAGGCAGCACAACGGTCACAGAGTCGGGTCTATAATTGGGAGGCTCGGGTAAGAACCTTTAGCCCTGGGGATCGGGTTTTGGTGCTTGTGCCTACCGTAGATAGCAAATTTCTCGCAAGATGGCAGGGACCCTACGAGATCATGGAGAAGGTGGGGCCAGTAGACTACAAGGTACACCAACCAAGACGGAGAAAGCCAGAACAGGTTTACCATAATAATTTGTTTAAACCCTGGAAAGATAGAGAGCACCTTGGTGGGGATAGTCCGCTGCCAGCGTTTCAGATGGTAAAGGCTCCGTTACCTCGGGGCGAGGCGGGAGAAGCCCAACCCGCGGTCAAAATTGCAGATACTTTGTCTCCTAAACAGGTTCAGGAGGTCCGGGAGTTCATCAGCCGAAATACAGATGTTTTTTCGGAGCTCCCTGGACGCACCTCCCTAATCTAACATGACGTTGTCACAGAGCCACAGGCCAAGGTCCGACTAAAGCCATATCGGGTGCCTGAGGCCCGGCGACAAGCCATCTCAGAAGAGGTAAAAATGATGCTACAGTTAGGGGTCACAGAAGAGTCTCAGAGTGAGTGGGCCAGCCCAATAGCTCTAATACCCAAGCCTGATGGGTCTCTAAGATTCTGTAATGATTTTAGAAAACTCAATGACATTTCAAAATTTGACGCCTACCCCATGCCCCGGGTTGACAAGTTGATAGAGCGCTTTGGGCAAGCACGGTATTTTACAACTCTGGACCTCACAAAAGGTTATTGGCAGGTATCCCTAACAGAGGCGGCGAAGGGAAAGACGGCGTTTATAACACCTGAGGGGCTGTTCCAGTATAAGGTGTTACCCTTTGGATTGCATGGCGCTCCAGCAACGTTCCAGCGGTTAATGGATATTATTCTCCGTCCCCATCGCCGCTATGCCTCAGCCTATCTAGATTATATTATTGTGTTCAGCACCGATTGGGAAAGCCACTTAGCAAAAGTACAGGCAGTGGTAGACTCCCTGCGACAAGCAGGGCTAACTGCCAACCCAAAGAAGTGTTTCATAGGGTTGGAGAAAGCCCGCTACTTGGGTTATGTCACTGGGAGGGGAGTTCTCAAGCACCAAGTAAACAAGGTCGGTAAAGGCCTTTTTGGGTTTGGAGGATATTACAGGCGATTCATTCCCAACTTTGCAACCCTGTCCACGCCTTTAACAGATTGTTTAAAAGGGAAAAAATCTGTGATGGTCCACTGGAATTATCAGTTAGAGGAGGCCTTTACAAAATTAAAAGGGGTACTGTGTGGTACACAAGTCCTAATCACTCCAAATTTAAAAAAAGAGTTCATGGTGCAGACTGATGCCTCTGAGATAGGCCTCGGTGCAGTGCTGGCTCAGGAAGTTAACGGGGAAGAGCATCCCGTTAGCTTCCTAAGCCGGAAACTTACCCCAGCTGAAACCCGGTACAGTATTGTAGAGAGAGAGTGCCTGGCCATCGAGTGGGCACTGGAATCGTTGCGCTACTATTTGCTGGGGAGGACATTTCGGTTGGTGACAGATCATTCCCCTCTTACGTGGATGAGTCAAGCTAAGGAGAGGTATGCCCGAGTCACCAGGTGGTTCCTGTCCCTGCAAAACTTTAAATTTTCAGTAGAACATCGTGCAGGCAGACTACAGGGGAATGCAGATGCCCTGTCCAGAGTTCACTGTATGTCATGTGTCCACCCCTCTAGGGTTGAACATAGGGGGTAGGTATGTGGTACAGTAAAGGGTGTTTTACTGGATGGAAGATATGTTTCTCCTAGCAGATTAATGTTTGGCCGGGTTTTTTCTTAAAGACAGGACCTGCGATGATGTCAGGGTCACGTGATCAGCCCATGTGATGTCTACCTCACTGGTAGGAGGCGTTAGGCCCTATGTAATGGAGGTTGGTGATTGCCACAGGGTGAGTGTGTGTTTCTGGAAGCTACAGGAACTTGTGTGGACTCAGCCTGAAACTTGTATATAGGATTCTCGTGCTGCAGAACTATCGCAGAAAGACTCGGAAGAACCCCGGAAATGGCACCTGGCAGCCGCTTAGTTACGCCCGTCCCGTGCATGGGGTGAGTCTGGGACCCGTGGTTCTCCAAGCTGGAGTATGAGTTTGCTTTCCCTTATGTTTTGTTAAGCTGCTGGTTACTGAGTGACATTAAAACCACTGAAATTGGACTTTATGCCTGTGTGTTGCCTCGTTACTGCCGCCCAGCTATTGCCTACCAGAGCAAATCCCTACAACACACATTTGTGTAGAATATATACAGATCTGCATAGTTATTTTTTTTAGATGACAATTTGGTAAAATCTATAAATACTGTGAATACAAAGTCCTTGGTGTCACAATAAAAAATAAATAAATAAAAATCGCTCAGATCCTTAAAAATAGAAAAATAATTATTCGTTATCCACATCTTTGGAGTATATTGTGATGTCACCGGATAAATCCGGAGCTGATGTCACAGTCTACACGGAATGTTCTATGCCGGCTCAGACTGGACCACAGAAGAACAGGACAATCCCCTGGTGGACCCCTCTGCTGCACTGGGAACCCAGACCTCCACACCCTACCTGACCAGGGCTTAGATGCGCTTCATACAGACAGGTTGCAGGGTCTCGGGGACTCCCGCTGTGTGACCGTATCACCGCCTCATAGAACTAAGAGAGTCCTTGCAAGGCGATGGCCCGGTATCAGGACTGACCGTCTGAGACAAGGGCAAAGCCGCAGATAATACCGAGTAGTAGTAATTTCCTCTACTATGAGGTAATAAAAACAAATCAATTTTCACATTTTTGGCATCAGTTTTTCTTCCATGGGGAACTGAAATTCCCAACGTGCCCTGAAAGATACCGACCTCCAGGACCTGCTTGGAGTTGTAGTTTTCTACACAAATTGTATTCTTAAAGGGGTATTCCCATCGCCAAGATCATATCCCAATATCTAGTAGTAATATAAGTAATATCTCTGTCCATTTCCTCATGTGCAGGACCTTAGGTATCCATAGTTAGAACCACTAGGAGCTAGCTGTTACTATATCAGTGGTCGTAACCATGGATATCTAAGGTCCTATGATGCCTCCACATGAGGAAATAGACTTAGTGAATCAGAAGAACTATACTACATTTCTAATTGGAGGAATTTGTTAATATTATTATTATTACTACTACATCTACGACATATTGGGACAGGATCTTAGAGATGGGAATACCCCTTTTAATGTTAGTTCACATGTAGAGGTGAAATTCATATCAAATTGTTTGGCGCACAGTGTTGCGGGTAAGACCACGCTCACATGTTGCAATGTTTTTAAGAGAAAAAAACATCACAACAAAAGAGTGCATTTAAAATAGCAGCGGGTGAAAGCAGCCTCAGGCTATGTTCACACGTTAAGAACAAAGAAATGGAGTGCTGACTTCAATATCACATAAAAAACAATGAGTTTTATTAAATAAGTAAACATATATAACACACAATACATAAAACAAGGGAAGATTCCACAAAAATGCTCCTAGGGAAATTTTTGACATGGGAAAGTTATGCAAAAATTGGAGCTGTATCAATAACTACTGTATCACCCAAATGGAGTACAAAAGTTAAGGCAGTAACTTGATAAAGCATCCCGCGAAACGCGCATCCAGGGTCTCTCCTCAGGGAAGTTTTCAGCACTTGCGATCACTAATATGGGTAAGCGTGCCTAAAAGGCTGTGATTAATATATTTGCACTATGTACTTTATGTTCACCCTATGTACCTCTTTATGGTTACTGCCTTAACTTTTGTACTCCATTTGGGTGATACAGTAATTATTGATACAGCTCCAATTTTTGCATAACTTTCCCATGTCAAAAATTTCCCTAGGAGCATTTTTGTGGAATCTTCCCTTGTTTTATGTATTGTGTGTTATATATGTTTACTTATTTAATAAAACTCATTGTTTTTTATGTGATATTGAAGTCAGCACTCCATTTCTTTGTTCTTAATATACACTACGGAGTTTCTTGATAGTCCTATATAATTATATTATATACAGCTATGAGATTTGTTGCTATATGTATAGCTGCGTTTGTCTTTGTGTATCAGTTAACATTATGTTCACACGTTGCGTTTTTTCAGCCTTTTTATGCCAGTTAAAAGCTGCTTTTAAGGGTATGTGCACACGCAGCGGATTTGTTCTCTGCGGATCCGCTGCAGATCCGCAAGCAATGTACAGTACAATGCTAAGCAATGGGTTTTCAAAACCGCAGTGCACAGGCTGCGGACTTGCTGCGGATTGAAATCCGCAGCATGTCAATTCTTTCTGCTGATTTTGCTGCGTTTCGACACCTATTCCATTATACTGGTGTCAAAATGCAGGGGCAAATCCGCAGGTAAAACCGCACTCCCTTCAGCCCCCATAGAAAGCAATGGATAAGTGCAAAAAAGCAGCAAAAAACATAGCAAGAAACGCCATCAGTTCTTGCAGTGTTATTAGTGACAAAAGCAGGTACAGCAGAATGTGATTTTCCCAAAATTAAACCAAAATATCTTGGTGTCCTCACCTGAGAATGGCGGTTACATTAGTACAGTTTAATGAAATTATTGATATCTCTGACCGATGTGTGAAGTTGAACAATAGCTGATCACCCCAATGCACTGCCAATGTCTTAGGTAAACTATGCCTGACCAATTCACCTCCCCCTGCTGGATTTACATTTGCAAATGTGTATTTTTTCATTAACTCATAGGAACTTTTTTGCTCAGAATAGTCACTTTTTTCAGACATAAAAATCTTTCTAAATATTTCTATCAAATTTCCCTTTTTTCCCCAAATGTTTTATGGTTTCACCTACGTCTTATATCGGTGGTCTAACACCTCGCATTGTTCATGCTTGTATGGTGGAAGCAAAGCTGAACTTTGGGATCCTTAAAAACGCCGCAAGAAAACCAGAGTAAAAGCCAGCAAAAGGTGTTTTTTGTGTCTGCAGTTTTTTTTGCTGCCAAAACATTAGGTTTTGGCTGCAGAACAAAAAAAGTAACGTGTGAATATGCTGTAAAAATAAGAAGCGTTAAACAAGTCCAACTGAAAACCTTTGTGGTAAAACTGCATGTAATACAGGCCATATTGTGCACTTACACTTTACAGCAAGTGCTATAAACCAGCAATCCCCCCCCACTGCATTCTCCATATACTTCGGTGGAGATATAACTACACATACAGGAACCTCCTCATAACATTTTATGGAGAATGTGGCTGGAAATTTGTGATTAAGGGTCAGATAATAACTGCACGTAACTGTAGGGTGGCGTCAGCATCAATGTTACTGGTGGGCCCTTAGCAGCTGAGCCTGAAGCAGTGATATCACAATGTGGAGTGTGGAACTCGATGACATCTTCTACTCTATGACATCACAATGACTGCAAAGGAGTAAAGCCTATGTAAAGCCTGACCGCAGAGCCGAGGCTGTCATTTGTGTGACTCCCTATTGGATACACAAAGCTACAGGAATACGAAGGAGAAAGAAAGCGACGACATCATGGGGATTCATGGAGGTCCCCATTGTGACCAGCGGCTGCTGGTCAAGGCTCTCTCTTCCTGCAAGTCAACTGGCTTTAGTCTTCTGACCCGATTCAAGAAATTCCAATGCAATTGCAGAGCTCAGCGGAAGGATTCTTTCCAGGCCATCAAATCTGCCACCATGACAGTGGTCAAGAGCATCAGGTCAGTTGCTACAAAAAGACGTAGAAACCACGTCATCAGCCAAGACAGCGGTGAAAAGAGCCCAACCTACATAGTAGGTGACACTGAGCCCACTTCTAGCATTGTAGAAAGTGGAGAGGATCTTGCCGATCCAGAATGTGCACAAGATGCACCCGAGGGGCTGCCACAAACAAGACCCCAGGACTTTACTGACCCAGAATGTGCACCCGAGGGGCTGCCACAAACAGGACCCCAGGATTTTGCATATCCAGAATGTGCACAAGGTGCACCCGAGGGGCTGCCACAAACAGGACCTCAGGATCCTGCTGATCCAGAATGTGCACACGATGCACCCGAGGGGCTGCCACAAACAAGACCCCAGGACTTAACCGATCCAGAATGTGCACCCGAGGGGCTGTCACAAACAGGACCCCAGGACTTTACCGATCCAGATTGTGCACAATGTGCACCCGAGGGGCTGCCACAAACAAGACCCCAGGATTTTGCTGATCCAGAATGCGCACAAGGTGCACCAGAGGGGCTACCACAAACAAGACCCCAAGACAATCTGAAAAGGAAAGCATCAACCTCTGAGGACAGTCAGCCCGAGATGATGCCACCAGCCAAGAGAGCTGCTATAGAAAATATTATTGATCTACTTATAGAAGTAATTGGCTTTAGTCTTCCGACCCGATTCAGGAAATTCCAATGCAATTTCAGAGCTCTCCTGAAGGATTCCTTCCAGGCCATCAAATCTGCCACCATGACAGTGGTCAAGTGCTTCAGATTAATTGCTATAACAAGACATAGAGACCGCGTCATCAGCCAAGACAGCGGTGAGAAGAGCCCAACCTACATAGTAGGTGATATTGAGCCCACCTCTAGCATTGCAGAAAGTGGAGAGGATTGTGCCGATCCAGAATGTGCAGAAGATGCATCCGAGGGACTGCCACAAACAAGATCCCAGGATCTTACCGATCCAGAATGTAAACAAAGTGCACCCGAGGGGCTTCCACAAACAAGACCACAAGACAATCTGAAAATGAAAGCATCACCCTCCGATGACAGTCAGCCCGAGATGCTGCCACCAGACAAGAGAGCGGCTATAGAAAACGTTACTGATCTACTTATCATTATTATTATTGTTATTATTATTATTTATTTATATAGCGCCTTTATTTCCATGGTGCTGTACATGAGAAGGGGAGGAGTAACCCCGGAGATCGAGACCCCACAAGTGGAGATGCCCGATATTGGGAACCAAGAGAACAACCTGCCTCCAGAGCTCTTAACCATCCTGCAGAGCAAAGGGGAGGAAGGCTACCTGGATGACGAGGTCATCATCATGGCCCAGGACCTGCTGCAGAGACAGTTTAAGGGTTTTGATGGCCTGCAGCCCCCCTGCGCTCTTATGATACCAGGGTACAGCGTACTGCAGAATGCTGTACAAATCCACTATGATGCGGACAGGGTGCACTGGCTGACAACCTGCTATAAAAATGGCCAAATCTTTGTGGCCGACAGCTTCAACATCAGGAATCTGTCTCCATCCATCCATCAGCAGATTAACAACATGTACAGTATAGTGGTCGACAATCCCCTGGAACATCTGAGGTTTATCGATGTGGATCAGCAGAAGAACTGGTACGACTGTGGCTTATATGCTATAGCGTTTGCCTACGAGTTTATGGCAGATGGCGGTGAACCCAGAGCTGAGTTCCAGCATCAGAAGATGAGGACTCATCTAATATCCTGCCTACAGAACAACAGAATCAGCGGATTTCCCAAAAAGGTCAGGGAGTAACTCCATGTCTATAAACGGCATGTAGAGTGTATGACGGTCCAAGAGATCGCCCTGACCTTTAACCTCACAATGAAGATGGGGTACGGCTGGAGGTGACGGCTATCACACGTCAATGATGTGGCGGCCGCCATGTCAGGAGCAGATGAGCCGCACCTCAGGACGAGGCAGATTCCGGGCTCGGTCTCTGTCCTCATTACTTTCTGCAGTCAGATGTGATCAGAGGATCAGTGAATCTTCTGCTGCATCTGACCCGATCTACGGAACATGCTGCCATGATCCAGCACCGCCCAGGGGAAGGGCAGGCCGTCAGCCATGGTTCCCTAGAGGTTTCCTCCACTGGGGGTTTTTCCTCTCCTGAGTGCTGACGGACGACGACTCTCCGTGAGTCCAGGACCCATCAACATCCTCATCATGGGAACTTCTACTTGTGATATCTTGTATGAAGTGAATAAAGAATTCAATTAATATCTAGCAGCTGTGTGTCTGAGCCATGTGTCTGAGCCTTGTATCTCTACATTGAAATTGCAGGAAAAGTTATGGAATTCTGGAAATGACAGGTGTGATATTTTTTTCTGAGTTTTCCCTACAAACTGTTTGGAACATTTGAAAGAATGATTGTCAGGAGCAGAAAATATGACGCTGCCATAAGACCTGTGTTTGCCAGCAGTAGAGAGTCCACTCGTGTGTGGGGGCTTCTCATCAATGGAGGAGCTCACTCACAGTAATACCTCAACAGGGCCATGAATGAAGAATAAAATCTACACCTCCTCCACGAGCAACTACTCCCATCATCCAGGGCAAGGTTGTGATGATGCTTTTCTCCTCCACAATGGAGACCAGGTCACATGGGAAAAGTGATAAACTAAGTTGCTTTGGTGAAAAAGACATTGGCATTTTGGTTCCAAGGACGAAAACCAAAGTTTGAGTCAGTCTCAAAACTTTTGGCCATGATTGTATTTATCCATCTTAAGATAATGATAGCACTCCATTCCTGATAGCTAAAACTTCTCTCACCTTCTGCATTAATAAAACACTTTTCTCACTATTTTTTGTGCAGAAAGCAGGTAAATACGTTCCGCAAACTGATTTTCGGCATGTCTGCCCTGTTGGCCGAATTCTATAGAAACTTCCGTGCCGCTGATAAATATTTAGGAACCTGCTCTCACTTCCTTGAGCGTGAATTGGCTTATTATAGGGGGCACAGATTTTTGGCCACGTGTAGAGTCAATATAGTACTATAGCTCAGTGGCTAGACACATAGAATTAGGAAAAGCCATTGGGCACAGGGAATTATGCTGACTTCTAGTGTTGATGTGTTGTCATTGTGGCACATAATAATTGTCTCCTCCTGTGATATGATAGAAATACCAGCAAGAAGCGTGTGCCTTAAAGGTGACTATAAACATATCTAATAAAAATGATTAACATAAGAGAAGAGTAACCTAAACTTGATGTAGAACTGTATGGAATAAAGGAATATTTTCAGCAACAGCGCCCCTTGTCTACAGGCGTCGTATCTTGTATTGCAATAGGTGCTAGGAGCAGTCACAGACCACTCCCGTCAGTTTATCCCCCGAAATACTGCAGTCACAGCATTCCGGAAGTCGGCACAGGGCTAACAGCCCCTCTGCCTTTGGGTCAGAGCCCCCGCGGCATCACGCAGGGTCCCTATCGTTGCCATGGTGAGCGAATGTCGTCATCACGACATCTGGCTCAACAGAGCTAGGAAACTTGTTGATCATGCACAGTGCATGATCAGGTAGTCTCCCTGTCAGTGCAGCGATCAGCCTGCAAAAAATGATTGTCCCATAGTGGGACTAAGTAAAAGACTTAGGAAAAAGGTAAAGAAAAAAAAAAAATTTTAAATAGTAATTGTAAAAATATTAAAAAAATCAAAAATAAAAAAATCAATACATATTCTATCACTAAATAAATATTTGAATGAAAAAAACAATATAAACAATAAAAGTGCACACATGTGGTATCGCCGCATGCACAACGACTCGACCTATAAAACTGTCCCACTACTTAACCCCTTTAGTGAACACAAAGAAAAAAACAAGGCAAAAAACAATTCTTTATCATCATACTGCCGAAAACAAAAAGTGGAATAACGCGATCAGAACCTCATATTACCCACCTCAGCTGCTGCAGAACCTCATAGTATACCTCAGCTGCTGCAGAACCTCACAATATACCTCAGCTGCTGCAGAACCTCAATACGTCTCAGCTGCTGCATAACCTTATATTACACACCTCAGCTGCTGCAGAATCTCATAATACACATCTCAGCTGCTGCAGAACCTCATAATACACCTCAGCTGCTACAGAACTCATAATACACCTCAGCTGCTACAGAACCTCATAATACACAGCTCAGCTACTGCAGAACTTCAATATGTCTCAGCTGCTGCATAACCTTATTACACGCCTCAGCTGCTTCAGAACCTCATATTACCCACCTCAACTGCTGCAGAACCTCATAATACACATCTCAGCTGCAGCAGAACCTCACAATATACACATCAACTGCTGCAGAACCTCATATTACCCACCTCAAATGCTGCAGAACCTCATAATACACATCTCAGCTGCTGCAGAACCTCATAAAACACCTCAGTTGCTGCAGAACCTCACAATTCACAGCTCAGCTGCTGCAGAACCTCATATTACACACCTCAGCTACTTGAAACCTTCTTTTGGACACTGTGGTACAGTAAAGGGTGTTTTACTGGATGGAAGATATGTTTCTCCTAGCAGATTAATGTTTGGCCGGGTTTTTTCTTAAAGACGGGACCTGCGATGATGTCGGGGTCACGTGATCAGCCCATGTGATGTCTACCTCACTGGTGGGAGGGGTTAGGCCCTATGTAATGGAGGTTGGTGATTGCCACAGGTTGAGTGTGTGTTTCTGGAAGCTACAGGAACTTGTGTGGACTCAGCCTGAAACTTGTATATAGGATTCCCGTGCTGCAGGACTATCGCAGCAAGACTCGGAAGAACCCCGGGAATGGCACCTGGCGGATGCAGCAGGACCTGGCAGCCGCTTAGTTACGCCCGTCCCGTTCAAGGGGTGAGTCTGGGACCAGTGGTTCTCCAAGCTGGAGTATGAGTTTGCTTTCCCTTATGTTTTGTTAAGCTGCTGGTTACTGAGTGACATTAAAACCACTGAAATTGGACTTTATGCCTGTGTGTTGCCTCGTTACTGCCGCCCAGCTATTGCCTACCAGAGAAAATCCCTACAATTGGTGGAGAATGCGAGCAGAAGCAGTGAGGCCAGGCTGTTTTGATTTTTGATCGGTACCCCAGCCTATGTCCTGGGTGAAACGAGTGGCAGATATCCAGGCGGGGAACTTTCCAGAAATAGAGGCCACGCGACAGCAACAGCAGGCTATGCAGCAGCAACAGGAGGCCATGCGGCAGCAGCAACAAGAGTTCATGCGACAGCAGGCTATGCAGCAGCAGGCTATGCAGCAGCATCAGGAAACCAATCAGCTGTTGATACAGCATATCACAACAGCGCAAGCAATAGGAGCTAACCGGGGAATCCAGGATATTCAGAAAGCGGTTTGTACAGCGATTCCTAAAATGGGAGAATCGGACGATGTGGAGGTGTATCTGGAGATGTTCGAAGGAGTCGCTGAGAGAGAGAAGCTCCCCCGGGACCATTTGGCAGGTGTCCTCGATCCGTTTCTGACCCCAGGACTGTTGAAAGCGTGTCAGGACCTACCCCCAGAGCAAAGGGCGGACTACACGGTCGTCAAGGGTGAGATACTGGCACGCCTTGGGGTAAATGTGTTAGTGAGGGCTCAGCGGGTACACCACTGGAAGTTTACCCCCTCCAAGCCCGCCCGGTCCCAGTATTACGACCTGTTGCACCTGTTACAAAAGTGGTTGCAGCCTGAAGTGTTATCCCCTACGGCCATACTGGACCGCATAGTGACTGATAGATTTTGGAGGGCTTTGCCCCACTCCCTCCAGACCTGGGTCGGACAGGCGCCCCCTACTGATGCCATGCAGATGATAGACCTCATAGAAAGGTATGGGGCTACCAAGGAGTTACAGGGAGGGACCCCCCGAAAGGTAACAGGAAGGTTCCCTAAGTCCCCGCCCCTGGTTCGGCGAGCAGAGCCCAGGAAGGCCGCTCCGGACTTATCCGGGGAAGTAAGGAGCCCCATAATCTGCTGGTGGTGCCAGGAACCAGGTCATATGAGAGCTGATTGCCCCCACCTGACTGAGCCCATGGACACCAATTTTTGTTACCGCCAGTCCCACTGTTACGGCGGCGGAACACGCATAAAAAAATATAAATAAACGTGTTCGCCGCCCGGGGTCCACCGTGCGGCAGATGGAAAAACCGCAGCTAGAAGACACAGAGCACTGTGGCGGTAATGTGCACGGGGTTCTATATCACTCAGGTGCAATCAAGCAGTCTCTGTTAAGTGCACAGAGCTGCTCCAGGAAAAATTAGAAAAGTAACGCTGAGCCTGTTAGCAACACAGGGACTCAGCGGCACACATGCGGTAGGCAAAAACCGGAGTAGTTAGGATGTCACTACGTCCGACACCTACCGTGGTAACAGGTGTGCTGGCGTCGCAACCGCGGACACAGAAATGAGCTGCAACTGCAGCGCGGCGTGAACAGAGCCGCAAACAAGGCGCTGCAAAAACGCTGGAGCAATGCAGGACGCTTAGCTGCTGCAAAAAGTATGGCTGGAACGCGCTGGCGCTAGCGCTGCTACTGGCGGCTGCCCAATCACTCACACAAACGTAATATCAGAGGGAAGGGGTTTCATAATAAGTCATCCACCAGTCCAAGCATCCATCACCATACATACAGCAGCAGTATGAAAATACTAGCGCATGGCATAGCGGCCATGCGCACTTTTTATAGCGTACGGGACCTGCCGGAAATCTCCAGAGCCCTGAGCATAACCAATCAAATCAGGAGCAGGACCTGAGCACCTGACTCCTGAACTCCAATGAGAGCTATTCCCGTGAGCATGCTCAGAAGCTGGGACAAAGGACTTAGCCTCTGGAGACAAATATGTGAATCTGGATTCCCGCATAGGCATTATAGAACCCAGATTTCTAACACCCACTATGCCGAACCAATGTGTGCAATGGGCACCCCGAAGGGCCCTAATATGGAACATTTGTGTCGGCTAGAAGTGGAGGGCACCCGGGCTGTGGCCCTATTGGACTCAGGGAGTCTTGTAACCCTGGTACGAGCCAGCTGGATACACACCAGCGAGTTTACGGGTCGGAAAATTGGGGTGTTGTGTATACATGGAGACTTAAAAGACTATCCCACCGCACTAGTCGTAATCAGCACGCCAGCAGGGAGGCGGTGCCACGAGGTGGGGGTGGTGGCTAATTTACATTATGAAGTGATAATTGGAAGAGACTTTCCGTTGTTTTCTGTGCTGTGGCCGTCTGTGGTACCATCCACTGAGCAACTGCCGGTACCAGAGGCAACCAGGTTACATTCTCCAGAAGGGGGGGCATGAACCTGGTGGCCCGGAGGAAAATGTGCTGGCGGTCGGAATAACCTTCCCTTCGGTGGAGGAAGGGGAGAATTCTCCCCTAGAAGGATTGGCTGGAGAGGTGGAAGACTTGCCGCCGGGACCTGAGTTGTCAGACTTGAATGTATCAGGTGACAATTTTGGTACAGCGCAACTCCGAGACCTTACTTTAGCCGGGCCAGAGAAAATGTACTGTTTGTAAATGGGGAACCCCAACAACCTGGGGTAGATACGGTGTTGCCACGCTTTGAGTTGAACCAGGATTTGTTGTACCGAGTGGAGATAATACGTGGGGAAATGGTAGAACAATTACTGGTACCTCAGACGTATCGCAGGCTGGTAATGGTTTTAGCGCATGCGCATGTACTTGGGGGACATTTGGGCCAAAAGAAGACCCTCGACCGAATCCCGCAACGATTTTACTGGCCAGGGGTTCATGAAGAAGTTAAACGGTACTGTAGCTCCTGTCCAGTATGCCAGGTAACCAGTCCCCAGCCTCACTTTCGGAGCCCTTTGGTGCCTTTGCCGATTATAGAGGTGCCCTTCGAGAGAGTGGCCATGGACCTGGTGGGGCCTCTCAATAAGTCGGCAAGGGGACACCAACACATTCTGGTAGTTCTAGATTATGCTACCCGATATCCTGAGGCCATTCCTCTGCGCCACACATCAGCTAAGCTTATAGCAAAGGAACTCATGGGTATGTTTTCACGGGTGGGAATTCCGCAAGAAATTTTAACAGACCAGGGAACCCCCTTTATGTAAAAAATTATGAAGGAACTCTGCCGGTTGATAAAATGCTAAACAGTTGCGTAACTCGGTCTATCATCCCCAAACAGATGGTCTGTTAGAAAGGTTCAATAAGACCCCGAAGAGCATGGTAAAAAGGCAGTTTCCAAAGATGGGAAGGACTGGGATCTGTTATTGCCATATTTGTTATTTGCAGTGAGGGAGGTACCTCAGGCATCTACGGGGTTCTCGCCCTTTGAACTATTGTATGGCAGACATCCACGGGGCTTACTAGATATAGCCAAAGAGGCCTGGGAGAACCAACCTACTCCCCACAAAAGTGTGATAGAACATGTTGCAAAAATGCAAGAGAGAATGGAGACAGTCCTACCCTTGGTCCGGGAACATATGGAGGCAGCACAGCGGTCACAGAGTCGGGTCTATAATCGGGAGGCTCGGGTAAGAACCTTTAGCCCTGGGGATCGGGTTTTGGTGCTTGTGCCTACCGTAGATAGCAAATTTCTCGCAAGGTGGCAGGGACCCTACGAGATCATGGAGAAGGTGGGGCCAGTAGACTACAAGGTACACCCTTTGAACTATTGTACGGCAGACATCAACGGGGCTTACTAGATATAGCCAAAGAGGCCTGGGAGAACCAACCTACTCCCCACAAAAGTGTGATAGAACATGTTGCAAAAATGCAAGAGAGAATGGAGACAGTCCTACCATTGGTCCGGGAACATATGGAGGCAGCACAACGGTCACAGAGTCGGGTCTATAATCGGGAGGCTCGGGTAAGAACCTTTAGCCCTGGGGATCGGGTTTTGGTGCTTGTGCCTACCGTAGATAGCAAATTTCTCGCAAGGTGGCAGGGACCCTACGAGATCATGGAGAAGGTGGGGCCAGTAGACTACAAGGTACACCAACCAAGACGGAGAAAGCCAGAACAGGTTTACCATAATAATTTGTTTAAACCCTGGAAAGATAGAGAGCACCTTGGTGGGGATAGTCCGCTGCCAGCGTTTCAGATGGTAAAGGCTCCGTTACCTCGGGGCGAGGCGGGAGAAGCCCAACCCGTGGTCAAAATTGCAGATACTTTGTCTCCTAAACAGGTTCAGGAGGTCCGGGAGTTCATCAGCCGAAATACAGATGTTTTTTCGGAGCTCCCTGGACGCACCTCCCTAATCTAACATGACGTTGTCACAGAGCCACAGGCCAAGGTCCGACTAAAGCCATATCGGGTGCCTGAGGCCCGGCAACAAGCCATCTCAGAAGAGGTAAAAATGATGCTACAGTTAGGGGTCACAGAAGAGTCTCAGAGTGAGTGGGCCAGCCCAATAGCTCTAATACCCAAGCCTGATGGGTCTCTAAGATTCTGTAATGATTTTAGAAAACTCAATGACATTTCAAAATTTGACGCCTACCCCATGCCCCGGGTTGACGAGTTGATAGAGCGTTTTGGGCAAGCACGGTATTTTACAACTCTGGACCTCACAAAAGGTTATTGGCAGGTATCCCTAACAGAGGCGGCGAAGGGAAAGACGGCGTTTATAACACCTGAGGGGCTGTTCCAGTATAAGGTGTTACCCTTTGGATTGCATGGCGCTCCAGCAACGTTCCAGCGGTTAATGGATATTATTCTCCGTCCCCATCGCCGCTATGCCTCAGCCTATCTAGATTATATTATTGTGTTCAGCACCGATTGGGAAAGCCACTTAGCAAAAGTACAGGCAGTGGTAGACTCCCTGCGACAAGCAGGGCTAACTGCCAACCCAAGGAAGTGTTTCATAGGGTTGGAGGAAGACCGTTACTTGGGTTATGTCACTGGGAGGGGAGTTCTCAAGCCCCAAGTAAACAAGGTCGGTAAAGGCCTTTTTGGGTTTGGAGGATATTACAGGCGATTCATTCCCAACTTTGCAACCCTGTCCGCGCCTTTAACAGATTGTTTAAAAGGGAAAAAATCTGTGATGGTCCACTGGAATTATCAGTTAGAGGAGGCCTTTACAAAATTAAAAGGGGTACTGTGTGGTACACAAGTCCTGATCACTCCAAATTTCAAAAAAGAGTTCATGGTGCAGACTGATGCCTCTGAGATAGGCCTCGGTGCAGTGCTGGCTCAGGAAGTTAACGGGGAAGAGCATCCCGTTAGCTTCCTAAGCTGGAAACTTACCCCAGCTGAAACCCGGTACAGTATTGTAGAGAGAGAGTGCCTGGCCATCGAGTGGGCACTGGAATCGTTGCGCTACTATTTGCTGGGGAGGACATTTCGGTTGGTGACAGATCATTCCCCTCTTACGTGGATGAGTCAAGCTAAGGAGAGGAATGCCCGAGTCACCAGGTGGTTCCTGTCCCTGCAAAACTTTAAATTTTCAGTAGAACATCGTGCAGGCAGACTACAGGAGAATGCAGATGCCCTGTCCAGAGTTCACTGTATGTCATGTGTCCACCCCTCTAGGGTTGAACATAGGGGGTAGGTATGTGGTACAGTAAAGGGTGTTTTACTGGATGGAAGATATGTTTCTCCTAGCAGATTAATGTTTGGCCGGGTTTTTTCTTAAAGACAGGACCTGCGATGATGTCAGGGTCACGTGATCAGCCCATGTGATGTCTACCTCACTGGTAGGAGGCGTTAGGCCCTATGTAATGGAGGTTGGTGATTGCCACAGGGTGAGTGTGTGTTTCTGGAAGCTACAGGAACTTGTGTGGACTCAGCCTGAAACTTGTATATAGGATTCTCGTGCTGCAGAACTATCGCAGCAAGACTCGGAAGAACCCCGGAAATGGCACCTGGCAGCCGCTTAGTTACGCCCGTCCCGTGCATGGGGTGAGTCTGGGACCAGTGGTTCTCCAAGCTGGAGTATGAGTTTGCTTTCCCTTATGTTTTGTTAAGCTGCTGGTTACTGAGTGACATTAAAACCACTGAAATTGGACTTTATGCCTGTGTGTTGCCTCGTTACTGCCGCCCGCTATTGCCTACCAGAGCAAATCCCTACAACACACATTTGTGTAGAATATATACAGATCTGCATAGTTATTTTTTTTAGATGACAATTTGGTAAAATCTATAAATACTGTGAATACAAAGTCCTTGGTGTCACAATAAAAAATAAATAAATAAAAATCGCTCAGATCCTTAAAAATAGAAAAATAATTATTCGTTATCCACATCTTTGGAGTATATTGTGATGTCACCGGATAAATCCGGAGCTGATGTCACAGTCTACACGGAATGTTCTATGCCGGCTCAGACTGGACCACAGAAGAACAGGACAATCCCCTGGTGGACCCCTCTGCTGCACTGGGAACCCAGACCTCCACACCCTACCTGACCAGGGCTTAGATGCGCTTCATACAGACAGGTTGCAGGGTCTCGGGGACTCCCGCTGTGTGACCGTATCACCGCCTCATAGAACTAAGAGAGTCCTTGCAAGGCGATGGCCCGGTATCAGGACTGACCGTCTGAGACAAGGGCAAAGCCGCAGATAATACCGAGTAGTAGTAATTTCCTCTACTATGAGGTAATAAAAACAAATCAATTTTCACATTTTTGGCATCAGTTTTTCTTCCATGGGGAACTGAAATTCCCAACGTGCCCTGAAAGATACCAACCTCCAGGACCTGCTTGGAGTTGTAGTTTTCTACACAAATTGTATTCTTAAAGGGGTATTCCCATCGCCAAGATCATATCCCAATATCTAGTAGTAATATAAGTAATATCTCTGTCCATTTCCTCATGTGCAGGACCTTAGGTATCCATAGTTAGAACCACTAGGAGCTAGCTGTTACTATATCAGTGGTCGTAACCATGGATATCTAAGGTCCTATGATGCCTCCACATGAGGAAATAGACTTAGTGAATCAGAAGAACTATACTACATTTCTAATTGGAGGAATTTGTTAATATTATTATTATTACTACTACATCTACGACATATTGGGACAGGATCTTAGAGATGGGAATACCCCTTTTAATGTTAGTTCACATGTAGAGGTGAAATTCATATCAAATTGTTTGGCGCACAGTGTTGCGGGTAAGACCACGCTCACATGTTGCAATGTTTTTAAGAGAAAAAAACATCACAACAAAAGAGTGCATTTAAAATAGCAGCGGGTGAAAGCAGCCTCAGGCTATGTTCACACGTTAAGAACAAAGAAATGGAGTGCTGACTTCAATATCACATAAAAAACAATGAGTTTTATTAAATAAGTAAACATATATAACACACAATACATAAAACAAGGGAAGATTCCACAAAAATGCTCCTAGGGAAATTTTTGACATGGGAAAGTTATGCAAAAATTGGAGCTGTATCAATAACTACTGTATCACCCAAATGGAGTACAAAAGTTAAGGCAGTAACTTGATAAAGCATCCCGCGAAACGCGCATCCAGGGTCTCTCCTCAGGGAAGTTTTCAGCACTTGCGATCACTAATATGGGTAAGCGTGCCTAAAAGGCTGTGATTAATATATTTGCACTATGTACTTTATGTTCACCCTATGTACCTCTTTATGGTTACTGCCTTAACTTTTGTACTCCATTTGGGTGATACAGTAATTATTGATACAGCTCCAATTTTTGCATAACTTTCCCATGTCAAAAATTTCCCTAGGAGCATTTTTGTGGAATCTTCCCTTGTTTTATGTATTGTGTGTTATATATGTTTACTTATTTAATAAAACTCATTGTTTTTTATGTGATATTGAAGTCAGCACTCCATTTCTTTGTTCTTAATATACACTACGGAGTTTCTTGATAGTCCTATATAATTATATTATATACAGCTATGAGATTTGTTGCTATATGTATAGCTGCGTTTGTCTTTGTGTATCAGTTAACATTATGTTCACACGTTGCGTTTTTGCAGCCTTTTTATGCCAGTTAAAAGCTGCTTTTAAGGGTATGTGCACACGCAGCGGATTTGTTCTCTGCGGATCCGCTGCAGATCCGCAAGCAATGTACAGTACAATGCTAAGCAATGGGTTTTCAAAACCGCAGTGCACAGGCTGCGGACTTGCTGCGGATTGAAATCCGCAGCATGTCAATTCTTTCTGCTGATTTTGCTGCGTTTCGACACCTATTCCATTATACTGGTGTCAAAATGCAGGGGCAAATCCGCAGGTAAAACCGCACTCCCTTCAGCCCCCCATAGAAAGCAATGGATAAGTGCAAAAAAGCAGCAAAAAACATAGCAAGAAACGCCATCAGTTCTTGCAGTGTTATTAGTGACAAAAGCAGGTATAGCAGAATGTGATTTTCCCAAAATTAAACCAAAATATCTTGGTGTCCTCACCTGAGAATGGCGGTTACATTAGTACAGTTTAATGAAATTATTGATATCTCTGACCGATGTGTGAAGTTGAACAATAGCTGATCACCCCAATGCACTGCCAATGTCTTAGGTAAACTATGCCTGACCAATTCACCTCCCCCTGCTGGATTTACATTTGCAAATGTGTATTTTTTCATTAACTCATAGGAACTTTTTTGCTCAGAATAGTCACTTTTTTCAGACATAAAAATCTTTCTAAATATTTCTATCAAATTTCCCTTTTTTCCCCAAATGTTTTATGGTTTCACCTACGTCTTATATCGGTGGTCTAACACCTCGCATTGTTCATGCTTGTACGGTGGAAGCAAAGCTGAACTTTAGGATCCTTAAAAACGCCGCAAGAAAACCAGAGTAAAAGCCAGCAAAAGGTGTTTTTTGTGTCTGCAGTTTTTTTTGCTGCCAAAACATTAGGTTTACAAAAAAAGTAACGTGTGAATATGCTGTAAAAATAAGAAGCGTTAAACAAGTCCAACTGAAAACCTTTGTGGTAAAACTGCATGTAATACAGGCCATATTGTGCACTTACACTTTACAGCAAGTGCTATAAACCAGCAATCCCCCCCCACTGCATTCTCCATATACTTCGGTGGAGATATAACTACACATACAGGAACCTCCTCATAACATTTTATGGAGAATGTGGCTGGAAATTTGTGATTAAGGGTCAGATAACTGCACGTAACTGTAGGGTGGCGTCAGCATCAATGTTACTGGTGGGCCCTTAGCAGCTGAGCCTGAAGCAGTGATATCACAATGTGGAGTGTGGAACTCGATGACATCTTCTACTCTATGACATCACAATGACTGCAAAGGAGTAAAGCCTATGTAAAGCCTGACCGCAGAGCCGAGGCTGTCATTTGTGTGACTCCCTATTGGATACACAAAGCTACAGGAATACGAAGGAGAAAGAAAGCGACGACATCATGGGGATTCATGGAGGTCCCCATTGTGACCAGCGGCTGCTGGTCAAGGCTCTCTCTTCCTGCAAGTCAACTGGCTTTAGTCTTCTGACCCGATTCAAGAAATTCCAATGCAATTGCAGAGCTCAGCGGAAGGATTCTTTCCAGGCCATCAAATCTGCCACCATGACAGTGGTCAAGAGCATCAGGTCAGTTGCTACAAAAAGACGTAGAAACCACGTCATCAGCCAAGACAGCGGTGAAAAGAGCCCAACCTACATAGTAGGTGACACTGAGCCCACTTCTAGCATTGTAGAAAGTGGAGAGGATCTTGCCGATCCAGAATGTGCACAAGATGCACCCGAGGGGCTGCCACAAACAAGACCCCAGGACTTTACTGACCCAGAATGTGCACCCGAGGGGCTGCCACAAACAGGACCCCAGGATTTTGCATATCCAGAATGTGCACAAGGTGCACCCGAGGGGCTGCCACAAACAGGACCTCAGGATCCTGCTGATCCAGAATGTGCACACGATGCACCCGAGGGGCTGCCACAAACAAGACCCCAGGACTTAACCGATCCAGAATGTGCACCCGAGGGGCTGCCACAAACAGGACCCCAGGACTTTACCGATCCAGATTGTGCACAATGTGCACCCGAGGGGCTGCCACAAACAAGACCCCAGGATTTTGCTGATCCAGAATGCGCACAAGGTGCACCAGAGGGGCTACCACAAACAAGACCCCAAGACAATCTGAAAAGGAAAGCATCAACCTCTGAGGACAGTCAGCCCGAGATGATGCCACCAGCCAAGAGAGCTGCTATAGAAAATATTATTGATCTACTTATAGAAGTAATTGGCTTTAGTCTTCCGACCCGATTCAGGAAATTCCAATGCAATTTCAGAGCTCTCCTGAAGGATTCCTTCCAGGCCATCAAATCTGCCACCATGACAGTGGTCAAGTGCTTCAGATTAATTGCTATAACAAGACGTAGAGACCGCGTCATCAGCCAAGACAGCGGTGAGAAGAGCCCAACCTACATAGTAGGTGATATTGAGCCCACCTCTAGCATTGCAAAAAGTGGAGAGGATTGTGCCGATCCAGAATGTGCAGAAGATGCATCCGAGGGACTGCCACAAACAAGATCCCAGGATCTTACCGATCCAGAATGTGCACAATGTGCACCCGAGGGGCTTCCACAAACAAGACCACGAGACAATCTGAAAATGAAAGCATCACCCTCCGATGACAGTCAGCCCGAGATGCTGCCACCAGACAAGAGAGCGGCTATAGAAAACGTTACTGATCTACTTATCATTATTATTATTGTTATTATTATTATTTATTTATATAGCGCCTTTATTTCCATGGTGCTGTACATGAGAAGGGGAGGAGTAACCCCGGAGATCGAGACCCCACAAGTGGAGATGCCCGATATTGGGAACCAAGAGAACAACCTGCCTCCAGAGCTCTTAACCATCCTGCAGAGCAAAGGGGAGGAAGGCTACCTGGATGACGAGGTCATCATCATGGCCCAGGACCTGCTGCAGAGACAGTTTAAGGGTTTTGATGGCCTGCAGCCCCCCTGCGCTCTTATGATACCAGGGTACAGCGTACTGCAGAATGCTGTACAAATCCACTATGATGCGGACAGGGTGCACTGGCTGACAACCTGCTATAAAAATGGCCAAATCTTTGTGGCCGACAGCTTCAACATCAGGAATCTGTCTCCATCCATCCATCAGCAGATTAACAACATGTACAGTATAGTGGTCGACAATCCCCTGGAACATCTGAGGTTTATCGATGTGGATCAGCAGAAGAACTGGTACGACTGTGGCTTATATGCTATAGCGTTTGTCTACGAGTTTATGGCAGATGGCGGTGAACCCAGAGCTGAGTTCCAGCATCAGAAGATGAGGACTTATCTAATATCCTGCCTGCAGAACAACAGAATCAGCGGATTTCCCAAAAAGGTCAGGGAGTAACTCCATGTCTATAAACGGCATGTAGAGTGTATGACGGTCCAAGAGATCGCCCTGACCTTTAACCTCACAATGAAGATGGGGTACGGCTGGAGGTGACGGCTATCACACGTCAATGATGTGGCGGCCGCCATGTCAGGAGCAGATGAGCCGCACCTCAGGACGAGGCAGATTCCGGGCTCGGTCTCCGTCCTCATTACTTTCTGCAGTCAGATGTGATCAGAGGATCAGTGAATCTTCTGCTGCATCTGACCCGATCTACGGAACATGCTGCCATGATCCAGCACCGCCCAGGGGAAGGGCAGGCCGTCAGCCATGGTTCCCTAGAGGTTTCCTCCACTGGGGGTTTTTCCTCTCCTGAGTGCTGACGGACGACGACTCTCCGTGAGTCCAGGACCCATCACCATCCTCATCATGGGAACTTCTACTTGTGATATCTTGTATGAAGTGAATAAAGAATTCAATTAATATCTAGCAGCTGTGTGTCTGAGCCATGTGTCTGAGCCTTGTATCTCTACATTGAAATTGCAGGAAAAGTTATGGAATTCTGGAAATGACAGGTGTGATATTTTTTTCTGAGTTTTCCCTACAAACTGTTTGGAACATTTGAAAGAATGATTGTCCGGAGAAGAAAATATGACGCTGCCATAAGACCTGTGTTTGCCAGCAGTAGAGAGTCCACTCGTGTGTGGGGGCTTCTCATCAATGGAGGAGCTCACTCACAGTAATACCTCAACAGGGCCATGAATGAAGAATAAAATCTAAACCTCCTCCACGAGCAACTACTCCCATCATCCAGGGCAAGGTTGTGATGATGCTTTTCTCCTCCATAATGGAGACCAGGTCACATGGGAAAAGTGATAAACTAAGTTGCTTTGGTGAAAAAGACATTGGCATTTTGGTTCCAAGGACGAAAACCAAAGTTTGAGTCAGTCTCAAAACTTTTGGCCATGATTGTATTTATCCATCTTAAGATAATGATAGCACTCCATTCCTGATAGCTAAAACTTCTCTCACCTTCTGCATTAATAAAACACTTTTCTCACTATTTTTTGTGCAGAAAGCAGGTAAATACGTTCCGCAAACTGATTTTCGGCATGTCTGCCCTGTTGGCCGAATTCTATAGAAACTTCCGTGCCGCTGATAAATATTTAGGAACCTGCTCTCACTTCCTTGAGCGTGAATTGGCTTATTATAGGGGGCACAGATTTTTGGCCACGTGTAGAGTGAATATAGTACTATAGCTCAGTGGCTAGACACATAGAATTAGGAAAAGCCATTGGGCACAGGGAATTATGCTGACTTCTAGTGTTGATGTGTTGTCATTGTGGCACATAATAATTGTCTCCTCCTGTGATATGATAGAAATACCAACAAGAAGCGTGTGCCTTAAAGGTGACTATAAACATATCTAATAAAAATGATTAACATAAGAGAAGAGTAACCTAAACTTGATGTAGAACTGTATGGAATAAAGGAATATTTTCAGCAACAGCGCCCCTTGTCTACAGGCGTCGTATCTTGTATTGCAATAGGTGCTAGGAGCAGTCACAGACCACTCCCGTCAGTTTATCCCCCGAAATACTGCAGTCACAGCATTCCGGAAGTCGGCACAGGGCTAACAGCCCCTCTGCCTTTGGGTCAGAGCCCCCGCGGCGTCACGCAGGGTCCCTATCGTTGCCATGGTGAGCGAATGTCGTCATCACGACATCTGGCTCAACAGAGCTAGGAAACTTGTTGATCATGCACAGTGCATGATCAGGTAGTCTCCCTGTCAGTGCAGCGATCAGCCTGCAAAAAATGATTGTCCCATAGTGGGACTAAGTAAAAGACTTAGGAAAAAGGTAAAGAAAAGAAAAAAATTTTAAATAATAATTGTAAAAATATTAAAAAAATCAAAAATAAAAAAATCAATACATATTCTATCACTAAATAAATATTTGAATGAAAAAAACAATATAAACAATAAAAGTGCACACATGTGGTATCGCCGCATGCACAACGACTCGACCTATAAAACTGTCCCACTACTTAACCCCTTTAGTGAACACAAAGAAAAAAACAAGGCAAAAAACAATTCTTTATCATCATACTGCCGAAAACAAAAAGTGGAATAACGCGAACAGAACCTCATATTACCCACCTCAGCTGCTGCAGAACCTCATAGTATACCTCAGCTGCTGCAGAACCTCACAATATACCTCAGCTGCTGCAGAACCTCAATACGTCTCAGCTGCTGCATAACCTTATATTACATACCTCAGCTGCTGCAGAATCTCATAATACACATCTCAGCTGCTGCAGAACCTCATAATACACCTCAGCTGCTACAGAACTCATAATACACCTCAGCTGCTACAGAACCTCATAATACACAGCTCAGCTACTGCAGAACTTCAATATGTCTCAGCTGCTGCATAACCTTATTACACGCCTCAGCTGCTTCAGAACCTCATATTACCCACCTCAACTGCTGCAGAACCTCATAATACACATCTCAGCTGCAGCAGAACCTCACAATATACACATCAACTGCTGCAGAACCTCATATTACCCACCTCAAATGCTGCAGAACCTCATAATACACATCTCAGCTGCTGCAGAACCTCATAAAACACCTCAGTTGCTGCAGAACCTCACAATTCACAGCTCAGCTGCTGCAGAACCTCATATTACACACCTCAGCTACTTGAAACCTTCTTTTGGACACTGTGGTACAGTAAAGGGTGTTTTACTGGATGGAAGATATGTTTCTCCTAGCAGATTAATGTTTGGCCGGGTTTTTTCTTAAAGACGGGACCTGCGATGATGTCGGGGGTCACGTGATCAGCCCATGTGATGTCTACCTCACTGGTGGGAGGGGTTAGGCCCTATGTAATGGAGGTTGGTGATTGCCACAGGTTGAGTGTGTGTTTCTGGAAGCTACAGGAACTTGTGTGGACTCAGCCTGAAACTTGTATATAGGATTCCCGTGCTGCAGGACTATCGCAGCAAGACTCGGAAGAACACCGGGAATGGCACCTGGCGGATGCCGCAGGACCTGGCAGCCGCTTAGTTACGCCCGTCCCGTGCAAGGGGTGAGTCTGGGACCAGTGGTTCTCCAAGCTGGAGTATGAGTTTGCTTTCCCTTATGTTTTGTTAAGCTGCTGGTTACTGAGTGACATTAAAACCACTGAAATTGGACTTTATGCCTGTGTGTTTCCTCATTACTGCCGCCCAGCTATTGCCTACCAGAGCAAATCCCTACAATTGGTGGAGAATGCGAGCAGAAGCAGTGAGGCCAGGCTGTTTTGATTTTTGATCGGTACCCCAGCCTATGTCCTGGGTGAAACGAGTGGCAGATATCCAGGCGGGGAACTTTCCAGAAATAGAGGCCACGCGACAGCAACAGCAGGCTATGCAGCAGCAACAGGAGGCCATGCGGCAGCAGCAACAAGAGTTCATGCGACAGCAGGCTATGCAGCAGCAGGCTATGCAGCAGCATCAGGAAACCAATCAGCTGTTGATACAGCATATCACAACAGCGCAAGCAAAAGGAGCTGACCGGGTAATCCAGGATATTCGGAAAGCGGTTTGTACAGCGATTCCTAAAATGGGAGAATCGGACGATGTGGAGGTGTATCTGGAGATGTTCGAAGGAGTCGCTGAGAGAGAGAAGCTCCCCCGGGACCATTTGGCAAGTGTCCTCGATCCGTTTCTGACCCCAGGACTGTTGAAAGCGTGTCAGGACCTACCCCCAGAGCAAAGGGCGGACTACACGGTCGTCAAGGGTGAGATACTGGCACGCCTTGGGGTAAATGTGTTAGTGAGGGCTCAGCGGGTACACCACTGGAAGTTTACCCCTCCAAGCCCGCCCGGTCCCAGTATTACGACCTGTTGCACCTGTTACAAAAGTGGTTGCAGCCTGAAGTGTTATCCCCTACGGCCATACTGGACCGCATAGTGACTGATAGATTTTGGAGGGCTTTGCCCCACTCCCTCCAGACCTGGGTCGGACAGGCGCCCCCTACTGATGCCATGCAGATGATAGACCTCATAGAAAGGTATGGGGCTACCAAGGAGTTACAGGGAGGGACCCCCCGAAAGGTAACAGGAAGGTTCCCTAAGTCCCAGCCCCTGGTTCGGCGAGCAGAGCCCAGGAAGGCCGCTCCGGACTTATCCGGGGAAGTAAGGAGCCCCATAATCTGGTGGCGGTGCCAGGAACCAGGTCATATGAGAGCTGATTGCCCCCACCTGACTGAGCCCATGGACACCAATTTTTGTTACCGCCAGTCCCACTGTTACGGCGGCGGAACACGCATAAAAAAATATAAATAAACGTGTTCGCCGCCCGGGGTCCACCGTGCGGCAGATGGAAAAACCGCAGCTAGAAGACACAGAGCACTGTGGCGGTAATGTGCACGGGGTTCTATATCACTCAGGTGCAATCAAGCAGTCTCTGTTAAGTGCACAGAGCTGCTCCAGGAAAAATTAGAAAAGTAACGCTGAGCCTGTTAGCAACACAGGGACTCAGCGGCACACATGCGGTAGGCAAAAACCGGAGTAGTTAGGATGTCACTACGTCCGACACCTACTGTGGTAACAGGTGTGCTGGCGTCGCAACCGCAGACGCAGAAATGAGCTGCAACTGCAGCGCGGCGTGAACAGAGCCGCAAACAAGGCGCTGCAAAAACGCTGGAGCAATGCAGGACGCTTAGCTGCTGCAAAAAGTATGGCAACTGCCGGTACCAGAGGCAACCAGGTTACATTCTCCAGAAGGGGGGGCATGAACCTGGTGGCCCGGAGGAAAATGTGCTGGCGGTCGGAATAACCTTCCCTTCGGTGGAGGAAGGGGAGAATTCTCCCCTAGAAGGATTGGCTGGAGAGGTGGAAGACTTGCCGCCGGGACCTGAGTTGTCAGACTTGAATGTATCAGGTGACAATTTTGGTACAGCGCAACTCCGAGACCTTACTTTAGCCGGGCCAGAGAAAATGTACTGTTTGTAAATGGGGAACCCCAACAACCTGGGGTAGATACGGTGTTGCCACGCTTTGAGTTGAACCAGGATTTGTTGTACCGAGTGGAGATAATACGTGGGGAAATGGTAGAACAATTACTGGTACCTCAGACGTATCGCAGGCTGGTAATGGTTTTAGCGCATGCGCATGTACTTGGGGGACATTTGGGCCAAAAGAAGACCCTCGACCGAATCCTGCAACGATTTTACTGGCCAGGGGTTCATGAAGAAGTTAAACGGTACTGTAGCTCCTGTCCAGTATGCCAGGTAACCAGTCCCCAGCCTCACTTTCGGAGCCCTTTGGTGCCTTTGCCGATTATAGAGGTGCCCTTCGAGAGAGTGGCCATGGACCTGGTGGGGCCTCTCAATAAGTCGGCAAGGGGACACCAACACATTCTGGTAGTTCTAGATTATGCTACCCGATATCCTGAGGCCATTCCTCTGCGCCACACATCAGCTAAGCTTATAGCAAAGGAACTCATGGGTATGTTTTCACGGGTGGGAATTTCGCAAGAAATTTTAACAGACCAGGGAACCCCCTTTATGTAAAAAATTATGAAGGAACTCTGCCGGTTGATAAAATGCTAAACAGTTGCGTAACTCGGTCTATCATCCCCAAACAGATGGTCTGTTAGAAAGGTTCAATAAGACCCCGAAGAGCATGGTAAAAAGGCAGTTTCCAAAGATGGGAAGGACTGGGATCTGTTATTGCCATATTTGTTATTTGCAGTGAGGGAGGTACCTCAGGCATCTACGGGGTTCTCGCCCTTTGAACTATTGTACGGCAGACATCCACGGGGCTTACTAGATATAGCCAAAGAGGCCTGGGAGAACCAACCTACTCCCCACAAAAGTGTGATAGAACATGTTGCAAAAATGCAAGAGAGAATGGAGACAGTCCTACCCTTGGTCCGGGAACATATGGAGGCAGCACAACGGTCACAGAGTCGGGTCTATAATCGGCAGGCTCGGGTAAGAACCTTTAGCCCTGGGGATCGGGTTTTGGTGCTTGTGCCTACCGTAGATAGCAAATTTCTCGCAAGGTGGCAGGGACCCTACGAGATCATGGAGAAGGTGGGGCCAGTAGACTACAAGGTACACCCTTTGAACTATTGTACGGCAGACATCCACGGGGCTTACTAGATATAGCCAAAGAGGCCTGGGAGAACCAACCTACTCCCCACAAAAGTGTGATAGAACATGTTGCAAAAATGCAAGAGAGAATGGAGACAGTCCTACCATTGGTCCGGGAACATATGGAGGCAGCACAACGGTCACAGAGTCGGGTCTATAATTGGGAGGCTCGGGTAAGAACCTTTAGCCCTGGGGATCGGGTTTTGGTGCTTGTGCCTACCGTAGATAGCAAATTTCTCGCAAGATGGCAGGGACCCTACGAGATCATGGAGAAGGTGGGGCCAGTAGACTACAAGGTACACCAACCAAGACGGAGAAAGCCAGAACAGGTTTACCATAATAATTTGTTTAAACCCTGGAAAGATAGAGAGCACCTTGGTGGGGATAGTCCGCTGCCAGCGTTTCAGATGGTAAAGGCTCCGTTACCTCGGGGCGAGGCGGGAGAAGCCCAACCCGCGGTCAAAATTGCAGATACTTTGTCTCCTAAACAGGTTCAGGAGGTCCGGGAGTTCATCAGCCGAAATACAGATGTTTTTTCGGAGCTCCCTGGACGCACCTCCCTAATCTAACATGACGTTGTCACAGAGCCACAGGCCAAGGTCCGACTAAAGCCATATCGGGTGCCTGAGGCCCGGCGACAAGCCATCTCAGAAGAGGTAAAAATGATGCTACAGTTAGGGGTCACAGAAGAGTCTCAGAGTGAGTGGGCCAGCCCAATAGCTCTAATACCCAAGCCTGATGGGTCTCTAAGATTCTGTAATGATTTTAGAAAACTCAATGACATTTCAAAATTTGACGCCTACCCCATGCCCCGGGTTGACAAGTTGATAGAGCGCTTTGGGCAAGCACGGTATTTTACAACTCTGGACCTCACAAAAGGTTATTGGCAGGTATCCCTAACAGAGGCGGCGAAGGGAAAGACGGCGTTTATAACACCTGAGGGGCTGTTCCAGTATAAGGTGTTACCCTTTGGATTGCATGGCGCTCCAGCAACGTTCCAGCGGTTAATGGATATTATTCTCCGTCCCCATCGCCGCTATGCCTCAGCCTATCTAGATTATATTATTGTGTTCAGCACCGATTGGGAAAGCCACTTAGCAAAAGTACAGGCAGTGGTAGACTCCCTGCGACAAGCAGGGCTAACTGCCAACCCAAAGAAGTGTTTCATAGGGTTGGAGAAAGCCCGCTACTTGGGTTATGTCACTGGGAGGGGAGTTCTCAAGCACCAAGTAAACAAGGTCGGTAAAGGCCTTTTTGGGTTTGGAGGATATTACAGGCGATTCATTCCCAACTTTGCAACCCTGTCCACGCCTTTAACAGATTGTTTAAAAGGGAAAAAATCTGTGATGGTCCACTGGAATTATCAGTTAGAGGAGGCCTTTACAAAATTAAAAGGGGTACTGTGTGGTACACAAGTCCTAATCACTCCAAATTTAAAAAAAGAGTTCATGGTGCAGACTGATGCCTCTGAGATAGGCCTCGGTGCAGTGCTGGCTCAGGAAGTTAACGGGGAAGAGCATCCCGTTAGCTTCCTAAGCCGGAAACTTACCCCAGCTGAAACCCGGTACAGTATTGTAGAGAGAGAGTGCCTGGCCATCGAGTGGGCACTGGAATCGTTGCGCTACTATTTGCTGGGGAGGACATTTCGGTTGGTGACAGATCATTCCCCTCTTACGTGGATGAGTCAAGCTAAGGAGAGGTATGCCCGAGTCACCAGGTGGTTCCTGTCCCTGCAAAACTTTAAATTTTCAGTAGAACATCGTGCAGGCAGACTACAGGGGAATGCAGATGCCCTGTCCAGAGTTCACTGTATGTCATGTGTCCACCCCTCTAGGGTTGAACATAGGGGGTAGGTATGTGGTACAGTAAAGGGTGTTTTACTGGATGGAAGATATGTTTCTCCTAGCAGATTAATGTTTGGCCGGGTTTTTTCTTAAAGACAGGACCTGCGATGATGTCAGGGTCACGTGATCAGCCCATGTGATGTCTACCTCACTGGTAGGAGGCGTTAGGCCCTATGTAATGGAGGTTGGTGATTGCCACAGGGTGAGTGTGTGTTTCTGGAAGCTACAGGAACTTGTGTGGACTCAGCCTGAAACTTGTATATAGGATTCTCGTGCTGCAGAACTATCGCAGAAAGACTCGGAAGAACCCCGGAAATGGCACCTGGCAGCCGCTTAGTTACGCCCGTCCCGTGCATGGGGTGAGTCTGGGACCCGTGGTTCTCCAAGCTGGAGTATGAGTTTGCTTTCCCTTATGTTTTGTTAAGCTGCTGGTTACTGAGTGACATTAAAACCACTGAAATTGGACTTTATGCCTGTGTGTTGCCTCGTTACTGCCGCCCAGCTATTGCCTACCAGAGCAAATCCCTACAACACACATTTGTGTAGAATATATACAGATCTGCATAGTTATTTTTTTTAGATGACAATTTGGTAAAATCTATAAATACTGTGAATACAAAGTCCTTGGTGTCACAATAAAAAATAAATAAATAAAAATCGCTCAGATCCTTAAAAATAGAAAAATAATTATTCGTTATCCACATCTTTGGAGTATATTGTGATGTCACCGGATAAATCCGGAGCTGATGTCACAGTCTACACGGAATGTTCTATGCCGGCTCAGACTGGACCACAGAAGAACAGGACAATCCCCTGGTGGACCCCTCTGCTGCACTGGGAACCCAGACCTCCACACCCTACCTGACCAGGGCTTAGATGCGCTTCATACAGACAGGTTGCAGGGTCTCGGGGACTCCCGCTGTGTGACCGTATCACCGCCTCATAGAACTAAGAGAGTCCTTGCAAGGCGATGGCCCGGTATCAGGACTGACCGTCTGAGACAAGGGCAAAGCCGCAGATAATACCGAGTAGTAGTAATTTCCTCTACTATGAGGTAATAAAAACAAATCAATTTTCACATTTTTGGCATCAGTTTTTCTTCCATGGGGAACTGAAATTCCCAACGTGCCCTGAAAGATACCGACCTCCAGGACCTGCTTGGAGTTGTAGTTTTCTACACAAATTGTATTCTTAAAGGGGTATTCCCATCGCCAAGATCATATCCCAATATCTAGTAGTAATATAAGTAATATCTCTGTCCATTTCCTCATGTGCAGGACCTTAGGTATCCATAGTTAGAACCACTAGGAGCTAGCTGTTACTATATCAGTGGTCGTAACCATGGATATCTAAGGTCCTATGATGCCTCCACATGAGGAAATAGACTTAGTGAATCAGAAGAACTATACTACATTTCTAATTGGAGGAATTTGTTAATATTATTATTATTACTACTACATCTACGACATATTGGGACAGGATCTTAGAGATGGGAATACCCCTTTTAATGTTAGTTCACATGTAGAGGTGAAATTCATATCAAATTGTTTGGCGCACAGTGTTGCGGGTAAGACCACGCTCACATGTTGCAATGTTTTTAAGAGAAAAAAACATCACAACAAAAGAGTGCATTTAAAATAGCAGCGGGTGAAAGCAGCCTCAGGCTATGTTCACACGTTAAGAACAAAGAAATGGAGTGCTGACTTCAATATCACATAAAAAACAATGAGTTTTATTAAATAAGTAAACATATATAACACACAATACATAAAACAAGGGAAGATTCCACAAAAATGCTCCTAGGGAAATTTTTGACATGGGAAAGTTATGCAAAAATTGGAGCTGTATCAATAACTACTGTATCACCCAAATGGAGTACAAAAGTTAAGGCAGTAACTTGATAAAGCATCCCGCGAAACGCGCATCCAGGGTCTCTCCTCAGGGAAGTTTTCAGCACTTGCGATCACTAATATGGGTAAGCGTGCCTAAAAGGCTGTGATTAATATATTTGCACTATGTACTTTATGTTCACCCTATGTACCTCTTTATGGTTACTGCCTTAACTTTTGTACTCCATTTGGGTGATACAGTAATTATTGATACAGCTCCAATTTTTGCATAACTTTCCCATGTCAAAAATTTCCCTAGGAGCATTTTTGTGGAATCTTCCCTTGTTTTATGTATTGTGTGTTATATATGTTTACTTATTTAATAAAACTCATTGTTTTTTATGTGATATTGAAGTCAGCACTCCATTTCTTTGTTCTTAATATACACTACGGAGTTTCTTGATAGTCCTATATAATTATATTATATACAGCTATGAGATTTGTTGCTATATGTATAGCTGCGTTTGTCTTTGTGTATCAGTTAACATTATGTTCACACGTTGCGTTTTTTCAGCCTTTTTATGCCAGTTAAAAGCTGCTTTTAAGGGTATGTGCACACGCAGCGGATTTGTTCTCTGCGGATCCGCTGCAGATCCGCAAGCAATGTACAGTACAATGCTAAGCAATGGGTTTTCAAAACCGCAGTGCACAGGCTGCGGACTTGCTGCGGATTGAAATCCGCAGCATGTCAATTCTTTCTGCTGATTTTGCTGCGTTTCGACACCTATTCCATTATACTGGTGTCAAAATGCAGGGGCAAATCCGCAGGTAAAACCGCACTCCCTTCAGCCCCCATAGAAAGCAATGGATAAGTGCAAAAAAGCAGCAAAAAACATAGCAAGAAACGCCATCAGTTCTTGCAGTGTTATTAGTGACAAAAGCAGGTACAGCAGAATGTGATTTTCCCAAAATTAAACCAAAATATCTTGGTGTCCTCACCTGAGAATGGCGGTTACATTAGTACAGTTTAATGAAATTATTGATATCTCTGACCGATGTGTGAAGTTGAACAATAGCTGATCACCCCAATGCACTGCCAATGTCTTAGGTAAACTATGCCTGACCAATTCACCTCCCCCTGCTGGATTTACATTTGCAAATGTGTATTTTTTCATTAACTCATAGGAACTTTTTTGCTCAGAATAGTCACTTTTTTCAGACATAAAAATCTTTCTAAATATTTCTATCAAATTTCCCTTTTTTCCCCAAATGTTTTATGGTTTCACCTACGTCTTATATCGGTGGTCTAACACCTCGCATTGTTCATGCTTGTACGGTGGAAGCAAAGCTGAACTTTGGGATCCTTAAAAACGCCGCAAGAAAACCAGAGTAAAAGCCAGCAAAAGGTGTTTTTTGTGTCTGCAGTTTTTTTTTTTTTGTGATATCACAATGTGGAGTGTGGAACTCGATGACATCTTCTACTCTATGACATCACAATGACTGCAAAGGAGTAAAGCCTATGTAAAGCCTGACCGCAGAGCCGAGGCTGTCATTTGTGTGACTCCCTATTGGACACACAAAGCTACAGGAATACGAAGGAGAAAGAAAGCGACGACATCATGGGGATTCATGGAGGTCCCCATTGTGACCAGCGGCTGCTGGTCAAGGCTCTCTCTTCCTGCAAGTCAACTGGCTTTAGTCTTCTGACCCGATTCAAGAAATTCCAATGCAATTGCAGAGCTCAGCGGAAGGATTCTTTCCAGGCCATCAAATCTGCCACCATGACAGTGGTCAAGAGCATCAGGTCAGTTGCTACAAAAAGACGTAGAAACCACGTCATCAGCCAAGACAGCGGTGAAAAGAGCCCAACCTACATAGTAGGTGACACTGAGCCCACTTCTAGCATTGTAGAAAGTGGAGAGGATCTTGCCGATCCAGAATGTGCACAAGATGCACCCGAGGGGCTGCCACAAACAAGACCCCAGGACTTTACTGACCCAGAATGTGCACCCGAGGGGCTGCCACAAACAGGACCCCAGGATTTTGCATATCCAGAATGTGCACAAGGTGCACCCGAGGGGCTGCCACAAACAGGACCTCAGGATCCTGCTGATCCAGAATGTGCACACGATGCACCCGAGGGGCTGCCACAAACAAGACCCCAGGACTTAACCGATCCAGAATGTGCACCCGAGGGGCTGCCACAAACAGGACCCCAGGACTTTACCGATCCAGATTGTGCACAATGTGCACCCGAGGGGCTGCCACAAACAAGACCCCAGGATTTTGCTGATCCAGAATGCGCACAAGGTGCACCAGAGGGGCTACCACAAACAAGACCCCAAGACAATCTGAAAAGGAAAGCATCAACCTCTGAGGACAGTCAGCCCGAGATGATGCCACCAGCCAAGAGAGCTGCTATAGAAAATATTATTGATCTACTTATAGAAGTAATTGGCTTTAGTCTTCCGACCCGATTCAGGAAATTCCAATGCAATTTCAGAGCTCTCCTGAAGGATTCCTTCCAGGCCATCAAATCTGCCACCATGACAGTGGTCAAGTGCTTCAGATTAATTGCTATAACAAGACGTAGAGACCGCGTCATCAGCCAAGACAGCGGTGAGAAGAGCCCAACCTACATAGTAGGTGATATTGAGCCCACCTCTAGCATTGCAGAAAGTGGAGAGGATTGTGCCGATCCAGAATGTGCAGAAGATGCATCCGAGGGACTGCCACAAACAAGATCCCAGGATCTTACTGATCCAGAATGTGCACAATGTGCACCCGAGGGGCTTCCACAAACAAGACCACGAGACAATCTGAAAATGAAAGCATCACCCTCCGATGACAGTCAGCCCGAGATGCTGCCACCAGACAAGAGAGCGGCTATAGAAAACGTTACTGATCTACTTATCATTATTATTATTGTTATTATTATTATTTATTTATATAGCGCCTTTATTTCCATGGTGCTGTACATGAGAAGGGGAGGAGTAACCCCGGAGATCGAGACCCCACAAGTGGAGATGCCCGATATTGGGAACCAAGAGAACAACCTGCCTCCAGAGCTCTTAACCATCCTGCAGAGCAAAGGGGAGGAAGGCTACCTGGATGACGAGGTCATCATCATGGCCCAGGACCTGCTGCAGAGACAGTTTAAGGGTTTTGATGGCCTGCAGCCCCCCTGCGCTCTTATGATACCAGGGTACAGCGTACTGCAGAATGCTGTACAAATCCACTATGATGCGGACAGGGTGCACTGGCTGACAACCTGCTATAAAAATGGCCAAATCTTTGTGGCCGACAGCTTCAACATCAGGAATCTGTCTCCATCCATCCATCAGCAGATTAACAACATGTACAGTATAGTGGTCGACAATCCCCTGGAACATCTGAGGTTTATCGATGTGGATCAGCAGAAGAACTGGTACGACTGTGGCTTATATGCTATAGCGTTTGCCTACGAGTTTATGGCAGATGGCGGTGAACCCAGAGCTGAGTTCCAGCATCAGAAGATGAGGACTCATCTAATATCCTGCCTGCAGAACAACAGAATCAGCGGATTTCCCAAAAAGGTCAGGGAGTAACTCCATGTCTATAAACGGCATGTAGAGTGTATGACGGTCCAAGAGATCGCCCTGACCTTTAACCTCACAATGAAGATGGGGTACGGCTGGAGGTGACGGCTATCACACGTCAATGATGTGGCGGCCGCCATGTCAGGAGCAGATGAGCCGCACCTCAGGACTAGGCAGATTCCGGGCTCGGTCTCTGTCCTCATTACTTTCTGCAGTCAGATGTGATCAGAGGATCAGTGAATCTTCTGCTGCATCTGACCCGATCTACGGAACATGCTGCCATGATCCAGCACCGCCCAGGGGAAGGGCAGGCCGTCAGCCATGGTTCCCTAGAGGTTTCCTCCACTGGGGGTTTTTCCTCTCCTGAGTGCTGACGGACGACGACTCTCCGTGAGTCCAGGACCCATCACCATCCTCATCATGGGAACTTCTACTTGTGATATCTTGTATGAAGTGAATAAAGAATTCAATTAATATCTAGCAGCTGTGTGTCTGAGCCATGTGTCTGAGCCTTGTATCTCTACATTGAAATTGCAGGAAAAGTTATGGAATTCTGGAAATGACAGGTGTGATATTTTTTTCTGAGTTTTCCCTACAAACTGTTTGGAACATTTGAAAGAATGATTGTCCGGAGAAGAAAATATGACGCTGCCATAAGACCTGTGTTTGCCAGCAGTAGAGAGTCCACTCGTGTGTGGGGGCTTCTCATCAATGGAGGAGCTCACTCACAGTAATACCTCAACAGGGCCATGAATGAAGAATAAAATCTAAACCTCCTCCACGAGCAACTACTCCCATCATCCAGGGCAAGGTTGTGATGATGCTTTTCTCCTCCATAATGGAGACCAGGTCACATGGGAAAAGTGATAAACTAAGTTGCTTTGGTGAAAAAGACATTGGCATTTTGGTTCCAAGGACGAAAACCAAAGTTTGAGTCAGTCTCAAAACTTTTGGCCATGATTGTATTTATCCATCTTAAGATAATGATAGCACTCCATTCCTGATAGCTAAAACTTCTCTCACCTTCTGCATTAATAAAACACTTTTCTCACTATTTTTTGTGCAGAAAGCAGGTAAATACGTTCCGCAAACTGATTTTCGGCATGTCTGCCCTGTTGGCCGAATTCTATAGAAACTTCCGTGCCGCTGATAAATATTTAGGAACCTGCTCTCACTTCCTTGAGCGTGAATTGGCTTATTATAGGGGGCACAGATTTTTGGCCACGTGTAGAGTGAATATAGTACTATAGCTCAGTGGCTAGACACATAGAATTAGGAAAAGCCATTGGGCACAGGGAATGATGCTGACTTCTAGTGTTGATGTGTTGTCATTGTGGCACATAATAATTGTCTCCTCCTGTGATATGATAGAAATACCAACAAGAAGCGTGTGCCTTAAAGGTGACTATAAACATATCTAATAAAAATGATTAACATAAGAGAAGAGTAACCTAAACTTGATGTAGAACTGTATGGAATAAAGGAATATTTTCAGCAACAGCGCCCCTTGTCTACAGGCGTCGTATCTTGTATTGCAATAGGTGCTAGGAGCAGTCACAGACCACTCCCGTCAGTTTATCCCCCGAAATACTGCAGTCACAGCATTCCGGAAGTCGGCACAGGGCTAACAGCCCCTCTGCCTTTGGGTCAGAGCCCCCGCGGCGTCACGCAGGGTCCCTATCGTTGCCATGGTGAGCAAATGTCGTCATCACGACATCTGGCTCAACAGAGCTAGGAAACTTGTTGATCATGCACAGTGCATGATCAGGTAGTCTCCCTGTCAGTGCAGCGATCAGCCTGCAAAAAATGATTGTCCCATAGTGGGACTAAGTAAAAGACTTAGGAAAAAGGTAAAGAAAAAAAAATTTTTTAAATAATAATTGTAAAAATATTAAAAAAATCAAAAATAAAAAAATCAATACATATTCTATCACTAAATAAATATTTGAATGAAAAAAACAATATAAACAATAAAAGTGCACACATGTGGTATCGCCGCATGCACAACGACTCGACCTATAAAACTGTCCCACTACTTAACCCCTTTAGTGAACACAAAGAAAAAAACAAGGCAAAAAACTATTCTTTATCATCATACTGCCGAAAACAAAAAGTGGAATAACGCGATCAGAACCTCATATTACCCACCTCAGCTGCTGCAGAACCTCATAGTATACCTCAGCTGCTGCAGAACCTCACAATATACCTCAGCTGCTGCAGAACCTCAATACGTCTCAGCTGCTGCATAACCTTATATTACACACCTCAGCTGCTGCAGAATCTCATAATACACATCTCAGCTGCTGCAGAACCTCATAATACACCTCAGCTGCTACAGAACTCATAATACACCTCAGCTGCTACAGAACCTCATAATACACAGCTCAGCTACTGCAGAACTTCAATATGTCTCAGCTGCTGCATAACCTTATTACACGCCTCAGCTGCTTCAGAACCTCATATTACCCACCTCAACTGCTGCAGAACCTCATAATACACATCTCAGCTGCAGCAGAACCTCACAATATACACATCAACTGCTGCAGAACCTCATATTACCCACCTCAAATGCTGCAGAACCTCATAATACACATCTCAGCTGCTGCAGAACCTCATAAAACACCTCAGTTGCTGCAGAACCTCACAATTCACAGCTCAGCTGCTGCAGAACCTCATATTACACACCTCAGCTACTTGAAACCTTCTTTTGGACACTGTGGTACAGTAAAGGGTGTTTTACTGGATGGAAGATATGTTTCTCCTAGCAGATTAATGTTTGGCCGGGTTTTTTCTTAAAGACGGGACCTGCGATGATGTCGGGGTCACGTGATCAGCCCATGTGATGTCTACCTCACTGGTGGGAGGGGTTAGGCCCTATGTAATGGAGGTTGGTGATTGCCACAGGTTGAGTGTGTGTTTCTGGAAGCTACAGGAACTTGTGTGGACTCAGCCTGAAACTTGTATATAGGATTCCCGTGCTGCAGGACTATCGCAGCAAGACTCGGAAGAACCCCGGGAATGGCACTTGGCGGATGCCGCAGGACCTGGCAGCCGCTTAGTTACGCCCGTCCCGTGCAAGGGGTGAGTCTGGGACCAGTGGTTCTCCAAGCTGGAGTATGAGTTTGCTTTCCCTTATGTTTTGTTAAGCTGCTGGTTACTGAGTGACATTAAAACCACTGAAATTGGACTTTATGCCTGTGTGTTGCCTCGTTACTGCCGCCCAGCTATTGCCTACCAGAGCAAATCCCTACAATTGGTGGAGAATGCGAGCAGAAGCAGTGAGGCCAGGCTGTTTTGATTTTTGATCGGTACCCCAGCCTATGTCCTGGGTGAAACGAGTGGCAGATATCCAGGCGGGGAACTTTCCAGAAATAGAGGCCACGCGACAGCAACAGCAGGCTATGCAGCAGCAACAGAAGGCCATGCGGCAGCAGCAACAAGAGTTCATGCGACAGCAGGCTATGCAGCAGCAGGCTATGCAGCAGCATCAGAAAACCAATCAGCTGTTGATACAGCATATCACAACAGCGCAAGCAAAAGGAGCTGACCGGGGAATCCAGGATATTCGGAAAGCGGTTTGTACAGCGATTCCTAAAATGGGAGAATCGGACGATGTGGAGGTGTATCTGGAGATGTTCGAAGGAGTCGCTGAGAGAGAGAAGCTCCCCCGGGACCATTTGGCAGGTGTCCTCGATCCGTTTTTGACCCCAGGACTGTTGAAAGCGTGTCAGGACCTACCCCCAGAGCAAAGGGCGGACTACACGGTCGTCAAGGGTGAGATACTGGCACGCCTTGGGGTAAATGTGTTAGTGAGGGCTCAGCGGGTACACCACTGGAAGTTTACCCCCTCCAAGCCCGCCCGGTCCCAGTATTATGACCTGTTGCACCTGTTACAAAAGTGGTTGCAGCCTGAAGTGTTATCCCCTACGGCCATACTGGACCGCATAGTGACTGATAGATTTTGGAGGGCTTTGCCCCACTCCCTCCAGACCTGGGTCGGACAGGCGCCCCCTACTGATGCCATGCAGATGATAGACCTCATAGAAAGGTATGGGGCTACCAAGGAGTTACAGGGAGGGACCCCCCGAAAGGTAACAGGAAGGTTCCCTAAGTCCCCGCCCCTGGTTCGGCGAGCAGAGCCCAGGAAGGCCGCTCCGGACTTATCCGGGGAAGTAAGGAGCCCCATAATCTGCTGGCGGTGCCAGGAACCAGGTCATATGAGAGCTGATTGCCCCCACCTGACTGAGCCCATGGACACCAATTTTTGTTACCACCAGTCCCACTGTTACGGCGGCGGAACACGCTTAAAAAAATATAAATAAACGTGTTCGCCGCCCGGGGTCCACCGTGCGGCAGATGGAAAAACCGCAGCTAGAAGACACAGAGCACTGTGACGGTAATGTGCACGGGGTTCTATATCACTCAGGTGCAATCAAGCAGTCTGTGTTAAGTGCACAGAGCTGCTCCAGGAAAAATTAGAAAAGTAACGCTGAGCCTGTTAGCAACACAGGGACTCAGCGGCACACATGCGGTAGGCAAAAACCGGAGTAGTTAGGATGTCACTACGTCCGACACCTACCGTGGTAACAGGTGTGCTGGCGTCGCAACCGCGGACGCAGAAATGAGCTGCAACTGCAGCGCGGCGTGAACAGAGCCGCAAACAAGGCGCTGCAAAAACGCTGGAGCAATGCAGGACGCTTAGCTGCTGCAAAGTATGGCTGGAGCGCGCTGGCGCTAGCGCTGCTACTGGCGGCTGCCCAATCACTCACACAAACGTAATATCAGAGGGAAGGGGTTTCATAATAAGTCATCCACCAGTCCAAGCATCCATCACCATACATACAGCAGCAGTATGAAAATACTAGCGCATGGCATAGCGGCCATGCGCACTTTTTATAGCGTACGGGACCTGCCGGAAATCTCCAGAGCCCTGAGCATAACCAATCAAATCAGGAGCAGGACCTGAGCACCTGACTCCTGAACTCCAATGAGAGCTATTCCCGTGAGCATGCTCAGAAGCTGGGACAAAGGACTTAGCCTCTGGAGACAAATATGTGAATCTGGATTCCCGCATAGGCATTATAGAACCCAGATTCCTAACACCCACTATGCCGAACCAATGTGTGCAATGGGCACCCTGAAGGGCCCTAATATGGAACATTTGTGTCGGCTAGAAGTGGAGGGCACCGGGCTGTGGCCCTATTGGACTCAGGGAGTCTTGTAACCCTGGTACGAGCCAGCTGGATACACACCAGCGAGTTTACGGGTCGGAAAATTGGGGTGTTGTGTATACATGGAGACTTAAAAGACTATCCCACCGCACTAGTCGTAATCAGCACGCCAGCAGGGAGGCGGTGCCACGAGGTGGGGGTGGTGGCTAATTTACATTATGAAGTGATAATTGGAAGAGACTTTCCGTTGTTTTCTGTGCTGTGGCCGTCTGTGGTACCATCCACTGAGCAACTGCCGGTACCAGAGGCAACCAGGTTACATTCTCCAGAAGGGGGGCATGAACCTGGTGGCCCGGAGGAAAATGTGCTGGCGGTCGGAATAACCTTCCCTTCGGTGGAGGAAGGGGAGAATTCTCCCCTAGAAGGATTGGCTGGAGAGGTGGAAGACTTGCCGCCGGGACCTGAGTTGTCAGACTTGAATGTATCAGTTGACAATTTTGGTACAGCGCAACTCCGAGACCTTACTTTAGCCGGGCCAGAGAAAATGTACTGTTTGTAAATGGGGAACCCCAACAACCTGGGGTAGATACGGTGTTGCCACGCTTTGAGTTGAACCAGGATTTGTTGTACCGAGTGGAGATAATACGTGGGGAAATGGTAGAACAATTACTGGTACCTCAGACGTATCGCAGGCTGGTAATGGTTTTAGCGCATGCGCATGTACTTGGGGGACATTTGGGCCAAAAGAAGACCCTCGACCGAATCCTGCAACGATTTTACTGGCCAGGGGTTCATGAAGAAGTTAAACGGTACTGTAGCTCCTGTCCAGTATGCCAGGTAACCAGTCCCCAGCCTCACTTTCGGAGCCCTTTGGTGCCTTTGCCGATTATAGAGGTGCCCTTCGAGAGAGTGGCCATGGACCTGGTGGGGCCTCTCAATAAGTCGGCAAGGGGACACCAACACATTCTGGTAGTTCTAGATTATGCTACCCGATATCCTGAGGCCATTCCTCTGCGCCACACATCAGCTAAGCTTATAGCAAAGGAACTCATGGGTATGTTTTCACGGGTGGGAATTCCGCAAGAAATTTTAACAGACCAGGGAACCCCCTTTATGTAAAAAATTATGAAGGAACTCTGCCGGTTGATAAAATGCTAAACAGTTGCGTAACTCGGTCTATCATCCCCAAACAGATGGTCTGTTAGAAAGGTTCAATAAGACCCCGAAGAGCATGGTAAAAAGGCAGTTTCCAAAGATGGGAAGGACTGGGATCTGTTATTGCCATATTTGTTATTTGCAGTGAGGGAGGTACCTCAGGCATCTACGGGGTTCTCGCCCTTTGAACTATTGTACGGCAGACATCCACGGGGCTTACTAGATATAGCCAAAGAGGCCTGGGAGAACCAACCTACTCCCCACAAAAGTGTGATAGAACATGTTGCAAAAATGCAAGAGAGAATGGAGACAGTCCTACCCTTGGTCCGGGAACATATGGAGGCAGCACAACGGTCACAGAGTCGGGTCTATAATCGGGAGGCTCGGGTAAGAACCTTTAGCCCTGGGGATCGGGTTTTGGTGCTTGTGCCTACCGTAGATAGCAAATTTCTCGCAAGGTGGCAGGGACCCTACGAGATCATGGAGAAGGTGGGGCCAGTAGACTACAAGGTACACCCTTTGAACTATTGTACGGCAGACATCCACGGGGCTTACTAGATATAGCCAAAGAGGCCTGGGAGAACCAACCTACTCCCCACAAAAGTGTGATAGAACATGTTGCAAAAATGCAAGAGAGAATGGAGACAGTCCTACCATTGGTCCGGGAACATATGGAGGCAGCACAACGGTCACAGAGTCGGGTCTATAATCGGGAGGCTCGGGTAAGAACCTTTAGCCCTGGGGATCGGGTTTTGGTGCTTGTGCCTACCGTAGATAGCAAATTTCTCGCAAGGTGGCAGGGACCCTACGAGATCATGGAGAAGGTGGGGCCAGTAGACTACAAGGTACACCAACCAAGACGGAGAAAGCCAGAACAGGTTTACCATAATAATTTGTTTAAACCCTGGAAAGATAGAGAGCACCTTGGTGGGGATAGTCCGCTGCCAGCGTTTCAGATGGTAAAGGCTCCGTTACCTCGGGGCGAGGCGGGAGAAGCCCAACCCGCGGTCAAAATTGCAGATACTTTGTCTCCTAAACAGGTTCAGGAGGTCCGGGAGTTCATCAGCCGAAATACAGATGTTTTTTCGGAGCTCCCTGGACGCACCTCCCTAATCTAACATGACGTTGTCACAGAGCCACAGGCCAAGGTCCGACTAAAGCCATATCGGGTGCCTGAGGCCCGGCGACAAGCCATCTCAGAAGAGGTAAAAATGATGCTACAGTTAGGGGTCACAGAAGAGTCTCAGAGTGAGTGGGCCATCCCAATAGCTCTAATACCCAAGCCTGATGGGTCTCTAAGATTCTGTAATGATTTTAGAAAACTCAATGACATTTCAAAATTTGACGCCTACCCCATGCCCCGGGTTGACGAGTTGATAGAGCGCTTTGGGCAAGCACAGTATTTTACAACTCTGGACCTCACAAAAGGTTATTGGCAGGTATCCCTAACAGAGGCGGCGAAGGGAAAGATGGCGTTTATAACACCTGAGGGGCTGTTCCAGTATAAGGTGTTACCCTTTGGATTGCATGGCGCTCCAGCAACGTTCCAGCGGTTAATGGATATTATTCTCCGTCCCCATCGCCGCTATGCCTCAGCCTATCTAGATTATATTATTGTCTTCAGCACCGATTGGGAAAGCCACTTAGCAAAAGTACAGGCAGTGGTAGACTCCCTGCGACAAGCAGGGCTAACTGCCAACCCAAAGAAGTGTTTCATAGGGTTGGAGGAAGCCCGCTACTTGGGTTATGTCACTGGGAGGGGAGTTCTCAAGCCCCAAGTAAACAAGGTCGGTAAAGGCCTTTTTGGGTTTGGAGGATATTACAGGCGATTCATTCCCAACTGTGCAACCCTGTCCGCGCCTTTAACAGATTGTTTAAAAGGGAAAAAATCTGTGATGGTCCACTGGAATTATCAGTTAGAGGAGGCCTTTACAAAATTAAAAGGGGTACTGTGTGGTACACAAGTCCTGATCACTCCAAATTTCAAAAAAGAGTTCATGGTGCAGACTGATGCCTCTGAGATAGGCCTCGGTGCAGTGCTGGCTCAGGAAGTTAACGGGGAAGAGCATCCCGTTAGCTTCCTAAGCCTGAAACTTACCCCAGCTGAAACCCGGTACAGTATTGTAGAGAGAGAGTGCCTGGCCATCGAGTGGGCACTGGAATCATTGCGCTACTATTTGCTGGGGAGGACATTTTGTTTGGTGACAGATCATTCCCCTCTTACGTGGATGAGTCAAGCTAAGGAGAGGAATGCCCGAGTCACCAGGTGGTTCCTGTCCCTGCAAAACTTTAAATTTTCAGTAGAACATCGTGCAGGCAGACTACAGGGGAATGCAGATGCCCTGTCCAGAGTTCACTGTATGTCATGTGTCCACCCCTCTAGGGTTGAACATAGGGGGTAGGTATGTGGTACAGTAAAGGGTGTTTTACTGGATGGAAGATATGTTTCTCCTAGCAGATTAATGTTTGGCCGGGTTTTTTCTTAAAGACAGGACCTGCGATGATGTCAAGGTCACGTGATCAGCCCATGTGATGTCTACCTCACTGGTAGGAGGCGTTAGGCCCTATGTAATGGAGGTTGGTGATTGCCACAGGGTGAGTGTGTGTTTCTGGAAGCTACAGGAACTTGTGTGGACTCAGCCTGAAACTTGTATATATGATTCTCGTGCTGCAGAACTATCGCAGCAAGACTCGGAAGAACCCCGGAAATGGCACCTGGCAGCCGCTTAGTTACGCCCGTCCCGTGCATGGGGTGAGTCTGGGACCAGTGGTTCTCCAAGCTGGAGTATGAGTTTGCTTTCCCTTATGTTTTGTTAAGCTGCTGGTTACTGAGTGACATTAAAACCACTGAAATTGGACTTTATGCCTGTGTGTTGCCTCGTTACTGCCGCCCAGCTATTGCCTACCAGAGCAAATCCCTACAACACACATTTGTGTAGAATATATACAGATCTGCATAATTATTTATTTTAGATGACAATTTGGTAAAATCTATAAATACTGTGAATACAAAGTCCTTGGTGTCACAATAAAAAAAAAATAAATAAAAATCGCTCAGATCCTTAAAAATAGAAAAATAATTATTCGTTATCCACATCTTTGGAGTATATTGTGATGTCACCGGATAAATCCGGAGCTGATGTCACAGTCTACACGGAATGTTCTATGCCGGCTCAGACTGGACCACAGAAGAACAGGACAATCCCCTGGTGGACCCCTCTGCTGCACTGGGAACCCAGACCTCCACACCCTACCTGACCAGGGCTTAGATGCGCTTCATACAGACAGGTTGCAGGGTCTCGGGGACTCCCGCTGTGTGACCGTATCACCGCCTCATAGAACTAAGAGAGTCCTTGCTCCAAGGCGATGGCCCGGTATCAGGACTGACCGTCTGAGACAAGGGCAAAGCCGCAGATAATACCGAGTAGTAGTAATTTCCTCTACTATGAGGTAATAAAAACAAATCAATTTTCACATTTTTGGCATCAGTTTTTCTTCCACGGGGAACTGAAATTCCCAACGTGCCCTGAAAGATACCGACCTCCAGGACCTGCTTGGAGTTGTAGTTTTCTACACAAATTGTATTCTTAAAGGGGTATTCCCATCGCCAAGATCATATCCCAATATCTAGTAGTAATATAAGTAATATCTCTGTCCATTTCCTCATGTGCAGGACCTTAGGTATCCATGGTTAGAACCACTAGCAGCTAGCTGTTACTATATCAGTGGTCGTAACCATGGATATCTAAGGTCCTATGATGCCTCCACATGAGGAAATAGACTTAGTGAATCAGAAGAACTATACTACATTTCTAATTGGAGGAATTTGTTAATATTATTATTATTACTACTACATCTACGACATATTGGGACAGGATCTTAGAGATGGGAATACCCCTTTTAATGTTAGTTCACATGTAGAGGTGAAATTCATATCAAATTGTTTGGCGCACAGTGTTGCGGGTAAGACCACGCTCACATGTTGCAATGTTTTTAAGAGAAAAAAACATCACAACAAAAGAATGCATTTAAAATAGCAGCGGGTGAAAGCACCCTCAGGCTATGTTCACACGTTAAGAACAAAGAAATGGAGTGCTGACTTCAATATCACATAAAAAACAATGAGTTTTATTAAATAAGTAAACATATATAACACACAATACATAAAACAAGGGAAGATTCCACAAAAATGCTCCTAGGGAAATTTTTGACATGGGAAAGTTATGCAAAAATTGGAGCTGTATCAATAACTACTGTATCACCCAATGGAGTACAAAAGTTAAGGCAGTAACTTGATAAAGCATCCCGCGAAACGCGCATCCAGGGTCTCTCCTCAGGGAAGTTTTCAGCACTTGCGATCACTAATATGGGTAAGCGTGCCTAAAAGGCTGTGATTAATATATTTGCACTATGTACTTTATGTTCACCCTATGTACCTCTTTATGGTTACTGCCTTAACTTTTGTACTCCATTTGGGTGATACAGTAATTATTGATACAGCTCCAATTTTTGCATAACTTTCCCATGTCAAAAATTTCCCTAGGAGCATTTTTGTGGAATCTTCCCTTGTTTTATGTATTGTGTGTTATATATGTTTACTTATTTAATAAAACTCATTGTTTTTTATGTGATATTGAAGTCAGCACTCCATTTCTTTGTTCTTAATATACACTACGGAGTTTCTTGATAGTCCTATATAATTATATTATATACAGCTATGAGATTTGTTGCTATATGTATAGCTGCGTTTGTCTTTGTGTATCAGTTAACATTATGTTCACACGTTGCGTTTTTTCAGCCTTTTTATGCCAGTTAAAAGCTGCTTTTAAGGGTATGTGCACACGCAGCGGATTTGTTCTCTGCGGATCCGCTGCAGATCCGCAAGCAATGTACAGTACAATGCTAAGCAATGGGTTTTCAAAACCGCAGTGCACAGGCTGCGGACTTGCTGCGGATTGAAATCCGCAGCATGTCAATTCTTTCTGCTGATTTTGCTGCGTTTCGACACCTATTCCATTATACTGGTGTCAAAATGCAGGGGCAAATCCGCAGGTAAAACCGCACTCCCTTCAGCCCCCATAGAAAGCAATGGATAAGTGCAAAAAAGCAGCAAAAAACATAGCAAGAAACGCCATCAGTTCTTGCAGTGTTATTAGTGACAAAAGCAGGTACAGCAGAATGTGATTTTCCCAAAATTAAACCAAAATATCTTGGTGTCCTCACCTGAGAATGGCGGTTACATTAGTACAGTTTAATGAAATTATTGATATCTCTGACCGATGTGTGAAGTTGAACAATAGCTGATCACCCCAATGCACTGCCAATGTCTTAGGTAAACTATGCCTGACCAATTCACCTCCCCCTGCTGGATTTACATTTGCAAATGTGTAATTTTTCATTAACTCATAGGAACTTTTTTGCTCAGAATAGTCACTTTTTTCAGACATAAAAATCTTTCTAAATATTTCTATCAAATTTCCCTTTTTTCCCCAAATGTCTCATGGTTTCACCTACGTCTTATATCGGTGGTCTAACACCTCGCATTGTTCATGCTTGTACGGTGGAAGCAAAGCTGAACTTTGGGATCCTTAAAAACGCCGCAAGAAAACCAGAGTAAAAGCCAGCAAAAGGTGTTTTTTGTGTCTGCAGTTTTTTTTGCTGCCAAAACATTAGGTTTTGGCTGCAGAACAAAAAAAGTAACGTGTGAATATGCTGTAAAAATAAGAAGCGTTAAACAAGTCCAACTGAAAACCTTTGTGGTAAAACTGCATGTAATACAGGCCATATTGTGCACTTACACTTTACAGCAAGTGCTATAAACCAGCAATCCCCCCCCACTGCATTCTCCATATACTTCGGTGGAGATATAACTACACATACAGGAACCTCCTCATAACATTTTATGGAGAATGTGGCTGGAAATTTGTGATTAAGGGTCAGATAACTGCACGTAACTGTAGGGTGGCGTCAGCATCAATGTTACTGGTGGGCCCATAGCAGCTGAGCCTGAAGCAGTGATATCACAATGTGGAGTGTGGAACTCGATGACATCTTCTACTCTATGACATCACAATGACTGCAAAGGAGTAAAGCCTATGTAAAGCCTGACCGCAGAGCCGAGGCTGTCATTTGTGTGACTCCCTATTGGATACACAAAGCTACAGGAATACGAAGGAGAAAGAAAGCGACGACATCATGGGGATTCATGGAGGTCCCCATTGTGACCAGCGGCTGCTGGTCAAGGCTCTCTCTTCCTGCAAGTCAACTGGCTTTAGTCTTCTGACCCGATTCAAGAAATTCCAATGCAATTGCAGAGCTCAGCGGAAGGATTCTTTCCAGGCCATCAAATCTGCCACCATGACAGTGGTCAAGAGCATCAGGTCAGTTGCTTCAAAAAGACGTAGAAACCACGTCATCAGCCAAGACAGCGGTGAAAAGAGCCCAACCTACATAGTAGGTGACACTGAGCCCACTTCTAGCATTGTAGAAAGTGGAGAGGATCTTGCCGATCCAGAATGTGCACAAGATGCACCCGAGGGGCTGCCACAAACAAGACCCCAGGACTTTACTGACCCAGAATGTGCACCCGAGGGGCTGCCACAAACAGGACCCCAGGATTTTGCATATCCAGAATGTGCACAAGGTGCACCCGAGGGGCTGCCACAAACAGGACCTCAGGATCCTGCTGATCCAGAATGTGCACACGATGCACCCGAGGGGCTGCCACAAACAAGACCCCAGGACTTAACCGATCCAGAATGTGCACCCGAGGGGCTGCCACAAACAGGACCCCAGGACTTTACCGATCCAGATTGTGCACAATGTGCACCCGAGGGGCTGCCACAAACAAGACCCCAGGATTTTGCTGATCCAGAATGCGCACAAGGTGCACCAGAGGGGCTACCACAAACAAGACCCCAAGACAATCTGAAAAGGAAAGCATCAACCTCTGAGGACAGTCAGCCCGAGATGATGCCACCAGCCAAGAGAGCTGCTATAGAAAATATTATTGATCTACTTATAGAAGTAATTGGCTTTAGTCTTCCGACCCGATTCAGGAAATTCCAATGCAATTTCAGAGCTCTCCTGAAGGATTCCTTCCAGGCCATCAAATCTGCCACCATGACAGTGGTCAAGTGCTTCAGATTAATTGCTATAACAAGACGTAGAGACCGCGTCATCAGCCAAGACAGCGGTGAGAAGAGCCCAACCTACATAGTAGGTGATATTGAGCCCACCTCTAGCATTGCAGAAAGTGGAGAGGATTGTGCCGATCCAGAATGTGCAGAAGATGCATCCGAGGGACTGCCACAAACAAGATCCCAGGATCTTACCGATCCAGAATGTGCACAATGTGCACCCGAGGGGCTTCCACAAACAAGACCACGAGACAATCTGAAAATGAAAGCATCACCCTCCGATGACAGTCAGCCCGAGATGCTGCCACCAGACAAGAGAGCGGCTATAGAAAACGTTACTGATCTACTTATCATTATTATTATTGTTATTATTATTATTTATTTATATAGCGCCTTTATTTCCATGGTGCTGTACATGAGAAGGGGAGGAGTAACCCCGGAGATCGAGACCCCACAAGTGGAGATGCCCGATATTGGGAACCAAGAGAACAACCTGCCTCCAGAGCTCTTAACCATCCTGCAGAGCAAAGGGGAGGAAGGCTACCTGGATGACGAGGTCATCATCATGGCCCAGGACCTGCTGCAGAGACAGTTTAAGGGTTTTGATGGCCTGCAGCCCCCCTGCGCTCTTATGATACCAGGGTACAGCGTACTGCAGAATGCTGTACAAATCCACTATGATGCGGACAGGGTGCACTGGCTGACAACCTGCTATAAAAATGGCCAAATCTTTGTGGCCGACAGCTTCAACATCAGGAATCTGTCTCCATCCATCCATCAGCAGATTAACAACATGTACAGTATAGTGGTCGACAATCCCCTGGAACATCTGAGGTTTATCGATGTGGATCAGCAGAAGAACTGGTACGACTGTGGCTTATATGCTATAGCGTTTGCCTACGAGTTTATGGCAGATGGCGGTGAACCCAGAGCTGAGTTCCAGCATCAGAAGATGAGGACTCATCTAATATCCTGCCTGCAGAACAACAGAATCAGCGGATTTCCCAAAAAGGTCAGGGAGTAACTCCATGTCTATAAACGGCATGTAGAGTGTATGACGGTCCAAGAGATCGCCCTGACCTTTAACCTCACAATGAAGATGGGGTACGGCTGGAGGTGACGGCTATCACACGTCAATGATGTGGCGGCCGCCATGTCAGGAGCAGATGAGCCGCACCTCAGGACGAGGCAGATTCCGGGCTCGGTCTCTGTCCTCATTACTTTCTGCAGTCAGATGTGATCAGAGGATCAGTGAATCTTCTGCTGCATCTGACCCGATCTACGGAACATGCTGCCATGATCCAGCACCGCCCAGGGGAAGGGCAGGCCGTCAGCCATGGTTCCCTAGAGGTTTCCTCCACTGGGGGTTTTTCCTCTCCTGAGTGCTGACGGACGACGACTCTCCGTGAGTCCAGGACCCATCACCATCCTCATCATGGGAACTTCTACTTGTGATATCTTGTATGAAGTGAATAAAGAATTCAATTAATATCTAGCAGCTGTGTGTCTGAGCCATGTGTCTGAGCCTTGTATCTCTACATTGAAATTGCAGGAAAAGTTATGGAATTCTGGAAATGACAGGTGTGATATTTTTTTCTGAGTTTTCCCTACAAACTGTTTGGAACATTTGAAAGAATGATTGTCCAGAGAAGAAAATATGACGCTGCCATAAGACCTGTGTTTGCCAGCAGTAGAGAGTCCACTCGTGTGTGGGGGCTTCTCATCAATGGAGGAGCTCACTCACAGTAATACCTCAACAGGGCCATGAATGAAGAATAAAATCTAAACCTCCTCCACGAGCAACTACTCCCATCATCCAGGGCAAGGTTGTGATGATGCTTTTCTCCTCCATAATGGAGACCAGGTCACATGGGAAAAGTGATAAACTAAGTTGCTTTGGTGAAAAAGACATTGGCATTTTGGTTCCAAGGACGAAAACCAAAGTTTGAGTCAGTCTCAAAACTTTTGGCCATGATTGTATTTATCCATCTTAAGATAATGATAGCACTCCATTCCTGATAGCTAAAACTTCTCTCACCTTCTGCATTAATAAAACACTTTTCTCACTATTTTTTGTGCAGAAAGCATGTAAATACGTTCCGCAAACTGATTTTCGGCATGTCTGCCCTGTTGGCCGAATTCTATAGAAACTTCCGTGCCGCTGATAAATATTTAGGAACCTGCTCTCACTTCCTTGAGCGTGAATTGGCTTATTATAGGGGGCACAGATTTTTGGCCACGTGTAGAGTGAATATAGTACTATAGCTCAGTGGCTAGACACATAGAATTAGGAAAAGCCATTGGGCACAGGGAATGATGCTGACTTCTAGTGTTGATGTGTTGTCATTGTGGCACATAATAATTGTCTCCTCCTGTGATATGATAGAAATACCAACAAGAAGCGTGTGCCTTAAAGGTGACTATAAACATATCTAATAAAAATGATTAACATAAGAGAAGAGTAACCTAAACTTGATGTAGAACTGTATGGAATAAAGGAATATTTTCAGCAACAGCGCCCCTTGTCTACAGGCGTCGTATCTTGTATTGCAATAGGTGCTAGGAGCAGTCACAGACCACTCCCGTCAGTTTATCCCCCGAAATACTGCAGTCACAGCATTCCGGAAGTCGGCACAGGGCTAACAGCCCCTCTGCCTTTGGGTCAGAGCCCCCGCGGCGTCACGCAGGGTCCCTATCGTTGCCATGGTGAGCGAATGTCGTCATCACGACATCTGGCTCAACAGAGCTAGGAAACTTGTTGATCATGCACAGTGCATGATCAGGTAGTCTCCCTGTCAGTGCAGCGATCAGCCTGCAAAAAATGATTGTCCCATAGTGGGACTAAGTAAAAGACTTAGGAAAAAGGTAAAGAAAAAAAAAAAATTTTAAATAATAATTGTAAAAATATTAAAAAAATAAAAAAATCAATACATATTCTATCACTAAATAAATATTTGAATGAAAAAAACAATATAAACAATAAAAGTGCACACATGTGGTATCGCCGCATGCACAACGACTCGACCTATAAAACTGTCCCACTACTTAACCCCTTTAGTGAACACAAAGAAAAAAACAAGGCAAAAAACAATTCTTTATCATCATACTGCCGAAAACAAAAAGTGGAATAACGCGATCAGAACCTCATATTACCCACCTCAGCTGCTGCAGAACCTCACAATATACCTCAGCTGCTGCAGAACCTCAATACGTCTCAGCTGCTGCATAACCTTATATTACACACCTCAGCTGCTGCAGACTCTCATAATACACATCTCAGCTGCTGCAGAACCTCATAATACACCTCAGCTGCTACAGAACTCATAATACACCTCAGCTGCTACAGAACCTCATAATACACAGCTCAGCTACTGCTGAACTTCAATATGTCTCAGCTGCTGCATAACCTTATTACACGCCTCAGCTGCTTCAGAACCTCATATTACCCACCTCAACTACTGCAGAACCTCATAATACACATCTCAGCTGCAGCAGAACCTCACAATATACACATCAACTGCTGCAGAACCTCATATTACCCACCTCAAATGCTGCAGAACCTCATAATACACATCTCAGCTGCTGCAGAACCTCATAAAACACCTCAGTTGCTGCAGAACCTCACAATTCACAGCTCAGCTGCTGCAGAACCTCATATTACACACCTCAGCTACTTGAAACCTTCTTTTGGACACTGTGGTACAGTAAAGGGTGTTTTACTGGATGGAAGATATGTTTCTCCTAGCAGATTAATGTTTGGCCGGGTTTTTTCTTAAAGACGGGACCTGCGATGATGTCGGGGGTCACGTGATCAGCCCATGTGATGTCTACCTCACTGGTGGGAGGGGTTAGGCCCTATGTAATGGAGGTTGGTGATTGCCACAGGTTGAGTGTGTGTTTCTGGAAGCTACAGGAACTTGTGTGGACTCAGCCTGAAACTTGTATATAGGATTCCCGTGCTGCAGGACTATCGCAGCAAGACTCGGAAGAACACCGGGAATGGCACCTGGCGGATGCCGCAGGACCTGGCAGCCGCTTAGTTACGCCCGTCCCGTGCAAGGGGTGAGTCTGGGACCAGTGGTTCTCCAAGCTGGAGTATGAGTTTGCTTTCCCTTATGTTTTGTTAAGCTGCTGGTTACTGAGTGACATTAAAACCACTGAAATTGGACTTTATGCCTGTGTGTTTCCTCGTTACTGCCGCCCAGCTATTGCCTACCAGAGCAAATCCCTACAATTGGTGGAGAATGCGAGCAGAAGCAGTGAGGCCAGGCTGTTTTGATTTTTGATCGGTACCCCAGCCTATGTCCTGGGTGAAACGAGTGGCAGATATCCAGGCGGGGAACTTTCCAGAAATAGAGGCCACGCGACAGCAACAGCAGGCTATGCAGCAGCAACAGGAGGCCATGCGGCAGCAGCAACAAGAGTTCATGCGACAGCAGGCTATGCAGCAGCAGGCTATGCAGCAGCATCAGGAAACCAATCAGCTGTTGATACAGCATATCACAACAGCGCAAGCAAAAGGAGCTGACCGGGTAATCCAGGATATTCGGAAAGCGGTTTGTACAGCGATTCCTAAAATGGGAGAATCGGACGATGTGGAGGTGTATCTGGAGATGTTCGAAGGAGTCGCTGAGAGAGAGAAGCTCCCCCGGGACCATTTGGCAAGTGTCCTCGATCCGTTTCTGACCCCAGGACTGTTGAAAGCGTGTCAGGACCTACCCCCAGAGCAAAGGGCGGACTACACGGTCGTCAAGGGTGAGATACTGGCACGCCTTGGGGTAAATGTGTTAGTGAGGGCTCAGCGGGTACACCACTGGAAGTTTACCCCTCCAAGCCCGCCCGGTCCCAGTATTACGACCTGTTGCACCTGTTACAAAAGTGGTTGCAGCCTGAAGTGTTATCCCCTACGGCCATACTGGACCGCATAGTGACTGATAGATTTTGGAGGGCTTTGCCCCACTCCCTCCAGACCTGGGTCGGACAGGCGCCCCCTACTGATGCCATGCAGATGATAGACCTCATAGAAAGGTATGGGGCTACCAAGGAGTTACAGGGAGGGACCCCCCGAAAGGTAACAGGAAGGTTCCCTAAGTCCCAGCCCCTGGTTCGGCGAGCAGAGCCCAGGAAGGCCGCTCCGGACCTATCCGGGGAAGTAAGGAGCCCCATAATCTGGTGGCGGTGCCAGGAACCAGGTCATATGAGAGCTGATTGCCCCCACCTGACTGAGCCCATGGACACCAATTTTTGTTACCGCCAGTCCCACTGTTACGGCGGCGGAACACTCATAAAAAAATATAAATAAACGTGTTCGCCGCCCGGGGTCCACCGTGCGGCAGATGGAAAAACCGCAGCTAGAAGACACAGAGCACTGTGGCGGTAATGTGCACGGGGTTCTATATCACTCAGGTGCAATCAAGCAGTCTCTGTTAAGTGCACAGAGCTGCTCCAGGAAAAATTAGAAAAGTAACGCTGAGCCTGTTAGCAACACAGGGACTCAGCGGCACACATGCGGTAGGCAAAAACCGGAGTAGTTAGGATGTCACTACGTCCGACACCTACTGTGGTAACAGGTGTGCTGGCGTCGCAACCGCAGACGCAGAAATGAGCTGCAACTGCAGCGCGGCGTGAACAGAGCCGCAAACAAGGCGCTGCAAAAACGCTGGAGCAATGCAGGACGCTTAGCTGCTGCAAAAAGTATGGCAACTGCCGGTACCAGAGGCAACCAGGTTACATTCTCCAGAAGGGGGGGCATGAACCTGGTGGCCCGGAGGAAAATGTGCTGGCGGTCGGAATAACCTTCCCTTCGGTGGAGGAAGGGGAGAATTCTCCCCTAGAAGGATTGGCTGGAGAGGTGGAAGACTTGCCGCCGGGACCTGAGTTGTCAGACTTGAATGTATCAGGTGACAATTTTGGTACAGCGCAACTCCGAGACCTTACTTTAGCCGGGCCAGAGAAAATGTACTGTTTGTAAATGGGGAACCCCAACAACCTGGGGTAGATACGGTGTTGCCACGCTTTGAGTTGAACCAGGATTTGTTGTACCGAGTGGAGATAATACGTGGGGAAATGGTAGAACAATTACTGGTACCTCAGACGTATCGCAGGCTGGTAATGGTTTTAGCGCATGCGCATGTACTTGGGGGACATTTGGGCCAAAAGAAGACCCTCGACCGAATCCTGCAACGATTTTACTGGCCAGGGGTTCATGAAGAAGTTAAACGGTACTGTAGCTCCTGTCCAGTATGCCAGGTAACCAGTCCCCAGCCTCACTTTCGGAGCCCTTTGGTGCCTTTGCCGATTATAGAGGTGCCCTTCGAGAGAGTGGCCATGGACCTGGTGGGGCCTCTCAATAAGTCGGCAAGGGGACACCAACACATTCTGGTAGTTCTAGATTATGCTACCCGATATCCTGAGGCCATTCCTCTGCGCCACACATCAGCTAAGCTTATAGCAAAGGAACTCATGGGTATGTTTTCACGGGTGGGAATTTCGCAAGAAATTTTAACAGACCAGGGAACCCCCTTTATGTAAAAAATTATGAAGGAACTCTGCCGGTTGATAAAATGCTAAACAGTTGCGTAACTCGGTCTATCATCCCCAAACAGATGGTCTGTTAGAAAGGTTCAATAAGACCCCGAAGAGCATGGTAAAAAGGCAGTTTCCAAAGATGGGAAGGACTGGGATCTGTTATTGCCATATTTGTTATTTGCAGTGAGGGAGGTACCTCAGGCATCTACGGGGTTCTCGCCCTTTGAACTATTGTACGGCAGACATCCACGGGGCTTACTAGATATAGCCAAAGAGGCCTGGGAGAACCAACCTACTCCCCACAAAAGTGTGATAGAACATGTTGCAAAAATGCAAGAGAGAATGGAGACAGTCCTACCCTTGGTCCGGGAACATATGGAGGCAGCACAACGGTCACAGAGTCGGGTCTATAATCGGCAGGCTCGGGTAAGAACCTTTAGCCCTGGGGATCGGGTTTTGGTGCTTGTGCCTACCGTAGATAGCAAATTTCTCGCAAGGTGGCAGGGACCCTACGAGATCATGGAGAAGGTGGGGCCAGTAGACTACAAGGTACACCCTTTGAACTATTGTACGGCAGACATCCACGGGGCTTACTAGATATAGCCAAAGAGGCCTGGGAGAACCAACCTACTCCCCACAAAAGTGTGATAGAACATGTTGCAAAAATGCAAGAGAGAATGGAGACAGTCCTACCATTGGTCCGGGAACATATGGAGGCAGCACAACGGTCACAGAGTCGGGTCTATAATCGGGAGGCTCGGGTAAGAACCTTTAGCCCTGGGGATCGGGTTTTGGTGCTTGTGCCTACCGTAGATAGCAAATTTCTCGCAAGGTGGCAGGGACCCTACGAGATCATGGAGAAGGTGGGGCCAGTAGACTACAAGGTACACCAACCAAGACGGAGAAAGCCAGAACAGGTTTACCATAATAATTTGTTTAAACCCTGGAAAGATAGAGAGCACCTTGGTGGGGATAGTCCGCTGCCAGCGTTTCAGATGGTAAAGGCTCCGTTACCTCGGGGCGAGGCGGGAGAAGCCCAACCCGCGGTCAAAATTGCAGATACTTTGTCTCCTAAACAGGTTCAGGAGGTCCGGGAGTTCATCAGCCGAAATACAGATGTTTTTTCGGAGCTCCCTGGACGCACCTCCCTAATCTAACATGACGTTGTCACAGAGCCACAGGCCAAGGTCCGACTAAAGCCATATCGGGTGCCTGAGGCCCGGCGACAAGCCATCTCAGAAGAGGTAAAAATGATGCTACAGTTAGGGGTCACAGAAGAGTCTCAGAGTGAGTGGGCCAGCCCAATAGCTCTAATACCCAAGCCTGATGGGTCTCTAAGATTCTGTAATGATTTTAGAAAACTCAATGACATTTCAAAATTTGACGCCTACCCCATGCCCCGGGTTGACAAGTTGATAGAGCGCTTTGGGCAAGCACGGTATTTTACAACTCTGGACCTCACAAAAGGTTATTGGCAGGTATCCCTAACAGAGGCGGCGAAGGGAAAGACGGCGTTTATAACACCTGAGGGGCTGTTCCAGTATAAGGTGTTACCCTTTGGATTGCATGGCGCTCCAGCAACGTTCCAGCGGTTAATGGATATTATTCTCCGTCCCCATCGCCGCTATGCCTCAGCCTATCTAGATTATATTATTGTGTTCAGCACCGATTGGGAAAGCCACTTAGCAAAAGTACAGGCAGTGGTAGACTCCCTGCGACAAGCAGGGCTAACTGCCAACCCAAAGAAGTGTTTCATAGGGTTGGAGAAAGCCCGCTACTTGGGTTATGTCACTGGGAGGGGAGTTCTCAAGCCCCAAGTAAACAAGGTCGGTAAAGGCCTTTTTGGGTTTGGAGGATATTACAGGCGATTCATTCCCAACTTTGCAACCCTGTCCACGCCTTTAACAGATTGTTTAAAAGGGAAAAAATCTGTGATGGTCCACTGGAATTATCAGTTAGAGGAGGCCTTTACAAAATTAAAAGGGGTACTGTGTGGTACACAAGTCCTAATCACTCCAAATTTCAAAAAAGAGTTCATGGTGCAGACTGATGCCTCTGAGATAGGCCTCGGTGCAGTGCTGGCTCAGGAAGTTAACGGGGAAGAGCATCCCGTTAGCTTCCTAAGCCGGAAACTTACCCCAGCTGAAACCCGGTACAGTATTGTAGAGAGAGAGTGCCTGGCCATCGAGTGGGCACTGGAATCGTTGCGCTACTATTTGCTGGGGAGGACATTTCGGTTGGTGACAGATCATTCCCCTCTTACGTGGATGAGTCAAGCTAAGGAGAGGTATGCCCGAGTCACCAGGTGGTTCCTGTCCCTGCAAAACTTTAAATTTTCAGTAGAACATCGTGCAGGCAGACTACAGGGGAATGCAGATGCCCTGTCCAGAGTTCACTGTATGTCATGTGTCCACCCCTCTAGGGTTGAACATAGGGGGTAGGTATGTGGTACAGTAAAGGGTGTTTTACTGGATGGAAGATATGTTTCTCCTAGCAGATTAATGTTTGGCCGGGTTTTTTCTTAAAGACAGGACCTGCGATGATGTCAGGGTCACGTGATCAGCCCATGTGATGTCTACCTCACTGGTAGGAGGCGTTAGGCCCTATGTAATGGAGGTTGGTGATTGCCACAGGGTGAGTGTGTGTTTCTGGAAGCTACAGGAACTTGTGTGGACTCAGCCTGAAACTTGTATATAGGATTCTCGTGCTGCAGAACTATCGCAGAAAGACTCGGAAGAACCCCGGAAATGGCACCTGGCAGCCGCTTAGTTACGCCCGTCCCGTGCATGGGGTGAGTCTGGGACCCGTGGTTCTCCAAGCTGGAGTATGAGTTTGCTTTCCCTTATGTTTTGTTAAGCTGCTGGTTACTGAGTGACATTAAAACCACTGAAATTGGACTTTATGCCTGTGTGTTGCCTCGTTACTGCCGCCCAGCTATTGCCTACCAGAGCAAATCCCTACAACACACATTTGTGTAGAATATATACAGATCTGCATAGTTATTTTTTTTAGATGACAATTTGGTAAAATCTATAAATACTGTGAATACAAAGTCCTTGGTGTCACAATAAAAAATAAATAAATAAAAATCGCTCAGATCCTTAAAAATAGAAAAATAATTATTCGTTATCCACATCTTTGGAGTATATTGTGATGTCACCGGATAAATCCGGAGCTGATGTCACAGTCTACACGGAATGTTCTATGCCGGCTCAGACTGGACCACAGAAGAACAGGACAATCCCCTGGTGGACCCCTCTGCTGCACTGGGAACCCAGACCTCCACACCCTACCTGACCAGGGCTTAGATGCGCTTCATACAGACAGGTTGCAGGGTCTCGGGGACTCCCGCTGTGTGACCGTATCACCGCCTCATAGAACTAAGAGAGTCCTTGCAAGGCGATGGCCCGGTATCAGGACTGACCGTCTGAGACAAGGGCAAAGCCGCAGATAATACCGAGTAGTAGTAATTTCCTCTACTATGAGGTAATAAAAACAAATCAATTTTCACATTTTTGGCATCAGTTTTTCTTCCATGGGGAACTGAAATTCCCAACGTGCCCTGAAAGATACCGACCTCCAGGACCTGCTTGGAGTTGTAGTTTTCTACACAAATTGTATTCTTAAAGGGGTATTCCCATCGCCAAGATCATATCCCAATATCTAGTAGTAATATAAGTAATATCTCTGTCCATTTCCTCATGTGCAGGACCTTAGGTATCCATAGTTAGAACCACTAGGAGCTAGCTGTTACTATATCAGTGGTCGTAACCATGTATATCTAAGGTCCTATGATGCCTCCACATGAGGAAATAGACTTAGTGAATTAGAAGAACTATACTACATTTCTAATTGGAGGAATTTGTTAATATTATTATTATTACTACTACATCTACGACATATTGGGACAGGATCTTAGAGATGGGAATACCCATTTTAATGTTAGTTCACATGTAGAGGTGAAATTCATATCAAATTGTTTGGCGCACAGTGTTGCGGGTAAGACCACGCTCACATGTTGCAATGTTTTTAAGAGAAAAAAACATCACAACAAAAGAGTGCATTTAAAATAGCAGCGGGTGAAAGCAGCCTCAGGCTATGTTCACACGTTAAGAACAAAGAAATGGAGTGCTGACTTCAATATCACATAAAAAACAATGAGTTTTATTAAATAAGTAAACATATATAACACACAATACATAAAACAAGGGAAGATTCCACAAAAATGCTCCTAGGGAAATTTTTGACATGGGAAAGTTATGCAAAAATTGGAGCTGTATCAATAACTACTGTATCACCCAAATGGAGTACAAAAGTTAAGGCAGTAACTTGATAAAGCATCCCGCGAAACGCGCATCCAGGGTCTCTCCTCAGGGAAGTTTTCAGCACTTGCGATCACTAATATGGGTAAGCGTGCCTAAAAGGCTGTGATTAATATATTTGCACTATGTACTTTATGTTCACCCTATGTACCTCTTTATGGTTACTGCCTTAACTTTTGTACTCCATTTGGGTGATACAGTAATTATTGATACAGCTCCAATTTTTGCATAACTTTCCCGTGTCAAAAATTTCCCTAGGAGCATTTTTGTGGAATCTTCCCTTGTTTTATGTATTGTGTGTTATATATGTTTACTTATTTAATAAAACTCATTGTTTTTTATGTGATATTGAAGTCAGCACTCCATTTCTTTGTTCTTAATATACACTACGGAGTTTCTTGATAGTCCTATATAATTATATTATATACAGCTATGAGATTTGTTGCTATATGTATAGCTGCGTTTGTCTTTGTGTATCAGTTAACATTATGTTCACACGTTGCGTTTTTTCAGCCTTTTTATGCCAGTTAAAAGCTGCTTTTAAGGGTATGTGCACACGCAGCGGATTTGTTCTCTGCGGATCCGCTGCAGATCCGCAAGCAATGTACAGTACAATGCTAAGCAATGGGTTTTCAAAACCGCAGTGCACAGGCTGCGGACTTGCTGCGGATTGAAATCCGCAGCATGTCAATTCTTTCTGCTGATTTTGCTGCGTTTCGACACCTATTCCATTATACTGGTGTCAAAATGCAGGGGCAAATCCGCAGGTAAAACCGCACTCCCTTCAGCCCCCATAGAAAGCAATGGATAAGTGCAAAAAAGCAGCAAAAAACATAGCAAGAAACGCCATCAGTTCTTGCAGTGTTATTAGTGACAAAAGCAGGTACAGCAGAATGTGATTTTCCCAAAATTAAACCAAAATATCTTGGTGTCCTCACCTGAGAATGGCGGTTACATTAGTACAGTTTAATGAAATTATTGATATCTCTGACCGATGTGTGAAGTTGAACAATAGCTGATCACCCCAATGCACTGCCAATGTCTTAGGTAAACTATGCCTGACCAATTCACCTCCCCCTGCTGGATTTACATTTGCAAATGTGTATTTTTTCATTAACTCATAGGAACTTTTTTGCTCAGAATAGTCACTTTTTTCAGACATAAAAATCTTTCTAAATATTTCTATCAAATTTCCCTTTTTTCCCCAAATGTCTCATGGTTTCACCTACGTCTTATATCGGTGGTCTAACACCTCGCATTGTTCATGCTTGTACGGTGGAAGCAAAGCTGAACTTTGGGATCCTTAAAAACGCCGCAAGAAAACCAGAGTAAAAGCCAGCAAAAGGTGTTTTTTGTGTCTGCAGTTTTTTTTGCTGCCAAAACATTAGGTTTTGGCTGCAGAACAAAAAAGTAACGTGTGAATATGCTGTAAAAATAAGAAGCGTTAAACAAGTCCAACTGAAAACCTTTGTGGTAAAACTGCATGTAATACAGGCCATATTGTGCACTTACACTTTACAGCAAGTGCTATAAACCAGCAATCCCCCCCCACTGCATTCTCCATATACTTCGGTGGAGATATAACTACACATACAGGAACCTCCTCATAACATTTTATGGAGAATGTGGCTGGAAATTTGTGATTAAGGGTCAGATAACTGCACGTAACTGTAGGGTGGCGTCAGCATCAATGTTACTGGTGGGCCCTTAGCAGCTGAGCCTGAAGCAGTGATATCACAATGTGGAGTGTGGAACTCGATGACATCTTCTACTCTATGACATCACAATGACTGCAAAGGAGTAAAGCCTATGTAAAGCCTGACCGCAGAGCCGAGGCTGTCATTTGTGTGACTCCCTATTGGATACACAAAGCTACAGGAATACGAAGGAGAAAGAAAGCGACGACATCATGGGGATTCATGGAGGTCCCCATTGTGACCAGCGGCTGCTGGTCAAGGCTCTCTCTTCCTGCAAGTCAACTGGCTTTAGTCTTCTGACCCGATTCAAGAAATTCCAATGCAATTGCAGAGCTCAGCGGAAGGATTCTTTCCAGGCCATCAAATCTGCCACCATGACAGTGGTCAAGAGCATCAGGTCAGTTGCTACAAAAAGACGTAGAAACCACGTCATCAGCCAAGACAGCGGTGAAAAGAGCCCAACCTACATAGTAGGTGACACTGAGCCCACTTCTAGCATTGTAGAAAGTGGAGAGGATCTTGCCGATCCAGAATGTGCACAAGATGCACCCGAGGGGCTGCCACAAACAAGACCCCAGGACTTTACTGACCCAGAATGTGCACCCGAGGGGCTGCCACAAACAGGACCCCAGGATTTTGCATATCCAGAATGTGCACAAGGTGCACCCGAGGGGCTGCCACAAACAGGACCTCAGGATCCTGCTGATCTAGAATGTGCACACGATGCACCCGAGGGGCTGCCACAAACAAGACCCCAGGACTTAACCGATCCAGAATGTGCACCCGAGGGGCTGCCACAAACAGGACCCCAGGACTTTACCGATCCAGATTGTGCACAATGTGCACCCGAGGGGCTGCCACAAACAAGACCCCAGGATTTTGCTGATCCAGAATGCGCACAAGGTGCACCAGAGGGGCTACCACAAACAAGACCCCAAGACAATCTGAAAAGGAAAGCATCAACCTCTGAGGACAGTCAGCCCGAGATGATGCCACCAGCCAAGAGAGCTGCTATAGAAAATATTATTGATCTACTTATAGAAGTAATTGGCTTTAGTCTTCCGACCCGATTCAGGAAATTCCAATGCAATTTCAGAGCTCTCCTGAAGGATTCCTTCCAGGCCATCAAATCTGCCACCATGACAGTGGTCAAGTGCTTCAGATTAATTGCTATAACAAGACGTAGAGACCGCGTCATCAGCCAAGACAGCGGTGAGAAGAGCCCAACCTACATAGTAGGTGATATTGAGCCCACCTCTAGCATTGCAGAAAGTGGAGAGGATTGTGCCGATCCAGAATGTGCAGAAGATGCATCCGAGGGACTGCCACAAACAAGATCCCAGGATCTTACCGATCCAGAATGTGCACAATGTGCACCCGAGGGGCTTCCACAAACAAGACCACGAGACAATCTGAAAATGAAAGCATCACCCTCCGATGACAGTCAGCCCGAGATGCTGCCACCAGACAAGAGAGCGGCTATAGAAAACGTTACTGATCTACTTATCATTATTATTATTGTTATTATTATTATTTATTTATATAGCGCCTTTATTTCCATGGTGCTGTACATGAGAAGGGGAGGAGTAACCCCGGAGATCGAGACCCCACAAGTGGAGATGCCCGATATTGGGAACCAAGAGAACAACCTGCCTCCAGAGCTCTTAACCATCCTGCAGAGCAAAGGGGAGGAAGGCTACCTGGATGACGAGGTCATCATCATGGCCCAGGACCTGCTGCAGAGACAGTTTAAGGGTTTTGATGGCCTGCAGCCCCCCTGCGCTCTTATGATACCAGGGTACAGCGTACTGCAGAATGCTGTACAAATCCACTATGATGCGGACAGGGTGCACTGGCTGACAACCTGCTATAAAAATGGCCAAATCTTTGTGGCCGACAGCTTCAACATCAGGAATCTGTCTCCATCCATCCATCAGCAGATTAACAACATGTACAGTATAGTGGTCGACAATCCCCTGGAACATCTGAGGTTTATCGATGTGGATCAGCAGAAGAACTGGTACGACTGTGGCTTATATGCTATAGCGTTTGCCTACGAGTTTATGGCAGATGGAGGTGAACCCAGAGCTGAGTTCCAGCATCAGAAGATGAGGACTCATCTAATATCCTGCCTGCAGAACAACAGAATCAGCGGATTTCCCAAAAAGGTCAGGGAGTAACTCCATGTCTATAAACGGCATGTAGAGTGTATGACGGTCCAAGAGATCGCCCTGACCTTTAACCTCACAATGAAGATGGGGTACGGCTGGAGGTGACGGCTATCACACGTCAATGATGTGGCGGCCGCCATGTCAGGAGCAGATGAGCCGCACCTCAGGACGAGGCAGATTCCGGGCTCGGTCTCTGTCCTCATTACTTTCTGCAGTCAGATGTGATCAGAGGATCAGTGAATCTTCTGCTGCATCTGACCCGATCTACGGAACATGCTGCCATGATCCAGCACCGCCCAGGGGAAGGGCAGGCCGTCAGCCATGGTTCCCTAGAGGTTTCCTCCACTGGGGGTTTTTCCTCTCCTGAGTGCTGACGGACGACGACTCTCCGTGAGTCCAGGACCCATCACCATCCTCATCATGGGAACTTCTACTTGTGATATCTTGTATGAAGTGAATAAAGAATTCAATTAATATCTAGCAGCTGTGTGTCTGAGCCATGTGTCTGAGCCTTGTATCTCTACATTGAAATTGCAGGAAAAGTTATGGAATTCTGGAAATGACAGGTGTGATATTTTTTTCTGAGTTTTCCCTACAAACTGTTTGGAACATTTGAAAGAATGATTGTCCAGAGAAGAAAATATGACGCTGCCATAAGACCTGTGTTTGCCAGCAGTAGAGAGTCCACTCGTGTGTGGGGGCTTCTCATCAATGGAGGAGCTCACTCACAGTAATACCTCAACAGGGCCATGAATGAAGAATAAAATCTAAACCTCCTCCACGAGCAACTACTCCCATCATCCAGGGCAAGGTTGTGATGATGCTTTTCTCCTCCATAATGGAGACCAGGTCACATGGGAAAAGTGATAAACTAAGTTGCTTTGGTGAAAAAGACATTGGCATTTTGGTTCCAAGGACGAAAACCAAAGTTTGAGTCAGTCTCAAAACTTTTGGCCATGATTGTATTTATCCATCTTAAGATAATGATAGCACTCCATTCCTGATAGCTAAAACTTCTCTCACCTTCTGCATTAATAAAACACTTTTCTCACTATTTTTTGTGCAGAAAGCATGTAAATACGTTCCGCAAACTGATTTTCGGCATGTCTGCCCTGTTGGCCGAATTCTATAGAAACTTCCGTGCCGCTGATAAATATTTAGGAACCTGCTCTCACTTCCTTGAGCGTGAATTGGCTTATTATAGGGGGCACAGATTTTTGGCCACGTGTAGAGTGAATATAGTACTATAGCTCAGTGGCTAGACACATAGAATTAGGAAAAGCCATTGGGCACAGGGAATGATGCTGACTTCTAGTGTTGATGTGTTGTCATTGTGGCACATAATAATTGTCTCCTCCTGTGATATGATAGAAATACCAACAAGAAGCGTGTGCCTTAAAGGTGACTATAAACATATCTAATAAAAATGATTAACATAAGAGAAGAGTAACCTAAACTTGATGTAGAACTGTATGGAATAAAGGAATATTTTCAGCAACAGCGCCCCTTGTCTACAGGCGTCGTATCTTGTATTGCAATAGGTGCTAGGAGCAGTCACAGACCACTCCCGTCAGTTTATCCCCCGAAATACTGCAGTCACAGCATTCCGGAAGTCGGCACAGGGCTAACAGCCCCTCTGCCTTTGGGTCAGAGCCCCCGCGGCGTCACGCAGGGTCCCTATCGTTGCCATGGTGAGCGAATGTCGTCATCACGACATCTGGCTCAACAGAGCTAGGAAACTTGTTGATCATGCACAGTGCATGATCAGGTAGTCTCCCTGTCAGTGCAGCGATCAGCCTGCAAAAAATGATTGTCCCATAGTGGGACTAAGTAAAAGACTTAGGAAAAAGGTAAAGAAAAAAAAAATTTTTAAATAATAATTGTAAAAATATTAAAAAAATAAAAAAATCAATACATATTCTATCACTAAATAAATATTTGAATGAAAAAAACAATATAAACAATAAAAGTGCACACATGTGGTATCGCCGCATGCACAACGACTCGACCTATAAAACTGTCCCACTACTTAACCCCTTTAGTGAACACAAAGAAAAAAACAAGGCAAAAAACAATTCTTTATCATCATACTGCCGAAAACAAAAAGTGGAATAACGCGATCAGAACCTCATATTACCCACCTCAGCTGCTGCAGAACCTCATAGTATACCTCAGCTGCTGCAGAACCTCACAATATACCTCAGCTGCTGCAGAACCTCAATACGTCTCAGCTGCTGCATAACCTTATATTACACACCTCAGCTGCTGCAGAATCTCATAATACACATCTCAGCTGCTGCAGAACCTCATAATACACCTCAGCTGCTACAGAACTCATAATACACCTCAGCTGCTACAGAACCTCATAATACACAGCTCAGCTACTGCTGAACTTCAATATGTCTCAGCTGCTGCATAACCTTATTACACGCCTCAGCTGCTTCAGAACCTCATATTACCCACCTGAACTGCTGCAGAACCTCATAATACACATCTCAGCTGCAGCAGAACCTCACAATATACACATCAACTGCTGCAGAACCTCATATTACCCACCTCAAATGCTGCAGAACCTCATAATACACATCTCAGCTGCTGCAGAACCTCATAAAACACCTCAGTTGCTGCAGAACCTCACAATTCACAGCTCAGCTGCTGCAGAACCTCATATTACACACCTCAGCTACTTGAAACCTTCTTTTGGACACTGTGGTACAGTAAAGGGTGTTTTACTGGATGGAAGATATGTTTCTCCTAGCAGATTAATGTTTGGCCGGGTTTTTTCTTAAAGACGGGACCTGCGATGATGTCGGGGTCACGTGATCAGCCCATGTGATGTCTACCTCACTGGTGGGAGGGGTTAGGCCCTATGTAATGGAGGTTGGTGATTGCCACAGGTTGAGTGTGTGTTTCTGGAAGCTACAGGAACTTGTGTGGACTCAGCCTGAAACTTGTATATAGGATTCCCGTGCTGCAGGACTATCGAAGCAAGACTCGGAAGAACACCGGGAATGGCACCTGGCGGATGCCGCAGGACCTGGCAGCCGCTTAGTTACGCCCGTCCCGTGCAAGGGGTGAGTCTGGGACCAGTGGTTCTCCAAGCTGGAGTATGAGTTTGCTTTCCCTTATGTTTTGTTAAGCTGCTGGTTACTGAGTGACATTAAAACCACTGAAATTGGACTTTATACCTGTGTGTTTCCTCGTTACTGCCGCCCAGCTATTGCCTACCAGAGCAAATCCCTACAATTGGTGGAGAATGCGAGCAGAAGCAGTGAGGCCAGGCTGTTTTGATTTTTGATCGGTACCCCAGCCTATGTCCTGGGTGAAACGAGTGGCAGATATCCAGGCGGGGAACTTTCCAGAAATAGAGGCCACGCGACAGCAACAGCAGGCTATGCAGCAGCAACAGGAGGCCATGCGGCAGCAGCAACAAGAGTTCATGCGACAGCAGGCTATGCAGCAGCAGGCTATGCAGCAGCATCAGGAAACCAATCAGCTGTTGATACAGCATATCACAACAGCGCAAGCAAAAGGAGCTGACCGGGAAATCCAGGATATTCGGAAAGCGGTTTGTACAGCGATTCCTAAAATGGGAGAATCGGACGATGTGGAGGTGTATCTGGAGATGTTCGAAGGAGTCGCTGAGAGAGAGAAGCTCCCCCGGGACCATTTGGCAGGTGTCCTCGATCCGTTTCTGACCCCAGGACTGTTGAAAGCGTGTCAGGACCTACCCCCAGAGCAAAGGGCGGACTACACGGTCGTCAAGGGTGAGATACTGGCACGCCTTGGGGTAAATGTGTTAGTGAGGGCTCAGCGGGTACACCACTGGAAGTTTACCCCCTCCAAGCCCGCCCGGTCCCAGTATTACGACCTGTTGCACCTGTTACAAAAGTGGTTGCAGCCTGAAGTGTTATCCCCTACGGCCATACTGGACCGCATAGTGACTGATAGATTTTGGAGGGCTTTGCCCCACTCCCTCCAGACCTGGGTCGGACAGGCGCCCCCTACTGATGCCATGCAGATGATAGACCTCATAGAAAGGTATGGGGCTACCAAGGAGTTACAGGGAGGGACCCCCCGAAAGGTAACAGGAAGGTTCCCTAAGTCCCCGCCCCTGGTTCGGCGAGCAGAGCCCAGGAAGGCCGCTCCGGACTTATCCGGGGAAGTAAGGAGCCCCATAATCTGCTGGCGGTGCCAGGAACCAGGTCATATGAGAGCTGATTGCCCCCACCTGACTGAGCCCATGGACACCAATTTTTGTTACCGCCAGTCCCACTGTTACGGCGGCGGAACACGCTTAAAAAAATATAAATAAACGTGTTCGCCGCCCGGGGTCCACCGTGCGGCAGATGGAAAAACTGCAGCTAGAAGACACAGAGCACTGTGGCGGTAATGTGCACGGGGTTCTATATCACTCAGGTGCAATCAAGCAGTCTCTGTTAAGTGCACAGAGCTGCTCCAGGAAAAATTAGAAAAGTAACGCTGAGCCTGTTAGCAACACAGGGACTCAGCGGCACACATGCGGTAGGCAAAAACCGGAGTAGTTAGGATGTCACTACGTCCGACACCTACCGTGGTAACAGGTGTGCTGGCGTCGCAACCGCGGACGCAGAAATGAGCTGCAACTGCAGCGCGGCGTGAACAGAGCCGCAAACAAGGCGCTGCAAAAACGCTGGAGCAATGCAGGACGCTTAGCTGCTGCAAAAAGTATGGCTGGAGCGCGCTGGCGCTAGCGCTGCTACTGGCGGCTGCCCAATCACTCACACAAACGTAATATCAGAGGGAAGGGGTTTCATAATAAGTCATCCACCAGTCCAAGCATCCATCACCATACATACAGCAGCAGTATGAAAATACTAGCGCATGGCATAGCGGCCATGCGCACTTTTTATAGCGTACGGGACCTGCCGGAAATCTCCAGAGCCCTGAGCATAACCAATCAAATCAGGAGCAGGACCTGAGCACCTGACTCCTGAACTCCAATGAGAGCTATTCCCGTGAGCATGCTCAGAAGCTGGGACAAAGGACTTAGCCTCTGGAGACAAATATGTGAATCTGGATTCCCGCATAGGCATTATAGAACCCAGATTCCTAACACCCACTATGCCGAACCAATGTGTGCAATGGGCACCCCGAAGGGCCCTAATATGGAACATTTGTGTCGGCTAGAAGTGGAGGGCACCCGGGCTGTGGCCCTATTGGACTCAGGGAGTCTTGTAACCCTGGTACGAGCCAGCTGGATACACACCAGCGAGTTTACGGGTCGGAAAATTGGGGTGTTGTGTATACATGGAGACTTAAAAGACTATCCCACCGCACTAGTCGTAATCAGCACGCCAGCAGGGAGGCGGTGCCACGAGGTGGGGGTGGTGGCTAATTTACATTATGAAGTAATAATTGGAAGAGACTTTCCGTTGTTTTCTGTGCTGTGGCCGTCTGTGGTACCATCCACTGAGCAACTGCCGGTACCAGAGGCAACCAGGTTACATTCTCCAGAAGGGGGGCATGAACCTGGTGGCCCGGAGGAAAATGTGCTGGCGGTCGGAATAACCTTCCCTTCGGTGGAGGAAGGGGAGAATTCTCCCCTAGAAGGATTGGCTGGAGAGGTGGAAGACTTGCCGCCGGGACCTGAGTTGTCAGACTTGAATGTATCAGGTGACAATTTTGGTACAGCGCAACTCCGAGACCTTATTTTAGCCGGGCCAGAGAAAATGTACTGTTTGTAAATGGGGAACCCCAACAACCTGGGGTAGATACGGTGTTGCCACGCTTTGAGTTGAACCAGGATTTGTTGTACCGAGTGGAGATAATACGTGGGGAAATGGTAGAACAATTACTGGTACCTCAGACGTATCGCAGGCTGGTAATGGTTTTAGCGCATGCGCATGTACTTGGGGGACATTTGGGCCAAAAGAAGACCCTCGACCGAATCCTGCAACGATTTTACTGGCCAGGGGTTCATGAAGAAGTTAAACGGTACTGTAGCTCCTGTCCAGTATGCCAGGTAACCAGTCCCCAGCCTCACTTTCGGAGCCCTTTGGTGCCTTTGCCGATTATAGAGGTGCCCTTCGAGAGAGTGGCCATGGACCTGGTGGGGCCTCTCAATAAGTCGGCAAGGGGACACCAACACATTCTGGTAGTTCTAGATTATGCTACCCGATATCCTGAGGCCATTCCTCTGCGCCACACATCAGCTAAGCTTATAGCAAAGGAACTCATGGGTATGTTTTCACGGGTGGGAATTCCGCAAGAAATTTTAACAGACCAGGGAACCCCCTTTATGTAAAAAATTATGAAGGAACTCTGCCGGTTGATAAAATGCTAAACAGTTGCGTAACTCGGTCTATCATCCCCAAACAGATGGTCTGTTAGAAAGGTTCAATAAGACCCCGAAGAGCATGGTAAAAAGGCAGTTTCCAAAGATGGGAAGGACTGGGATCTGTTATTGCCATATTTGTTATTTGCAGTGAGGGAGGTACCTCAGGCATCTACGGGGTTCTCGCCCTTTGAACTATTGTACGGCAGACATCCACGGGGCTTACTAGATATAGCCAAAGAGGCCTGGGAGAACCAACCTACTCCCCACAAAAGTGTGATAGAACATGTTGCAAAAATGCAAGAGAGAATGGAGACAGTCCTACCCTTGGTCCGGGAACATATGGAGGCAGCACAACGGTCACAGAGTCGGGTCTATAATCGGGAGGCTCGGGTAAGAACCTTTAGCCCTGGGGATCGGGTTTTGGTGCTTGTGACTACCGTAGATAGCAAATTTCTCGCAAGGTGGCAGGGACCCTACGAGATCATGGAGAAGGTGGGGCCAGTAGACTACAAGGTACACCCTTTGAACTATTGTACGGCAGACATCCACGGGGCTTACTAGATATAGCCAAAGAGGCCTGGGAGAACCAACCTACTCCCCACAAAAGTGTGATAGAACATGTTGCAAAAATGCAAGAGAGAATGGAGACAGTCCTACCATTGGTCCGGGAACATATGGAGGCAGCACAACGGTCACAGAGTCGGGTCTATAATCGGGAGGCTCGGGTAAGAACCTTTAGCCCTGGGGATCGGGTTTTGGTGCTTGTGCCTACCGTAGATAGCAAATTTCTCGCAAGGTGGCAGGGACCCTACGAGATCATGGAGAAGGTGGGGCCAGTAGACTACAAGGTACACCAACCAAGACGGAGAAAGCCAGAACAGGTTTACCATAATAATTTGTTTAAACCCTGGAAAGATAGAGAGCACCTTGGTGGGGATAGTCCGCTGCCAGCGTTTCAGATGGTAAAGGCTCCGTTACCTCGGGGCGAGGCGGGAGAAGCCCAACCCGCGGTCAAAATTGCAGATACTTTGTCTCCTAAACAGGTTCAGGAGGTCCGGGAGTTCATCAGCCGAAATACAGATGTTTTTTCGGAGCTCCCTGGACGCACCTCCCTAATCTAACATGACGTTGTCACAGAGCCACAGGCCAAGGTCCAACTAAAGCCATATCGGGTGCCTGAGGCCCGGCGACAAGCCATCTCAGAAGAGGTAAAAATGATGCTACAGTTAGGGGTCACAGAAGAGTCTCAGAGTGAGTGGGCCATCCCAATAGCTCTAATACCCAAGCCTGATGGGTCTCTAAGATTCTGTAATGATTTTAGAAAACTCAATGACATTTCAAAATTTGACGCCTACCCCATGCCCCGGGTTGACGAGTTGATAGAGCGCTTTGGGCAAGCACGGTATTTTACAACTCTGGACCTCACAAAAGGTTATTGGCAGGTATCCCTAACAGAGGCGGCGAAGGGAAAGACGGCGTTTATAACACCTGAGGGGCTGTTCCAGTATAAGGTGTTACCCTTTGGATTGCATGGCGCTCCAGCAACGTTCCAGCGGTTAATGGATATTATTCTCCGTCCCCATCGCCGCTATGCCTCAGCCTATCTAGGTTATATTATTGTGTTCAGCACCGATTGGGAAAGCCACTTAGCAAAAGTACAGGCAGTGGTAGACTCCCTGCGACAAGCAGGGCTAACTGCCAACCCAAAGAAGTGTTTCATAGGGTTGGAGGAAGCCCGCTACTTGGGTTATGTCACTGGGAGGGGAGTTCTCAAGCCCCAAGTAAACAAGGTCGGTAAAGGCCTTTTTGGGTTTGGAGGATATTACAGGCGATTCATTCCCAACTTTGCAACCCTGTCCGCGCCTTTAACAGATTGTTTAAAAGGGAAAAAATCTGTGATGGTCCACTGGAATTATCAGTTAGAGGAGGCCTTTACAAAATTAAAAGGGGTACTGTGTGGTACACAAGTCCTGATCACTCCAAATTTCAAAAAAGAGTTCATGGTGCAGACTGATGCCTCTGAGATAGGCCTCGGTGCAGTGCTGGCTCAGGAAGTTAACGGGGAAGAGCATCCCGTTAGCTTCCTAAGCCTGAAACTTACCCCAGCTGAAACCCGGTACAGTATTGTAGAGAGAGAGTGCCTGGCCATCGAGTGGGCACTGGAATCGTTGCGCTACTATTTGCTGGGGAGGACATTTTGTTTGGTGACAGATCATTCCCCTCTTACGTGGATGAGTCAAGCTAAGGAGAGGAATGCCCGAGTCACCAGGTGGTTCCTGTCCCTGCAAAACTTTAAATTTTCAGTAGAACATCGTGCAGGCAGACTACAGGGGAATGCAGATGCCCTGTCCAGAGTTCACTGTATGTCATGTGTCCACCCCTCTAGGGTTGAACATAGGGGGTAGGTATGTGGTACAGTAAAGGGTGTTTTACTGGATGGAAGATATGTTTCTCCTAGCAGATTAATGTTTGGCCGGGTTTTTTCTTAAAGACAGGACCTGCGATGATGTCAGGGTCACGTGATCAGCCCATGTGATGTCTACCTCACTGGTAGGAGGCGTTAGGCCCTATGTAATGGAGGTTGGTGATTGCCACAGGGTGAGTGTGTGTTTCTGGAAGCTACAGGAACTTGTGTGGACTCAGCCTGAAACTTGTATATATGATTCTCGTGCTGCAGAACTATCGCAGCAAGACTCGGAAGAACCCCGGAAATGGCACCTGGCAGCCGCTTAGTTACGCCCGTCCCGTGCATGGGGTGAGTCTGGGACCAGTGGTTCTCCAAGCTGGAGTATGAGTTTGCTTTCCCTTATGTTTTGTTAAGCTGCTGGTTACTGAGTGACATTAAAACCACTGAAATTGGACTTTATGCCTGTGTGTTGCCTCGTTACTGCCGCCCAGCTATTGCCTACCAGAGCAAATCCCTACAACACACATTTGTGTAGAATATATACAGATCTGCATAGTTATTTTTTTTAGATGACAATTTGGTAAAATCTATAAATACTGTGAATACAAAGTCCTTGGTGTCACAATAAAAAAAAAATAAATAAAAATCGCTCAGATCCTTAAAAATAGAAAAATAATTATTCGTTATCCACATCTTTGGAGTATATTGTGATGTCACCGGATAAATCCGGAGCTGATGTCACAGTCTACACGGAATGTTCTATGCCGGCTCAGACTGGACCACAGAAGAACTGGACAATCCCCTGGTGGACCCCTCTGCTGCACTGGGAACCCAGACCTCCACACCCTACCTGACCAGGGCTTAGATGCGCTTCATACAGACAGGTTGCAGGGTCTCGGGGACTCCCGCTGTGTGACCGTATCACCGCCTCATAGAACTAAGAGAGTCCTTGCTCCAAGGCGATGGCCCGGTATCAGGACTGACCGTCTGAGACAAGGGCAAAGCCGCAGATAATACCGAGTAGTAGTAATTTCCTCTACTATGAGGTAATAAAAACAAATCAATTTTCACATTTTTGGCATCAGTTTTTCTTCCACGGGGAACTGAAATTCCCAACGTGCCCTGAAAGATACCGACCTCCAGGACCTGCTTGGAGTTGTAGTTTTCTACACAAATTGTATTCTTAAAGGGGTATTCCCATCGCCAAGATCATATCCCAATATCTAGTAGTAATATAAGTAATATCTCTGTCCATTTCCTCATGTGCAGGACCTTAGGTATCCATGGTTAGAACCACTAGCAGCTAGCTGTTACTATATCAGTGGTCGTAACCATGGATATCTAAGGTCCTATGATGCCTCCACATGAGGAAATAGACTTAGTGAATCAGAAGAACTATACTACATTTCTAATTGGAGGAATTTGTTAATATTATTATTATTACTACTACATCTACGACATATTGGGACAGGATCTTAGAGATTGGAATACCCCTTTTAATGTTAGTTCACATGTAGAGGTGAAATTCATATCAAATTGTTTGGCGCACAGTGTTGCGGGTAAGACCACGCTCACATGTTGCAATGTTTTTAAGAGAAAAAAACATCACAACAAAAGAATGCATTTAAAATAGCAGCGGGTGAAAGCACCCTCAGGCTATGTTCACACGTTAAGAACAAAGAAATGGAGTGCTGACTTCAATATCACATAAAAAACAATGAGTTTTATTAAATAAGTAAACATATATAACACACAATACATAAAATAAGGGAAGATTCCACAAAAATGCTCCTAGGGAAATTTTTGACATGGGAAAGTTATGCAAAAATTGGAGCTGTATCAATAACTACTGTATCACCCAAATGGAGTACAAAAGTTAAGGCAGTAACTTGATAAAGCATCCCGCGAAACGCGCATCCAGGGTCTCTCCTCAGGGAAGTTTTCAGCACTTGCGATCACTAATATGGGTAAGCGTGCCTAAAAGGCTGTGATTAATATATTTGCACTATGTACTTTATGTTCACCCTATGTACCTCTTTATGGTTACTGCCTTAACTTTTGTACTCCATTTGGGTGATACAGTAATTATTGATACAGCTCCAATTTTTGCATAACTTTCCCATGTCAAAAATTTCCCTAGGAGCATTTTTGTGGAATCTTCCCTTGTTTTATGTATTGTGTGTTATATATGTTTACTTATTTAATAAAACTCATTGTTTTTTATGTGATATTGAAGACAGCACTCCATTTCTTTGTTCTTAATATACACTACGGAGTTTCTTGATAGTCCTATATAATTATATTATATACAGCTATGAGATTTGTTGCTATATGTATAGCTGCGTTTGTCTTTGTGTATCAGTTAACATTATGTTCACACGTTGCGTTTTTTCAGCCTTTTTATGCCAGTTAAAAGCTGCTTTTAAGGGTATGTGCACACGCAGCGGATTTGTTCTCTGCGGATCCGCTGCAGATCCGCAAGCAATGTACAGTACAATGCTAAGCAATGGGTTTTCAAAACCGCAGTGCACAGGCTGCGGACTTGCTGCGGATTGAAATCCGCAGCATGTCAATTCTTTCTGCTGATTTTGCTGCGTTTCGACACCTATTCCATTATACTGGTGTCAAAATGCAGGGGCAAATCCGCAGGTAAAACCGCACTCCCTTCAGCCCCCCATAGAAAGCAATGGATAAGTGCAAAAAAGCAGCAAAAAACATAGCAAGAAACGCCATCAGTTCTTGCAGTGTTATTAGTGACAAAAGCAGGTACAGCAGAATGTGATTTTCCCAAAATTAAACCAAAATATCTTGGTGTCCTCACCTGAGAATGGCGGTTACATTAGTACAGTTTAATGAAATTATTGATATCTCTGACCGATGTGTGAAGTTGAACAATACCTGATCGCCCCAATGCACTGCCAATGTCTTAGGTAAACTATGCCTGACCAATTCACCTCCCCCTGCTGGATTTACATTTGCAAATGTGTATTTTTTCATTAACTCATAGGAACTTTTTTGCTCAGAATAGTCACTTTTTTCAGACATAAAAATCTTTCTAAATATTTCTATCAAATTTCCCTTTTTTCCCCAAATGTCTTATGGTTTCACCTACGTCTTATATCGGTGGTCTAACACCTCGCATTGTTCATGCTTGTACGGTGGAAGCAAAGCTGAACTTTGGGATCCTTAAAAACGCCGCAAGAAAACCAGAGTAAAAGCCAGCAAAAGGTGTTTTTTGTGTCTGCAGTTTTTTTTGCTGCCAAAACATTAGGTTTTGGCTGCAGAACAAAAAAAGTAACGTGTGAATATGCTGTAAAAATAAGAAGCGTTAAACAAGTCCAACTGAAAACCTTTGTGGTAAAACTGCATGTAATACAGGCCATATTGTGCACTTACACTTTACAGCAAGTGCTATAAACCAGCAATCCCCCCCCACTGAATTCTCCATATACTTCGGTGGAGATATAACTACACATACAGGAACCTCCTCATAACATTTTATGGAGAATGTGGCTGGAAATTTGTGATTAAGGGTCAGATAACTGCACGTAACTGTAGGGTGGCGTCAGCATCAATGTTACTGGTGGGCCCTTAGCAGCTGAGCCTGAAGCGGTGATATCACAATGTGGAGTGTGGAACTCGATGACATCTTCTACTCTATGACATCACAATGACTGCAAAGGAGTAAAGCCTATGTAAAGCCTGACCGCAGAGCCGAGGCTGTCATTTGTGTGACTCCCTATTGGATACACAAAGCTACAGGAATACGAAGGAGAAAGAAAGCGACGACATCATGGGGATTCATGGAGGTCCCCATTGTGACCAGCGGCTGCTGGTCAAGGCTCTCTCTTCCTGCAAGTCAACTGGCTTTAGTCTTCTGACCCGATTCAAGAAATTCCAATGCAATTGCAGAGCTCAGCGGAAGGATTCTTTCCAGGCCATCAAATCTGCCACCATGACAGTGGTCAAGAGCATCAGGTCAGTTGCTACAAAAAGACGTAGAAACCACGTCATCAGCCAAGACAGCGGTGAAAAGAGCCCAACCTACATAGTAGGTGACACTGAGCCCACTTCTAGCATTGTAGAAAGTGGAGAGGATCTTGCCGATCCAGAATGTGCACAAGATGCACCCGAGGGGCTGCCACAAACAAGACCCCAGGACTTTACTGACCCAGAATGTGCACCCGAGGGGCTGTCACAAACAGGACCCCAGGATTTTGCATATCCAGAATGTGCACAAGGTGCACCCGAGGGGCTGCCACAAACAGGACCTCAGGATCCTGCTGATCCAGAATGTGCACACGATGCACCCGAGGGGCTGCCACAAACAAGACCCCAGGACTTAACCGATCCAGAATGTGCACCCGAGGGGCTGCCACAAACAGGACCCCAGGACTTTACCGATCCAGATTGTGCACAATGTGCACCCGAGGGGCTGCCACAAACAAGACCCCAGGATTTTGCTGATCCAGAATGCGCACAAGGTGCACCAGAGGGGCTACCACAAACAAGACCCCAAGACAATCTGAAAAGGAAAGCATCAACCTCTGAGGACAGTCAGCCCGAGATGATGCCACCAGCCAAGAGAGCTGCTATAGAAAATATTATTGATCTACTTATAGAAGTAATTGGCTTTAGTCTTCCGACCCGATTCAGGAAATTCCAATGCAATTTCAGAGCTCTCCTGAAGGATTCCTTCCAGGCCATCAAATCTGCCACCATGACAGTGGTCAAGTGCTTCAGATTAATTGCTATAACAAGGCGTAGAGACCGCGTCATCAGCCAAGACAGCGGTGAGAAGAGCCCAACCTACATAGTAGGTGATATTGAGCCCACCTCTAGCATTGCAGAAAGTGGAGAGGATTGTGCCGATCCAGAATGTGCAGAAGATGCATCCGAGGGACTGCCACAAACAAGATCCCAGGATCTTACCGATCCAGAATGTGCACAATGTGCACCCGAGGGGCTTCCACAAACAAGACCACGAGACAATCTGAAAATGAAAGCATCACCCTCCGATGACAGTCAGCCCGAGATGCTGCCACCAGACAAGAGAGCGGCTATAGAAAACGTTACTGATCTACTTATCATTATTATTATTGTTATTATTATTATTTATTTATATAGCGCCTTTATTTCCATGGTGCTGTACATGAGAAGGGGAGGAGTAACCCCGGAGATCGAGACCCCACAAGTGGAGATGCCCGATATTGGGAACCAAGAGAACAACCTGCCTCCAGAGCTCTTAACCATCCTGCAGAGCAAAGGGGAGGAAGGCTACCTGGATGACGAGGTCATCATCATGGCCCAGGACCTGCTGCAGAGACAGTTTAAGGGTTTTGATGGCCTGCAGCCCCCCTGCGCTCTTATGATACCAGGGTACAGCGTACTGCAGAATGCTGTACAAATCCACTATGATGCGGACAGGGTGCACTGGCTGACAACCTGCTATAAAAATGGCCAAATCTTTGTGGCCGACAGCTTCAACATCAGGAATCTGTCTCCATCCATCCATCAGCAGATTAACAACATGTACAGTATAGTGGTCGACAATCCCCTGGAACATCTGAGGTTTATAGATGTGGATCAGCAGAAGAACTGGTACGACTGTGGCTTATATGCTATAGCGTTTGCCTACGAGTTTATGGCAGATGGCGGTGAACCCAGAGCTGAGTTCCAGCATCAGAAGATGAGGACTCATCTAATATCCTGCCTGCAGAACAACAGAATCAGCGGATTTCCCAAAAAGGTCAGGGAGTAACTCCATGTCTATAAACGGCATGTAGAGTGTATGACGGTCCAAGAGATCGCCCTGACCTTTAACCTCACAATGAAGATGGGGTACGGCTGGAGGTGACGGCTATCACACGTCAATGATGTGGCGGCCGCCATGTCAGGAGCAGATGAGCCGCACCTCAGGACGAGGCAGATTCCGGGCTCGGTCTCTGTTCTCATTACTTTCTGCAGTCAGATGTGATCAGAGGATCAGTGAATCTTCTGCTGCATCTGACCCGATCTACGGAACATGCTGCCATGATCCAGCACCGCCCAGGGGAAGGGCAGGCCGTCAGCCATGGTTCCCTAGAGGTTTCCTCCACTGGGGGTTTTTCCTCTCCTGAGTGCTGACGGACGACGACTCTCCGTGAGTCCAGGACCCATCACCATCCTCATCATGGGAACTTCTACTTGTGATATCTTGTATGAAGTGAATAAAGAATTCAATTAATATCTAGCAGCTGTGTGTCTGAGCCATGTGTCTGAGCCTTGTATCTCTACATTGAAATTGCAGGAAAAGTTATGGAATTCTGGAAATGACAGGTGTGATATTTTTTTCTGAGTTTTCCCTACAAACTGTTTGGAACATTTGAAAGAATGATTGTCCAGAGAAGAAAATATGACGCTGCCATAAGACCTGTGTTTGCCAGCAGTAGAGAGTCCACTCGTGTGTGGGGGCTTCTCATCAATGGAGGAGCTCACTCACAGTAATACCTCAACAGGGCCATGAATGAAGAATAAAATCTAAACCTCCTCCACGAGCAACTACTCCCATCATCCAGGGCAAGGTTGTGATGATGCTTTTCTCCTCCATAATGGAGACCAGGTCACATGGGAAAAGTGATAAACTAAGTTGCTTTGGTGAAAAAGACATTGGCATTTTGGTTCCAAGGACGAAAACCAAAGTTTGAGTCAGTCTCAAAACTTTTGGCCATGATTGTATTTATCCATCTTAAGATAATGATAGCACTCCATTCCTGATAGCTAAAACTTCTCTCACCTTCTGCATTAATAAAACACTTTTCTCACTATTTTTTGTGCAGAAAGCATGTAAATACGTTCCGCAAACTGATTTTCGGCATGTCTGCCCTGTTGGCCGAATTCTATAGAAACTTCCGTGCCGCTGATAAATATTTAGGAACCTGCTCTCACTTCCTTGAGCGTGAATTGCCTATTATAGGGGGCACAGATTTTTGGCCACGTGTAGAGTGAATATAGTACTATAGCTCAGTGGCTAGACACATAGAATTAGGAAAAGCCATTGGGCACAGGGAATGATGCTGACTTCTAGTGTTGATGTGTTGTCATTGTGGCACATAATAATTGTCTCCTCCTGTGATATGATAGAAATACCAACAAGAAGCGTGTGCCTTAAAGGTGACTATAAACATATCTAATAAAAATGATTAACATAAGAGAAGAGTAACCTAAACTTGATGTAGAACTGTATGGAATAAAGGAATATTTTCAGCAACAGCGCCCCTTGTCTACAGGCGTCGTATCTTGTATTGCAATAGGTGCTAGGAGCAGTCACAGACCACTCCCGTCAGTTTATCCCCCGAAATACTGCAGTCACAGCATTCCGGAAGTCGGCACAGGGCTAACAGCCCCTCTGCCTTTGGGTCAGAGCCCCCGCGGCGTCACGCAGGGTCCCTATCGTTGCCATGGTGAGCGAATGTCGTCATCACGACATCTGGCTCAACAGAGCTAGGAAACTTGTTGATCATGCACAGTGCATGATCAGGTAGTCTCCCTGTCAGTGCAGCGATCAGCCTGCAAAAAATGATTGTCCCATAGTGGGACTAAGTAAAAGACTTAGGAAAAAGGTAAAGAAAAAAAAAAAAATTTAAATAATAATTGTAAAAATATTAAAAAAATAAAAAAATCAATACATATTCTATCACTAAATAAATATTTGAATGAAAAAAACAATATAAACAATAAAAGTGCACACATGTGGTATCGCCGCATGCACAACGACTCGACCTATAAAACTGTCCCACTACTTAACCCCTTTAGTGAACACAAAGAAAAAAACAAGGCAAAAAACAATTCTTTATCATCATACTGCCGAAAACAAAAAGTGGAATAACGCGATCAGAACCTCATATTACCCACCTCAGCTGCTGCAGAACCTCATAGTATACCTCAGCTCCTGCAGAACCTCACAATATACCTCAGCTGCTGCAGAACCTCAATACGTCTCAGCTGCTGCATAACCTTATATTACACACCTCAGCTGCTGCAGAATCTCATAATACACATCTCAGCTGCTGCAGAACCTCATAATACACCTCAGCTGCTACAGAACTCATAATACACCTCAGCTGCTACAGAACCTCATAATACACAGCTCAGCTACTGCAGAACTTCAATATGTCTCAGCTGCTGCATAACCTTATTACACGCCTCAGCTGCTTCAGAACCTCATATTACCCACCTCAACTGCTGCAGAACCTCATAATACACATCTCAGCTGCAGCAGAACCTCACAATATACACATCAACTGCTGCAGAACCTCATATTACCCACCTCAAATGCTGCAGAACCTCATAATACACATCTCAGCTGCTGCAGAACCTCATAAAACACCTCAGTTGCTGCAGAACCTCACAATTCACAGCTCAGCTGCTGCAGAACCTCATATTACACACCTCAGCTACTTGAAACCTTCTTTTGGACACTGTGGTACAGTAAAGGGTGTTTTACTGGATGGAAGATATGTTTCTCCTAGCAGATTAATGTTTGGCCGGGTTTTTTCTTAAAGACGGGACCTGCGATGATGTCGGGGTCACGTGATCAGCCCATGTGATGTCTACCTCACTGGTGGGAGGGGTTAGGCCCTATGTAATGGAGGTTGGTGATTGCCACAGGTTGAGTGTGTGTTTCTGGAAGCTACAGGAACTTGTGTGGACTCAGCCTGAAACTTGTATATAGGATTCCCGTGCTGCAGGACTATCGCAGCAAGACTCGGAAGAACACCGGGAATGGCACCTGGCGGATGCCGCAGGACCTGGCAGCCGCTTAGTTACGCCCGTCCCGTGCAAGGGGTGAGTCTGGGACCAGTGGTTCTCCAAGCTGGAGTATGAGTTTGCTTTCCCTTATGTTTTGTTAAGCTGCTGGTTACTGAGTAAACCACTGAAATTGGACTTTATGCCTGTGTGTTTCCACGTTACTGCCGCCCAGCTATTGCCTACCAGAGCAAATCCCTACAATTGGTGGAGAATGCGAGCAGAAGCAGTGAGGCCAGGCTGTTTTGATTTTTGATCGGTACCCCAGCCTATGTCCTGGGTGAAACGAGTGGCAGATATCCAGGCGGGGAACTTTCCAGAAATAGAGGCCACGCGACAGCAACAGCAGGCTATGCAGCAGCAACAGGAGGCCATGCGGCAGCAGCAACAAGAGTTCATGCGACAGCAGGCTATGCAGCAGCAGGCTATGCAGCAGCATCAGGAAACCAATCAGCTGTTGATACAGCATATCACAACAGCGCAAGCAAAAGGAGCTGACCGGGGAATCCAGGATATTCGGAAAGCGGTTTGTACAGCGATTCCTAAAATGGGAGAATCGGACGATGTGGAGGTGTATCTGGAGATGTTCGAAGGAGTCGCTGAGAGAGAGAAGCTCCCCCGGGACCATTTGGCAGGTGTCCTCGATCCGTTTCTGACCCCAGGACTGTTGAAAGCGTGTCAGGACCTACCCCCAGAGCAAAGGGCGGACTACACGGTCGTCAAGGGTGAGATACTGGCACGCCTTGGGGTAAATGTGTTAGTGAGGGCTCAGCGGGTACACCACTGGAAGTTTACCCCCTCCAAGCCCGCCCGGTCCCAGTATTACGACCTGTTGCACCTGTTACAAAAGTGGTTGCAGCCTGAAGTGTTATCCCCTACGGCCATACTGGACCGCATAGTGACTGATAGATTTTGGAGGGCTTTGCCCCACTCCCTCCAGACCTGGGTCGGACAGGCGCCCCCTACTGATGCCATGCAGATGATAGACCTCATAGAAAGGTATGGGGCTACCAAGGAGTTACAGGGAGGGACCCCCCGAAAGGTAACAGGAAGGTTCCCTAAGTCCCCGCCCCTGGTTCGGCGAGCAGAGCCCAGGAAGGCCGCTCCGGACTTATCCGGGGAAGTAAGGAGCCCCATAATCTGCTGGCGGTGCCAGGAACCAGGTCATATGAGAGCTGATTGCCCCCACCTGACTGAGCCCATGGACACCAATTTTTGTTACCGCCAGTCCCACTGTTACGGCGGCGGAACACGCATAAAAAAATATAAATAAACGTGTTCGCCGCCCGGGGTCCACCGTGCGGCAGATGGAAAAACCGCAGCTAGAAGACACAGAGCACTGTGGTGGTAATGTGCACGGGGTTCTATATCACTCAGGTGCAATCAAGCAGTCTCTGTTAAGTGCACAGAGCTGCTCCAGGAAAAATTAGAAAAGTAACGCTGAGCCTGTTAGCAACACAGGGACTCAGCGGCACACATGCGGTAGGCAAAAACCGGAGTAGTTAGGATGTCACTACGTCCGACACCTACCGTGGTAACAGGTGTGCTGGCGTCGCAACCGCGGACGCAGAAATGAGCTGCAACTGCAGCGCGGCGTGAACAGAGCCGCAAACAAGGCGCTGCAAAAACGCTGGAGCAATGCAGGACGCTTAGCTGCTGCAAAAAGTATGGCTGGAGCGCGCTGGCGCTAGCGCTGCTACTGGCGGCTGCCCAATCACTCACACAAACGTAATATCAGAGGGAAGGGGTTTCATAATAAGTCATCCACCAGTCCAAGCATCCATCACCATACATACAGCAGCAGTATGAAAATACTAGCGCATGGCATAGCGGCCATGCGCACTTTTTATAGCGTACGGGACCTGCCGGAAATCTCCAGAGCCCTGAGCATAACCAATCAAATCAGGAGCAGGACCTGAGCACCTGACTCCTGAACTCCAATGAGAGCTATTCCCGTGAGCATGCTCAGAAGCTGGGACAAAGGACTTAGCCTCTGGAGACAAATATGTGAATCTGGATTCCCGCATAGGCATTATAGAACCCAGATTCCTAACACCCACTATGCCGAACCAATGTGTGCAATGGGCACCCCGAAGGGCCCTAATATGGAACATTTGTGTCGGCTAGAAGTGGAGGGCACCCGGGCTGTGGCCCTATTGGACTCAGGGAGTCTTGTAACCCTGGTACGAGCCAGCTGGATACACACCAGCGAGTTTACGGGTCGGAAAATTGGGGTGTTGTGTATACATGGAGACTTAAAAGACTATCCCACCGCACTAGTTGTAATCAGCACGCCAGCAGGGAGGCGGTGCCACGAGGTGGGGGTGGTGGCTAATTTACATTATGAAGTGATAATTGGAAGAGACTTTCCGTTGTTTTCTGTGCTGTGGCCGTCTGTGGTACCATCCACTGAGCAACTGCCGGTACCAGAGGCAACCAGGTTACATTCTCCAGAAGGGGGGCATGAACCTGGTGGCCCGGAGGAAAATGTGCTGGCGGTCGGAATAACCTTCCCTTCGGTGGAGGAAGGGGAGAATTCTCCCCTAGAAGGATTGGCTGGAGAGGTGGAAGACTTGCCGCCGGGACCTGAGTTGTCAGACTTGAATGTATCAGGTGACAATTTTGGTACAGCGCAACTCCGAGACCTTATTTTAGCCGGGCCAGAGAAAATGTACTGTTTGTAAATGGGGAACCCCAACAACCTGGGGTAGATACGGTGTTGCCACGCTTTGAGTTGAACCAGGATTTGTTGTACCGAGTGGAGATAATACGTGGGGAAATGGTAGAACAATTACTGGTACCTCAGACGTATCGCAGGCTGGTAATGGTTTTAGCGCATGCGCATGTACTTGGGGGACATTTGGGCCAAAAGAAGACCCTCGACCGAATCCTGCAACGATTTTACTGGCCAGGGGTTCATGAAGAAGTTAAACGGTACTGTAGCTCCTGTCCAGTATGCCAGGTAACCAGTCCCCAGCCTCACTTTCGGAGCCCTTTGGTGCCTTTGCCGATTATAGAGGTGCCCTTCGAGAGAGTGGCCATGGACCTGGTGGGGCCTCTCAATAAGTCGGCAAGGGGACACCAACACATTCTGGTAGTTCTAGATTATGCTACCCGATATCCTGAGGCCATTCCTCTGCGCCACACATCAGCTAAGCTTATAGCAAAGGAACTCATGGGTATGTTTTCACGGGTGGGAATTCCGCAAGAAATTTTAACAGACCAGGGAACCCCCTTTATGTAAAAAATTATGAAGGAACTCTGCCGGTTGATAAAATGCTAAACAGTTGCGTAACTCGGTCTATCATCCCCAAACAGATGGTCTGTTAGAAAGGTTCAATAAGACCCCGAAGAGCATGGTAAAAAGGCAGTTTCCAAAGATGGGAAGGACTGGGATCTGTTATTGCCATATTTGTTATTTGCAGTGAGGGAGGTACCTCAGGCATCTACGGGGTTCTCACCCTTTGAACTATTGTACGGCAGACATCCACGGGGCTTACTAGATATAGCCAAAGAGGCCTGGGAGAACCAACCTACTCCCCACAAAAGTGTGATAGAACATGTTGCAAAAATGCAAGAGAGAATGGAGACAGTCCTACCCTTGGTCCGGGAACATATGGAGGCAGCACAACGGTCACAGAGTCGGGTCTATAATCGGGAGGCTCGGGTAAGAACCTTTAGCCCTGGGGATCGGGTTTTGGTGCTTGTCCCTACCGTAGATAGCAAATTTCTCGCAAGGTGGCAGGGACCCTACGAGATCATGGAGAAGGTGGGGCCAGTAGACTACAAGGTACACCCTTTGAACTATTGTACGGCAGACATCCACGGGGCTTACTAGATATAGCCAAAGAGGCCTGGGAGAACCAACCTACTCCCCACAAAAGTGTGATAGAACATGTTGCAAAAATGCAAGAGAGAATGGAGACAGTCCTACCATTGGTCCGGGAACATATGGAGGCAGCACAACGGTCACAGAGTCGGGTCTATAATCGGGAGGCTCGGGTAAGAACCTTTAGCCCTGGGGATCGGGTTTTGGTGCTTGTGCCTACCGTAGATAGCAAATTTCTCGCAAGGTGGCAGGGACCCTACGAGATCATGGAGAAGGTGGGGCCAGTAGACTACAAGGTACACCAACCAAGACGGAGAAAGCCAGAACAGGTTTACCATAATAATTTGTTTAAACCCTGGAAAGATAGAGAGCACCTTGGTGGGGATAGTCCGCTGCCAGCGTTTCAGATGGTAAAGGCTCCGTTACCTCGGGGCGAGGCGGGAGAAGCCCAACCCGCGGTCAAAATTGCAGATACTTTGTCTCCTAAACAGGTTCAGGAGGTCCGGGAGTTCATCAGCCGAAATACAGATGTTTTTTCGGAGCTCCCTGGACGCACCTCCCTAATCTAACATGACGTTGTCACAGAGCCACAGGCCAAGGTCCAACTAAAGCCATATCGGGTGCCTGAGGCCCGGCGACAAGCCATCTCAGAAGAGGTAAAAATGATGCTACAGTTAGGGGTCACAGAAGAGTCTCAGAGTGAGTGGGCCATCCCAATAGCTCTAATACCCAAGCCTGATGGGTCTCTAAGATTCTGTAATGATTTTAGAAAACTCAATGACATTTCAAAATTTGACGCCTACCCCATGCCCCGGGTTGACGAGTTTATAGAGCGCTTTGGGCAAGCACGGTATTTTACAACTCTGGACCTCACAAAAGGTTATTGGCAGGTATCCCTAACAGAGGCGGCGAAGGGAAAGACGGCGTTTATAACACCTGAGGGGCTGTTCCAGTATAAGGTGTTACCCTTTGGATTGCATGGCGCTCCAGCAACGTTCCAGCGGTTAATGGATATTATTCTCCGTCCCCATCGCCGCTATGCCTCAGCCTATCTAGGTTATATTATTGTGTTCAGCACCGATTGGGAAAGCCACTTAGCAAAAGTACAGGCAGTGGTAGACTCCCTGCGACAAGCAGGGCTAACTGCCAACCCAAAGAAGTGTTTCATAGGGTTGGAGGAAGCCCGCTACTTGGGTTATGTCACTGGGAGGGGAGTTCTCAAGCCCCAAGTAAACAAGGTCGGTAAAGGCCTTTTTGGGTTTGGAGGATATTACAGGCGATTCATTCCCAACTTTGCAACCCTGTCCGCGCCTTTAACAGATTGTTTAAAAGGGAAAAAATCTGTGATGGTCCACTGGAATTATCAGTTAGAGGAGGCCTTTACAAAATTAAAAGGGGTACTGTGTGGTACACAAGTCCTGATCACTCCAAATTTCAAAAAAGAGTTCATGGTGCAGACTGATGCCTCTGAGATAGGCCTCGGTGCAGTGCTGGCTCAGGAAGTTAACGGGGAAGAGCATCCCGTTAGCTTCCTAAGCTGGAAACTTACCCCAGCTGAAACCCGGTACAGTATTGTAGAGAGAGAGTGCCTGGCCATCGAGTGGGCACTGGAATCGTTGCGCTACTATTTGCTGGGGAGGACATTTCGGTTGGTGACAGATCATTCCCCTCTTACGTGGATGAGTCAAGCTAAGGAGAGGAATGCCCGAGTCACCAGGTGGTTCCTGTCCCTGCAAAACTTTAAATTTTCAGTAGAACATCGTGCAGGCAGACTACAGGGGAATGCAGATGCCCTGTCCAGAGTTCACTGTATGTCATGTGTCCACCCCTCTAGGGTTGAACATAGGGGGTAGGTATGTGGTACAGTAAAGGGTGTTTTACTGGATGGAAGATATGTTTCTCCTAGCAGATTAATGTTTGGCCGGGTTTTTTCTTAAAGACAGGACCTGCGATGATGTCAGGGTCACGTGATCAGCCCATGTGATGTCTACCTCACTGGTAGGAGGCGTTAGGCCCTATGTAATGGAGGTTGGTGATTGCCACAGGGTGAGTGTGTGTTTCTGGAAGCTACAGGAACTTGTGTGGACTCAGCCTGAAACTTGTATATAGGATTCTCGTGCTGCAGAACTATCGCAGCAAGACTCGGAAGAACCCCGGAAATGGCACCTGGCAGCCGCTTAGTTACGCCCGTCCCGTGCATGGTGTGAGTCTGGGACCAGTGGTTCTCCAAGCTGGAGTATGAGTTTGCTTTCCCTTATGTTTTGTTAAGCTGCTGGTTACTGAGTGACATTAAAACCACTGAAATTGGACTTTATGCCTGTGTGTTGCCTCGTTACTGCCGCCCAGCTATTGCCTACCAGAGCAAATCCCTACAACACACATTTGTGTAGAATATATACAGATCTGCATAGTTATTTTTTTTAGCTGACAATTTGGTAAAATCTATAAATACTGTGAATACAAAGTCCTTGGTGTCACAATAAAAAATAAATAAATAAAAATCGCTCAGATCCTTAAAAATAGAAAAATAATTATTCGTTATCCACATCTTTGGAGTATATTGTGATGTCACCGGATAAATCCGGAGCTGATGTCACAGTCTACACGGAATGTTCTATGCCGGCTCAGACTGGACCACAGAAGAACAGGACAATCCCCTGGTGGACCCCTCTGCTGCACTGGGAACCCAGACCTCCACACCCTACCTGACCAGGGCTTAGATGCGCTTCATACAGACAGGTTGCAGGGTCTCGGGGACTCCCGCTGTGTGACCGTATCACCGCCTCATAGAACTAAGAGAGTCCTTGCTCCAAGGCGATGGCCCGGTATCAGGACTGACCGTCTGAGACAAGGGCAAAGCCGCAGATAATACCGAGTAGTAGTAATTTCCTCTACTATGAGGTAATAAAAACAAATCAATTTTCACATTTTTGGCATCAGTTTTTCTTCCATGGGGAACTGAAATTCCCAACGTGCCCTGAAAGATACCGACCTCCAGGACCTGCTTGGAGTTGTAGTTTTCTACACAAATTGTATTCTTAAAGGGGTATTCCCATCGCCAAGATCATATCCCAATATCTAGTAGTAATATAAGTAATATCTCTGTCCATTTCCTCATGTGCAGGACCTTAGGTATCCATGGTTAGAACCACTAGCAGCTAGCTGTTACTATATCAGTGGTCGTAACCATGGATATCTAAGGTCCTATGATGCCTCCACATGAGGAAATAGACTTAGTGAATCAGAAGAACTATACTACATTTCTAATTGGAGGAATTTGTTAATATTATTATTATTACTACTACATCTACGACATATTGGGACAGGATCTTAGAGATGGGAATACCCCTTTTAATGTTAGTTCACATGTAGAGGTGAAATTCATATCAAATTGTTTGGCGCACAGTGTTGCGGGTAAGACCACGCTCACATGTTGCAATGTTTTTAAGAGAAAAAAACATCACAACAAAAGAGTGCATTTAAAATAGCAGCGGGTGAAAGCAGCCTCAGGCTATGTTCACACGTTAAGAACAAAGAAATGGAGTGCTGACTTCAATATCACATAAAAAACAATGAGTTTTATTAAATAAGTAAACATATATAACACACAATACATAAAACAAGGGAAGATTCCACAAAAATGCTCCAAGGGAAATTTTTGACATGGGAAAGTTATGCAAAAATTGGAGCTGTATCAATAACTACTGTATCACCCAAATGGAGTACAAAAGTTAAGGCAGTAACTTGATAAAGCATCCCGCGAAACGCGCATCCAGGGTCTCTCCTCAGGGAAGTTTTCAGCACTTGCGATCACTAATATGGGTAAGCGTGCCTAAAAGGCTGTGATTAATATATTTGCACTATGTACTTTATGTTCACCCTATGTACCTCTTTATGGTTACTGCCTTAACTTTTGTACTCCATTTGGGTGATACAGTAATTATTGATACAGCTCCAATTTTTGCATAACTTTCCCATGTCAAAAATTTCCCTAGGAGCATTTTTGTGGAATCTTCCCTTGTTTTATGTATTGTGTGTTATATATGTTTACTTATTTAATAAAACTCATTGTTTTTTATGTGATATTGAAGTCAGCACTCCATTTCTTTGTTCTTAATATACACTACGGAGTTTCTTGATAGTCCTATATAATTATATTATATACAGCTATGAGATTTGTTGCTATATGTATAGCTGCGTTTGTCTTTGTGTATCAGTTAACATTATGTTCACACGTTGCGTTTTTGCAGCCTTTTTATGCCAGTTAAAAGCTGCTTTTAAGGGTATGTGCACACGCAGCGGATTTGTTCTCTGCGGATCCGCTGCAGATCCGCAAGCAATGTACAGTACAATGCTAAGCAATGGGTTTTCAAAACCGCAGTGCACAGGCTGCGGACTTGCTGCGGATTGAAATCCGCAGCATGTCAATTCTTTCTGCTGATTTTGCTGCGTTTCGACACCTATTCCATTATACTGGTGTCAAAATGCAGGGGCAAATCCGCAGGTAAAACCGCACTCCCTTCAGCCCCCCATAGAAAGCAATGGATAAGTGCAAAAAAGCAGCAAAAAACATAGCAAGAAACGCCATCAGTTCTTGCAGTGTTATTAGTGACAAAAGCAGGTACAGCAGAATGTGATTTTCCCAAAATTAAACCAAAATATCTTGGTGTCCTCACCTGAGAATGGCGGTTACATTAGTACAGTTTAATGAAATTATTGATATCTCTGACCGATGTGTGAAGTTGAACAATAGCTGATCACCCCAATGCACTGCCAATGTCTTAGGTAAACTATGCCTGACCAATTCACCTCCCCCTGCTGGATTTACATTTGCAAATGTGTATTTTTTCATTAACTCATAGGAACTTTTTTGCTCAGAATAGTCACTTTTTTCAGACATAAAAATCTTTCTAAATATTTCTATCAAATTTCCCTTTTTTCCCCAAATGTTTTATGGTTTCACCTACGTCTTATATCGGTGGTCTAACACCTCGCATTGTTCATGCTTGTACGGTGGAAGCAAAGCTGAACTTTGGGATCCTTAAAAACGCCGCAAGAAAACCAGAGTAAAAGCCAGCAAAAGGTGTTTTTTGTGTCTGCAGTTTTTTTTGCTGCCAAAACATTAGGTTTTGGCTGCAGAACAAAAAAAGTAACGTGTGAATATGCTGTAAAAATAAGAAGCGTTAAACAAGTCCAACTGAAAACCTTTGTGGTAAAACTGCATGTAATACAGGCCATATTGTGCACTTACACTTTACAGCAAGTGCTATAAACCAGCAATCCCCCCCCACTGCATTCTCCATATACTTCGGTGGAGATATAACTACACATACAGGAACCTCCTCATAACATTTTATGGAGAATGTGGCTGGAAATTTGTGATTAAGGGTCAGATAATAACTGCACGTAACTGTAGGGTGGCGTCAGCATCAATGTTACTGGTGGGCCCTTAGCAGCTGAGCCTGAAGCAGTGATATCACAATGTGGAGTGTGGAACTCGATGACATCTTCTACTCTATGACATCACAATGACTGCAAAGGAGTAAAGCCTATGTAAAGCCTGACCGCAGAGCCGAGGCTGTCATTTGTGTGACTCCCTATTGGATACACAAAGCTACAGGAATACGAAGGAGAAAGAAAGCGACGACATCATGGGGATTCATGGAGGTCCCCATTGTGACCAGCGGCTGCTGGTCAAGGCTCTCTCTTCCTGCAAGTCAACTGGCTTTAGTCTTCTGACCCGATTCAAGAAATTCCAATGCAATTGCAGAGCTCAGCGGAAGGATTCTTTCCAGGCCATCAAATCTGCCACCATGACAGTGGTCAAGAGCATCAGGTCAGTTGCTACAAAAAGACGTAGAAACCACGTCATCAGCCAAGACAGTGGTGAAAAGAGCCCAACCTACATAGTAGGTGACACTGAGCCCACTTCTAGCATTGTAGAAAGTGGAGAGGATCTTGCCGATCCAGAATGTGCACAAGATGCACCCGAGGGGCTGCCACAAACAAGACCCCAGGACTTTACTGACCCAGAATGTGCACCCGAGGGGCTGCCACAAACAGGACCCCAGGATTTTGCATATCCAGAATGTGCACAAGGTGCACCCGAGGGGCTGCCACAAACGGGACCTCAGGATCCTGCTGATCCAGAATGTGCACACGATGCACCCGAGGGGCTGCCACAAACAAGACCCCAGGACTTAACCGATCCAGAATGTGCACCCGAGGGGCTGCCACAAACAGGACCCCAGGACTTTACCGATCCAGATTGTGCACAATGTGCACCCGAGGGGCTGCCACAAACAAGACCCCAGGATTTTGCTGATCCAGAATGCGCACAAGGTGCACCAGAGGGGCTACCACAAACAAGACCCCAAGACAATCTGAAAAGGAAAGCATCAACCTCTGAGGACAGTCAGCCCGAGATGATGCCACCAGCCAAGAGAGCTGCTATAGAAAATATTATTGATCTACTTATAGAAGTAATTGGCTTTAGTCGTCCGACCCGATTCAGGAAATTCCAATGCAATTTCAGAGCTCTCCTGAAGGATTCCTTCCAGGCCATCAAATCTGCCACCATGACAGTGGTCAAGTGCTTCAGATTAATTGCTATAACAAGACGTAGAGACCGCGTCATCAGCCAAGACAGCGGTGAGAAGAGCCCAACCTACATAGTAGGTGATATTGAGCCTACCTCTAGCATTGCAGAAAGTGGAGAGGATTGAGCCGATCCAGAATGTGCAGAAGATGCATCCGAGGGACTGCCACAAACAAGATCCCAGGATCTTACCGATCCAGAATGTGCACAATGTGCACCCGAGGGGCTTCCACAAACAAGACCACGAGACAATCTGAAAATGAAAGCATCACCCTCCGATGACAGTCAGCCCGAGATGCTGCCACCAGACAAGAGAGCGGCTATAGAAAACGTTACTGATCTACTTATCATTATTATTATTGTTATTATTATTATTTATTTATATAGCGCCTTTATTTCCATGGTGCTGTACATGAGAAGGGGAGGAGTAACCCCGGAGATCGAGACCCCACAAGTGGAGATGCCCGATATTGGGAACCAAGAGAACAACCTGCCTCCAGAGCTCTTAACCATCCTGCAGAGCAAAGGGGAGGAAGGCTACCTGGATGACGAGGTCATCATCATGGCCCAGGACCTGCTGCAGAGACAGTTTAAGGGTTTTGATGGCCTGCAGCCCCCCTGCGCTCTTATGATACCAGGGTACAGCGTACTGCAGAATGCTGTACAAATCCACTATGATGCGGACAGGGTGCACTGGCTGACAACCTGCTATAAAAATGGCCAAATCTTTGTGGCCGACAGCTTCAACATCAGGAATCTGTCTCCATCCATCCATCAGCAGATTAACAACATGTACAGTATAGTGGTCGACAATCCCCTGGAACATCTGAGGTTTATCGATGTGGATCAGCAGAAGAACTGGTACGACTGTGGCTTATATGCTATAGCGTTTGCCTACGAGTTTATGGCAGATGGCGGTGAACCCAGAGCTGAGTTCCAGCATCAGAAGATGAGGACTCATCTAATATCCTGCCTGCAGAACAACAGAATCAGCGGATTTCCCAAAAAGGTCAGGGAGTAACTCCATGTCTATAAACGGCATGTAGAGTGTATGACGGTCCAAGAGATCGCCCTGACCTTTAACCTCACAATGAAGATGGGGTACGGCTGGAGGTGACGGCTATCACACGTCAATGATGTGGCGGCCGCCATGTCAGGAGCAGATGAGCCGCACCTCAGGACGAGGCAGATTCCGGGCTCGGTCTCTGTCCTCATTACTTTCTGCAGTCAGATGTGATCAGAGGATCAGTGAATCTTCTGCTGCATCTGACCCGATCTACGGAACATGCTGCCATGATCCAGCACCGCCCAGGGGAAGGGCAGGCCGTCAGCCATGGTTCCCTAGAGGTTTCCTCCACTGGGGGTTTTTCCTCTCCTGAGTGCTGACGGACGACGACTCTCCGTGAGTCCAGGACCCATCACCATCCTCATCATGGGAACTTCTACTTGTGATATCTTGTATGAAGTGAATAAAGAATTCAATTAATATCTAGCAGCTGTGTGTCTGAGCCATGTGTCTGAGCCTTGTATCTCTACATTGAAATTGCAGGAAAAGTTATGGAATTCTGGAAATGACAGGTGTGATATTTTTTTCTGAGTTTTCCCTGCAAACTGTTTGGAACATTTGAAAGAATGATTGTCCAGAGAAGAAAATATGACGCTGCCATAAGACCTGTGTTTGCCAGCAGTAGAGAGTCCACTCGTGTGTGGGGGCTTCTCATCAATGGAGGAGCTCACTCACAGTAATACCTCAACAGGGCCATGAATGAAGAATAAAATCTAAACCTCCTCCACGAGCAACTACTCCCATCATCCAGGGCAAGGTTGTGATGATGCTTTTCTCCTCCATAATGGAGACCAGGTCACATGGGAAAAGTGATAAACTAAGTTGCTTTGGTGAAAAAGACATTGGCATTTTGGTTCCAAGGACGAAAACCAAAGTTTGAGTCAGTCTCAAAACTTTTGGCCATGATTGTATTTATCCATCTTAAGATAATGATAGCACTCCATTCCTGATAGCTAAAACTTCTCTCACCTTCTGCATTAATAAAACACTTTTCTCACTATTTTTTGTGCAGAAAGCAGGTAAATAGGTTCCGCAAACTGATTTTCGGCATGTCTGCCCTGTTGGCCGAATTCTATAGAAACTTCCGTGCCGCTGATAAATATTTAGGAACCTGCTCTCACTTCCTTGAGCGTGAATTGGCTTATTATAGGGGGCACAGATTTTTGGCCACGTGTAGAGTGAATATAGTACTATAGCTCAGTGGCTAGACACATAGAATTAGGAAAAGCCATTGGGCACAGGGAATTATGCTGACTTCTAGTGTTGATGTGTTGTCATTGTGGCACATAATAATTGTCTCCTCCTGTGATATGATAGAAATACCAACAAGAAGCGTGTGCCTTAAAGGTGACTATAAACATATCTAATAAAAATGATTAACATAAGAGAAGAGTAACCTAAACTTGATGTAGAACTGTATGGAATAAAGGAATATTTTCAGCAACAGCACCCCTTGTCTACAGGCGTCGTATCTTGTATTGCAATAGGTGCTAGGAGCAGTCACAGACCACTCCCGTCAGTTTATCCCCCGAAATACTGCAGTCACAGCATTCCGGAAGTCGGCACAGGGCTAACAGCCCCTCTGCCTTTGGGTCAGAGCCCCCGCGGCGTCACGCAGGGTCCCTATCGTTGCCATGGTGAGCAAATGTCGTCATCACGACATCTGGCTCAACAGAGCTAGGAAACTTGTTGATCATGCACAGTGCATGATCAGGTAGTCTCCCTGTCAGTGCAGCGATCAGCCTGCAAAAAATGATTGTTCCATAGTGGGACTAAGTAAAAGACTTAGGAAAAAGGTAAAGAAAAAAAAAATTTTTAAATAATAATTGTAAAAATATTAAAAAAATCAAAAATAAAAAAATCAATACATATTCTATCACTAAATAAATATTTGAATGAAAAAAACAATATAAACAATAAAAATGCACACATGTGGTATCGCCGCATGCACAACGACTCAACCTATAAAACTGTCCCACTACTTAACCCCTTTAGTGAACACAAAGAAAAAAACAAGGCAAAAAACAATTCTTTATCATCATACTGCCGAAAACAAAAAGTGGAATAACGCGATCAGAACCTCATATTACCCACCTCAGCTGCTGCAGAACCTCATAGTATACCTCAGCTGCTGCAGAACCTCACAATATACCTCAGCTGCTGCAGAACCTCAATACGTCTCAGCTGCTGCATAACCTTATATTACACACCTCAGCTGCTGCAGAATCTCATAATACACATCTCAGCTGCTGCAGAACCTCATAATACACCTCAGCTGCTACAGAACTCATAATACACCTCAGCTGCTACAGAACCTCATAATACACAGCTCAGCTACTGCAGAACTTCAATATGTCTCAGCTGCTGCATAACCTTATTACACGCCTCAGCTGCTTCAGAACCTCATATTACCCACCTCAACTGCTGCAGAACCTCATAATACACATCTCAGCTGCAGCAGAACCTCACAATATACACATCAACTGCTGCAGAACCTCATATTACCCACCTCAAATGCTGCAGAACCTCATAATACACATCTCAGCTGCTGCAGAACCTCATAAAACACCTCAGTTGCTGCAGAACCTCACAATTCACAGCTCAGCTGCTGCAGAACCTCATATTACACACCTCAGCTACTTGAAACCTTCTTTTGGACACTGTGGTACAGTAAAGGGTGTTTTACTGGATGGAAGATATGTTTCTCCTAGCAGATTAATGTTTGGCCGGGTTTTTTCTTAAAGACGGGACCTGCGATGATGTCGGGGTCACGTGATCAGCCCATGTGATGTCTACCTCACTGGTGGGAGGGGTTAGGCCCTATGTAATGGAGGTTGGTGATTGCCACAGGTTGAGTGTGGGTTTCTGGAAGCTACAGGAACTTGTGTGGACTCAGCCTGAAACTTGTATATAGGATTCCCGTGCTGCAGGACTATCGCAGCAAGACTCGGAAGAACCCCGGGAATGGCACCTGGCGGATGCCGCAGGACCTGGCAGCCGCTTAGTTACGCCCGTCCCGTGCAAGGGGTGAGTCTGGGACCAGTGGTTCTCCAAGCTGGAGTATGAGTTTGCTTTCCCTTATGTTTTGTTAAGCTGCTGGTTACTGAGTGACATTAAAACCACTGAAATTGGACTTTATGCCTGTGTGTTGCCTCGTTACTGCCGCCCAGCTGTTGCCTACCAGAGCAAATCCCTACAATTGGTGGAGAATGCGAGCAGAAGCAGTGAGGCCAGGCTGTTTTGATTTTTGATCGGTACCCCAGCCTATGTCCTGGGTGAAACGAGTGGCAGATATCCAGGCGGGGAACTTTCCAGAAATAGAGGCCACGCGACAGCAACAGCAGGCTATGTAGCAGCAACAGAAGGCCATGCGGCAGCAGCAACAAGAGTTCATGCGACAGCAGGCTATGCAGCAGCAGGCTATGCAGCAGCATCAGAAAACCAATCAGCTGTTGATACAGCATATCACAACAGCGCAAGCAAAAGGAGCTGACCGGGGAATCCAGGATATTCGGAAAGCGGTTTGTACAGCGATTCCTAAAATGGGAGAATCGGACGATGTGGAGGTGTATCTGGAGATGTTCGAAGGAGTCGCTGAGAGAGAGAAGCTCCCCCGGGACCATTTGGCAGGTGTCCTCGATCCGTTTCTGACCCCAGGACTGTTGAAAGCGTGTCAGGACCTACCCCCAGAGCAAAGGGCGGACTACACGGTCGTCAAGGGTGAGATACTGGCACGCCTTGGGGTAAATGTGTTAGTGAGGGCTCAGCGGGTACACCACTGGAAGTTTACCCCCTCCAAGCCCGCCCGGTCCCAGTATTATGACCTGTTGCACCTGTTACAAAAGTGGTTGCAGCCTGAAGTGTTATCCCCTACGGCCATACTGGACCGCATAGTGACTGATAGATTTTGGAGGGCTTTGCCCCACTCCCTCCAGACCTGGGTCGGACAGGCGCCCCCTACTGATGCCATGCAGATGATAGACCTCATAGAAAGGTATGGGGCTACCAAGGAGTTACAGGGAGGGACCCCCCGAAAGGTAACAGGAAGGTTCCCTAAGTCCCCGCCCCTGGTTCGGCGAGCAGAGCCCAGGAAGGCCGCTCCGGACTTATCCGGGGAAGTAAGGAGCCCCATAATCTGCTGGCGGTGCCAGGAACCAGGTCATATGAGAGCTGATTGCCCCCACCTGACTGAGCCCATGGACACCAATTTTTGTTACCGCCAGTCCCACTGTTACGGCGGCGGAACACGCTTAAAAAAATATAAATAAACGTGTTCGCCGCCCGGGGTCCACCGTGCGGCAGATGGAAAAACCGCAGCTAGAAGACACAGAGCACTGTGGCGGTAATGTGCACGGGGTTCTATATCACTCAGGTGCAATCAAGCAGTCTCTGTTAAGTGCACAGAGCTGCTCCAGGAAAAATTAGAAAAGTAACGCTGAGCCTGTTAGCAACACAGGGACTCAGCGGCACACATGCGGTAGGCAAAAACCGGAGTAGTTAGGATGTCACTACGTCCGACACCTACCGTGGTAACAGGTGTGCTGGCGTCGCAACCGCGGACGCAGAAATGAGCTGCAACTGCAGCGCGGCGTGAACAGAGCCGCAAACAAGGCGCTGCAAAAACGCTGGAGCAATGCAGGACGCTTAGCTGCTGCAAAAAGTATGGCTGGAGCGCGCTGGCGCTAGCGCTGCTACTGGCGGCTGCCCAATCACTCACACAAACGTAATATCAGAGGGAAGGGGTTTCATAATAAGTCATCCACCAGTCCAAGCATCCATCACCATACATACAGCAGCAGTATGAAAATACTAGCGCATGGCATAGCGGCCATGCGCACTTTTTATAGCGTACGGGACCTGCCGGAAATCTCCAGAGCCCTGAGCATAACCAATCAAATCAGGAGCAGGACCTGAGCACCTGACTCCTGAACTCCAATGAGAGCTATTCCCGTGAGCATGCTCAGAAGCTGGGACAAAGGACTTAGCCTCTGGAGACAAATATGTGAATCTGGATTCCCGCATAGGCATTATAGAACCCAGATTCCTAACACCCACTATGCCGAACCAATGTGTGCAATGGGCACCCTGAAGGGCCCTAATATGGAACATTTGTGTCGGCTAGAAGTGGAGGGCACCGGGCTGTGGCCCTATTGGACTCAGGGAGTCTTGTAACCCTGGTACGAGCCAGCTGGATACACACCAGCGAGTTTACGGGTCGGAAAATTGGGGTGTTGTGTATACATGGAGACTTAAAAGACTATCCCACCGCACTAGTCGTAATCAGCACGCCAGCAGGGAGGCGGTGCCACGAGGTGGGGGTGGTGGCTAATTTACATTATGAAGTGATAATTGGAAGAGACTTTCCGTTGTTTTCTGTGCTGTGGCCGTCTGTGGTACAATCCACTGAGCAACTGCCGGTACCAGAGGCAACCAGGTTACATTCTCCAGAAGGGGGGCATGAACCTGGTGGCCCGGAGGAAAATGTGCTGGCGGTCGGAATAACCTTCCCTTCGGTGGAGGAAGGGGAGAATTCTCCCCTAGAAGGATTGGCTGGAGAGGTGGAAGACTTGCCGCCGGGACCTGAGTTGTCAGACTTGAATGTATCAGGTGACAATTTTGGTACAGCGCAACTCCGAGACCTTACTTTAGCCGGGCCAGAGAAAATGTACTGTTTGTAAATGGGGAACCCCAACAACCTGGGGTAGATACGGTGTTGCCACGCTTTGAGTTGAACCAGGATTTGTTGTACCGAGTGGAGATAATACGTGGGGAAATGGTAGAACAATTACTGGTACCTCAGACGTATCGCAGGCTGGTAATGGTTTTAGCGCATGCGCATGTACTTGGGGGACATTTGGGCCAAAAGAAGACTCTCGACCGAATCCTGCAACGATTTTACTGGCCAGGGGTTCATGAAGAAGTTAAACGGTACTGTAGCTCCTGTCCAGTATGCCAGGTAACCAGTCCCCAGCCTCACTTTCGGAGCCCTTTGGTGCCTTTGCCGATTATAGAGGTGCCCTTCGAGAGATTGGCCATGGACCTGGTGGGGCCTCTCAATAAGTCGGCAAGGGGACACCAACACATTCTGGTAGTTCTAGATTATGCTACCCGATATCCTGAGGCCATTCCTCTGCGCCACACATCAGCTAAGCTTATAGCAAAGGAACTCATGGGTATGTTTTCACGGGTGGGAATTCCGCAAGAAATTTTAACAGACCAGGGAACCCCCTTTATGTAAAAAATTATGAAGGAACTCTGCCGGTTGATAAAATGCTAAACAGTTGCGTAACTCGGTCTATCATCCCCAAACAGATGGTCTGTTAGAAAGGTTCAATAAGACCCCGAAGAGCATGGTAAAAAGGCAGTTTCCAAAGATGGGAAGGACTGGGATCTGTTATTGCCATATTTGTTATTTGCAGTGAGGGAGGTACCTCAGGCATCTACGGGGTTCTCGCCCTTTGAACTATTGTACGGCAGACATCCACGGGGCTTACTAGATATAGCAAAAGAGGCCTGGGAGAACCAACCTACTCCCCACAAAAGTGTGATAGAACATGTTGCAAAAATGCAAGAGAGAATGGAGACAGTCCTACCCTTGGTCCGGGAACATATGGAGGCAGCACAACGGTCACAGAGTCGGGTCTATAATCGGGAGGCTCGGGTAAGAACCTTTAGCCCTGGGGATCGGGTTTTGGTGCTTGTGCCTACCGTAGATAGCAAATTTCTCGCAAGGTGGCAGGGACCCTACGAGATCATGGAGAAGGTGGGGCCAGTAGACTACAAGGTACACCCTTTGAACTATTGTACGGCAGACATCCACGGGGCTTACTAGATATAGCCAAAGAGGCCTGGGAGAACCAACCTACTCCCCACAAAAGTGTGATAGAACATGTTGCAAAAATGCAATAGAGAATGGAGACAGTCCTACCATTGGTCCGGGAACATATGGAGGCAGCACAACGGTCACAGAGTCGGGTCTATAATCGGGAGGCTCGGGTAAGAACCTTTAGCCCTGGGGATCGGGTTTTGGTGCTTGTGCCTACCGTAGATAGCAAATTTCTCGCAAGGTGGCAGGGACCCTACGAGATCATGGAGAAGGTGGGGCCAGTAGACTACAAGGTACACCAACCAAGACGGAGAAAGCCAGAACAGGTTTACCATAATAATTTGTTTAAACCCTGGAAAGATAGAGAGCACCTTGGTGGGGATAGTCCGCTGCCAGCGTTTCAGATGGTAAAGGCTCCGTTACCTCGGGGCGAGGCGGGAGAAGCCCAACCCGCGGTCAAAATTGCAGATACTTTGTCTCCTAAACAGGTTCAGGAGGTCCGGGAGTTCATCAGCCGAAATACAGATGTTTTTTCGGAGCTCCCTGGACGCACCTCCCTAATCTAACATGACGTTGTCACAGAGCCACAGGCCAAGGTCCGACTAAAGCCATATCGGGTGCCTGAGGCCCGGCGACAAGCCATCTCAGAAGAGGTAAAAATGATGCTACAGTTAGGGGTCACAGAAGAGTCTCAGAGTGAGTGGGCCATCCCAATAGCTCTAATACCCAAGCCTGATGGGTCTCTAAGATTCTGTAATGATTTTAGAAAACTCAATGACATTTCAAAATTTGACGCCTACCCCATGCCCCGGGTTGACGAGTTGATAGAGCGCTTTGGGCAAGCACAGTATTTTACAACTCTGGACCTCACAAAAGGTTATTGGCAGGTATCCCTAACAGAGGCGGCGAAGGGAAAGATGGCGTTTATAACACCTGAGGGGCTGTTCCAGTATAAGGTGTTACCCTTTGGATTGCATGGCGCTCCAGCAACGTTCCAGCGGTTAATGGATATTATTCTCCGTCCCCATCGCCGCTATGCCTCAGCCTATCTAGATTATATTATTGTGTTCAGCACCGATTGGGAAAGCCACTTAGCAAAAGTACAGGCAGTGGTAGACTCCCTGCGACAAGCAGGGCTAACTGCCAACCCAAAGAAGTGTTTCATAGGGTTGGAGGAAGCCCGCTACTTGGGTTATGTCACTGGGAGGGGAGTTCTCAAGCCCCAAGTAAACAAGGTCGGTAAAGGCCTTTTTGGGTTTGGAGGATATTACAGGCGATTCATTCCCAACTTTGCAACCCTGTCCGCGCCTTTAACAGATTGTTTAAAAGGGAAAAAATCTGTGATGGTCCACTGGAATTATCAGTTAGAGGAGGCCTTTACAAAATTAAAAGGGGTACTGTGTGGTACACAAGTCCTGATCACTGCAAATTTCAAAAAAGAGTTCATGGTGCAGACTGATGCCTCTGAGATAGGCCTCGGTGCAGTGCTGGCTCAGGAAGTTAACGGGGAAGAGCATCCCGTTAGCTTCCTAAGCCTGAAACTTACCCCAGCTGAAACCCGGTACAGTATTGTAGAGAGAGAGTGCCTGGCCATCGAGTGGGCACTGGAATCATTGCGCTACTATTTGCTGGGGAGGACATTTTGTTTGGTGACAGATCATTCCCCTCTTACGTGGATGAGTCAAGCTAAGGAGAGGAATGCCCGAGTCACCAGGTGGTTCCTGTCCCTGCAAAACTTTAAATTTTCAGTAGAACATCGTGCAGGCAGACTACAGGGGAATGCAGATGCCCTGTCCAGAGTTCACTGTATGTCATGTGTCCACCCCTCTAGGGTTGAACATAGGGGGTAGGTATGTGGTACAGTAAAGGGTGTTTTACTGGATGGAAGATATGTTTCTCCTAGCAGATTAATGTTTGGCCGGGTTTTTTCTTAAAGACAGGACCTGCGATGATGTCAGGGTCACGTGATCAGCCCATGTGATGTCTACCTCACTGGTAGGAGGCGTTAGGCCCTATGTAATGGAGGTTGGTGATTGCCACAGGGTGAGTGTGTGTTTCTGGAAGCTACAGGAACTTGTGTGGACTCAGCCTGAAACTTGTATATATGATTCTCGTGCTGCAGAACTATCGCAGCAAGACTCGGAAGAACCCCGGAAATGGCACCTGGCAGCCGCTTAGTTACGCCCGTCCCGTGCATGGGGTGAGTCTGGGACCAGTGGTTCTCCAAGCTGGAGTATGAGTTTGCTTTCCCTTATGTTTTGTTAAGCTGCTGGTTACTGAGTGACATTAAAACCACTGAAATTGGACTTTATGCCTGTGTGTTGCCTCGATACTGCCGCCCAGCTATTGCCTACCAGAGCAAATCCCTACAACACACATTTGTGTAGAATATATACAGATCTGCAGTTATTTTTTTTAGATGACAATTTGGTAAAATCTATAAATACTGTGAATACAAAGTCCTTGGTGTCACAATAAAAAAAAAATAAATAAAAATCGCTCAGATCCTTAAAAATAGAAAAATAATTATTCGTTATCCACATCTTTGGAGTATATTGTGATGTCACCGGATAAATCCGGAGCTGATGTCACAGTCTACACGGAATGTTCTATGCCGGCTCAGACTGGACCACAGAAGAACAGGACAATCCCCTGGTGGACCCCTCTGCTGCACTGGGAACCCAGACCTCCACACCCTACCTGACCAGGGCTTAGATGCGCTTCATACAGACAGGTTGCAGGGTCTCGGGGACTCCCGCTGTGTGACCGTATCACCGCCTCATAGAACTAAGAGAGTCCTTGCTCCAAGGCGATGGCCCGGTATCAGGACTGACCGTCTGAGACAAGGGCAAAGCCGCAGATAATACCGAGTAGTAGTAATTTCCTCTACTATGAGGTAATAAAAACAAATCAATTTTCACATTTTTGGCATCAGTTTTTCTTCCACGGGGAACTGAAATTCCCAACGTGCCCTGAAAGATACCGACCTCCAGGACCTGCTTGGAGTTGTAGTTTTCTACACAAATTGTATTCTTAAAGGGGTATTCCCATCGCCAAGATCATATCCCAATATCTAGTAGTAATATAAGTAATATCTCTGTCCATTTCCTCATGTGCAGGACCTTAGGTATCCATGGTTAGAACCACTAGCCGCTAGCTGTTACTATATCAGTGGTCGTAACCATGGATATCTAAGGTCCTATGATGCCTCCACATGAGGAAATAGACTTAGTGAATCAGAAGAACTATACTACATTTCTAATTGGAGGAATTTGTTAATATTATTATTATTACTACTACATCTACGACATATTGGGACAGGATCTTAGAGATGGGAATACCCCTTTTAATGTTAGTTCACATGTAGAGGTGAAATTCATATCAAATTGTTTGGCGCACAGTGTTGCGGGTAAGACCACGCTCACATGTTGCAATGTTTTTAAGAGAAAAAAACATCACAACAAAAGAGTGCATTTAAAATAGCAGCGGGTGAAAGCAGCCTCAGGCTATGTTCACACGTTAAGAACAAAGAAATGGAGTGCTGACTTCAATATCACATAAAAAACAATGAGTTTTATTAAATAAGTAAACATATATAACACACAATACATAAAACAAGGGAAGATTCCACAAAAATGCTCCTAGGGAAATTTTTGACATGGGAAAGTTATGCAAAAATTGGAGCTGTATCAATAACTACTGTATCACCCAAATGGAGTACAAAAGTTAAGGCAGTAACTTGATAAAGCATCCCGCGAAACGCGCATCCAGGGTCTCTCCTCAGGGAAGTTTTCAGCACTTGCGATCACTAATATGGGTAAGCGTGCCTAAAAGGCTGTGATTAATATATTTGCACTATGTACTTTATGTTCACCCTATGTACCTCTTTATGGTTACTGCCTTAACTTTTGTACTCCATTTGGGTGATACAGTAATTATTGATACAGCTCCAATTTTTGCATAACTTTCCCATGTCAAAAATTTCCCTAGGAGCATTTTTGTGGAATCTTCCCTTGTTTTATGTATTGTGTGTTATATATGTTTACTTATTTAATAAAACTCATTGTTTTTTATGTGATATTGAAGTCAGCACTCCATTTCTTTGTTCTTAATATACACTACGGAGTTTCTTGATAGTCCTATATAATTATATTATATACAGCTATGAGATTTGTTGCTATATGTATAGCTGCGTTTGTCTTTGTGTATCAGTTAACATTATGTTCACACGTTGCGTTTTTGCAGCCTTTTTATGCCAGTTAAAAGCTGCTTTTAAGGGTATGTGCACACGCAGCGGATTTGTTCTCTGCGGATCCGCTGCAGATCCGCAAGCAATGTACAGTACAATGCTAAGCAATGGGTTTTCAAAACCGCAGTGCACAGGCTGCGGACTTGCTGCGGATTGAAATCCGCAGCATGTCAATTCTTTCTGCTGATTTTGCTGCGTTTCGACACCTATTCCATTATACTGGTGTCAAAATGCAGGGGCAAATCCGCAGGTAAAACCGCACTCCCTTCAGCCCCCCATAGAAAGCAATGGATAAGTGCAAAAAAGCAGCAAAAAACATAGCAAGAAACGCCATCAGTTCTTGCAGTGTTATTAGTGACAAAAGCAGGTACAGCAGAATGTGATTTTCCCAAAATTAAACCAAAATATCTTGGTGTCCTCACCTGAGAATGGCGGTTACATTAGTACAGTTTAATGAAATTATTGATATCTCTGACCGATGTGTGAAGTTGAACAATAGCTGATCACCCCAATGCACTGCCAATGTCTTAGGTAAACTATGCCTGACCAATTCACCTCCCCCTGCTGGATTTACATTTGCAAATGTGTATTTTTTCATTAACTCATAGGAACTTTTTTGCTCAGAATAGTCACTTTTTTCAGACATAAAAATCTTTCTAAATATTTCTATCAAATTTCCCTTTTTTCCCCAAATGTTTTATGGTTTCACCTACGTCTTATATCGGTGGTCTAACACCTCGCATTGTTCATGCTTGTACGGTGGAAGCAAAGCTGAACTTTGGGATCCTTAAAAACGCCGCAAGAAAACCAGAGTAAAAGCCAGCAAAAGGTGTTTTTTGTGTCTGCAGTTTTTTTTGCTGCCAAAACATTAGGTTTTGGCTGCAGAACAAAAAAAGTAACGTGTGAATATGCTGTAAAAATAAGAAGCGTTAAACAAGTCCAACTGAAAACCTTTGTGGTAAAACTGCATGTAATACAGGCCATATTGTACACTTACACTTTACAGCAAGTGCTATAAACCAGCAATTCCCCCCCACTGCATTCTCCATATACTTCGGTGGAGATATAACTACACATACAGGAACCTCCTCATAACATTTTATGGAGAATGTGGCTGGAAATTTGTGATTAAGGGTCAGATAACTGCACGTAACTGTAGGGTGGCGTCAGCATCAATGTTACTGGTGGGCCCTTAGCAGCTGAGCCTGAAGCAGTGATATCACAATGTGGAGTGTGGAACTCGATGACATCTTCTACTCTATGACATCACAATGACTGCAAAGGAGTAAAGCCTATGTAAAGCCTGACCGCAGAGCCGAGGCTGTCATTTGTGTGACTCCCTATTGGATACACAAAGCTACAGGAATACGAAGGAGAAAGAAAGCGACGACATCATGGGGATTCATGGAGGTCCCCATTGTGACCAGCGGCTGCTGGTCAAGGCTCTCTCTTCCTGCAAGTCAACTGGCTTTAGTCTTCTGACCCGATTCAAGAAATTCCAATGCAATTGCAGAGCTCAGCGGAAGGATTCTTTCCAGGCCATCAAATCTGCCACCATGACAGTGGTCAAGAGCATCAGGTCAGTTGCTACAAAAAGACGTAGAAACCACGTCATCAGCCAAGACAGCGGTGAAAAGAGCCCAACCTACATAGTAGGTGACACTGAGCCCACTTCTAGCATTGTAGAAAGTGGAGAGGATCTTGCCGATCCAGAATGTGCACAAGATGCACCCGAGGGGCTGCCACAAACAAGACCCCAGGACTTTACTGACCCAGAATGTGCACCCGAGGGGCTGCCACAAACAGGACCCCAGGATTTTGCATATCCAGAATGTGCACAAGGTGCACCCGAGGGGCTGCCACAAACAGGACCTCAGGATCCTGCTGATCCAGAATGTGCACACGATGCACCCGAGGGGCTGCCACAAACAAGACCCCAGGACTTAACCGATCCAGAATGTGCACCCGAGGGGCTGCCACAAACAGGACCCCAGGACTTTACCGATCCAGATTGTGCACAATGTGCACCCGAGGGGCTGCCACAAACAAGACCCCAGGATTTTGCTGATCCAGAATGCGCACAAGGTGCACCAGAGGGGCTACCACAAACAAGACCCCAAGACAATCTGAAAAGGAAAGCATCAACCTCTGAGGACAGTCAGCCCGAGATGATGCCACCAGCCAAGAGAGCTGCTATAGAAAATATTATTGATCTACTTATAGAAGTAATTGGCTTTAGTCTTCCGACCCGATTCAGGAAATTCCAATGCAATTTCAGAGCTCTCCTGAAGGATTCCTTCCAGGCCATCAAATCTGCCACCATGACAGTGGTCAAGTGCTTCAGATTAATTGCTATAACAAGACGTAGAGACCGCGTCATCAGCCAAGACAGCGGTGAGAAGAGCCCAACCTACATAGTAGGTGATATTGAGCCCACCTCTAGCATTGCAGAAAGTGGAGAGGATTGTGCCGATCCAGAATGTGCAGAAGATGCATCCGAGGGACTGCCACAAACAAGATCCCAGGATCTTACCGATCCAGAATGTGCACAATGTGCACCCGAGGGGCTTCCACAAACAAGACCACGAGACAATCTGAAAATGAAAGCATCACCCTCCGATGACAGTCAGCCCGAGATGCTGCCACCAGACAAGAGAGCGGCTATAGAAAACGTTACTGATCTACTTATCATTATTATTATTGTTATTATTATTATTATTTATTTATATAGCGCCTTTATTTCCATGGTGCTGTACATGAGAAGGGGAGGAGTAACCCCGGAGATCGAGACCCCACAAGTGGAGATGCCCGATATTGGGAACCAAGAGAACAACCTGCCTCCAGAGCTCTTAACCATCCTGCAGAGCAAAGGGGAGGAAGGCTACCTGGATGACGAGGTCATCATCATGGCCCAGGACCTGCTGCAGAGACAGTTTAAGGGTTTTGATGGCCTGCAGCCCCCCTGCGCTCTTATGATACCAGGGTACAGCGTACTGCAGAATGCTGTACAAATCCACTATGATGCGGACAGGGTGCACTGGCTGACAACCTGCTATAAAAATGGCCAAATCTTTGTGGCCGACAGCTTCAACATCAGGAATCTGTCTCCATCCATCCATCAGCAGATTAACAACATGTACAGTATAGTGGTCGACAATCCCCTGGAACATCTGAGGTTTATCGATGTGGATCAGCAGAAGAACTGGTACGACTGTGGCTTATATGCTATAGCGTTTGCCTACGAGTTTATGGCAGATGGCGGTGAACCCAGAGCTGAGTTCCAGCATCAGAAGATGAGGACTCATCTAATATCCTGCCTGCAGAACAACAGAATCAGCGGATTTCCCAAAAAGGTCAGGGAGTAACTCCATGTCTATAAACGGCATGTAGAGTGTATGACGGTCCAAGAGATCGCCCTGACCTTTAACCTCACAATGAAGATGGGGTACGGCTGGAGGTGACGGCTATCACACGTCAATGATGTGGCGGCCGCCATGTCAGGAGCAGATGAGCCGCACCTCAGGACGAGGCAGATTCCGGGCTCGGTCTCTGTCCTCATTACTTTCTGCAGTCAGATGTGATCAGAGGATCAGTGAATCTTCTGCTGCATCTGACCCGATCTACGGAACATGCTGCCATGATCCAGCACCGCCCAGGGGAAGGGCAGGCCGTCAGCCATGGTTCCCTAGAGGTTTCCTCCACTGGGGGTTTTTCCTCTCCTGAGTGCTGACGGACGACGACTCTCCGTGAGTCCAGGACCCATCACCATCCTCATCATGGGAACTTCTACTTGTGATATCTTGTATGAAGTGAATAAAGAATTCAATTAATATCTAGCAGCTGTGTGTCTGAGCCATGTGTCTGAGCCTTGTATCTCTACATTGAAATTGCAGGAAAAGTTATGGAATTCTGGAAATGACAGGTGTGATATTTTTTTCTGAGTTTTCCCTACAAACTGTTTGGAACATTTGAAAGAATGATTGTCCAGAGAAGAAAATATGACGCTGCCATAAGACCTGTGTTTGCCAGCAGTAGAGAGTCCACTCGTGTGTGGGGGCTTCTCATCAATGGAGGAGCTCACTCACAGTAATACCTCAACAGGGCCATGAATGAAGAATAAAATCTAAACCTCCTCCACGAGCAACTACTCCCATCATCCAGGGCAAGGTTGTGATGATGCTTTTCTCCTCCATAATGGAGACCAGGTCACATGGGAAAAGTGATAAACTAAGTTGCTTTGGTGAAAAAGACATTGGCATTTTGGTTCCAAGGACGAAAACCAAAGTTTGAGTCAGTCTCAAAACTTTTGGCCATGATTGTATTTATCCATCTTAAGATAATGATAGCACTCCATTCCTGATAGCTAAAACTTCTCTCACCTTCTGCATTAATAAAACACTTTTCTCACTATTTTTTGTGCAGAAAGCAGGTAAATAGGTTCCGCAAACTGATTTTCGGCATGTCTGCCCTGTTGGCCGAATTCTATAGAAACTTCCGTGCCGCTGATAAATATTTAGGAACCTGCTCTCACTTCCTTGAGCGTGAATTGGCTTATTATAGGGGGCACAGATTTTTGGCCACGTGTAGAGTGAATATAGTACTATAGCTCAGTGGCTAGACACATAGAATTAGGAAAAGCCATTGGGCACAGGGAATGATGCTGACTTCTAGTGTTGATGTGTTGTCATTGTGGCACATAATAATTGTCTCCTCCTGTGATATGATAGAAATACCAACAAGAAGCGTGTGCCTTAAAGGTGACTATAAACATATCTAATAAAAATGATTAACATAAGAGAAGAGTAACCTAAACTTGATGTAGAACTGTATGGAATAAAGGAATATTTTCAGCAACAGCGCCCCTTGTCTACAGGCGTCGTATCTTGTATTGCAATAGGTGCTAGGAGCAGTCACAGACCACTCCCGTCAGTTTATCCCCCGAAATACTGCAGTCACAGCATTCCGGAAGTCGGCACAGGGCTAACAGCCCCTCTGCCTTTGGGTCAGAGCCCCCGCGGCGTCACGCAGGGTCCCTATCGTTGCCATGGTGAGCGAATGTCGTCATCACGACATCTGGCTCAACAGAGCTAGGAAACTTGTTGATCATGCACAGTGCATGATCAGGTAGTCTCCCTGTCAGTGCAGCGATCAGCCTGCAAAAAATGATTGTCCCATAGTGGGACTAAGTAAAAGACTTAGGAAAAAGGTAAAGAAAAAAAAAAAATTTTAAATAATAATTGTAAAAATATTAAAAAAATAAAAAAATCAATACATATTCTATCACTAAATAAATATTTGAATGAAAAAAACAATATAAACAATAAAAGTGCACACATGTGGTATCGCCGCATGCACAACGACTCGACCTATAAAACTGTCCCACTACTTAACCCCTTTAGTGAACACAAAGAAAAAAACAAGGCAAAAAACAATTCTTTATCATCATACTGCCGAAAACAAAAAGTGGAATAACGCGATCAGAACCTCATATTACCCACCTCAGCTGCTGCAGAACCTCATAGTATACCTCAGCTGCTGCAGAACCTCACAATATACCTCAGCTGCTGCAGAACCTCAATACGTCTCAGCTGCTGCATAACCTTATATTACACACCTCAGCTGCTGCAGAATCTCATAATACACATCTCAGCTGCTGCAGAACCTCATAATACACCTCAGCTGCTACAGAACTCATAATACACCTCAGCTGCTACAGAACCTCATAATACACAGCTCAGCTACTGCAGAACTTCAATATGTCTCAGCTGCTGCATAACCTTATTACACGCCTCAGCTGCTTCAGAACCTCATATTACCCACCTCAACTGCTGCAGAACCTCATAATACACATCTCAGCTGCAGCAGAACCTCACAATATACACATCAACTGCTGCAGAACCTCATATTACCCACCTCAAATGCTGCAGAACCTCATAATACACATCTCAGCTGCTGCAGAACCTCATAAAACACCTCAGTTGCTGCAGAACCTCACAATTCACAGCTCAGCTGCTGCAGAACCTCATATTACACACCTCAGCTACTTGAAACCTTCTTTTGGACACTGTGGTACAGTAAAGGGTGTTTTACTGGATGGAAGATATGTTTCTCCTAGCAGATTAATGTTTGGCCGGGTTTTTTCTTAAAGACGGGACCTGCGATGATGTCGGGGTCACGTGATCAGCCCATGTGATGTCTACCTCACTGGTGGGAGGGGTTAGGCCCTATGTAATGGAGGTTGGTGATTGCCACAGGTTGAGTGTGTGTTTCTGGAAGCTACAGGAACTTGTGTGGACTCAGCCTGAAACTTGTATATAGGATTCCCGTGCTGCAGGACTATCGCAGCAAGACTCGGAAGAACACCGGGAATGGCACCTGGCGGATGCCGCAGGACCTGGCCGCCGCTTAGTTACGCCCGTCCCGTGCAAGGGGTGAGTCTGGGACCAGTGGTTCTCCAAGCTGGAGTATGAGTTTGCTTTCCCTTATGTTTTGTTAAGCTGCTGGTTACTGAGTGACATTAAAACCACTGAAATTGGACTTTATGCCTGTGTGTTTCCTCGTTACTGCCGCCCAGCTATTGCCTACCAGAGCAAATCCCTACAATTGGTGGAGAATGCGAGCAGAAGCAGTGAGGCCAGGCTGTTTTGATTTTTGATCGGTACCCCAGCCTATGTCCTGGGTGAAACGAGTGGCAGATATCCAGGCGGGGAACTTTCCAGAAATAGAGGCCACGCGACAGCAACAGCAGGCTATGCAGCAGCAACAGGAGGCCATGCGGCAGCAGCAACAAGAGTTCATGCGACAGCAGGCTATGCAGCAGCAGGCTATGCAGCAGCATCAGGAAACCAATCAGCTGTTGATACAGCATATCACAACAGCGCAAGCAAAAGGAGCTGACCGGGGAATCCAGGATATTCGGAAAGCGGTTTGTACAGCGATTCCTAAAATGGGAGAATCGGACGATGTGGAGGTGTATCTGGAGATGTTCGAAGGAGTCGCTGAGAGAGAGAAGCTCCCCCGGGACCATTTGGCAGGTGTCCTCGATCCGTTTCTGACCCCAGGACTGTTGAAAGCGTGTCAGGACCTACCCCCAGAGCAAGGGGCGGACTACACGGTCGTCAAGGGTGAGATACTGGCACGCCTTGGGGTAAATATGTTAGTGAGGGCTCAGCGGGTACACCACTGGAAGTTTACCCCCTCCAAGCCCGCCCGGTCCCAGTATTACGACCTGTTGCACCTGTTACAAAAGTGGTTGCAGCCTGAAGTGTTATCCCCTACGGCCATACTGGACCGCATAGTGACTGATAGATTTTGGAGGGCTTTGCCCCACTCCCTCCAGACCTGGGTCGGACAGGCGCCCCCTACTGATGCCATGCAGATGATAGACCTCATAGAAAGGTATGGGGCTACCAAGGAGTTACAGGGAGGGACCCCCCGAAAGGTAACAGGAAGGTTCCCTAAGTCCCCGCCCCTGGTTCGGCGAGCAGAGCCCAGGAAGGCCGCTCCGGACTTATCCGGGGAAGTAAGGAGCCCCATAATCTGCTGGCGGTGCCAGGAACCAGGTCATATGAGAGCTGATTGCCCCCACCTGACTGAGCCCATGGACACCAATTTTTGTTACCGCCAGTCCCACTGTTACGGCGGCGGAACACGCATAAAAAAATATAAATAAACGTGTTCGCCGCCCGGGGTCCACCGTGCGGCAGATGGAAAAACCGCAGCTAGAAGACACAGAGCACTGTGGCGGTAATGTGCACGGGGTTCTATATCACTCAGGTGCAATCAAGCAGTCTCTGTTAAGTGCACAGAGCTGCTCCAGGAAAAATTAGAAAAGTAACGCTGAGCCTGTTAGCAACACAGGGACTCAGCGGCACACATGCGGTAGGCAAAAACCGGAGTAGTTAGGATGTCACTACGTCCGACACCTACCGTGGTAACAGGTGTGCTGGCGTCGCAACCGCGGACGCAGAAATGAGCTGCAACTGCAGCGCGGCGTGAACAGAGCCGCAAACAAGGCGCTGCAAAAACGCTGGAGCAATGCAGGACGCTTAGCTGCTGCAAAAAGTATGGCTGGAGCGCGCTGGCGCTAGCGCTGCTACTGGCGGCTGCCCAATCACCCACACAAACGTAATATCAGAGGGAAGGGGTTTCATAATAAGTCATCCACCAGTCCAAGCATCCATCACCATACATACAGCAGCAGTATGAAAATACTAGCGCATGGCATAGCGGCCATGCGCACTTTTTATAGCGTACGGGACCTGCCGGAAATCTCCAGAGCCCTGAGCATAACCAATCAAATCAGGAGCAGGACCTGAGCACCTGACTCCTGAACTCCAATGAGAGCTATTCCCGTGAGCATGCTCAGAAGCTGGGACAAAGGACTTAGCCTCTGGAGACAAATATGTGAATCTGGATTCCCGCATAGGCATTATAGAACCCAGATTCCTAACACCCACTATGCCGAACCAATGTGTGCAATGGGCACCCCGAAGGGCCCTAATATGGAACATTTGTGTCGGCTAGAAGTGGAGGGCACCCGGGCTGTGGCCCTATTGGACTCAGGGAGTCTTGTAACCCTGGTACGAGCCAGCTGGATACACACCAGCGAGTTTACGGGTCGGAAAATTGGGGTGTTGTGTATACATGGAGACTTAAAAGACTATCCCACCGCACTAGTCGTAATCAGCACGCCAGCAGGGAGGCGGTGCCACGAGGTGGGGGTGGTGGCTAATTTACATTATGAAGTGATAATTGGAAGAGACTTTCCGTTGTTTTCTGTGCTGTGGCCGTCTGTGGTACCATCCACTGAGCAACTGCCGGTACCAGAGGCAACCAGGTTACATTCTCCAGAAGGGGGGCATGAACCTGGTGGCCCGGAGGAAAATGTGCTGGCGGTCGGAATAACCTTCCCTTCGGTGGAGGAAGGGGAGAATTCTCCCCTAGAAGGATTGGCTGGAGAGGTGGAAGACTTGCCGCCGGGACCTGAGTTGTCAGACTTGAATGTATCAGGTGACAATTTTGGTACAGCGCAACTCCGAGACCTTACTTTAGCCGGGCCAGAGAAAATGTACTGTTTGTAAATGGGGAACCCCAACAACCTGGGGTAGATACGGTGTTGCCACGCTTTGAGTTGAACCAGGATTTGTTGTACCGAGTGGAGATAATACGTGGGGAAATGGTAGAACAATTACTGGTACCTCAGACGTATCGCAGGCTGGTAATGGTTTTAGCGCATGCGCATGTACTTGGGGGACATTTGGGCCAAAAGAAGACCCTCGACCGAATCCTGCAACGATTTTACTGGCCAGGGGTTCATGAAGAAGTTAAACGGTACTGTAGCTCCTGTCCAGTATGCCAGGTAACCAGTCCCCAGCCTCACTTTCGGAGCCCTTTGGTGCCTTTGCCGATTATAGAGGTGCCCTTCGAGAGAGTGGCCATGGACCTGGTGGGGCCTCTCAATAAGTCGGCAAGGGGACACCAACACATTCTGGTAGTTCTAGATTATGCTACCCGATATCCTGAGGCCATTCCTCTGCGCCACACATCAGCTAAGCTTATAGCAAAGGAACTCATGGGTATGTTTTCACGGGTGGGAATTCCGCAAGAAATTTTAACAGACCAGGGAACCCCCTTTATGTAAAAAATTATGAAGGAACTCTGCCGGTTGATAAAATGCTAAACAGTTGCGTAACTCGGTCTATCATCCCCAAACAGATGGTCTGTTAGAAAGGTTCAATAAGACCCCGAAGAGCATGGTAAAAAGGCAGTTTCCAAAGATGGGAAGGACTGGGATCTGTTATTGCCATATTTGTTATTTGCAGTGAGGGAGGTACCTCAGGCATCTACGGGGTTCTCGCCCTTTGAACTATTGTACGGCAGACATCCACGGGGCTTACTAGATATAGCCAAAGAGGCCTGGGAGAACCAACCTACTCCCCACAAAAGTGTGATAGAACATGTTGCAAAAATGCAAGAGAGAATGGAGACAGTCCTACCCTTGGTCCGGGAACATATGGAGGCAGCACAACGGTCACAGAGTCGGGTCTATAATCGGGAGGCTCGGGTAAGAACCTTTAGCCCTGGGGATCGGGTTTTGGTGCTTGTGCCTACCGTAGATAGCAAATTTCTCGCAAGGTGGCAGGGACCCTACGAGATCATGGAGAAGGTGGGGCCAGTAGACTACAAGATACACCCTTTGAACTATTGTACGGCAGACATCCACGGGGCTTACTAGATATAGCCAAAGAGGCCTGGGAGAACCAACCTACTCCCCACAAAAGTGTGATAGAACATGTTGCAAAAATGCAAGAGAGAATAGAGACAGTCCTACCATTGGTCCGGGAACATATGGAGGCAGCACAACGGTCACAGAGTCGGGTCTATAATCGGGAGGCTCGGGTAAGAACCTTTAGCCCTGGGGATCGGGTTTTGGTGCTTGTGCCTACCGTAGATAGCAAATTTCTCGCAAGGTGGCAGGGACCCTACGAGATCATGGAGAAGGTGGGGCCAGTAGACTACAAGGTACACCAACCAAGACGGAGAAAGCCAGAACAGGTTTACCATAATAATTTGTTTAAACCCTGGAAAGATAGAGAGCACCTTGGTGGGGATAGTCCGCTGCCAGCGTTTCAGATGGTAAAGGCTCCGTTACCTCGGGGCGAGGCGTGAGAAGCCCAACCCGCCGTCAAAATTGCAGATACTTTGTCTCCTAAACAGGTTCAGGAGGTCCGGGAGTTCATCAGCCGAAATACAGATGTTTTTTCGGAGCTCCCTGGACGCACCTCCCTAATCTAACATGACGTTGTCACAGAGCCACAGGCCAAGGTCCGACTAAAGCCATATCGGGTGCCTGAGGCCCGGCGACAAGCCATCTCAGAAGAGGTAAAAATGATGCTACAGTTAGGGGTCACAGAAGAGTCTCAGAGTGAGTGGGCCAGCCCAATAGCTCTAATACCCAAGCCTGATGGGTCTCTAAGATTCTGTAATGATTTTAGAAAACTCAATGACATTTCAAAATTTGACGCCTACCCCATGCCCCGGGTTGACGAGTTGATAGAGCGCTTTGGGCAAGCACGGTATTTTACAACTCTGGACCTCACAAAAGGTTATTGGCAGGTATCCCTAACAGAGGCGGCGAAGGGAAAGACGGCGTTTATAACACCTGAGGGGCTGTTCCAGTATAAGGTGTTACCCTTTGGATTGCATGGCGCTCCAGCAACGTTCCAGCGGTTAATGGATATTATTCTCCGTCCCCATCGCCGCTATGCCTCAGCCTATCTAGATTATATTATTGTGTTCAGCACCGATTGGGAAAGCCACTTAGCAAAAGTACAGGCAGTGGTAGACTCCCTGCGACAAGCAGGGCTAACTGCCAACCCAAAGAAGTGTTTCATAGGGTTGGAGAAAGCCCGCTACTTGGGTTATGTCACTGGGAGGGGAGTTCTCAAGCCCCAAGTAAACAAGGTCGGTAAAGGCCTTTTTGGGTTTGGAGGATATTACAGGCGATTCATTCCCAACTTTGCAACCCTGTCCACGCCTTTAACAGATTGTTTAAAAGGGAAAAAATCTGTGATGGTCCACTGGAATTATCAGTTAGAGGAGGCCTTTACAAAATTAAAAGGGGTACTGTGTGGTACACAAGTCCTGATCACTCCAAATTTCAAAAAAGAGTTCATGGTGCAGACTGATGCCTCTGAGATAGGCCTCGGTGCAGTGCTGGCTCAGGAAGTTAACGGGGAAGAGCATCCCGTTAGCTTCCTAAGCCGGAAACTTACCCCAGCTGAAACCCGGTACAGTATTGTAGAGAGAGAGTGCCTGGCCATCGAGTGGGCACTGGAATCGTTGCGCTACTATTTGCTGGGGAGGACATTTCGGTTGGTGACAGATCATTCCCCTCTTACGTGGATGAGTCAAGCTAAGGAGAGGTATGCCCGAGTCACCAGGTGGTTCCGGTCCCTGCAAAACTTTAAATTTTCAGTAGAACATCGTGCAGGCAGACTACAGGAGAATGCAGATGCCCTGTCCAGAGTTCACTGCATGTCATGTGTCCACCCCTCTAGGGTTGAACATAGGGGGTAGGTATGTGGTACAGTAAAGGGTGTTTTACTGGATGGAAGATATGTTTCTCCTAGCAGATTAATGTTTGGCCGGGTTTTTTCTTAAAGACAGGACCTGCGATGATGTCAGGGTCACGTGATCAGCCCATGTGATGTCTACCTCACTGGTAGGAGGCGTTAGGCCCTATGTAATGGAGGTTGGTGATTGCCACAGGGTGAGTGTGTGTTTCTGGAAGCTACAGGAACTTGTGTGGACTCAGCCTGAAACTTGTATATAGGATTCTCGTGCTGCAGAACTATCGCAGAAAGACTCGGAAGAACCCCGGAAATGGCACCTGGCAGCCGCTTAGTTACGCCCGTCCCGTGCATGGGGTGAGTCTGGGACCAGTGGTTCTCCAAGCTGGAGTATGAGTTTGCTTTCCCTTATGTTTTGTTAAGCTGCTGGTTACTGAGTGACATTAAAACCACTGAAATTGGACTGTATGCCTGTGTGTTGCCTCGTTACTGCCGCCCAGCTATTGCCTACCAGAGCAAATCCCTACAACACACATTTGTGTAGAATATATACAGATCTGCATAGTTATTTTTTTTAGATGACAATTTGGTAAAATCTATAAATACTGTGAATACAAAGTCCTTGGTGTCACAATAAAAAAAAAATAAATAAAAATCGCTCAGATCCTTAAAAATAGAAAAATAATTATTCGTTATCCACATCTTTGGAGTATATTGTGATGTCACCGGATAAATCCGGAGCTGATGTCACAGTCTACACGGAATGTTCTATGCCGGCTCAGACTGGACCACAGAAGAACAGGACAATCCCCTGGTGGACCCCTCTGCTGCACTGGGAACCCAGACCTCCACACCCTACCTGACCAGGGCTTAGATGCGCTTCATACAGACAGGTTGCAGGGTCTCGGGGACTCCCGCTGTGTGACCGTATCACCGCCTCATAGAACTAAGAGAGTCCTTGCTCCAAGGCGATGGCCCGGTATCAGGACTGACCGTCTGAGACAAGGGCAAAGCCGCAGATAATACCGAGTAGTAGTAATTTCCTCTACTATGAGGTAATAAAAACAAATCAATTTTCACATTTTTGGCATCAGTTTTTCTTCCATGGGGAACTGAAATTCCCAACGTGCCCTGAAAGATACCGACCTCCAGGACCTGCTTGGAATTGTAGTTTTCTACACAAATTGTATTCTTAAAGGGGTATTCCCATCGCCAAGATCATATCCCAATAACTAGTAGTAATATAAGTAATATCTCTGTCCATTTCCTCATGTGCAGGACCTTAGGTATCCATGGTTAGAACCACTAGCAGCTAGCTGTTACTATATCAGTGGTCGTAACCATGGATATCTAAGGTCCTATGATGCCTCCACATGAGGAAATAGACTTAGTGAATCAGAAGAACTATACTACATTTCTAATTGGAGGAATTTGTTAATATTATTATTATTACTACTACATCTACGACATATTGGGACAGGATCTTAGAGATGGGAATACCCCTTTTAATGTTAGTTCACATGTAGAGGTGAAATTCATATCAAATTGTTTGGCGCACAGTGTTGCGGGTAAGACCACGCTCACATGTTGCAATGTTTTTAAGAGAAAAAAACATCACAACAAAAGAGTGCATTTAAAATAGCAGCGGGTGAAAGCAGCCTCAGGCTATGTTCACACGTTAAGAACAAAGAAATGGAGTGCTGACTTCAATATCACATAAAAAACAATGAGTTTTATTAAATAAGTAAACATATATAACACACAATACATAAAACAAGGGAAGATTCCACAAAAATGCTCCAAGGGAAATTTTTGACATGGGAAAGTTATGCAAAAATTGGAGCTGTATCAATAACTACTGTATCACCCAAATGGAGTACAAAAGTTAAAGCAGTAACTTGATAAAGCATCCCGCGAAACGCGCATCCAGGGTCTCTCCTCAGGGAAGTTTTCAGCACTTGCGATCACTAATATGGGTAAGCGTGCCTAAAAGGCTGTGATTAATATATTTGCACTATGTACTTTATGTTCACCCTATGTACCTCTTTATGGTTACTGCCTTAACTTTTGTACTCCATTTGGGTGATACAGTAATTATTGATACAGCTCCAATTTTTGCATAACTTTCCCGTGTCAAAAATTTCCCTAGGAGCATTTTTGTGGAATCTTCCCTTGTTTTATGTATTGTGTGTTATATATGTTTACTTATTTAATAAAACTCATTGTTTTTTATGTGATATTGAAGTCAGCACTCCATTTCTTTGTTCTTAATATACACTACGGAGTTTCTTCTCTTGATAGTCCTATATAATTATATTATATACAGCTATGAGATTTGTTGCTATATGTATAGCTGCGTTTGTCTTTGTGTATCAGTTAACATTATGTTCACACGTTGCGTTTTTTCAGCCTTTTTATGCCAGTTAAAAGCTGCTTTTAAGGGTATGTGCACACGCAGCGGATTTGTTCTCTGCGGATCCGCTGCAGATCCGCAAGCAATGTACAGTACAATGCTAAGCAATGGGTTTTCAAAACCGCAGTGCACAGGCTGCGGACTTGCTGCGGATTGAAATCCGCAGCATGTCAATTCTTTCTGCTGATTTTGCTGCGTTTCGACACCTATTCCATTATACTGGTGTCAAAATGCAGGGGCAAATCCGCAGGTAAAACCGCACTCCCTTCAGCCCCCATAGAAAGCAATGGATAAGTGCAAAAAAGCAGCAAAAAACATAGCAAGAAACGCCATCAGTTCTTGCAGTGTTATTAGTGACAAAAGCAGGTACAGCAGAATGTGATTTTCCCAAAATTAAACCAAAATATCTTGGTGTCCTCACCTGAGAATGGCGGTTACATTAGTACAGTTTAATGAAATTATTGATATCTCTGACCGATGTGTGAAGTTGAACAATAGCTGATCACCCCAATGCACTGCCAATGTCTTAGGTAAACTATGCCTGACCAATTCACCTCCCCCTGCTGGATTTACATTTGCAAATGTGTATTTTTTCATTAACTCATAGGAACTTTTTTGCTCAGAATAGTCACTTTTTTCAGACATAAAAATCTTTCTAAATATTTCTATCAAATTTCCCTTTTTTCCCCAAATGTTTTATGGTTTCACCTACGTCTTATATCGGTGGTCTAACACCTCGCATTGTTCATGCTTGTACGGTGGAAGCAAAGCTGAACTTTGGGATCCTTAAAAACGCCGCAAGAAAACCAGAGTAAAAGCTAGCAAAAGGTGTTTTTTGTGTCTGCAGTTTTTTTTGCTGCCAAAACATTAGGTTTTGGCTGCAGAACAAAAAAAGTAACGTGTGAATATGCTGTAAAAATAAGAAGCGTTAAACAAGTCCAACTGAAAACCTTTGTGGTAAAACTGCATGTAATACAGGCCATATTGTGCACTTACACTTTACAGCAAGTGCTATAAACCAGCAATCCCCCCCCACTGCATTCTCCATATACTTCGGTGGAGATATAACTACACATACAGGAACCTCCTCATAACATTTTATGGAGAATGTGGCTGGAAATTTGTGATTAAGGGTCAGATAATAACTGCACGTAACTGTAGGGTGGCGTCAGCATCAATGTTACTGGTGGGCCCTTAGCAGCTGAGCCTGAAGCAGTGATATCACAATGTGGAGTGTGGAACTCGATGACATCTTCTACTCTATGACATCACAATGACTGCAAAGGAGTAAAGCCTATGTAAAGCCTGACCGCAGAGCCGAGGCTGTCATTTGTGTGACTCCCTATTGGATACACAAAGCTACAGGAATACGAAGGAGAAAGAAAGCGACGACATCATGGGGATTCATGGAGGTCCCCATTGTGACCAGCGGCTGCTGGTCAAGGCTCTCTCTTCCTGCAAGTCAACTGGCTTTAGTCTTCTGACCCGATTCAAGAAATTCCAATGCAATTGCAGAGCTCAGCGGAAGGATTCTTTCCAGGCCATCAAATCTGCCACCATGACAGTGGTCAAGAGCATCAGGTCAGTTGCTACAAAAAGACGTAGAAACCACGTCATCAGCCAAGACAGCGGTGAAAAGAGCCCAACCTACATAGTAGGTGACACTGAGCCCACTTCTAGCATTGAAGAAAGTGGAGAGGATCTTGCCGATCCAGAATGTGCACAAGATGCACCCGAGGGGCTGCCACAAACAAGACCCCAGGACTTTACTGACCCAGAATGTGCACCTGAGGGGCTGCCACAAACAGGACCCCAGGATTTTGCATATCCAGAATGTGCACAAGGTGCACCCGAGGGGCTGCCACAAACAGGACCTCAGGATCCTGCTGATCCAGAATGTGCACACGATGCACCCGAGGGGCTGCCACAAACAAGGCCCCAGGACTTAACCGATCCAGAATGTGCACCCGAGGGGCTGCCACAAACAGGACCCCAGGACTTTACCGATCCAGATTGTGCACAATGTGCACCCGAGGGGCTGCCACAAACAAGACCCCAGGATTTTGCTGATCCAGAATGCGCACAAGGTGCACCAGAGGGGCTACCACAAACAAGACCCCAAGACAATCTGAAAAGGAAAGCATCAACCTCTGAGGACAGTCAGCCCGAGATGATGCCACCAGCCAAGAGAGCTGCTATAGAAAATATTATTGATCTACTTATAGAAGTAATTGGCTTTAGTCTTCCGACCCGATTCAGGAAATTCCAATGCAATTTCAGAGCTCTCCTGAAGGATTCCTTCCAGGCCATCAAATCTGCCACCATGACAGTGGTCAAGTGCTTCAGATTAATTGCTATAACAAGACGTAGAGACCGCGTCATCAGCCAAGACAGCGGTGAGAAGAGCCCAACCTACATAGTAGGTGATATTGAGCCCACCTCTAGCATTGCAGAAAGTGGAGAGGATTGTGCCGATCCAGAATGTGCAGAAGATGCATCCGAGGGACTGCCACAAACAAGATCCCAGGATCTTACCGATCCAGAATGTGCACAATGTGCACCCGAGGGGCTTCCACAAACAAGGCCACGAGACAATCTGAAAATGAAAGCATCACCCTCCGATGACAGTCAGCCCGAGATGCTGCCACCAGACAAGAGAGCGGCTATAGAAAACGTTACTGATCTACTTATCATTATTATTATTGTTATTATTATTATTTATTTATATAGCGCCTTTATTTCCATGGTGCTGTACATGAGAAGGGGAGGAGTAACCCCGGAGATCGAGACCCCACAAGTGGAGATGCCCGATATTGGGAACCAAGAGAACAACCTGCCTCCAGAGCTCTTAACCATCCTGCAGAGCAAAGGGGAGGAAGGCTACCTGGATGACGAGGTCATCATCATGGCCCAGGACCTGCTGCAGAGACAGTTTAAGGGTTTTGATGGCCTGCAGCCCCCCTGCGCTCTTATGATACCAGGGTACAGCGTACTGCAGAATGCTGTACAAATCCACTATGATGCGGACAGGGTGCACTGGCTGACAACCTGCTATAAAAATGGCCAAATCTTTGTGGCCGACAGCTTCAACATCAGGAATCTGTCTCCATCCATCCATCAGCAGATTAACAACATGTACAGTATAGTGGTCGACAATCCCCTGGAACATCTGAGGTTTATCGATGTGGATCAGCAGAAGAACTGGTACGACTGTGGCTTATATGCTATAGCGTTTGCCTACGAGTTTATGGCAGATGGCGGTGAACCCAGAGCTGAGTTCCAGCATCAGAAGATGAGGACTCATCTAATATCCTGCCTGCAGAACAACAGAATCAGCGGATTTCCCAAAAAGGTCAGGGAGTAACTCCATGTCTATAAACGGCATGTAGAGTGTATGACGGTCCAAGAGATCGCCCTGACCTTTAACCTCACAATGAAGATGGGGTACGGCTGGAGGTGACGGCTATCACACGTCAATGATGTGGCGGCCGCCATGTCAGGAGCAGATGAGCCGCACCTCAGGACGAGGCAGATTCCGGGCTCGGTCTCTGTCCTCATTACTTTCTGCAGTCAGATGTGATCAGAGGATCAGTGAATCTTCTGCTGCATCTGACCCGATCTACGGAACATGCTGCCATGATCCAGCACCGCCCAGGGGAAGGGCAGGCCGTCAGCCATGGTTCCCTAGAGGTTTCCTCCACTGGGGGTTTTTCCTCTCCTGAGTGCTGACGGACGACGACTCTCCGTGAGTCCAGGACCCATCACCATCCTCATCATGGGAACTTCTACTTGTGATATCTTGTATGAAGTGAATAAAGAATTCAATTAATATCTAGCAGCTGTGTGTCTGAGCCATGTGTCTGAGCCTTGTATCTCTACATTGAAATTGCAGGAAAAGTTATGGAATTCTGGAAATGACAGGTGTGATATTTTTTTCTGAGTTTTCCCTACAAACTGTTTGGAACATTTGAAAGAATGATTGTCCAGAGAAGAAAATATGACGCTGCCATAAGACCTGTGTTTGCCAGCAGTAGAGAGTCCACTCGTGTGTGGGGGCTTCTCATCAATGGAGGAGCTCACTCACAGTAATACCTCAACAGGGCCATGAATGAAGAATAAAATCTAAACCTCCTCCACGAGCAACTACTCCCATCATCCAGGGCAAGGTTGTGATGATGCTTTTCTCCTCCATAATGGAGACCAGGTCACATGGGAAAAGTGATAAACTAAGTTGCTTTGGTGAAAAAGACATTGGCATTTTGGTTCCAAGGACGAAAACCAAAGTTTGAGTCAGTCTCAAAACTTTTGGCCATGATTGTATTTATCCATCTTAAGATAATGATAGCACTCCATTCCTGATAGCTAAAACTTCTCTCACCTTCTGCATTAATAAAACACTTTTCTCACTATTTTTTGTGCAGAAAGCAGGTAAATAGGTTCCGCAAACTGATTTTCGGCATGTCTGCCCTGTTGGCCGAATTCTATAGAAACTTCCGTGCCGCTGATAAATATTTAGGAACCTGCTCTCACTTCCTTGAGCGTGAATTGGCTTATTATAGGGGGCACAGATTTTTGGCCACGTGTAGAGTGAATATAGTACTATAGCTCAGTGGCTAGACACATAGAATTAGGAAAAGCCATTGGGCACAGGGAATTATGCTGACTTCTAGTGTTGATGTGTTGTCATTGTGGCACATAATAATTGTCTCCTCCTGTGATATGATAGAAATACCAACAAGAAGCGTGTGCCTTAAAGGTGACTATAAACATATCTAATAAAAATGATTAACATAAGAGAAGAGTAACCTAAACTTGATGTAGAACTGTATGGAATAAAGGAATATTTTCAGCAACAGCGCCCCTTGTCTACAGGCGTCGTATCTTGTATTGCAATAGGTGCTAGGAGCAGTCACAGACCACTCCCGTCAGTTTATCCCCCGAAATACTGCAGTCACAGCATTCCGGAAGTCGGCACAGGGCTAACAGCCCCTCTGCCTTTGGGTCAGAGCCCCCGCGGCGTCACGCAGGGTCCCTATCGTTGCCATGGTGAGCAAATGTCGTCATCACGACATCTGGCTCAACAGAGCTAGGAAACTTGTTGATCATGCACAGTGCATGATCAGGTAGTCTCCCTGTCAGTGCAGCGATCAGCCTGCAAAAAATGATTGTCCCATAGTGGGACTAAGTAAAAGACTTAGGAAAAAGGTAAAGAAAAAAAAATTTTTTAAATAATAATTGTAAAAATATTAAAAAAATCAAAAATAAAAAAATCAATACATATTCTATCACTAAATAAATATTTGAATGAAAAAAACAATATAAACAATAAAAGTGCACACATGTGGTATCGCCGCATGCACAACGACTCAACCTATAAAACTGTCCCACTACTTAACCCCTTTAGTGAACACAAAGAAAAAAACAAGGCAAAAAACAATTCTTTATCATCATACTGCCGAAAACAAAAAGTGGAATAACGCGATCAGAACCTCATATTACCCACCTCAGCTGCTGCAGAACCTCATAGTATACCTCAGCTGCTGCAGAACCTCACAATATACCTCAGCTGCTGCAGAACCTCAATACGTCTCAGCTGCTGCATAACCTTATATTACACACCTCAGCTGCTGCAGAATCTCATAATACACATCTCAGCTGCTGCAGAACCTCATAATACACCTCAGCTGCTACAGAACTCATAATACACCTCAGCTGCTACAGAACCTCATAATACACAGCTCAGCTACTGCAGAACTTCAATATGTCTCAGCTGCTGCATAACCTTATTACACGCCTCAGCTGCTTCAGAACCTCATATTACCCACCTCAACTGCTGCAGAACCTCATAATACACATCTCAGCTGCAGCAGAACCTCACAATATACACATCAACTGCTGCAGAACCTCATATTACCCACCTCAAATGCTGCAGAACCTCATAATACACATCTCAGCTGCTGCAGAACCTCATAAAACACCTCAGTTGCTGCAGAACCTCACAATTCACAGCTCAGCTGCTGCAGAACCTCATATTACACACCTCAGCTACTTGAAACCTTCTTTTGGACACTGTGGTACAGTAAAGGGTGTTTTACTGGATGGAAGATATGTTTCTCCTAGCAGATTAATGTTTGGCCGGGTTTTTTCTTAAAGACGGGACCTGCGATGATGTCGGGGTCACGTGATCAGCCCATGTGATGTCTACCTCACTGGTGGGAGGGGTTAGGCCCTATGTAATGGAGGTTGGTGATTGCCACAGGTTGAGTGTGTGTTTCTGGAAGCTACAGGAACTTGTGTGGACTCAGCCTGAAACTTGTATATAGGATTCCCGTGCTGCAGGACTATCGCAGCAAGACTCGGAAGAACCCCGGGAATGGCACCTGGCGGATGCCGCAAGACCTGGCAGCCGCTTAGTTACGCCCGTCCCGTGCAAGGGGTGAGTCTGGGACCAGTGGTTCTCCAAGCTGGAGTATGAGTTTGCTTTCCCTTATGTTTTGTTAAGCTGCTGGTTACTGAGTGACATTAAAACCACTGAAATTGGACTTTATGCCTGTGTGTTGCCTCGTTACTGCCGCCCAGCTATTGCCTACCAGAGCAAATCCCTACAATTGGTGGAGAATGCGAGCAGAAGCAGTGAAGCCAGGCTGTTTTGATTTTTGATCGGTACCCCAGCCTATGTCCTGGGTGAAACGAGTGGCAGATATCCAGGCGGGGAACTTTCCAGAAATAGAGGCCACGCGACAGCAACAGCAGGCTATGCAGCAGCAACAGAAGGCCATGCGGCAGCAGCAACAAGAGTTCATGCGACAGCAGGCTATGCAGCAGCAGGCTATGCAGCAGCATCAGAAAACCAATCAGCTGTTGATACAGCATATCACAACAGCGCAAGCAAAAGGAGCTGACCGGGGAATCCAGGATATTCGGAAAGCGGTTTGTACAGCGATTCCTAAAATGGGAGAATCGGACGATGTGGAGGTGTATCTGGAGATGTTCGAAGGAGTCGCTGAGAGAGAGAAGCTCCCCCGGGACCATTTGGCAGGTGTCCTCGATCCGTTTCTGACCCCAGGACTGTTGAAAGCGTGTCAGGACCTACCCCCAGAGCAAAGGGCGGACTACACGGTCGTCAAGGGTGAGATACTGGCACGCCTTGGGGTAAATGTGTTAGTGAGGGCTCAGCGGGTACACCACTGGAAGTTTACCTCTCCAAGCCCGCCCGGTCCCAGTATTACGACCTGTTGCACCTGTTAAAAAAGTGGTTGCAGCCTGAAGTGTTATCCCCTACGGCCATACTGGACCGCATAGTGACTGATAGATTTTGGAGGGCTTTGCCCCACTCCCTCCAGACCTGGGTCGGACAGGCGCCCCCTACTGATGCCATGCAGATGATAGACCTCATAGAAAGGTATGGGGCTACCAAGGAGTTACAGGGAGGGACCCCCCGAAAGGTAACAGGAAGGTTCCCTAAGTCCCCGCCCCTGGTTCGGCGAGCAGAGCCCAGGAAGGCCGCTCCGGACTTATCCGGGGAAGTAAGGAGCCCCATAATCTGCTGGCGGTGCCAGGAACCAGGTCATATGAGAGCTGATTGCCCCCACCTGACTGAGCCCATGGACACCAATTTTTGTTACCGCCAGTCCCACTGTTACGGCGGCGGAACACGCATAAAAAAATATAAATAAACGTGTTCGCCGCCCGGGGTCCACCGTGCGGCAGATGGAAAAACCGCAGCTAGAAGACACAGAGCACTGTGGCGGTAATGTGCACGGGGTTCTATATCACTCAGGTGCAATCAAGCAGTCTCTGTTAAGTGCACAGAGCTGCTCCAGGAAAAATTAGAAAAGTAACGCTGAGCCTGTTAGCAACACAGGGACTCAGCGGCACACATGCGGTAGGCAAAAACCGGAGTAGTTAGGATGTCACTACGTCCGACACCTACCGTGGTAACAGGTGTGCTGGCGTCGCAACCGCGGACGCAGAAATGAGCTGCAACTGCAGCGCGGCGTGAACAGAGCCGCAAACAAGGCGCTGCAAAAACGCTGGAGCAATGCAGGACGCTTAGCTGCTGCAAAAAGTATGGCTGGAGCGCGCTGGCGCTAGCGCTGCTACTGGCGGCTGCCCAATCACTCACACAAACGTAATATCAGAGGGAAGGGGTTTCATAATAAGTCATCCACCAGTCCAAGCATCCATCACCATACATACAGCAGCAGTATGAAAATACTAGCGCATGGCATAGCAGCCATGCGCACTTTTTATAGCGTACGGGACCTGCCGGAAATCTCCAGAGCCCTGAGCATAACCAATCAAATCAGGAGCAGGACCTGAGCACCTGACTCCTGAACTCCAATGAGAGCTATTCCCGTGAGCATGCTCAGAAGCTGGGACAAAGGACTTAGCCTCTGGAGACAAATATGTGAATCTGGATTCCCGCATAGGCATTATAGAACCCAGATTCCTAACACCCACTATGCCGAACCAATGTGTGCAATGGGCACCCCGAAGGGCCCTAATATGGAACATTTGTGTCGGCTAGAAGTGGAGGGCACCCGGGCTGTGGCCCTATTGGACTCAGGGAGTCTTGTAACCCTGGTACGAGCCAGCTGGATACACACCAGCGAGTTTACGGGTCGGAAAATTGGGGTGTTGTGTATACATGGAGACTTAAAAGACTATCCCACCGCACTAGTCGTAATCAGCACGCCAGCAGGGAGGCGGTGCCACGAGGTGGGGGTGGTGGCTAATTTACATTATGAAGTGATAATTGGAAGAGACTTTCCGTTGTTTTCTGTGCTGTGGCCGTCTGTGGTACCATCCACTGAGCAACTGCCGGTACCAGAGGCAACCAGGTTACATTCTCCAGAAGGGGGGCATGGACCTGGTGGCCCGGAGGAAAATGTGCTGGCGGTCGGAATAACCTTCCCTTCGGTGGAGGAAGGGGAGAATTCTCCCCTAGAAGGATTGGCTGGAGAGGTGGAAGACTTGCCGCCGGGACCTGAGTTGTCAGACTTGAATGTATCAGGTGACAATTTTGGTACAGCGCAACTCCGAGACCTTACTTTAGCCGGGCCAGAGAAAATGTACTGTTTGTAAATGGGGAACCCCAACAACCTGGGGTAGATACGGTGTTGCCACGCTTTGAGTTGAACCAGGATTTGTTGTACCGAGTGGAGATAATACGTGGGGAAATGGTAGAACAATTACTGGTACCTCAGACGTATCGCAGGCTGGTAATGGTTTTAGCGCATGCGCATGTACTTGGGGGACATTTGGGCCAAAAGAAGACCCTCGACCGAATCCTGCAACGATTTTACTGGCCAGGGGTTCATGAAGAAGTTAAACGGTACTGTAGCTCCTGTCCAGTATGCCAGGTAACCAGTCCCCAGCCTCACTTTCGGAGCCCTTTGGTGCCTTTGCCGATTATAGAGGTGCCCTTCGAGAGAGTGGCCATGGACCTGGTGGGGCCTCTCAATAAGTCGGCAAGGGGACACCAACACATTCTGGTAGTTCTAGATTATGCTACCCGATATCCTGAGGCCATTCCTCTGCGCCACACATCAGCTAAGCTTATAGCAAAGGAACTCATGGGTATGTTTTCACGGGTGGGAATTCCGCAAGAAATTTTAACAGACCAGGGAACCCCCTTTATGTAAAAAATTATGAAGGAACTCTGACGGTTGATAAAATGCTAAACAGTTGTGTAACTCGGTCTATCATCCCCAAACAGATGGTCTGTTAGAAAGGTTCAATAAGACCCCGAAGAGCATGGTAAAAAGGCAGTTTCCAAAGATGGGAAGGACTGGGATCTGTTATTGCCATATTTGTTATTTGCAGTGAGGGAGATACGTCAGGCATCTACGGGGTTCTCGCCCTTTGAACTATTGTACGGCAGACATCCACGGGGCTTACTAGATATAGCCAAAGAGGCCTGGGAGAACCATCCTACTCCCCACAAAAGTGTGATAGAACATGTTGCAAAAATGCAAGAGAGAATGGAGACAGTCCTACCCTTGGTCCGGGAACATATGGAGGCAGCACAACGGTCACAGAGTCGGGTCTATAATCGGGAGGCTCGGGTAAGAACCTTTAGCCCTGGGGATCGGGTTTTGGTGCTTGTGCCTACCGTAGATAGCAAATTTCTCGCAAGGTGGCAGGGACCCTACGAGATCATGGAGAAGGTGGGGCCAGTAGACTACAAGGTACACCCTTTGAACTATTGTATGGCAGACATCCACGGGGCTTACTAGATATAGCCAAAGAGGCCTGGGAGAACCAACCTACTCCCCACAAAAGTGTGATAGAACATGTTGCAAAAATGCAATAGAGAATGGAGACAGTCCTACCATTGGTCCGGGAACATATGGAGGCAGCACAACGGTCACAGAGTCGGGTCTATAATCGGGAGGCTCGGGTAAGAACCTTTAGCCCTGGGGATCGGGTTTTGGTGCTTGTGCCTACCGTAGATAGCAAATTTCTCGCAAGGTGGCAGGGACCCTACGAGATCATGGAGAAGGTGGGGCCAGTAGACTACAAGGTACACCAACCAAGACGGAGAAAGCCAGAACAGGTTTACCATAATAATTTGTTTAAACCCTGGAAAGATAGAGAGCACCTTGGTGGGGATAGTCCGCTGCCAGCGTTTCAGATGGTAAAGGCTCCGTTACCTCGGGGCGAGGCGGGAGAAGCCCAACCCGCCGTCAAAATTGCAGATACTTTGTCTCCTAAACAGGTTCAGGAGGTCCGGGAGTTCATCAGCCGAAATACAGATGTTTTTTCGGAGCTCCCTGGACGCACCTCCCTAATCTAACATGACGTTGTCACAGAGCCACAGGCCAAGGTCCGACTAAAGCCATATCGGGTGCCTGAGGCCCGGCGACAAGCCATCTCAGAAGAGGTAAAAATGATGCTACAGTTAGGGGTCACAGAAGAGTCTCAGAGTGAGTGGGCCATCCCAATAGCTCTAATACCCAAGCCTGATGGGTCTCTAAGATTCTGTAATGATTTTAGAAAACTCAATGACATTTCAAAATTTGACGCCTACCCCATGCCCCGGGTTGACGAGTTGATAGAGCGCTTTGGGCAAGCACATTATTTTACAACTCTGGACCTCACAAAAGGTTATTGGCAGGTATCCCTAACAGAGGCGGCGAAGGGAAAGATGGCGTTTATAACACCTGAGGGGCTGTTCCAGTATAAGGTGTTACCCTTTGGATTGCATGGCGCTCCAGCAACGTTCCAGCGGTTAATGGATATTATTCTCCGTCCCCATCGCCGCTATGCCTCAGCCTATCTAGATTATATTATTGTGTTCAGCACCGATTGGGAAAGCCACTTAGCAAAAGTACAGGCAGTGGTAGACTCCCTGCGACAAGCAGGGCTAACTGCCAACCCAAAGAAGTGTTTCATAGGGTTGGAGGAAGCCCGCTACTTGGGTTATGTCACTGGGAGGGGAGTTCTCAAGCCCCAAGTAAACAAGGTCGGTAAAGGCCTTTTTGGGTTTGGAGGATATTACAGGCGATTCATTCCCAACTTTGCAACCCTGTCCGCGCCTTTAACAGATTGTTTAAAAGGGAAAAAATCTGTGATGGTCCACTGGAATTATCAGTTAGAGGAGGCCTTTACAAAATTAAAAGGGGTACTGTGTGGTACACAAGTCCTGATCACTCCAAATTTCAAAAAAGAGTTCATGGTGCAGACTGATGCCTCTGAGATAGGCCTCGGTGCAGTGCTGGCTCAGGAAGTTAACGGGGAAGAGCATCCCGTTAGCTTCCTAAGCCTGAAACTTACCCCAGCTGAAACCCGGTACAGTATTGTAGAGAGAGAGTGCCTGGCCATCGAGTGGGCACTGGAATCATTGCGCTACTATTTGCTGGGGAGGACATTTTGTTTGGTGACAGATCATTCCCCTCTTACGTGGATGAGTCAAGCTAAGGAGAGGAATGCCCGAGTCACCAGGTGGTTCCTGTCCCTGCAAAACTTTAAATTTTCAGTAGAACATCGTGCAGGCAGACTACAGGGGAATGCAGATGCCCTGTCCAGAGTTCACTGTATGTCATGTGTCCACCCCTCTAGGGTTGAACATAGGGGGTAGGTATGTGGTACAGTAAAGGGTGTTTTACTGGATGGAAGATATGTTTCTCCTAGCAGATTAATGTTTGGCCGGGTTTTTTCTTAAAGACAGGACCTGCGATGATGTCAGGGTCACGTGATCAGCCCATGTGATGTCTACCTCACTGGTAGGAGGCGTTAGGCCCTATGTAATGGAGGTTGGTGATTGCCACAGGGTGAGTGTGTGTTTCTGGAAGCTACAGGAACTTGTGTGGACTCAGCCTGAAACTTGTATATATGATTCTCGTGCTGCAGAACTATCGCAGCAAGACTCGGAAGAACCCCGGAAATGGCACCTGGCAGCCGCTTAGTTACGCCCGTCCCGTGCATGGGGTGAGTCTGGGACCAGTGGTTCTCCAAGCTGGAGTATGAGTTTGCTTTCCCTTATGTTTTGTTAAGCTGCTGGTTACTGAGTGACATTAAAACCACTGAAATTGGACTTTATGCCTGTGTGTTGCCTCGTTACTGCCGCCCAGCTATTGCCTACCAGAGCAAATCCCTACAACACACATTTGTGTAGAATATATACAGATCTGCATAGTTATTTTTTTTAGATGACAATTTGGTAAAATCTATAAATACTGTGAATACAAAGTCCTTGGTGTCACAATAAAAAAAAAATAAATAAAAATCGCTCAGATCCTTAAAAATAGAAAAATAATTATTCGTTATCCACATCTTTGGAGTATATTGTGATGTCACCGGATAAATCCGGAGCTGATGTCACAGTCTACACGGAATGTTCTATGCCGGCTCAGACTGGACCACAGAAGAACAGGACAATCCCCTGGTGGACCCCTCTGCTGCACTGGGAACCCAGACCTCCACACCCTACCTGACCAGGGCTTAGATGCGCTTCATACAGACAGGTTGCAGGGTCTCGGGGACTCCCGCTGTGTGACCGTATCACCGCCTCATAGAACTAAGAGAGTCCTTGCTCCAAGGCGATGGCCCGGTATCAGGACTGACCGTCTGAGACAAGGGCAAAGCCGCAGATAATACCGAGTAGTAGTAATTTCCTCTACTATGAGGTAATAAAAACAAATCAATTTTCACATTTTTGGCATCAGTTTTTCTTCCACGGGGAACTGAAATTCCCAACGTGCTCTGAAAGATACCAACCTCCAGGACCTGCTTGGAGTTGTAGTTTTCTACACAAATTGTATTCTTAAAGGGGTATTCCCATCGCCAAGATCATATCCCAATATCTAGTAGTAATATAAGTAATATCTCTGTCCATTTCCTCATGTGCAGGACCTTAGGTATCCATGGTTAGAACCACTAGCAGCTAGCTGTTACTATATCAGTGGTCGTAACCATGGATATCTAAGGTCCTATGATGCCTCCACATGAGGAAATAGACTTAGTGAATCAGAAGAACTATACTACATTTCTAATTGGAGGAATTTGTTAATATTATTATTATTACTACTACATCTACGACATATTGGGACAGGATCTTAGAGATGGGAATACCCCTTTTAATGTTAGTTCACATGTAGAGGTGAAATTCATATCAAATTGTTTGGCGCACAGTGTTGCGGGTAAGACCACGCTCACATGTTGCAATGTTTTTAAGAGAAAAAAACATCACAACAAAAGAATGCATTTAAAATAGCAGCGGGTGAAAGCACCCTCAGGCTATGTTCACACGTTAAGAACAAAGAAATGGAGTGCTGACTTCAATATCACATAAAAAACAATGAGTTTTATTAAATAAGTAAACATATATAACACACAATACATAAAACAAGGGAAGATTCCACAAAAATGCTCCTAGGGAAATTTTTGACATGGGAAAGTTATGCAAAAATTGGAGCTGTATCAATAACTACTGTATCACCCAAATGGAGTACAAAAGTTAAGGCAGTAACTTGATAAAGCATCCCGCGAAACGCGCATCCAGGGTCTCTCCTCAGGGAAGTTTTCAGCACTTGCGATCACTAATATGGGTAAGCGTGCCTAAAAGGCTGTGATTAATATATTTGCACTATTTACTTTATGTTCACCCTATGTACCTCTTTATGGTTACTGCCTTAACTTTTGTACTCCATTTGGGTGATACAGTAATTATTGATACAGCTCCAATTTTTGCATAACTTTCCCATGTCAAAAATTTCCCTAGGAGCATTTTTGTGGAATCTTCCCTTGTTTTATGTATTGTGTGTTATATATGTTTACTTATTTAATAAAACTCATTGTTTTTTATGTGATATTGAAGTCAGCACTCCATTTCTTTGTTCTTAATATACACTACGGAGTTTCTTGATAGTCCTATATAATTATATTATATACAGCTATGAGATTTGTTGCTATATGTATAGCTGCGTTTGTCTTTGTGTATCAGTTAACATTATGTTCACACGTTGCGTTTTTTCAGCCTTTTTATGCCAGTTAAAAGCTGCTTTTAAGGGTATGTGCACACGCAGCGGATTTGTTCTCTGCGGATCCGCTGCAGATCCGCAAGCAATGTACAGTACAATGCTAAGCAATGGGTTTTCAAAACCGCAGTGCACAGGCTGCGGACTTGCTGCGGATTGAAATCCGCAGCATGTCAATTCTTTCTGCTGATTTTGCTGCGTTTCGACACCTATTCCATTATACTGGTGTCAAAATGCAGGGGCAAATCCGCAGGTAAAACCGCACTCCCTTCAGCCCCCCATAGAAAGCAATGGATAAGTGCAAAAAAGCAGCAAAAAACATAGCAAGAAACGCCATCAGTTCTTGCAGTGTTATTAGTGACAAAAGCAGGTACAGCAGAATGTGATTTTCCCAAAATTAAACCAAAATATCTTGGTGTCCTCACCTGAGAATGGCGGTTACATTAGTACAGTTTAATGAAATTATTGATATCTCTGACCGATGTGTGAAGTTGAACAATAGCTGATCACCCCAATGCACTGCCAATGTCTTAGGTAAACTATGCCTGACCAATTCACCTCCCCCTGCTGGATTTACATTTGCAAATGTGTATTTTTTCATTAACTCATAGGAACTTTTTTGCTCAGAATAGTCACTTTTTTCAGACATAAAAATCTTTCTAAATATTTCTATCAAATTTCCCTTTTTTCCCCAAATGTCTTATGGTTTCACCTACGTCTTATATCGGTGGTCTAACACCTCGCATTGTTCATGCTTGTACGGTGGAAGCAAAGCTGAACTTTGGGATCCTTAAAAACGCCGCAAGAAAACCAGAGTAAAAGCCAGCAAAAGGTGTTTTTTGTGTCTGCAGTTTTTTTTGCTGCCAAAACATTAGGTTTTGGCTGCAGAACAAAAAAAGTAACGTGTGAATATGCTGTAAAAATAAGAAGCGTTAAACAAGTCCAACTGAAAACCTTTGTGGTAAAACTGCATGTAATACAGGCCATATTGTGCACTTACACTTTACAGCAAGTGCTATAAACCAGCAATTCCCCCCCACTGCATTCTCCATATACTTCGGTGGAGATATAACTACACATACAGGAACCTCCTCATAACATTTTATGGAGAATGTGGCTGGAAATTTGTGATTAAGGGTCAGATAACTGCACGTAACTGTAGGGTGGCGTCAGCATCAATGTTACTGGTGGGCCCTTAGCAGCTGAGCCTGAAGCAGTGATATCACAATGTGGAGTGTGGAACTCGATGACATCTTCTACTCTATGACATCACAATGACTGCAAAGGAGTAAAGCCTATGTAAAGCCTGACCGCAGAGCCGAGGCTGTCATTTGTGTGACTCCCTATTGGATACACAAAGCTACAGGAATACGAAGGAGAAAGAAAGCGACGACATCATGGGGATTCATGGAGGTCCCCATTGTGACCAGCGGCTGCTGGTCAAGGCTCTCTCTTCCTGCAAGTCAACTGGCTTTAGTCTTCTGACCCGATTCAAGAAATTCCAATGCAATTGCAGAGCTCAGCGGAAGGATTCTTTCCAGGCCATCAAATCTGCCACCATGACAGTGGTCAAGAGCATCAGGTCAGTTGCTACAAAAAGACGTAGAAACCACGTCATCAGCCAAGACAGCGGTGAAAAGAGCCCAACCTACATAGTAGGTGACACTGAGCCCACTTCTAGCATTGTAGAAAGTGGAGAGGATCTTGCCGATCCAGAATGTGCACAAGATGCACCCGAGGGGCTGCCACAAACAAGACCCCAGGACTTTACTGACCCAGAATGTGCACCCGAGGGGCTGCCACAAACAGGACCCCAGGATTTTGCATATCCAGAATGTGCACAAGGTGCACCCGAGGGGCTGCCACAAACAGGACCTCAGGATCCTGCTGATCCAGAATGTGCACACGATGCACCCGAGGGGCTGCCACAAACAAGACCCCAGGACTTAACCGATCCAGAATGTGCACCCGAGGGGCTGCCACAAACAGGACCCCTGGACTTTACCGATCCAGATTGTGCACAATGTGCACCCGAGGGGCTGCCACAAACAAGACCCCAGGATTTTGCTGATCCAGAATGCGCACAAGGTGCACCAGAGGGGCTACCACAAACAAGACCCCAAGACAATCTGAAAAGGAAAGCATCAACCTCTGAGGACAGTCAGCCCGAGATGATGCCACCAGCCAAGAGAGCTGCTATAGAAAATATTATTGATCTACTTATAGAAGTAATTGGCTTTAGTCTTCCGACCCGATTCAGGAAATTCCAATGCAATTTCAGAGCTCTCCTGAAGGATTCCTTCCAGGCCATCAAATCTGCCACCATGACAGTGGTCAAGTGCTTCAGATTAATTGCTATAACAAGACGTAGAGACCGCGTCATCAGCCAAGACAGCGGTGAGAAGAGCCCAACCTACATAGTAGGTGATATTGAGCCCACCTCTAGCATTGCAGAAAGTGGAGAGGATTGTGCCGATCCAGAATGTGCAGAAGATGCATCCGAGGGACTGCCACAAACAAGATCCCAGGATCTTACCGATCCAGAATGTGCACAATGTGCACCCGAGGGGCTTCCACAAACAAGACCACGAGACAATCTGAAAATGAAAGCATCACCCTCCGATGACAGTCAGCCCGAGATGCTGCCACCAGACAAGAGAGCGGCTATAGAAAACGTTACTGATCTACTTATCATTATTATTATTGTTATTATTATTATTTATTTATATAGCGCCTTTATTTCCATGGTGCTGTACATGAGAAGGGGAGGAGTAACCCCGGAGATCGAGACCCCACAAGTGGAGATGCCCGATATTGGGAACCAAGAGAACAACCTGCCTCCAGAGCTCTTAACCATCCTGCAGAGCAAAGGGGAGGAAGGCTACCTGGATGACGAGGTCATCATCATGGCCCAGGACCTGCTGCAGAGACAGTTTAAGGGTTTTGATGGCCTGCAGCCCCCCTGCGCTCTTATGATACCAGGGTACAGCGTACTGCAGAATGCTGTACAAATCCACTATGATGCGGACAGGGTGCACTGGCTGACAACCTGCTATAAAAATGGCCAAATCTTTGTGGCCGACAGCTTCAACATCAGGAATCTGTCTCCATCCATCCATCAGCAGATTAACAACATGTACAGTATAGTGGTCGACAATCCCCTGGAACATCTGAGGTTTATCGATGTGGATCAGCAGAAGAACTGGTACGACTGTGGCTTATATGCTATAGCGTTTGCCTACGAGTTTATGGCAGATGGCGGTGAACCCAGAGCTGAGTTCCAGCATCAGAAGATGAGGACTCATCTAATATCCTGCCTGCAGAACAACAGAATCAGCGGATTTCCCAAAAAGGTCAGGGAGTAACTCCATGTCTATAAACGGCATGTAGAGTGTATGACGGTCCAAGAGATCGCCCTGACCTTTAACCTCACAATGAAGATGGGGTACGGCTGGAGGTGACGGCTATCACACGTCAATGATGTGGCGGCCGCCATGTCAGGAGCAGATGAGCCGCACCTCAGGACGAGGCAGATTCCGGGCTCGGTCTCTGTCCTCATTACTTTCTGCAGTCAGATGTGATCAGAGGATCAGTGAATCTTCTGCTGCATCTGACCCGATCTACGGAACATGCTGCCATGATCCAGCACCGCCCAGGGGAAGGGCAGGCCGTCAGCCATGGTTCCCTAGAGGTTTCCTCCACTGGGGGTTTTTCCTCTCCTGAGTGCTGACGGACGACGACTCTCCGTGAGTCCAGGACCCATCACCATCCTCATCATGGGAACTTCTACTTGTGATATCTTGTATGAAGTGAATAAAGAATTCAATTAATATCTAGCAGCTGTGTGTCTGAGCCATGTGTCTGAGCCTTGTATCTCTACATTGAAATTGCAGGAAAAGTTATGGAATTCTGGAAATGACAGGTGTGATATTTTTTTCTGAGTTTTCCCTACAAACTGTTTGGAACATTTGAAAGAATGATTGTCCAGAGAAGAAAATATGACGCTGCCATAAGACCTGTGTTTGCCAGCAGTAGAGAGTCCACTCGTGTGTGGGGGCTTCTCATCAATGGAGGAGCTCACTCACAGTAATACCTCAACAGGGCCATGAATGAAGAATAAAATCTAAACCTCCTCCACGAGCAACTACTCCCATCATCCAGGGCAAGGTTGTGATGATGCTTTTCTCCTCCATAATGGAGACCAGGTCACATGGGAAAAGTGATAAACTAAGTTGCTTTGGTGAAAAAGACATTGGCATTTTGGTTCCAAGGACGAAAACCAAAGTTTGAGTCAGTCTCAAAACTTTTGGCCATGATTGTATTTATCCATCTTAAGATAATGATAGCACTCCATTCCTGATAGCTAAAACTTCTCTCACCTTCTGCATTAATAAAACACTTTTCTCACTATTTTTTGTGCAGAAAGCAGGTAAATACGTTCCGCAAACTGATTTTCGGCATGTCTGCCCTGTTGGCCGAATTCTATAGAAACTTCCGTGCCGCTGATAAATATTTAGGAACCTGCTCTCACTTCCTTGAGCGTGAATTGGCTTATTATAGGGGGCACAGATTTTTGGCCACGTGTAGAGTGAATATAGTACTATAGCTCAGTGGCTAGACACATAGAATTAGGAAAAGCCATTGGGCACAGGGAATGATGCTGACTTCTAGTGTTGATGTGTTGTCATTGTGGCACATAATAATTGTCTCCTCCTGTGATATGATAGAAATACCAACAAGAAGCGTGTGCCTTAAAGGTGACTATAAACATATCTAATAAAAATGATTAACATAAGAGAAGAGTAACCTAAACTTGATGTAGAACTGTATGGAATAAAGGAATATTTTCAGCAACAGCGCCCCTTGTCTACAGGCGTCGTATCTTGTATTGCAATAGGTGCTAGGAGCAGTCACAGACCACTCCCGTCAGTTTATCCCCCGAAATACTGCAGTCACAGCATTCCGGAAGTCGGCACAGGGCTAACATCCCCTCTGCCTTTGGGTCAGAGCCCCCGCGGCGTCACGCAGGGTCCCTATCGTTGCCATGGTGAGCGAATGTCGTCATCACGACATCTGGCTCAACAGAGCTAGGAAACTTGTTGATCATGCACAGTGCATGATCAGTTAGTCTCCCTGTCAGTGCAGCGATCAGCCTGCAAAAAATGATTGTCCCATAGTGGGACTAAGTAAAAGACTTAGGAAAAAGGTAAAGAAAAAAAAATAATTTTAAATAATAATTGTAAAAATATTAAAAAAATCAAAAATAAAAAAATCAATACATATTCTATCACTAAATAAATATTTGAATGAAAAAAACAATATAAACAATAAAAGTGCACACATGTGGTATCGCCGCATGCACAACGACTCGACCTATAAAACTGTCCCACTACTTAACCCCTTTAGTGAACACAAAGAAAAAAACAAGGCAAAAAACAATTCTTTATCATCATACTGCCGAAAACAAAAAGTGGAATAACGCGATCAGAACATCATATTACCCACCTCAGCTGCTGCAGAACCTCATAGTATACCTCAGCTGCTGCAGAACCTCACAATATACCTCAGCTGCTGCAGAACCTCAATACGTCTCAGCTGCTGCATAACCTTATATTACACACCTCAGCTGCTGCAGAATCTCATAATACACATCTCAGCTGCTGCAGAACCTCATAATACACCTCAGCTGCTACAGAACTCATAATACACCTCAGCTGCTACAGAACCTCATAATACACAGCTCAGCTACTGCAGAACTTCAATATGTCTCAGCTGCTGCATAACCTTATTACACGCCTCAGCTGCTTCAGAACCTCATATTACCCACCTCAACTGCTGCAGAACCTCATAATACACATCTCAGCTGCAGCAGAACCTCACAATATACACATCAACTGCTGCAGAACCTCATATTACCCACCTCAAATGCTGCAGAACCTCATAATACACATCTCAGCTGCTGCAGAACCTCATGAAACACCTCAGTTGCTGCAGAACCTCACAATTCACAGCTCAGCTGCTGCAGAACCTCATATTACACACCTCAGCTACTTGAAACCTTCTTTTGGACACTGTGGTACAGTAAAGGGTGTTTTACTGGATGGAAGATATGTTTCTCCTAGCAGATTAATGTTTGGCCGGGTTTTTTCTTAAAGACGGGACCTGCGATGATGTCGGGGTCACGTGATCAGCCCATGTGATGTCTACCTCACTGGTGGGAGGGGTTAGGCCCTATGTAATGGAGGTTGGTGATTGCCACACGTTGAGTGTGTGTTTCTGGAAGCTACAGGAACTTGTGTGGACTCAGCCTGAAACTTGTATATAGGATTCCCGTGCTGCAGGACTATCGCAGCAAGACTCGGAAGAACCCCGGGAATGGCACCTGGCGGATGCCGCAGGACCTGGCAGCCGCTTAGTTACGCCCGTCCCGTGCAAGGGGTGAGTCTGGGACCAGTGGTTCTCCAAGCTGGAGTATGAGTTTGCTTTCCCTTATGTTTTGTTAAGCTGCTGGTTACTGAGTGACATTAAAACCACTGAAATTGGACTTTATGCCTGTGTGTTGCCTCGTTACTGCCGCCCAGCTATTGCCTACCAGAGCAAATCCCTACAATTGGTGGAGAATGCGAGCAGAAGCAGTGAGGCCAGGCTGTTTTGATTTTTGATCGGTACCCCAGCCTATGTCCTGGGTGAAACGAGTGGCAGATATCCAGGCGGGGAACTTTCCAGAAATAGAGGCCACGCGACAGCAACAGCAGGCTATGCAGCAGCAACAGGAGGCCATGCGGCAGCAGCAACAAGAGTTCATGCGACAGCAGGCTATGCAGCAGCAGGCTATGCAGCAGCATCAGGAAACCAATCAGCTGTTGATACAGCATATCACAACAGCGCAAGCAAAAGGAGCTGACCGGGGAATCCAGGATATTCGGAAAGCGGTTTGTACAGCGATTCCTAAAATGGGAGAATCGGACGATGTGGAGGTGTATCTGGAGATGTTCGAAGGAGTCGCTGAGAGAGAGAAGCTCCCCCGGGACCATTTGGCAGGTGTCCTCGATCCGTTTCTGACCCCAGGACTGTTGAAAGCGTGTCAGGACCTACCCCCAGAGCAAAGGGCGGACTACACGGTCATCAAGGGTGAGATACTGGCACGCCTTGGGGTAAATGTGTTAGTGAGGGCTCAGCGGGTACACCACTGGAAGTTTACCCCCTCCAAGCCCGCCCGGTCCCAGTATTACGACCTGTTGCACCTGTTACAAAAGTGGTTGCAGCCTGAAGTGTTATCCCCTACGGCCATACTGGACCGCATAGTGACTGATAGATTTTGGAGGGCTTTGCCCCACTCCCTCCAGACCTGGGTCGGACAGGCGCCCCCTACTGATGCCATGCAGATGATAGACCTCATAGAAAGGTATGGGGCTACCAAGGAGTTACAGGGAGGGACCCCCCGAAAGGTAACAGGAAGGTTCCCTAAGTCCCCGCCCCTGGTTCGGCGAGCAGAGCCCAGGAATGCCGCTCCGGACTTATCCGGGGAAGTAAGGAGCCCCATAATCTGCTGGCGGTGCCAGGAACCAGGTCATATGAGAGCTGATTGCCCCCACCTGACTGAGCCCATGGACACCAATTTTTGTTACCGCCAGTCCCACTGTTACGGCGGCGGAACACGCATAAAAAAATATAAATAAACGTGTTCTCCGCCCGGGGTCCACCGTGCGGCAGATGGAAAAACCGCAGCTAGAAGACACAGAGCACTGTGGCGGTAATGTGCACGGGGTTCTATATCACTCAGGTGCAATCAAGCAGTCTCTGTTAAGTGCACAGAGCTGCTCCAGGAAAAATTAGAAAAGTAACGCTGAGCCTGTTAGCAACACAGGGACTCAGCGGCACACATGCGGTAGGCAAAAACCGGAGTAGTTAGGATGTCACTACGTCCGACACCTACCGTGGTAACAGGTGTGCTGGCGTCGCAACCGCGGACGCAGAAATGAGCTGCAACTGCAGCGCGGCGTGAACAGAGCCGCAAACAAGGCGCTGCAAAAACGCTGGAGCAATGCAGGACGCTTAGCTGCTGCAAAAAGTATGGCTGGAGCGCGCTGGCGCTAGCGCTGCTACTGGCGGCTGCCCAATCACTCACACAAACGTAATATCAGAGGGAAGGGGTTTCATAATAAGTCATCCACCAGTCCAAGCATCCATCACCATACATACAGCAGCAGTATGAAAATACTAGCGCATGGCATAGCGGCCATGCGCACTTTTTATAGCGTACGGGACCTGCCGGAAATCTCCAGAGCCCTGAGCATAACCAATCAAATCAGGAGCAGGACCTGAGCACCTGACTCCTGAACTCCAATGAGAGCTATTCCCGTGAGCATGCTCAGAAGCTGGGACAAAGGACTTAGCCTCTGGAGACAAATATGTGAATCTGGATTCCCGCATAGGCATTATAGAACCCAGATTCCTAACACCCACTATGCCGAACCAATGTGTGCAATGGGCACCCCGAAGGGCCCTAATATGGAACATTTGTGTCGGCTAGAAGTGGAGGGCACCCGGGCTGTGGCCCTATTGGACTCAGGGAGTCTTGTAACCCTGGTACAAGCCAGCTGGATACACACCAGCGAGTTTACGGGTCGGAAAATTGGGGTGTTGTGTATACATGGAGACTTAAAAGACTATCCCACCGCACTAGTCGTAATCAGCACGCCAGCAGGGAGGCGGTGCCACGAGGTGGGGGTGGTGGCTAATTTACATTATGAAGTGATAATTGGAAGAGACTTTCCGTTGTTTTCTGTGCTGTGGCCGTCTGTGGTACCATCCACTGAGCAACTGCCGGTACCAGAGGCAACCAGGTTACATTCTCCAGAAGGGGGGCATGAACCTGGTGGCCCGGAGGAAAATGTGCTGGCGGTCGGAATAACCTTCCCTTCGGTGGAGGAAGGGGAGAATTCTCCCCTAGAAGGATTGGCTGGAGAGGTGGAAGACTTGCCGCCGGGACCTGAGTTGTCAGACTTGAATGTATCAGGTGACAATTTTGGTACAGCGCAACTCCGAGACCTTACTTTAGCCGGGCCAGAGAAAATGTACTGTTTGTAAATGGGGAACCCCAACAACCTGGGGTAGATACGGTGTTGCCACGCTTTGAGTTGAACCAGGATTTGTTGTACCGAGTGGAGATAATACGTGGGGAAATGGTAGAACAATTACTGGTACCTCAGACGTATCGCAGGCTGGTAATGGTTTTAGCGCATGCGCATGTACTTGGGGGACATTTGGGCCAAAAGAAGACCCTCGACCGAATCCTGCAACGATTTTACTGGCCAGGGGTTCATGAAGAAGTTAAACGGTACTGTAGCTCCTGTCCAGTATGCCAGGTAACCAGTCCCCAGCCTCACTTTCGGAGCCCTTTGGTGCCTTTGCCGATTATAGAGGTGCCCTTCGAGAGAGTGGCCATGGACCTGGTGGGGCCTCTCAATAAGTCGGCAAGGGGACACCAACACATTCTGGTAGTTCTAGATTATGCTACCCGATATCCTGAGGCCATTCCTCTGCGCCACACATCAGCTAAGCTTATAGCAAAGGAACTCATGGGTATGTTTTCACGGGTGGGAATTCCGCAAGAAATTTTAACAGACCAGGGAACCCCCTTTATGTAAAAAATTATGAAGGAACTCTGCCGGTTGATAAAATGCTAAACAGTTGCGTAACTCGGTCTATCATCCCCAAACAGATGGTCTGTTAGAAAGGTTCAATAAGACCCCGAAGAGCATGGTAAAAAGGCAGTTTCCAAAGATGGGAAGGACTGGGATCTGTTATTGCCATATTTGTTATTTGCAGTGAGGGAGGTACCTCAGGCATCTACGGGGTTCTCGCCCTTTGAACTATTGTACGGCAGACATCCACGGGGCTTACTAGATATAGCCAAAGAGGCCTGGGAGAACCAACCTACTCCCCACAAAAGTGTGATAGAACATGTTGCAAAAATGCAAGAGAGAATGGAGACAGTCCTACCCTTGGTCCGGGAACATATGGAGGCAGCACAACGGTCACAGAGTCGGGTCTATAATCGGGAGGCTCGGGTAAGAACCTTTAGCCCTGGGGATCGGGTTTTGGTGCTTGTGCCTACCGTAGATAGCAAATTTCTCGCAAGGTGGCAGGGACCCTACGAGATCATGGAGAAGGTGGGGCCAGTAGACTACAAGGTACACCCTTTGAACTATTGTACGGCAGACATCCACGGGGCTTACTAGATATAGCCAAAGAGGCCTGGGAGAACCAACCTACTCCCTACAAAAGTGTGATAGAACATGTTGCAAAAATGCAAGAGAGAATGGAGACAGTCCTACCATTGGTCCGGGAACATATGGAGGCAGCACAACGGTCACAGAGTCGGGTCTATAATCGGGAGGCTCGGGTAAGAACCTTTAGCCCTGGGGATCGGGTTTTGGTGCTTGTGCCTACCGTAGATAGCAAATTTCTCGCAAGGTGGCAGGGACCCTACGAGATCATGGAGAAGGTGGGGCCAGTAGACTACAAGGTACACCAACCAAGACGGAGAAAGCCAGAACAGGTTTACCATAATAATTTGTTTAAACCCTGGAAAGATAGAGAGCACCTTGGTGGGGATAGTCCGCTGCCAGCGTTTCAGATGGTAAAGGCTCCGTTACCTCGGGGCGAGGCGGGAGAAGCCCAACCCGCCGTCAAAATTGCAGATACTTTGTCTCCTAAACAGGTTCAGGAGGTCCGGGAGTTCATCAGCCGAAATACAGATGTTTTTTCGGAGCTCCCTGGACGCACCTCCCTAATCTAACATGACGTTGTCACAGAGCCACAGGCCAAGGTCCGACTAAAGCCATATCGGGTGCCTGAGGCCCGGCGACAAGCCATCTCAGAAGAGGTAAAAATGATGCTACAGTTAGGGGTCACAGAAGAGTCTCAGAGTGAGTGGGCCAGCCCAATAGCTCTAATACCCAAGCCTGATGGGTCTCCAAGATTCTGTAATGATTTTAGAAAACTCAATGACATTTCAAAATTTGACGCCTACCCCATGCCCCGGGTTGACGAGTTGATAGAGCGCTTTGGGCAAGCACGGTATTTTACAACTCTGGACCTCACAAAAGGTTATTGGCAGGTATCCCTAACAGAGGCGGCGAAGGGAAAGACGGCGTTTATAACACCTGAGGGGCTGTTCCAGTATAAGGTGTTACCCTTTGGATTGCATGGCGCTCCAGCAACGTTCCAGCGGTTAATGGATATTATTCTCCGTCCCCATCGCCGCTATGCCTCAGCCTATCTAGATTATATTATTGTGTTCAGCACCGATTGGGAAAGCCACTTAGCAAAAGTACAGGCAGTGGTAGACTCCCTGCGACAAGCAGGGCTAACTGCCAACCCAAAGAAGTGTTTCATAGGGTTGGAGAAAGCCTGCTACTTGGGTTATGTCACTGGGAGGGGAGTTCTCAAGCCCCAAGTAAACAAGGTCGGTAAAGGCCTTTTTGGGTTTGGAGGATATTACAGGCGATTCATTCCCAACTTTGCAACCCTGTCCACGCCTTTAACAGATTGTTTAAAAGGGAAAAAATCTGTGATGGTCCACTGGAATTATCAGTTAGAGGAGGCCTTTACAAAATTAAAAGGGGTACTGTGTGGTACACAAGTCCTGATCACTCCAAATTTCAAAAAAGAGTTCATGGTGCAGACTGATGCCTCTGAGATAGGCCTCGGTGCAGTGCTGGCTCAGGAAGTTAACGGGGAAGAGCATCCCGTTAGCTTCCTAAGCCGGAAACTTACCCCAGCTGAAACCCGGTACAGTATTGTAGAGAGAGAGTGCCTGGCCATCGAGTGGGCACTGGAATCGTTGCGCTACTATTTGCTGGGGAGGACATTTCGGTTGGTGACAGATCATTCCCCTCTTACGTGGATGAGTCAAGCTAAGGAGAGGAATGCCCGAGTCACCAGGTGGTTCCGGTCCCTGCAAAACTTTAAATTTTCAGTAGAACATCGTGCAGGCAGACTACAGGAGAATGCAGATGCCCTGTCCAGAGTTCACTGTATGTCATGTGTCCACCCCTCTAGGGTTGAACATAGGGGGTAGGTATGTGGTACAGTAAAGGGTGTTTTACTGGATGGAAGATATGTTTCTCCTAGCAGATTAATGTTTGGCCGGGTTTTTTCTTAAAGACAGGACCTGCGATGATGTCAGGGTCACGTGATCAGCCCATGTGATGTCTACCTCACTGGTAGGAGGCGTTAGGCCCTATGTAATGGAGGTTGGTGATTGCCACAGGGTGAGTGTGTGTTTCTGGAAGCTACAGGAACTTGTGTGGACTCAGCCTGAAACTTGTATATAGGATTCTCGTGCTGCAGAACTATCGCAGAAAGACTCGGAAGAACCCCGGAAATGGCACCTGGCAGCCGCTTAGTTACGCCCGTCCTGTGCATGGGGTGAGTCTGGGACCAGTGGTTCTCCAAGCTGGAGTATGAGTTTGCTTTCCCTTATGTTTTGTTAAGCTGCTGGTTACTGAGTGACATTAAAACCACTGAAATTGGACTTTATGCCTGTGTGTTGCCTCGTTACTGCCGCCCAGCTATTGCCTACCAGAGCAAATCCCTACAACACACATTTGTGTAGAATATATACAGATCTGCATAGTTATTTTTTTTAGATGACAATTTGGTAAAATCTATAAATACTGTGAATACAAAGTCCTTGGTGTCACAATAAAAAATAAATAAATAAAAATCGCTCAGATCCTTAAAAATAGAAAAATAATTATTCGTTATCCACATCTTTGGAGTATATTGTGATGTCACCGGATAAATCCGGAGCTGATGTCACAGTCTACACGGAATGTTCTATGCCGGCTCAGACTGGACCACAGAAGAACAGGACAATCCCCTGGTGGACCCCTCTGCTGCCCTGGGAACCCAGACCTCCACACCCTACCTGACCAGGGCTTAGATGCGCTTCATACAGACAGGTTGCAGGGTCTCGGGGACTCCCGCTGTGTGACCGTATCACCGCCTCATAGAACTAAGAGAGTCCTTGCTCCAAGGCGATGGCCCGGTATCAGGACTGACCGTCTGAGACAAGGGCAAAGCCGCAGATAATACCGAGTAGTAGTAATTTCCTCTACTATGAGGTAATAAAAACAAATCAATTTTCACATTTTTGGCATCAGTTTTTCTTCCATGGGGAACTGAAATTCCCAACGTGCCCTGAAAGATACCGACCTTCAGGACCTGCTTGGAATTGTAGTTTTCTACACAAATTGTATTCTTAAAGGGGTATTCCCATCGCCAAGATCATATCCCAATAACTAGTAGTAATATAAGTAATATCTCTGTCCATTTCCTCATGTGCAGGACCTTAGGTATCCATGGTTAGAACCACTAGCAGCTAGCTGTTACTATATCAGTGGTCGTAACCATGGATATCTAAGGTCCTATGATGCCTCCACATGAGGAAATAGACTTAGTGAATCAGAAGAACTATACTACATTTCTAATTGGAGGAATTTGTTAATATTATTATTATTACTACTACATCTACGACATATTGGGACAGGATCTTAGAGATGGGAATACCCCTTTTAATGTTAGTTCACATGTAGAGGTGAAATTCATATCAAATTGTTTGGCGCACAGTGTTGCGGGTAAGACCACGCTCACATGTTGCAATGTTTTTAAGAGAAAAAAACATCACAACAAAAGAGTGCATTTAAAATAGCAGCGGGTGAAAGCAGCCTCAGGCTATGTTCACACGTTAAGAACAAAGAAATGGAGTGCTGACTTCAATATCACATAAAAAACAATGAGTTTTATTAAATAAGTAAACATATATAACACACAATACATAAAACAAGGGAAGATTCCACAAAAATGCTCCTAGGGAAATTTTTGACATGGGAAAGTTATGCAAAAATTGGAGCTGTATCAATAACTACTGTATCACCCAAATGGAGTACAAAAGTTAAGGCAGTAACTTGATAAAGCATCCCGCGAAACGCGCATCCAGGGTCTCTCCTCAGGGAAGTTTTCAGCACTTGCGATCACTAATATGGGTAAGCGTGCCTAAAAGGCTGTGATTAATATATTTGCACTATGTACTTTATGTTCACCCTATGTACCTCTTTATGGTTACTGCCTTAACTTTTGTACTCCATTTGGGTGATACAGTAATTATTGATACAGCTCCAATTTTTGCATAACTTTCCCGTGTCAAAAATTTCCCTAGGAGCATTTTTGTGGAATCTTCCCTTGTTTTATGTATTGTGTGTTATATATGTTTACTTATTTAATAAAACTCATTGTTTTTTATGTGATATTGAAGTCAGCACTCTATTTCTTTGTTCTTAATATACACTACGGAGTTTCTTCTCTTGATAGTCCTATATAATTATATTATATACAGCTATGAGATTTGTTGCTATATGTATAGCTGCGTTTGTCTTTGTGTATCAGTTAACATTATGTTCACACGTTGCGTTTTTGCAGCCTTTTTATGCCAGTTAAAAGCTGCTTTTAAGGGTATGTGCACACGCAGCGGATTTGTTCTCTGCGGATCCGCTGCAGATCCGCAAGCAATGTACAGTACAATGCTAAGCAATGGGTTTTCAAAACCGCAGTGCACAGGCTGCGGACTTGCTGCGGATTGAAATCCGCAGCATGTCAATTCTTTCTGCTGATTTTGCTGCGTTTCGACACCTATTCCATTATACTGGTGTCAAAATGCAGGGGCAAATCCGCAGGTAAAACCGCACTCCCTTCAGCCCCCCATAGAAAGCAATGGATAAGTGCAAAAAAGCAGCAAAAAACATAGCAAGAAACGCCATCAGTTCTTGCAGTGTTATTAGTGACAAAAGCAGGTACAGCAGAATGTGATTTTCCCAAAATTAAACCAAAATATCTTGGTGTCCTCACCTGAGAATGGCGGTTACATTAGTACAGTTTAATGAAATTATTGATATCTCTGACCGATGTGTGAAGTTGAACAATAGCTGATCACCCCAATGCACTGCCAATGTCTTAGGTAAACTATGCCTGACCAATTCACCTCCCCCTGCTGGATTTACATTTGCAAATGTGTATTTTTTCATTAACTCATAGGAACTTTTTTGCTCAGAATAGTCACTTTTTTCAGACATAAAAATCTTTCTAAATATTTCTATCAAATTTCCCTTTTTTCCCCAAATGTCTTATGGTTTCACCTACGTCTTATATCGGTGGTCTAACACCTCGCATTGTTCATGCTTGTACGGTGGAAGCAAAGCTGAACTTTGGGATCCTTAAAAACGCCGCAAGAAAACCAGAGTAAAAGCCAGCAAAAGGTGTTTTTTGTGTCTGCAGTTTTTTTTGCTGCCAAAACATTAGGTTTTGGCTGCAGAACAAAAAAAGTAACGTGTGAATATGCTGTAAAAATAAGAAGCGTTAAACAAGTCCAACTGAAAACCTTTGTGGTAAAACTGCATGTAATACAGGCCATATTGTGCACTTACACTTTACAGCAAGTGCTATAAACCAGCAATCCCCCCCCACTGCATTCTCCATATACTTCGGTGGAGATATAACTACACATACAGGAACCTCCTCATAACATTTTATGGAGAATGTGGCTGGAAATTTGTGATTAAGGGTCAGATAACTGCACGTAACTGTAGGGTGGCGTCAGCATCAATGTTACTGGTGGGCCCTTAGCAGCTGAGCCTGAAGCAGTGATATCACAATGTGGAGTGTGGAACTCGATGACATCTTCTACTCTATGACATCACAATGACTGCAAAGGAGTAAAGCCTATGTAAAGCCTGACCGCAGAGCCGAGGCTGTCATTTGTGTGACTCCCTATTGGATACACAAAGCTACAGGAATACGAAGGAGAAAGAAAGCGACGACATCATGGGGATTCATGGAGGTCCCCATTGTGACCAGCGGCTGCTGGTCAAGGCTCTCTCTTCCTGCAAGTCAACTGGCTTTAGTCTTCTGACCCGATTCAAGAAATTCCAATGCAATTGCAGAGCTCAGCGGAAGGATTCTTTCCAGGCCATCAAATCTGCCACCATGACAGTGGTCAAGAGCATCAGGTCAGTTGCTACAAAAAGACGTAGAAACCACGTCATCAGCCAAGACAGCGGTGAAAAGAGCCCAACCTACATAGTAGGTGACACTGAGCCCACTTCTAGCATTGTAGAAAGTGGAGAGGATCTTGCCGATCCAGAATGTGCACAAGATGCACCCGAGGGGCTGCCACAAACAAGACCCCAGGACTTTACTGACCCAGAATGTGCACCCGAGGGGCTGCCACAAACAGGACCCCAGGATTTTGCATATCCAGAATGTGCACAAGGTGCACCCGAGGGGCTGCCACAAACAGGACCTCAGGATCCTGCTGATCCAGAATGTGCACACGATGCACCCGAGGGGCTGCCACAAACAAGACCCCAGGACTTAACCGATCCAGAATGTGCACCCGAGGGGCTGCCACAAACAGGACCCCAGGACTTTACCGATCCAGATTGTGCACAATGTGCACCCGAGGGGCTGCCACAAACAAGACCCCAGGATTTTGCTGATCCAGAATGCGCACAAGGTGCACCAGAGGGGCTACCACAAACAAGACCCCAAGACAATCTGAAAAGGAAAGCATCAACCTCTGAGGACAGTCAGCCCGAGATGATGCCACCAGCCAAGAGAGCTGCTATAGAAAATATTATTGATCTACTTATAGAAGTAATTGGCTTTAGTCTTCCGACCCGATTCAGGAAATTCCAATGCAATTTCAGAGCTCTCCTGAAGGATTCCTTCCAGGCCATCAAATCTGCCACCATGACAGTGGTCAAGTGCTTCAGATTAATTGCTATAACAAGACGTAGAGACCGCGTCATCAGCCAAGACAGCGGTGAGAAGAGCCCAACCTACATAGTAGGTGATATTGAGCCCACCTCTAGCATTGCAGAAAGTGGAGAGGATTGTGCCGATCCAGAATGTGCAGAAGATGCATCCGAGGGACTGCCACAAACAAGATCCCAGGATCTTACCGATCCAGAATGTGCACAATGTGCACCCGAGGGGCTTCCACAAACAAGACCACGAGACAATCTGAAAATGAAAGCATCACCCTCCGATGACAGTCAGCCCGAGATGCTGCCACCAGACAAGAGAGCGGCTATAGAAAACGTTACTGATCTACTTATCATTATTATTATTGTTATTATTATTATTTATTTATATAGCGCCTTTATTTCCATGGTGCTGTACATGAGAAGGGGAGGAGTAACCCCGGAGATCGAGACCCCACAAGTGGAGATGCCCGATATTGGGAACCAAGAGAACAACCTGCCTCCAGAGCTCTTAACCATCCTGCAGAGCAAAGGGGAGGAAGGCTACCTGGATGACGAGGTCATCATCATGGCCCAGGACCTGCTGCAGAGACAGTTTAAGGGTTTTGATGGCCTGCAGCCCCCCTGCGCTCTTATGATACCAGGGTACAGCGTACTGCAGAATGCTGTACAAATCCACTATGATGCGGACAGGGTGCACTGGCTGACAACCTGCTATAAAAATGGCCAAATCTTTGTGGCCGACAGCTTCAACATCAGGAATCTGTCTCCATCCATCCATCAGCAGATTAACAACATGTACAGTATAGTGGTCGACAATCCCCTGGAACATCTGAGGTTTATCGATGTGGATCAGCAGAAGAACTGGTACGACTGTGGCTTATATGCTATAGCGTTTGCCTACGAGTTTATGGCAGATGGCGGTGAACCCAGAGCTGAGTTCCAGCATCAGAAGATGAGGACTCATCTAATATCCTGCCTGCAGAACAACAGAATCAGCGGATTTCCCAAAAAGGTCAGGGAGTAACTCCATGTCTATAAACGGCATGTAGAGTGTATGACGGTCCAAGAGATCGCCCTGACCTTTAACCTCACAATGAAGATGGGGTACGGCTGGAGGTGACGGCTATCACACGTCAATGATGTGGCGGCCGCCATGTCAGGAGCAGATGAGCCGCACCTCAGGACGAGGCAGATTCCGGGCTCGGTCTCTGTCCTCATTACTTTCTGCAGTCAGATGTGATCAGAGGATCAGTGAATCTTCTGCTGCATCTGACCCGATCTACGGAACATGCTGCCATGATCCAGCACCGCCCAGGGGAAGGGCAGGCCGTCAGCCATGGTTCCCTAGAGGTTTCCTCCACTGGGGGTTTTTCCTCTCCTGAGTGCTGACGGACGACGACTCTCCGTGAGTCCAGGACCCATCACCATCCTCATCATGGGAACTTCTACTTGTGATATCTTGTATGAAGTGAATAAAGAATTCAATTAATATCTAGCAGCTGTGTGTCTGAGCCATGTGTCTGAGCCTTGTATCTCTACATTGAAATTGCAGGAAAAGTTATGGAATTCTGGAAATGACAGGTGTGATATTTTTTTCTGAGTTTTCCCTACAAACTGTTTGGAACATTTGAAAGAATGATTGTCCGGAGAAGAAAATATGACGCTGCCATAAGACCTGTGTTTGCCAGCAGTAGAGAGTCCACTCGTGTGTGGGGGCTTCTCATCAATGGAGGAGCTCACTCACAGTAATACCTCAACAGGGCCATGAATGAAGAATAAAATCTAAACCTCCTCCACGAGCAACTACTCCAATCATCCAGGGCAAGGTTGTGATGATGCTTTTCTCCTCCATAATGGAGACCAGGTCACATGGGAAAAGTGATAAACTAAGTTGCTTTGGTGAAAAAGACATTGGCATTTTGGTTCCAAGGACGAAAACCAAAGTTTGAGTCAGTCTCAAAATTTTGGCCATGATTGTATTTATCCATCTTAAGATAATGATAGCACTCCATTCCTGATAGCTAAAACTTCTCTCACCTTCTGCATTAATAAAACACTTTTCTCACTATTTTTTGTGCAGAAAGCAGGTAAATAGGTTCCGCAAACTGATTTTCGGCATGTCTGCCCTGTTGGCCGAATTCTATAGAAACTTCCGTGCCGCTGATAAATATTTAGGAACCTGCTCTCACTTCCTTGAGCGTGAATTGGCTTATTATAGGGGGCACAGATTTTTGGCCACGTGTAGAGTGAATATAGTACTATAGCTCAGTGGCTAGACACATAGAATTAGGAAAAGCCATTGGGCACAGGGAATTATGCTGACTTCTAGTGTTGATGTGTTGTCATTGTGGCACATAATAATTGTCTCCTCCTGTGATATGATAGAAATACCAACAAGAAGCGTGTGCCTTAAAGGTGACTATAAAGATATCTAATAAAAATGATTAACATAAGAGAAGAGTAACCTAAACTTGATGTAGAACTGTATGGAATAAAGGAATATTTTCAGCAACAGCGCCCCTTGTCTACAGGCGTCGTATCTTGTATTGCAATAGGTGCTAGGAGCAGTCACAGACCACTCCCGTCAGTTTATCCCCCGAAATACTGCAGTCACAGCATTCCGGAAGTCGGCACAGGGCTAACAGCCCCTCTGCCTTTGGGTCAGAGCCCCCGCGGCGTCACGCAGGGTCCCTATCGTTGCCATGGTGAGCAAATGTCGTCATCACGACATCTGGCTCAACAGAGCTAGGAAACTTGTTGATCATGCACAGTGCATGATCAGGTAGTCTCCCTGTCAGTGCAGCGATCAGCCTGCAAAAAATGATTGTCCCATAGTGGGACTAAGTAAAAGACTTAGCAAAAAGGTAAAGAAAAAAAAATTTTTTAAATAATAATTGTAAAAATATTAAAAAAATCAAAAATAAAAAAATCAATACATATTCTATCACTAAATAAATATTTGAATGAAAAAAACAATATAAACAATAAAAGTGCACACATGTGGTATCGCCGCATGCACAACGACTCAACCTATAAAACTGTCCCACTACTTAACCCCTTTAGTGAACACAAAGAAAAAAACAAGGCAAAAAACAATTCTTTATCATCATACTGCCGAAAACAAAAAGTGGAATAACGCGATCAGAACCTCATATTACCCACCTCAGCTGCTGCAGAACCTCATAGTATACCTCAGCTGCTGCAGAACCTCACAATATACCTCAGCTGCTGCAGAACCTCAATACGTCTCAGCTGCTGCATAACCTTATATTACACACCTCAGCTGCTGCAGAATCTCATAATACACATCTCAGCTGCTGCAGAACCTCATAATACACCTCAGCTGCTACAGAACTCATAATACACCTCAGCTGCTACAGAACCTCATAATACACAGCTCAGCTACTGCAGAACTTCAATATGTCTCAGCTGCTGCATAACCTTATTACACGCCTCAGCTGCTTCAGAACCTCATATTACCCACCTCAACTGCTGCAGAACCTCATAATACACATCTCAGCTGCAGCAGAACCTCACAATATACACATCAACTGCTGCAGAACCTCATATTACCCACCTCAAATGCTGCAGAACCTCATAATACACATCTCAGCTGCTGCAGAACCTCATAAAACACCTCAGTTGCTGCAGAACCTCACAATTCACAGCTCAGCTGCTGCAGAACCTCATATTACACACCTCAGCTACTTGAAACCTTCTTTTGGACACTGTGGTACAGTAAAGGGTGTTTTACTGGATGGAAGATATGTTTCTCCTAGCAGATTAATGTTTGGCCGGGTTTTTTCTTAAAGACGGGACCTGCGATGATGTCGGGGTCACGTGATCAGCCCATGTGATGTCTACCTCACTGGTGGGAGGGGTTAGGCCCTATGTAATGGAGGTTGGTGATTGCCACAGGTTGAGTGTGTGCTTCTGGAAGCTACAGGAACTTGTGTGGACTCAGCCTGAAACTTGTATATAGGATTCCCGTGCTGCAGGACTATCGCAGCAAGACTCGGAAGAACCCCGGGAATGGCACCTGGCGGATGCCGCAGGACCTGGCAGCCGCTTAGTTACGCCCGTCCCGTGCAAGGGGTGAGTCTGGGACCAGTGGTTCTCCAAGCTGGAGTATGAGTTTGCTTTCCCTTATGTTTTGTTAAGCTGCTGGTTACTGAGTGACATTAAAACCACTGAAATTGGACTTTATGCCTGTGTGTTGCCTCGTTACTGCCGCCCAGCTATTGCCTACCAGAGCAAATCCCTACAATTGGTGGAGAATGCGAGCAGAAGCAGTGAGGCCAGGCTGTTTTGATTTTTGATCGGTACCCCAGCCTATGTCCTGGGTGAAACGAGTGGCAGATATCCAGGCGGGGAACTTTCCAGAAATAGAGGCCACGCGACAGCAACAGCAGGCTATGCAGCAGCAACAGAAGGCCATGCGGCAGCAGCAACAAGAGTTCATGCGACAGCAGGCTATGCAGCAGCAGGCTATGCAGCAGCATCAGAAAACCAATCAGCTGTTGATACAGCATATCACAACAGCGCAAGCAAAAGGAGCTGACCGGGGAATCCAGGATATTCGGAAAGCGGTTTGTACAGCGATTCCTAAAATGGGAGAATCAGACGATGTGGAGGTGTATCTGGAGATGTTCGAAGGAGTCGCTGAGAGAGAGAAGCTCCCCCGGGACCATTTGGCAGGTGTCCTCGATCCGTTTCTGACCCCAGGACTGTTGAAAGCGTGTCAGGACCTACCCCCAGAGCAAAGGGCGGACTACACGGTCGTCAAGGGTGAGATACTGGCACGCCTTGGGGTAAATGTGTTAGTGAGGGCTCAGCGGGTACACCACTGGAAGTTTACCCCCTCCAAGCCCGCCCGGTCCCAGTATTATGACCTGTTGCACCTGTTACAAAAGTGGTTGCAGCCTGAAGTGTTATCCCCTACGGCCATACTGGACCGCATAGTGACTGATAGATTTTGGAGGGCTTTGCCCCACTCCCTCCAGACCTGGGTCGGACAGGCGCCCCCTACTGATGCCATGCAGATGATAGACCTCATAGAAAGGTATGGGGCTACCAAGGAGTTACAGGGAGGGACCCCCCGAAAGGTAACAGGAAGGTTCCCTAAGTCCCCGCCCCTGGTTCGGCGAGCAGAGCCCAGGAAGGCCGCTCCGGACTTATCCGGGGAAGTAAGGAGCCCCATAATCTGCTGGCGGTGCCAGGAACCAGGTCATATGAGAGCTGATTGCCCCCACCTGACTGAGCCCATGGACACCAATTTTTGTTACCGCCAGTCCCACTGTTACGGCGGCGGAACACGCTTAAAAAAATATAAATAAACGTGTTCGCCGCCCGGGGTCCACCGTGCGGCAGATGGAAAAACCGCAGCTAGAAGACACAGAGCACTGTGGCGGTAATGTGCACGGGGTTCTATATCACTCAGGTGCAATCAAGCAGTCTCTGTTAAGTGCACAGAGCTGCTCCAGGAAAAATTAGAAAAGTAACGCTGAGCCTGTTAGCAACACAGGGACTCAGCGGCACACATGCGGTAGGCAAAAACCGGAGTAGTTAGGATGTCACTACGTCCGACACCTACCGTGGTAACAGGTGTGCTGGCGTCGCAACCGCGGACGCAGAAATGAGCTGCAACTGCAGCGCGGCGTGAACAGAGCCGCAAACAAGGCGCTGCAAAAACGCTGGAGCAATGCAGGACGCTTAGCTGCTGCAAAAAGTATGGCTGGAGCGCGCTGGCGCTAGCGCTGCTACTGGCGGCTGCCCAATCACTCACACAAACGTAATATCAGAGGGAAGGGGTTTCATAATAAGTCATCCACCAGTCCAAGCATCCATCACCATACATACAGCAGCAGTATGAAAATACTAGCGCATGGCATAGCGGCCATGCGCACTTTTTATAGCGTACGGGACCTGCCGGAAATCTCCAGAGCCCTGAGCATAACCAATCAAATCAGGAGCAGGACCTGAGCACCTGACTCCTGAACTCCCAATGAGAGCTATTCCCGTGAGCATGCTCAGAAGCTGGGACAAAGGACTTAGCCTCTGGAGACAAATATGTGAATCTGGATTCCCGCATAGGCATTATAGAACCCAGATTCCTAACACCCACTATGCCGAACCAATGTGTGCAATGGGCACCCTGAAGGGCCCTAATATGGAAAATTTGTGTCGGCTAGAAGTGGAGGGCACCGGGCTGTGGCCCTATTGGACTCAGGGAGTCTTGTAACCCTGGTACGAGCCAGCTGGATACACACCAGCGAGTTTACGGGTCGGAAAATTGGGGTGTTGTGTATACATGGAGACTTAAAAGACTATCCCACCGCACTAGTCGTAATCAGCATGCCAGCAGGGAGGCGGTGTCACGAGGTGGGGGTGGTGGCTAATTTACATTATGAAGTGATAATTGGAAGAGACTTTCCGTTGTTTTCTGTGCTGTGGCCGTCTGTGGTACCATCCACTGAGCAACTGCCGGTACCAGAGGCAACCAGGTTACATTCTCCAGAAGGGGGGCATGAACCTGGTGGCCCGGAGGAAAATGTGCTGGCGGTCGGAATAACCTTCCCTTCGGTGGAGGAAGGGGAGAATTCTCCCCTAGAAGGATTGGCTGGAGAGGTGGAAGACTTGCCGCCGGGACCTGAGTTGTCAGACTTGAATGTATCAGGTGACAATTTTGGTACAGCGCAACTCCGAGACCTTACTTTAGCCGGGCCAGAGAAAATGTACTGTTTGTAAATGGGGAACCCCAACAACCTGGGGTAGATACGGTGTTGCCACGCTTTGAGTTGAACCAGGATTTGTTGTACCGAGTGGAGATAATACGTGGGGAAATGGTAGAACAATTACTGGTACCTCAGACGTATCGCAGGCTGGTAATGGTTTTAGCGCATGCGCATGTACTTGGGGGACATTTGGGCCAAAAGAAGACCCTCGACCGAATCCTGCAACGATTTTACTGGCCAGGGGTTCATGAAGAAGTTAAACGGTACTGTAGCTCCTGTCCAGTATGCCAGGTAACCAGTCCCCAGCCTCACTTTCGGAGCCCTTTGGTGCCTTTGCCGATTATAGAGGTGCCCTTCGAGAGAGTGGCCATGGACCTGGTGGGGCCTCTCAATAAGTCGGCAAGGGGACACCAACACATTCTGGTAGTTCTAGATTATGCTACCCGATATCCTGAGGCCATTCCTCTGCGCCACACATCAGCTAAGCTTATAGCAAAGGAACTCATGGGTATGTTTTCACGGGTGGGAATTCCGCAAGAAATTTTAACAGACCAGGGAACCCCCTTTATGTAAAAAATTATGAAGGAACTCTGCCGGTTGATAAAATGCTAAACAGTTGCGTAACTCAGTCTATCATCCCCAAACAGATGGTCTGTTAGAAAGGTTCAATAAGACCCCGAAGAGCATGGTAAAAAGGCAGTTTCCAAAGATGGGAAGGACTGGGATCTGTTATTGCCATATTTGTTATTTGCAGTGAGGGAGGTACCTCAGGCATCTACGGGGTTCTCGCCCTTTGAACTATTGTACGGCAGACATCCACGGGGCTTACTAGATATAGCCAAAGAGGCCTGGGAGAACCAACCTACTCCCCACAAAAGTGTGATAGAACATGTTGCAAAAATGCAAGAGAGAATGGAGACAGTCCTACCCTTGGTCCGGGAACATATGGAGGCAGCACAACGGTCACAGAGTCGGGTCTATAATCGGGAGGCTCGGGTAAGAACCTTTAGCCCTGGGGATCGGGTTTTGGTGCTTGTGCCTACCGTAGATAGCAAATTTCTCGCAAGGTGGCAGGGACCCTACGAGATCATGGAGAAGGTGGGGCCAGTAGACTACAAGGTACACCCTTTGAACTATTGTACGGCAGACATCCACGGGGCTTACTAGATATAGCCAAAGAGGCCTGGGAGAACCAACCTACTCCCCACAAAAGTGTGATAGAACATGTTGCAAAAATGCAATAGAGAATGGAGACAGTCCTACCATTGGTCCGGTAACATATGGAGGCAGCACAACGGTCACAGAGTCGGGTCTATAATCGGGAGGCTCGGGTAAGAACCTTTAGCCCTGGGGATCGGGTTTTGGTGCTTGTGCCTACCGTAGATAGCAAATTTCTCGCAAGGTGGCAGGGACCCTACGAGATCATGGAGAAGGTGGGGCCAGTAGACTACAAGGTACACCAACCAAGACGGAGAAAGCCAGAACAGGTTTTACCATAATAATTTGTTTAAACCCTGGAAAGATAGAGAGCACCTTGGTGGGGATAGTCCGCTGCCAGCGTTTCAGATGGTAAAGGCTCCGTTACCTCGGGGCGAGGCGGGAGAAGCCCAACCCGCGGTCAAAATTGCAGATACTTTGTCTCCTAAACAGGTTCAGGAGGTCCGGGAGTTCATCAGCCGAAATACAGATGTTTTTTCGGAGCTCCCTGGACGCACCTCCCTAATCTAACATGACGTTGTCACAGAGCCACAGGCCAAGGTCCGACTAAAGCCATATCGGGTGCCTGAGGCCCGGCGACAAGCCATCTCAGAAGAGGTAAAAATGATGCTACAGTTAGGGGTCACAGAAGAGTCTCAGAGTGAGTGGGCCATCCCAATAGCTCTAATACCCAAGCCTGATGGGTCTCTAAGATTCTGTAATGATTTTAGAAAACTCAATGACATTTCAAAATTTGACGCCTACCCCATGCCCCGGGTTGACGAGTTGATAGAGCGCTTTGGGCAAGCACAGTATTTTACAACTCTGGACCTCACAAAAGGTTATTGGCAGGTATCCCTAACAGAGGCGGCGAAGGGAAAGATGGCGTTTATAACACCTGAGGGGCTGTTCCAGTATAAGGTGTTACCCTTTGGATTGCATGGCGCTCCAGCAACGTTCCAGCGGTTAATGGATATTATTCTCCGTCCCCATCGCCGCTATGCCTCAGCCTATCTAGATTATATTATTGTCTTCAGCACCGATTGGGAAAGCCACTTAGCAAAAGTACAGGCAGTGGTAGACTCCCTGCGACAAGCAGGGCTAACTGCCAACCCAAAGAAGTGTTTCATAGGGTTGGAGGAAGCCCGCTACTTGGGTTATGTCACTGGGAGGGGAGTTCTCAAGCCCCAAGTAAACAAGGTCGGTAAAGGCCTTTTTGGGTTTGGAGGATATTACAGGCGATTCATTCCCAACTTTGCAACCCTGTCCGCGCCTTTAACAGATTGTTTAAAAGGGAAAAAATCTGTGATGGTCCACTGGAATTATCAGTTAGAGGAGGCCTTTACAAAATTAAAAGGGGTACTGTGTGGTACACAAGTCCTGATCACTCCAAATTTCAAAAAAGAGTTCATGGTGCAGACTGATGCCTCTGAGATAGGCCTCGGTGCAGTGCTGGCTCAGGAAGTTAACGGGGAAGAGCATCCCGTTAGCTTCCTAAGCCTGAAACTTACCCCAGCTGAAACCCGGTACAGTATTGTAGAGAGAGAGTGCCTGGCCATCGAGTGGGCACTGGAATCATTGCGCTACTATTTGCTGGGGAGGACATTTTGTTTGGTGACAGATCATTCCCCTCTTACGTGGATGAGTCAAGCTAAGGAGAGGAATGCCCGAGTCACCAGGTGGTTCCTGTCCCTGCAAAACTTTAAATTTTCAGTAGAACATCGTGCAGGCAGACTACAGGGGAATGCAGATGCCCTGTCCAGAGTTCACTGTATGTCATGTGTCCACCCCTCTAGGGTTGAACATAGGGGGTAGGTATGTGGTACAGTAAAGGGTGTTTTACTGGATGGAAGATATGTTTCTCCTAGCAGATTAATGTTTGGCCGGGTTTTTTCTTAAAGACAGGACCTGCGATGATGTCAGGGTCACGTGATCAGCCCATGTGATGTCTACCTCACTGGTAGGAGGCGTTAGGCCCTATGTAATGGAGGTTGGTGATTGCCACAGGGTGAGTGTGTGTTTCTGGAAGCTACAGGAACTTGTGTGGACTCAGCCTGAAACTTGTATATATGATTCTCGTGCTGCAGAACTATCGCAGCAAGACTCGGAAGAACCCCGGAAATGGCACCTGGCAGCCGCTTAGTTACGCCCGTCCCGTGCATGGGGTGAGTCTGGGACCAGTGGTTCTCCAAGCTGGAGTATGAGTTTGCTTTCCCTTATGTTTTGTTAAGCTGCTGGTTACTGAGTGACATTAAAACCACTGAAATTGGACTTTATGCCTGTGTGTTGCCTCGTTACTGCCGCCCAGCTATTGCCTACCAGAGCAAATCCCTACAACACACATTTGTGTAGAATATATACAGATCTGCATAGTTATTTTTTTTAGATGACAATTTGGTAAAATCTATAAATACTGTGAATACAAAGTCCTTGGTGTCACAATAGAAAAAAAATAAATAAAAATCGCTCAGATCCTTAAAAATAGAAAAATAATTATTCGTTATCCACATCTTTGGAGTATATTGTGATGTCACCGGATAAATCCGGAGCTGATGTCACAGTCTACACGGAATGTTCTATGCCGGCTCAGACTGGACCACAGAAGAACAGGACAATCCCCTGGTGGACCCCTCTGCTGCACTGGGAACCCAGACCTCCACACCCTACCTGACCAGGGCTTAGATGCGCTTCATACAGACAGGTTGCAGGGTCTCGGGGACTCCCGCTGTGTGACCGTATCACCGCCTCATAGAACTAAGAGAGTCCTTGCTCCAAGGCGATGGCCCGGTATCAGGACTGACCGTCTGAGACAAGGGCAAAGCCGCAGATAATACCGAGTAGTAGTAATTTCCTCTACTATGAGGTAATAAAAACAAATCAATTTTCACATTTTTGGCATCAGTTTTTCTTCCACGGGGAACTGAAATTCCCAACGTGCCCTGAAAGATACCAACCTCCAGGACCTGCTTGGAGTTGTAGTTTTCTACACAAATTGTATTCTTAAAGGGGTATTCCCATCGCCAAGATCATATCCCAATATCTAGTAGTAATATAAGTAATATCTCTGTCCATTTCCTCATGTGCAGGACCTTAGGTATCCATGGTTAGAACCACTAGCAGCTAGCTGTTACTATATCAGTGGTCGTAACCATGGATATCTAAGGTCCTATGATGCCTCCACATGAGGAAATAGACTTAGTGAATCAGAAGAACTATACTACATTTCTAATTGGAGGAATTTGTTAATATTATTATTATTATTACTACTACATCTACGACATATTGGGACAGGATCTTAGAGATGGGAATACCCATTTTAATGTTAGTTCACATGTAGAGGTGAAATTCATATCAAATTGTTTGGCGCACAGTGTTGCGGGTAAGACCACGCTCACATGTTGCAATGTTTTTAAGAGAAAAAAACATCACAACAAAAGAATGCATTTAAAATAGCAGCGGGTGAAAGCACCCTCAGGCTATGTTCACACGTTAAGAACAAAGAAATGGAGTGCTGACTTCAATATCACATAAAAAACAATGAGTTTTATTAAATAAGTAAACATATATAACACACAATACATAAAACAAGGGAAGATTCCACAAAAATGCTCCTAGGGAAATTTTTGACATGGGAAAGTTATGCAAAAATTGGAGCTGTATCAATAACTACTGTATCACCCAAATGGAGTACAAAAGTTAAGGCAGTAACTTGATAAAGCATCCCGCGAAACGCGCATCCAGGGTCTCTCCTCAGGGAAGTTTTCAGCACTTGCGATCACTAATATGGGTAAGCGTGCCTAAAAGGCTGTGATTAATATATTTGCACTATGTACTTTATGTTCACCCTATGTACCTCTTTATGGTTACTGCCTTAACTTTTGTACTCCATTTGGGTGATACAGTAATTATTGATACAGCTCCAATTTTTGCATAACTTTCCCATGTCAAAAATTTCCCTAGGAGCATTTTTGTGGAATCTTCCCTTGTTTTATGTATTGTGTGTTATATATGTTTACTTATTTAATAAAACTCATTGTTTTTTATGTGATATTGAAGTCAGCACTCCATTTCTTTGTTCTTAATATACACTACGGAGTTTCTTGATAGTCCTATATAATTATATTATATACAGCTATGAGATTTGTTGCTATATGTATAGCTGCGTTTGTCTTTGTGTATCAGTTAACATTATGTTCACACGTTGCGTTTTTTCAGCCTTTTTATGCCAGTTAAAAGCTGCTTTTAAGGGTATGTGCACACGCAGCGGATTTGTTCTCTGCGGATCCGCTGCAGATCCGCAAGCAATGTACAGTACAATGCTAAGCAATGGGTTTTCAAAACCGCAGTGCACAGGCTGCGGACTTGCTGCGGATTGAAATCCGCAGCATGTCAATTCTTTCTGCTGATTTTGCTGCGTTTCGACACCTATTCCATTATACTGGTGTCAAAATGCAGGGGCAAATCCGCAGGTAAAACCGCACTCCCTTCAGCCCCCCATAGAAAGCAATGGATAAGTGCAAAAAAGCAGCAAAAAACATAGCAAGAAACGCCATCAGTTCTTGCAGTGTTATTAGTGACAAAAGCAGGTACAGCAGAATGTGATTTTCCCAAAATTAAACCAAAATATCTTGGTGTCCTCACCTGAGAATGGCGGTTACATTAGTACAGTTTAATGAAATTATTGATATCTCTGACCGATGTGTGAAGTTGAACAATAGCTGATCACCCCAATGCACTGCCAATGTCTTAGGTAAACTATGCCTGACCAATTCACCTCCCCCTGCTGGATTTACATTTGCAAATGTGTATTTTTTCATTAACTCATAGGAACTTTTTTGCTCAGAATAGTCACTTTTTTCAGACATAAAAATCTTTCTAAATATTTCTATCAAATTTCCCTTTTTTCCCCAAATGTCTTATGGTTTCACCTACGTCTTATATCGGTGGTCTAACACCTCGCATTGTTCATGCTTGTACGGTGGAAGCAAAGCTGAACTTTGGGATCCTTAAAAACGCCGCAAGAAAACCAGAGTAAAAGCCAGCAAAAGGTGTTTTTTGTGTCTGCAGTTTTTTTTGCTGCCAAAACATTAGGTTTTGGCTGCAGAACAAAAAAAGTAACGTGTGAATATGCTGTAAAAATAAGAAGCGTTAAACAAGTCCAACTGAAAACCTTTGTGGTAAAACTGCATGTAATACAGGCCATATTGTGCACTTACACTTTACAGCAAGTGCTATAAACCAGCAATCCCCCCCCACTGCATTCTCCATATACTTCGGTGGAGATATAACTACACATACAGGAACCTCCTCATAACATTTTATGGAGAATGTGGCTGGAAATTTGTGATTAAGGGTCAGATAACTGCACGTAACTGTAGGGTGGCGTCAGCATCAATGTTACTGGTGGGCCCTTAGCAGCTGAGCCTGAAGCAGTGATATCACAATGTGGAGTGTGGAACTCGATGACATCTTCTACTCTATGACATCACAATGACTGCAAAGGAGTAAAGCCTATGTAAAGCCTGACCGCAGAGCCGAGGCTGTCATTTGTGTGACTCCCTATTGGATACACAAAGCTACAGGAATACGAAGGAGAAAGAAAGCGACGACATCATGGGGATTCATGGAGGTCCCCATTGTGACCAGCGGCTGCTGGTCAAGGCTCTCTCTTCCTGCAAGTCAACTGGCTTTAGTCTTCTGACCCGATTCAAGAAATTCCAATGCAATTGCAGAGCTCAGCAGAAGGATTCTTTCCAGGCCATCAAATCTGCCACCATGACAGTGGTCAAGAGCATCAGGTCAGTTGCTACAAAAAGACGTAGAAACCACGTCATCAGCCAAGACAGCGGTGAAAAGAGCCCAACCTACATAGTAGGTGACACTGAGCCCACTTCTAGCATTGTAGAAAGTGGAGAGGATCTTGCCGATCCAGAATGTGCACAAGATGCACCCGAGGGGCTGCCACAAACAAGACCCCAGGACTTTACTGACCCAGAATGTGCACCCGAGGGGCTGCCACAAACAGGACCCCAGGATTTTGCATATCCAGAATGTGCACAAGGTGCACCCGAGGGGCTGCCACAAACAGGACCTCAGGATCCTGCTGATCCAGAATGTGCACACGATGCACCCGAGGGGCTGCCACAAACAAGACCCCAGGACTTAACCGATCCAGAATGTGCACCCGAGGGGCTGCCACAAACAGGACCCCAGGACTTTACCGATCCAGATTGTGCACAATGTGCACCCGAGGGGCTGCCACAAACAAGACCCCAGGATTTTGCTGATCCAGAATGCGCACAAGGTGCACCAGAGGGGCTACCACAAACAAGACCCCAAGACAATCTGAAAAGGAAAGCATCAACCTCTGAGGACAGTCAGCCCGAGATGATGCCACCAGCCAAGAGAGCTGCTACAGAAAATATTATTGATCTACTTATAGAAGTAATTGGCTTTAGTCTTCCGACCCGATTCAGGAAATTCCAATGCAATTTCAGAGCTCTCCTGAAGGATTCCTTCCAGGCCATCAAATCTGCCACCATGACAGTGGTCAAGTGCTTCAGATTAATTGCTATAACAAGACGTAGAGACCGCGTCATCAGCCAAGACAGCGGTGAGAAGAGCCCAACCTACATAGTAGGTGATATTGAGCCCACCTCTAGCATTGCAGAAAGTGGAGAGGATTGTGCCGATCCAGAATGTGCAGAAGATGCATCCGAGGGACTGCCACAAACAAGATCCCAGGATCTTACCGATCCAGAATGTGCACAATGTGCACCCGAGGGGCTTCCACAAACAAGACCACGAGACAATCTGAAAATGAAAGCATCACCCTCCGATGACAGTCAGCCCGAGATGCTGCCACCAGACAAGAGAGCGGCTATAGAAAACGTTACTGATCTACTTATCATTATTATTATTGTTATTATTATTATTTATTTATATAGCGCCTTTATTTCCATGGTGCTGTACATGAGAAGGGGAGGAGTAACCCCGGAGATCGAGACCCCACAAGTGGAGATGCCCGATATTGGGAACCAAGAGAACAACCTGCCTCCAGAGCTCTTAACCATCCTGCAGAGCAAAGGGGAGGAAGGCTACCTGGATGACGAGGTCATCATCATGGCCCAGGACCTGCTGCAGAGACAGTTTAAGGGTTTTGATGGCCTGCAGCCCCCCTGCGCTCTTATGATACCAGGGTACAGCGTACTGCAGAATGCTGTACAAATCCACTATGATGCGGACAGGGTGCACTGGCTGACAACCTGCTATAAAAATGGCCAAATCTTTGTGGCCGACAGCTTCAACATCAGGAATCTGTCTCCATCCATCCATCAGCAGATTAACAACATGTACAGTATAGTGGTCGACAATCCCCTGGAACATCTGAGGTTTATCGATGTGGATCAGCAGAAGAACTGGTACGACTGTGGCTTATATGCTATAGCGTTTGCCTACGAGTTTATGGCAGATGGCGGTGAACCCAGAGCTGAGTTCCAGCATCAGAAGATGAGGACTCATCTAATATCCTGCCTGCAGAACAACAGAATCAGCGGATTTCCCAAAAAGGTCAGGGAGTAACTCCATGTCTATAAACGGCATGTAGAGTGTATGACGGTCCAAGAGATCGCCCTGACCTTTAACCTCACAATGAAGATGGGGTACGGCTGGAGGTGACGGCTATCACACGTCAATGATGTGGCGGCCGCCATGTCAGGAGCAGATGAGCCGCACCTCAGGACGAGGCAGATTCCGGGCTCGGTCTCTGTCCTCATTACTTTCTGCAGTCAGATGTGATCAGAGGATCAGTGAATCTTCTGCTGCATCTGACCCGATCTACGGAACATGCTGCCATGATCCAGCACCGCCCAGGGGAAGGGCAGGCCGTCAGCCATGGTTCCCTAGAGGTTTCCTCCACTGGGGGTTTTTCCTCTCCTGAGTGCTGACGGACGACGACTCTCCGTGAGTCCAGGACCCATCACCATCCTCATCATGGGAACTTCTACTTGTGATATCTTGTATGAAGTGAATAAAGAATTCAATTAATATCTAGCAGCTGTGTGTCTGAGCCATGTGTCTGAGCCTTGTATCTCTACATTGAAATTGCAGGAAAAGTTATGGAATTCTGGAAATGACAGGTGTGATATTTTTTTCTGAGTTTTCCCTACAAACTGTTTGGAACATTTGAAAGAATGATTGTCCAGAGAAGAAAATATGACGCTGACATAAGACCTGTGTTTGCCAGCAGTAGAGAGTCCACTCGTGTGTGGGGGCTTCTCATCAATGGAGGAGCTCACTCACAGTAATACCTCAACAGGGCCATGAATGAAGAATAAAATCTAAACCTCCTCCACGAGCAACTACTCCCATCATCCAGGGCAAGGTTGTGATGATGCTTTTCTCCTCCATAATGGAGACCAGGTCACATGGGAAAAGTGATAAACTAAGTTGCTTTGGTGAAAAAGACATTGGCATTTTGGTTCCAAGGACGAAAACCAAAGTTTGAGTCAGTCTCAAAACTTTTGGCCATGATTGTATTTATCCATCTTAAGATAATGATAGCACTCCATTCCTGATAGCTAAAACTTCTCTCACCTTCTGCATTAATAAAAGACTTTTCTCACTATTTTTTGTGCAGAAAGCATGTAAATACGTTCCGCAAACTGATTTTCGGCATGTCTGCCCTGTTGGCCGAATTCTATAGAAACTTCTGTGCCGCTGATAAATATTTAGGAACCTGCTCTCACTTCCTTGAGCGTGAATTGGCTTATTATAGGGGGCACAGATTTTTGGCCACGTGTAGAGTGAATATAGTACTATATCTCAGTGGCTAGACACATAGAATTAGGAAAAGCCATTGGGCACAGGGAATGATGCTGACTTCTAGTGTTGATGTGTTGTCATTGTGGCACATAATAATTGTCTCCTCCTGTGATATGATAGAAATACCAACAAGAAGCGTGTGCCTTAAAGGTGACTATAAACATATCTAATAAAAATGATTAACATAAGAGAAGAGTAACCTAAACTTGATGTAGAACTGTATGGAATAAAGGAATATTTTCAGCAACAGCGCCCCTTGTCTACAGGCGTCGTATCTTGTATTGCAATAGGTGCTAGGAGCAGTCACAGACCACTCCCGTCAGTTTATCCCCCGAAATACTGCAGTCACAGCATTCCGGAAGTCGGCACAGGGCTAACAGCCCCTCTGCCTTTGGGTCAGAGCCCCCGCGGCGTCACGCAGGGTCCCTATCGTTGCCATGGTGAGCGAATGTCGTCATCACGACATCTGGCTCAACAGAGCTAGGAAACTTGTTGATCATGCACAGTGCATGATCAGGTAGTCTCCCTGTCAGTGCAGCGATCAGCCTGCAAAAAATGATTGTCCCATAGTGGGACTAAGTAAAAGACTTAGGAAAAAGGTAAAGAAAAAAAAAAAATTTTAAATAATAATTGTAAAAATATTAAAAAAATAAAAAAATCAATACATATTCTATCACTAAATAAATATTTGAATGAAAAAAACAATATAAACAATAAAAGTGCACACATGTGGTATCGCCGCATGCACAACGACTCGACCTATAAAACTGTCCCACTACTTAACCCCTTTAGTGAACACAAAGAAAAAAACAAGGCAAAAAACAATTCTTTATCATCATACTGCCGAAAACAAAAAGTGGAATAACGCGATCAGAACCTCATATTACCCACCTCAGCTGCTGCAGAACCTCATAGTATACCTCAGCTGCTGCAGAACCTCACAATATACCTCAGCTGCTGCAGAACCTCAATACGTCTCAGCTGCTGCATAACCTTATATTACACACCTCAGCTGCTGCAGAATCTCATAATACACATCTCAGCTGCTGCAGAACCTCATAATACACCTCAGCTGCTACAGAACTCATAATACACCTCAGCTGCTACAGAACCTCATAATACACAGCTCAGCTACTGCAGAACTTCAATATGTCTCAGCTGCTGCATAACCTTATTACACGCCTCAGCTGCTTCAGAACCTCATATTACCCACCTCAACTGCTGCAGAACCTCATAATACACATCTCAGCTGCAGCAGAACCTCACAATATACACATCAACTGCTGCAGAACCTCATATTACCCACCTCAAATGCTGCAGAACCTCATAATACACATCTCAGCTGCTGCAGAACCTCATAAAACACCTCAGTTGCTGCAGAACCTCACAATTCACAGCTCAGCTGCTGCAGAACCTCATATTACACACCTCAGCTACTTGAAACCTTCTTTTGGACACTGTGGTACAGTAAAGGGTGTTTTACTGGATGGAAGATATGTTTCTCCTAGCAGATTAATGTTTGGCCGGGTTTTTTCTTAAAGACGGGACCTGCGATGATGTCGGGGTCACGTGATCAGCCCATGTGATGTCTACCTCACTGGTGGGAGGGGTTAGGCCCTATGTAATGGAGGTTGGTGATTGCCACAGGTTGAGTGTGTGTTTCTGGAAGCTACAGGAACTTGTGTGGACTCAGCCTGAAACTTGTATATAGGATTCCCGTGCTGCAGGACTATCGCAGCAAGACTCGGAAGAACCCCGGGAATGGCACCTGGCGGATGCCGCAGGACCTGGCAGCCGCTTAGTTACGCCCGTCCCGTGCAAGGGGTGAGTCTGGGACCAGTGGTTCTCCAAGCTGGAGTATGAGTTTGCTTTCCCTTATGTTTTGTTAAGCTGCTGGTTACTGAGTGACATTAAAACCACTGAAATTGGACTTTATGCCTGTGTGTTGCCTCGTTACTGCCGCCCAGCTATTGCCTACCAGAGCAAATCCCTACAATTGGTGGAGAATGCGAGCAGAAGCAGTGAGGCCAGGCTGTTTTGATTTTTGATCGGTACCCCAGCCTATGTCCTGGGTGAAACGAGTGGCAGATATCCAGGCGGGGAACTTTCCAGAAATAGAGGCCACGCGACAGCAACAGCAGGCTATGCAGCAGCAACAGAAGGCCATGCGGCAGCAGCAACAAGAGTTCATGCGACAGCAGGCTATGCAGCAGCAGGCTATGCAGCAGCATCAGAAAACCAATCAGCTGTTGATACAGCATATCACAACAGCGCAAGCAAAAGGAGCTGACCGGGGAATCCAGGATATTCGGAAAGCGGTTTGTACAGCGATTCCTAAAATGGGAGAATCAGACGATGTGGAGGTGTATCTGGAGATGTTCGAAGGAGTCGCTGAGAGAGAGAAGCTCCCCCGGGACCATTTGGCAGGTGTCCTCGATCCGTTTCTGACCCCAGGACTGTTGAAAGCGTGTCAGGACCTACCCCCAGAGCAAAGGGCGGACTACACGGTCGTCAAGGGTGAGATACTGGCACGCCTTGGGGTAAATGTGTTAGTGAGGGCTCAGCGGGTACACCACTGGAAGTTTACCCCCTCCAAGCCCGCCCGGTCCCAGTATTATGACCTGTTGCACCTGTTACAAAAGTGGTTGCAGCCTGAAGTGTTATCCCCTACGGCCATACTGGACCGCATAGTGACTGATAGATTTTGGAGGGCTTTGCCCCACTCCCTCCAGACCTGGGTCGGACAGGCGCCCCCTACTGATGCCATGCAGATGATAGACCTCATAGAAAGGTATGGGGCTACCAAGGAGTTACAGGGAGGGACCCCCCGAAAGGTAACAGGAAGGTTCCCTAAGTCCCCGCCCCTGGTTCGGCGAGCAGAGCCCAGGAAGGCCGCTCCGGACTTATCCGGGGAAGTAAGGAGCCCCATAATCTGCTGGCGGTGCCAGGAACCAGGTCATATGAGAGCTGATTGCCCCCACCTGACTGAGCCCATGGACACCAATTTTTGTTACCGCCAGTCCCACTGTTACGGCGGCGGAACACGCTTAAAAAAATATAAATAAACGTGTTCGCCGCCCGGGGTCCACCGTGCGGCAGATGGAAAAACCGCAGCTAGAAGACACAGAGCACTGTGGCGGTAATGTGCACGGGGTTCTATATCACTCAGGTGCAATCAAGCAGTCTCTGTTAAGTGCACAGAGCTGCTCCAGGAAAAATTAGAAAAGTAACGCTGAGCCTGTTAGCAACACAGGGACTCAGCGGCACACATGCGGTAGGCAAAAACCGGAGTAGTTAGGATGTCACTACGTCCGACACCTACCGTGGTAACAGGTGTGCTGGCGTCGCAACCGCGGACGCAGAAATGAGCTGCAACTGCAGCGCGGCGTGAACAGAGCCGCAAACAAGGCGCTGCAAAAACGCTGGAGCAATGCAGGACGCTTAGCTGCTGCAAAAAGTATGGCTGGAGCGCGCTGGCGCTAGCGCTGCTACTGGCGGCTGCCCAATCACTCACACAAACGTAATATCAGAGGGAAGGGGTTTCATAATAAGTCATCCACCAGTCCAAGCATCCATCACCATACATACAGCAGCAGTATGAAAATACTAGCGCATGGCATAGCGGCCATGCGCACTTTTTATAGCGTACGGGACCTGCCGGAAATCTCCAGAGCCCTGAGCATAACCAATCAAATCAGGAGCAGGACCTGAGCACCTGACTCCTGAACTCCCAATGAGAGCTATTCCCGTGAGCATGCTCAGAAGCTGGGACAAAGGACTTAGCCTCTGGAGACAAATATGTGAATCTGGATTCCCGCATAGGCATTATAGAACCCAGATTCCTAACACCCACTATGCCGAACCAATGTGTGCAATGGGCACCCTGAAGGGCCCTAATATGGAAAATTTGTGTCGGCTAGAAGTGGAGGGCACCGGGCTGTGGCCCTATTGGACTCAGGGAGTCTTGTAACCCTGGTACGAGCCAGCTGGATACACACCAGCGAGTTTACGGGTCGGAAAATTGGGGTGTTGTGTATACATGGAGACTTAAAAGACTATCCCACCGCACTAGTCGTAATCAGCATGCCAGCAGGGAGGCGGTGTCACGAGGTGGGGGTGGTGGCTAATTTACATTATGAAGTGATAATTGGAAGAGACTTTCCGTTGTTTTCTGTGCTGTGGCCGTCTGTGGTACCATCCACTGAGCAACTGCCGGTACCAGAGGCAACCAGGTTACATTCTCCAGAAGGGGGGCATGAACCTGGTGGCCCGGAGGAAAATGTGCTGGCGGTCGGAATAACCTTCCCTTCGGTGGAGGAAGGGGAGAATTCTCCCCTAGAAGGATTGGCTGGAGAGGTGGAAGACTTGCCGCCGGGACCTGAGTTGTCAGACTTGAATGTATCAGGTGACAATTTTGGTACAGCGCAACTCCGAGACCTTACTTTAGCCGGGCCAGAGAAAATGTACTGTTTGTAAATGGGGAACCCCAACAACCTGGGGTAGATACGGTGTTGCCACGCTTTGAGTTGAACCAGGATTTGTTGTACCGAGTGGAGATAATACGTGGGGAAATGGTAGAACAATTACTGGTACCTCAGACGTATCGCAGGCTGGTAATGGTTTTAGCGCATGCGCATGTACTTGGGGGACATTTGGGCCAAAAGAAGACCCTCGACCGAATCCTGCAACGATTTTACTGGCCAGGGGTTCATGAAGAAGTTAAACGGTACTGTAGCTCCTGTCCAGTATGCCAGGTAACCAGTCCCCAGCCTCACTTTCGGAGCCCTTTGGTGCCTTTGCCGATTATAGAGGTGCCCTTCGAGAGAGTGGCCATGGACCTGGTGGGGCCTCTCAATAAGTCGGCAAGGGGACACCAACACATTCTGGTAGTTCTAGATTATGCTACCCGATATCCTGAGGCCATTCCTCTGCGCCACACATCAGCTAAGCTTATAGCAAAGGAACTCATGGGTATGTTTTCACGGGTGGGAATTCCGCAAGAAATTTTAACAGACCAGGGAACCCCCTTTATGTAAAAAATTATGAAGGAACTCTGCCGGTTGATAAAATGCTAAACAGTTGCGTAACTCGGTCTATCATCCCCAAACAGATGGTCTGTTAGAAAGGTTCAATAAGACCCCGAAGAGCATGGTAAAAAGGCAGTTTCCAAAGATGGGAAGGACTGGGATCTGTTATTGCCATATTTGTTATTTGCAGTGAGGGAGGTACCTCAGGCATCTACGGGGTTCTCGCCCTTTGAACTATTGTACGGCAGACATCCACGGGGCTTACTAGATATAGCCAAAGAGGCCTGGGAGAACCAACCTACTCCCCACAAAAGTGTGATAGAACATGTTGCAAAAATGCAAGAGAGAATGGAGACAGTCCTACCCTTGGTCCGGGAACATATGGAGGCAGCACAACGGTCACAGAGTCGGGTCTATAATCGGGAGGCTCGGGTAAGAACCTTTAGCCCTGGGGATCGGGTTTTGGTGCTTGTGCCTACCGTAGATAGCAAATTTCTCGCAAGGTGGCAGGGACCCTACGAGATCATGGAGAAGGTGGGGCCAGTAGACTACAAGGTACACCCTTTGAACTATTGTACGGCAGACATCCACGGGGCTTACTAGATATAGCCAAAGAGGCCTGGGAGAACCAACCTACTCCCCACAAAAGTGTGATAGAACATGTTGCAAAAATGCAATAGAGAATGGAGACAGTCCTACCATTGGTCCGATAACATATGGAGGCAGCACAACGGTCACAGAGTCGGGTCTATAATCGGGAGGCTCGGGTAAGAACCTTTAGCCCTGGGGATCGGGTTTTGGTGCTTGTGCCTACCGTAGATAGCAAATTTCTCGCAAGGTGGCAGGGACCCTACGAGATCATGGAGAAGGTGGGGCCAGTAGACTACAAGGTACACCAACCAAGACGGAGAAAGCCAGAACAGGTTTTACCATAATAATTTGTTTAAACCCTGGAAAGATAGAGAGCACCTTGGTGGGGATAGTCCGCTGCCAGCGTTTCAGATGGTAAAGGCTCCGTTACCTCGGGGCGAGGCGGGAGAAGCCCAACCCGCGGTCAAAATTGCAGATACTTTGTCTCCTAAACAGGTTCAGGAGGTCCGGGAGTTCATCAGCCGAAATACAGATGTTTTTTCGGAGCTCCCTGGACGCACCTCCCTAATCTAACATGACGTTGTCACAGAGCCACAGGCCAAGGTCCGACTAAAGCCATATCGGGTGCCTGAGGCCCGGCGACAAGCCATCTCAGAAGAGGTAAAAATGATGCTACAGTTAGGGGTCAAAGAAGAGTCTCAGAGTGAGTGGGCCATCCCAATAGCTCTAATACCCAAGCCTGATGGGTCTCTAAGATTCTGTAATGATTTTAGAAAACTCAATGACATTTCAAAATTTGACGCCTACCCCATGCCCCGGGTTGACGAGTTGATAGAGCGCTTTGGGCAAGCACAGTATTTTACAACTCTGGACCTCACAAAAGGTTATTGGCAGGTATCCCTAACAGAGGCGGCGAAGGGAAAGATGGCGTTTATAACACCTGAGGGGCTGTTCCAGTATAAGGTGTTACCCTTTGGATTGCATGGCGCTCCAGCAACGTTCCAGCGGTTAATGGATATTATTCTCCGTCCCCATCGCCGCTATGCCTCAGCCTATCTAGATTATATTATTGTCTTCAGCACCGATTGGGAAAGCCACTTAGCAAAAGTACAGGCAGTGGTAGACTCCCTGCGACAAGCAGGGCTAACTGCCAACCCAAAGAAGTGTTTCATAGGGTTGGAGGAAGCCCGCTACTTGGGTTATGTCACTGGGAGGGGAGTTCTCAAGCCCCAAGTAAACAAGGTCGGTAAAGGCCTTTTTGGGTTTGGAGGATATTACAGGCGATTCATTCCCAACTTTGCAACCCTGTCCGCGCCTTTAACAGATTGTTTAAAAGGGAAAAAATCTGTGATGGTCCACTGGAATTATCAGTTAGAGGAGGCCTTTACAAAATTAAAAGGGGTACTGTGTGGTACACAAGTCCTGATCACTCCAAATTTCAAAAAAGAGTTCATGGTGCAGACTGATGCCTCTGAGATAGGCCTCGGTGCAGTGCTGGCTCAGGAAGTTAACGGGGAAGAGCATCCCGTTAGCTTCCTAAGCCTGAAACTTACCCCAGCTGAAACCCGGTACAGTATTGTAGAGAGAGAGTGCCTGGCCATCGAGTGGGCACTGGAATCATTGCGCTACTATTTGCTGGGGAGGACATTTTGTTTGGTGACAGATCATTCCCCTCTTACGTGGATGAGTCAAGCTAAGGAGAGGAATGCCCGAGTCACCAGGTGGTTCCTGTCCCTGCAAAACTTTAAATTTTCAGTAGAACATCGTGCAGGCAGACTACAGGGGAATGCAGATGCCCTGTCCAGAGTTCACTGTATGTCATGTGTCCACCCCTCTAGGGTTGAACATAGGGGGTAGGTATGTGGTACAGTAAAGGGTGTTTTACTGGATGGAAGATATGTTTCTCCTAGCAGATTAATGTTTGGCCGGGTTTTTTCTTAAAGACAGGACCTGCGATGATGTCAGGGTCACGTGATCAGCCCATGTGATGTCTACCTCACTGGTAGGAGGCGTTAGGCCCTATGTAATGGAGGTTGGTGATTGCCACAGGGTGAGTGTGTGTTTCTGGAAGCTACAGGAACTTGTGTGGACTCAGCCTGAAACTTGTATATATGATTCTCGTGCTGCAGAACTATCGCAGCAAGACTCGGAAGAACCCCGGAAATGGCACCTGGCAGCCGCTTAGTTACGCCCGTCCCGTGCATGGGGTGAGTCTGGGACCAGTGGTTCTCCAAGCTGGAGTATGAGTTTGCTTTCCCTTATGTTTTGTTAAGCTGCTGGTTACTGAGTGACATTAAAACCACTGAAATTGGACTTTATGCCTGTGTGTTGCCTCGTTACTGCCGCCCAGCTATTGCCTACCAGAGCAAATCCCTACAACACACATTTGTGTAGAATATATACAGATCTGCATAGTTATTTTTTTTAGATGACAATTTGGTAAAATCTATAAATACTGTGAATACAAAGTCCTTGGTGTCACAATAGAAAAAAAATAAATAAAAATCGCTCAGATCCTTAAAAATAGAAAAATAATTATTCGTTATCCACATCTTTGGAGTATATTGTGATGTCACCGGATAAATCCGGAGCTGATGTCACAGTCTACACGGAATGTTCTATGCCGGCTCAGACTGGACCACAGAAGAACAGGACAATCCCCTGGTGGACCCCTCTGCTGCACTGGGAACCCAGACCTCCACACCCTACCTGACCAGGGCTTAGATGCGCTTCATACAGACAGGTTGCAGGGTCTCGGGGACTCCCGCTGTGTGACCGTATCACCGCCTCATAGAACTAAGAGAGTCCTTGCTCCAAGGCGATGGCCCGGTATCAGGACTGACCGTCTGAGACAAGGGCAAAGCCGCAGATAATACCGAGTAGTAGTAATTTCCTCTACTATGAGGTAATAAAAACAAATCAATTTTCACATTTTTGGCATCAGTTTTTCTTCCACGGGGAACTGAAATTCCCAACGTGCCCTGAAAGATACCAACCTCCAGGACCTGCTTGGAGTTGTAGTTTTCTACACAAATTGTATTCTTAAAGGGGTATTCCCATCGCCAAGATCATATCCCAATATCTAGTAGTAATATAAGTAATATCTCTGTCCATTTCCTCATGTGCAGGACCTTAGGTATCCATGGTTAGAACCACTAGCAGCTAGCTGTTACTATATCAGTGGTCGTAACCATGGATATCTAAGGTCCTATGATGCCTCCACATGAGGAAATAGACTTAGTGAATCAGAAGAACTATACTACATTTCTAATTGGAGGAATTTGTTAATATTATTATTATTATTACTACTACATCTACGACATATTGGGACAGGATCTTAGAGATGGGAATACCCATTTTAATGTTAGTTCACATGTAGAGGTGAAATTCATATCAAATTGTTTGGCGCACAGTGTTGCGGGTAAGACCACGCTCACATGTTGCAATGTTTTTAAGAGAAAAAAACATCACAACAAAAGAATGCATTTAAAATAGCAGCGGGTGAAAGCACCCTCAGGCTATGTTCACACGTTAAGAACAAAGAAATGGAGTGCTGACTTCAATATCACATAAAAAACAATGAGTTTTATTAAATAAGTAAACATATATAACACACAATACATAAAACAAGGGAAGATTCCACAAAAATGCTCCTAGGGAAATTTTTGACATGGGAAAGTTATGCAAAAATTGGAGCTGTATCAATAACTACTGTATCACCCAAATGGAGTACAAAAGTTAAGGCAGTAACTTGATAAAGCATCCCGCGAAACGCGCATCCAGGGTCTCTCCTCAGGGAAGTTTTCAGCACTTGCGATCACTAATATGGGTAAGCGTGCCTAAAAGGCTGTGATTAATATATTTGCACTATGTACTTTATGTTCACCCTATGTACCTCTTTATGGTTACTGCCTTAACTTTTGTACTCCATTTGGGTGATACAGTAATTATTGATACAGCTCCAATTTTTGCATAACTTTCCCATGTCAAAAATTTCCCTAGGAGCATTTTTGTGGAATCTTCCCTTGTTTTATGTATTGTGTGTTATATATGTTTACTTATTTAATAAAACTCATTGTTTTTTATGTGATATTGAAGTCAGCACTCCATTTCTTTGTTCTTAATATACACTACGGAGTTTCTTGATAGTCCTATATAATTATATTATATACAGCTATGAGATTTGTTGCTATATGTATAGCTGCGTTTGTCTTTGTGTATCAGTTAACATTATGTTCACACGTTGCGTTTTTTCAGCCTTTTTATGCCAGTTAAAAGCTGCTTTTAAGGGTATGTGCACACGCAGCGGATTTGTTCTCTGCGGATCCGCTGCAGATCCGCAAGCAATGTACAGTACAATGCTAAGCAATGGGTTTTCAAAACCGCAGTGCACAGGCTGCGGACTTGCTGCGGATTGAAATCCGCAGCATGTCAATTCTTTCTGCTGATTTTGCTGCGTTTCGACACCTATTCCATTATACTGGTGTCAAAATGCAGGGGCAAATCCGCAGGTAAAACCGCACTCCCTTCAGCCCCCCATAGAAAGCAATGGATAAGTGCAAAAAAGCAGCAAAAAACATAGCAAGAAACGCCATCAGTTCTTGCAGTGTTATTAGTGACAAAAGCAGGTACAGCAGAATGTGATTTTCCCAAAATTAAACCAAAATATCTTGGTGTCCTCACCTGAGAATGGCGGTTACATTAGTACAGTTTAATGAAATTATTGATATCTCTGACCGATGTGTGAAGTTGAACAATAGCTGATCACCCCAATGCACTGCCAATGTCTTAGGTAAACTATGCCTGACCAATTCACCTCCCCCTGCTGGATTTACATTTGCAAATGTGTATTTTTTCATTAACTCATAGGAACTTTTTTGCTCAGAATAGTCACTTTTTTCAGACATAAAAATCTTTCTAAATATTTCTATCAAATTTCCCTTTTTTCCCCAAATGTCTTATGGTTTCACCTACGTCTTATATCGGTGGTCTAACACCTCGCATTGTTCATGCTTGTACGGTGGAAGCAAAGCTGAACTTTGGGATCCTTAAAAACGCCGCAAGAAAACCAGAGTAAAAGCCAGCAAAAGGTGTTTTTTGTGTCTGCAGTTTTTTTTGCTGCCAAAACATTAGGTTTTGGCTGCAGAACAAAAAAAGTAACGTGTGAATATGCTGTAAAAATAAGAAGCGTTAAACAAGTCCAACTGAAAACCTTTGTGGTAAAACTGCATGTAATACAGGCCATATTGTGCACTTACACTTTACAGCAAGTGCTATAAACCAGCAATCCCCCCCCACTGCATTCTCCATATACTTCGGTGGAGATATAACTACACATACAGGAACCTCCTCATAACATTTTATGGAGAATGTGGCTGGAAATTTGTGATTAAGGGTCAGATAACTGCACGTAACTGTAGGGTGGCGTCAGCATCAATGTTACTGGTGGGCCCTTAGCAGCTGAGCCTGAAGCAGTGATATCACAATGTGGAGTGTGGAACTCGATGACATCTTCTACTCTATGACATCACAATGACTGCAAAGGAGTAAAGCCTATGTAAAGCCTGACCGCAGAGCCGAGGCTGTCATTTGTGTGACTCCCTATTGGATACACAAAGCTACAGGAATACGAAGGAGAAAGAAAGCGACGACATCATGGGGATTCATGGAGGTCCCAATTGTGACCAGCGGCTGCTGGTCAAGGCTCTCTCTTCCTGCAAGTCAACTGGCTTTAGTCTTCTGACCCGATTCAAGAAATTCCAATGCAATTGCAGAGCTCAGCGGAAGGATTCTTTCCAGGCCATCAAATCTGCCACCATGACAGTGGTCAAGAGCATCAGGTCAGTTGCTACAAAAAGACGTAGAAACCACGTCATCAGCCAAGACAGCGGTGAAAAGAGCCCAACCTACATAGTAGGTGACACTGAGCCCACTTCTAGCATTGTAGAAAGTGGAGAGGATCTTGCCGATCCAGAATGTGCACAAGATGCACCCGAGGGGCTGCCACAAACAAGACCCCAGGACTTTACTGACCCAGAATGTGCACCCGAGGGGCTGCCACAAACAGGACCCCAGGATTTTGCATATCCAGAATGTGCACAAGGTGCACCCGAGGGGCTGCCACAAACAGGACCTCAGGATCCTGCTGATCCAGAATGTGCACACGATGCACCCGAGGGGCTGCCACAAACAAGACCCCAGGACTTAACCGATCCAGAATGTGCACCCGAGGGGCTGCCACAAACAGGACCCCAGGACTTTACCGATCCAGATTGTGCACAATGTGCACCCGAGGGGCTGCCACAAACAAGACCCCAGGATTTTGCTGATCCAGAATGCGCACAAGGTGCACCAGAGGGGCTACCACAAACAAGACCCCAAGACAATCTGAAAAGGAAAGCATCAACCTCTGAGGACAGTCAGCCCGAGATGATGCCACCAGCCAAGAGAGCTGCTATAGAAAATATTATTGATCTACTTATAGAAGTAATTGGCTTTAGTCTTCCGACCCGATTCAGGAAATTCCAATGCAATTTCAGAGCTCTCCTGAAGGATTCCTTCCAGGCCATCAAATCTGCCACCATGACAGTGGTCAAGTGCTTCAGATTAATTGCTATAACAAGACGTAGAGACCGCGTCATCAGCCAAGACAGCGGTGAGAAGAGCCCAACCTACATAGTAGGTGATATTGAGCCCACCTCTAGCATTGCAGAAAGTGGAGAGGATTGTGCCGATCCAGAATGTGCAGAAGATGCATCCGAGGGACTGCCACAAACAAGATCCCAGGATCTTACCGATCCAGAATGTGCACAATGTGCACCCGAGGGGCTTCCACAAACAAGACCACGAGACAATCTGAAAATGAAAGCATCACCCTCCGATGACAGTCAGCCCGAGATGCTGCCACCAGACAAGAGAGCGGCTATAGAAAACGTTACTGATCTACTTATCATTATTATTATTATTGTTATTATTATTATTTATTTATATAGCGCCTTTATTTCCATGGTGCTGTACATGAGAAGGGGAGGAGTAACCCCGGAGATCGAGACCCCACAAGTGGAGATGCCCGATATTGGGAACCAAGAGAACAACCTGCCTCCAGAGCTCTTAACCATCCTGCAGAGCAAAGGGGAGGAAGGCTACCTGGATGACGAGGTCATCATCATGGCCCAGGACCTGCTGCAGAGACAGTTTAAGGGTTTTGATGGCCTGCAGCCCCCCTGCGCTCTTATGATACCAGGGTACAGCGTACTGCAGAATGCTGTACAAATCCACTATGATGCGGACAGGGTGCACTGGCTGACAACCTGCTATAAAAATGGCCAAATCTTTGTGGCCGACAGCTTCAACATCAGGAATCTGTCTCCATCCATCCATCAGCAGATTAACAACATGTACAGTATAGTGGTCGACAATCCCCTGGAACATCTGAGGTTTATCGATGTGGATCAGCAGAAGAACTGGTACGACTGTGGCTTATATGCTATAGCGTTTGCCTACGAGTTTATGGCAGATGGCGGTGAACCCAGAGCTGAGTTCCAGCATCAGAAGATGAGGACTCATCTAATATCCTGCCTGCAGAACAACAGAATCAGCGGATTTCCCAAAAAGGTCAGGGAGTAACTCCATGTCTATAAACGGCATGTAGAGTGTATGACGGTCCAAGAGATCGCCCTGACCTTTAACCTCACAATGAAGATGGGGTACGGCTGGAGGTGACGGCTATCACACGTCAATGATGTGGCGGCCGCCATGTCAGGAGCAGATGAGCCGCACCTCAGGACGAGGCAGATTCCGGGCTCGGTCTCTGTCCTCATTACTTTCTGCAGTCAGATGTGATCAGAGGATCAGTGAATCTTCTGCTGCATCTGACCCGATCTACGGAACATGCTGCCATGATCCAGCACTGCCCAGGGGAAGGGCAGGCCGTCAGCCATGGTTCCCTAGAGGTTTCCTCCACTGGGGGTTTTTCCTCTCCTGAGTGCTGACGGACGACGACTCTCCGTGAGTCCAGGACCCATCACCATCCTCATCATGGGAACTTCTACTTGTGATATCTTGTATGAAGTGAATAAAGAATTCAATTAATATCTAGCAGCTGTGTGTCTGAGCCATGTGTCTGAGCCTTGTATCTCTACATTGAAATTGCAGGAAAAGTTATGGAATTCTGGAAATGACAGGTGTGATATTTTTTTCTGAGTTTTCCCTACAAACTGTTTGGAACATTTGAAAGAATGATTGTCCAGAGAAGAAAATATGACGCTGCCATAAGACCTGTGTTTGCCAGCAGTAGAGAGTCCACTCGTGTGTGGGGGCTTCTCATCAATGGAGGAGCTCACTCACAGTAATACCTCAACAGGGCCATGAATGAAGAATAAAATCTAAACCTCCTCCACGAGCAACTACTCCCATCATCCAGGGCAAGGTTGTGATGATGCTTTTCTCCTCCATAATGGAGACCAGGTCACATGGGAAAAGTGATAAACTAAGTTGCTTTGGTGAAAAAGACATTGGCATTTTGGTTCCAAGGACGAAAACCAAAGTTTGAGTCAGTCTCAAAACTTTTGGCCATGATTGTATTTATCCATCTTAAGATAATGATAGCACTCCATTCCTGATAGCTAAAACTTCTCTCACCTTCTGCATTAATAAAAGACTTTTCTCACTATTTTTTGTGCAGAAAGCATGTAAATACGTTCCGCAAACTGATTTTCGGCATGTCTGCCCTGTTGGCCGAATTCTATAGAAACTTCCGTGCCGCTGATAAATATTTAGGAACCTGCTCTCACTTCCTTGAGCGTGAATTGGCTTATTATAGGGGGCACAGATTTTTGGCCACGTGTAGAGTGAATATAGTACTATATCTCAGTGGCTAGACACATAGAATTAGGAAAAGCCATTGGGCACAGGGAATGATGCTGACTTCTAGTGTTGATGTGTTGTCATTGTGGCACATAATAATTGTCTCCTCCTGTGATATGATAGAAATACCAACAAGAAGCGTGTGCCTTAAAGGTGACTATAAACATATCTAATAAAAATGATTAACATAAGAGAAGAGTAACCTAAACTTGATGTAGAACTGTATGGAATAAAGGAATATTTTCAGCAACAGCGCCCCTTGTCTACAGGCGTCGTATCTTGTATTGCAATAGGTGCTAGGAGCAGTCACAGACCACTCCCGTCAGTTTATCCCCCGAAATACTGCAGTCACAGCATTCCGGAAGTCGGCACAGGGCTAACAGCCCCTCTGCCTTTGGGTCAGAGCCCCCGCGGCGTCACGCAGGGTCCCTATCGTTGCCATGGTGAGCGAATGTCGTCATCACGACATCTGGCTCAACAGAGCTAGGAAACTTGTTGATCATGCACAGTGCATGATCAGGTAGTCTCCCTGTCAGTGCAGCGATCAGCCTGCAAAAAATGATTGTCCCATAGTGGGACTAAGTAAAAGACTTAGGAAAAAGGTAAAGAAAAAAAAAAATTTTTAAATAATAATTGTAAAAATATTAAAAAAATAAAAAAATCAATACATATTCTATCACTAAATAAATATTTGAATGAAAAAAACAATATAAACAATAAAAGTGCACACATGTGGTATCGCCGCATGCACAACGACTCGACCTATAAAACTGTCCCACTACTTAACCCCTTTAGTGAACACAAAGAAAAAAACAAGGCAAAAAACAATTCTTTATCATCATACTGCCGAAAACAAAAAGTGGAATAACGCGATCAGAACCTCATATTACCCACCTCAGCTGCTGCAGAACCTCATAGTATACCTCAGCTGCTGCAGAACCTCACAATATACCTCAGCTGCTGCAGAACCTCAATACGTCTCAGCTGCTGCATAACCTTATATTACACACCTCAGCTGCTGCAGAATCTCATAATACACATCTCAGCTGCTGCAGAACCTCATAATACACCTCAGCTGCTACAGAACTCATAATACACCTCAGCTGCTACAGAACCTCATAATACACAGCTCAGCTACTGCAGAACTTCAATATGTCTCAGCTGCTGCATAACCTTATTACACGCCTCAGCTGCTTCAGAACCTCATATTACCCACCTCAACTGCTGCAGAACCTCATAATACACATCTCAGCTGCAGCAGAACCTCACAATATACACATCAACTGCTGCAGAACCTCATATTACCCACCTCAAATGCTGCAGAACCTCATAATACACATCTCAGCTGCTGCAGAACCTCATAAAACACCTCAGTTGCTGCAGAACCTCACAATTCACAGCTCAGCTGCTGCAGAACCTCATATTACACACCTCAGCTACTTGAAACCTTCTTTTGGACACTGTGGTACAGTAAAGGGTGTTTTACTGGATGGAAGATATGTTTCTCCTAGCAGATTAATGTTTGGCCGGGTTTTTTCTTAAAGACGGGACCTGCGATGATGTCGGGGTCACGTGATCAGCCCATGTGATGTCTACCTCACTGGTGGGAGGGGTTAGGCCCTATGTAATGGAGGTTGGTGATTGCCACAGGTTGAGTGTGTGTTTCTGGAAGCTACAGGAACTTGTGTGGACTCAGCCTGAAACTTGTATATAGGATTCCCGTGCTGCAGGACTATCGCAGCAAGACTCGGAAGAACACCGGGAATGGCACCTGGCGGATGCCGCAGGACCTGGCAGCCGCTTAGTTACGCCCGTCCCGTGCAAGGGGTGAGTCTGGGACCAGTGGTTCTCCAAGCTGGAGTATGAGTTTGCTTTCCCTTATGTTTTGTTAAGCTGCTGGTTACTGAGTGACATTAAAACCACTGAAATTGGACTTTATGCCTGTGTGTTTCCTCGTTACTGCCGCCCAGCTATTGCCTACCAGAGCAAATCCCTACAATTGGTGGAGAATGCGAGCAGAAGCAGTGAGGCCAGGCTGTTTTGATTTTTGATCGGTACCCCAGCCTATGTCCTGGGTGAAACGAGTGGCAGATATCCAGGCGGGGAACTTTCCAGAAATAGAGGCCACGCGACAGCAACAGCAGGCTATGCAGCAGCAACAGGAGGCCATGCGGCAGCAGCAACAAGAGTTCATGCGACAGCAGGCTATGCAGCAGCAGGCTATGCAGCAGCATCAGGAAACCAATCAGCTGTTGATACAGCATATCACAACAGCGCAAGCAAAAGGAGCTGACCGGGGAATCCAGGATATTCGGAAAGCGGTTTGTACAGCGATTCCTAAAATGGGAGAATCGGACGATGTGGAGGTGTATCTGGAGATGTTCGAAGGAGTCGCTGAGAGAGAGAAGCTCCCCCGGGACCATTTGGCAGGTGTCCTCGATCCGTTTCTGACCCCAGGACTGTTGAAAGCGTGTCAGGACCTACCCCCAGAGCAAAGGGCGGACTACACGGTCGTCAAGGGTGAGATACTGGCACGCCTTGGGGTAAATGTGTTAGTGAGGGCTCAGCGGGTACACCACTGGAAGTTTACCCCCTCCAAGCCCGCCCGGTCCCAGTATTACGACCTGTTGCACCTGTTACAAAAGTGGTTGCAGCCTGAAGTGTTATCCCCTACGGCCATACTGGACCGCATAGTGACTGATAGATTTTGGAGGGCTTTGCCCCACTCCCTCCAGACCTGGGTCGGACAGGCGCCCCCTACTGATGCCATGCAGATGATAGACCTCATAGAAAGGTATGGGGCTACCAAGGAGTTACAGGGAGGGACCCCCCGAAAGGTAACAGGAAGGTTCCCTAAGTCCCCGCCCCTGGTTCGGCGAGCAGAGCCCAGGAAGGCCGCTCCGGACTTATCCGGGGAAGTAAGGAGCCCCATAATCTGCTGGCGGTGCCAGGAACCAGGTCATATGAGAGCTGATTGCCCCCACCTGACTGAGCCCATGGACACCAATTTTTGTTACCGCCAGTCCCACTGTTACGGCGGCGGAACACGCATAAAAAAATATAAATAAACGTGTTCGCCGCCCGGGGTCCACCGTGCGGCAGATGGAAAAACCGCAGCTAGAAGACACAGAGCACTGTGGCGGTAATGTGCACGGGGTTCTATATCACTCAGGTGCAATCAAGCAGTCTCTGTTAAGTGCACAGAGCTGCTCCAGGAAAAATTAGAAAAGTAACGCTGAGCCTGTTAGCAACACAGGGACTCAGCGGCACACATGCGGTAGGCAAAAACCGGAGTAGTTAGGATGTCACTACGTCCGACACCTACCGTGGTAACAGGTGTGCTGGCGTCGCAACCGCGGACGCAGAAATGAGCTGCAACTGCAGCGCGGCGTGAACAGAGCCGCAAACAAGGCGCTGCAAAAACGCTGGAGCAATGCAGGACGCTTAGCTGCTGCAAAAAGTATGGCTGGAGCGCGCTGGCGCTAGCGCTGCTACTGGCGGCTGCCCAATCACTCACACAAACGTAATATCAGAGGGAAGGGGTTTCATAATAAGTCATCCACCAGTCCAAGCATCCATCACCATACATACAGCAGCAGTATGAAAATACTAGCGCATGGCATAGCGGCCATGCGCACTTTTTATAGCGTACGGGACCTGCCGGAAATCTCCAGAGCCCTGAGCATAACCAATCAAATCAGGAGCAGGACCTGAGCACCTGACTCCTGAACTCCAATGAGAGCTATTCCCGTGAGCATGCTCAGAAGCTGGGACAAAGGACTTAGCCTCTGGAGACAAATATGTGAATCTGGATTCCCGCATAGGCATTATAGAACCCAGATTCCTAACACCCACTATGCCGAACCAATGTGTGCAATGGGCACCCCGAAGGGCCCTAATATGGAACATTTGTGTCGTCTAGAAGTGGAGGGCACCCGGGCTGTGGCCCTATTGGACTCAGGGAGTCTTGTAACCCTGGTACGAGCCAGCTGGATACACACCAGCGAGTTTACGGGTCGGAAAATTGGGGTGTTGTGTATACATGGAGACTTAAAAGACTATCCCACCGCACTAGTCGTAATCAGCACGCCAGCAGGGAGGCGGTGCCACGAGGTGGGGGTGGTGGCTAATTTACATTATGAAGTGATAATTGGAAGAGACTTTCCGTTGTTTTCTGTGCTGTGGCCGTCTGTGGTACCATCCACTGAGCAACTGCCGGTACCAGAGGCAACCAGGTTACATTCTCCAGAAGGGGGGCATGAACCTGGTGGCCCGGAGGAAAATGTGCTGGCGGTCGGAATAACCTTCCCTTCGGTGGAGGAAGGGGAGAATTCTCCCCTAGAAGCATTGGCTGGAGAGGTGGAAGAGTTGCCGCCGGGACCTGAGTTGTCAGACTTGAATGTATCAGGTGACAATTTTGGTACAGCGCAACTCCGAGACCTTATTTTAGCCGGGCCAGAGAAAATGTACTGTTTGTAAATGGGGAACCCCAACAACCTGGGGTAGATACGGTGTTGCCACGCTTTGAGTTGAACCAGGATTTGTTGTACCGAGTGGAGATAATACGTGGGGAAATGGTAGAACAATTACTGGTACCTCAGACGTATCGCAGGCTGGTAATGGTTTTAGCGCATGCGCATGTACTTGGGGGACATTTGGGCCAAAAGAAGACCCTCGACCGAATCCTGCAACGATTTTACTGGCCAGGGGTTCATGAAGAAGTTAAACGGTACTGTAGCTCCTGTCCAGTATGCCAGGTAACCAGTCCCCAGCCTCACTTTCGGAGCCCTTTGGTGCCTTTGCCGATTATAGAGGTGCCCTTCGAGAGAGTGGCCATGGACCTGGTGGGGCCTCTCAATAAGTCGGCAAGGGGACACCAACACATTCTGGTAGTTCTAGATTATGCTACCCGATATCCTGAGGCCATTCCTCTGCGCCACACATCAGCTAAGCTTATAGCAAAGGAACTCATGGGTATGTTTTCACGGGTGGGAATTCCGCAAGAAATTTTAACAGACCAGGGAACCCCCTTTATGTAAAAAATTATGAAGGAACTCTGCCGGTTGATAAAATGCTAAACAGTTGCGTAACTCGGTCTATCATCCCCAAACAGATGGTCTGTTAGAAAGGTTCAATAAGACCCCGAAGAGCATGGTAAAAAGGCAGTTTCCAAAGATGGGAAGGACTGGGATCTGTTATTGCCATATTTGTTATTTGCAGTGAGGGAGGTACCTCAGGCATCTACGGGGTTCTCGCCCTTTGAACTATTGTACGGCAGACATCCACGGGGCTTACTAGATATAGCCAAAGAGGCCTGGGAGAACCAACCTACTCCCCACAAAAGTGTGATAGAACATGTTGCAAAAATGCAAGAGAGAATGGAGACAGTCCTACCCTTGGTCCGGGAACATATGGAGGCAGCACAACGGTCACAGAGTCGGGTCTATAATCGGGAGGCTCGGGTAAGAACCTTTAGCCCTGGGGATCGGGTTTTGGTGCTTGTGCCTACCGTAGATAGCAAATTTCTCGCAAGGTGGCAGGGACCCTACGAGATCATGGAGAAGGTGGGGCCAGTAGACTACAAGGTACACCCTTTGAACTATTGTACGGCAGACATCCACGGGGCTTACTAGATATAGCCAAAGAGGCCTGGGAGAACCAACCTACTCCCCACAAAAGTGTGATAGAACATGTTGCAAAAATGCAAGAGAGAATGGAGACAGTCCTACCCTTGGTCCGGGAACATATGGAGGCAGCACAACGGTCACAGAGTCGGGTCTATAATCGGGAGGCTCGGGTAAGAACCTTTAGCCCTGGGGATCGGGTTTTGGTGCTTGTGCCTACCGTAGATAGCAAATTTCTCGCAAGGTGGCAGGGACCCTACGAGATCATGGAGAAGGTGGGGCCAGTAGACTACAAGGTACACCAACCAAGACGGAGAAAGCCAGAACAGGTTTACCATAATAATTTGTTTAAACCCTGGAAAGATAGAGAGCACCTTGGTGGGGATAGTCCGCTGCCAGCGTTTCAGATGGTAAAGGCTCCGTTACCTCGGGGCGAGGCGGGAGAAGCCCAACCCGCGGTCAAAATTGCAGATACTTTGTCTCCTAAACAGGTTCAGGAGGTCCGGGAGTTCATCAGCCGAAATACAGATGTTTTTTCGGAGCTCCCTGGACGCACCTCCCTAATCTAACATGACGTTGTCACAGAGCCACAGGCCAAGGTCCAACTAAAGCCATATCGGGTGCCTGAGGCCCGGCGACAAGCCATCTCAGAAGAGGTAAAAATGATGCTACAGTTAGGGGTCACAGAAGAGTCTCAGAGTGAGTGGGCCATCCCAATAGCTCTAATACCCAAGCCTGATGGGTCTCTAAGATTCTGTAATGATTTTAGAAAACTCAATGACATTTCAAAATTTGACGCCTACCCCATGCCCCGGGTTGACGAGTTGATAGAGCGCTTTGGGAAGCACGGTATTTTACAACTCTGGACCTCACAAAAGGTTATTGGCAGGTATCCCTAACAGAGGCGGCGAAGGGAAAGACGGCGTTTATAACACCTGAGGGGCTGTTCCAGTATAAGGTGTTACCCTTTGGATTGCATGGCGCTCCAGCAACGTTCCAGCGGTTAATGGATATTATTCTCCGTCCCCATCGCCGCTATGCCTCAGCCTATCTAGGTTATATTATTGTGTTCAGCACCGATTGGGAAAGCCACTTAGCAAAAGTACAGGCAGTGGTAGACTCCCTGCGACAAGCAGGGCTAACTGCCAACCCAAAGAAGTGTTTCATAGGGTTGGAGGAAGCCCGCTACTTGGGTTATGTCACTGGGAGGGGAGTTCTCAAGCCCCAAGTAAACAAGGTCGGTAAAGGCCTTTTTGGGTTTGGAGGATATTACAGGCGATTCATTCCCAACTTTGCAACCCTGTCCGCGCCTTTAACAGATTGTTTAAAAGGGAAAAAATCTGTGATGGTCCACTGGAATTATCAGTTAGAGGAGGCCTTTACAAAATTAAAAGGGGTACTGTGTGGTACACAAGTCCTGATCACTCCAAATTTCAAAAAAGAGTTCATGGTGCAGACTGATGCCTCTGAGATAGGCCTCGGTGCAGTGCTGGCTCAGGAAGTTAACGGGGAAGAGCATCCCGTTAGCTTCCTAAGCTGGAAACTTACCCCAGCTGAAACCCGGTACAGTATTGTAGAGAGAGAGTGCCTGGCCATCGAGTGGGCACTGGAATCGTTGCGCTACTATTTGCTGGGGAGGACATTTCGGTTGGTGACAGATCATTCCCCTCTTACGTGGATGAGTCAAGCTAAGGAGAGGAATGCCCGAGTCACCAGGTGGTTCCTGTCCCTGCAAAACTTTAAATTTTCAGTAGAACATCGTGCAGGCAGACTACAGGGGAATGCAGATGCCCTGTCCAGAGTTCACTGTATGTCATGTGTCCACCCCTCTAGGGTTGAACATAGGGGGTAGGTATGTGGTACAGTAAAGGGTGTTTTACTGGATGGAAGATATGTTTCTCCTAGCAGATTAATGTTTGGCCGGGTTTCTTCTTAAAGACAGGACCTGCGATGATGTCAGGGTCACGTGATCAGCCCATGTGATGTCTACCTCACTGGTAGGAGGCGTTAGGCCCTATGTATTGGAGGTTGGTGATTGCCACAGGGTGAGTGTGTGTTTCTGGAAGCTACAGGAACTTGTGTGGACTCAGCCTAAAACTTGTATATATGATTCTGGTGCTGCAGAACTATCGCAGCAAGACTCGGAAGAACCCCGGAAATGGCACCTGGCAGCCGCTTAGTTACGCCCGTCCCGTGCATGGGGTGAGTCTGGGACCAGTGGTTCTCCAAGCTGGAGTATGAGTTTGCTTTCCCTTATGTTTTGTTAAGCTGCTGGTTACTGAGTGACATTAAAACCACTGAAATTGGACTTTATGCCTGTGTGTTGCCTCGTTACTGCCGCCCAGCTATTGCCTACCAGAGCAAATCCCTACAACACACATTTGTGTAGAATATATACAGATCTGCATAGTTATTTTTTTTAGATGACAATTTGGTAAAATCTATAAATACTGTGAATACAAAGTCCTTGGTGTCACAATAAAAAATAAATAAATAAAAATCGCTCAGATCCTTAAAAATAGAAAAATAATTATTCGTTATCCACATCTTTGGAGTATATTGTGATGTCACCGGATAAATCCGGAGCTGATGTCACAGTCTACACGGAATGTTCTATGCCGGCTCAGACGGGACCACAGAAGAACAGGACAATCCCCTGGTGGACCCCTCTGCTGCACTGGGAACCCAGACCTCCACACCCTACCTGACCAGGGCTTAGATGCGCTTCATACAGACAGGTTGCAGGGTCTCGGGGACTCCCGCTGTGTGACCGTATCACCGCCTCATAGAACTAAGAGAGTCCTTGCTCCAAGGCGATGGCCCGGTATCAGGACTGACCGTCTGAGACAAGGGCAAAGCCGCAGATAATACCGAGTAGTAGTAATTTCCTCTACTATGAGGTAATAAAAACAAATCAATTTTCACATTTTTGGCATCAGTTTTTCTTCCATGGGGAACTGAAATTCCCAACGTGCCCTGAAAGATACCGACCTCCAGGACCTGCTTGGAGTTGTAGTTTTCTACACAAATTGTATTCTTAAAGGGGTATTCCCATCGTCAAGATCATATCCCAATATCTAGTAGTAATATAAGTAATATCTCTGTCCATTTCCTCATGTGCAGGACCTTAGGTATTCATGGTTAGAACCACTAGCAGCTAGCTGTTACTATATCAGTGGTCGTAACCATGGATATCTAAGGTCCTATGATGCCTCCACATGAGGAAATAGACTTAGTGAATCAGAAGAACTATACTACATTTCTAATTGGAGGAATTTGTTAATATTATTATTATTACTACTACATCTACGACATATTGGGACAGGATCTTAGAGATGGGAATACCCCTTTTAATGTTAGTTCACATGTAGAGGTGAAATTCATATCAAATTGTTTGGCGCACAGTGTTGCGGGTAAGACCACGCTCACATGTTGCAATGTTTTTAAGAGAAAAAAACATCACAACAAAAGAGTGCATTTAAAATAGCAGCGGGTGAAAGCAGCCTCAGGCTATGTTCACACATTAAGAACAAAGAAATGGAGTGCTGACTTCAATATCACATAAAAAACAATGAGTTTTATTAAATAAGTAAACATATATAACACACAATACATAAAACAAGGGAAGATTCCACAAAAATGCTCCAAGGGAAATTTTTGACATGGGAAAGTTATGCAAAAATTGGAGCTGTATCAATAACTACTGTATCACCCAAATGGAGTACAAAAGTTAAGGCAGTAACTTGATAAAGCATCCCGCGAAACGCGCATCCAGGGTCTCTCCTCAGGGAAGTGTTCAGCACTTGCGATCACTAATATGGGTAAGCGTGCCTAAAAGGCTGTGATTAATATATTTGCACTATGTACTTTATGTTCACCCTATGTACCTCTTTATGGTTACTGCCTTAACTTTTGTACTCCATTTGGGTGATACAGTAATTATTGATACAGCTCCAATTTTTGCATAACTTTCCCATGTCAAAAATTTCCCTAGGAGCATTTTTGTGGAATCTTCCCTTGTTTTATGTATTGTGTGTTATATATGTTTACTTATTTAATAAAACTCATTGTTTTTTATGTGATATTGAAGTCAGCACTCCATTTCTTTGTTCTTAATATACACTACGGAGTTTCTTCTCTTGATAGTCCTATATAATTATATTATATACAGCTATGAGATTTGTTGCTATATGTATAGCTGCGTTTGTCTTTGTGTATCAGTTAACATTATGTTCACACGTTGCGTTTTTTCAGCCTTTTTATGCCAGTTAAAAGCTGCTTTTAAGGGTATGTGCACACGCAGCGGATTTGTTCTCTGCGGATCCGCTGCAGATCCGCAAGCAATGTACAGTACAATGCTAAGCAATGGGTTTTCAAAACCGCAGTGCACAGGCTGCGGACTTGCTGCAGATTGAAATCCGCAGCATGTCAATTCTTTCTGCTGATTTTGCTGCGTTTCGACACCTATTCCATTATACTGGTGTCAAAATGCAGGGGCAAATCCGCAGGTAAAACCGCACTCCCTTCAGCCCCCATAGAAAGCAATGGATAAGTGCAAAAAAGCAGCAAAAAACATAGCAAGAAACGCCATCAGTTCTTGCAGTGTTATTAGTGACAAAAGCAGGTACAGCAGAATGTGATTTTCCCAAAATTAAACCAAAATATCTTGGTGTCCTCACCTGAGAATGGCGGTTACATTAGTACAGTTTAATGAAATTATTGATATCTCTGACCGATGTGTGAAGTTGGACAATAGCTGATCACCCCAATGCACTGCCAATGTCTTAGGTAAACTATGCCTGACCAATTCACCTCCCCCTGCTGGATTTACATTTGCAAATGTGTATTTTTTCATTAACTCATAGGAACTTTTTTGCTCAGAATAGTCACTTTTTTCAGACATAAAAATCTTTCTAAATATTTCTATCAAATTTCCCTTTTTTCCCCAAATGTTTTATGGTTTCACCTACGTCTTATATCGGTGGTCTAACACCTCGCATTGTTCATGCTTGTACGGTGGAAGCAAAGCTGAACTTTGGGATCCTTAAAAACGCCGCAAGAAAACCAGAGTAAAAGCCAGCAAAAGGTGTTTTTTGTGTCTGCAGTTTTTTTTGCTGCCAAAACATTAGGTTTTGGCTGCAGAACAAAAAAAGTAACGTGTGAATATGCTGTAAAAATAAGAAGCGTTAAACAAGTCCAACTGAAAACCTTTGTGGTAAAACATGTAATACAGGCCATATTGTGCACTTACACTTTACAGCAAGTGCTATAAACCAGCAATCCCCCCCCACTGCATTCTCCATATACTTCGGTGGAGATATAACTACACATACAGGAACCTCCTCATAACATTTTATGGAGAATGTGGCTGGAAATTTGTGATTAAGGGTCAGATAATAACTGCACGTAACTGTAGGGTGGCGTCAGCATCAATGTTACTGGTGGGCCCTTAGCAGCTGAGCCTGAAGCAGTGATATCACAATGTGGAGTGTGGAACTCGATGACATCTTCTACTCTATGACATCACAATGACTGCAAAGGAGTAAAGCCTATGTAAAGCCTGACCGCAGAGCCGAGGCTGTCATTTGTGTGACTCCCTATTGGATACACAAAGCTACAGGAATACGAAGGAGAAAGAAAGCGACGACATCATGGGGATTCATGGAGGTCCCCATTGTGACCAGCGGCTGCTGGTCAAGGCTCTCTCTTCCTGCAAGTCAACTGGCTTTAGTCTTCTGACCCGATTCAAGAAATTCCAATGCAATTGCAGAGCTCAGCGGAAGGATTCTTTCCAGGCCATCAAATCTGCCACCATGACAGTGGTCAAGAGCATCAGGTCAGTTGCTACAAAAAGACGTAGAAACCACGTCATCAGCCAAGACAGCGGTGAAAAGAGCCCAACCTACATAGTAGGTGACACTGAGCCCACTTCTAGCATTGTAGAAAGTGGAGAGGATCTTGCCGATCCAGAATGTGCACAAGATGCACCCGAGGGGCTGCCACAAACAAGACCCCAGGACTTTACTGACCCAGAATGTGCACCCGAGGGGCTGCCACAAACAGGACCCCAGGATTTTGCATATCCAGAATGTGCACAAGGTGCACCCGAGGGGCTGCCACAAACAGGACCTCAGGATCCTGCTGATCCAGAATGTGCACACGATGCACCCGAGGGGCTGCCACAAACAAGACCCCAGGACTTAACCGATCCAGAATGTGCACCCGAGGGGCTGCCACAAACAGGACCCCAGGACTTTACCGATCCAGATTGTGCACAATGTGCACCCGAGGGGCTGCCACAAACAAGACCCCAGGATTTTGCTGATCCAGAATGCGCACAAGGTGCACCAGAGGGGCTACCACAAACAAGACCCCAAGACAATCTGAAAAGGAAAGCATCAACCTCTGAGGACAGTCAGCCCGAGATGATGCCACCAGCCAAGAGAGCTGCTATAGAAAATATTATTGATCTACTTATAGAAGTAATTGGCTTTAGTCTTCCGACCCGATTCAGGAAATTCCAATGCAATTTCAGAGCTCTCCTGAAGGATTCCTTCCAGGCCATCAAATCTGCCACCATGACAGTGGTCAAGTGCTTCAGATTAATTGCTATAACAAGACGTAGAGACCGCGTCATCAGCCAAGACAGCGGTGAGAAGAGCCCAACCTACATAGTAGGTGATATTGAGCCCACCTCTAGCATTGCAGAAAGTGGAGAGGATTGTGCCGATCCAGAATGTGCAGAAGATGCATCCGAGGGACTGCCACAAACAAGATCCCAGGATCTTACCGATCCAGAATGTGCACAATGTGCACCCGAGGGGCTTCCACAAACAAGACCACGAGACAATCTGAAAATGAAAGCATCACCCTCCGATGACAGTCAGCCCGAGATGCTGCCACCAGACAAGAGAGCGGCTATAGAAAACGTTACTGATCTACTTATCATTATTATTATTGTTATTATTATTTATTTATATAGCGCCTTTATTTCCATGGTGCTGTACATGAGAAGGGGAGGAGTAACCCCGGAGATCGAGACCCCACAAGTGGAGATGCCCGATATTGGGAACCAAGAGAACAACCTGCCTCCAGAGCTCTTAACCATCCTGCAGAGCAAAGGGGAGGAAGGCTACCTGGATGACGAGGTCATCATCATGGCCCAGGACCTGCTGCAGAGACAGTTTAAGGGTTTTGATGGCCTGCAGCCCCCCTGCGCTCTTATGATACCAGGGTACAGCGTACTGCAGAATGCTGTACAAATCCACTATGATGCGGACAGGGTGCACTGGCTGACAACCTGCTATAAAAATGGCCAAATCTTTGTGGCCGACAGCTTCAACATCAGGAATCTGTCTCCATCCATCCATCAGCAGATTAACAACATGTACAGTATAGTGGTCGACAATCCCCTGGAACATCTGAGGTTTATCGATGTGGATCAGCAGAAGAACTGGTACGACTGTGGCTTATATGCTATAGCGTTTGCCTACGAGTTTATGGCAGATGGCGGTGAACCCAGAGCTGAGTTCCAGCATCAGAAGATGAGGACTCATCTAATATCCTGCCTGCAGAACAACAGAATCAGCGGATTTCCCAAAAAGGTCAGGGAGTAACTCCATGTCTATAAACGGCATGTAGAGTGTATGACGGTCCAAGAGATCGCCCTGACCTTTAACCTCACAATGAAGATGGGGTACGGCTGGAGGTGACGGCTATCACACGTCAATGATGTGGCGGCCGCCATGTCAGGAGCAGATGAGCCGCACCTCAGGACGAGGCAGATTCCGGGCTCGGTCTCTGTCCTCATTACTTTCTGCAGTCAGATGTGATCAGAGGATCAGTGAATCTTCTGCTGCATCTGACCCGATCTACGGAACATGCTGCCATGATCCAGCACCGCCCAGGGGAAGGGCAGGCCGTCAGCCATGGTTCCCTAGAGGTTTCCTCCACTGGGGGTTTTTCCTCTCCTGAGTGCTGACGGACGACGACTCTCCGTGAGTCCAGGACCCATCACCATCCTCATCATGGGAACTTCTACTTGTGATATCTTGTATGAAGTGAATAAAGAATTCAATTAATATCTAGCAGCTGTGTGTCTGAGCCATGTGTCTGAGCCTTGTATCTCTACATTGAAATTGCAGGAAAAGTTATGGAATTCTGGAAATGACAGGTGTGATATTTTTTTCTGAGTTTTCCCTACAAACTGTTTGGAACATTTGAAAGAATGATTGTCCGGAGAAGAAAATATGACGCTGCCATAAGACCTGTGTTTGCCAGCAGTAGAGAGTCCACTCGTGTGTGGGGGCTTCTCATCAATGGAGGAGCTCACTCACAGTAATACCTCAACAGGGCCATGAATGAAGAATAAAATCTAAACCTCCTCCACGAGCAACTACTCCAATCATCCAGGGCAAGGTTGTGATGATGCTTTTCTCCTCCATAATGGAGACCAGGTCACATGGGAAAAGTGATAAACTAAGTTGCTTTGGTGAAAAAGACATTGGCATTTTGGTTCCAAGGACGAAAACCAAAGTTTGAGTCAGTCTCAAAATTTTGGCCATGATTGTATTTATCCATCTTAAGATAATGATAGCACTCCATTCCTGATAGCTAAAACTTCTCTCACCTTCTGCATTAATAAAACACTTTTCTCACTATTTTTTGTGCAGAAAGCAGGTAAATACGTTCCGCAAACTGATTTTCGGCATGTCTGCCCTGTTGGCCGAATTCTATAGAAACTTCCGTGCCGCTGATAAATATTTAGGAACCTGCTCTCACTTCCTTGAGCGTGAATTGGCTTATTATAGGGGGCACAGATTTTTGGCCACGTGTAGAGTGAATATAGTACTATAGCTCAGTGGCTAGACACATAGAATTAGGAAAAGCCATTGGGCACAGGGAATGATGCTGACTTCTAGTGTTGATGTGTTGTCATTGTGGCACATAATAATTGTCTCCTCCTGTGATATGATAGAAATACCAACAAGAAGCGTGTGCCTTAAAGGTGACTATAAACATATCTAATAAAAATGATTAACATAAGAGAAGAGTAACCTAAACTTGATGTAGAACTGTATGGAATAAAGGAATATTTTCAGCAACAGCGCCCCTTGTCTACAGGCGTCGTATCTTGTATTGCAATAGGTGCTAGGAGCAGTCACAGACCACTCCCGTCAGTTTATCCCCCGAAATACTGCAGTCACAGCATTCCGGAAGTCGGCACAGGGCTAACAGCCCCTCTGCCTTTGGGTCAGAGCCCCCGCGGCGTCACGCAGGGTCCCTATCGTTGCCATGGTGAGCAAATGTCGTCATCACGACATCTGGCTCAACAGAGCTAGGAAACTTGTTGATCATGCACAGTGCATGATCAGGTAGTCTCCCTGTCAGTGCAGCGATCAGCCTGCAAAAAATGATTGTCCCATAGTGGGACTAAGTAAAAGACTTAGGAAAAAGGTAAAGAAAAAAAAAATTTTTAAATAATAATTGTAAAAATATTAAAAAAATCAAAAATAAAAAAATCAATACATATTCTATCACTAAATAAATATTTGAATGAAAAAAACAATATAAACAATAAAAGTGCACACATGTGGTATCGCCGCATGCACAACGACTCAACCTATAAAACTGTCCCACTACTTAACCCCTTTAGTGAACACAAAGAAAAAAACAAGGCAAAAAACAATTCTTTATCATCATACTGCCGAAAACAAAAAGTGGAATAACGCGATCAGAACCTCATATTACCCACCTCAGCTGCTGCAGAACCTCATAGTATACCTCAGCTGCTGCAGAACCTCACAATATACCTCAGCTGCTGCAGAACCTCAATACGTCTCAGCTGCTGCATAACCTTATATTACACACCTCAGCTGCTGCAGAATCTCATAATACACATCTCAGCTGCTGCAGAACCTCATAATACACCTCAGCTGCTACAGAACTCATAATACACCTCAGCTGCTACAGAACCTCATAATACACAGCTCAGCTACTGCAGAACTTCAATATGTCTCAGCTGCTGCATAACCTTATTACACGCCTCAGCTGCTTCAGAACCTCATATTACCCACCTCAACTGCTGCAGAACCTCATAATACACATCTCAGCTGCAGCAGAACCTCACAATATACACATCAACTGCTGCAGAACCTCATATTACCCACCTCAAATGCTGCAGAACCTCATAATACACATCTCAGCTGCTGCAGAACCTCATAAAACACCTCAGTTGCTGCAGAACCTCACAATTCACAGCTCAGCTGCTGCAGAACCTCATATTACACACCTCAGCTACTTGAAACCTTCTTTTGGACACTGTGGTACAGTAAAGGGTGTTTTACTGGATGGAAGATATGTTTCTCCTAGCAGATTAATGTTTGGCCGGGTTTTTTCTTAAAGACGGGACCTGCGATGATGTCGGGGTCACGTGATCAGCCCATGTGATGTCTACCTCACTGGTGGGAGGGGTTAGGCCCTATGTAATGGAGGTTGGTGATTGCCACAGGTTGAGTGTGTGTTTCTGGAAGCTACAGGAACTTGTGTGGACTCAGCCTGAAACTTGTATATAGGATTCCCGTGCTGCAGGACTATCGCAGCAAGACTCGGAAGAACCCCGGGAATGGCACCTGGCGGATGCCGCAGGACCTGGCAGCCGCTTAGTTACGCCCGTCCCGTGCAAGGGGTGAGTCTGGGACCAGTGGTTCTCCAAGCTGGAGTATGAGTTTGCTTTCCCTTATGTTTTGTTAAGCTGCTGGTTACTGAGTGACATTAAAACCACTGAAATTGGACTTTATGCCTGTGTGTTGCCTCGTTACTGCCGCCCAGCTATTGCCTACCAGAGCAAATCCCTACAATTAGTGGAGAATGCGAGCAGAAGCAGTGAGGCCAGGCTGTTTTGATTTTTGATCGGTACCCCAGCCTATGTCCTGGGTGAAACGAGTGGCAGATATCCAGGCGGGGAACTTTCCAGAAATAGAGGCCACGCGACAGCAACAGCAGGCTATGCAGCAGCAACAGAAGGCCATGCGGCAGCAGCAACAAGAGTTCATGCGACAGCAGGCTATGCAGCAGCAGGCTATGCAGCAGCATCAGAAAACCAATCAGCTGTTGATACAGCATATCACAACAGCGCAAGCAAAAGGAGCTGACCGGGGAATCCAGGATATTCGGAAAGCGGTTTGTACAGCGATTCCTAAAATGGGAGAATCAGACGATGTGGAGGTGTATCTGGAGATGTTCGAAGGAGTCGCTGAGAGAGAGAAGCTCCCCCGGGACCATTTGGCAGGTGTCCTCGATCCGTTTCTGACCCCAGGACTGTTGAAAGCGTGTCAGGACCTACCCCCAGAGCAAAGGGCGGACTACACGGTCGTCAAGGGTGAGATACTGGCACGCCTTGGGGTAAATGTGTTAGTGAGGGCTCAGCGGGTACACCACTGGAAGTTTACCCCCTCCAAGCCCGCCCGGTCCCAGTATTATGACCTGTTGCACCTGTTACAAAAGTGGTTGCAGCCTGAAGTGTTATCCCCTACGGCCATACTGGACCGCATAGTGACTGATAGATTTTGGAGGGCTTTGCCCCACTCCCTCCAGACCTGGGTCGGACAGGCGCCCCCTACTGATGCCATGCAGATGATAGACCTCATAGAAAGGTATGGGGCTACCAAGGAGTTACAGGGAGGGACCCCCCGAAAGGTAACAGGAAGGTTCCCTAAGTCCCCGCCCCTGGTTCGGCGAGCAGAGCCCAGGAAGGCCGCTCCGGACTTATCCGGGGAAGTAAGGAGCCCCATAATCTGCTGGCGGTGCCAGGAACCAGGTCATATGAGAGCTGATTGCCCCCACCTGACTGAGCCCATGGACACCAATTTTTGTTACCGCCAGTCCCACTGTTACGGCGGCGGAACACGCTTAAAAAAATATAAATAAACGTGTTCGCCGCCCGGGGTCCACCGTGCGGCAGATGGAAAAACCGCAGCTAGAAGACACAGAGCACTGTGGCGGTAATGTGCACGGGGTTCTATATCACTCAGGTGCAATCAAGCAGTCTCTGTTAAGTGCACAGAGCTGCTCCAGGAAAAATTAGAAAAGTAACGCTGAGCCTGTTAGCAACACAGGGACTCAGCGGCACACATGCGGTAGGCAAAAACCGGAGTAGTTAGGATGTCACTACGTCCGACACCTACCGTGGTAACAGGTGTGCTGGCGTCGCAACCGCGGACGCAGAAATGAGCTGCAACTGCAGCGCGGCGTGAACAGAGCCGCAAACAAGGCGCTGCAAAAACGCTGGAGCAATGCAGGACGCTTAGCTGCTGCAAAAAGTATGGCTGGAGCGCGCTGGCGCTAGCGCTGCTACTGGCGGCTGCCCAATCACTCACACAAACGTAATATCAGAGGGAAGGGGTTTCATAATAAGTCATCCACCAGTCCAAGCATCCATCACCATACATACAGCAGCAGTATGAAAATACTAGCGCATGGCATAGCGGCCATGCGCACTTTTTATAGCGTACGGGACCTGCCGGAAATCTCCAGAGCCCTGAGCATAACCAATCAAATCAGGAGCAGGACCTGAGCACCTGACTCCTGAACTCCAATGAGAGCTATTCCCGTGAGCATGCTCAGAAGCTGGGACAAAGGACTTAGCCTCTGGAGACAAATATGTGAATCTGGATTCCCGCATAGGCATTATAGAACCCAGATTCCTAACACCCACTATGCCGAACCAATGTGTGCAATGGGCACCCTGAAGGGCCCTAATATGGAAAATTTGTGTCGGCTAGAAGTGGAGGGCACCGGGCTGTGGCCCTATTGGACTCAGGGAGTCTTGTAACCCTGGTACGAGCCAGCTGGATACACACCAGCGAGTTTACGGGTCGGAAAATTGGGGTGTTGTGTATACATGGAGACTTAAAAGACTATCCCACCGCACTAGTCGTAATCAGCACGCCAGCAGGGAGGCGGTGCCACGAGGTGGGGGTGGTGGCTAATTTACATTATGAAGTGATAATTGGAAGAGACTTTCCGTTGTTTTCTGTGCTGTGGCCGTCTGTGGTACCATCCACTGAGCAACTGCCGGTACCAGAGGCAACCAGGTTACATTCTCCAGAAGGGGGGCATGAACCTGGTGGCCCGGAGGAAAATGTGCTGGCGGTCGGAATAACCTTCCCTTCGGTGGAGGAAGGGGAGAATTCTCCCCTAGAAGGATTGGCTGGAGAGGTGGAAGACTTGCCGCCGGGACCTGAGTTGTCAGACTTGAATGTATCAGGTGACAATTTTGGTACAGCGCAACTCCGAGACCTTACTTTAGCCGGGCCAGAGAAAATGTACTGTTTGTAAATGGGGAACCCCAACAACCTGGGGTAGATACGGTGTTGCCACGCTTTGAGTTGAACCAGGATTTGTTGTACCGAGTGGAGATAATACGTGGGGAAATGGTAGAACAATTACTGGTACCTCAGACGTATCGCAGGCTGGTAATGGTTTTAGCGCATGCGCATGTACTTGGGGGACATTTGGGCCAAAAGAAGACCCTCGACCGAATCCTGCAACGATTTTACTGGCCAGGGGTTCATGAAGAAGTTAAACGGTACTGTAGCTCCTGTCCAGTATGCCAGGTAACCAGTCCCCAGCCTCACTTTCGGAGCCCTTTGGTGCCTTTGCCGATTATAGAGGTGCCCTTCGAGAGAGTGGCCATGGACCTGGTGGGGCCTCTCAATAAGTCGGCAAGGGGACACCAACACATTCTGGTAGTTCTAGATTATGCTACCCAATATCCTGAGGCCATTCCTCTGCGCCACACATCAGCTAAGCTTATAGCAAAGGAACTCATGGGTATGTTTTCACGGGTGGGAATTCCGCAAGAAATTTTAACAGACCAGGGAACCCCCTTTATGTAAAAAATTATGAAGGAACTCTGCCGGTTGATAAAATGCTAAACAGTTGCGTAACTCGGTCTATCATCCCCAAACAGATGGTCTGTTAGAAAGGTTCAATAAGACCCCGAAGAGCATGGTAAAAAGGCAGTTTCCAAAGATGGGAAGGACTGGGATCTGTTATTGCCATATTTGTTATTTGCAGTGAGGGAGGTACCTCAGGCATCTACGGGGTTCTCGCCCTTTGAACTATTGTACGGCAGACATCCACGGGGCTTACTAGATATAGCCAAAGAGGCCTGGGAGAACCAACCTACTCCCCACAAAAGTGTGATAGAACATGTTGCAAAAATGCAAGAGAGAATGGAGACAGTCCTACCCTTGGTCCGGGAACATATGGAGGCAGCACAACGGTCACAGAGTCGGGTCTATAATCGGGAGGCTCGGGTAAGAACCTTTAGCCCTGGGGATCGGGTTTTGGTGCTTGTGCCTACCGTAGATAGCAAATTTCTCGCAAGGTGGCAGGGACCCTACGAGATCATGGAGAAGGTGGGGCCAGTAGACTACAAGGTACACCCTTTGAACTATTGTACGGCAGACATCCACGGGGCTTACTAGATATAGCCAAAGAGGCCTGGGAGAACCAACCTACTCCCCACAAAAGTGTGATAGAACATGTTGCAAAAATGCAATAGAGAATGGAGACAGTCCTACCATTGGTCCGGGAACATATGGAGGCAGCACAACGGTCACAGAGTCGGGTCTATAATCGGGAGGCTCGGGTAAGAACCTTTAGCCCTGGGGATTGGGTTTTGGTGCTTGTGCCTACCGTAGATAGCAAATTTCTCGCAAGGTGGCAGGGACCCTACGAGATCATGGAGAAGGTGGGGCCAGTAGACTACAAGGTACACCAACCAAGACGGAGAAAGCCAGAACAGGTTTACCATAATAATTTGTTTAAACCCTGGAAAGATAGAGAGCACCTTGGTGGGGATAGTCCGCTGCCAGCGTTTCAGATGGTAAAGGCTCCGTTACCTCGGGGCGAGGCGGGAGAAGCCCAACCCGCGGTCAAAATTGCAGATACTTTGTCTCCTAAACAGGTTCAGGAGGTCCGGGAGTTCATCAGCCGAAATACAGATGTTTTTTCGGAGCTCCCTGGACGCACCTCCCTAATCTAACATGACGTTGTCACAGAGCCACAGGCCAAGGTCCGACTAAAGCCATATCGGGTGCCTGAGGCCCGGCGACAAGCCATCTCAGAAGAGGTAAAAATGATGCTACAGTTAGGGGTCACAGAAGAGTCTCAGAGTGAGTGGGCCATCCCAATAGCTCTAATACCCAAGCCTGATGGGTCTCTAAGATTCTGTAATGATTTTAGAAAACTCAATGACATTTCAAAATTTGACGCCTACCCCATGCCCCGGGTTGACGAGTTGATAGAGCGCTTTGGGCAAGCACAGTATTTTACAACTCTGGACCTCACAAAAGGTTATTGGCAGGTATCCCTAACAGAGGCGGCGAAGGGAAAGATGGCGTTTATAACACCTGAGGGGCTGTTCCAGTATAAGGTGTTACCCTTTGGATTGCATGGCGCTCCAGCAACGTTCCAGCGGTTAATGGATATTATTCTCCGTCCCCATCGCCGCTATGCCTCAGCCTATCTAGATTATATTATTGTCTTCAGCACCGATTGGGAAAGCCACTTAGCAAAAGTACAGGCAGTGGTAGACTCCCTGCGACAAGCAGGGCTAACTGCCAACCCAAAGAAGTGTTTCATAGGGTTGGAGGAAGCCCGCTACTTGGGTTATGTCACTGGGAGGGGAGTTCTCAAGCCCCAAGTAAACAAGGTCGGTAAAGGCCTTTTTGGGTTTGGAGGATATTACAGGCGATTCATTCCCAACTTTGCAACCCTGTCCGCGCCTTTAACAGATTGTTTAAAAGGGAAAAAATCTGTGATGGTCCACTGGAATTATCAGTTAGAGGAGGCCTTTACAAAATTAAAAGGGGTACTGTGTGGTACACAAGTCCTGATCACTCCAAATTTCAAAAAAGAGTTCATGGTGCAGACTGATGCCTCTGAGATAGGCCTCGGTGCAGTGCTGGCTCAGGAAGTTAACGGGGAAGAGCATCCCGTTAGCTTCCTAAGCCTGAAACTTACCCCAGCTGAAACCCGGTACAGTATTGTAGAGAGAGAGTGCCTGGCCATCGAGTGGGCACTGGAATCATTGCGCTACTATTTGCTGGGGAGGACATTTTGTTTGGTGACAGATCATTCCCCTCTTACGTGGATGAGTCAAGCTAAGGAGAGGAATGCCCGAGTCACCAGGTGGTTCCTGTCCCTGCAAAACTTTAAATTTTCAGTAGAACATCGTGCAGGCAGACTACAGGGGAATGCAGATGCCCTGTCCAGAGTTCACTGTATGTCATGTGTCCACCCCTCTAGGGTTGAACATAGGGGGTAGGTATGTGGTACAGTAAAGGGTGTTTTACTGGATGGAAGATATGTTTCTCCTAGCAGATTAATGTTTGGCCGGGTTTTTTCTTAAAGACAGGACCTGCGATGATGTCAGGGTCACGTGATCAGCCCATGTGATGTCTACCTCACTGGTAGGAGGCGTTAGGCCCTATGTAATGGAGGTTGGTGATTGCCACAGGGTGAGTGTGTGTTTCTGGAAGCTACAGGAACTTGTGTGGACTCAGCCTGAAACTTGTATATATGATTCTCGTGCTGCAGAACTATCGCAGCAAGACTCGGAAGAACCCCGGAAATGGCACCTGGCAGCCGCTTAGTTACGCCCGTCCCGTGCATGGGGTGAGTCTGGGACCAGTGGTTCTCCAAGCTGGAGTATGAGTTTGCTTTCCCTTATGTTTTGTTAAGCTGCTGGTTACTGAGTGACATTAAAACCACTGAAATTGGACTTTATGCCTGTGTGTTGCCTCGTTACTGCCGCCCAGCTATTGCCTACCAGAGCAAATCCCTACAACACACATTTGTGTAGAATATATACAGATCTGCATAGTTATTTTTTTTAGATGACAATTTGGTAAAATCTATAAATACTGTGAATACAAAGTCCTTGGTGTCACAATAAAAAAAAAATAAATAAAAATCGCTCAGATCCTTAAAAATAGAAAAATAATTATTCGTTATCCACATCTTTGGAGTATATTGTGATGTCACCGGATAAATCCGGAGCTGATGTCACAGTCTACACGGAATGTTCTATGCCGGCTCAGACTGGACCACAGAAGAACAGGACAATCCCCTGGTGGACCCCTCTGCTGCACTGGGAACCCAGACCTCCACACCCTACCTGACCAGGGCTTAGATGCGCTTCATACAGACAGGTTGCAGGGTCTCGGGGACTCCCGCTGTGTGACCGTATCACCGCCTCATAGAACTAAGAGAGTCCTTGCTCCAAGGCGATGGCCCGGTATCAGGACTGACCGTCTGAGACAAGGGCAAAGCCGCAGATAATACCGAGTAGTAGTAATTTCCTCTACTATGAGGTAATAAAAACAAATCAATTTTCACATTTTTGGCATCAGTTTTTCTTCCACGGGGAACTGAAATTCCCAACGTGCCCTGAAAGATACCGACCTCCAGGACCTGCTTGGAGTTGTAGTTTTCTACACAAATTGTATTCTTAAAGGGGTATTCCCATCGCCAAGATCATATCCCAATATCTAGTAGTAATATAAGTAATATCTCTGTCCATTTCCTCATGTGCAGGACCTTAGGTATCCATGGTTAGAACCACTAGCAGCTAGCTGTTACTATATCAGTGGTCGTAACCATGGATATCTAAGGTCCTATGATGCCTCCACATGAGGAAATAGACTTAGTGAATCAGAAGAACTATACTACATTTCTAATTGGAGGAATTTGTTAATATTATTATTATTACTACTACATCTACGACATATTGGGACAGGATCTTAGAGATGGGAATACCCCTTTTAATGTTAGTTCACATGTAGAGGTGAAATTCATATCAAATTGTTTGGCGCACAGTGTTGCGGGTAAGACCACGCTCACATGTTGCAATGTTTTTAAGAGAAAAAAACATCACAACAAAAGAATGCATTTAAAATAGCAGCGGGTGAAAGCACCCTCAGGCTATGTTCACACGTTAAGAACAAAGAAATGGAGTGCTGACTTCAATATCACATAAAAAACAATGAGTTTTATTAAATAAGTAAACATATATAACACACAATACATAAAACAAGGGAAGATTCCACAAAAATGCTCCTAGGGAAATTTTTGACATGGGAAAGTTATGCAAAAATTGGAGCTGTATCAATAACTACTGTATCACCCAAATGGAGTACAAAAGTTAAGGCAGTAACTTGATAAAGCATCCCGCGAAACGCGCATCCAGGGTCTCTCCTCAGGGAAGTTTTCAGCACTTGCGATCACTAATATGGGTAAGCGTGCCTAAAAGACTGTGATTAATATATTTGCACTATGTACTTTATGTTCACCCTATGTACCTCTTTATGGTTACTGCCTTAACTTTTGTACTCCATTTGGGTGATACAGTAATTATTGATACAGCTCCAATTTTTGCATAACTTTCCCATGTCAAAAATTTCCCTAGGAGCATTTTTGTGGAATCTTCCCTTGTTTTATGTATTGTGTGTTATATATGTTTACTTATTTAATAAAACTCATTGTTTTTTATGTGATATTGAAGTCAGCACTCCATTTCTTTGTTCTTAATATACACTACGGAGTTTCTTGATAGTCCTATATAATTATATTATATACAGCTATGAGATTTGTTGCTATATGTATAGCTGCGTTTGTCTTTGTGTATCAGTTAACATTATGTTCACACGTTGCGTTTTTTCAGCCTTTTTATGCCAGTTAAAAGCTGCTTTTAAGGGTATGTGCACACGCAGCGGATTTGTTCTCTGCGGATCCGCTGCAGATCCGCAAGCAATGTACAGTACAATGCTAAGCAATGGGTTTTCAAAACCGCAGTGCACAGGCTGCGGACTTGCTGCGGATTGAAATCCGCAGCATGTCAATTCTTTCTGCTGATTTTGCTGCGTTTCGACACCTATTCCATTATACTGGTGTCAAAATGCAGGGGCAAATCCGCAGGTAAAACCGCACTCCCTTCAGCCCCCCATAGAAAGCAATGGATAAGTGCAAAAAAGCAGCAAAAAACATAGCAAGAAACGCCATCAGTTCTTGCAGTGTTATTAGTGACAAAAGCAGGTACAGCAGAATGTGATTTTCCCAAAATTAAACCAAAATATCTTGGTGTCCTCACCTGAGAATGGCGGTTACATTAGTACAGTTTAATGAAATTATTGATATCTCTGACCGATGTGTGAAGTTGAACAATAGCTGATCACCCCAATGCACTGCCAATGTCTTAGGTAAACTATGCCTGACCAATTCACCTCCCCCTGCTGGATTTACATTTGCAAATGTGTATTTTTTCATTAACTCATAGGAACTTTTTTGCTCAGAATAGTCACTTTTTTCAGACATAAAAATCTTTCTAAATATTTCTATCAAATTTCCCTTTTTTCCCCAAATGTCTTATGGTTTCACCTACGTCTTATATCGGTGGTCTAACACCTCGCATTGTTCATGCTTGTACGGTGGAAGCAAAGCTGAACTTTGGGATCCTTAAAAACGCCGCAAGAAAACCAGAGTAAAAGCCAGCAAAAGGTGTTTTTTGTGTCTGCAGTTTTTTTTGCTGCCAAAACATTAGGTTTTGGCTGCAGAACAAAAAAAGTAACGTGTGAATATGCTGTAAAAATAAGAAGCGTTAAACAAGTCCAACTGAAAACCTTTGTGGTAAAACTGCATGTAATACAGGCCATATTGTGCACTTACACTTTACAGCAAGTGCTATAAACCAGCAATCCCCCCCCACTGCATTCTCCATATACTTCGGTGGAGATATAACTACACATACAGGAACCTCCTCATAACATTTTATGGAGAATGTGGCTGGAAATTTGTGATTAAGGGTCAGATAACTGCACGTAACTGTAGGGTGGCGTCAGCATCAATGTTACTGGTGGGCCCTTAGCAGCTGAGCCTGAAGCAGTGATATCACAATGTGGAGTGTGGAACTCGATGACATCTTCTACTCTATGACATCACAATGACTGCAAAGGAGTAAAGCCTATGTAAAGCCTGACCGCAGAGCCGAGGCTGTCATTTGTGTGACTCCCTATTGGATACACAAAGCTACAGGAATACGAAGGAGAAAGAAAGCGACGACATCATGGGGATTCATGGAGGTCCCCATTGTGACCAGCGGCTGCTGGTCAAGGCTCTCTCTTCCTGCAAGTCAACTGGCTTTAGTCTTCTGACCCGATTCAAGAAATTCCAATGCAATTGCAGAGCTCAGCGGAAGGATTCTTTCCAGGCCATCAAATCTGCCACCATGACAGTGGTCAAGAGCATCAGGTCAGTTGCTACAAAAAGACGTAGAAACCACGTCATCAGCCAAGACAGCGGTGAAAAGAGCCCAACCTACATAGTAGGTGACACTGAGCCCACTTCTAGCATTGTAGAAAGTGGAGAGGATCTTGCCGATCCAGAATGTGCACAAGATGCACCCGAGGGGCTGCCACAAACAAGACCCCAGGACTTTACTGACCCAGAATGTGCACCCGAGGGGCTGCCACAAACAGGACCCCAGGATTTTGCATATCCAGAATGTGCACAAGGTGCACCCGAGGGGCTGCCACAAACAGGACCTCAGGATCCTGCTGATCCAGAATGTGCACACGATGCACCCGAGGGGCTGCCACAAACAAGACCCCAGGACTTAACCGATCCAGAATGTGCACCCGAGGGGCTGCCACAAACAGGACCCCAGGACTTTACCGATCCAGATTGTGCACAATGTGCACCCGAGGGGCTGCCACAAACAAGACCCCAGGATTTTGCTGATCCAGAATGCGCACAAGGTGCACCAGAGGGGCTACCACAAACAAGACCCCAAGACAATCTGAAAAGGAAAGCATCAACCTCTGAGGACAGTCAGCCCGAGATGATGCCACCAGCCAAGAGAGCTGCTATAGAAAATATTATTGATCTACTTATAGAAGTAATTGGCTTTAGTCTTCCGACCCGATTCAGGAAATTCCAATGCAATTTCAGAGCTCTCCTGAAGGATTCCTTCCAGGCCATCAAATCTGCCACCATGACAGTGGTCAAGTGCTTCAGATTAATTGCTATAACAAGACGTAGAGACCGCGTCATCAGCCAAGACAGCGGTGAGAAGAGCCCAACCTACATAGTAGGTGATATTGAGCCCACCTCTAGCATTGCAGAAAGTGGAGAGGATTGTGCCGATCCAGAATGTGCAGAAGATGCATCCGAGGGACTGCCACAAACAAGATCCCAGGATCTTACCGATCCAGAATGTGCACAATGTGCACCCGAGGGGCTTCCACAAACAAGACCACGAGACAATCTGAAAATGAAAGCATCACCCTCCGATGACAGTCAGCCCGAGATGCTGCCACCAGACAAGAGAGCGGCTATAGAAAACGTTACTGATCTACTTATCATTATTATTATTGTTATTATTATTATTTATTTATATAGCGCCTTTATTTCCATGGTGCTGTACATGAGAAGGGGAGGAGTAACCCCGGAGATCGAGACCCCACAAGTGGAGATGCCCGATATTGGGAACCAAGAGAACAACCTGCCTCCAGAGCTCTTAACCATCCTGCAGAGCAAAGGGGAGGAAGGCTACCTGGATGACGAGGTCATCATCATGGCCCAGGACCTGCTGCAGAGACAGTTTAAGGGTTTTGATGGCCTGCAGCCCCCCTGCGCTCTTATGATACCAGGGTACAGCGTACTGCAGAATGCTGTACAAATCCACTATGATGCGGACAGGGTGCACTGGCTGACAACCTGCTATAAAAATGGCCAAATCTTTGTGGCCGACAGCTTCAACATCAGGAATCTGTCTCCATCCATCCATCAGCAGATTAACAACATGTACAGTATAGTGGTCGACAATCCCCTGGAACATCTGAGGTTTATCGATGTGGATCAGCAGAAGAACTGGTACGACTGTGGCTTATATGCTATAGCGTTTGCCTACGAGTTTATGGCAGATGGCGGTGAACCCAGAGCTGAGTTCCAGCATCAGAAGATGAGGACTCATCTAATATCCTGCCTGCAGAACAACAGAATCAGCGGATTTCCCAAAAAGGTCAGGGAGTAACTCCATGTCTATAAACGGCATGTAGAGTGTATGACGGTCCAAGAGATCGCCCTGACCTTTAACCTCACAATGAAGATGGGGTACGGCTGGAGGTGACGGCTATCACACGTCAATGATGTGGCGGCCGCCATGTCAGGAGTAGATGAGCCGCACCTCAGGACGAGGCAGATTCCGGGCTCGGTCTCTGTCCTCATTACTTTCTGCAGTCAGATGTGATCAGAGGATCAGTGAATCTTCTGCTGCATCTGACCCGATCTACGGAACATGCTGCCATGATCCAGCACCGCCCAGGGGAAGGGCAGGCCGTCAGCCATGGTTCCCTAGAGGTTTCCTCCACTGGGGGTTTTTCCTCTCCTGAGTGCTGACGGACGACGACTCTCCGTGAGTCCAGGACCCATCACCATCCTCATCATGGGAACTTCTACTTGTGATATCTTGTATGAAGTGAATAAAGAATTCAATTAATATCTAGCAGCTGTGTGTCTGAGCCATGTGTCTGAGCCTTGTATCTCTACATTGAAATTGCAGGAAAAGTTATGGAATTCTGGAAATGACAGGTGTGATATTTTTTTCTGAGTTTTCCCTACAAACTGTTTGGAACATTTGAAAGAATGATTGTCCAGAGAAGAAAATATGACGCTGCCATAAGACCTGTGTTTGCCAGCAGTAGAGAGTCCACTCGTGTGTGGGGGCTTCTCATCAATGGAGGAGCTCACTCACAGTAATACCTCAACAGGGCCATGAATGAAGAATAAAATCTAAACCTCCTCCACGAGCAACTACTCCCATCATCCAGGGCAAGGTTGTGATGATGCTTTTCTCCTCCATAATGGAGACCAGGTCACATGGGAAAAGTGATAAACTAAGTTGCTTTGGTGAAAAAGACATTGGCATTTTGGTTCCAAGGACGAAAACCAAAGTTTGAGTCAGTCTCAAAACTTTTGGCCATGATTGTATTTATCCATCTTAAGATAATGATAGCACTCCATTCCTGATAGCTAAAACTTCTCTCACCTTCTGCATTAATAAAACACTTTTCTCACTATTTTTTGTGCAGAAAGCAGGTAAATAGGTTCCGCAAACTGATTTTCGGCATGTCTGCCCTGTTGGCCGAATTCTATAGAAACTTCCGTGCCGCTGATAAATATTTAGGAACCTGCTCTCACTTCATTGAGCGTGAATTGGCTTATTATAGGGGGCACAGATTTTTGGCCACGTGTAGAGTGAATATAGTACTATAGCTCAGTGGCTAGACACATAGAATTAGGAAAAGCCATTGGGCACAGGGAATGATGCTGACTTCTAGTGTTGATGTGTTGTCATTGTGGCACATAATAATTGTCTCCTCCTGTGATATGATAGAAATACCAACAAGAAGCGTGTGCCTTAAAGGTGACTATAAAGATATCTAATAAAAATGATTAACATAAGAGAAGAGTAACCTAAACTTGATGTAGAACTGTATGGAATAAAGGAATATTTTCAGCAACAGCGCCCCTTGTCTACAGGCGTCGTATCTTGTATTGCAATAGGTGCTAGGAGCAGTCACAGACCACTCCCGTCAGTTTATCCCCCGAAATACTGCAGTCACAGCATTCCGGAAGTCGGCACAGGGCTAACAGCCCCTCTGCCTTTGGGTCAGAGCCCCCGCGGCGTCACGCAGGGTCCCTATCGTTGCCATGGTGAGCAAATGTCGTCATCACGACATCTGGCTCAACAGAGCTAGGAAACTTGTTGATCATGCACAGTGCATGATCAGGTAGTCTCCCTGTCAGTGCAGCGATCAGCCTGCAAAAAATGATTGTCCCATAGTGGGACTAAGTAAAAGACTTAGGAAAAAGGTAAAGAAAAAAAATTTTTTTAAATAATAATTGTAAAAATATTAAAAAAATCAAAAATAAAAAAATCAATACATATTCTATCACTAAATAAATATTTGAATGAAAAAAACAATATAAACAATAAAAGTGCACACATGTGGTATCGCCGCATGCACAACGACTCAACCTATAAAACTGTCCCACTACTTAACCCCTTTAGTGAACACAAAGAAAAAAACAAGGCAAAAAACAATTCTTTATCATCATACTGCCGAAAACAAAAAGTGGAATAACGCGATCAGAACCTCATATTACCCACCTCAGCTGCTGCAGAACCTCATAGTATACCTCAGCTGCTGCAGAACCTCACAATATACCTCAGCTGCTGCAGAACCTCAATACGTCTCAGCTGCTGCATAACCTTATATTACACACCTCAGCTGCTGCAGAATCTCATAATACACATCTCAGCTGCTGCAGAACCTCATAATACACCTCAGCTGCTACAGAACTCATAATACACCTCAGCTGCTACAGAACCTCATAATACACAGCTCAGCTACTGCAGAACTTCAATATGTCTCAGCTGCTGCATAACCTTATTACACGCCTCAGCTGCTTCAGAACCTCATATTACCCACCTCAACTGCTGCAGAACCTCATAATACACATCTCAGCTGCAGCAGAACCTCACAATATACACATCAACTGCTGCAGAACCTCATATTACCCACCTCAAATGCTGCAGAACCTCATAATACACATCTCAGCTGCTGCAGAACCTCATAAAACACCTCAGTTGCTGCAGAACCTCACAATTCACAGCTCAGCTGCTGCAGAACCTCATATTACACACCTCAGCTACTTGAAACCTTCTTTTGGACACTGTGGTACAGTAAAGGGTGTTTTACTGGATGGAAGATATGTTTCTCCTAGCAGATTAATGTTTGGCCGGGTTTTTTCTTAAAGACGGGACCTGCGATGATGTCGGGGTCACGTGATCAGCCCATGTGATGTCTACCTCACTGGTGGGAGGGGTTAGGCCCTATGTAATGGAGGTTGGTGATTGCCACAGGTTGAGTGTGTGTTTCTGGAAGCTACAGGAACTTGTGTGGACTCAGCCTGAAACTTGTATATAGGATTCCCGTGCTGCAGGACTATCGCAGCAAGACTCGGAAGAACCCCGGGAATGGCACCTGGCGGATGCCGCAGGACCTGGCAGCCGCTTAGTTACGCCCGTCCCGTGCAAGGGGTGAGTCTGGGACCAGTGGTTCTCCAAGCTGGAGTATGAGTTTGCTTTCCCTTATGTTTTGTTAAGCTGCTGGTTACTGAGTGACATTAAAACCACTGAAATTGGACTTTATGCCTGTGTGTTGCCTCGTTACTGCCGCCCAGCTATTGCCTACCAGAGCAAATCCCTACAATTGGTGGAGAATGCGAGCAGAAGCAGTGAGGCCAGGCTGTTTTGATTTTTGATCGGTACCCCAGCCTATGTCCTGGGTGAAACGAGTGGCAGATATCCAGGCGGGGAACTTTCCAGAAATAGAGGCCACGCGACAGCAACAGCAGGCTATGCAGCAGCAACAGAAGGCCATGCGGCAGCAGCAACAAGAGTTCATGCGACAGCAGGCTATGCAGCAGCAGGCTATGCAGCAGCATCAGAAAACCAATCAGCTGTTGATACAGCATATCACAACAGCGCAAGCAAAAGGAGCTGACCGGGGAATCCAGGATATTCGGAAAGCGGTTTGTACAGCGATTCCTAAAATGGGAGAATCGGACGATGTGGAGGTGTATCTGGAGATGTTCGAAGGAGTCGCTGAGAGAGAGAAGCTCCCCCGGGACCATTTGGCAGGTGTCCTCGATCCGTTTCTGACCCCAGGACTGTTGAAAGCGTGTCAGGACCTACCCCCAGAGCAAAGGGCGGACTACACGGTCGTCAAGGGTGAGATACTGGCACGCCTTGGGGTAAATGTGTTAGTGAGGGCTCAGCGGGTACACCACTGGAAGTTTACCCCCTCCAAGCCCGCCCGGTCCCAGTATTATGACCTGTTGCACCTGTTACAAAAGTGGTTGCAGCCTGAAGTGTTATCCCCTACGGCCATACTGGACCGCATAGTGACTGATAGATTTTGGAGGGCTTTGCCCCACTCCCTCCAGACCTGGGTCGGACAGGCGCCCCCTACTGATGCCATGCAGATGATAGACCTCATAGAAAGGTATGGGGCTACCAAGGAGTTACAGGGAGGGACCCCCCGAAAGGTAACAGGAAGGTTCCCTAAGTCCCCGCCCCTGGTTCGGCGAGCAGAGCCCAGGAAGGCCGCTCCGGACTTATCCGGGGAAGTAAGGAGCCCCATAATCTGCTGGCGGTGCCAGGAACCAGGTCATATGAGAGCTGATTGCCCCCACCTGACTGAGCCCATGGACACCAATTTTTGTTACCGCCAGTCCCACTGTTACGGCGGCGGAACACGCTTAAAAAAATATAAATAAACGTGTTCGCCGCCCGGGGTCCACCGTGCGGCAGATGGAAAAACCGCAGCTAGAAGACACAGAGCACTGTGGCGGTAATGTGCACGGGGTTCTATATCACTCAGGTGCAATCAAGCAGTCTCTGTTAAGTGCACAGAGCTGCTCCAGGAAAAATTAGAAAAGTAACGCTGAGCCTGTTAGCAACACAGGGACTCAGCGGCACACATGCGGTAGGCAAAAACCGGAGTAGTTAGGATGTCACTACGTCCGACACCTACCGTGGTAACAGGTGTGCTGGCGTCGCAACCGCGGACGCAGAAATGAGCTGCAACTGCAGCGCGGCGTGAACAGAGCCGCAAACAAGGCGCTGCAAAAACGCTGGAGCAATGCAGGACGCTTAGCTGCTGCAAAAAGTATGGCTGGAGCGCGCTGGCGCTAGCGCTGCTACTGGCGGCTGCCCAATCACTCACACAAACGTAATATCAGAGGGAAGGGGTTTCATAATAAGTCATCCACCAGTCCAAGCATCCATCACCATACATAGAGCAGCAGTATGAAAATACTAGCGCATGGCATAGCGGCCATGCGCACTTTTTATAGCGTACGGGACCTGCCGGAAATCTCCAGAGCCCTGAGCATAACCAATCAAATCAGGAGCAGGACCTGAGCACCTGACTCCTGAACTCCAATGAGAGCTATTCCCGTGAGCATGCTCAGAAGCTGGGACAAAGGACTTAGCCTCTGGAGACAAATATGTGAATCTGGATTCCCGCATAGGCATTATAGAACCCAGATTCCTAACACCCACTATGCCGAACCAATGTGTGCAATGGGCACCCTGAAGGGCCCTAATATGGAACATTTGTGTCGGCTAGAAGTGGAGGGCACCGGGCTGTGGCCCTATTGGACTCAGGGAGTCTTGTAACCCTGGTACGAGCCAGCTGGATACACACCAGCGAGTTTACGGGTCGGAAAATTGGGGTGTTGTGTATACATGGAGACTTAAAAGACTATCCCACCGCACTAGTCGTAATCAGCACGCCAGCAGGGAGGCGGTGCCACGAGGTGGGGGTGGTGGCTAATTTACATTATGAAGTGATAATTGGAAGAGACTTTCCGTTGTTTTCTGTGCTGTGGCCGTCTGTGGTACCATCCACTGAGCAACTGCCGGTACCAGAGGCAACCAGGTTACATTCTCCAGAAGGGGGGCATGAACCTGGTGGCCCGGAGGAAAATGTGCTGGCGGTCGGAATAACCTTCCCTTCGGTGGAGGAAGGGGAGAATTCTCCCCTAGAAGGATTGGCTGGAGAGGTGGAAGACTTGCCGCCGGGACCTGAGTTGTCAGACTTGAATGTATCAGGTGACAATTTTGGTACAGCGCAACTCCGAGACCTTACTTTAGCCGGGCCAGAGAAAATGTACTGTTTGTAAATGGGGAACCCCAACAACCTGGGGTAGATACGGTGTTGCCACGCTTTGAGTTGAACCAGGATTTGTTGTACCGAGTGGAGATAATACGTGGGGAAATGGTAGAACAATTACTGGTACCTCAGACGTATCGCAGGCTGGTAATGGTTTTAGCGCATGCGCATGTACTTGGGGGACATTTGGGCCAAAAGAAGACTCTCGACCGAATCCTGCAACGATTTTACTGGCCAGGGGTTCATGAAGAAGTTAAACGGTACTGTAGCTCCTGTCCAGTATGCCAGGTAACCAGTCCCCAGCCTCACTTTCGGATCCCTTTGGTGCCTTTGCCGATTATAGAGGTGCCCTTCGAGAGATTGGCCATGGACCTGGTGGGGCCTCTCAATAAGTCGGCAAGGGGACACCAACACATTCTGGTAGTTCTAGATTATGCTACCCGATATCCTGAGGCCATTCCTCTGCGCCACACATCAGCTAAGCTTATAGCAAAGGAACTCATGGGTATGTTTTCACGGGTGGGAATTCCGCAAGAAATTTTAACAGACCAGGGAACCCCCTTTATGTAAAAAATTATGAAGGAACTCTGCCGGTTGATAAAATGCTAAACAGTTGCGTAACTCGGTCTATCATCCCCAAACAGATGGTCTGTTAGAAAGGTTCAATAAGACCCCGAAGAGCATGGTAAAAAGGCAGTTTCCAAAGATGGGAAGGACTGGGATCTGTTATTGCCATATTTGTTATTTGCAGTGAGGGAGGTACCTCAGGCATCTACGGGGTTCTCGCCCTTTGAACTATTGTACGGCAGACATCCACGGGGCTTACTAGATATAGCCAAAGAGGCCTGGGAGAACCAACCTACTCCCCACAAAAGTGTGATAGAACATGTTGCAAAAATGCAAGAGAGAATGGAGACAGTCCTACCCTTGGTCCGGGAACATATGGAGGCAGCACAACGGTCACAGAGTCGGGTCTATAATCGGGAGGCTCGGGTAAGAACCTTTAGCCCTGGGGATCGGGTTTTGGTGCTTGTGCCTACCGTAGATAGCAAATTTCTCGCAAGGTGGCAGGGACCCTACGAGATCATGGAGAAGGTGGGGCCAGTAGACTACAAGGTACACCCTTTGAACTATTGTACGGCAGACATCCACGGGGCTTACTAGATATAGCCAAAGAGGCCTGGGAGAACCAACCTACTCCCCACAAAAGTGTGATAGAACATGTTGCAAAAATGCAATAGAGAATGGAGACAGTCCTACCATTGGTCCGGGAACATATGGAGGCAGCACAACGGTCACAGAGTCGGGTCTATAATCGGGAGGCTCGGGTAAGAACCTTTAGCCCTGGGGATCGGGTTTTGGTGCTTGTGCCTACCGTAGATAGCAAATTTCTCGCAAGGTGGCAGGGACCCTACGAGATCATGGAGAAGGTGGGGCCAGTAGACTACAAGGTACACCAACCAAGACGGAGAAAGCCAGAACAGGTTTACCATAATAATTTGTTTAAACCCTGGAAAGATAGAGAGCACCTTGGTGGGGATAGTCCGCTGCCAGCGTTTCAGATGGTAAAGGCTCCGTTACCTCGGGGCGAGGCGGGAGAAGCCCAACCCGCGGTCAAAATTGCAGATACTTTGTCTCCTAAACAGGTTCAGGAGGTCCGGGAGTTCATCAGCCGAAATACAGATGTTTTTTCGGAGCTCCCTGGACGCACCTCCCTAATCTAACATGACGTTGTCACAGAGCCACAGGCCAAGGTCCGACTAAAGCCATATCAGGTGCCTGAGGCCCGGCGACAAGCCATCTCAGAAGAGGTAAAAATGATGCTACAGTTAGGGGTCACAGAAGAGTCTCAGAGTGAGTGGGCCATCCCAATAGCTCTAATACCCAAGCCTGATGGGTCTCTAAGATTCTGTAATGATTTTAGAAAACTCAATGACATTTCAAAATTTGACGCCTACCCCATGCCCCGGGTTGACGAGTTGATAGAGCGCTTTGGGCAAGCACAGTATTTTACAACTCTGGACCTCACAAAAGGTTATTGGCAGGTATCCCTAACAGAGGCGGCGAAGGGAAAGATGGCGTTTATAACACCTGAGGGGCTGTTCCTGTATAAGGTGTTACCCTTTGGATTGCATGGCGCTCCAGCAACGTTCCAGCGGTTAATGGATATTATTCTCCGTCCCCATCGCCGCTATGCCTCAGCCTATCTAGATTATATTATTGTCTTCAGCACCGATTGGGAAAGCCACTTAGCAAAAGTACAGGCAGTGGTAGACTCCCTGCGACAAGCAGGGCTAACTGCCAACCCAAAGAAGTGTTTCATAGGGTTGGAGGAAGCCCGCTACTTGGGTTATGTCACTGGGAGGGGAGTTCTCAAGCCCCAAGTAAACAAGGTCGGTAAAGGCCTTTTTGGGTTTGGAGGATATTACAGGCGATTCATTCCCAACTTTGCAACCCTGTCCACGCCTTTAACAGATTGTTTAAAAGGGAAAAAATCTGTGATGGTCCACTGGAATTATCAGTTAGAGGAGGCCTTTACAAAATTAAAAGGGGTACTGTGTGGTACACAAGTCCTGATCACTCCAAATTTCAAAAAAGAGTTCATGGTGCAGACTGATGCCTCTGAGATAGGCCTCGGTGCAGTGCTGGCTCAGGAAGTTAACGGGAAAGAGCATCCCGTTAGCTTCCTAAGCCTGAAACTTACCCCAGCTGAAACCCGGTACAGTATTGTAGAGAGAGAGTGCCTGGCCATCGAGTGGGCACTGGAATCATTGCGCTACTATTTGCTGGGGAGGACATTTTGTTTGGTGACAGATCATTCCCCTCTTACGTGGATGAGTCAAGCTAAGGAGAGGAATGCCCGAGTCACCAGGTGGTTCCTGTCCCTGCAAAACTTTAAATTTTCAGTAGAACATCGTGCAGGCAGACTACAGGGGAATGCAGATGCCCTGTCCAGAGTTCACTGTATGTCATGTGTCCACCCCTCTAGGGTTGAACATAGGGGGTAGGTATGTGGTACAGTAAAGGGTGTTTTACTGGATGGAAGATATGTTTCTCCTAGCAGATTAATGTTTGGCCGGGTTTTTTCTTAAAGACAGGACCTGCGATGATGTCAGGGTCACGTGATCAGCCCATGTGATGTCTACCTCACTGGTAGGAGGCGTTAGGCCCTATGTAATGGAGATTGGTGATTGCCACAGGGTGAGTGTGTGTTTCTGGAAGCTACAGGAACTTGTGTGGACTCAGCCTGAAACTTGTATATATGATTCTCGTGCTGCAGAACTATCGCAGCAAGACTCGGAAGAACCCCGGAAATGGCACCTGGCAGCCGCTTAGTTACGCCCGTCCCGTGCATGGGGTGAGTCTGGGACCAGTGGTTCTCCAAGCTGGAGTATGAGTTTGCTTTCCCTTATGTTTTGTTAAGCTGCTGGTTACTGAGTGACATTAAAACCACTGAAATTGGACTTTATGCCTGTGTGTTGCCTCGTTACTGCCGCCCAGCTATTGCCTACCAGAGCAAATCCCTACAACACACATTTGTGTAGAATATATACAGATCTGCATAGTTATTTTTTTTAGATGACAATTTGGTAAAATCTATAAATACTGTGAATACAAAGTCCTTGGTGTCACAATAAAAAAAAAATAAATAAAAATCGCTCAGATCCTTAAAAATAGAAAAATAATTATTCGTTATCCACATCTTTGGAGTATATTGTGATGTCACCGGATAAATCCGGAGCTGATGTCACAGTCTACACGGAATGTTCTATGCCGGCTCAGACTGGACCACAGAAGAACAGGACAATCCCCTGGTGGACCCCTCTGCTGCACTGGGAACCCAGACCTCCACACCCTACCTGACCAGGGCTTAGATGCGCTTCATACAGACAGGTTGCAGGGTCTCGGGGACTCCCGCTGTGTGACCGTATCACCGCCTCATAGAACTAAGAGAGTCCTTGCTCCAAGGCGATGGCCCGGTATCAGGACTGACCGTCTGAGACAAGGGCAAAGCCGCAGATAATACCGAGTAGTAGTAATTTCCTCTACTATGAGGTAATAAAAACAAATCAATTTTCACATTTTTGGCATCAGTTTTTCTTCCACGGGGAACTGAAATTCCCAACGTGCCCTGAAAGATACCGACCTCCAGGACCTGCTTGGAGTTGTAGTTTTCTACACAAATTGTATTCTTAAAGGGGTATTCCCATCGCCAAGATCATATCCCAATATCTAGTAGTAATATAAGTAATATCTCTGTCCATTTCCTCATGTGCAGGACCTTAGGTATCCATGGTTAGAACCACTAGCAGCTAGCTGTTACTATATCAGTGGTCGTAACCATGGATATCTAAGGTCCTATGATGCCTCCACATGAGGAAATAGACTTAGTGAATCAGAAGAACTATACTACATTTCTAATTGGAGGAATTTGTTAATATTATTATTATTACTACTACATCTACGACATATTGGGACAGGATCTTAGAGATGGGAATACCCCTTTTAATGTTAGTTCACATGTAGAGGTGAAATTCATATCAAATTGTTTGGCGCACAGTGTTGCGGGTAAGACCACGCTCACATGTTGCAATGTTTTTAAGAGAAAAAAACATCACAACAAAAGAATGCATTTAAAATAGCAGCGGGTGAAAGCACCCTCAGGCTATGTTCACACGTTAAGAACAAAGAAATGGAGTGCTGACTTCAATATCACATAAAAAACAATGAGTTTTATTAAATAAGTAAACATATATAACACACAATACATAAAACAAGGGAAGATTCCACAAAAATGCTCCTAGGGAAATTTTTGACATGGGAAAGTTATGCAAAAATTGGAGCTGTATCAATAACTACTGTATCACCCAAATGGAGTACAAAAGTTAAGGCAGTAACTTGATAAAGCATCCCGCGAAACGCGCATCCAGGGTCTCTCCTCAGGGAAGTTTTCAGCACTTGCGATCACTAATATGGGTAAGCGTGCCTAAAAGGCTGTGATTAATATATTTGCACTATGTACTTTATGTTCACCCTATGTACCTCTTTATGGTTACTGCCTTAACTTTTGTACTCCATTTGGGTGATACAGTAATTATTGATACAGCTCCAATTTTTGCATAACTTTCCCATGTCAAAAATTTCCCTAGGAGCATTTTTGTGGAATCTTCCCTTGTTTTATGTATTGTGTGTTATATATGTTTACTTATTTAATAAAACTCATTGTTTTTTATGTGATATTGAAGTCAGCACTCCATTTCTTTGTTCTTAATATACACTACGGAGTTTCTTGATAGTCCTATATAATTATATTATATACAGCTATGAGATTTGTTGCTATATGTATAGCTGCGTTTGTCTTTGTGTATCAGTTAACATTATGTTCACACGTTGCGTTTTTTCAGCCTTTTTATGCCAGTTAAAAGCTGCTTTTAAGGGTATGTGCACACGCAGCGGATTTGTTCTCTGCGGATCCGCTGCAGATCCGCAAGCAATGTACAGTACAATGCTAAGCAATGGGTTTTCAAAACCGCAGTGCACAGGCTGCGGACTTGCTGCGGATTGAAATCCGCAGCATGTCAATTCTTTCTGCTGATTTTGCTGCGTTTCGACACCTATTCCATTATACTGGTGTCAAAATGCAGGGGCAAATCCGCAGGTAAAACCGCACTCCCTTCAGCCCCCATAGAAAGCAATGGATAAGTGCAAAAAAGCAGCAAAAAACATAGCAAGAAACGCCATCAGTTCTTGCAGTGTTATTAGTGACAAAAGCAGGTACAGCAGAATGTGATTTTCCCAAAATTAAACCAAAATATCTTGGTGTCCTCACCTGAGAATGGCGGTTACATTAGTACAGTTTAATGAAATTATTGATATCTCTGACCGATGTGTGAAGTTGAACAATAGCTGATCACCCCAATGCACTGCCAATGTCTTAGGTAAACTATGCCTGACCAATTCACCTCCCCCTGCTGGATTTACATTTGCAAATGTGTATTTTTTCATTAACTCATAGGAACTTTTTTGCTCAGAATAGTCACTTTTTTCAGACATAAAAATCTTTCTAAATATTTCTATCAAATTTCCCTTTTTTCCCCAAATGTCTTATGGTTTCACCTACGTCTTATATCGGTGGTCTAACACCTCGCATTGTTCATGCTTGTACGGTGGAAGCAAAGCTGAACTTTGGGATCCTTAAAAACGCCGCAAGAAAACCAGAGTAAAAGCCAGCAAAAGGTGTTTTTTGTGTCTGCAGTTTTTTTTGCTGCCAAAACATTAGGTTTTGGCTGCAGAACAAAAAAAGTAACGTGTGAATATGCTGTAAAAATAAGAAGCGTTAAACAAGTCCAACTGAAAACCTTTGTGGTAAAACTGCATGTAATACAGGCCATATTGTGCACTTACACTTTACAGCAAGTGCTATACACCAGCAATCCCCCCCCACTGCATTCTCCATATACTTCGGTGGAGATATAACTACACATACAGGAACCTCCTCATAACATTTTATGGAGAATGTGGCTGGAAATTTGTGATTAAGGGTCAGATAATAACTGCACGTAACTGTAGGGTGGCGTCAGCATCAATGTTACTGGTGGGCCCTTAGCAGCTGAGCCTGAAGCAGTGATATCACAATGTGGAATGTGGAACTCGATGACATCTTCTACTCTATGACATCACAATGACTGCAAAGGAGTAAAGCCTATGTAAAGCCTGACCGCAGAGCCGAGGCTGTCATTTGTGTGACTCCCTATTGGATACACAAAGCTACAGGAATACGAAGGAGAAAGAAAGCGACGACATCATGGGGATTCATGGAGGTCCCCATTGTGACCAGCGGCTGCTGGTCAAGGCTCTCTCTTCCTGCAAGTCAACTGGCTTTAGTCTTCTGACCCGATTCAAGAAATTCCAATGCAATTGCAGAGCTCAGCGGAAGGATTCTTTCCAGGCCATCAAATCTGCCACCATGACAGTGGTCAAGAGCATCAGGTCAGTTGCTACAAAAAGATGTAGAAACCACGTCATCAGCCAAGACAGCGGTGAAAAGAGCCCAACCTACATAGTAGGTGACACTGAGCCCACTTCTAGCATTGTAGAAAGTGGAGAGGATCTTGCCGATCCAGAATGTGCACAAGATGCACCCGAGGGGCTGCCACAAACAAGACCCCAGGACTTTACTGACCCAGAATGTGCACCCGAGGGGCTGCCACAAACAGGACCCCAGGATTTTGCATATCCAGAATGTGCACAAGGTGCACCCGAGGGGCTGCCACAAACAGGACCTCAGGATCCTGCTGATCCAGAATGTGCACACGATGCACCCGAGGGGCTGCCACAAACAAGACCCCAGGACTTAACCGATCCAGAATGTGCACCCGAGGGGCTGCCACAAACAGGACCCCAGGACTTTACCGATCCAGATTGTGCACAATGTGCACCCGAGGGGCTGCCACAAACAAGACCCCAGGATTTTGCTGATCCAGAATGCGCACAAGGTGCACCAGAGGGGCTACCACAAACAAGACCCCAAGACAATCTGAAAAGGAAAGCATCAACCTCTGAGGACAGTCAGCCCGAGATGATGCCACCAGCCAAGAGAGCTGCTATAGAAAATATTATTGATCTACTTATAGAAGTAATTGGCTTTAGTCTTCCGACCCGATTCAGGAAATTCCAATGCAATTTCAGAGCTCTCCTGAAGGATTCCTTCCAGGCCATCAAATCTGCCACCATGACAGTGGTCAAGTGCTTCAGATTAATTGCTATAACAAGACGTAGAGACCGCGTCATCAGCCAAGACAGCGGTGAGAAGAGCCCAACCTACATAGTAGGTGATATTGAGCCCACCTCTAGCATTGCAGAAAGTGGAGAGGATTGTGCCGATCCAGAATGTGCAGAAGATGCATCCGAGGGACTGCCACAAACAAGATCCCAGGATCTTACCGATCCAGAATGTGCACAATGTGCACCCGAGGGGCTTCCACAAACAAGACCACGAGACAATCTGAAAATGAAAGCATCACCCTCCGATGACAGTCAGCCCGAGATGCTGCCACCAGACAAGAGAGCGGCTATAGAAAACGTTACTGATCTACTTATCATTATTATTATTGTTATTATTATTATTTATTTATATAGCGCCTTTATTTCCATGGTGCTGTACATGAGAAGGGGAGGAGTAACCCCGGAGATCGAGACCCCACAAGTGGAGATGCCCGATATTGGGAACCAAGAGAACAACCTGCCTCCAGAGCTCTTAACCATCCTGCAGAGCAAAGGGGAGGAAGGCTACCTGGATGACGAGGTCATCATCATGGCCCAGGACCTGCTGCAGAGACAGTTTAAGGGTTTTGATGGCCTGCAGCCCCCCTGCGCTCTTATGATACCAGGGTACAGCGTACTGCAGAATGCTGTACAAATCCACTATGATGCGGACAGGGTGCACTGGCTGACAACCTGCTATAAAAATGGCCAAATCTTTGTGGCCGACAGCTTCAACATCAGGAATCTGTCTCCATCCATCCATCAGCAGATTAACAACATGTACAGTATAGTGGTCGACAATCCCCTGGAACATCTGAGGTTTATCGATGTGGATCAGCAGAAGAACTGGTACGACTGTGGCTTATATGCTATAGCGTTTGCCTACGAGTTTATGGCAGATGGCGGTGAACCCAGAGCTGAGTTCCAGCATCAGAAGATGAGGACTCATCTAATATCCTGCCTGCAGAACAACAGAATCAGCGGATTTCCCAAAAAGGTCAGGGAGTAACTCCATGTCTATAAACGGCATGTAGAGTGTATGACGGTCCAAGAGATCGCCCTGACCTTTAACCTCACAATGAAGATGGGGTACGGCTGGAGGTGACGGCTATCACACGTCAATGATGTGGCGGCCGCCATGTCAGGAGCAGATGAGCCGCACCTCAGGACGAGGCAGATTCCGGGCTCGGTCTCTGTCCTCATTACTTTCTGCAGTCAGATGTGATCAGAGGATCAGTGAATCTTCTGCTGCATCTGACCTGATCTACGGAACATGCTGCCATGATCCAGCACCGCCCAGGGGAAGGGCAGGCCGTCAGCCATGGTTCCCTAGAGGTTTCCTCCACTGGGGGGTTTTCCTCTCCTGAGTGCTGACGGACGACGACTCTCCGTGAGTCCAGGACCCATCACCATCCTCATCATGGGAACTTCTACTTGTGATATCTTGTATGAAGTGAATAAAGAATTCAATTAATATCTAGCAGCTGTGTGTCTGAGCCATGTGTCTGAGCCTTGTATCTCTACATTGAAATTGCAGGAAAAGTTATGGAATTCTGGAAATGACAGGTGTGATATTTTTTTCTGAGTTTTCCCTACAAACTGTTTGGAACATTTGAAAGAATGATTGTCCGGAGAAGAAAATATGACGCTGCCATAAGACCTGTGTTTGCCAGCAGTAGAGAGTCCACTCGTGTGTGGGGGCTTCTCATCAATGGAGGAGCTCACTCACAGTAATACCTCAACAGGGCCATGAATGAAGAATAAAATCTAAACCTCCTCCACGAGCAACTACTCCCATCATCCAGGGCAAGGTTGTGATGATGCTTTTCTCCTCCATAATGGAGACCAGGTCACATGGGAAAAGTGATAAACTAAGTTGCTTTGGTGAAAAAGACATTGGCATTTTGGTTCCAAGGACGAAAACCAAAGTTTGAGTCAGTCTCAAAACTTTTGGCCATGATTGTATTTATCCATCTTAAGATAATGATAGCACTCCATTCCTGATAGCTAAAACTTCTCTCACCTTCTGCATTAATAAAACACTTTTCTCACTATTTTTTGTGCAGAAAGCAGGTAAATACGTTCCGCAAACTGATTTTCGGCATGTCTGCCCTGTTGGCCGAATTCTATAGAAACTTCCGTGCCGCTGATAAATATTTAGGAACCTGCTCTCACTTCCTTGAGCGTGAATTGGCTTATTATAGGGGGCACAGATTTTTGGCCACGTGTAGAGTGAATATAGTACTATAGCTCAGTGGCTAGACACATAGAATTAGGAAAAGCCATTGGGCACAGGGAATGATGCTGACTTCTAGTGTTGATGTGTTGTCATTGTGGCACATAATAATTGTCTCCTCCTGTGATATGATAGAAATACCAACAAGAAGCGTGTGCCTTAAAGGTGACTATAAACATATCTAATAAAAATGATTAACATAAGAGAAGAGTAACCTAAACTTGATGTAGAACTGTATGAAATAAAGGAATATTTTCAGCAACAGCGCCCCTTGTCTACAGGCGTCGTATCTTGTATTGCAATAGGTGCTAGGAGCAGTCACAGACCATTCCCGTCAGTTTATCCCCCAAAATACTGCAGTCACAGCATTCCGGAAGTCGGCACAGGGCTAACAGCCCCTCTGCCTTTGGGTCAGAGCCCCCGCGGCGTCACGCAGGGTCCCTATCGTTGCCATGGTGAGCGAATGTCGTCATCACGACATCTGGCTCAACAGAGCTAGGAAACTTGTTGATCATGCACAGTGCATGATCAGGTAGTCTCCCTGTCAGTGCAGCGATCAGCCTGCAAAAAATGATTGTCCCATAGTGGGACTAAGTAAAAGACTTAGGAAAAAGGTAAAGAAAAAAAAAAAAATTTAAATAATAATTGTAAAAGTATTAAAAAAATCAAAAATAAAAAATCAATACATATTCTATCACTAAATAAATATTTGAATGAAAAAAACAATATAAACAATAAAAGTGCACACATGTGGTATCGCCGCATGCACAACGACTCGACCTATAAAACTGTCCCACTACTTAACCCCTTTAGTGAGCACAAAGAAAAAAACAAGGCAAAAAACAATTCTTTATCATCATACTGCCGAAAACAAAAAGTGGAATAACGCGATCAGAACCTCATATTACCCACCTCAGCTGCTGCAGAACCTCATAGTATACCTCAGCTGCTGCAGAACCTCACAATATACCTCAGCTGCTGCAGAACCTCAATACGTCTCAGCTGCTGCATAACCTTATATTACACACCTCAGCTGCTGCAGAATCTCATAATACACATCTCAGCTGCTGCAGAACCTCATAATACACCTCAGCTGCTACAGAACTCATAATACACCTCAGCTGCTACAGAACCTCATAATACACAGCTCAGCTACTGCAGAACTTCAATATGTCTCAGCTGCTGCATAACCTTATTACACGCCTCAGCTGCTTCAGAACCTCATATTACCCACCTCAACTGCTGCAGAACCTCATAATACACATCTCAGCTGCAGCAGAACCTCACAATATACACATCAACTGCTGCAGAACCTCATATTACCCACCTCAAATGCTGCAGAACCTCATAATACACATCTCAGCTGCTGCAGAACCTCATAAAACACCTCAGTTGCTGCAGAACCTCACAATTCACAGCTCAGATGCTGCAGAACCTCATATTACACACCTCAGCTACTTGAAACCTTCTTTTGGACACTGTGGTACAGTAAAGGGTGTTTTACTGGATGGAAGATATGTTTCTCCTAGCAGATTAATGTTTGGCCGGGTTTTTTCTTAAAGACGGGACCTGCGATGATGTCGGGGTCACGTGATCAGCCCATGTGATGTCTACCTCACTGGTGGGAGGGGTTAGGCCCTATGTAATGGAGGTTGGTGATTGCCACAGGTTGAGTGTGTGTTTCTGGAAGCTACAGGAACTTGTGTGGACTCAGCCTGAAACTTGTATATAGGATTCCCGTGCTGCAGGACTATCGCAGCAAGACTCGGAAGAACCCCGGGAATGGCACCTGGCAGATGCCGCAGGACCTGGCAGCCGCTTAGTTACGCCCGTCCCGTGCAAGGGGTGAGTCTGGGACCAGTGGTTCTCCAAGCTGGAGTATGAGTTTGCTTTCCCTTATGTTTTGTTAAGCTGCTGGTTACTGAGTGACATTAAAACCACTGAAATTGGACTTTATGCCTGTGTGTTGCCTCGTTACTGCCGCCCAGCTATTGCCTACCAGAGCAAATCCCTACAATTGGTGGAGAGCAGAAGCAGTGAGGCCAGGCTGTTTTGATTTTTGATCGGTACCCCAGCCTATGTCCTGGGTGAAACGAGTGGCAGATATCCAGGCGGGGAACTTTCCAGAAATAGAGGCCACGCGACAGCAACAGCAGGCTATGCAGCAGCAACAGGAGGCCATGCGGCAGCAGCAACAAGAGTTCATGCGACAGCAGGCTATGCAGCAGCAGGCTATGCAGCAGCATCAGGAAACCAATCAGCTGTTGATACAGCATATCACAACAGCGCAAGCAAAAGGAGCTGACCGGGGAATCCAGGATATTCGGAAAGCGGTTTGTACAGCGATTCCTAAAATGGGAGAATCGGACGATGTGGAGGTGTATCTGGAGATGTTCGAAGGAGTCGCTGAGAGAGAGAAGCTCCCCCGGGACCATTTGGCAGGCGTCCTCGATCCGTTTCTGACCCCAGGACTGTTGAAAGCGTGTCAGGACCTACCCCCAGAGCAAAGGGCGGACTACACGGTCGTCAAGGGTGAGATACTGGCACGCCTTGGGGTAAATGTGTTAGTGAGGGCTCAGCGGGTACACCACTGGAAGTTTACCCCTCCAAGCCCGCCCGGTCCCAGTATTACGACCTGTTGCACCTGTTACAAAAGTGGTTGCAGCCTGAAGTGTTATCCCCTACGGCCATACTGGACCGCATAGTGACTGATAGATTTTGGAGGGCTTTGCCCCACTCCCTCCAGACCTGGGTCGGACAGGCGCCCCCTACTGATGCCATGCAGATGATAGACCTCATAGAAAGGTATGGGGCTACCAAGGAGTTACAGGGAGGGACCCCCCGAAAGGTAACAGGAAGGTTCCCTAAGTCCCCGCCCCTGGTTCGGCGAGCAGAGCCCAGGAAGGCCGCTCCGGACTTATCCGGGGAAGTAAGGAGCCCCATAATCTGCTGGCGGTGCCAGGAACCAGGTCATATGAGAGCTGATTGCCCCCACCTGACTGAGCCCATGGACACCAATTTTTGTTACCGCCAGTCCCACTGTTACGGCGGCGGAACACGCATAAAAAAATATAAATAAACGTGTTCGCCGCCCGGGGTCCACCGTGCGGCAGATGGAAAAACCGCAGCTAGAAGACACAGAGCACTGTGGCGGTAATGTGCACGGGGTTCTACATCACTCAGGTGCAATCAAGCAGTCTCTGTTAAGTGCACAGAGCTGCTCCAGGAAAAATTAGAAAAGTAACGCTGAGCCTGTTAGCAACACAGGGACTCAGCGGCACACATGCGGTAGGCAAAAACCGGAGTAGTTAGGATGTCACTACGTCCGACACCTACCGTGGTAACAGGTGTGCTGGCGTTGCAACCGCGGACGCAGAAATGAGCTGCAACTGCAGCGCGGCGTGAACAGAGCCGCAAACAAGGCGCTGCAAAAACGCTGGTGCAATGCAGGACGCTTAGCTGCTGCAAAAAGTATGGCTGGAGCGCGCTGGCGCTAGCGCTGCTACTGGCGGCTGCCCAATCACTCACACAAACGTAATATCAGAGGGAAGGGGTTTCATAATAAGTCATCCACCAGTCCAAGCATCCATCACCATACATACAGCAGCAGTATGAAAATACTAGCGCATGGCATAGCGGCCATGCGCACTTTTTATAGCGTACGGGACCTGCCGGAAATCTCCAGAGCCCTGAGCATAACCAATCAAATCAGGAGCAGGACCTGAGCACCTGACTCCTGAACTCCAATGAGAGCTATTCCCGTGAGCATGCTCAGAAGCTGGGACAAAGGACTTAGCCTCTGGAGACAAATATGTGAATCTGGATTCCCGCATAGGCATTATAGAACCCAGATTCCTAACACCCACTATGCCGAACCAATGTGTGCAATGGGCACCCCGAAGGGCCCTAATATGGAACATTTGTGTCGGCTAGAAGTGGAGGGCACCCGGGCTGTGGCCCTATTGGACTCAGGGAGTCTTGTAACCCTGGTACGAGCCAGCTGGATACACACCAGCGAGTTTACGGGTCGGAAAATTGGGGTGTTGTGTATACATGGAGACTTAAAAGACTATCCCACCGCACTAGTCGTAATCAGCACGCCAGCAGGGAGGCGGTGCCACGAGGTGGGGGTGGTGGCTAATTTACATTATGAAGTGATAATTGGAAGAGACTTTCCGTTGTTTTCTGTGCTGTGGCCGTCTGTGGTACCATCCACTGAGCAACTGCCGGTACCAGAGTCAACCAGGTTACATTCTCCAGAAGGGGGGCATGAACCTGGTGGCCCGGAGGAAAATGTGCTGGTGGTCGGAATAACCTTCCCTTCGGTGGAGGAAGGGGAGAATTCTCCCCTAGAAGGATTGGCTGGAGAGGTGGAAGACTTGCCGCCGGGACCTGAGTTGTCAGACTTGAATGTATCAGGTGACAATTTTGGTACAGCGCAACTCCGAGACCTTACTTTAGCCGGGCCAGAGAAAATGTACTGTTTGTAAATGGGGAACCCCAACAACCTGGGGTAGATACGGTGTTGCCACGCTTTGAGTTGAACCAGGATTTGTTGTACCGAGTGGAGATAATACGTGGGGAAATGGTAGAACAATTACTGGTACCTCAGACGTATCGCAGGCTGGTAATGGTTTTAGCGCATGTGCATGTACTTGGGGGACATTTGGGCCAAAAGAAGACCCTCGACCGAATCCTGCAACGATTTTACTGGCCAGGGGTTCATGAAGAAGTTAAACGGTACTGTAGCTCCTGTCCAGTATGCCAGGTAACCAGTCCCCAGCCTCACTTTCGGAGCCCTTTGGTGCCTTTGCCGATTATAGAGGTGCCCTTCGAGAGAGTGGCCATGGACCTGGTGGGGCCTCTCAATAAGTCGGCTAGGGGACACCAACACATTCTGGTAGTTCTAGATTATGCTACCCGATATCCTGAGGCCATTCCTCTGCGCCACACATCAGCTAAGCTTATAGCAAAGGAACTCATGGGTATGTTTTCATGGGTGGGAATTCCGCAAGAAATTTTAACAGACCAGGGAACCCCCTTTATGTAAAAAATTATGAAGGAACTCTGCCGGTTGATAAAATGCTAAACAGTTGCGTAACTCGGTCTATCATCCCCAAACAGATGGTCTGTTAGAAAGGTTCAATAAGACCCCGAAGAGCATGGTAAAAAGGCAGTTTCCAAAGATGGGAAGGACTGGGATCTGTTATTGCCATATTTGTTATTTGCAGTGAGGGAGGTACCTCAGGCATCTACGGGGTTCTCGCCCTTTGAACTATTGTACGGCAGACATCCACGGGGCTTACTAGATATAGCCAAAGAGGCCTGGGAGAACCAACCTACTCCCCACAAAAGTGTGATAGAACATGTTGCAAAAATGCAAGAGAGAATGGAGACAGTCCTACCCTTGGTCCGGGAACATATGGAGGCAGCACAACGGTCACAGAGTCGGGTCTATAATCGGGAGGCTCGGGTAAGAACCTTTAGCCCTGGGGATCGGGTTTTGGTGCTTGTGCCTACCGTAGATAGCAAATTTCTCGCAAGGTGGCAGGGACCCTACGAGATCATGGAGAAGGTGGGGCCAGTAGACTACAAGGTACACCCTTTGAACTATTGTACGGCAGACATCCACGGGGCTTACTAGATATAGCCAAAGAGGCCTGGGAGAACCAACCTACTCCCCACAAAAGTGTGATAGAACATGTTGCAAAAATGCAAGAGAGAATGGAGACAGTCCTACCATTGGTCCGGGAACATATGGAGGCAGCACAACGGTCACAGAGTCGGGTCTATAATCGGGAGGCTCGGGTAAGAACCTTTAGCCCTGGGGATCGGGTTTTGGTGCTTGTGCCTACCGTAGATAGCAAATTTCTCGCAAGGTGGCAGGGACCCTACGAGATCATGGAGAAGGTGGGGCCAGTAGACTACAAGGTACACCAACCAAGACGGAGAAAGCCAGAACAGGTTTACCATAATAATTTGTTTAAACCCTGGAAAGATAGAGAGCACCTTGGTGGGGATAGTCCGCTGCCAGCGTTTCAGATGGTAAAGGCTCCGTTACCTCGGGGCGAGGCGGGAGAAGCCCAACCCGCGGTCAAAATTGCAGATACTTTGTCTCCTAAACAGGTTCAGGAGGTCCGGGAGTTCATCAGCCGAAATACAGATGTTTTTTCGGAGCTCCCTGGACGCACCTCCCTAATCTAACATGACGTTGTCAAAGAGCCACAGGCCAAGGTCCGACTAAAGCCATATCGGGTGCCTGAGGCCCGGCGACAAGCCATCTCAGAAGAGGTAAAAATGATGCTACAGTTAGGGGTCACAGAAGAGTCTCAGAGTGAGTGGGCCATCCCAATAGCTCTAATACCCAAGCCTGATGGGTCTCTAAGATTCTGTAATGATTTTAGAAAACTCAATGACATTTCAAAATTTGACGACTACCCCATGCCCCGGGTTGACGAGTTGATAGAGCGCTTTGGGCAAGCACGGTATTTTACAACTCTGGACCTCACAAAAGGTTATTGGCAGGTATCCCTAACAGAGGCGGCGAAGGGAAAGACGGCGTTTATAACACCTGAGGGGCTGTTCCAGTATAAGGTGTTACCCTTTGGATTGCATGGCGCTCCAGCAACGTTCCAGCGGTTAATGGATATTATTCTCCGTCCCCATCGCCGCTATGCCTCAGCCTATCTAGATTATATTATTGTGTTCAGCACCGATTGGGAAAGCCACTTAGCAAAAGTACAGGCAGTGGTAGACTCCCTGCGACAAGCAGGGCTAACTGCCAACCCAAAGAAGTGTTTCATAGGGTTGGAGGAAGCCCGCTACTTGGGTTATGTCACTGGGAGGGGAGTTCTCAAGCCCCAAGTAAACAAGGTCGGTAAAGGCCTTTTTGGGTTTGGAGGATATTACAGGCGATTCATTCCCAACTTTGCAACCCTGTCCGCGCCTTTAACAGATTGTTTAAAAGGGAAAAAATCTGTGATGGTCCACTGGAATTATCAGTTAGAGGAGGCCTTTACAAAATTAAAAGGGGTACTGTGTGGTACACAAGTCCTGATCACTCCAAATTTCAAAAAAGAGTTCATGGTGCAGACTGATGCCTCTGAGATAGGCCTCGGTGCAGTGCTGGCTCAGGAAGTTAACGGGGAAGAGCATCCCGTTAGCTTCCTAAGCCGGAAACTTACCCCAGCTGAAACCCGGTACAGTATTGTAGAGAGAGAGTGCCTGGCCATCGAGTGGGCACTGGAATCGTTGCGCTACTATTTTGCTGGGGAGGACATTTCGGTTGGTGACAAATCATTCCCCTCTTACGTGGATGAGTCAAGCTAAGGAGAGGAATGCCCGAGTCACCAGGTGGTTCCTGTCCCTGCAAAACTTTAAATTTTCAGTAGAACATCGTGCAGGCAGACTACAGGGGAATGCAGATGCCCTGTCCAGAGTTCACTGTATGTCATGTGTCCACCCCTCTAGGGTTGAACATAGGGGGTAGGTATGTGGTACAGTAAAGGGTGTTTTACTGGATGGAAGATATGTTTCTCCTAGCAGATTAATGTTTGGCCGGGTTTTTTCTTAAAGACAGGACCTGCGATGATGTCAGGGTCACGTGATCAGCCCATGTGATGTCTACCTCACTGGTAGGAGGCGTTAGGCCCTATGTAATGGAGGTTGGTGATTGCCACAGGGTGAGTGTGTGTTTCTGGAAGCTACAGGAACTTGTGTGGACTCAGCCTGAAACTTGTATATAGGATTCTCGTGCTGCAGAACTATCGCAGCAAGACTCGGAAGAACCCCGGAAATGGCACCTGGCAGCCGCTTAGTTACGCCCGTCCCGTGCATGGGGTGAGTCTGGGACCAGTGGTTCTCAAAGCTGGAGTATGAGTTTGCTTTCCCTTATGTTTTGTTAAGCTGCTGGTTACTGAGTGACATTAAAACCACTGAAATTGGACTTTATGCCTGTGTGTTGCCTCGTTACTGCCGCCCAGCTATTGCCTACCAGAGCAAATCCCTACAACACACATTTGTGTAGAATATATACAGATCTGCATAGTTATTTTTTTTAGATGACAATTTGGTAAAATCTATAAATACTGTGAATACAAAGTCCTTGGTGTCACAATAAAAAATAAATAAATAAAAATCGCTCAGATCCTTACAAATAGAAAAATAATTATTCGTTATCCACATCTTTGGAGTATATTGTGATGTCACCGGATAAATCCGGAGCTGATGTCACAGTCTACACGGAATGTTCTATGCCGGCTCAGACTGGACCACAGAAGAACAGGACAATCCCCTGGTGGACCCCTCTGCTGCACTGGGAACCCAGACCTCCACACCCTACCTGACCAGGGCTTAGATGCGCTTCATACAGACAGGTTGCAGGGTCTCGGGGACTCCCGCTGTGTGACCGTATCACCGCCTCATAGAACTAAGAGAGTCCTTGCTCCAAGGCGATGGCCCGGTATCAGGACTGACCGTCTGAGACAAGGGCAAAGCCGCAGATAATACCGAGTAGTAGTAATTTCCTCTACTATGAGGTAATAAAAACAAATCAATTTTCACATTTTTGGCATCAGTTTTTCTTCCATGGGGAACTGAAATTCCCAACGTGCCCTGAAAGACACCGACCTCCAGGACCTGCTTGGAGTTGTAGTTTTCTACACAAATTGTATTCTTAAAGGGGTATTCCCATCGCCAAGATCATATCCCAATATCTAGTAGTAATATAAGTAATATCTCTGTCCATTTCCTCATGTGCAGGACCTTAGGTATCCATGGTTAGAACCACTAGCAGCTAGCTGTTACTATATCAGTGGTCGTAACCATGGATATCTAAGGTCCTATGATGCCTCCACATGAGGAAATAGACTTAGTGAATCAGAAGAACTATACTACATTTCTAATTGGAGGAATTTGTTAATATTATTATTATTACTACTACATCTACGACATATTGGGACAGGATCTTAGAGATGGGAATACCCCTTTTAATGTTAGTTCACATGTAGAGGTGAAATTCATATCAAATTGTTTGGCGCACAGTGTTGCGGGTAAGACCACACTCACATGTTGCAATGTTTTTAAGAGAAAAAAACATCACAACAAAAGAGTGCATTTAAAATAGCAGCGGGTGAAAGCAGCCTCAGGCTATGTTCACACGTTAAGAACAAAGAAATGGAGTGCTGACTTCAATATCACATAAAAAACAATGAGTTTTATTAAATAAGTAAACATATATAACACACAATACATAAAACAAGGGAAGATTCCACAAAAATGCTCCTAGGGAAATTTTTGACATGGGAAAGTTATGCAAAAATTGGAGCTGTATCAATAACTACTGTATCACCCAAATGGAGTACAAAAGTTAAGGCAGTAACTTGATAAAGCATCCCGCGAAACGCGCATCCAGGGTCTCTCCTCAGGGAAGTTTTCAGCACTTGCGATCACTAATATGGGTAAGCGTGCCTAAAAGGCTGTGATTAATATATTTGCACTATGTACTTTATGTTCACCCTATGTACCTCTTTATGGTTACTGCCTTAACTTTTGTACTCCATTTGGGTGATACAGTAATTATTGATACAGCTCCAATTTTTGCATAACTTTCCCATGTCAAAAATTTCCCTAGGAGCATTTTTGTGGAATCTTCCCTTGTTTTATGTATTGTGTGTTATATATGTTTACTTATTTAATAAAACTCATTGTTTTTTATGTGATATTGAAGTCAGCACTCCATTTCTTTGTTCTTAATATACACTACGGAGTTTCTTGATAGTCCTATATAATTATATTATATACAGCTATGAGATTTGTTGCTATATGTATAGCTGCGTTTGTCTTTGTGTATCAGTTAACATTATGTTCACACGTTGCGTTTTTGCAGCCTTTTTATGCCAGTTAAAAGCTGCTTTTAAGGGTATGTGCACACGCAGCGGATTTGTTCTCTGCGGATCCGCTGCAGATCCGCAAGCAATGTACAGTACAATGCTAAGCAATGGGTTTTCAAAACCGCAGTGCACAGGCTGCGGACTTGCTGCGGATTGAAATCCGCAGCATGTCAATTCTTTCTGCTGATTTTGCTGCGTTTCGACACCTATTCCATTATACTGGTGTCAAAATGCAGGGGCAAATCCGCAGGTAAAACCGCACTCCCTTCAGCCCCCCATAGAAAGCAATGGATAAGTGCAAAAAAGCAGCAAAAAACATAGCAAGAAACGCCATCAGTTCTTGCAGTGTTATTAGTGACAAAAGCAGGTACAGCAGAATGTGATTTTCCCAAAATTAAACCAAAATATCTTGGTGTCCTCACCTGAGAATGGCGGTTACATTAGTACAGTTTAATGAAATTATTGATATCTCTGACCGATGTGTGAAGTTGAACAATAGCTGATCACCCCAATGCACTGCCAATGTCTTAGGTAAACTATGCCTGACCAATTCACCTCCCCCTGCTGGATTTACATTTGCAAATGTGTATTTTTTCATTAACTCATAGGAACTTTTTTGCTCAGAATAGTCACTTTTTTCAGACATAAAAATCTTTCTAAATATTTCTATCAAATTTCCCTTTTTTCCCCAAATGTTTTATGGTTTCACCTACGTCTTATATCGGTGGTCTAACACCTCGCATTGTTCATGCTTGTACGGTGGAAGCAAAGCTGAACTTTGGGATCCTTAAAAACGCCGCAAGAAAACCAGAGTAAAAGCCAGCAAAAGGTGTTTTTTGTGTCTGCAGTTTTTTTTGCTGCCAAAACATTAGGTTTTGGCTGCAGAACAAAAAAAGTAACGTGTGAATATGCTGTAAAAATAAGAAGCCTTAAACAAGTCCAACTGAAAACCTTTGTGGTAAAACTGCATGTAATACAGGCCATATTGTGCACTTACACTTTACAGCAAGTGCTATAAACCAGCAATCCCCCCCCACTGCATTCTCCATATACTTCGGTGGAGATATAACTACACATACAGGAACCTCCTCATAACATTTTATGGAGAATGTGGCTGGAAATTTGTGATTAAGGGTCAGATAATAACTGCACGTAACTGTAGGGTGGCGTCAGCATCAATGTTACTGGTGGGCCCTTAGCAGCTGAGCCTGAAGCAGTGATATCACAATGTGGAGTGTGGAACTCGATGACATCTTCTACTCTATGACATCACAATGACTGCAAAGGAGTAAAGCCTATGTAAAGCCTGACCGCAGAGCCGAGGCTGTCATTTGTGTGACTCCCTATTGGATACACAAAGCTACAGGAATACGAAGGAGAAAGAAAGCGACGACATCATGGGGATTCATGGAGGTCCCCATTGTGACCAGCGGCTGCTGGTCAAGGCTCTCTCTTCCTGCAAGTCAACTGGCTTTAGTCTTCTGACCCGATTCAAGAAATTCCAATGCAATTGCAGAGCTCAGCGGAAGGATTCTTTCCAGGCCATCAAATCTGCCACCATGACAGTGGTCAAGAGCATCAGGTCAGTTGCTACAAAAAGACGTAGAAACCACGTCATCAGCCAAGACAGCGGTGAAAAGAGCCCAACCTACATAGTAGGTGACACTGAGCCCACTTCTAGCATTGTAGAAAGTGGAGAGGATCTTGCCGATCCAGAATGTGCACAAGATGCACCCGAGGGGCTGCCACAAACAAGACCCCAGGACTTTACTGACCCAGAATGTGCACCCGAGGGGCTGCCACAAACAGGACCCCAGGATTTTGCATATCCAGAATGTGCACAAGATGCACCCGAGGGGCTGCCACAAACAGGACCTCAGGATCCTGCTGATCCAGAATGTGCACACGATGCACCCGAGGGGCTGCCACAAACAAGACCCCAGGACTTAACCGATCCAGAATGTGCACCTGAGGGGCTGCCACAAACAGGACCCCAGGACTTTACCGATCCAGATTGTGCACAATGTGCACCCGAGGGGCTGCCACAAACAAGACCCCAGGATTTTGCTGATCCAGAATGCGCACAAGGTGCACCAGAGGGGCTACCACAAACAAGACCCCAAGACAATCTGAAAAGGAAAGCATCAACCTCTGAGGACAGTCAGCCCGAGATGATGCCACCAGCCAAGAGAGCTGCTATAGAAAATATTATTGATCTACTTATAGAAGTAATTGGCTTTAGTCTTCCGACCCGATTCAGGAAATTCCAATGCAATTTCAGAGCTCTCCTGAAGGATTCCTTCCAGGCCATCAAATCTGCCACCATGACAGTGGTCAAGTGCTTCAGATTAATTGCTATAACAAGACGTAGAGACCGCGTCATCAGCCAAGACAGCGGTGAGAAGAGCCCAACCTACATTGTAGGTGATATTGAGCCCACCTCTAGCATTGCAGAAAGTGGAGAGGATTGTGCCGATCCAGAATGTGCAGAAGATGCATCCGAGGGACTGCCACAAACAAGATCCCAGGATCTTACCGATCCACAATGTGCACAATGTGCACCCGAGGGGCTTCCACAAACAAGACCACGAGACAATCTGAAAATGAAAGCATCACCCTCCGATGACAGTCAGCCCGAGATGCTGCCACCAGACAAGAGAGCGGCTATAGAAAACGTTACTGATCTACTTATCATTATTATTATTGTTATTATTATTATTTATTTATATAGCGCCTTTATTTCCATGGTGCTGTACATGAGAAGGGGAGGAGTAACCCCGGAGATCGAGACCCCACAAGTGGAGATGCCCGATATTGGGAACCAAGAGAACAACCTGCCTCCAGAGCTCTTAACCATCCTGCAGAGCAAAGGGGAGGAAGGCTACCTGGATGACGAGGTCATCATCATGGCCCAGGACCTGCTGCAGAGACAGTTTAAGGGTTTTGATGGCCTGCAGCCCCCCTGCGCTCTTATGATACCAGGGTACAGCGTACTGCAGAATGCTGTACAAATCCACTATGATGCGGACAGGGTGCACTGGCTGACAACCTGCTATAAAAATGGCCAAATCTTTGTGGCCGACAGCTTCAACATCAGGAATCTGTCTCCATCCATCCATCAGCAGATTAACAACATGTACAGTATAGTGGTCGACAATCCCCTGGATCATCTGAGGTTTATCGATGTGGATCAGCAGAAGAACTGGTACGACTGTGGCTTATATGCTATAGCGTTTGCCTACGAGTTTATGGCAGATGGCGGTGAACCCAGAGCTGAGTTCCAGCATCAGAAGATGAGGACTCATCTAATATCCTGCCTGCAGAACAACAGAATCAGCGGATTTCCCAAAAAGGTCAGGGAGTAACTCCATGTCTATAAACGGCATGTAGAGTGTATGACGGTCCAAGAGATCGCCCTGACCTTTAACCTCACAATGAAGATGGGGTACGGCTGGAGGTGACGGCTATCACACGTCAATGATGTGGCGGCCGCCATGTCAGGAGCAGATGAGCCGCACCTCAGGACGAGGCAGATTCCGGGCTCGGTCTCTGTCCTCATTACTTTCTGCAGTCAGATGTGATCAGAGGATCAGTGAATCTTCTGCTGCATCTGACCCGATCTACGGAACATGCTGCCATGATCCAGCACCGCCCAGGGGAAGGGCAGGCCGTCAGCCATGGTTCCCTAGAGGTTTCCTCCACTGGGGGTTTTTCCTCTCCTGAGTGCTGACGGACGACGACTCTCCGTGAGTCCAGGACCCATCACCATCCTCATCATGGGAACTTCTACTTGTGATATCTTGTATGAAGTGAATAAAGAATTCAATTAATATCTACCAGCTGTGTGTCTGAGCCATGTGTCTGAGCCTTGTATCTCTACATTGAAATTGCAGGAAAAGTTATGGAATTCTGGAAATGACAGGTGTGATATTTTTTTCTGAGTTTTCCCTACAAACTGTTTGGAACATTTGAAAGAATGATTGTCCGGAGAAGAAAATATGACGCTGCCATAAGACCTGTGTTTGCCAGCAGTAGAGAGTCCACTCGTGTGTGGGGGCTTCTCATCAATGGAGGAGCTCACTCACAGTAATACCTCAACAGGGCCATGAATAAAGAATAAAATCTAAACCTCCTCCACGAGCAACTACTCCCATCATCCAGGGCAAGGTTGTGATGATGCTTTTCTCCTCCATAATGGAGACCAGGTCACATGGGAAAAGTGATAAACTAAGTTGCTTTGGTGAAAAAGACATTGGCATTTTGGTTCCAAGGACGAAAACCAAAGTTTGAGTCAGTCTCAAAACTTTTGGCCATGATTGTATTTATCCATCTTAAGATAATGATAGCACTCCATTCCTGATAGCTAAAACTTCTCTCACCTTCTGCATTAATAAAACACTTTTCTCACTATTTTTTGTGCAGAAAGCAGCTAAATACGTTCCGCAAACTGATTTTCGGCATGTCTGCCCTGTTGGCCGAATTCTATAGAAACTTCCGTGCCGCTGATAAATATTTAGGAACCTGCTCTCACTTCCTTGAGCGTGAATTGGCTTATTATAGGGGGCACAGATTTTTGGCCACGTGTAGAGTGAATATAGTACTATAGCTCAGTGGCTAGACACATAGAATTAGGAAAAGCCATTGGGCACAGGGAATGATGCTGACTTCTAGTGTTGATGTGTTGTCATTGTGGCACATAATAATTGTCTCCTCCTGTGATATGATAGAAATACCAACAAGAAGCGTGTGCCTTAAAGGTGACTATAAACATATCTAATAAAAATGATTAACATAAGAGAAGAGTAACCTAAACTTGATGTAGAACTGTATGGAATAAAGGAATATTTTCAGCAACAGCGCCCCTTGTCTACAGGCGTCGTATCTTGTATTGCAATAGGTGCTAGGAGCAGTCACAGACCACTCCTGTCAGTTTATCCCCCGAAATACTGCAGTCACAGCATTCCGGAAGTCGGCACAGGGCTAACAGCCCCTCTGCCTTTGGGTCAGAGCCCCCGCGGCGTCACGCAGGGTCCCTATCGTTGCCATGGTGAGCGAATGTCGTCATCACGACATCTGGCTCAACAGAGCTAGGAAACTTGTTGATCATGCACAGTGCATGATCAGGTAGTCTCCCTGTCAGTGCAGCGATCAGCCTGCAAAAAATGATTGTCCCATAGTGGGACTAAGTAAAAGACTTAGGAAAAAGGTAAAGAAAAAAAAAAAATTTTAAATAATAATTGTAAAAATATTAAAAAAATCAAAAATAAAAAAATCAATACATATTCTATCACTAAATAAATATTTGAATGAAAAAAACAATATAAACAATAAAAGTGCACACATGTGGTATCGCCGCATGCACAATGACTCGACCTATAAAACTGTCCCACTACTTAACCCCTTTAGTGAACACAAAGAAAAAAACAAGGCAAAAAACAATTCTTTATCATCATACTGCCGAAAACAAAAAGTGGAATAACGCGATCAGAACCTCATATTACCCACCTCAGCTGCTGCAGAACCTCATAGTATACCTCAGCTGCTGCAGAACCTCACAATATACCTCAGCTGCTGCAGAACCTCAATACGTCTCAGCTGCTGCATAACCTTATATTATACACACCTCAGCTGCTGCAGAATCTCATAATACACATCTCAGCTGCTGCAGAACCTCATAATACACCTCAGCTGCTACAGAACTCATAATACACCTCAGCTGCTACAGAACCTCATAATACACAGCTCAGCTACTGCAGAACTTCAATATGTCTCAGCTGCTGCATAACCTTATTACACGCCTGTCATGTCGGACGCTGTTCACACCACAGCATCCGGCAGGCAGAGGTAGTTCCACCTCCAGCCACTATAGCCTCAGTGGCGCCGGTTTGATCTTCAGGCTCTCGGGGGTTAATCCTGCTGGAGACCAGGTTGGAAGGTTAGTCACGCCCACGGTCTTTAAATAGTCATACTGGCATATGGGCGTCGCCGATTATAGCTTGTGTTTCATACCAAGTGGTTCCGGTCTGGAGTGGAGGTGTTCAAGAGAGAGAGATTCATATCTGGTGTCGTATGATCCGTCGTTATCCTTTCTCCTTCCCATATTTGTGTTTAGTTGTGCCCTGTTCACATTACTGTTTATTCCTGTGTGTGTGTGGCGCAGTGCAGTTTAAGTTCTCCCTGTCTGTCATTATTTGTGTGGGAGCTTTGGTGGTGTGACTCCTCACTGGGTGGAGGGTGGAGGGTTAAGTGCAGGGCTGAGCAGGAGATAAGGAAAGGTCGGAGGCTCAGGCATTTGCACCTTCAGCAAAAACCCTGGGTTGAGGGTCAGACAGGGTTTCCCCTAGTAAAAGGGACACCACAGGGGCCCCGGGTATTTCAGCCTTAGTTGAACTAAGCCCCCGTGACATTATAATCGGCCCACATTTTTTCAGGAGTCCATGGATCCATTAGATTCCATAACCCGCCAGTTGGCGGCGCTGTCCATACAGGTCTCCGAGTTGAAAGGGGCAGTTCAGCAGCAGGGCCTGGTAGTAGCAAAGGTGCAAACGGCATCTGCAGGTATCGGTGCAGAGCCGAAGTTTCCGCTGCCAGAACGATTTTCAGGCGATCGCAGCAAATTTGTCGTATTTCGGGAGGCCTGCAAATTATACTTCCGCATGCGGCCAATATCCTCAGGTAATGAGGCCCAGCGAGTAGGGCTGGTGTTGTCATTACTGAGTGGTGACCCCCAAGCATGGGCATTTTCCTTACCAGCTGACTCTGCTACATTTCTTTCGGTCGATAATGTTTTTTCTGCCCTCGGACTCATTTACGATGACCCTGACCGACTGGCTCTAGCGGAATCTAAAATCCGCGCCCTCCGCCAGGGGGAGCGCTTGGCAGAAGACTATTGTTCGGAATTTCGCCGCTGGGCTGTAGACACACAGTGGAATGACCCAGCACTGCGGAGCCAGTTTATTCATGGGGTATCAGGGAGGGTGAAACAAGCCCTCCTGATGTATGAGACTCCGGCATCATTGGAGTCTGCCATGAGTTTGGTGATACGTATTGATCGCCGTTTTCGTCAGGGGGCACAGGAGACGCTACCTCTGGGGGAAAACAGAGGTGCAGGTGTGGTTGAAGTAGATGAGTCCCCTGAACCTATGCAGATTGCTGGCGTGGCACAGGTTCAGCCTCGCGCTCCGGGGTTCCGGAAGCCCGGAGCATGTTTCTACTGTGGTAAAGGAGGTCATTATGTTAACGTTTGCCCGGTACTACCTAAGAGGGTCACACCGGCGGAAAACTGTTAAGCTCAGAGGGTATGGAGGAGACCCAACTGAGCGTATGCATATCCTCCATGATGGTATCTCAATGTATGCTCCCTGCCAAGGTTATTATCGCCGGCAGAGAGCTACCTATATCAGTGTTTGTGGATAGCGGTTCCGCCACCAATCTCATAGATGAGGAGTTTGCACACACCGCCGGGTTTAAGATCGAAAAACTTCCTCACCCCATACAGGTGGTGACCATTAATGCTGTTCCCCTCCCTCAAGGGGAGATTACTGAGTTTGTGGCAGAGGTGAAACTCCACATTGGGGTCCTACATTCTGAGTCGGTTACATGTAGGGTCCTCCGTAATCTCCCAGCACAAATGGTCCTGGGTTTTCCATGGTTGTCCAGGCACAACCCGGTAATTGATTGGAAAACTCAGGACATAGTACAATGGAGTGGTTTCTGCCAAGACAATTGCTTGGCCACATGTGTGTCCGCCGTGACTCCCAGCCTGCCGGAGGCTTTGCAGGATTTCGCGGATGTTTTCTCTGAGAAGGGTTGCTCAGAACTGCCTCCACATAGAGCCTATGACTGTGCTATTAGGTTAAAACCCGGGGCCAAATTACCTAAGGCCAGGATGTTTAATATTTCTGGTCCTGAGAGACAAGCTCTGAAAGACTACATCGCGGAGAGTCTGAGCAAAGGTCACATCTGGCCTTCGTCCTCGCCTGTAGCCGCGGGGTTTTTCTTCATTAAGAAGAAAGATGGGGGGTTACGCCCGTGTCTGGATTTCCGAGAGTTAAACCAGATTACTATCCGTGATCCCTACCCAATGCCGTTGATCCCGGATTTGTTCAACCAGGTAGCGGGGGCGAAATGGTTTTCCAAGCTGGACCTCAGGGGGGCGTATAACCTCATAAGGGTCCGTCAGGGGGATGAGTGGAAGACGGCGTTTAACACTCCTGAGGGTCATTTTGAGAGTCTGGTTATGCCGTTTGGGTTGACCACCGCGCCTGCCGTTTTCCAACATTTTATTAAATATGTATTTGCTCATGTCCTGGGGAGATTTGTGATTGTATACCTGGATGATATCCTCATTTATTCTAGCGATCAGGACACTCATTTGGAGCATGTTAGGCAGGTGTTACAGTTGCTCCGGGAGAACCAGCTCTATGCTAAGCTGGAAAAATGTTTATTTTTTGTCCAGGAGTTGCCCTTTTTGGGATATATTGTGTCCGCAGCCGGTTTTAAAATGGGCACCGCTAAGGTGCAAGCGGTGTTGCAATGGGAGAGGCCGGAGAGTCTGAAAGCACTCCAGCGGTTCCTTGGGTTTGCGAATTATTATAGGAAATTTATAAAACACTTTTCGACTGTCGCCAAACCGCTCACGGACATGACAAAGAAGGGTGCCGATCTGGCGAACTGGCCTGAGGTGGCTATACGTGCATTTGAGCGTCTGAAGAATAGTTTTGCTTCAGCCCCCATTCTGGTGCAACCAGACGTGTCTAAACCTTTTGTGGTAGAGGTTGATGCGTCGGAGGTGGGAGTGGGGGCAGTACTGTCTCAAGGCTCGTCCTTGAGCGAGATGCATCCATGCGCCTACTTCTCCAAGAAGCTGTCGCCGGCCGAACGGAATTATGATATCGGCAACAGGGAGTTGTTGGCCATCAAACTGGCTTTTGAGGAATGGCGACACTTCTTGGAGGGGGCGGCTCACCAGGTCACAGTTATCACCGACCATAAGAATCTGCTCTACCTGGAGTCGGCCAAGCGTCTGTCTCCTAGGCAGGCTCGCTGGGCATTGTTTTTTACTCGTTTCAATTTTCTTGTGACGTACCGTCCCGGGGCTAAAAACACCAAGGCGGATGCTTTGTCTAGGTGTTTTCCGGGGGGAGAACCTCGGGAAGAGCCGGTACCCATCCTCCAGAAAGGGGTAGTGGTCTCGGCTCTCACGACTGAGGTAGAGGCGGAGATTGCCGAGGCCCAAGAGGAGGTACCACCAGGACTTCCCGCCAACAAATCATTTGTACCCCTGCATCTTCGGCCTAAGGTGTTGAAGGAACACCACGATTCGGTACTGGCTGGTCACCCAGGGGTGAAGGGCACCTTAGAGCTGGTATCGCGTCGTTTCTGGTGGCCCAAAATCCGGCAGGACGTGGTCTCGTACGTGGCAGCTTGCATCATGTGCGCTAGGGCTAAGTCACCCCGAACCCGTCCTGCTGGCACGCTACAGCCTCTGGGGGTACCCAATAGGCCATGGACAGAAATCTCCATGGATTTTATCACTGACTTGCCGGCCTCGGCAGGGAACACGGTCATCCTGGTGGTGGTTGACCGTTTTTCAAAGATGGCGCATTTTGTGGCGTTGTCCTCTTTGCCCAATGCTAAGACGTTGGCTCAGGTATTTGTGAAGGAGGTGGTCAGACTCCACGGAGTACCGTCTGACATAGTATCTGATAGGGGTACGCAATTTGTGGCGAGGTTTTGGAAAGCTTTTTGCTCTAGGTTGGGGATCAAGTTGTCACATTCATCGGCGTTTCATCCACAGTCTAATGGACAAACTGAGCGCATGAACCAAAATCTAGAACAGTATTTACGATGCTTTGTGTCCGACAACCAGGAGGAGTGGTCTACTTTCCTTCCTCTGGCCGAATTCGCATTAAATAATCACCGCCAAGAGTCATCAGGAGAGTCTCCATTCTTTTGTGTGTACGGTCAACATCCTCAGTTTTGTACCTTACGTCAGGGTGACTCCGGGGGTGTCCCGGAGGAGGATCAGCTAGGAGCCCAATTGTCATCAGTCTGGAGGCGGGTGAAACAGCGTTTGTTGAGCATGAGTGCCAGGTACAAACGGGTGGCTGACAGTAGACGCGTGCCAGGTCCGGACCTGTGTGTGGGTGAATGGGTGTGGTTAGCTACGAAGAACATAAAACTCAAAATCCCATCTTTAAAACTGGGTCCAAGGTTTATTGGGCCTTTTAGGATTTCTGCCATCATTAACCCAGTGGCTTATCGGTTGGAACTTCCTGCGGTGTACAGAATACATAATGTTTTTCACAGGGCTTTATTGAAAAAGGTGGTAGGCTTGGTGGACACGACGCCGATGCCACCTCCAGTCATGGTGGATGGCGAGTTAGAGTTCGAGGTCGCCAAGGTGGTGGACTCTCGAGTAGTACGCCGTACTCTTCAGTATTTGGTGCACTGGCGGGGGTATGGTCCAGAGGAGAGGTCTTGGGTTCCAGCCTCAGACATACATGCGGATCGGCTGGTCAGTTCTTTTCACCGTCGTCATCCGGACAAGCCGGGTCCTATGAGTCTTGAGGGCCCTGGGGTCCCTCGTAGAAGACGGGGTACTGTCATGTCGGACGCTGTTCACACCACAGCATCCGGCAGGCAGAGGTAGTTCCACCTCCAGCCACTATAGCCTCAGTGGCGCCGGTTTGATCTTCAGGCTCTCGGGGGTTAATCCTGCTGGAGACCAGGTTGGAAGGTTAGTCACGCCCACGGTCTTTAAATAGTCATACTGGCATATGGGCGTCGCCGATTATAGCTTGTGTTTCATACCAAGTGGTTCCGGTCTGGAGTGGAGGTGTTCAAGAGAGAGAGATTCATATCTGGTGTCGTATGATCCGTCGTTATCCTTTCTCCTTCCCATATTTGTGTTTAGTTGTGCCCTGTTCACATTACTGTTTATTCCTGTGTGTGTGCGGCGCAGTGCAGTTTAAGTTCTCCCTGTCTGTCATTATTTGTGTGGGAGCTTTGGTGGTGTGACTCCTCACTGGGTGGAGGGTGGAGGGTTAAGTGCAGGGCTGAGCAGGAGATAAGGAAAGGTCGGAGGCTCAGGCATTTGCACCTTCAGCAAAAACCCTGGGTTGAGGGTCAGACAGGGTTTCCCCTAGTAAAAGGGACACCACAGGGGCCCCGGGTATTTCAGCCTTAGTTGAACTAAGCCCCCGTGACAACGCCTCAGCTGCTTCAGAACCTCATATTACCCACCTCAACTGCTGCAGAACCTCATAATACACATCTCAGCTGCAGCAGAACCTCACAATATACACATCAACTGCTGCAGAACCTCATATTACCCACCTCAAATGCTGCAGAACCTCATAATACACATCTCAGCTGCTGCAGAACCTCATAAAACACCTCAGTTGCTGCAGAACCTCACAATTCACAGCTCAGCTGCTGCAGAACCTCATATTACACACCTCAGCTACTTGAAACCTTCTTTTGGACACTGTGGTACAGTAAAGGGTGTTTTACTGGATGGAAGATATGTTTCTCCTAGCAGATTAATGTTTGGCCGGGTTTTTTCTTAAAGACGGGACCTGCGATGATGTCGGGGTCACGTGATCAGCCCATGTGATGTCTACCTCACTGGTGGGAGGGGTTAGGCCCTATGTAATGGAGGTTGGTGATTGCCACAGGTTGAGTGTGTGTTTCTGGAAGCTACAGGAACTTGTGTGGACTCAGCCTGAAACTTGTATATAGGATTCCCGTGCTGCAGGACTATCGCAGCAAGACTCGGAAGAACCCCGGGAATGGCACCTGGCGGATGCCGCAGGACCTGGCAGCCGCTTAGTTACGCCCGTCCCGTGCAAGGGGTGAGTCTGGGACCAGTGGTTCTCCAAGCTGGAGTATGAGTTTGCTTTCCCTTATGTTTTGTTAAGCTGCTGGTTACTGAGTGACATTAAAACCACTGAAATTGGACTTTATGCCTGTGTGTTGCCTCGTTACTGCCGCCCAGCTATTGCCTACCAGAGCAAATCCCTACAATTGGTGGAGAATGCGAGCAGAAGCAGTGAGGCCAGGCTGTTTTGATTTTTGATCGGTACCCCAGCCTATGTCCTGGGTGAAACGAGTGGCAGATATCCAGGTGGGGAACTTTCCAGAAATAGAGGCCACGCGACAGCAACAGCAGGCTATGCAGCAGCAACAGGAGGCCATGCGGCAGCAGCAACAAGAGTTCATGCGACAGCAGGCTATGCAGCAGCAGGCTATGCAGCAGCATCAGGAAACCAATCAGCTGCTGATACAGCATATCACAACAGCGCAAGCAAAAGGAGCTGACCGGGGAATCCAGGATATTCGGAAAGCGGTTTGTACAGCGATTCCTAAAATGGGAGAATCGGACGATGTGGAGGTGTATCTGGAGATGTTCGAAGGAGTCGCTGAGAGAGAGAAGCTCCCCCGGGACCATTTGGCAGGTGTCCTCGATCCGTTTCTGACCCCAGGACTGTTGAAAGCGTGTCAGGACCTACCCCCAGAGCAAAGGGCGGACTACACGGTCGTCAAGGGTGAGATACTGGCACGCCTTGGGGTAAATGTGTTAGTGAGGGCTCAGCGGGTACACCACTGGAAGTTTACCCCCTCCAAGCCCGCCCGGTCCCAGTATTACGACCTGTTGCACCTGTTACAAAAGTGGTTGCAGCCTGAAGTGTTATCCCCTACGGCCATACTGGACCGCATAGTGACTGATAGATTTTGGAGGGCTTTGCCCCACTCCCTCCAGACCTGGGTCGGACAGGCGCCCCCTACTGATGCCATGCAGATGATAGACCTCATAGAAAGGTATGGGGCTACCAAGGAGTTACAGGGAGGGACCCCCCGAAAGGTAACAGGAAGGTTCCCTAAGTCCCCGCCCCTGGTTCGGCGAGCAGAGCCCAGGAAGGCCGCTCCGGACTTATCCGGGGAAGTAAGGAGCCCCATAATCTGCTGGCGGTGCCAGGAACCAGGTCATATGAGAGCTGATTGCCCCCACCTGACTGAGCCCATGGACACCAATTTTTGTTACCGCCAGTCCCACTGTTACGGCGGCGGAACACGCATAAAAAAAATATAAATAAACGTGTTCGCCGCCCGGGGTCCACCGTGCGGCAGATGGAAAAACCGCAGCTAGAAGACACAGAGCACTGTGGCGGTAATGTGCACGGGGTTCTATATCACTCAGGTGCAATCAAGCAGTCTCTGTTAAGTGCACAGAGCTGCTCCAGGAAAAATTAGAAAAGTAACGCTGAGCCTGTTAGCAACACAGGGACTCAGCGGCACACATGCGGTAGGCAAAAACCGGAGTAGTTAGGATGTCACTACGTCCGACACCTACCGTGGTAACAGGTGTGCTGGCGTCGCAACCGCGGACGCAGAAATGAGCTGCAACTGCAGCGTGGCGTGAACAGAGCCGCAAACAAGGCGCTGCAAAAACGCTGGAGCAATGCAGGACGCTTAGCTGCTGCAAAAAGTATGGCTGGAGCGCGCTGGCGCTAGCGCTGCTACTGGCGGCTGCCCAATCACTCACACAAACGTAATATCAGAGGGAAGGGGTTTCATAATAAGTCATCCACCAGTCCAAGCATCCATCACCATACATACAGCAGCAGTATGAAAATACTAGCGCATGGCATAGCGGCCATGCGCACTTTTTATAGCGTACGGGACCTGCCGGAAATCTCCAGAGCCCTGAGCATAACCAATCAAATCAGGAGCAGGACCTGAGCACCTGACTCCTCAACTCCAATGAGAGCTATTCCCGTGAGCATGCTCAGAAGCTGGGACAAAGGACTTAGCCTCTGGAGACAAATATGTGAATCTGGATTCCCGCATAGGCATTATAGAACCCAGATTCCTAACACCCACTATGCCGAACCAATGTGTGCAATGGGCACCCCGAAGGGCCCTAATATGGAACATTTGTGTCGGCTAGAAGTGGAGGGCACCCGGGCTGTGGCCCTATTGGACTCAGGGAGTCTTGTAACCCTGGTACGAGCCAGCTGGATACACACCAGCGAGTTTACGGGTCGGAAAATTGGGGTGTTGTGTATACATGGAGACTTAAAAGACTATCCCACCGCACTAGTCGTAATCAGCACGCCAGCAGGGAGGTGGTGCCACGAGGTGGGGGTGGTGGCTAATTTACATTATGAAGTGATAATTGGAAGAGACTTTCCGTTGTTTTCTGTGCTGTGGCCGTCTGTGGTACCATCCACTGAGCAACTGCCGGTACCAGAGGCAACCAGGTTACATTCTCCAGAAGGGGGGGCATGAACCTGGTGGCCCGGAGGAAAATGTGCTGGCGGTCGGAATAACCTTCCCTTCGGTGGAGGAAGGGGAGAATTCTCCCCTAGAAGGATTGGCTGGAGAGGTGGAAGACTTGCCGCCGGGACCTGAGTTGTCAGACTTGAATGTATCAGGTGACAATTTTGGTACAGCGCAACTCCGAGACCTTACTTTAGCCGGGCCAGAGAAAATGTACTGTTTGTAAATGGGGAACCCCAACAACCTGGGGTAGATACGGTGTTGCCACGCTTTGAGTTGAACCAGGATTTGTTGTACCGAGTGGAGATAATACGTGGGGAAATGGTAGAACAATTACTGGTACCTCAGACGTATCGCAGGCTGGTAATGGTTTTAGCGCATGCGCATGTACTTGGGGGACATTTGGGCCAAAAGAAGACCCTCGACCGAATCCTGCAACGATTTTACTGGCCAGGGGTTCATGAAGAAGTTAAACGGTACTGTAGCTCCTGTCCAGTATGCCAGGTAACCAGTCCCCAGCCTCACTTTCGGAGCCCTTTGGTGCCTTTGCCGATTATAGAGGTGCCCTTCGAGAGAGTGGCCATGGACCTGGTGGGGCCTCTCAATAAGTCGGCAAGGGGACACCAACACATTCTGGTAGTTCTAGATTATGCTACCCGATATCCTGAGGCCATTCCTCTGCGCCACACATCAGCTAAGCTTATAGCAAAGGAACTCATGGGTATGTTTTCACGGGTGGGAATTCCGCAAGAAATTTTAACAGACCAGGGAACCCCCTTTATGTAAAAAATTATGAAGGAACTCTGCCGGTTGATAAAATGCTAAACAGTTGCGTAACTCGGTCTATCATCCCCAAACAGATGGTCTGTTAGAAAGGTTCAATAAGACCCCGAAGAGCATGGTAAAAAGGCAGTTTCCAAAGATGGGAAGGACTGGGATCTGTTATTGCCATATTTGTTATTTGCAGTGAGGGAGGTACCTCAGGCATCTACGGGGTTCTCGCCCTTTGAACTATTGTACGGCAGACATCCACGGGGCTTACTAGATATAGCCAAAGAGGCCTGGGAGAACCAACCTACTCCCCACAAAAGTGTGATAGAACATGTTGCAAAAATGCAAGAGAGAATGGAGACAGTCCTACCATTGGTCCGGGAACATATGGAGGCAGCACAACTGTCACAGAGTCGGGTCTATAATCGGAAGGCTCGGGTAAGAACCTTTAGCCCTGGGGATCGGGTTTTGGTGCTTGTGCCTACCGTAGATAGCAAATTTCTCGCAAGGTGGCAGGGACCCTACGAGATCATGGAGAAGGTGGGGCCAGTAGACTACAAGGTACACCCTTTGAACTATTGTACGGCAGACATCCACGGGGCTTACTAGATATAGCCAAAGAGGCCTGGGAGAACCAACCTACTCCCCACAAAAGTGTGATAGAACATGTTGCAAAAATGCAAGAGAGAATGGAGACAGTCCTACCATTGGTCCGGGAACATATGGAGGCAGCACAACGGTCACAGAGTCGGGTCTATAATCGGGAGGCTCGGGTAAGAACCTTTAGCCCTGGGGATCGGGTTTTGGTGCTTGTGCCTACCGTAGATATTAAATTTCTCGCAAGGTGGCAGGGACCCTACGAGATCATGGAGAAGGTGGGGCCAGTAGACTACAAGGTACACCAACCAAGACGGAGAAAGCCAGAACAGGTTTACCATAATAATTTGTTTAAACCCTGGAAAGATAGAGAGCACCTTGGTGGGGATAGTCCGCTGCCAGCGTTTCAGATGGTAAAGGCTCCGTTACCTCGGGGCGAGGCGGGAGAAGCCCAACCCGCGGTCAAAATTGCAGATACTTTGTCTCCTAAACAGGTTCAGGAGGTCCGGGAGTTCATCAGCCGAAATACAGATGTTTTTTCGGAGCTCCCTGGACGCACCTCCCTAATCTAACATGACGTTGTCACAGAGCCACAGGCCAAGGTCCGACTAAAGCCATATCGGGTGCCTGAGGCCCGGCGACAAGCCATCTCAGAAGAGGTAAAAATGATGCTACAGTTAGGGGTCACAGAAGAGTCTCAGAGTGAGTGGGCCATCCCAATAGCTCTAATACCCAAGCCTGATGGGTCTCTAAGATTCTGTAATGATTTTAGAAAACTCAGTGACATTTCAAAATTTGACGCCTACCCCATGCCCCGGGTTGACGAGTTGATAGAGCGCTTTGGGCAAGCACGGTATTTTACAACTCTGGACCTCACAAAAGGTTATTGGCAGGTATCCCTAACAGAGGCGGCGAAGGGAAAGACGGCGTTTATAACACCTGAGGGGCTGTTCCAGTATAAGGTGTTACCCTTTGGATTGCATGGCGCTCCAGCAACGTTCCAGCGGTTAATGGATATTATTCTCCGTCCCCATCGCCGCTATGCCTCAGCCTATCTAGATTATATTATTGTGTTCAGCACCGATTGGGAAAGCCACTTAGCAAAAGTACAGGCAGTGGTAGACTCCCTGCGACAAGCAGGGCTAACTGCCAACCCAAAGAAGTGTTTCATAGGGTTGGAGGAAGCCCGCTACTTGGGTTATGTCACTGGGAGGGGAGTTCTCAAGCCCCAAGTAAACAAGGTCGGTAAAGGCCTTTTTGGGTTTGGAGGATATTACAGGCGATTCATTCCCAACTTTGCAACCCTGTCCGCGCCTTTAACAGATTGTTTAAAAGGGAAAAAATCTGTGATGGTCCACTGGAATTATCAGTTAGAGGAGGCCTTTACAAAATTAAAAGGGGTACTGTGTGGTACACAAGTCCTGATCACTCCAAATTTCAAAAAAGAGTTCATGGTGCAGACTGATGCCTCTGAGATAGGCCTCGGTGCAGTGCTGGCTCAGGAAGTTAACGGGGAAGAGCATCCCGTTAGCTTCCTAAGCCGGAAACTTACCCCAGCTGAAACCCGGTACAGTATTGTAGAGAGAGAGTGCCTGGCCATCGAGTGGGCACTGGAATCGTTGCGCTACTATTTGCTGGGGAGGACATTTCGGTTGGTGACAGATCATTCCCCTCTTACGTGGATGAGTCAAGCTAAGGAGAGGAATGCCCGAGTCACCAGGTGGTTCCTGTCCCTGCAAAACTTTAAATTTTCAGTAGAACATCGTGCAGGCAGACTACAGGGGAATGCAGATGCCCTGTCCAGAGTTCACTGTATGTCATGTGTCCACCCCTCTAGGGTTGAACATAGGGGGTAGGTATGTGGTACAGTAAAGGGTGTTTTACTGGATGGAAGATATGTTTCTCCTAGCAGATTAATGTTTGGCCGGGTTTTTTCTTAAAGACAGGACCTGCGATGATGTCAGGGTCACGTGATCAGCCCATGTGATGTCTACCTCACTGGTAGGAGGCGTTAGGCCCTATGTAATGGAGGTTGGTGATTGCCACAGGGTGAGTGTGTGTTTCTGGAAGCTACAGGAACTTGTGTGGACTCAGCCTGAAACTTGTATATAGGATTCTCGTGCTGCAGAACTATCGCAGCAAGACTCGGAAGAACCCCGGAAATGGCACCTGGCAGCCGCTTAGTTACGCCCGTCCCATGCATGGGGTGAGTCTGGGACCAGTGGTTCTCAAAGCTGGAGTATGAGTTTGCTTTCCCTTATGTTTTGTTAAGCTGCTGGTTACTGAGTGACATTAAAACCACTGAAATTGGACTTTATGCCTGTGTGTTGCCTCGTTACTGCCGCCCAGCTATTGCCTACCAGAGCAAATCCCTACAACACACATTTGTGTAGAATATATACAGATCTGCATAGTTATTTTTTTTAGATGACAATTTGGTAAAATCTATAAATACTGTGAATACAAAGTCCTTGGTGTCACAATAAAAAATAAAAAAATAAAAATCGCTCAGATCCTTAAAAATAGAAAAATAATTATTCGTTATCCACATCTTTGGAGTATATTGTGATGTCACCGGATAAATCCGGAGCTGATGTCACAGTCTAAACGGAATGTTCTATGCCGGCTCAGACTGGACCACAGAAGAACAGGACAATCCCCTGGTGGACCCCTCTGCTGCACTGGGAACCCAGACCTCCACACCCTACCTGACCAGGGCTTAGATGCGCTTCATACAGACAGGTTGCAGGGTCTCGGGGACTCCCGCTGTGTGACCGTATCACCGCCTCATAGAACTAAGAGAGTCCTTGCTCCAAGGCGATGGCCCGGTATCAGGACTGACCGTCTGAGACAAGGGCAAAGCTGCAGATAATACCGAGTAGTAGTAATTTCCTCTACTATGAGGTAATAAAAACAAATCAATTTTCACATTTTTGGCATCAGTTTTTCTTCCATGGGGAACTGAAATTCCCAACGTGCCCTGAAAGATACCGACCTCCAGGACCTGCTTGGAGTTGTAGTTTTCTACACAAATTGTATTCTTAAAGGGGTATTCCCATCGCCAAGATCATATCCCAATATCTAGTAGTAATATAAGTAATATCTCTGTCCATTTCCTCATGTGCAGGACCTTAGGTATCCATGGTTAGAACCACTAGCAGCTAGCTGTTACTATATCAGTGGTCGTAACCATGGATATCTAAGGTCCTATGATGCCTCCACATGAGGAAATAGACTTAGTGAATCAGAAGAACTATACTACATTTCTAATTGGAGGAATTTGTTAATATTATTATTATTACTACTACATCTACGACATATTGGGACAGGATCTTAGAGATGGGAATACCCCTTTTAATGTTAGTTCACATGTAGAGGTGAAATTCATATCAAATTGTTTGGCGCACAGTGTTGCGGGTAAGACCACGCTCACATGTTGCAATGTTTTTAAGAGAAAAAAACATCACAACAAAAGAGTGCATTTAAAATAGCAGCGGGTGAAAGCAGCCTCAGGCTATGTTCACACGTTAAGAACAAAGAAATGGAGTGCTGACTTCAATATCACATAAAAAACAATGAGTTTTATTAAATAAGTAAACATATATAACACACAATACATAAAACAAGGGAAGATTCCACAAAAATGCTCCTAGGGAAATTTTTGACATGGGAAAGTTATGCAAAAATTGGAGCTGTATCAATAACTACTGTATCACCCAAATGGAGTACAAAAGTTAAGGCAGTAACTTGATAAAGCATCCCGCGAAACGCGCATCCAGGGTCTCTCCTCAGGGAAGTTTTCAGCACTTGCGATCACTAATATGGGTAAGCGTGCCTAAAAGGCTGTGATTAATATATTTGCACTATGTACTTTATGTTCACCCTATGTACCTCTTTATGGTTACTGCCTTAACTTTTGTACTCCATTTGGGTGATACAGTAATTATTGATACAGCTCCAATTTTTGCATAACTTTCCCATGTCAAAAATTTCCCTAGGAGCATTTTTGTGGAATCTTCCCTTGTTTTATGTATTGTGTGTTATATATGTTTACTTATTTAATAAAACTCATTGTTTTTTATGTGATATTGAAGTCAGCACTCCATTTCTTTGTTCTTAATATACACTACGGAGTTTCTTGATAGTCCTATATAATTATATTATATACAGCTATGAGATTTGTTGCTATATGTATAGCTGCGTTTGTCTTTGTGTATCAGTTAACATTATGTTCACACGTTGCGTTTTTGCAGCCTTTTTATGCCAGTTAAAAGCTGCTTTTAAGGGTATGTGCACACGCAGCGGATCTGTTCTCTGCGGATCCGCTGTAGATCCGCAAGCAATGTACAGTACAATGCTAAGCAATGGGTTTTCAAAACCGCAGTGCACAGGCTGCGGACTTGCTGCGGATTGAAATCCGCAGCATGTCAATTCTTTCTGCATATTTTGCTGCGTTTCGACACCTATTCCATTATACTGGTGTCAAAATGCAGGGGCAAATCCGCAGGTAAAACCGCACTCCCTTCAGCCCCCCATAGAAAGCAATGGATAAGTGCAAAAAAGCAGCAAAAAACATAGCAAGAAACGCCATCAGTTCTTGCAGTGTTATTAGTGACAAAAGCAGGTACAGCAGAATGTGATTTTCCCAAAATTAAACCAAAATATCTTGGTGTCCTCACCTGAGAATGGCGGTTACATTAGTACAGTTTAATGAAATTATTGATATCTCTGACCGATGTGTGAAGTTGAACAATAGCTGATCACCCCAATGCACTGCCAATGTCTTAGGTAAACTATGCCTGACCAATTCACCTCCCCCTGCTGGATTTACATTTGCAAATGTGTATTTTTTCATTAACTCATAGGAACTTTTTTGCTCAGAATAGTCACTTTTTTCAGACATAAAAATCTTTCTAAATATTTCTATCAAATTTCCCTTTTTTCCCCAAATGTTTTATGGTTTCACCTACGTCTTATATCGGTGGTCTAACACCTCGCATTGTTCATGCTTGTACGGTGGAAGCAAAGCTGAACTTTGGGATCCTTAAAAACGCCGCAAGAAAACCAGAGTAAAAGCCAGCAAAAGGTGTTTTTTGTGTCTGCAGTTTTTTTTGCTGCCAAAACATTAGGTTTTGGCTGCAGAACAAAAAAAGTAACGTGTGAATATGCTGTAAAAATAAGAAGCGTTAAACAAGTCCAACTGAAAACCTTTGTGGTAAAACTGCATGTAATACAGGCCATATTGTGCACTTACACTTTACAGCAAGTGCTATAAACCAGCAATCCCCCCCCACTGCATTCTCCATATACTTCGGTGGAGATATAACTACACATACAGGAACCTCCTCATAACATTTTATGGAGAATGTGGCTGGAAATTTGTGATTAAGGGTCAGATAATAACTGCACGTAACTGTAGGGTGGCGTCAGCATCAATGTTACTGGTGGGCCCTTAGCAGCTGAGCCTGAAGCAGTGATATCACAATGTGGAGTGTGGAACTCGATGACATCTTCTACTCTATGACATCACAATGACTGCAAAGGAGTAAAGCCTATGTAAAGCCTGACCGCAGAGCCGAGGCTGTCATTTGTGTGACTCCCTATTGGATACACAAAGCTACAGGAATACGAAGGAGAAAGAAAGCGACGACATCATGGGGATTCATGGAGGTCCCCATTGTGACCAGCGGCTGCTGGTCAAGGCTCTCTCTTCCTGCAAGTCAACTGGCTTTAGTCTTCTGACCCGATTCAAGAAATTCCAATGCAATTGCAGAGCTCAGCGGAAGGATTCTTTCCAGGCCATCAAATCTGCCACCATGACAGTGGTCAAGAGCATCAGGTCAGTTGCTACAAAAAGACGTAGAAACCACGTCATCAGCCAAGACAGCGGTGAAAAGAGCCCAACCTACATAGTAGGTGACACTGAGCCCACTTCTAGCATTGTAGAAAGTGGAGAGGATCTTGCCGATCCAGAATGTGCACAAGATGCACCCGAGGGGCTGCCACAAACAAGACCCCAGGACTTTACTGACCCAGAATGTGCACCCGAGGGGCTGCCACAAACAGGACCCCAGGATTTTGCATATCCAGAATGTGCACAAGATGCACCCGAGGGGCTGCCACAAACAGGACCTCAGGATCCTGCTGATCCAGAATATGCACACGATGCACCCGAGGGGCTGCCACAAACAAGACCCCAGGACTTAACCGATCCAGAATGTGCACCTGAGGGGCTGCCACAAACAGGACCCCAGGACTTTACCGATCCAGATTGTGCACAATGTGCACCCGAGGGGCTGCCACAAACAAGACCCCAGGATTTTGCTGATCCAGAATGCGCACAAGGTGCACCAGAGGGGCTACCACAAACAAGACCCCAAGACAATCTGAAAAGGAAAGCATCAACCTCTGAGGACAGTCAGCCCGAGATGATGCCACCAGCCAAGAGAGCTGCTATAGAAAATATTATTGATCTACTTATAGAAGTAATTGGCTTTAGTCTTCCGACCCGATTCAGGAAATTCCAATGCAATTTCAGAGCTCTCCTGAAGGATTCCTTCCAGGCCATCAAATCTGCCACCATGACAGTGGTCAAGTGCTTCAGATTAATTGCTATAACAAGACGTAGAGACCGCGTCATCAGCCAAGACAGCGGTGAGAAGAGCCCAACCTACATTGTAGGTGATATTGAGCCCACCTCTAGCATTGCAGAAAGTGGAGAGGATTGTGCCGATCCAGAATGTGCAGAAGATGCATCCGAGGGACTGCCACAAACAAGATCCCAGGATCTTACCGATCCACAATGTGCACAATGTGCACCCGAGGGGCTTCCACAAACAAGACCACGAGACAATCTGAAAATGAAAGCATCACCCTCCGATGACAGTCAGCCCGAGATGCTGCCACCAGACAAGAGAGCGGCTATAGAAAACGTTACTGATCTACTTATCATTATTATTATTGTTATTATTATTATTTATTTATATAGCGCCTTTATTTCCATGGTGCTGTACATGAGAAGGGGAGGAGTAACCCCGGAGATCGAGACCCCACAAGTGGAGATGCCCGATATTGGGAACCAAGAGAACAACCTGCCTCCAGAGCTCTTAACCATCCTGCAGAGCAAAGGGGAGGAAGGCTACCTGGATGACGAGGTCATCATCATGGCCCAGGACCTGCTGCAGAGACAGTTTAAGGGTTTTGATGGCCTGCAGCCCCCCTGCGCTCTTATGATACCAGGGTACAGCGTACTGCAGAATGCTGTACAAATCCACTATGATGCGGACAGGGTGCACTGGCTGACAACCTGCTATAAAAATGGCCAAATCTTTGTGGCCGACAGCTTCAACATCAGGAATCTGTCTCCATCCATCCATCAGCAGATTAACAACATGTACAGTATAGTGGTCGACAATCCCCTGGATCATCTGAGGTTTATCGATGTGGATCAGCAGAAGAACTGGTACGACTGTGGCTTATATGCTATAGCGTTTGCCTACGAGTTTATGGCAGATGGCGGTGAACCCAGAGCTGAGTTCCAGCATCAGAAGATGAGGACTCATCTAATATCCTGCCTGCAGAACAACAGAATCAGCGGATTTCCCAAAAAGGTCAGGGAGTAACTCCATGTCTATAAACGGCATGTAGAGTGTATGACGGTCCAAGAGATCGCCCTGACCTTTAACCTCACAATGAAGATGGGGTACGGCTGGAGGTGACGGCTATCACACGTCAATGATGTGGCGGCCGCCATGTCAGGAGCAGATGAGCCGCACCTCAGGACGAGGCAGATTCCGGGCTCGGTCTCTGTCCTCATTACTTTCTGCAGTCAGATGTGATCAGAGGATCAGTGAATCTTCTGCTGCATCTGACCCGATCTACGGAACATGCTGCCATGATCCAGCACCGCCCAGGGGAAGGGCAGGCCGTCAGCCATGGTTCCCTAGAGGTTTCCTCCACTGGGGGTTTTTCCTCTCCTGAGTGCTGACGGACGACGACTCTCCGTGAGTCCAGGACCCATCACCATCCTCATCATGGGAACTTCTACTTGTGATATCTTGTATGAAGTGAATAAAGAATTCAATTAATATCTACCAGCTGTGTGTCTGAGCCATGTGTCTGAGCCTTGTATCTCTACATTGAAATTGCAGGAAAAGTTATGGAATTCTGGAAATGACAGGTGTGATATTTTTTTCTGAGTTTTCCCTACAAACTGTTTGGAACATTTGAAAGAATGATTGTCCGGAGAAGAAAATATGACGCTGCCATAAGACCTGTGTTTGCCAGCAGTAGAGAGTCCACTCGTGTGTGGGGGCTTCTCATCAATGGAGGAGCTCACTCACAGTAATACCTCAACAGGGCCATGAATAAAGAATAAAATCTAAACCTCCTCCACGAGCAACTACTCCCATCATCCAGGGCAAGGTTGTGATGATGCTTTTCTCCTCCATAATGGAGACCAGGTCACATGGGAAAAGTGATAAACTAAGTTGCTTTGGTGAAAAAGACATTGGCATTTTGGTTCCAAGGACGAAAACCAAAGTTTGAGTCAGTCTCAAAACTTTTGGCCATGATTGTATTTATCCATCTTAAGATAATGATAGCACTCCATTCCTGATAGCTAAAACTTCTCTCACCTTCTGCATTAATAAAACACTTTTCTCACTATTTTTTGTGCAGAAAGCAGGTAAATACGTTCCGCAAACTGATTTTCGGCATGTCTGCCCTGTTGGCCGAATTCTATAGAAACTTCCGTGCCGCTGATAAATATTTAGGAACCTGCTCTCACTTCCTTGAGCGTGAATTGGCTTATTATAGGGGGCACAGATTTTTGGCCACGTGTAGAGTGAATATAGTACTATAGCTCAGTGGCTAGACACATAGAATTAGGAAAAGCCATTGGGCACAGGGAATGATGCTGACTTCTAGTGTTGATGTGTTGTCATTGTGGCACATAATAATTGTCTCCTCCTGTGATATGATAGAAATACCAACAAGAAGCGTGTGCCTTAAAGGTGACTATAAACATATCTAATAAAAATGATTAACATAAGAGAAGAGTAACCTAAACTTGATGTAGAACTGTATGGAATAAAGGAATATTTTCAGCAACAGCGCCCCTTGTCTACAGGCGTCGTATCTTGTATTGCAATAGGTGCTAGGAGCAGTCACAGACCACTCCTGTCAGTTTATCCCCCGAAATACTGCAGTCACAGCATTCCGGAAGTCGGCACAGGGCTAACAGCCCCTCTGCCTTTGGGTCAGAGCCCCCGCGGCGTCACGCAGGGTCCCTATCGTTGCCATGGTGAGCGAATGTCGTCATCACGACATCTGGCTCAACAGAGCTAGGAAACTTGTTGATCATGCACAGTGCATGATCAGGTAGTCTCCCTGTCAGTGCAGCGATCAGCCTGCAAAAAATGATTGTCCCATAGTGGGACTAAGTAAAAGACTTAGGAAAAAGGTAAAGAAAAAAAAAAAATTTTAAATAATAATTGTAAAAATATTAAAAAAATCAAAAATAAAAAAATCAATACATATTCTATCACTAAATAAATATTTGAATGAAAAAAACAATATAAACAATAAAAGTGCACACATGTGGTATCGCCGCATGCACAATGACTCGACCTATAAAACTGTCCCACTACTTAACCCCTTTAGTGAACACAAAGAAAAAAACAAGGCAAAAAACAATTCTTTATCATCATACTGCCGAAAACAAAAAGTGGAATAACGCGATCAGAACCTCATATTACCCACCTCAGCTGCTGCAGAACCTCATAGTATACCTCAGCTGCTGCAGAACCTCACAATATACCTCAGCTGCTGCAGAACCTCAATACGTCTCAGCTGCTGCATAACCTTATATTATACACACCTCAGCTGCTGCAGAATCTCATAATACACATCTCAGCTGCTGCAGAACCTCATAATACACCTCAGCTGCTACAGAACTCATAATACACCTCAGCTGCTACAGAACCTCATAATACACAGCTCAGCTACTGCAGAACTTCAATATGTCTCAGCTGCTGCATAACCTTATTACACGCCTGTCATGTCGGACGCTGTTCACACCACAGCATCCGGCAGGCAGAGGTAGTTCCACCTCCAGCCACTATAGCCTCAGTGGCGCCGGTTTGATCTTCAGGCTCTCGGGGGTTAATCCTGCTGGAGACCAGGTTGGAAGGTTAGTCACGCCCACGGTCTTTAAATAGTCATACTGGCATATGGGCGTCGCCGATTATAGCTTGTGTTTCATACCAAGTGGTTCCGGTCTGGAGTGGAGGTGTTCAAGAGAGAGAGATTCATATCTGGTGTCGTATGATCCGTCGTTATCCTTTCTCCTTCCCATATTTGTGTTTAGTTGTGCCCTGTTCACATTACTGTTTATTCCTGTGTGTGTGTGGCGCAGTGCAGTTTAAGTTCTCCCTGTCTGTCATTATTTGTGTGGGAGCTTTGGTGGTGTGACTCCTCACTGGGTGGAGGGTGGAGGGTTAAGTGCAGGGCTGAGCAGGAGATAAGGAAAGGTCGGAGGCTCAGGCATTTGCACCTTCAGCAAAAACCCTGGGTTGAGGGTCAGACAGGGTTTCCCCTAGTAAAAGGGACACCACAGGGGCCCCGGGTATTTCAGCCTTAGTTGAACTAAGCCCCCGTGACATTATAATCGGCCCACATTTTTTCAGGAGTCCATGGATCCATTAGATTCCATAACCCGCCAGTTGGCGGCGCTGTCCATACAGGTCTCCGAGTTGAAAGGGGCAGTTCAGCAGCAGGGCCTGGTAGTAGCAAAGGTGCAAACGGCATCTGCAGGTATCGGTGCAGAGCCGAAGTTTCCGCTGCCAGAACGATTTTCAGGCGATCGCAGCAAATTTGTCGTATTTCGGGAGGCCTGCAAATTATACTTCCGCATGCGGCCAATATCCTCAGGTAATGAGGCCCAGCGAGTAGGGCTGGTGTTGTCATTACTGAGTGGTGACCCCCAAGCATGGGCATTTTCCTTACCAGCTGACTCTGCTACATTTCTTTCGGTCGATAATGTTTTTTCTGCCCTCGGACTCATTTACGATGACCCTGACCGACTGGCTCTAGCGGAATCTAAAATCCGCGCCCTCCGCCAGGGGGAGCGCTTGGCAGAAGACTATTGTTCGGAATTTCGCCGCTGGGCTGTAGACACACAGTGGAATGACCCAGCACTGCGGAGCCAGTTTATTCATGGGGTATCAGGGAGGGTGAAACAAGCCCTCCTGATGTATGAGACTCCGGCATCATTGGAGTCTGCCATGAGTTTGGTGATACGTATTGATCGCCGTTTTCGTCAGGGGGCACAGGAGACGCTACCTCTGGGGGAAAACAGAGGTGCAGGTGTGGTTGAAGTAGATGAGTCCCCTGAACCTATGCAGATTGCTGGCGTGGCACAGGTTCAGCCTCGCGCTCCGGGGTTCCGGAAGCCCGGAGCATGTTTCTACTGTGGTAAAGGAGGTCATTATGTTAACGTTTGCCCGGTACTACCTAAGAGGGTCACACCGGCGGAAAACTGTTAAGCTCAGAGGGTATGGAGGAGACCCAACTGAGCGTATGCATATCCTCCATGATGGTATCTCAATGTATGCTCCCTGCCAAGGTTATTATCGCCGGCAGAGAGCTACCTATATCAGTGTTTGTGGATAGCGGTTCCGCCACCAATCTCATAGATGAGGAGTTTGCACACACCGCCGGGTTTAAGATCGAAAAACTTCCTCACCCCATACAGGTGGTGACCATTAATGCTGTTCCCCTCCCTCAAGGGGAGATTACTGAGTTTGTGGCAGAGGTGAAACTCCACATTGGGGTCCTACATTCTGAGTCGGTTACATGTAGGGTCCTCCGTAATCTCCCAGCACAAATGGTCCTGGGTTTTCCATGGTTGTCCAGGCACAACCCGGTAATTGATTGGAAAACTCAGGACATAGTACAATGGAGTGGTTTCTGCCAAGACAATTGCTTGGCCACATGTGTGTCCGCCGTGACTCCCAGCCTGCCGGAGGCTTTGCAGGATTTCGCGGATGTTTTCTCTGAGAAGGGTTGCTCAGAACTGCCTCCACATAGAGCCTATGACTGTGCTATTAGGTTAAAACCCGGGGCCAAATTACCTAAGGCCAGGATGTTTAATATTTCTGGTCCTGAGAGACAAGCTCTGAAAGACTACATCGCGGAGAGTCTGAGCAAAGGTCACATCTGGCCTTCGTCCTCGCCTGTAGCCGCGGGGTTTTTCTTCATTAAGAAGAAAGATGGGGGGTTACGCCCGTGTCTGGATTTCCGAGAGTTAAACCAGATTACTATCCGTGATCCCTACCCAATGCCGTTGATCCCGGATTTGTTCAACCAGGTAGCGGGGGCGAAATGGTTTTCCAAGCTGGACCTCAGGGGGGCGTATAACCTCATAAGGGTCCGTCAGGGGGATGAGTGGAAGACGGCGTTTAACACTCCTGAGGGTCATTTTGAGAGTCTGGTTATGCCGTTTGGGTTGACCACCGCGCCTGCCGTTTTCCAACATTTTATTAAATATGTATTTGCTCATGTCCTGGGGAGATTTGTGATTGTATACCTGGATGATATCCTCATTTATTCTAGCGATCAGGACACTCATTTGGAGCATGTTAGGCAGGTGTTACAGTTGCTCCGGGAGAACCAGCTCTATGCTAAGCTGGAAAAATGTTTATTTTTTGTCCAGGAGTTGCCCTTTTTGGGATATATTGTGTCCGCAGCCGGTTTTAAAATGGGCACCGCTAAGGTGCAAGCGGTGTTGCAATGGGAGAGGCCGGAGAGTCTGAAAGCACTCCAGCGGTTCCTTGGGTTTGCGAATTATTATAGGAAATTTATAAAACACTTTTCGACTGTCGCCAAACCGCTCACGGACATGACAAAGAAGGGTGCCGATCTGGCGAACTGGCCTGAGGTGGCTATACGTGCATTTGAGCGTCTGAAGAATAGTTTTGCTTCAGCCCCCATTCTGGTGCAACCAGACGTGTCTAAACCTTTTGTGGTAGAGGTTGATGCGTCGGAGGTGGGAGTGGGGGCAGTACTGTCTCAAGGCTCGTCCTTGAGCGAGATGCATCCATGCGCCTACTTCTCCAAGAAGCTGTCGCCGGCCGAACGGAATTATGATATCGGCAACAGGGAGTTGTTGGCCATCAAACTGGCTTTTGAGGAATGGCGACACTTCTTGGAGGGGGCGGCTCACCAGGTCACAGTTATCACCGACCATAAGAATCTGCTCTACCTGGAGTCGGCCAAGCGTCTGTCTCCTAGGCAGGCTCGCTGGGCATTGTTTTTTACTCGTTTCAATTTTCTTGTGACGTACCGTCCCGGGGCTAAAAACACCAAGGCGGATGCTTTGTCTAGGTGTTTTCCGGGGGGAGAACCTCGGGAAGAGCCGGTACCCATCCTCCAGAAAGGGGTAGTGGTCTCGGCTCTCACGACTGAGGTAGAGGCGGAGATTGCCGAGGCCCAAGAGGAGGTACCACCAGGACTTCCCGCCAACAAATCATTTGTACCCCTGCATCTTCGGCCTAAGGTGTTGAAGGAACACCACGATTCGGTACTGGCTGGTCACCCAGGGGTGAAGGGCACCTTAGAGCTGGTATCGCGTCGTTTCTGGTGGCCCAAAATCCGGCAGGACGTGGTCTCGTACGTGGCAGCTTGCATCATGTGCGCTAGGGCTAAGTCACCCCGAACCCGTCCTGCTGGCACGCTACAGCCTCTGGGGGTACCCAATAGGCCATGGACAGAAATCTCCATGGATTTTATCACTGACTTGCCGGCCTCGGCAGGGAACACGGTCATCCTGGTGGTGGTTGACCGTTTTTCAAAGATGGCGCATTTTGTGGCGTTGTCCTCTTTGCCCAATGCTAAGACGTTGGCTCAGGTATTTGTGAAGGAGGTGGTCAGACTCCACGGAGTACCGTCTGACATAGTATCTGATAGGGGTACGCAATTTGTGGCGAGGTTTTGGAAAGCTTTTTGCTCTAGGTTGGGGATCAAGTTGTCACATTCATCGGCGTTTCATCCACAGTCTAATGGACAAACTGAGCGCATGAACCAAAATCTAGAACAGTATTTACGATGCTTTGTGTCCGACAACCAGGAGGAGTGGTCTACTTTCCTTCCTCTGGCCGAATTCGCATTAAATAATCACCGCCAAGAGTCATCAGGAGAGTCTCCATTCTTTTGTGTGTACGGTCAACATCCTCAGTTTTGTACCTTACGTCAGGGTGACTCCGGGGGTGTCCCGGAGGAGGATCAGCTAGGAGCCCAATTGTCATCAGTTTGGAGGCGGGTGAAACAGCGTTTGTTGAGCATGAGTGCCAGGTACAAACGGGTGGCTGACAGTAGACGCGTGCCAGGTCCGGACCTGTGTGTGGGTGAATGGGTGTGGTTAGCTACGAAGAACATAAAACTCAAAATCCCATCTTTAAAACTGGGTCCAAGGTTTATTGGGCCTTTTAGGATTTCTGCCATCATTAACCCAGTGGCTTATCGGTTGGAACTTCCTGCGGTGTACAGAATACATAATGTTTTTCACAGGGCTTTATTGAAAAAGGTGGTAGGCTTGGTGGACACGACGCCGATGCCACCTCCAGTCATGGTGGATGGCGAGTTAGAGTTCGAGGTCGCCAAGGTGGTGGACTCTCGAGTAGTACGCCGTACTCTTCAGTATTTGGTGCACTGGCGGGGGTATGGTCCAGAGGAGAGGTCTTGGGTTCCAGCCTCAGACATACATGCGGATCGGCTGGTCAGTTCTTTTCACCGTCGTCATCCGGACAAGCCGGGTCCTATGAGTCTTGAGGGCCCTGGGGTCCCTCGTAGAAGACGGGGTACTGTCATGTCGGACGCTGTTCACACCACAGCATCCGGCAGGCAGAGGTAGTTCCACCTCCAGCCACTATAGCCTCAGTGGCGCCGGTTTGATCTTCAGGCTCTCGGGGGTTAATCCTGCTGGAGACCAGGTTGGAAGGTTAGTCACGCCCACGGTCTTTAAATAGTCATACTGGCATATGGGCGTCGCCGATTATAGCTTGTGTTTCATACCAAGTGGTTCCGGTCTGGAGTGGAGGTGTTCAAGAGAGAGAGATTCATATCTGGTGTCGTATGATCCGTCGTTATCCTTTCTCCTTCCCATATTTGTGTTTAGTTGTGCCCTGTTCACATTACTGTTTATTCCTGTGTGTGTGCGGCGCAGTGCAGTTTAAGTTCTCCCTGTCTGTCATTATTTGTGTGGGAGCTTTGGTGGTGTGACTCCTCACTGGGTGGAGGGTGGAGGGTTAAGTGCAGGGCTGAGCAGGAGATAAGGAAAGGTCGGAGGCTCAGGCATTTGCACCTTCAGCAAAAACCCTGGGTTGAGGGTCAGACAGGGTTTCCCCTAGTAAAAGGGACACCACAGGGGCCCCGGGTATTTCAGCCTTAGTTGAACTAAGCCCCCGTGACAACGCCTCAGCTGCTTCAGAACCTCATATTACCCACCTCAACTGCTGCAGAACCTCATAATACACATCTCAGCTGCAGCAGAACCTCACAATATACACATCAACTGCTGCAGAACCTCATATTACCCACCTCAAATGCTGCAGAACCTCATAATACACATCTCAGCTGCTGCAGAACCTCATAAAACACCTCAGTTGCTGCAGAACCTCACAATTCACAGCTCAGCTGCTGCAGAACCTCATATTACACACCTCAGCTACTTGAAACCTTCTTTTGGACACTGTGGTACAGTAAAGGGTGTTTTACTGGATGGAAGATATGTTTCTCCTAGCAGATTAATGTTTGGCCGGGTTTTTTCTTAAAGACGGGACCTGCGATGATGTCGGGGTCACGTGATCAGCCCATGTGATGTCTACCTCACTGGTGGGAGGGGTTAGGCCCTATGTAATGGAGGTTGGTGATTGCCACAGGTTGAGTGTGTGTTTCTGGAAGCTACAGGAACTTGTGTGGACTCAGCCTGAAACTTGTATATAGGATTCCCGTGCTGCAGGACTATCGCAGCAAGACTCGGAAGAACCCCGGGAATGGCACCTGGCGGATGCCGCAGGACCTGGCAGCCGCTTAGTTACGCCCGTCCCGTGCAAGGGGTGAGTCTGGGACCAGTGGTTCTCCAAGCTGGAGTATGAGTTTGCTTTCCCTTATGTTTTGTTAAGCTGCTGGTTACTGAGTGACATTAAAACCACTGAAATTGGACTTTATGCCTGTGTGTTGCCTCGTTACTGCCGCCCAGCTATTGCCTACCAGAGCAAATCCCTACAATTGGTGGAGAATGCGAGCAGAAGCAGTGAGGCCAGGCTGTTTTGATTTTTGATCGGTACCCCAGCCTATGTCCTGGGTGAAACGAGTGGCAGATATCCAGGTGGGGAACTTTCCAGAAATAGAGGCCACGCGACAGCAACAGCAGGCTATGCAGCAGCAACAGGAGGCCATGCGGCAGCAGCAACAAGAGTTCATGCGACAGCAGGCTATGCAGCAGCAGGCTATGCAGCAGCATCAGGAAACCAATCAGCTGTTGATACAGCATATCACAACAGCGCAAGCAAAAGGAGCTGACCGGGGAATCCAGGATATTCGGAAAGCGGTTTGTACAGCGATTCCTAAAATGGGAGAATCGGACGATGTGGAGGTGTATCTGGAGATGTTCGAAGGAGTCGCTGAGAGAGAGAAGCTCCCCCGGGACCATTTGGCAGGTGTCCTCGATCCGTTTCTGACCCCAGGACTGTTGAAAGCGTGTCAGGACCTACCCCCAGAGCAAAGGGCGGACTACACGGTCGTCAAGGGTGAGATACTGGCACGCCTTGGGGTAAATGTGTTAGTGAGGGCTCAGCGGGTACACCACTGGAAGTTTACCCCCTCCAAGCCCGCCCGGTCCCAGTATTACGACCTGTTGCACCTGTTACAAAAGTGGTTGCAGCCTGAAGTGTTATCCCCTACGGCCATACTGGACCGCATAGTGACTGATAGATTTTGGAGGGCTTTGCCCCACTCCCTCCAGACCTGGGTCGGACAGGCGCCCCCTACTGATGCCATGCAGATGATAGACCTCATAGAAAGGTATGGGGCTACCAAGGAGTTACAGGGAGGGACCCCCCGAAAGGTAACAGGAAGGTTCCCTAAGTCCCCGCCCCTGGTTCGGCGAGCAGAGCCCAGGAAGGCCGCTCCGGACTTATCCGGGGAAGTAAGGAGCCCCATAATCTGCTGGCGGTGCCAGGAACCAGGTCATATGAGAGCTGATTGCCCCCACCTGACTGAGCCCATGGACACCAATTTTTGTTACCGCCAGTCCCACTGTTACGGCGGCGGAACACGCATAAAAAAAATATAAATAAACGTGTTCGCCGCCCGGGGTCCACCGTGCGGCAGATGGAAAAACCGCAGCTAGAAGACACAGAGCACTGTGGCGGTAATGTGCACGGGGTTCTATATCACTCAGGTGCAATCAAGCAGTCTCTGTTAAGTGCACAGAGCTGCTCCAGGAAAAATTAGAAAAGTAACGCTGAGCCTGTTAGCAACACAGGGACTCAGCGGCACACATGCGGTAGGCAAAAACCGGAGTAGTTAGGATGTCACTACGTCCGACACCTACCGTGGTAACAGGTGTGCTGGCGTCGCAACCGCGGACGCAGAAATGAGCTGCAACTGCAGCGTGGCGTGAACAGAGCCGCAAACAAGGCGCTGCAAAAACGCTGGAGCAATGCAGGACGCTTAGCTGCTGCAAAAAGTATGGCTGGAGCGCGCTGGCGCTAGCGCTGCTACTGGCGGCTGCCCAATCACTCACACAAACGTAATATCAGAGGGAAGGGGTTTCATAATAAGTCATCCACCAGTCCAAGCATCCATCACCATACATACAGCAGCAGTATGAAAATACTAGCGCATGGCATAGCGGCCATGCGCACTTTTTATAGCGTACGGGACCTGCCGGAAATCTCCAGAGCCCTGAGCATAACCAATCAAATCAGGAGCAGGACCTGAGCACCTGACTCCTCAACTCCAATGAGAGCTATTCCCGTGAGCATGCTCAGAAGCTGGGACAAAGGACTTAGCCTCTGGAGACAAATATGTGAATCTGGATTCCCGCATAGGCATTATAGAACCCAGATTCCTAACACCCACTATGCCGAACCAATGTGTGCAATGGGCACCCCGAAGGGCCCTAATATGGAACATTTGTGTCGGCTAGAAGTGGAGGGCACCCGGGCTGTGGCCCTATTGGACTCAGGGAGTCTTGTAACCCTGGTACGAGCCAGCTGGATACACACCAGCGAGTTTACGGGTCGGAAAATTGGGGTGTTGTGTATACATGGAGACTTAAAAGACTATCCCACCGCACTAGTCGTAATCAGCACGCCAGCAGGGAGGTGGTGCCACGAGGTGGGGGTGGTGGCTAATTTACATTATGAAGTGATAATTGGAAGAGACTTTCCGTTGTTTTCTGTGCTGTGGCCGTCTGTGGTACCATCCACTGAGCAACTGCCGGTACCAGAGGCAACCAGGTTACATTCTCCAGAAGGGGGGGCATGAACCTGGTGGCCCGGAGGAAAATGTGCTGGCGGTCGGAATAACCTTCCCTTCGGTGGAGGAAGGGGAGAATTCTCCCCTAGAAGGATTGGCTGGAGAGGTGGAAGACTTGCCGCCGGGACCTGAGTTGTCAGACTTGAATGTATCAGGTGACAATTTTGGTACAGCGCAACTCCGAGACCTTACTTTAGCCGGGCCAGAGAAAATGTACTGTTTGTAAATGGGGAACCCCAACAACCTGGGGTAGATACGGTGTTGCCACGCTTTGAGTTGAACCAGGATTTGTTGTACCGAGTGGAGATAATACGTGGGGAAATGGTAGAACAATTACTGGTACCTCAGACGTATCGCAGGCTGGTAATGGTTTTAGCGCATGCGCATGTACTTGGGGGACATTTGGGCCAAAAGAAGACCCTCGACCGAATCCTGCAACGATTTTACTGGCCAGGGGTTCATGAAGAAGTTAAACGGTACTGTAGCTCCTGTCCAGTATGCCAGGTAACCAGTCCCCAGCCTCACTTTCGGAGCCCTTTGGTGCCTTTGCCGATTATAGAGGTGCCCTTCGAGAGAGTGGCCATGGACCTGGTGGGGCCTCTCAATAAGTCGGCAAGGGGACACCAACACATTCTGGTAGTTCTAGATTATGCTACCCGATATCCTGAGGCCATTCCTCTGCGCCACACATCAGCTAAGCTTATAGCAAAGGAACTCATGGGTATGTTTTCACGGGTGGGAATTCCGCAAGAAATTTTAACAGACCAGGGAACCCCCTTTATGTAAAAAATTATGAAGGAACTCTGCCGGTTGATAAAATGCTAAACAGTTGCGTAACTCGGTCTATCATCCCCAAACAGATGGTCTGTTAGAAAGGTTCAATAAGACCCCGAAGAGCATGGTAAAAAGGCAGTTTCCAAAGATGGGAAGGACTGGGATCTGTTATTGCCATATTTGTTATTTGCAGTGAGGGAGGTACCTCAGGCATCTACGGGGTTCTCGCCCTTTGAACTATTGTACGGCAGACATCCACGGGGCTTACTAGATATAGCCAAAGAGGCCTGGGAGAACCAACCTACTCCCCACAAAAGTGTGATAGAACATGTTGCAAAAATGCAAGAGAGAATGGAGACAGTCCTACCATTGGTCCGGGAACATATGGAGGCAGCACAACGGTCACAGAGTCGGGTCTATAATCGGGAGGCTCGGGTAAGAACCTTTAGCCCTGGGGATCGGGTTTTGGTGCTTGTGCCTACCGTAGATAGCAAATTTCTCGCAAGGTGGCAGGGACCCTACGAGATCATGGAGAAGGTGGGGCCAGTAGACTACAAGGTACACCCTTTGAACTATTGTACGGCAGACATCCACGGGGCTTACTAGATATAGCCAAAGAGGCCTGGGAGAACCAACCTACTCCCCACAAAAGTGTGATAGAACATGTTGCAAAAATGCAAGAGAGAATGGAGACAGTCCTACCATTGGTCCGGGAACATATGGAGGCAGCACAACGGTCACAGAGTCGGGTCTATAATCGGGAGGCTCGGGTAAGAACCTTTAGCCCTGGGGATCGGGTTTTGGTGCTTGTGCCTACCGTAGATATAAAATTTCTCGCAAGGTGGCAGGGACCCTACGAGATCATGGAGAAGGTGGGGCCAGTAGACTACAAGGTACACCAACCAAGACGGAGAAAGCCAGAACAGGTTTACCATAATAATTTGTTTAAACCCTGGAAAGATAGAGAGCACCTTGGTGGGGATAGTCCGCTGCCAGCGTTTCAGATGGTAAAGGCTCCGTTACCTCGGGGCGAGGCGGGAGAAGCCCAACCCGCGGTCAAAATTGCAGATACTTTGTCTCCTAAACAGGTTCAGGAGGTCCGGGAGTTCATCAGCCGAAATACAGATGTTTTTTCGGAGCTCCCTGGACGCACCTCCCTAATCTAACATGACGTTGTCACAGAGCCACAGGCCAAGGTCCGACTAAAGCCATATCGGGTGCCTGAGGCCCGGCGACAAGCCATCTCAGAAGAGGTAAAAATGATGCTACAGTTAGGGGTCACAGAAGAGTCTCAGAGTGAGTGGGCCAGCCCAATAGCTCTAATACCCAAGCCTGATGGGTCTCTAAGATTCTGTAATGATTTTAGAAAACTCAGTGACATTTCAAAATTTGACGCCTACCCCATGCCCCGGGTTGACGAGTTGATAGAGCGCTTTGGGCAAGCACGGTATTTTACAACTCTGGACCTCACAAAAGGTTATTGGCAGGTATCCCTAACAGAGGCGGCGAAGGGAAAGACGGCGTTTATAACACCTGAGGGGCTGTTCCAGTATAAGGTGTTACCCTTTGGATTGCATGGCGCTCCAGCAACGTTCCAGCGGTTAATGGATATTATTCTCCGTCCCCATCGCCGCTATGCCTCAGCCTATCTAGATTATATTATTGTGTTCAGCACCGATTGGGAAAGCCACTTAGCAAAAGTACAGGCAGTGGTAGACTCCCTGCGACAAGCAGGGCTAACTGCCAACCCAAAGAAGTGTTTCATAGGGTTGGAGGAAGCCCGCTACTTGGGTTATGTCACTGGGAGGGGAGTTCTCAAGCCCCAAGTAAACAAGGTCGGTAAAGGCCTTTTTGGGTTTGGAGGATATTACAGGCGATTCATTCCCAACTTTGCAACCCTGTCCGCGCCTTTAACAGATTGTTTAAAAGGGAAAAAATCTGTGATGGTCCACTGGAATTATCAGTTAGAGGAGGCCTTTACAAAATTAAAAGGGGTACTGTGTGGTACACAAGTCCTGATCACTCCAAATTTCAAAAAAGAGTTCATGGTGCAGACTGATGCCTCTGAGATAGGCCTCGGTGCAGTGCTGGCTCAGGAAGTTAACGGGGAAGAGCATCCCGTTAGCTTCCTAAGCCGGAAACTTACCCCAGCTGAAACCCGGTACAGTATTGTAGAGAGAGAGTGCCTGGCCATCGAGTGGGCACTGGAATCGTTGCGCTACTATTTGCTGGGGAGGACATTTCGGTTGGTGACAGATCATTCCCCTCTTACGTGGATGAGTCAAGCTAAGGAGAGGAATGCCCGAGTCACCAGGTGGTTCCTGTCCCTGCAAAACTTTAAATTTTCAGTAGAACATCGTGCAGGCAGACTACAGGGGAATGCAGATGCCCTGTCCAGAGTTCACTGTATGTCATGTGTCCACCCCTCTAGGGTTGAACATAGGGGGTAGGTATGTGGTACAGTAAAGGGTGTTTTACTGGATGGAAGATATGTTTCTCCTAGCAGATTAATGTTTGGCCGGGTTTTTTCTTAAAGACAGGACCTGCGATGATGTCAGGGTCACGTGATCAGCCCATGTGATGTCTACCTCACTGGTAGGAGGCGTTAGGCCCTATGTAATGGAGGTTGGTGATTGCCACAGGGTGAGTGTGTGTTTCTGGAAGCTACAGGAACTTGTGTGGACTCAGCCTGAAACTTGTATATAGGATTCTCGTGCTGCAGAACTATCGCAGCAAGACTCGGAAGAACCCCGGAAATGGCACCTGGCAGCCGCTTAGTTACGCCCGTCCCGTGCATGGGGTGAGTCTGGGACCAGTGGTTCTCCAAGCTGGAGTATGAGTTTGCTTTCCCTTATGTTTTGTTAAGCTGCTGGTTACTGAGTGACATTAAAACCACTGAAATTGGACTTTATGCCTGTGTGTTGCCTCGTTACTGCCGCCCAGCTATTGCCTACCAGAGCAAATCCCTACAACACACATTTGTGTAGAATATATACAGATCTGCATAGTTATTTTTTTTAGATGACAATTTGGTAAAATCTATAAATACTGTGAATACAAAGTCCTTGGTGTCACAATAAAAAAAAAATAAATAAAAATCGCTCAGATCCTTAAAAATAGAAAAATAATTATTCGTTATCCACATCTTTGGAGTATATTGTGATGTCACCGGATAAATCCGGAGCTGATGTCACAGTCTACACGGAATGTTCTATGCCGGCTCAGACTGGACCACAGAAGAACAGGACAATCCCCTGGTGGACCCCTCTGCTGCACTGGGAACCCAGACCTCCACACCCTACCTGACCAGGGCTTAGATGCGCTTCATACAGACAGGTTGCAGGGTCTCGGGGACTCCCGCTGTGTGACCGTATCACCGCCTCATAGAACTAAGAGAGTCCTTGCTCCAAGGCGATGGCCCGGTATCAGGACTGACCGTCTGAGACAAGGGCAAAGCTGCAGATAATACCGAGTAGTAGTAATTTCCTCTACTATGAGGTAATAAAAACAAATCAATTTTCACATTTTTGGCATCAGTTTTTCTTCCATGGGGAACTGAAATTCCCAACGTGCCCTGAAAGATACCGACCTCCAGGACCTGCTTGGAGTTGTAGTTTTCTACACAAATTGTATTCTTAAAGGGGTATTCCCATCGCCAAGATCATATCCCAATATCTAGTAGTAATATAAGTAATATCTCTGTCCATTTCCTCATGTGCAGGACCTTAGGTATCCATGGTTAGAACCACTAGCAGCTAGCTGTTACTATATCAGTGGTCGTAACCATGGATATCTAAGGTCCTATGATGCCTCCACATGAGGAAATAGACTTAGTGAATCAGAAGAACTATACTACATTTCTAATTGGAGGAATTTGTTAATATTATTATTATTACTACTACATCTACGACATATTGGGACAGGATCTTAGAGATGGGAATACCCCTTTTAATGTTAGTTCACATGTAGAGGTGAAATTCATATCAAATTGTTTGGCGCACAGTGTTGCGGGTAAGACCACGCTCACATGTTGCAATGTTTTTAAGAGAAAAAAACATCACAACAAAAGAGTGCATTTAAAATAGCAGCGGGTGAAAGCAGCCTCAGGCTATGTTCACACGTTAAGAACAAAGAAATGGAGTGCTGACTTCAATATCACATAAAAAACAATGAGTTTTATTAAATAAGTAAACATATATAACACACAATACATAAAACAAGGGAAGATTCCACAAAAATGCTCCTAGGGAAATTTTTGACATGGGAAAGTTATGCAAAAATTGGAGCTGTATCAATAACTACTGTATCACCCAAATGGAGTACAAAAGTTAAGGCAGTAACTTGATAAAGCATCCCGCGAAACGCGCATCCAGGGTCTCTCCTCAGGGAAGTTTTCAGCACTTGCGATCACTAATATGGGTAAGCGTGCCTAAAAGGCTGTGATTAATATATTTGTACTATGTACTTTATGTTCACCCTATGTACCTCTTTATGGTTACTGCCTTAACTTTTGTACTCCATTTGGGTGATACAGTAATTATTGATACAGCTCCAATTTTTGCATAACTTTCCCATGTCAAAAATTTCCCTAGGAGCATTTTTGTGGAATCTTCCCTTGTTTTATGTATTGTGTGTTATATATGTTTACTTATTTAATAAAACTCATTGTTTTTTATGTGATATTGAAGTCAGCACTCCATTTCTTTGTTCTTAATATACACTACGGAGTTTCTTGATAGTCCTATATAATTATATTATATACAGCTATGAGATTTGTTGCTATATGTATAGCTGCGTTTGTCTTTGTGTATCAGTTAACATTATGTTCACACGTTGCGTTTTTGCAGCCTTTTTATGCCAGTTAAAAGCTGCTTTTAAGGGTATGTGCACACGCAGCGGATTTGTTCTCTGCGGATCCGCTGTAGATCCGCAAGCAATGTACAGTACAATGCTAAGCAATGGGTTTTCAAAACCGCAGTGCACAGGCTGCGGACTTGCTGCGGATTGAAATCCGCAGCATGTCAATTCTTTCTGCATATTTTGCTGCGTTTCGACACCTATTCCATTATACTGGTGTCAAAATGCAGGGGCAAATCCGCAGGTAAAACCGCACTCCCTTCAGCCCCCCATAGAAAGCAATGGATAAGTGCAAAAAAGCAGCAAAAAACATAGCAAGAAACGCCATCAGTTCTTGCAGTGTTATTAGTGACAAAAGCAGGTACAGCAGAATGTGATTTTCCCAAAATTAAACCAAAATATCTTGGTGTCCTCACCTGAGAATGGCGGTTACATTAGTACAGTTTAATGAAATTATTGATATCTCTGACCGATGTGTGAAGTTGAACAATAGCTGATCACCCCAATGCACTGCCAATGTCTTAGGTAAACTATGCCTGACCAATTCACCTCCCCCTGCTGGATTTACATTTGCAAATGTGTATTTTTTCATTAACTCATAGGAACTTTTTTGCTCAGAATAGTCACTTTTTTCAGACATAAAAATCTTTCTAAATATTTCTATCAAATTTCCCTTTTTTCCCCAAATGTTTTATGGTTTCACCTACGTCTTATATCGGTGGTCTAACACCTCGCATTGTTCATGCTTGTACGGTGGAAGCAAAGCTGAACTTTGGGATCCTTAAAAACGCCGCAAGAAAACCAGAGTAAAAGCCAGCAAAAGGTGTTTTTTGTGTCTGCAGTTTTTTTTGCTGCCAAAACATTAGGTTTTGGCTGCAGAACAAAAAAAGGAACGTGTGAATATGCTGTAAAAATAAGAAGCGTTAAACAAGTCCAACTGAAAACCTTTGTGGTAAAACTGCATGTAATACAGGCCATATTGTGCACTTACACTTTACAGCAAGTGCTATAAACCAGCAATCCCCCCCCACTGCATTCTCCATATACTTCGGTGGAGATATAACTACACATACAGGAACCTCCTCATAACATTTTATGGAGAATGTGGCTGGAAATTTGTGATTAAGGGTCAGATAATAACTGCACGTAACTGTAGGGTGGCGTCAGCATCAATGTTACTGGTGGGCCCTTAGCAGCTGAGCCTGAAGCAGTGATATCACAATGTGGAGTGTGGAACTCGATGACATCTTCTACTCTATGACATCACAATGACTGCAAAGGAGTAAAGCCTATGTAAAGCCTGACCGCAGAGCCGAGGCTGTCATTTGTGTGACTCCCTATTGGATACACAAAGCTACAGGAATACGAAGGAGAAAGAAAGCGACGACATCATGGGGATTCATGGAGGTCCCCATTGTGACCAGCGGCTGCTGGTCAAGGCTCTCTCTTCCTGCAAGTCAACTGGCTTTAGTCTTCTGACCCGATTCAAGAAATTCCAATGCAATTGCAGAGCTCAGCGGAAGGATTCTTTCCAGGCCATCAAATCTGCCACCATGACAGTGGTCAAGAGCATCAGGTCAGTTGCTACAAAAAGACGTAGAAACCACGTCATCAGCCAAGACAGCGGTGAAAAGAGCCCAACCTACATAGTAGGTGACACTGAGCCCACTTCTAGCATTGTAGAAAGTGGAGAGGATCTTGCCGATCCAGAATGTGCACAAGATGCACCCGAGGGGCTGCCACAAACAAGACCCCAGGACTTTACTGACCCAGAATGTGCACCCGAGGGGCTGCCACAAACAGGACCCCAGGATTTTGCATATCCAGAATGTGCACAAGGTGCACCCGAGGGGCTGCCACAAACAGGACCTCAGGATCCTGCTGATCCAGAATGTGCACACAATGCACCCGAGGGGCTGCCACAAACAAGACCCCAGGACTTAACCGATCCAGAATGTGCACCCGAGGGGCTGCCACAAACAGGACCCCAGGACTTTACCAATCCAGATTGTGCACAATGTGCACCTGAGGGGCTGCCACAAACAAGACCCCAGGATTTTGCTGATCCAGAATGCGCACAAGGTGCACCAGAGGGGCTACCACAAACAAGACCCCAAGACAATCTGAAAAGGAAAGCATCAACCTCTGAGGACAGTCAGCCCGAGATGATGCCACCAGCCAAGAGAGCTGCTATAGAAAATATTATTGATCTACTTATAGAAGTAATTGGCTTTAGTCTTCCGACCCGATTCAGGAAATTCCAATGCAATTTCAGAGCTCTCCTGAAGGATTCCTTCCAGGCCATCAAATCTGCCACCATGACAGTGGTCAAGTGCTTCAGATTAATTGCTATAACAAGACGTAGAGACCGCGTCATCAGCCAAGACAGCGGTGAGAAGAGCCCAACCTACATAGTAGGTGATATTGAGCCCACCTCTAGCATTGCAGAAAGTGGAGAGGATTGTGCCGATCCAGAATGTGCAGAAGATGCATCCGAGGGACTGCCACAAACAAGATCCCAGGATCTTACCGATCCAGAATGTGCACAATGTGCACCCGAGGGGCTTCCACAAACAAGACCACGAGACAATCTGAAAATGAAAGCATCACCCTCCGATGACAGTCAGCCCGAGATGCTGCCACCAGACAAGAGAGTGGCTATAGAAAACGTTACTGATCTACTTATCATTATTATTATTGTTATTATTATTATTTATTTATATAGCGCCTTTATTTCCATGGTGCTGTACATGAGAAGGGGAGGAGTAACCCCGGAGATCGAGACCCCACAAGTGGAGATGCCCGATATTGGGAACCAAGAGAACAACCTGCCTCCAGAGCTCTTAACCATCCTGCAGAGCAAAGGGGAGGAAGGCTACCTGGATGACGAGGTCATCATCATGGCCCAGGACCTGCTGCAGAGACAGTTTAAGGGTTTTGATGGCCTGCAGCCCCCCTGCGCTCTTATGATACCAGGGTACAGCGTACTGCAGAATGCTGTACAAATCCACTATGATGCGGACAGGGTGCACTGGCTGACAACCTGCTATAAAAATGGCCAAATCTTTGTGGCCGACAGCTTCAACATCAGGAATCTGTCTCCATCCATCCATCAGCAGATTAACAACATGTACAGTATAGTGGTCGACAATCCCCTGGAACATCTGAGGTTTATCGATGTGGATCAGCAGAAGAACTGGTACGACTGTGGCTTATATGCTATAGCGTTTGCCTACGAGTTTATGGCAGATGGCGGTGAACCCAGAGCTGAGTTCCAGCATCAGAAGATGAGGACTCATCTAATATCCTGCCTGCAGAACAACAGAATCAGCGGATTTCCCAAAAAGGTCAGGGAGTAACTCCATGTCTATAAACGGCATGTAGAGTGTATGACGGTCCAAGAGATCGCCCTGACCTTTAACCTCACAATGAAGATGGGGTACGGCTGGAGGTGACGGCTATCACACGTCAATGATGTGGCGGCCGCCATGTCAGGAGCAGATGAGCCGCACCTCAGGACGAGGCAGATTCCGGGCTCGGTCTCTGTCCTCATTACTTTCTGCAGTCAGATGTGATCAGAGGATCAGTGAATCTTCTGCTGCATCTGACCCGATCTACGGAACATGCTGCCATGATCCAGCACCGCCCAGGGGAAGGGCAGGCCGTCAGCCATGGTTCCCTAGAGGTTTCCTCCACTGGGGGTTTTTCCTCTCCTGAGTGCTGACGGACGACGACTCTCCGTGAGTCCAGGACCCATCACCATCCTCATCATGGGAACTTCTACTTGTGATATCTTGTATGAAGTGAATAAAGAATTCAATTAATATCTAGCAGCTGTGTGTCTGAGCCATGTGTCTGAGCCTTGTATCTCTACATTGAAATTGCAGGAAAAGTTATGGAATTCTGGAAATGACAGGTGTGATATTTTTTTCTGAGTTTTCCCTACAAACTGTTTGGAACATTTGAAAGAATGATTGTCCGGAGAAGAAAATATGACGCTGCCATAAGACCTGTGTTTGCCAGCAGTAGAGAGTCCACTCGTGTGTGGGGGCTTCTCATCAATGGAGGAGCTCACTCACAGTAATACCTCAACAGGGCCATGAATGAAGAATAAAATCTAAACCTCCTCCACGAGCAACTACTCCCATCATCCAGGGCAAGGTTGTGATGATGCTTTTCTCCTCCATAATGGAGACCAGGTCACATGGGAAAAGTGATAAACTAAGTTGCTTTGGTGAAAAAGACATTGGCATTTTGGTTCCAAGGACGAAAACCAAAGTTTGAGTCAGTCTCAAAACTTTTGGCCATGATTGTATTTATCCATCTTAAGATAATGATAGCACTCCATTCCTGATAGCTAAAACTTCTCTCACCTTCTGCATTAATAAAACACTTTTCTCACTATTTTTTGTGCAGAAAGCAGGTAAATACGTTCCGCAAACTGATTTTCGGCATGTCTGCCCTGTTGGCCGAATTCTATAGAAACTTCCGTGCCGCTGATAAATATTTAGGAACCTGCTCTCACTTCCTTGAGCGTGAATTGGCTTATTATAGGGGGCACAGATTTTTGGCCACGTGTAGAGTGAATATAGTACTATAGCTCAGTGGCTAGACACATAGAATTAGGAAAAGCCATTGGGCACAGGGAATGATGCTGACTTCTAGTGTTGATGTGTTGTCATTGTGGCACATAATAATTGTCTCCTCCTGTGATATGATAGAAATACCAACAAGAAGCGTGTGCCTTAAAGGTGACTATAAACATATCTAATAAAAATGATTAACATAAGAGAAGAGTAACCTAAACTTGATGTAGAACTGTATGGAATAAAGGAATATTTTCAGCAACAGCGCCCCTTGTCTACAGGCGTCGTATCTTGTATTGCAATAGGTGCTAGGAGCAGTCACAGACCACTCCCGTCAGTTTATCCCCCGAAATACTGCAGTCACAGCATTCCGGAAGTCGGCACAGGGCTAACAGCCCCTCTGCCTTTGGGTCAGAGCCCCCGCGGCGTCACGCAGGGTCCCTATCGTTGCCATGGTGAGCGAATGTCGTCATCACGACATCTGGCTCAACATAGCTAGGAAACTTGTTGATCATGCACTGTGCATGATCAGGTAGTCTCCCTGTCAGTGCAGCGATCAGCCTGCAAAAAATGATTGTCCCATAGTGGGACTAAGTAAAAGACTTAGGAAAAAGGTAAAGAAAAAAAAAAAATTTAAATAATAATTGTAAAAATATTAAAAAAATCAAAAATAAAAAAATCAATACATATTCTATCACTAAATAAATATTTGAATGAAAAAAACAATATAAACAATAAAAGTGCACACATGTGGTATCGCCGCATGCACAACGACTCGACCTATAAAACTGTCCCACTACTTAACCCCTTTAGTGAACACAAAGAAAAAAACAAGGCAAAAAACAATTCTTTATCATCATACTGCCGAAAACAAAAAGTGGAATAACGCGATCAGAACCTCATATTACCCACCTCAGCTGCTGCAGAACCTCATAGTATACCTCAGCTGCTGCAGAACCTCACAATAAAACTCAGCTGCTGCAGAACCTCAATACGTCTCAGCTGCTGCATAACCTTATATTACACACCTCAGCTGCTGCAGAATCTCATAATACACCTCAGCTGCTACAGAACTCATAATACACCTCAGCTGCTACAGAACCTCATAATACACAGCTCAGCTACTGCAGAACTTCAATATGTCTCAGCTGCTGCATAACCTTATTACACGCCTCAGCTGCTTCAGAACCTCATATTACCCACCTCAACTGCTGCAGAACCTCATAATACACATCTCAGCTGCAGCAGAACCTCACAATATACACATCAACTGCTGCAGAACCTCATATTACCCACCTCAAATGCTGCAGAACCTCATAATACACATCTCAGCTGCTGCAGAACCTCATAAAACACCTCAGTTGCTGCAGAACCTCACAATTCACAGCTCAGCTGCTGCAGAACCTCATATTACACACCTCAGCTACTTGAAACCTTCTTTTGGACACTGTGGTACAGTAAAGGGTGTTTTACTGGATGGAAGATATGTTTCTCCTAGCAGATTAATGTTTGGCCGGGTTTTTTCTTAAAGACGGGACCTGCGATGATGTCGGGGTCACGTGATCAGCCCATGTGATGTCTACCTCACTGGTGGGAGGGGTTAGGCCCTATGTAATGGAGGTTGGTGATTGCCACAGGTTGAGTGTGTGTTTCTGGAAGCTACAGGAACTTGTGTGGACTCAGCCTGAAACTTGTATATAGGATTCCCGTGCTGCAGGACTATCGCAGCAAGACTCGGAAGAACCCCGGGAATGGCACCTGGCGGATGCCGCAGGACCTGGCAGCCGCTTAGTTACGCCCGTCCCGTGCAAGGGGTGAGTCTGGGACCAGTGGTTCTCCAATCTGGAGTATGAGTTTGCTTTCCCTTATGTTTTGTTAAGCTGCTGGTTACTGAGTGACGTTAAAACCACTGAAATTGGACTTTATGCCTGTGTTGCCTCGTTACTGCCGCCCAGCTATTGCCTACCAGAGCAAATCCCTACAATTGGTGGAGAATGCGAGCAGAAGCAGTGAGGCCAGGCTGTTTTGATTTTTGATCGGTACCCCAGCCTATGTCCTGGGTGAAACGAGTGGCAGATATCCAGGCGGGGAACTTTCCAGAAATAGAGGCCACGCGACAGCAACAGCAGGCTATGCAGCAGCAAGAGGAGGCCATGCGGCAGCAGCAACAAGAGTTCATGCGACAGCAGGCTATGCAGCAGCAGGCTATGCAGCAGCATCAGGAAACCAATCAGCTGTTGATACAGCATATCACAACAGCGCAAGCAAAAGGAGCTGACCGGGGAATCCAGGATATTCGGAAAGCGGTTTGTACAGCGATTCCTAAAATGGGAGAATCGGACGATGTGGAGGTGTATCTGGAGATGTTCGAAGGAGTCGCTGAGAGAGAGAAGCTCCCCCGGGACCATTTGGCAGGTGTCCTCAATCCGTTTCTGACCCCAGGACTGTTGAAAGCGTGTCAGGACCTACCCCCAGAGCAAAGGGCGGACTACACGGTCGTCAAGGGTGAGATACTGGCACGCCTTGGGGTAAATGTGTTAGTGAGGGCTCAGCGGGTACACCACTGGAAGTTTACCCCCTCCAAGCCCGCCCGGTCCCAGTATTACGACCTGTTGCACCTGTTACAAAAGTGGTTGCAGCCTGAAGTGTTATCCCCTACGGCCATACTGGACCGCATAGTGACTGATAGATTTTGGAGGGCTTTGCCCCACTCCCTCCAGACCTGGGTCGGACAGGCGCCCCCTACTGATGCCATGCAGATGATAGACCTCATAGAAAGGTATGGGGCTACCAAGGAGTTACAGGGAGGGACCCCCCGAAAGGTAACAGGAAGGTTCCCTAAGTCCCCGCCCCTGGTTCGGCGAGCAGAGCCCAGGAAGGCCGCTCCGGACTTATCCGGGGAAGTAAGGAGCCCCATAATCTGCTGGCGGTGCCAGGAACCAGGTCATATGAGAGCTGATTGCCCCCACCTGACTGAGCCCATGGACACCAATTTTTGTTACCGCCAGTCCCACTGTTACGGCGCGGAACACGCATAAAAAAATATAAATAAACGTGTTCGCCGCCCGGGGTCCACCGTGCGGCAGATGGAAAAACCGCAGCTAGAAGACACAGAGCACTGTGGCGGTAATGTGCACGGGGTTCTATATCACTCAGGTGCAATCAAGCAGTCTCTGTTAAGTGCACAGAGCTGCTCCAGGAAAAATTAGAAAAGTAACGCTGAGCCTGTTAGCAACACAGGGACTCAGCGGCACACATGCGGTAGGCAAAAACCGGAGTAGTTAGGATGTCACTACGTCCGACACCTACCGTGGTAACAGGTGTGCTGGCGTCGCAACCGCGGACGCAGAAATGAGCTGCAACTGCAGCGCGGCGTGAACAGAGCCGCAAACAAGGCGCTGCAAAAACGCTGGAGCAATGCAGGACGCTTAGCTGCTGCAAAAAGTATGGCTGGAGCGCGCTGGCGCTAGCGCTGCTACTGGCGGCTGCCCAATCACTCACACAAACGTAATATCAGAGGGAAGGGGTTTCATAATAAGTCATCCACCAGTCCAAGCATCCATCACCATACATACAGCAGCAGTATGAAAATACTAGCGCATGGCATAGCGGCCATGCGCACTTTTTATAGCGTACGGGACCTGCCGGAAATCTCCAGAGCCCTGAGCATAACCAATCAAATCAGGAGCAGGACCTGAGCACCTGACTCCTGAACTCCAATGAGAGCTATTCCCGTGAGCATGCTCAGAAGCTGGGACAAAGGACTTAGCCTCTGGAGACAAATATGTGAATCTGGATTCCCGCATAGGCATTATAGAACCCAGATTCCTAACACCCACTATGCCGAACCAATGTGTGCAATGGGCACCCCGAAGGGCCCTAATATGGAACATTTGTGTCGGCTAGAAGTGGAGGGCACCCGGGCTGTGGCCCTATTGGACTCAGGGAGTCTTGTAACCCTGGTACGAGCCAGCTGGATACACACCAGCGAGTTTACGGGTCGGAAAATTGGGGTGTTGTGTATACATGGAGACTTAAAAGACTATCCCACCGCACTAGTCGTAATCAGCACGCCAGCAGGGAGGCGGTGCCACGAGGTTGGGGTGGTGGCTAATTTACATTATGAAGTGATAATTGGAAGAGACTTTCCGTTGTTTTCTGTGCTGTGGCCGTCTGTGGTACCATCCACTGAGCAACTGCCGGTACCAGAGGCAACCAGGTTACATTCTCCAGAAGGGGGGGCATGAACCTGGTGGCCTGGAGGAAAATGTGCTGGCGGTCGGAATAACCTTCCCTTCGGTGGAGGAAGGGGAGAATTCTCCCCTAGAAGGATTGGCTGGAGAGGTGGAAGACTTGCCGCCGGGACCTGAGTTGTCAGACTTGAATGTATCAGGTGACAATTTTGGTACAGCGCAACTCCGAGACCTTACTTTAGCCGGGCCAGAGAAAATGTACTGTTTGTAAATGGGGAACCCCAACAACCTGGGGTAGATACGGTGTTGCCACGCTTTGAGTTGAACCAGGATTTGTTGTACTGAGTGGAGATAATACGTGGGGAAATGGTAGAACAATTACTGGTACCTCAGACGTATCGCAGGCTGGTAATGGTTTTAGCGCATGCGCATGTACTTGGGGGACATTTGGGCCAAAAGAAGACCCTCGACCGAATCCTGCAACGATTTTACTGGCCAGGGGTTCATGAAGAAGTTAAACGGTACTGTAGCTCCTGTCCAGTATGCCAGGTAACCAGTCCCCAGCCTCACTTTCGGAGCCCTTTGGTGCCTTTGCCGATTATAGAGGTGCCCTTCGAGAGAGTGGCCATGGACCTGGTGGGGCCTCTCAATAAGTCGGCAAGGGGACACCAACACATTCTGGTAGTTCTAGATTATGCTACCCGATATCCTGAGGCCATTCCTCTGCGCCACACATCAGCTAAGCTTATAGCAAAGGAACTCATGGGTATGTTTTCACGGGTGGGAATTCCGCAAGAAATTTTAACAGACCAGGGAACCCCCTTTATGTAAAAAATTATGAAGGAACTCTGCCGGTTGATAAAATGCTAAACAGTTGCGTAACTCGGTCTATCATCCCCAAACAGATGGTCTGTTAGAAAGGTTCAATAAGACCCCGAAGAGCATGGTAAAAAGGCAGTTTCCAAAGATGGGAAGGACTGGGATCTGTTATTGCCATATTTGTTATTTGCAGTGAGGGAGGTACCTCAGGCATCTACGGGGTTCTCGCCCTTTGAACTATTGTACGGCAGACATCCACGGGGCTTACTAGATATAGCCAAAGAGGCCTGGGAGAACCAACCTACTCCCCACAAAAGTGTGATAGAACATGTTGCAAAAATGCAAGAGAGAATGGAGACAGTCCTACCCTTGGTCCGGGAACATATGGAGGCAGCACAACGGTCACAGAGTCGGGTCTATAATCGGGAGGCTCGGGTAAGAACCTTTAGCCCTGGGGATCGGGTTTTGGTGCTTGTGCCTACCGTAGATAGCAAATTTCTCGCAAGGTGGCAGGGACCCTACGAGATCATGGAGAAGGTGGGGCCAGTAGACTACAAGGTACACCCTTTGAACTATTGTACGGCAGACATCCACGGGGCTTACTAGATATAGCCAAAGAGGCCTGGGAGAACCAACCTACTCCCCACAAAAGTGTGATAGAACATGTTGCAAAAATGCAAGAGAGAATGGAGACAGTCCTACCATTGGTCCGGGAACATATGGAGGCAGCACAACGGTCACAGAGTCGGGTCTATAATCGGGAGGCTCGGGTAAGAACCTTTAGCCCTGGGGATCGGGTTTTGGTGCTTGTGCCTACCGTAGATATTAAATTTCTCGCAAGGTGGCAGGGACCCTACGAGATCATGGAGAAGGTGGGGCCAGTAGACTACAAGGTACACCAACCAAGACGGAGAAAGCCAGAACAGGTTTACCATAATAATTTGTTTAAACCCTGGAAAGATAGAGAGCACCTTGGTGGGGATAGTCCGCTGCCAGCGTTTCAGATGGTAAAGGCTCCGTTACCTCGGGGCGACGCGGGAGAAGCCCAACCCGCGGTCAAAATTGCAGATACTTTGTCTCCTAAACAGGTTCAGGAGGTCCGGGAGTTCATCAGCCGAAATACAGATGTTTTTTCGGAGCTCCCTGGACGCACCTCCCTAATCTAACATGACGTTGTCACAGAGCCACAGGCCAAGGTCCGACTAAAGCCATATCGGGTGCCTGAGGCCCGGCGACAAGCCATCTCAGAAGAGGTAAAAATGATGCTACAGTTAGGGGTCACAGAAGAGTCTCAGAGTGAGTGGGCCAGCCCAATAGCTCTAATACCCAAGCCTGATGGGTCTCTAAGATTCTGTAATGATTTTAGAAAACTCAATGACATTTCAAAATTTGACACCTACCCCATGCCCCGGGTTGACGAGTTGATAGAGCGCTTTGGGCAAGCACGGTATTTTACAACTCTGGACCTCACAAAAGGTTATTGGCAGGTATCCCTAACAGAGGCGGCGAAGGGAAAGACGGCGTTTATAACACCTGAGGGGCTGTTCCAATATAAGGTGTTACCCTTTGGATTGCATGGCGCTCCAGCAACGTTCCAGCGGTTAATGGATATTATTCTCCGTCCCCATCGCCGCTATGCCTCAGCCTATCTAGATTATATTATTGTGTTCAGCACCGATTGGGAAAGCCACTTAGCAAAAGTACAGGCAGTGGTAGACTCCCTGCGACAAGCAGGGCTAACTGCCAACCCAAAGAAGTGTTTCATAGGGTTGGAGGAAGCCCGCTACTTGGGTTATGTCACTGGGAGGGGAGTTCTCAAGCCCCAAGTAAACAAGGTCGGTAAAGGCCTTTTTGGGTTTGGAGGATATTACAGGCGATTCATTCCCAACTTTGCAACCCTGTCCGCGCCTTTAACAGATTGTTTAAAAGGGAAAAAATCTGTGATGGTCCACTGGAATTATCAGTTAGAGGAGGCCTTTACAAAATTAAAAGGGGTACTGTGTGGTACACAAGTCCTGATCACTCCAAATTTCAAAAAAGAGTTCATGGTGCAGACTGATGCCTCTGAGATAGGCCTCGGTGCAGTGCTGGCTCAGGAAGTTAACGGGGAAGAGCATCCCGTTAGCTTCCTAAGCTGGAAACTTACCCCAGCTGAAACCCGGTACAGTATTGTAGAGAGAGAGTGCCTGGCCATCGAGTGGGCACTGGAATCGTTGCGCTACTATTTGCTGGGGAGGACATTTCGGTTGGTGACAGATCATTCCCCTCTTACGTGGATGAGTCAAGCTAAGGAGAGGAATGCCCGAGTCACCAGGTGGTTCCTGTCCCTGCAAAACTTTAAATTTTCAGTAGAACATCGTGCAGGCAGACTACAGGGGAATGCAGATGCCCTGTCCAGAGTTCACTGTATGTCATATCTCCACCCCTCTAGGGTTGAACATAGGGGGTAGGTATGTGGTACAGTAAAGGGTGTTTTACTGGATGGAAGATATGTTTCTCCTAGCAGATTAATGTTTGGCCGGGTTTTTTCTTAAAGACAGGACCTGCGATGATGTCAGGGTCACGTGATCAGCCCATGTGATGTCTACCTCACTGGTAGGAGGCGTTAGGCCCTATGTAATGGAGGTTGGTGATTGCCACAGGGTGAGTGTGTGTTTCTGGAAGCTACAGGAACTTGTGTGGACTCAGCCTGAAACTTGTATATAGGATTCTCGTGCTGCAGAACTATCGCAGCAAGACTCGGAAGAACCCCGGAAATGGCACCTGGCAGCCGCTTAGTTACGCCCGTCCCGTGCATGGGGTGAGTCTGGGACCAGTGGTTCTCCAAGCTGGAGTATGAGTTTGCTTTCCCTTATGTTTTGTTAAGCTGCTGGTTACTGAGTGACATTAAAACCACTGAAATTGGACTTTATGCCTGTGTGTTGCCTCGTTACTGCCGCCCAGCTATTGTCTACCAGAGCAAATCCCTACAACACACATTTGTGTAGAATATATACAGATCTGCATAGTTATTTTTTTTAGATGACAATTTGGTAAAATCTATAAATACTGTGAATACAAAGTCCTTGGTGTCACAATAAAAAATAAATAAATAAAAATCGCTCAGATCCTTAAAAATAGAAAAATAATTATTCGTTATCCACATCTTTGGAGTATATTGTGATGTCACCGGATGAATCCGGAGCTGATGTCACAGTCTACACGGAATGTTCTATGCCAGCTCAGACTGGACCACAGAAGAACAGGACAATCCCCTGGTGGACCCCTCTGCTGCACTGGGAACCCAGACCTCCACACCCTACCTGACCAGGGCTTAGATGCGCTTCATACAGACAGGTTGCAGGGTCTCGGGGACTCCCGCTGTGTGACCGTATCACCGCCTCATAGAACTAAGAGAGTCCTTGCTCCAAGGCGATGGCCCGGTATCAGGACTGACCGTCTGAGACAAGGGCAAAGCCGCAGATAATACCGAGTAGTAGTAATTTCCTCTACTATGAGGTAATAAAAACAAATCAATTTTCACATTTTTGGCATCAGTTTTTCTTCCATGGGGAACTGAAATTCCCAACGTGCCCTGAAAGATACCGACCTCCAGGACCTGCTTGGAGTTGTAGTTTTCTACACAAATTGTATTCTTAAAGGGGTATTCCCATCGCCAAGATCATATCCCAATATCTAGTAGTAATATAAGTAATATCTCTGTCCATTTCCTCATGTGCAGGACCTTAGGTATCCATGGTTAGAACCACTAGGAGCTAGCTGTTACTATATCAGTGGTCGTAACCATGGATATCTAAGGTCCTATGATGCCTCCACATGAGGAAATAGACTTAGTGAATCAGAAGAACTATACTACATTTCTAATTGGAGGAATTTGTTAATATTATTATTATTACTACTACATCTATGACATATTGGGACAGGATCTTAGAGATGGGAATACCCCTTTTAATGTTAGTTCACATGTAGAGGTGAAATTCATATCAAATTGTTTGGCGCACAGTGTTGCGGGTAAGACCACGCTCACATGTTGCAATGTTTTTAAGAGAAAAAAACATCACAACAAAAGAGTGCATTTAAAATAGCAGCGGGTGAAAGCAGCCTCAGGCTATGTTCACACGTTAAGAACAAAGAAATGGAGTGCTGACTTCAATATCACATAAAAAACAATGAGTTTTATTAAATAAGTAAACATATATAACACACAATACATAAAACAAGGGAAGATTCCACAAAAATGCTCCTAGGGAAATTTTTGACATGGGAAAGTTATGCAAAAATTGGAGCTGTATCAATAACTACTGTATCACCCAAATGGAGTACAAAAGTTAAGGCAGTAACTTGATAAAGCATCCCGCGAAACGCGCATCCAGGGTCTCTCCTCAGGGAAGTTTTCAGCACTTGCGATCACTAATATGGGTAAGCGTGCCTAAAAGGCTGTGATTAATATATTTGCACTATGTACTTTATGTTCACCCTATGTACCTCTTTATGGTTACTGCCTTAACTTTTGTACTCCATTTGGGTGATACAGTAATTATTGATACAGCTCCAATTTTTGCATAACTTTCCCATGTCAAAAATTTCCCTAGGAGCATTTTTGTGGAATCTTCCCTTGTTTTATGTATTGTGTGTTATATATGTTTACTTATTTAATAAAACTCATTGTTTTTTATGTGATATTGAAGTCAGCACTCCATTTCTTTGTTCTTAATATACACTACGGAGTTTCTTCTCTTGATAGTCCTATATAATTATATTATATACAGCTATGAGATTTGTTGCTATATGTATAGCTGCGTTTGTCTTTGTGTATCAGTTAACATTATGTTCACACGTTGCGTTTTTGCAGCCTTTTTATGCCAGTTAAAAGCTGCTTTTAAGGGTATGTGCACACGCAGCGGATTTGTTCTCTGCGGATCCGCTGCAGATCCGCAAGCAATGTACAGTACAATGCTAAGCAATGGGTTTTCAAAACCGCAGTGCACAGGCTGCGGACTTGCTGCGGATTGAAATCCGCAGCATGTCAATTCTTTCTGCATATTTTGCTGCGTTTCGACACCTATTCCATTATACTGGTGTCAAAATGCATGGGGGAAATCCGCAGGTAAAACCGCACTCCCTTCAGCCCCCCATAGAAAGCAATGGATAAGTGCAAAAAAGCAGCAAAAAACATAGCAAGAAACGCCATCAGTTCTTGCAGTGTTATTAGTGAAAAAAGCAGGTACAGCAGAATGTGATTTTCCCAAAATTAAACCAAAATATCTTGGTGTCCTCACCTGAGAATGGCGGTTACATTAGTACAGTTTAATGAAATTATTGATATCTCTGACCGATGTGTGAAGTTGAACAATAGCTGATCACCCCAATGCACTGCCAATGTCTTAGGTAAACTATGCCTGACCAATTCACCTCCCCCTGCTGGATTTACATTTGCAAATGTGTATTTTTTCATTAACTCATAGGAACTTTTTTGCTCAGAATAGTCACTTTTTTCAGACATAAAAATCTTTCTAAATATTTCTATCAAATTTCCCTTTTTTCCCCAAATGTTTTATGGTTTCACCTACGTCTTATATCGGTGGTCTAACACCTCGCATTGTTCATGCTTGTACGGTGGAAGCAAAGCTGAACTTTGGGATCCTTAAAAACGCCGCAAGAAAACCAGAGTAAAAGCCAGCAAAAGGTGTTTTTTGTGTCTGCAGTTTTTTTTGCTGCCAAAACATTAGGTTTTGGCTGCAGAACAAAAAAAGTAACGTGTGAATATGCTGTAAAAATAAGAAGCGTTAAACAAGTCCAACTGAAAACCTTTGTGGTAAAACTGCATGTAATACAGGCCATATTGTGCACTTACACTTTACAGCAAGTGCTATAAACCAGCAATCCCCCCCCACTGCATTCTCCATATACTTCGGTGGAGATATAACTACACATACAGGAACCTCCTCATAACATTTTATGGAGAATGTGGCTGGAAATTTGTGATTAAGGGTCAGATAACTGCACGTAACTGTAGGGTGGCGTCAGCATCAATGTTACTGGTGGGCCCTTAGCAGCTGAGCCTGAAGCAGTGATGTCACAATGTGGAGTGTGGAACTCGATGACATCTTCTACTCTATGACATCACAATGACTGCAAAGGAGTAAAGCCTATGTAAAGCCTGACCGCAGAGCCGAGGCTGTCATTTGTGTGACTCCCTATTGGATACACAAAGCTACAGGAATACGAAGGAGAAAGAAAGCGACGACATCATGGGGATTCGTGGAGGTCCTCATTGTGACCAGCGGCTGCTGGTCAAGGCTCTCTCTTCCTGCAAGTCAACTGGCTTTAGTCTTCTGACCCGATTCAAGAAATTCCAATGCAATTGCAGAGCTCAGCGGAAGGATTCTTTCCAGGCCATCAAATCTGCCACCATGACAGTGGTCAAGAGTCTCAGGTCAGTTGCTACAAAAAGACGTAGAAACCACGTCATCAGCCAAGACAGCGGTGAAAAGAGCCCAACCTACATAGTAGGTGACACTGAGCCCACTTCTAGCATTGTAGAAAGTGGAGAGGATCTTGCCGATCCAGAATGTGCACAAGATGCACCCGAGGGGCTGCCACAAACAAGACCCCAGGACTTTACTGACCCAGAATGTGCATCCGAGGGGCTGCCACAAACAGGACCCCAGGATTTTGCATATCCAGAATGTGCACAAGGTGCACCCGAGGGGCTGCCACAAACAGGACCTCAGGATCCTGCTGATCCAGAATGTACACACGATGCACCCGAGGGGCTGCCACAAACAAGACCCCAGGACTTAACCGATCCAGAATGTGCACCCGAGGGGCTGCCATAAACAGGACCCCAGGACTTTACCGATCCAGATTGTGCACAATGTGCACCCGAGGGGCTGCCACAAACAAGACCCCAGGATTTTGCTGATCCAGAATGCGCACAAGGTGCACCAGAGGGGCTACAACAAACAAGACCCCAAGACAATCTGAAAAGGAAAGCATCAACCTCTGAGGACAGTCAGCCCGAGATGATGCCACCAGACAAGAGAGCTGCTGTAGAAAATATTATTGATCTACTTATAGAAGTAATTGGCTTTAGTCTTCCGACCCGATTCAGGAAATTCCAATGCAATTTCAGAGCTCTCCTGAAGGAGTCCTTCCAAGCCATCAAATCTGCCACCATGACAGTGGTCAAGTGCTTCAGATTAATTGCTATAACATGACATAGAGACCGCATCATCAGCCAAGACAGCGGTGAGAAGAGCCCAACCTACATAGTAGGTGATATTGAGCCCACCTCTAGCATTGCAGAAAGTGGAGAGGATTGTGCCGATCCAGAATGTGCAGAAGATGCATCCGAGGGACTGCCACAAACAAGATCCCAGGATCTTACCGATCCAGAATGTGCACAATGTGCACCTGAGGGGCTTCCACAAACAAAACCACGAGACAATCTGAAAATGAAAGCATCACCCTCCGATGACAGTCAGCCCGAGATGCTGCCACCAGACAAGAGAGCGGCTATAGAAAACGTTACTGATCTACTTATCATTATTATTATTGTTATTATTATTATTTATTTATATAGCGCCTTTAATTCCATGGTGCTGTACATGAGAAGGGGAGGAGTAACCCCGGAGATCGAGACCCCACAAGTGGAGATTCCCGATATTGGGAACCAAGAGAACAACCTGCCTCCAGAGCTCTTAACCATCCTGCAGATCAAAGGGGAGGAAGGCTACCTGGATGACGAGGTCATCATCATGGCCCAGGACCTGCTGCAGAGGCAGTTTAAGGGTTTTGATGGCCTGCAGCCCCCCTGCGCTCTTATGATACCAGGGTACAGCGTACTGCAGAATGCTGTACAAATCCACTATGATGCGGACAGGGTGCACTGGCTGACAACCTGCTATAAAAATGGCCAAATCTTTGTGGCCGACAGCTTCAACATCAGGAATCTGTCTCCATCCATCCGTCAGCAGATTAACAACATGTACAGTATAGTGGTCGACAATCCCCTGGAACATCTGAGGTTTATTGATGTGGATCAGCAGAAGAACTGGTACAACTGTGGCTTATATGCTATAGCGTTTGCCTACGAGCTTATGGCAGATGGCGTTGAACCCAGAGCTGAGTTCCAGCATCAGAAGATGAGGACTCATCTAATATCCTGCTTGCAGAACAACAGAATCAGCGGATTTCCCAAAAAGGTCAGGGAGTAACTCCATGTCTATAAACGGCATGTAGAGTGTATGACGGTCCAAGAGATCGCCCTGACCTTTAACCTCACAATGAAGATGGGGTACGGCTGGAGGTGACGGCTATCACACGTCAATGATGTGGCGGCCGCCATGTCAGGAGCAGATGAGCCGCACCTCAGGACGAGGCAGATTCCGGGCTCGGTCTCTGTCCTCATTACTTTCTGCAGTCAGATGTGATCAGAGGATCAGTGAATCTTCTGCTGCATCTGACCCGATCTACGGAACATGCTGCCATGATCCAGCACCGCCCAGGGGAAGGGCAGGCCGTCAGCCATGGTTCCCTAGAGGTTTCCTCCACTGGGGGTTTTTCCTCTCCTGAGTGCTGACGGACGACGACTCTCCGTGAGTCCAGGACCCATCACCATCATCATCATGGGAACTTCTACTTGTGATATCTTGTATGAAGTGAATAAAGAATTCAATTAATATCTAGCAGCTGTGTGTCTGAGCCATGTGTCTGAGAATTGTATCTCTACATTGAAATTGCAGGAAAAGTTATGGAATTCTGGAAATGACAGGTGTGATATTTTTTCTGAGTTTTCCCTACAAACTGTTTGGAACATTTGAAAGAATGATTGTCCGGAGCAGAAAATATGACACTGCCATAAGACCTGTGTTTGCCAGCAGTAGAGAGTCCACTCGTGTGTGGGGGCTTCTCATCAATGGAGGGGCTCACTCACAGTAATACCTCAACAGGGCCATGAATGAAGAATAAAATCTAAACCTCCTCCACGAGCAACTACTCCCATCATCCAGGGCAAGGTTGTGATGATGCTTTTCTCCTCCATAATGGAGACCAGGTCACATGGGAAAAGTGATAAACTAAGTTGCTTTGGTGAAAAAGACATTGGCATTTTGGTTCCAAGGACGAAAACCAAAGTTTGAGTCAATCTCAAAACTTTTGGCCATGATTGTATTTATCCATCTTAAGATAATGATAGCACTCCATTCCTGATAGCTAAAACTTCTCTCACCTTCTGCATTAATAAAACACTTTTCTCACTATTTTTTGTGCAGAAAGCAGGTAAATACATTCCGCAAACTGATTTTCGGCATGTCTGCCCTGTTGGCCGAATTCTATAGAAACTTCCGTGCCGCTGATAAATATTTAGGAACCTGCTCTCACTTCCTTGAGCGTGAATTGGCTTATTATAGGGGGGCACAGATTTTTGGCCATGTGTAGAGTGAATATAGTACTATAGCTCAGTGGCTAGACACATAGAATTAGGAAAAGCCACTGGGCACAGGGAATGATGCTGACTTCTAGTGTTGATGTGTTGTCATTGTGGCACATAATAATTGTCTCCTCCTGTGATATGATAGAAATACCAACAAGAAGCGTGTGCCTTAAAGGTGACTATAAACATATCTAATAAAAATGATTAACATAAGAGAAGAGTAACCTAAACTTGAAGTAGAACTGTATGGAATAAAGGAATATTTTCAGCAACAGCGCCCCTTGACTACAGGCGTCGTATCTTGTATTGCAGCTCATCCCCATTCAAGTGAATACCAAATGCATGGACAACACTAATATTCTCCTGGAAATAATCAGGCACTTTATTTCTAATCCTGAACTACCCCTGGATTCCTTCTCCCCTAAGCTACTACAGATGCATTGATTAATGAGATGGATCTATTGATAAAGGAGAGATTTATTTGTATTAAATGTTATGTGGGCAGTCTCTATGCCTTATCTACACAAAATGGAGATTTGTAGCTTAAGTACCATTTTAATTCTTAAATATAAATAGAAATGATACAATACTGCAAATCTGCAAATACATAGAAAGAAATGATACAATTGTGTCTTCCTGCATCCAACACTAGAGGGAGCTCAGGGGCTTACTGCATACTGATTCATAGATGTCAATATTATCACCTTTCTGACATCAGACATAATGATGCGTCCATGTGATCTGGGCCAATTTGACCATGGACTGTTGTGAACACTTGTGACCTGACTTCTGAGTTTGGGCTCCCTCTGGTGGTTGCTGCGGGTAATGGAGCTGGTCGGGTTGATAGAGGTGGATCACTTGAAGAGAATGATTGGAGGTCAGGTGTTACAGACTGGGAAGATTTAAGTGAGCAGCCTTCCATCAGTTGTTGCTGGTGATTTGTTTTTCTCTTGTGCATTTTTGGAATCTGCTTGCCTGCTTGGTCCTGCATCGTTCAGATAAGTCATTTGTTTGCTGAAGATTTTGCATTTGATTCAGTTTTGTCCTTTTCTGATTTTTGCTTTGCTGGCGTGGGTTCAGCATTATTCCATGTTGGGATCTGTGCTGGACCCCGCTCCATATGTCACAGCTCAGGTCAGTTTGTTCAGTATTGCTAATCCTCTCAGTGTTTTTTGGTTTTGCTTCTAGTTCACACCAGAATTCTCATCTAGTGGAGGAGAGGTCGTGTGGCCTCAATATATTTGCATATCAGACGTGCTGGATTTTTCTTAGGTTTTTTTGCATGATTGCAGACAGTATCTTTCCTGTCCTATCTAGCACAAAAATGTCCAAAAACATACTAAAGGCTCATTCACACGTCAGTATTTGGTCAATATTTTGCATCAGTGTTTGTATGCCAAAGCCAGGAATGGAACTTACCAAGAAAAAAATATAATTGAAAGACTGATGTCTGTTCTTTGTTTTGGAGACACTCCTGGTTTTGGCATACAAATACTGATGAAATACTGATCAAAAATACTGATGAGTGAAAGAGTCCTAATGCGGTAGGGGAACCTTCACCATAAATGACTTCCCAGCATGCATAAAGTACAGGGGAGTGTGAAATACATAGACCAAAAAGTGGATACAAAGTATCCTGAGCACACCATAGTGCATTTGTCTGGAGGCCTATACGGGTAAACCTCTTTGCTCTTTTTGCTGTTTCATATTATTGGTGGACTCTCAAGTCCTCCTTTTGTGCTTTATTAGTCCTAGGATTAGTGTTAGGTACCCGTAAACGTGGAGATCTTTGACGTAGGTTACGGGCTCACGTATTTTGGCCAAAATATCAGCTAATACTCCACATTAATTAATAAATATTTTTTTAATGTGTTTTTTGCACTTTTTATCCAGGGTGCAGTTGGGCCCATTTGGTCTTGTAAACTGCGGCGTCTGTTCACATGGCATGCATTTTGATAGCGCTGGGCCAGCCCGCCTGAGCTAATAGAAGGGTGTCACTACTAGGCTGGCCTGGATGCTGTGCATGGCCTTAGTGTGAACAGCGCCGCATGCAAGTGTTTTGCTGTGCATTAACATACCAGGCAACCGCCCCCTCCATATATTGGTAGGCTGCGAGCGGTTGTTTTATATCGGTGTTCTTGCACCTGTGTTGCCATCTTAACTATATGGGTCCACTGCACCCTGATAGTGCATTTGTCTGGAGGCCTATACGGGTAAACCTCTTTGCTCTTTTTGCTGTTTCATATTATTGGTGGACTCTCAAGTCCTCTTTTTGTGCTTTATGTATCCTGAGCACACCACTCACAAAGAGAGATATATCATAAATAAAAAATAAGTTTTATTAAGTAAACTCATATCATAGATAAATAGACAAACAAAATACAAGTAAGAGGAAGGAATGTATACCCAAGTGAAATATACACAAATACAGGAATAAAGGAATGGATACAGATAATGGTAAAGTGCAAAAATATATCAGTATATAAGCATATATCCACCTAGACCCATAGTGGTCTGTAAAGTGCAAAGTGCCATATAGAGGAAAAAATCCCCATGCTGCTAATCACATATAACATGAGCACATACCCATTTAATCGCCTTTTCACAGAATTCCTGGAGTCCGACGCACGTTTCGCCTTTTTAGCTTTTTCAAGGAATTTTTGCACTTTACCATTATCTGTATCCATTCCTTTATTCCTGTATTTGTGTGTATTTCACTTGCGTATACATTCCTTCCTCTTACTTGTATTTTATTTGTTTATTTATCTATGATATGAATTTACTTAATAAAATTTATTTTTTATTTATGATATATCTCTCTTTGTGAGTGGTGTGCTCAGGAACTTTGTATCCACTTTTTGGCCTGTCCTAGCTAGACAGTTTGGGCCCCATCATTTGCTTACTCTGTTTTCTGCCTGCGTTTGTGCCTCATCTTGTCTCACCGGCAATATATGTTTGGGGGCTATCTATTCCTTTAGGGTTCTACTCCGGGGTAGTTTAGTTTTCCCCTTTCTTGCTTTAGGCTTTAGGCTTTCTCTCCGTATCTTCCTTTTAGCTGCCATTCTTAGTTTCATTTTCACCCGGGAGAGACGCGCCTGTACCGGGCTGTGAAAGGTATCAGTTTTTTTGACCACCTTGCTGCACACACTTTGCTGAATCACATTTGCTACACAAGCGCTGCACAACTTGCTTCGCAATTTGCTGTGTCACCTTGGTTGTTACATCTGCATGTCTGGAGAACCTACTGCATTACCAATCATACACTGTATGTCCAGATTTCCAAAGAAACAAGTCTGGACTTCACAAGCCTTGGTGTGTATCATCTCTCCGGACGCTGGAGCAACATGGTCCTGTCTGCCCTGCATTGAGGAAACGGAAGGTAGGAATCTCTCCCAGCCCCAATCAACTACACCTCCATTCGCCTCATGTGGGGACAGAACACACCACTGCTTTAGGCTTTGTTGACAGGTTGCAGTGGGACCTCATGTTCGGGTACTCACTCAGTAGCACCTGCGATATTTGATGCGTACCCGAGCACCCTGATGCACTATTAAGTGGCAAGAACGCTTGCTCATCACTAGTGAGGACATCTCAACGCAAGTGCACATAACCACTGCAGCCAATTACTTGGTTCAGCTGGCTCATGCAGTCTACATCAGCAACACCACTGAGCCCAGTGATTGGCTCCAGCAGTGACATGCACGGTAGTCATGATGCTATCAGCTTGTCAACAAGGACCAGACGTGTGAAGGAGAGGCGGCGTTCCAGGGAAAGGGGAGGGTAAGTGCTAAAGTTGTTGTTTTTTTTCAACAAATGCAAGTCACTCGTCATAAAAAAATACATTTCGGGAAAAGACTATTCTGTTACAATTCTGTTTTCTGTGTGCTTGCATCCACCATTAGGTGCAGCGTACAGCACTTTGTTCTATGCAGCTCTCATTGACTGTAATGGTCTCCACAATCTTAGGACAGTGTGAAGGGAAGCATCAGAAGTGCAGTGCTGTGGCCCCTCAGCTGTGGCCCTACAGCATCACTGTGATCTGCCTCTACACACAGATACAGTTGCTAAAGATCTGGGAACACCCCATGAATTTTATCAACATTTTTACTGATTTTGTACATATTACATTTCACAGGGTCCTTAATAAATAACAATGTCTTTCCTTTTCCTCAATCCTGGATATTTTCACTAATGCATTAACAGACTGTAATTCTCCCCACCGAGCATCATTGTAATTGCCCAGGAGTGCTGGCCTTACTATTCTTGTATTTTAAGTCACATTGGAGAATGTACATTATAGAAAAGATGTCTGCAGTGCGACAGTGACAGGTCATCTATGCCGACTGCAGCTGTATTGGTCACAGATCTGGCTAAATATGCCAGGCAGTTAAGCTGCCTATGTGATATGGGCACAATCTTGTACCTTAGCATTATATGTTGCCTTGATACATACCGGTTTTCGAGTGGGAGTTACTTGTACAGATTGATAAAATTCTGGCTGAACCCGGCTGCTTCTCTTGATCCTTCTTTTCCTCAGTGGTGAAGATGTATCATGGTCAGTCTGCTGGACTTCATCCAAGGGCTTTGTCTCTTCCACACGGGCTCGGGCGTACCTTCTCAAATGACGAGGGCTTGGCCTGAATCCCTAGCAGAAAATAGGAAGTCCTGATTATGTTGCTAGAATAGTGAAAGAGAATACAAACTACTTACAGGTAACTGGAAACCCACAGTAGAGGAGTGAATGCACACCTCACCAAGGTTAAAGGTATGTAAACATCAGAGTGGAGTTTTCATTGGTTATCACAATAAATGAATTGTTGTGACACTTTATCTATGGAATCCTCACTTATCCTCCCATTTATTAGCACTAAACCCTCTAATCGGGTGGACTAAAAATGGGTAATACTTCATCTCAGAGACAGATCTGAAGAACATGCTGTGCTACTTTGTGTTGCTCAATTAATCCCTTAAAACAAAACTGAAACCTAATACCATTAAAATTTGACCCAATACATTAAATGTGTGATACAGAAATCCCTTAATATCCTTCCCCTCTCGGAAAAACCCAATTATAGAGCAATAAAACTGCAGCGGCTCCTAAATCCAGAATCTGCGAGCTGACAGCCTACAAGGAGGACACAAGGAATGGTACTTACTGTACTCTCCGTCTCTAATATCAGGCTGCTGATGATCAGGTACTATTGTTATATGTCTCACCCTATACAAGCTGAATATTTATCAAAAAAGATTTTGTTTTGGATTACAACCATGCATAAGAAACAAAGATGTGTCATGGGTCACACTTATCTGGGTTTATGGCATAAAATAATATCCGAGCCTATCCTAACACAAATCTATATAAGTAAAGCTGAGTGTATGTATGTGTGTATGTATGTATTAAGTCATCTCTAGCTCTCTGCTGACATCAAGTGGACTATTTGTGTAATCACATCTTTATTTCCAAGTATAAGGCTGTGTTCACACACAGCGTTTTTTTTCATGTTTTTCCCCGTGGATTTACCAAAAAATCCGCTCAAAAAACGCTTAAAAGAAGCTTCCCATTCATTTTAATGCATTTTGCACTTTTTGTGCATATTGATGCGTTTTTTACCGTGAAAAATAACAGTTCACGGTAAAAAACGCAGCATGCTCATTAATTTCGCGGTAAATTCAGCATTTTTGGCTGTTTTCTATGTGTCTGGGGATGCGCGGAAAAAATTGCGGCAAAAACGAGCAAAAATCGAGGAAAAAATCTGCGGGAATAAACCGCACGTTTTCTGGGAAGGAGTCCTGTTTTTAAGCAGGAATTTTCTGCATACGTGTGCACATAGCCTAAGTGATTATATCTGCACAAACTGTGACAACTCTTTAATGGTCTTCACCTAGAGGCGTGATGGGAAAAGGAGAGAAATGAGGTGCTGCTGCAATATGAGGCTGTGTATAGAGAAGAGTGAGGCTGTGTATAAGTAAAGGGGAAAATGACAGATGTGAAGGGGAAAATGAGGGATGTGAGGTGGAAAATGAGACGTGATGGGAAAATGAGAGGGTTGAGGTGCTGCCTTTCAGAAAGGCAGATTTTAAGGGATTCAGAAAGAGAATTGGAGGGATCCAATGGCTGGATATCCTTAAAGACAAAAATGTCCAGGAAGGATGGGAAATCTTGAAAAATGAAATTCTCAAAGCACAGTTGTTAACAATTCCGAAAAGAGGGAAGAATAGGAAGCATTTAAGGAAACCAGGATGGATGAACACAGAACTTAAGCACATGCTAAAAAGGAAGAAAAAAATGTTTATAAAATGGAAAGAGGGAGGCATATCTAAAGAAGAATATAATGCTGTCTGCAGAACCTGCAGGGCACAAATCAGATTATCTAAAGCTGAAAATGAACTGAGGCTTGCAAGAGATGTCAAAAGCAATAATAAAGGATTTTGGGGATATGTCAAAAGTAAAAGAAAAGTCAAAGATGCTATAGGATTTTTACAGGATGAAAATGATGAAATGGTAAGACAGGATGTTGAGAAGGCTGAACTTTTAAATTCCTATTTTGCATCTGTTTTCTCTCAGAAAGGAAATGCAACATCAACTGTTATTCACTGTCCTATTAAGGGAATAGAAGAATCCAGGATATCTATAAACAGAAAGATAGTGAGGAAACACTTAGCTAACCTAAATGAATTCAAGTCTCCAGGTCCAGATGAATTACACCCCAGAGTACTGAAGGAGATAGCAGAAGAAATTTTTGAACCCCTCTCCATAATCTTTGAAAATTCTTGGAGAACAGGAGAAGTGCCAGAAGACTGGAGAAGAGCAAATGTTGTTCCTATCTTCAAAAAGGGGAAGAAGGTGGACCCAGGCAACTATAGGCCGGTGAGTCTGACTTCTATACCAGGAAAGATCTTTGAACAAATTATTAAACAACATGTATGTCAATACCTGGATAAGAATGAAGTGATTAAACAGAGTCAGCATGGGTTTCTAACTAATAAGTCATGTCAGACTAACTTAATTTCCTTCTATGACGGTATCACTGATTGGGTGGATCAAGGAAATGCTGTAGATATAGTATATCTTGACTTCAGCAAAGCATTTGACAAAGTCTCTCATACAATCCTTATTGAAAAAATGACTAAGTATGGAATGGACAAGGCAACTGTTAGGTGGATTCATAACTGGCTTAGTGATCGGACCCAAAGAGTGGTCGTAAATGGCTGCACATCCAGTTGGAAGAATGTCTCAAGTGGGGTACCACAGGGCTCTGTCCTGGGCCCTGTATTGTTCAACATCTTTATCAACGATTTAGATGAAGGAATTGAGGGTAAACTGATTAAATTTGCTGATGACACAAAGCTAGGAGGGATAGCTAATACTAGAGAAGAGAGAGAGAGGATTCAAAAAGATTTAAATAAACTGGAGAAGTGGGCAGCAACTAACAGAATGGTTTTTAACAGGGAGAAATGCAAAGTACTACATCTGGGCAATAAAAATGAAAAAAGCATATATAGAATGGGAGGAATAGGGCTAAGTGACAGCACATGTGAAAAAGACTTGGGTATACTAATAGATCACAGACTGAATATGAGTCAACAGTGTGATGCAGCAGCAAAAAAGGCAAATGCAATTCTAGGATGTATTAACAGAAGCATACAGTCTAGATCACGTGAAGTCATTATTTCCCTCTACTCCTCTTTGGTCAGACCTCATCTGGAATATTGTGTCCAGTTTTGGGCACCACATTTTAAAAAAGACATCAACAAACTGGAGCAAGTTCAGAAAAGAGCGACCAGAATGGTGACCGGTCTGCAAACCCTGTCTTATGAGGAAAGGTTGCAGGATTTGGGAATGTTTAGTTTGCAAAAGAGAAGACTGAGAGGAGACTTAATAGCTGTCTACAAATATCTAAAGGGCTGTCACATTGAAGAAGGATCAACTTTATTCTCATTTGCACAAGGAAAGACTAGAAGCAATGGGATGAAACTGAATGGGAAGAGACACAGATTAGATATTAGAAAAAACTTTTTGACAGTAAGAGTGATCAATGAGTGGAACAGGCTGCCACGAGAAGTGGTGAGTTCTCCTTCAATGGAAGTCTTCAAACAGAGGCTGGACAGACATCTGACTGGGATGATTTAGCGAATCCTGCTTTGAGCAGGGGGTTGGACCAGATGGCCCAGGAGGTCCCTTCCAACTCTACGATTCTATGACGATCTATGCTGCAGTATGAAGCTGTGCATAGACAAGAGTGAGGCGCTGCAGGTGGAGGCTGTGTATAAGGCCACATTCACAAGTACAGTATTTGCTCAGTATTTTATATCAGTATTTGTAAGCCATAACCAGGAGTGGGAGAAAAATACAGACGTGCTGACATGTTTCTAATATACTTTTCCTTTGATTGTTTTACTCCAAGTTTTAGCTTACAAATACTGTGAGGTAATAATCTTAATAATCTTTATTTTGATATAGCGCTAACATATTCCGCAGCGCTTTACAGTTTGCACACATTTTCATCACTATCCCCAATGGGGCTCACAATCTATATTCCCTATCAGTATGTCTTTGGAGTGTGGGAGGAAACCGGAGTGCCCGGAGGAAACCCACGCAAACACGGGGAGAACATACAAACTCCTTGCAGATGTTGTCCTTGGTGGGATTCGAACCCAGGACTCCAGCGCTGCAAGGCTGCAGCGCTAACCACTGAGCCACTGTGCTAAAAATATTGGCCAAATAACGTGTGAAAGAGGTGCCATAATATAATCATTATAATTTGTTATAACTAACCACAGTTAATTACTATGCCCACGCAACGCCAGGCCCTTCAGCTAGTATATTAATATTACTCTTTTATACACCACCATTAATTACACAGCACTTTACAGACATCATCATCACTGCCCCCGATGGGGCTCACAATCTAATTTCCCTATTGGTATGTCTTTGGAGTGTGGGAGGAAACCAGAGAACCCGAAAGAAACTCACACAAACATGGGGAGAACATACAAAGTCCTTGCGGATGTTGTCCTTGGTGAGTTTTGAAGCCAGGAAACCAGTACTGCAAGGCTTCAGTGCTAACCACTGAGCCACCATAAGACATCAAGATTGGAAGCCCTAAAATATTCTCCCTTTCCAAAAATCAGTGCGGCCTAACTATGTCATGATATTTATATAAACTGATACATTCTCCTTGTAGACTTCTTAATAGTCAAGTATGCTGCTGAGTATTTAAAAAAAAATGGTACACATAATTTCCCATGACTGTAGGACTAGGCTGAAATACGTGACAATGACCCATATTTTAATGACATTGGAGAGTTAAGAATGAGGAAGTCAATCAATTGTAGTAAATCTAGAAGATATAGTATAGTAAAGCTAGATTATATGAATTCCCTCTGCACTTTATGATCTACCTGATGTGGTTATCTATACAGATAACTGTTAAATGCACATTATAAACATCCAGGCATCTAGTCCCAGTATGAGATATAATTGTCACCATTTACAAGGTAGATAAGCAATGTAATAAGTGCAGCATAACTCCAGATACCTTACCAGCCACTATCACATATGATGGACAATACAGAAATAGAGCTCCACTAATTCATAATACACAATGTGATAGGGTCAGGGTCACTGGCGCTGTATGTGAAGGGAGATATGTTTCACGAAGATTGTGTGATGTGAAACCCATACGTTTCTAACCACCATGCTATGTGCTGAAGGGGTTAACCAGCCATTACAAGGGTTTGGGTTTTTTGTGAGTAGGTGTAAGAGATGGGCGGGACACCTGCTCACCATACCTCCACCTCTAGGGTGCGCTTGGGGAGTTATATGTCCAGTGACTGTTTTTGGAGACAAGGAAGTCTCCAGGCTCCAGCGGGAGCTGAAGTGTGTTGTGGCTGGAGCCACAGTAGAAAGGGCTTTTGTATGAACTGTTTATTTTCACATGTGCCAAAAAAGGCTGCTTTATGTTACTATTTTGCTTTGTGCTTTATGAAGCAATAAACCCGTCACAGACTTTAACACCAAGTGTTCCTGTGTCTACCTCTGCGAGAATCTGAGTGAGTCAACCTACCACAACAAATACTATGAACTCTAGAACAGAGGCAATCCATCTACAAAATCAATTACTAGTAATCCATTGCCCAAAGAATTCAGGTAAAAAAATGAGCAATGATTTGAAAGATTGTCCAATCAGCATCCAACAAATCTGGACAAGAGCCGGGTCCACTGTGTCTGGGAATCTCATTCAGCCCAGATATCCATTGGCGACATCCACCATTAAGGCCTGTTTCTCACTTATGCTTTTCCTGTCAGTTGCAATCCGCCAAAAAGGCGGCGAACGGATCCGTGTCCGTCGAGACACCAACGGGTGCCACCGGACCGTTGTTTTGACAGGATCCGCCGATGTAGGAATCTTAAAGGAATCGCAGGCTTGAAAAGAGGACCGCCGATGTAGCCGGGCCGCGGGACGAGAGCGGGGCCACGGGACGAGCCACGAGAAGAGAGCGGGGCCGCGAGAAGAGAGCGGGGCCGCTGGACAAGCCGCGAGAAGAGAGCGGGGCCGCGAGAAGATAGCGGGGCCGCGGGACGAGCCACGAGAAGAGAGCAGGGCCGCGGGACGAGCCACAAGAAGAGAGCGGGGCCGCGGGACGAGTCGCGACAAGAGAGCGGGGCCGCAGGACGAGCCGCGACAAGAGAGCGGGGCCGCGAGAAGAGAGTGGGGACGAGGTGAGAGAGAGAATTTTCACGGCTCCCGGCATGGCATTTCATGGTTAAAACTGCTCCCGGAGCAAACCTTCCGGGCATGCGCAGTTGAAAATAGCGGACCGTCAAACTAAAAAAACGTTGCAGTGTCCGTCTGGTCTGCCCGGGTGCCGTGAAAATTCTCACGGATCCGTCAAAAAACGGACCCAACAGACGACCATCAGTCAAAATCCGCCACTAATGTATTTCAATGGGAAAAAACGGCGGATCCGCCACAAGAAAAGCGGATCTGCCATTTTCAAATTATGGCGGATTTTGACTGATGTGGAAAAACTGAAGTGTGAAAGAGGCCTAATGTATAGAGGATATGCGCATAACATACATGGAATGGGCTAAATTACTGTTGAATGTAAATGCTGCGGTTGGGGGCCCTATGATGCCCTGGAAATTAGTGAATTATAATATACTGCAATATTACGTTATTTCAGTGTATTACATAAGTGTTCAATAGATCACAGGTTCAATACCCCATGGCTGTATTGTACATGCTGCCAACAAAATAAGTGAGAATCCTGAAGTCTTTATTTGTGAAAGATTAAATTCTGCAGATTGTCAATTCTTTCAGCATTTTTGGCGCAGATGTCACCCATACTACTGAGTGAGACAAAAATCTGCGCCAAAACCGCAAGTAAAAACATGTCGCAAAAACACTTGTTTTGCCGCTGCGTTTTTCCTGCCAAGAGATTCAGAAATTACAGTGTCTAAAGCACTCTGGCATTAAGGGCGTTTTTAAAATAAATAATATTAATATTTTATAAAATGCTGGAGACACGTATTCGTGTTCTATAAATAAAACTGGATGTTTTTACTGTCTGGAAGCAGAGTGCTGAAGCTTCTCTTCATTTCATATGACCACACAGGCTCATGTCTCTGTGCTCCTGTGATGAGGAGGGAATGCACTGCAAGTGCAGTGAGCTGGAAGCATGTGGACTTTGCATAATATTATAATGATGACTCAACCAATAGCTATCATAGGTTCTGTTCATACTAGCGTCATGACTTCTATTATTCACAGAACCATGACTGGTAGTACAAATCTGCTTATATATGTCACATCCTGATCTGACAAATGTGGCCCTCTAGGGTGCTTTAGGGTGTGTGCACACGCTGCGGATTCTGCTGCGTTGTACAGTACCTTTATTTTCTATGGAAATAAAAAAACGCTGTGCACATGCTGCGGATTTTTAGCGCGGATTTGCTGCGGGTTACAATCCGCAGCATGTCAATTCTTTGTGCGGATTTCACTGCGGTTTCCTACCTTCACCATTGTGAGGTGAGAAACCGCAGGGCAAAACCGCAAGCTAAACTGCAGGGCAAAAACGCAGGCTAATCCGCAGATAAACCGCAGGACTTTTGTCCTGCGCATTTACCTGCAGATTTTTCAACAAAATCCGCACAACCTAAAAACTACGTGTGCACATACCCTTATGCGTACCCTCAAACCAGTAAGTGAACAACCCAAAATACAGCATTGACTATTAGGCTATATGCGCACGTTGAGTATTTGCTTGCAGAAATTTCTGGAAGGTTTCCGCATCTCTTGGCAGGAAAAACACTGCAGCAAAAACGCAATGAAGGATTTTTTGAGCTAAATAAAGATATTTAAAAAAAAAGTTTTGTGATGTAATTTCTTGGTTCAACACCACCTTTTTCATGCTGATGCAGTAGCATTAGGGTAATGGGATTAGGGCAGCAGCTGTCATTTACATGTAGCTCTAGGCTTAAGCCTCAGTCACACATAGCGATCTCGCTAGCGAGATCGCTGCTGAGTCACAAGTTTTGTGACGCAACAGCGATCTCACCAGAGAGATCGCTGTGTGTGACAGCGATCAGCGACCGGCTCCCCTGTCGGGTATCGCTGATCGTCCTGGAATAGCCAGGACATTTTTTTAATCGCTGGTCTCCCGCTGGCCAGCACGCATCGCTGCGTGTGACAGGCGGGAGACCAGCGATCGGCGCGCTGGTAACTAAGGTAAACGCAGGGTTTCTAAGCACCGCGCGGTGCTTAGAAACCCGATGTGTACCATAGTTACCAGCGTGCTGATGTAGGGAGCTGGTAACCAAGGTACACATTGGGTTTCTAAGTGACGCACGCCGCTTAGAAACCCGATGTGTACCTTAGTTACCAGCATCCTGCATCAGCGCGCTGGTAACTAACGTACACAGCGACGCCGCGCGCTCGGCATCGCTGGTGCTGATCGCTGGTGAACTCTGTTTGACAGCTCACCAGCGATCATGTAGCAACTCACCAGCAATCCTGACAAGTTGACATCGTTGTCGGGATCGCTGGTGAGTCGCAATGTGTGACGGGCCCTTAGTAATGAAAAGGTGTCAGCCCGACACCCTCATTACTAAGCCGATAAGTAAACACAAACACACACACAAACTTACACACACATTGTCACCAGACTATGTAGGGGCGTTAACAGAACAAATGTACATAGGCTGTAACCAGACAGCAACAATTAATTTTAAAGAAAAAAAAATGGCATGGGCTCCCGCGTAATTTTAATAACCAGCAGAGTGAAAGCCGACGGCTGGGGGGCAGATGTTTAAAGCCTGGGAAGGGGGTAATACCCATGGAGCTTCCCAGGCTATTAATATCAGCTCACAGCTTTATACTTAGCCTTCCCTGGCTTTTAAAATGAGGGATTCCCCCCAAAAATGAGGTGAGGTACCCCTATAATTAATAACCAGCAAAGGCTATACAGACAGCTGCGGGCTGATATTAATAGCCTAGGAAGGAGCCACGGATACTTCCCCCAAGGCTAAAAACATCAGCTCTCAGCCACCCCAGAAAAGGCGCATGTATAAGATACAACAATTCTGATGCTTAGTCTCGCTCTTCCCACTTGCCCTGTAGCGGTGGCAAGTGGGGCTCATATTTGTGGGGTTGATGTCAACTTTGTATTGTCAGGTGACATCAAGCTCACAGGTTAGTAATGGAGAGGCGTCTATAAGACACCTATCCATTAGTAATCCCATATTGATATTGTGTAAAAACACAGACACCCAGAATAAAGTCCTTTATTTGAAATAATGACACAGACTCTTTTATTGAATCTTAATTAAACCATACTTACTGATCGACTATTCAACCGAAGCCAACGTCTCCTGCAACAAAAATAAAAGAATAAACCACAATATTCCTCATCTGTCCGCAGAGAAGATCATCCATTATGTCCCACGACGATCCTGATAATTTTGAGACCTGTCACATGAGTGATGTGATTGCTTTCAAAGACAGCTGGCGATACACTGACAGGAGGTAATCGCTCCCGCAGTGTATCACTGAGCTGCCGTGAGAGTTCACCAGCTTTGGTGATCTCCCTTATGTCACTACTGCTGCGTGGGAAAGTTCTCACGCAATGGTGCCGTAAGGGAGAGCACCAGAGCTGATGAACTCCGTATATGTGTGTATGGCTGGAGTCACACTAACCAGCGCAAAATACGCTCCGTAGTTTACATGCGTAATACGGATGAATGACCCCTAAATAGTGCTCCGTAGGTCATCCGTAAGCCAGGTGCGGTCGCGTATTTTGCGCATGTCTGCATCCGTATGTAATCCGTATGGTATCCGTATGCAATCCCTATGACGAGATTTTCTCGCAGCCTTGCAAAATGGACATTTAACGGTTTTGAGCATTGACGGCTGAAACTCACTCCCACCTGTTCCAAATACCTGATTAATTTGACCGAGCCAAGCCTTGTCTTTGGCTCTGAAGTCCATTTCCAAGAGACAAAAATAACCTGTGCATAACACAGCAAACATAAACCATAATATTATCATGTAAAAATAACCCATTAATAAGTAGTAAAACAAATACACTTATATATAAATTACCAACCAAAGGGATATAGTTTATACAGACCTAGAGGACAATCGCAAAGAAATATATAAAATATATAGAAAAAACAGCGAAAAAAGAAAGTCCAATATAGATTTAGCAAATTTGTAAACAATTTTATTCAAGTATATCAGGATAATCAAAAAAGGGGGGAAGTGAGACAATGATGACCATAAAAGGTACATGGGCAAAAACAATAGGGCACACAATGGTGTCTAGACATGGGAATATACATAGTATTACAAGTATATCATACAGAATTAGAACATACATCATAATCCCATATGTAAAAAATAATAATAACCAGTCACAATGACCCTTAATCAAAGCTAGACAGCACTACCATAGGCTGTGGAAACAGCCACCACTCATGGTAAGTGCTAAAAGCAAGGTAAACTAAAAATAGTCACACAACATCATATTACCTTCAGACTGGTCAGTGAAATAAGTCCACCCTAGTGTGCCCTCCCCAACGCACGTTTCGGCTAGATGGCCTTCATCAAGGGGTATGAAGAAAAGTGAGAAACAGGAAATATTTAAAAGGAAAGCCCACCAATGAAAGAATAGCTGCAGGACACATGATAGAACAAGCCAATGAGATGGCACATTTGACCTCCCATAAAGATGGCTGCTGTCGTCAAGGAGATATGGGACACTATTTCCCCCCAAAAAATGTTATAGAATGTAATCACCATAACACATAAAACACTACAGCCTCATGAGAATGGTCATTAACCACAGAGATCGCTCAAGACAAATGTTTATAAGATCCATTCATACAAATAGACCGGAATAAGAATAATGATCTAAATCGCAGGAAGAAACTTTATTTATATATAAATACACACATAGTCTAATCTTATGCCAGGTCACCGCCATCTTCAGAGCCATATACACAATAGTTGTCAGGGACGAGTATCGCCTGACAATCAGCACCGTCCTGCACACAAACCGTGGGCGTAGCCAAAGTAACAGAGGACACAAGTCGCTGACAGCCAGCCACAATTGGTGACGTCAAAGGCCTGCGACCGTTCCCCCGGCAACGGACAACCGGCGTCCAGGAAATGGCGGTCATGAGAGCACACAAGGGGCGCATAGGAACAAGCGCCCAATGACTCAGAGCGCGTCACATCCGCCCATGATGATGCAGGCGCGTCGGCGGCAACCATGACTACGGGAAGCGTTGGCATCACATGACCCGCGGCGTCACGAAGGCATCCTGATATACTTGAATAAAATTGTTTACAAATTTGCTAAATCTGTATTGGACTTTCTTTTTTCGCTGTTTTTTCTATATATTTTATATATTTCTTTGCGATCGTCCTCTAGGTCTGTATAAACTATATCCCTTTGGTTGCTAATTTATATATAAGTGTATTTGTTTTACTACTTATTAATGGGTTATTTTTCCATGATAATATTATAGTGTGTACGAGGTGTACGGAGAGGAGCTGCGTGTGTACGAGGTGTACGGAGAGGAGCCGCGTATGTACAAGGTGTACGGAGAGGAGCCGTGTGTGTATGAGGTGTACAGAACAGAGCCGCGTGTACGAGGTGTACGGAGAGAAGCTGTGTGTGTGTACGGGGTGTACGGAGAGGAACCGTGCGTGTACGAGATGTACGGAGAGGAGCCGTGTGTGTACTTGGTGTAAAGAGCGGAGCCGCGTGTTTGGGGTGTACGGAGAGGAGCCGTGTGTGTACGAGGTGTATGGAGAGGAGCCGTGTGTGTACGGGGTGTACGGAGAGGAGCCGCGCGTGTACGGAGAGGAGCCGTGTGTGTACGGGGTGTACAGAGAGGAGCCGCGCGTGTACGAGGTGTACGGACCGGAGCCGTGTGTGTACTTGGTGTAAGGAGCGGAGCCGCGTGTGTATGGGGTATACGGAGCGGAGCCATGTGTGTACGGAGTGGAGCCATATGTGTACGGGATGTACGGAGTGGAGCCAAGCGTGTACGAAGCATACAAAGCGGGCTTTTCCCACGGACACAGGAGTACACGGCGGAGCCCCGAGGAGCATTTTAAAACTCACACATGACGTTCCACCGGAAGTGATGTGCTGGAAGCTGACCGGAAATGAGATAATTTCATGAGGAGATTGTGATGGAACTAGGAATGCTTCAGTTCCATCACCATGTCCTCCTCCGACAGCGCAGACAGCAGGATCGCCTTGGAATCGGGGATGCCGGCCATGTGAGCAGATCATGATATGTCCTGCATCGGGAGGCTCAGGTGGGCATTACAATGGGAGCCGGGCTGCTATAGTATCTTTATAGAATCTTTCTTTATTTCTTTCTCTCTTTTTCTTTCTTTCTCTGTTCTTTCTTTTTCATTCTCTGTTCTGTCTTTCCCTCATTTTCTTTCTCTCTCTGTTCTTTCTCTCTCTAATCTTTCTTTTTTCTTTCTCTCTCTCTCTGTTCTTTCTTTCCCCTCTGTCTTTCTTTTTCTTTCCTCTCTTTCTTTCTCTCTGTTCTTTCTTTCTTTCTTTTCTTTACTTCTTTCTCTCTGTTCTTTCTCTGTCTCTCTCTGTTCTTTCTTTCCCCTCTTTCTCTCTCTCTCTGTTCTTTCTTCTTTCTCTCTGTTCTTTCTTTCTCTCTCACTCTCCTTTCTTTCTCTCTGTTTTCTGTTTTTCTCTCTGTTTTCTCTCCCTTAGTGCCAGTCAGTGTGCCCATAATGCCAGCCACTGTGCCCTCAGTACCAGTCAGTGTGATCAGCAGTGCTAAATGGGTGCGGTTGGGCGTGGACATGGGTGTATCTAGTTGCAAAATGGATGTGGCCGGGGCGTGGCCTAAAATTTGCAGTGGCGCGCTGCGCGCGCACCGCAGTCTTTGTCCCTCTTTCCCTTCTTCAAAAGTTGTGAGGTATGATAAGGGTGGCTGTGATCAGGGGGTCTGGTTGCCCAATGGATAGCAGTTCTGCCAGGAATTCTGTCACCGTGCGTACAAAAGGGGACAGAGCTTTGGGAGGAGTACTGCAACTAAAAGCAATAAATAGGACTGAGCTGAAATACTGGGCGCAGCTCTGACTACATGTTATATAGTCGTGTTAATCTCCTCTCACTTCTTGTAACCTACAAGTGTACAAAGATATTATATAGTCACCATGTGACTAGTGGCCCCCTGTGTTACTTCAAATGCCAGGGCTGAATTTTAGTCCCAGTCCGGCCCTGACCTCCGTATACTGCTGAGTGAGCTGAACTGCCACAATACATACATAAAAACATGATTTTAAAGTATGTCATTTTCTGAAGACACATTCCCTTTAAAACACTGTCACAACAGACCCTTTATGGAACTTTGAAAATAACCATGGGCTCCTCTCCACCCTTTGTACATGGACCCTGATTCTAAGGCTGGGGTCACACTTGTGTTGAATACGGACGAGTGCTATTCGATAAAACATTGCATAGCATTCGGACCAGTATTCATCTATGGGGCAGCTCCCATCACCGTTTTTTTTCTCAGCCGTATTCTACGTGCGAGAGAAATCGCAACATGTTGCCATTGGCACTGAGACTCGTCCGAGTCTCCTCTCACTCGCACCCATATAAGTCTATGGGTGCGAGTGACACAGTGCACATCACTTGTATACCATCCGAGTGATGTGCGATATACGCTGACCCCGGCAATGGAGGAGATGGAGAAATGAGTTTCTCCATCTCCTCCGCAGCTGTGCTCCGATCCTCTCTGTGCGAGACGCTCGGAGCACAGTCGCCTGACACTCGGCTCCCGCTCGCAGCAGAGCGGTAGCCGAGGGTCATTAGCATATCGCATCGGATGCTATATGCTAGTGTGACCCCGGCCTAACATGGATTGTTGGCATATGTGCATGCAACAACTTTCACACGTGTACCTGCCGAGTTTTTCCAGCAGCAGACACTTTAGAAGACGCAGATTTTTCTTTCCCGAAGTTTCCTTGCAATGTTTCTTTGTTTTTTTGAATGATAGTCAGGTCACGTCTTTTAAAATCTCAGGCCGTGTTCAGATGTTCAGTATTTTACCTCAGGATCTGTAAGCCAAAACCAGGAGTGGGTGATAAATACAGAAGTGGTGACATGCTTCCTCTGATGGTTCCTGTCCTGGTTTGCCTTACAAATTCTGAGGTAAAATACTGACCAAATACTGAACATGTGAATGTGGCCTTAGCGTCTTTGGAAACATCAAGTGGTTAAAAGTACCTAAAATACTGAACATATACCCAGCAAGTCATTTTTACATTGCAGTGCATATGTTCATTCTTTTTAGCATTTCTTTTGTGTTTTTTTAGGGGTACCCTCCGTAGGCTGCTCCTCACGCAGCCTGAAAAACCTCTAATCAAATGTTAAAAATACACTGTGTGCACACACCCCAAGGTCAAGGAAACCCGGGCAGCTCTGCTGCATTCTGTAATATGGTCAGATGACAGAGCAGACACAGGAAATCATTAATTCACAATACTATGGTTTCAGCAGAAAGATAAAAAAGGTTTCCGATATCTCAGACCACGAAAAGATTGTGTTGTTAGTTTTTTGTCTTCTCCAACTTAGAGCTCGCTCACACTGGCGTTCACGGCTGAGTGTTATGTGATGTTTATAGGATAGCACTCGGCCCAATGTTATACTACGGCCCCGTGCAGATCTGCTATTCTTTTATGTCGTTTCGGTATAATAAAACAATTGCGGCATGCTGTGAGAGCATCACATTCACCCAAGTCCATGGGTGCATGTGAAATATGAGACTGCACTCGGATGTCATCCCAGTGCAGTCCATCCGCGGACACACGGAATGAAAGAATTAAGTTTTTCTCCACATCTGTAATATGCTTGATAATCAGATCACACTAAGGAGTCACTGGGACAGAGTTTGATCTGAGTGACATTAGCATAATTGTCCCCATTCTCTCCCATGAGGGAACCCAAGGCCTTGTGACCCTGGCCTTATAGTGTGAATAGTAGTAGCTTTGGGATACCTGATCTGAGCTGGGGAGTCACACCAGATTGTAATAGCTGCAGGGATGTGTGACTGTGAATAAGACCGGTTTCACACGTCCAGATAATTCCGGTACCGGAGAAAACGGTCCCGGAGCTATCCGTGTCCGTGTGGATACGTAGGCCATCCGTGTGCTGTCCGTGTGAATACGTATCACTCACAAAGCTTTTGACGCACACGGATTACACACGGACCACACACAGACGTGATCCATGTGCAGTACGTGTTTACACGCACCCATTGACTTGTATGGGTCCGTGTGATCCGTGCTGTCGCACAAAAACGGACATGGCAGTGCATTTTGCACATGAACACACGGTCCGTGAAAACACGCTGACATGTGCATAGACCCATTCATTCGAATGTGTCTACGTGTGTCAGTGTCTCCGGTACGTGAGAAAACTGTCACTACACGTACCGGAGACACTGACGTGTGAAACTGCCCTAATGCAGTAAACTAGAAGCGCTTTTTTCCTGGTTGTCAGCAAACACAGCTGCAAATAAAAAAAGCCATACTGCTGTTTTCTGGAGTGACTCAGCTCCGTGGGGCTTGTGCAGCAGACTGAGGAGTCATGGACGCTGCCGAGGACACAGAGTAAGACGACGTGGTCCGGCTCCGATAACTGCATTTCTCCTACGCTGCACATCATGAGTCTCTCATTAGGACTTACCCAAACTAGCGACTTTTGTGCAGTTTTAAGGGTTGTAGTATTAGGAGCAGGCGGTTTGGTTACTAAATAATAATAAGGATGGAAACTTACTAACAGTCTGTTTCTCAAAAATTATATAAAAAAGGAGCAGACAGTAAGTTTTTCAGAGCACATTCCCCTCTGACCGTCACTCACCTCCCCACACTCAGCCCCGTGATTCCACCGTGTCCTCTGCTTTTACTGACAAGACATCATTTGATCCCTGCGCCTTCTTGCTGAGTCTCATGTTATTTTGGCTTAGTGGGCATCTGACTCCCCTACTGCGGCTTGCGTTGTTTAACTCTTTCTGTGCTAATGTCTTCCAATGGCTGCTTATAACAGCTGGTTCAAAAGTCGGAGCAAATATATCCGAGCACGGACCACAATGCGCAGAATGTCTGCAGGTCTGACGACCCACCCCTTTAAATTTTGCACTCTTTGCTTCATTGCAGCCATTTGGTAAATTCAAAAAAGTTCATTTTTTCTCATTAATGTACACTCTGCACCCCATCTTGACTGAAAAAAACAGAAAAGTAGAAATGTTTTTGCAAATTTATTAAAAAAGAAAAACCAAAATATCACATGGTCATAAGTATTCAGCCCCTTTGCTCAGACATTCATATTTAAGTCACATGCTGTCCATTTCCTTGTGATCCTCCTTGAGATGGTTCTATTCCTTTATTGGAGTCCAGCCGTGTTTAATTATACTGATAGGACTTGATTTGTACAGGCACACACCTGTCTATATAAGACCTCACAGCTCACAGTGCATGTCAGACCAAATGAGAATCATGAGATCAAAGGAACTGGCCAAGGAGCTCAGATACAGAAATGTGGCAAGGCACAGATCTGGCCAAGGTTACAAAAGAATTTCTGCAGTGCTCAAGGTTCCTAAGAGCACAGTGTCCTCCATAATCCTTACATGGAAGAAGATTGGGACCACCAGAAGTCTTCCTAGACTTAGCCATCCAGCCAATCATGGGAGAAGAGCCTTGGTGAGAGAGGTAAAGAAGAACCCCAAGATCACTGTCGCTGAGCTCCACAGGTGCAGTAGGGAGATGGGAGAAAGTTCCACAAAGTCAACTATCACTGCAGCCCTCCACCAGTCGGGTCTTTAAGACAATGTGGCCTGACGGAAGCCTCTCCTCAGTGAAAGCCAGCATAGAGTTTGCTAAAAAACACATGAAGGACTCCCAGACTATGAGAAATAAGATTTTCTCGTCTGATGAGACGAAGATAGAACTTTTTGGCAATAATTGTAAGCGGTATGTGTGGCGAAAACCAGGCACTGCTCATCACCTGCCCAATACAATCCCAGCAGTGAAACATGGTGGTGGCAGCATCATGCTATGGGGGTGTTTTTCAGCTGCAAGGACAGGATGATTGGTGCAATTGAAGGAAATATGAAAGCAGCCAAGTACAGAGATATCCTGAATGAAAACCTCTTCCAGAGTGCTCTGGACCTCAGACTTGGCCTAAGGTTCACTTTCCAACAAGACAATGACCCTAAGCACACAGCTAAAATAACAAAGGAGTGGCTTCAGAACAACTCTGTGACCATTCTTGACTGGCCCAGCCACAGCCCTGACCTAAACCCAATTGAGCATCTCTGGAGAGACCTGAAAATGGTTGTCCACCCACGTTCACCATCCAACCGGACGGAACTGGAAAAGATCTCCAAGGAACAATGGCAGAGGATCCCCAAATCCAGGTGTGAAAAACTTGTTGCATCATTCCCAAGAAGACTCATGGCTGTGTAAGGGGATGAAGGAATGTGTTTTCCATTGTTCCTCCCCCTTAACAGGTTCTGATATCGTTTGCTGTAATGTATTGTATAGTTGATATTAATGTATGATGTAAGGAATGTGGAAAACCACAGAAAAAGATGCGACCATAGAGCCATAATATTAAAGTATTAAACGTCTTTATTAGATAATGGACAGAAAAGGACAACTGGAAGACATGTGCAAATAGCAACCAAAGTGCAAATAGTGCAAAAGTGCAAAACGAGCAGTCCAGCCACAGTCAAACCCAGTTACAAAATAAACCATTACTTATATTCAAAATTTCAGAAAATGAGGAGGTAAATAGCACGCCTAAAAGGACTTTATCAATGATTAGGGGGTAAAAATAGGCTGTCCTATGTATTGGACTGACTGCGCATGTTAAATCCATATGTAATAATAACTATAATAGGAAAAATAGTGCCCATATCTATTACCTATTACCCATATGTGCTCTATGGATCAAGCAATCAGATCCCACTCAAATACTGCCACAAAGCAGAATCAACTATATTGCTGGAGCACACCTATGGGAATAGAGGGAAGATTCCCAGCACTGTCGAACATGCACACAACCTACCCTGAAAGGGTTACTTCCCTGCAATAGTATTACCTCACTGAAAGGTTCAGCATGATGGATCTGATTGCTTGATCCATAGAGCACATATGGGCAGTAGGTAATAGATATGGGCACTATTTTTCCTATTATAGTTATTATTACATATGGATTTAACATGCGCAGTCAGTCCAATACATAGGACAGCCTATTTTTACCCCCTAATCATTGATAAAGTCCTTTTAGGCGTGCTATTTACCTCCTCATTTTCTGAAATTTTGAATATAAGTAATGGTTTATTTTATAACTGGGTTTGACTGTGGCTGGACTGCTCGTTTTGCACTTTTGCACTATTTGCACTTTGGTTGCTATTTGCACATGTCCTCCAGTTGTCCTTTTCTGTCCATTATCTAATAAAGACGTTTAATACTTTAATATTATGGATCTATGGTCGCATCTTTTTCTGTGGTTTTCCACATTCCTTACATTATAAGTTTTAGCGATTGATCCTTGATGGTCCGGTTTCTGCTGCACCTGTGTGTCAACTTATGACATACAGGATGCAACGCTATACCGTTGCTATTGTGTTTTGTCAATATTAACGTATGGCACGGCTACATGTTTTCATGTATTACCTCTTATTTAGAACGGTACTGCTATATTGTTATGTATTACCGAGTACTGTAAATATAAATATATGCTGTTTCTGTAGTAGTAACAGGGAAAGAGTAATATTCTGGTTGGCCACTAGATGGGGGAGCATTCTAGTACACACAGTTCCTAGATTAAGATATAAAGTTAGGACATACAGTTGTGGCCAAAAGTATTGACACCCCTGCAATTCTGTCAGATAATACTCGGTTTCCTCCTGAAAATTATTGCAAACACAAATTCTTTGGTATTATTATCTTCATTTAATTTGTCTTAAATGAAAAACACAAAAAGAATTGTCCTAAAGCCAAATTGGATATAATTCCACACCAAACATAAAAAAGAGGGTGGACAAAAGTGTTGGCACTGTTCGAAAAATCATGTGATGCTTCTCTAATTTGTGTAATTAACAGCACCTGTAACTTACCTGTGGCACCTAACAGGTGTTGGCAATAACCAAATCACACTTGCAGCCAGTTGACATGGATTAAAAGTTGACTCAACCTCTGTCCTGTGTCCTTGTGTGTACCACATTGAGCATGCAGAAAAGAAAGAAGACCAAAGAACTGTCTGAGGACTTGAGAAACCAAATTGTGAGGAAGCATGAGCAATCTGAAGGCTACAAGTCCATCTCCAAAGACCAGAATGTTCCTGTGTCTACCATGCGCAGTGTCATCACGAAGTTTAAAGCCCATGGTACTGTGGCTAACCTCCCTAGATGTGGACGGAAAAGAAGTTTGCCAAAACTTACCTGAAAAAGCCTAAAACGTTTTGGAAGAATGTTCTCTGGTCAGATGAGACAAAAGTAGAGCTTTTTGGGCAAAGGCATCAACATAGAGTTTACAGGAGAAAAAAGAGGCATTCAAAGAAAAGAACACGGTCCCTACAGTCAAACATGGCGGAGGTTCCCTGATGTTTTGGGGTTGCTTTGCTGCCTCTGGCACTGGACTGCTTGACCGTGTGCATGGCATTATGAAGTCTGAAGACTACCAACAAATTTTGCAGCATAATGTAGGGCCCAGTGTGAGAAAGCTGGGTCTCCCTCAGAGGTCATGGGTCTTCCAGCAGGACAATGACCCAAAACACACTTCAAAAAACACTAGAAAATGGTTTGAGAGAAAGCACTGGAGACTTCTAAGGTGGCCAGCAATGAGTCCAGACCTGAATCCCATAGAACACCTGTGGAGAGATCTAAAAATGGCAGTTTGGAGAAGGCACCCTTCAAATAGCAGGGACCTGGAGCAGTTTGCCAAAGAATGGTCTAAAATTCCAGCAGAGCATTGTAAGAAACTCATTGATGGTTACCGGAAGCGGTTGGTCGCAGTTATTTTGGCTAAAGGTTGTGCAACCAAGTATTAGGCTGAGGGTGCCAATACTTTTGTCTGGCCCATTTTTGGAGTTTTGTGTGAAATGATCAATGTTTTGCTTTTTGCTTCATTCTCTTTTGTGTTTTTTCATTTAAGACAAATTAAATGAAGATAATAATACCAAAGAATTTGTGTTTGCAATCATTTTCAGGAAGAAACTGAGTATTATCTGACAGAATTGCAGGGGTGTCAATACTTTTGGCCACAACTGTAGTTTAAGTAGCAGGGGCTGCCAGGGTGCCCGAAGTGTCCACATGGCCTATAGGCCCAGGACGGCTCAGCAGCCACGCAACGTTAAGTAGCGACAGTCCAAGTGATCCATGGCCACTGGACATCAATACAGTGGGCCAGAACAGTAGAGAGAAGATGTGGTGACTCATAGCCTGGGGGGACGCTTTTAGGGTGGGAGTTGGATGAAGTGAGGAACAGAAGGATGCTGAAGCTTAGCAGGGAGTGGTACAGATGGGTCGGATGCTTTTCCAGAGGCAACAAAATCGGGTAGCGGATGATTTCAAGTCTGGGGCGAAATAGGCAGAAGGAATTGTCATCATGGCGAGGTTATCCCAGGAAGAAGCTGGGAAGCAGTCTAAGACGGTCTGATCCGGGCACATGCCGTATAGAAGTGTCAGCAAGGTAGGAACAGCTGAAGAAGCAAGTAAAGATGAATGTGCATTCTACGATGTGCCAACTGTGGATATATTGTATGAAGTTATCAGTAAAGAAACCGTTCAAGTTACCATGGACTGTGTCTCAGTTACTGGGAGCTGCCTCGGAGAGGGGCCATCGCCGCTTGGGAGGTGCCCAGTGGGACCCGAACCTGGAGACGCAGGTACACCGAACAGTGGATTGCAATTTTCTGTAAGGGACGGCCGGAACACTGATGCTTTAGTGTCTTTGGCCACGACTATAGTCCTGGCCGACCCTTACAGCTGTACTCACTCAAAAGGGTGCTTTTGCTCAATACTGAGCAAAGGGTCTGAATACTTATGACAATGTGATATTTCAGTTTTTCGTTTTTAATAAATTTGCAAAAGTTTCTACATTTCTGTTTTATTTTCTGTCAATATCAGGTGCAGAGTGTAGATTGAGAAAAAAAATGAACTTTTTTGAATTTACCAAATTACTGCAATGAAACATAGAGTGAAAAATGTAAAGGGGTCTGAATACTTTCCATACCCACTCTAAGGTACCTGTAAAGATCGGGATGCGATTTTTATGCACCCACAGATCTGAATAGGGAGAAGACTAGTGCATGCTGTGATTTTTTTTTTCATGTGGACATTCGTTTTGTGGAAATAAAAAAAGTAATCTGAACAGCCGTACTGATCATTAGTTTAGTGCCTTAAAGGGGTATTCCCATGTTCAAGATTCTATCCCAATATGTAGCATATGTAATAATAATGATGATATTAGCAAAAATGGAAAATACCTCCAATTAGAAATGTAGCATAGATCTTCTGATAAGCTATGTCGCCATGCATTGCAGTAGCTTAGGTATCCTTAGTTACAGCCACTCATATACTGTAGTGACAGTTACCTGTTAGTGGTCATAACCATGGATACCTAAGCTACTGCAATGCCATGCACATGGGACAAGTGCCATAGCTTATCAGAAGAACTATACTACAGTTCTAATTGGAGATATTTCCTAATATTATTATCATTACACCTACTACCGGTACATATTGAAATACGGTCATGAAGATGAGAATACACCTTTAACTGTATTTTTTTAGATAGCACTTGAACCGAAAATACAGTAATGCAAACGTAGCCTAATTGTGATGTCATCAAGTTCTGCTATACAACCCAGCTGGTTCAAGTAAATGGCGCTAAGTTGGTACGGATCAGTGTCTACCTTATGGTCATCTATGTTCCTGCCTGATTGATATGTTTCAGCTCACTGTTTTCTTATAAATTTCAATGAAGTTCGGACACTCATGTTCTAGAGAATTTATTTTCACTTCAATCAGCAAATAGGATGCACATCAGCCAATTCCAAGCTGTCGATAACAATTATTGATGAAAGATTGGAAGTGGCTGAATACATGCTATTGCTGATTGAAGTGAAGATAAATTCTCTAGAACATGAGTGTCGGACGTTATTGAGATGTACTATGTAGCCTCTCCCCGAGCACCGCCCTGACAATGCACTCTTGGATTCTACACCCCATTCTCCCGCACTCTGCCTTTTGCTCAGCTCCTTGATTTTGTCCGCTGATACCTGTAGTTCTACACTCCTACCCTGACCTCAGCCTGCTCATGACTTTGCTCCTGCCCTGTCCTACGGATAGCATGCCTGTGACTTTGTAGCTTTGCTTAACTGGCAGACATCTTCGAATGATGCTACGTAGAAGCCACCACTGACGAAGAGATAGAAGAGCCCCAAAAATAATATAAAAGTGTAAAAAGAAATAGATAAATCAAACTTTTTTTAAGTCATTTTCTCATGGTACATTATCTGTAGTATTGAACATGTCTACTTGTTCTGATTTATTGTACATTTATGGAATTATGAAAAAGGGTCAAATGGAAAGAACGTATAAACTATACGCCAGGATCCCTGTGCACGTCCTTCTAGGTCTCCATCCAGAACACGCTGACACAAGCCACAAACTCATACATTTTTCATGGTGCTGAAATCTGCTGACTCTTGGCAGTAACACATCCCCACCATAGACTACTCGCCTGGAGAGCTCTGTAACACCCTAATGTGCCTGTAAGGAAGACAGGGAGAACTGATGGTTAACGCTAAATGCGGCTGTCCCGGCCATGGTCATGTATGGCCTATAAACAACAGTGCAAATAACATCTATAGGATCTGAGAGTTCACATAATGTAGTGTGAATTTCACATTTGGGTTTTTAATGATCCATCCATGAATTCATTATGCTTTGCTTGTGGCATTTATTCTCAGCAAAATAGAAAAGCATTAATGCTGCAGCTTTGGATTGTTCCTTCCCATAAGACTACAGTAGTTTCTTTACTTATTTTCTTCAGGCTCAGAAATCTTGAGGTATTGGAAAAGTAATGGGACCGTTAAGGGATTTTACCTCTCTCCACTGAAGCTACTTACCTCTGCCTATCATGACATTTCTATATCCTCTCCTGTCATTAATCAGCAACACACAACTCTAGGCCTATAGTCCATCCTTCATGCCTATAGACCATCCTTCACTCCTACACACCATCCTTCATGCCTATACTCCATCCTTCACGCCTACACTCCATCCTTCACGCCTACACTCCATCCTTCACGCCTACACTCCATCCTTCATGCCTATACTCCATCCTTCATGCCTATACTCCATCCTTCACGCCTATACTCCATCCTTCACGCCTATACTCCATCCTTCACGCCTATACTCCATCCTTCACGCCTATACTCCATCCTTCACGCCTATACTCCATCCTTCACGCCTACACTCCATCCTTCAAGCCTATACTCCATCCTTCACGGCTACACTCCATCCTTCACCCCTATACTTCATCCTTCATGCCTATATACAATCCTTCATGACTATACTCCATTCTTCATGCCTATACTCCATCCTTCATGCCTATATGCCTTTCTTCATGCCTATATGCCTTTCTTCATGCCTATATGCCATTCTTCGTGCCTATACTCCATCCTGCATGCCTATAATCCATCCTTTATGCCTATGCTCCATCCTATAGGCCATCTTTCACGCCTACACTCCATCCTTCATGCCTATACTGCATCCTTCATGCCTACACTCCATCCTTCATGCCTATAGGCCATTCTTCATTAGCAACCGAAATCCCATAAATGCAAAATGGTGAGGAGACAAGGGACAACCCAGCTCCAACACCTTAAGCGCCAGCTCAAAACAGATATTGAAATGAGGAGAAAAAAAAGGAGCACGCAATCAATCAAATATAGAAAAATACAAAATTTTTTTATTTATTACTGAATTACAAGAAAGCAGGTAACAAAGAAGTGTTCATGAATAAATGTGGACAATAAATCCCATGGAGCGCCCTCTCACACTCCCCCAGATCGAGTGCTTTCTTGTAATTCAGTAATAAATAAAAAATTTTTGTATTTTTCTATATTTGATTGATTGCGTGCTCTTTTTTTTCTCCTCGTTTCAGGCCATTCTTCATGCCTATAGTCCATCCTTCATGCCTATAGGCCATCCTTCATGCCTATACTCCATCCTTCATGCCTATACTCCATCCTTCTTGCCTATACTCCTTCTTTCACACCTACACTCCATCCTTCATGCCTATAGTCCAGCCTTCATGCCTATAGTCCATCCAACATGCCTATAGGCCATCATTCTTCACCCCTATACTCCATCCTTCACGCCAATACTCCATCCTTCATGCCTATAGTCCATCCTTCATGCCTATAGTCCATCCAACATGCCTATAGGCCCATCATTCTTCACCCCTATACTCCATCCTTCACGCCTATACTCCATCCTTCATGCCTACACTCCATCCTTCATGCCTATAGGCCATTCTTCATGCCTATAGGCCATCCTTCATGCCTATACTCCATCATTCATGCCTATACTCCATCCTTCTTGCCTATACTCCATCCTTCTTGCCTATACTCCATCCTTCTTGCCTATACTCCATCCTTCACGTCTACACTCCATCCTTCATGCCTATAGTCCATCCTTCATGCCTATAGTCCATCCTTCATGCCTATAGTCCATCCAACATGCCTATAGGCCATCATTCTTCACCCCTATACTCCATCCTTCACGCCTATACTCCATCCTTCACGCCTATACTCCATCCTTCACGCCTATACTCCATCCTTCACGCCTATACTCCATCCTTCATGCCTATACTCCATCCTTCATGCCTATACTCCATCCATCATGCCTACAGTCCATCCTTTCGCCTATAGGCCATCCTTCACGCCTACACTTCATCTTTCATGCCTATACTCCATCACATATGCCTATACTCCATCCTTCACGCCTACAATCCATCCTTCATGCCTATACTCCATCCTTCATGCCTACAGTCCATCCTTCATGTCTACAGTCCATCCTTTATGCCTATAGGCCATCCTTCACACCTACACTTCATCTTTCATGCCTATACTCCATCAAGCATGCCTATCTCCATCCTTCACGCCTACAGTCCATCCTTCACGCCTACAATCCATCCTTCATGCCTATAGTCCATTCTTCATGTCTAGCTTCCAGAATGGTTGTTAAATAAAGTATAATGAGAATAAAGAGCTTTGTGCCATGTAATATTACAGGGTGGGTGCTTTTAAAGGGAGTCAGTCACTCCCAAACTCAATTTAAAGGAACCTGTTAGATCCCCTTGCACTTTTAAACTGCACTCATGGCCTTTTAGTCCTATATTCAGGCATTCCAGTAAAATGTTTATTGTTTTATACAACTGAATATATCTGAGTAAACTCAACTCACATACATCAGCTTGCTGTATGCTAATGGACCAGGATTAGCTGGGTGAGGCATTTACTCCCTTAGCCTAAACAGGGTTATATACTGCCTTCATGCCCCCTGGATGTGAGTGAGAATCCCTGCACTGCTGGTACCTTCACACTATGCTCTCTTGGCATCTGTTTCGCTGTCACCACTCTGCTCAGCCACTGCGGACTATCCATAGCTTACAGGCGGCTGATGTGCAAGTGGATGTTATTCTAATATATGTAGCTGTATAAAACAATAAAATCATTTCTGGAATTCCTGAATAATAGACTGAAAAAAATCAAGTGTCATGGACACAGTTGAAAAAACACTGAGGGACCTAACAGGTTCCTTATAAACGAATCAGATGGTCATATAGAGGTCGGAGCCCCTATAAAAATCATGCCTCTAGTCTATGTCTCTCAGCGATGATTATCCAGAAAACAATCTTTATTATGCAAATGAGCGTGATTTGTGCATCCTTGATGTGGCCAAGTTGTTGGTGCACTGTTCCTCTCCTCCTCCTTTGATGACTGATATTACTCATTTGTCAAAGACAAACACTGCCTGAACTGACAACTTACCATGCACGCACACTGACGCTGCAGGAGACTAGCACTCTCAGTATCAGTGCAGCAGAAATGGAGAAGTATGTGCGTCCACGCTGCTCCTGCAATGACACAGTGTGTACTTGGTCCCTGAGGTGTCAGTGTGTTCCGGTATAGTCGAGTTTCCAGTTCAGGCAATACTTGCTCTCATCTGTAAATCACAATAAGGGGCCGAACTGACAGATTGACATGCACCAAGAACCCTCATTTGCATAATAAATATTTTTTTTTGGCTAGCTAAGAAAATGAGACTACAAAGAATGATTTTATAAAGACTAAGTCTTCTATATGACTGATCTGATTATTAGGGCTCTGGGGGTGACAGGCTTCCCTTAATATAGGGCATGGGACTACAAATGTGGCTTCAATTGTTCAAAACAATTAATAGTAGGGGGCACATTTAGGGTCAAGATGAAATGTTCCTACAGGAAAAACGGCAATCCCAGAGCTGACTGTATCTTTCTCTGTTATGCTAATTATTAAATTAAAAATAAAACATCACTTGTTTCAGGAGCATGCACCATCTATGCAGGGTTCTTGTGATAGAATAGTAAGTGGGCTGATTCTAACTGATAATTTCATAATACTGATTCTAACTGATAATTTCATGATACGAATGATATGTGTACCCCTGAACTTACATTAATCCCTTAGTAATGGAGCTAATTTTGACCTTAAAGGGAACCTGTCATCTGGATTTTGCTAAGTAAACTACAGAAACTGTCAGGTTGGCACTGTTACACTGATTAAAATGATATCTGGGGAGAAGAAATCCGTCTTGTGGTTCTTGTGTATTCAGTGTTGGAAGTTTTCAGTTAATGAAATGCCCGTGGCGGGACTGTAGGCAGAGTCTTATCTTCTTGCTCTAGGCCATAGAAACCAAGGAAAGACCTGCCCACAGGCCACCTCGAAGCATAAACATGTTCCTCATCATAGAGGCAGAGAGAGAGAGAGAGAGATAGACTGTTTGTGCTTCAGGGCGGCCTGTGGGCAGGTCTCTTCTTGGCTTCTCTGGCTTAGGGCAAGAAGATAAGACTTTGCCTACAGGTATCATTTTAATCAGTGTAACAGCGGCAACGTGATAGTGCCAGTAGTTTACTTAGCAAAATCCTGCTGACAGGTTCACTTTAATGACAAGGCCAAATTTTTTAAATCTGACCAGTGTAAGTGTCCCGTCACTCTAAACGATGCACCAGCGATCCCGACAACGATACGACCTTGTCAGGATCGCTGGTGCGTCGCTAAATGATTGCTGGTGAGCTGTCAAACAGGCAGATTTCACCAGCGATTAGAACCAGTGAGGATGCTGGTATCCAAGGTAAATATCAGGTAACTAAGCGCGCGCGTCACTTAGTTACCCGCTGTGTACCTTGGATACCAGCTCCCAGTGCGAGCACGCAGGTAACCAAGGTACACAGCGGGTAACTAAGTGACGTGCGCTTAGTTACCCGATATTTACCTTGGATACCAGCTCCCAGCGTCTGCTTACATCGCTAGGAGCTCGCTGATCATTGCTCTCCCGCTGTCACACGCAGCGATGGGTGCTGGCCAGCGGGAGACCAATGATCAAAAAATGGCCCATGACATTCCTGCACGATCAACGATACCCGGCGGGGGGGCCAGTCGCTGATGTGTGTCACACACAGCGAGATCAGTGGCAAGATCGCTGTTGCATCACAAAATCAGCGATCTCGCTAGCGATCTCGCTGTGTTAGGCGTCGGGTTCCTGCAGCTGCACAGCAGGAATCCAGAGCCTTGCATTCAGCGGTCTCCCATTCTCCACCGACCGCTCAGGAGCTCTGCTCAGACCAGCTCTGTGGGTCTGGCTGTTGCTGCCACCTCTGGGTCAGCAATAGCATCGCAGGCTGCTCAGCAACAAGCCACTCCAGAGGCTAAGTCTTTCCGTCGCTCTACTGGGCATGCTCACGAAACGATCTCCCATTGGAGATCGGGAGTCACATGCCCAGGTCCTTCTTGTGATCTGATTGGTCCACCTCAGGGATCTGGAAGCTTCCGGAAGGTCCCGGCTATAAAAGGTTTGCATGGCCGTTTGGCCATGCGCTAGTATAGTCTCTAGTTGCTACTGTGTGAATGATGATGGATGCATGAACCTGCGAATGACTCATTAAGATCCCCTCCCTCTGATATTACGAGTGTGTATAGGGACTTAGCTTTAGAGTCAGCGCCAGCCAGTGCCAAGCTATAGCCACAATTAGCATCTACACAGTACTAGCGTCCGACAGTGTGCCCTCTCTTGGGCATTGTCGTACAGCGGCTGGATCAGTCGCCGCTCTGCAGTCAGCAGCACTTGTTGGCGTCCGCGGTAGCGTCGCCGCACGCACGGTAGGTCTAGACGGACACCGACACTGTGTCTTGGGCCCGAGTCCTGTGATCACATACCGTGCATGCACACCGCTGAGACCTGTGAGGTCAACAGGCTCGGCATTTATTTTTATGCCTTAGGCGCCTCTGTGAACTTAACAGAGCTCGCCAGCGCACTCCGGGTGACGTTCAACCAGCGTGTGCTATACCGCCATATTGTGCTTCTGGCATTACATGGCAGCAGTTTAACACCTCTGCACGGTGGACCCCGGGCAGCGAACGCACTTTCTATTATTTTATATTTAGTGCGTTCCGCCGTCCCTAACACGCGGTGTGTGACGGGGCCTTAACTTCATGTGGTAATAGCTCTGGAACACTTCAACGAATTCCAGTGATTCTGAGCTTGTTTTTTTAGTAATATATTGTATTTCATGTTAGGAGTAAGTTTTGGTCGATATGATTTGCATATATTTATGAAAATATCAAACATTTGACAGAAAATTGTACAATTTTCAAACTTTAAATTTGTATGCCCTTACATCAGATAGTTATACTACACAAAATAATAAATAAATAACATTTCCCACGTCTACTTTACATCAGCACAATTTTGAAAACATAATTTTTTGTTAGGAAATTAGAAGGGTTCAACGTTGACCAGCAATTTCTCAATTTTCCAACAAAATTTACAAAACCTTTTTTTAAGGACCACATCACATTTGAAGTAACTTTGGGGGGCTTATATGAAAGAAAATAACCAAAAGTGACACCATTCTAAAAACAGCACCCCTCAAAACCACATACAAGAAGCATATTAATTCTTCAGGTGCTTAACAGGAATTAATGGAATGTGGAAGGAAAAAATTAACAACTTACTTTTTTCCAAAAATTTTGCTTTAGCCCCAAATTCTTTACTTTCACAAGGGTAACTGGAGAAAATGGACCTCAAAATTTGTTGTGCAATTTCTCCTTAGTACACGAATAAACCATATGTAGTGGAAAACTACTGTCTGGGCACATGGCAGGCCTCGGAAGGGAAACCGCACCATTTGACTATTTGAACGCAAAAATGGCTGAAAGAGATATCAGCCACCATGTCGCATTTGGAGAGCCCCTGATGTGCCTAAACATGTGACCCCATTATGGAAACTACACCTCTCAAGGATTCTATCCAGGGGTATAGTGAGAATTTTTAACCCAAAGGTACTACACAGAACAATGGCCAGCAACTAATAGAATGGTATTTAACAGGGAGAAATGTAAAATTCTATATCTGGGCAAAAAAAATTAAAATGACATTTATAGAACGTGAGGAATAGAACTAAGCAACAGCACATGTGAAAAAGACTTGGGTATACTAATAGATCACAGACTGCACATGAGTCAACAGTGTTATGCAGCAGAAAAAGGCAAACACAGTTCTAGGATGTATTAAGAGTTGCATAGAGTCTAGATCACGTAAAGTAATTATTCTCCTTGTGGGGCTCACTTAGCTGCTCTCTGAGGTAGACTCTGGAACATGGTTGGTTAAAGTCTCTGGTTGGTTTATTGCCTCATAAACCATAAAGCCGAAACTAGTAATAGAAAACAGTCTTTCTGGCTCAAATGAAAAATAAAAAAAGTCTAAAATTCCTTCCCAGTATGGCTTCCGCCTTCTAGGACAACACATGTGGCAGCTCTCACAGGAGCTTCATTATGGAGGCTTCCTTCCTCCAAACACAAAGAAAAAATAACTGACTGGACATTTAACTCCCTTCAGCCACACCCTGGTAGGTAGGCATGTCACTCATCTCTAACCTACCCACCATGAAAGCCAGACCCATAGTGACTGGATTGCTCGCAGCACATATCATGTTGGAGGAAAACGTATGGCTTTCATATCACGCAGGATAGCAACCTTTGCAACACTTATCTCCTCTCACATAAGGTGCCAGTGACCCTGTCACAACCTCTACTTCTCCTTGGTCAGTCCTAATCTGAAATACTGTGTCCAGTTTTGGGCACCACATTTTAAAAAAACATTGAAAAACTGAAGAAAGTGTCATGATCCCAGTGCAGGTTTTTGAGCTGCACACCGGGGGTTAATGTCTGGAGCTCTGTGCAGGTTTTGACCTGCACACTTGGGGTTAATGATTGTGGCCTCTTTCTGGTTCTGGGAGAGCTTCATAAACCCCTGGGTAGCTTCAATCCCTGCCAGTTATACTTTTGCCTTTGGCCGAGTGTACTGACCCCCGTGTGCCTGTTTGTTGCTATAGCTTGTTTATATGGTTCTGACCCGATTCTGTTTCCCGTTGTGAGTTTGCCTGTTGATTTTGTACTGCGTTATTATCTGTGTATGACTCATTGCCTGTGACCTGACTACTCTCTGCTCGCCCCTCTGGTACCTTGCAGCTATCTCTGTATGTGACTCATTGGCTATGTCCTTACTATTCTCCCTGTCTATGCCCCTTGGTAACTTTGTCTCGCAGTTACTCTGCTAGGAATTGTCTTGCAGCTCCTAGCTCTGTGGAGTTTAGGCCACGCCTCTAGCAGTCACGTGCTTCAGGTCCTGCGGGTGTGAAGTACACATCTACTTGGTTGCTGCCCGCTCCACAGGTAGCTTTGAGCACTGTTCGCTTTACTCAGGACACGCGCACTGGCTCAGTGAGCAAGTTCAGTGCGGTGTCTCTGACAGAAAGTTCAGAGAAGAGCTACCGGGATGGCGAGCGGACTGCCAAGTATGTCCTATGAGGAACGGTTAAAGGATCTGGGATTGTTTAGCTTGTAAAAAAGGCTAAGAGAAGACTTAATAGCTGTCTACATAAATATCTGAAGGAATGTCACAGTGTAGAGGGATCATCATTATTCTCATTTGTACATGGAAATACGAGAGGCTATGGAATGAAACTGAAAGGGAGAAGATGCAGATTAGATATTAGAAAAAATTTTTTGACAGTGAGGGTGATCAATGAGTGGAACAGGCTGACATGAAAGGTGGTGAGTTCTCCTTCAATGGAAGTCTTTACACAGAGTCTGGACAGACATTTGTCTGAGATGATTTAGTAAATCCTACATTGAGCAGGGGGTTGGACACTTTGACACAATGAAACTTGAGGTTCTTTCCAATTGAAACATTCTAGGACTCTATGATCTCATGATAACATTGGGACGTCATATTGAATATGTCGTCATAAGTGTTGAACGGAAATGCACGATACTCGAGTTTGCATTTAGGTGCTCTGGTATGCACCCAAAATAGCGAGTGGACAAGCGACCCCGATGCAAACTCGAGTAGCGAACACTTGCACTCAACACTAGTCGTCATAGCGTCTTTTTTTTTAGTTTTCAAAAACCCTAACCCCAACACTAACCCTAGCCCATCCTTAGCCCTAAACCCAATCCTAATCTTATACCCAACCCTAGCCTAAACCCAACCTCAACCCTAACCCCAACTCTTACCCTAACCGTAATGGCAAAGAGATAGAAATGTTTTTAATAGCTGGCACACTTTTTTTTAACGTGATGGTCATTATTCATTGAATAACGACCATCACATGATCAGGGACTGAAGAAACTGACCATGATCATGTTCTACAGGGTCTCAGCTAGAGATCGGGGATTATCCGATGCTGGTGGGCACTATAATCTTGTTCCTGATGACCATTTTAAAGCGGAAATGAATGAATAAGGCCCCTTAACGGCCACCGTTTTGATATATATCGGCAGTCGTTAAGGGAACCTATTTGACTGGGTGATGTTGATGCTTGTGATGTCACAGCAGCTTACCTTACAGAAATACACTTGTGGTATGATATTAATGACTGACAGTCTACTCTGCTGATCTACATGTCTTACAATGGTAATGCCCCCTTTCATTTAACATAAACTCTGGAGGAAGATTCTCAGGGAGATCTATGTCTGGCCCATAGATCTTAAGAGCTCATTTACATATTACCAAAAATGTGGATAGTTCTGGAATAAAACAATGGATAATAGATCATCTGCGTGCCCATATAGACGGCTTAGTAGTGTTGATCCTGTTAGGAGTGGTGGAACGCACTAAATAAAATTATAAATAAAGTGCGTTCACCGCTCGGGGTCCACCGTGCGGTAGATGGTAAGACCGCTGCTAGGTGGTGGCAGAAGGTATCTGGCAGTAGAGTGCACAGGGTTCAGACTTCACCCAGGTGCACTGAGCAAGCTCTGTTGCACTCACAGAGCTGCAAGGATAAGCACATGAACAGATAAGGTTGGAGCAAGCTCTGTTTCACTCACAGAGCTGCAAGCATGCACAAGCTCTGTTGCACACACAGAGCTGCAAGCATATACACAAGTGCAATAACGCTGAGTCTGTTTAAAAGTCACAGGAGCTCAGCGACACAGACGCAGTATCTGGTCACAGGAGTGGCCCTAGCTAACGGCACCAACTCCGTCTAGACCTACCATGGACGTCTGGAAAATAGGGCGCTGCATGTGTGAACGCACCTAGTGCTGCATCTGCAGCGCGGCGATAACTAAGCCGCTGAAGAAACGCCGCTGTCAAGCAGGCGCAAGCTTATGCTAGCTGCTGAGGCGATGGAGCAAAGGCACGCTGGCACTGGCGCTAGTACTGGCTCTAACTCAAACTCTCACACATTCGTAATAACCAAGGAATGGGGGTTTCAAATGAGTCATTCACCAGTCCATGCATCCATCAACAAACATACAGCAGCAAGTATGACTATACTAGCGCATGGCGGAATAGCCATGCGCGCTTTTTATAGCATACGGGACCTGCCGGAAATCTCCAGAACTCCAATAGGAGCCAATAGGATTCAGAGCAGAACCTGAGCACCTGACTCCCGAACTCCAATAGGAGCTCGTCCTGTGAGCATGCTCAGAAGCTGGCACAAAGGACTTAGCCTCTGGAGATAAATGTGAGGACCTGGGTTTCTGCATAGGTATGGCAGAACTCAGATTCCTAACAGATCCTACTGACAGGGACATGTGGGGAATACTATATGATGAGATGTTGGGTGTACACTGTCTTGCAGAGAGGATCCCAGGCGTCTGTTGTCTGCTGCAGGCTATATACCAAACAATGTTACCCAATGCATCAAAACATTTTAGCTAACCCCAAACCACGGCCAACTACAATTCCCCCCAAAATACAAAATTTGATATTCATTTACTGGTTCTCTTAACTACATTCTCATGTACCAGTTACAAATGAGTAGTCCCTGGTAGCTTCTCATTGAATTGCTAAACATAGAAGGAACAAATTGCATAATTGTCAACAATCCCAATTTTGCCATGAAAATCTTGCAGCCTGAACCACAAAAGATTGGGGCCGAGCTTACCCTGCTGGTCCAGTGGTCAGTTTAGGATACTTAAAATTTTGGTAAGTAGATTGATTTTGAAGGGAGAAATAGTACCAGCACGTACTATATATTATTGTCAATGACATATTTTATATGTCTATGACTCTGTAAGAGGTACTGAAAGCAAGATTCGTTGGATGCAGTGACGAGCCGGAGGCAGAGAAGGGGTTAACAGGATTTACTAGAACAGGTTATTAACATACAAGAAATACTCCACACAGGGAGTCGAGATCAGTAACGGCAGCAACAGGATTTGCATACAAACACAATATTTGAGAAGAAGGTGTACCAAAAGGATAACTTATCTCTTGGAATTCTTGTTGGGGAAAGGCTGGAATATCTCCCGCTGGCGTCGTAAGTCGTAGACAATGTCTCTGGCTCTTTTACGAAGAAACGAAAAGCACTGTCTCCCGACCATGCTGATGTATCCGGTCCTGCTTGGCTTGAGTGCGCTGGAAAGTAGAAACAGTCTCATTTGTGGATTCCTCTGGAATGGCGTCGAACATGGACCGCATGTATGCTCGCAGGCCGCGTGCGAACCTCTGGAGTAGTCTCTAGAAACGGAACAATTCGGATTGTCTCTCAATGAGAGCAGGAAGGAGCCGTCCAGCGAGGTAGGGTCCGAGGACAACTCAGTAGGGACGCAGTCAGTTTGCAAGTCAGAACGCTGGGGATGGATGATGTGGAGTTAGCAGTCGGAGCAGTGGGGAAGGGAGTCAACCTTCTCCTTGTTCTCCTGTCGCCTTCCTGCCAAATCTCCCCCGTTCCCGCACTCAGTCCCTTTTATCTCCCCCACGCCCCCTGCTGACCAGTGCAAAGGTTCTCCCCTCCGAGAAGGACCTTCCCCCGGCAACAGTGGTGACAGTCCCGATAGTTCAGGCCCCAAATTGTACCGGAAACCGCTGACTCTGTCCCGGCTCATCTTCTTACAACTCTATACAAGATTTTTTTTTAACTTGTTGTTTGATTATGACATATCTGCCGTTCAATGATTACAGAAAGATAACACAGAAGCCTAGTCAAACAGTACGAGGTTGGGGAAGGCAATACAGGTTCACTATATAAATCTGGGATCAGAAGTGGAGAGGTCAGACAGAATGGATAAATGAACCAGAGACGGACAGGAACCTAAGTTTAGGAAAAGAACAGGAGAATTAGCAGCCTAATATATTCCCTGGTGGCAGGGGATAGGCTGAGGAACCCAAACCCTGCAGAACACAGCAGAGTTAAATCCCTGCAGGATCTAGCCGCGCCTCTTTATAAGCCAGGTGGAGACCACAGGGATATGCAACAGAGTTGGAAGTGCTGCATGTGGCCTCAGCACGGTGGCCTGACACAAGGAGGAGCAGAATGGCAAATGCAGTGAGTAGCACGGCACTGGAAACACATGTGCGTTACCGCCTTGACAGTTCTACCTTATGCCCTTCCGTTACTTGGCCAGCCCAACGGAGAAACCCTTCCAAAATGACAGGTGCACAGATGTTCTCCACAGGTTTCTAGGTTCCAGGGTCTCTCCTCAGGTCCAAAGCCCTTCCAGTCTACCAGATAGATGGTCCTTCCCAACCCTCTTTTTATCCAGTATGTCCCTAACCTCGAAGATGTGCAAGGAACTCTCAGGAACAGAGGTAGTACAAGTAGCACAGGGCTTCAAGAAGCGATTCAAGTCCACCGACTCCAAGAGTGACACATGAAAGGTGAATGGCATCCATAGATTCGCAGACAGCTGAAGATGGTAGATCACTGGATTAAGCTACTTCAGGATTTTTTACGGACCGAAGAACAGGGGGGCGAACTTATATGAAGGCACCATCAGGTGAATATTCTGGGATGACAGCCAGACTTTATTTCCAGAGTGATACTGAGGTGTCAAACCTATCTTCTTGTCCACATGAGTCTTCATCAGTGACACATATAAAGTAGATATGACAGGCTCAAACCCCAACTTAGGTGCTCTGGGAAAAAACAAGACTAAAGTATAGGAGTAACCCCGGCACACTAATAACATGAAAGTAAAGTCTTCTCAACGACAGTCTTTAATTGTTGTGATTTTATTGATTGTGAAAAAAAAGGGTGGTGTTACAATCCAAAAAAGGGTGGTGTTACAATCCAACGTTTCAGCTCTACATCTCGAGCTTTCATCAGGGATATGACTAGATCCTTGGTTTTGAGGTGTGTGTATAAGTGGTATAGGTTTGCCTTTGTAGTCCAGCTGCTGGAACAGTACCTATAGTAACCACGATGTGTAGGGTCAGCACGTGACTCCCGTCCTTGTGTCCTAAATCTAGTCAGGTGTGGAGGACTTCCGGCCTCCTCCACACCTGACTAGATTTAGGACACAAGGACGGGAGTCACGTGCTGACCCTACACATCGTGGTTACTATAGGTACTGTTCCAGCAGCTGGACTACAAAGGCAAACCTATACCACTTATACACACACCTCAAAACCAAGGATCTAGTCATATCCCTGATGAAAGCTCGAGATGTAGAGCTGAAACGTTGGATTGTAACACCACCCTTTTTTGGATTGTAACACCACCCTTTTTTTTCACAATCAATAAAATCACAACAATTAAAGACTGTCGTTGAGAAGACTTTACTTTCATGTTATTAGTGTGCCGGGGTTACTCCTATACTTTCATCAGTGACACGGCCTTAAGGAAGGAGGCCTGTTCTTTGCCGCCAGATCTCTAGAAATTTGATGTATTCGGAATCAGCTGCTGGTACTCCGGAGGAAAAAGATATAGGAGAGGGCACTTGAAATATCACTTCTGGATGATGGAAGTATACCATGAAGGATACCATGATGCTTCAACAGACTCCACAACATGGTTGTTATAGGAAAACTTTGCCCAGGGGAGTTGTACCCAGTCATCCTGATGGGTAGTTTTTGAAAATCTGATTAAACCGTTCCTTTTGCCCATTGATCTGCAGATGGATGCAGAGGAAAAATCCAGCAGGACATTCAGTAGCTTTCAAAGCACTCTCCAACAGTGAACTGGACTCCGTAATCAGAGACAATGTTAAGGGGAAGACTGCGGAGCTCAAACACATGCTGGAAGAACAGCGTGGCGAACTTGGGTGCGGAGGGAAGACCGGCCAGAGGAATAAAGTGAGCCTTCTTAGAGAACCGATCCAACCCCGACCCAGATGGTGTGGTAACTAGAGTTAAGCGAATTTGATTCGGTTCCGAATATGATAGGCATCGAATATTGTTTTTGCAATATTCGTAGAACGCAGCCAAACATCATTAGAGTCAATGGGAGTAGAATTTACCGACTATGTTGGGAACCGATCATCAAACATACATTCGGCACGAATAGGTTAACAATGGCACGAATATGGCAAATTCAGATTCGGCGACCAAATCCAAACCAATTCGCTCAACTCTAGTTGTAACCATTCAAAAGGGGCAGGTCCATGATCGAGTCCATATCAATATGTTGTCAAAGAGCGGAAGGAACCGGGAGTGGCTGAAGGAGACCTGGAGGCTTGTTCCTGAGGGACTTCAATTGAACAAGTGGTCACAAAGTTCCGAACATGCTTGACCAGCGAGGGCCAGAAGCATCAAGCAATCAGTTCAGCAGACTTGCATATGCCCACATGGCTATCTTGGTCTGGTCCAAAGGAAAAAAGATGGACGTGGAGAGTGAAGTGGATCTGGCACTGGATTATAAAGTCGAAGCTCTCCTTGGGGTCTCCCTCATAGCGGAACTGGGGCTGAAGCTGGAGCTCAGCTGCTCCACTAAAATCTGGAGCCTTTGGCAGCTCTCCTGGAGAGGAAGTAGACCCTAAGCAGGGATGGCCTACCGCGGATGGTGAGACAGGGTGCAAACAAAGGTGAACAAATCCTGCAGCTGAGTTGCCACCATTGAAACTGCTTGCACCAGCTAGTCTTAATGCTCATACTGAAAGAAAATCTCCTCAAACAGGATTTGAACTTTAGATTTGGAGACAGTGGGGTGTAGGGCCTGAACTTACTGTGATGGCAGTGGATGTGAACCCACGGTGCCATGGGCTGTGCTTCCTCTGAAGGGGCGTGACTAAACAACTGCCTGATTTTCCCTAGAGCCTCTGGTGGTGAGGATAGGCTTGGCAGCAAGTAGTTACCAAGTGTCACTACAAGACAGTCCCCGAAACTGCAGCAGCTGACCTACGAGTCAGAGCAGGTATGCTAGGTTACTCTAGTTTCACACGAGCATATGGAGGAGCTGCAGACGGCTGCGGGCTTCCTCCGTGAAGCTCTGCCCCTGGCCGCACCTCCTCCAGTTAGCTCCGCCTCTGTCCGGCATGCAGTCTGCGTACCCTATCTTTAGCATTAGGTACGCAGGCCGTGCCGATGAATGCAGATGCCTCCGCATGCGTCTTTTTGACGGTGCGGTGAGAGCACCAAAATGCAACATGCTGCGTTTGGCCAGGTCGCCACACCATCAAAAAGAAGCATGCGGAGGCATCTGCATTCATAGGCACGGCCTGCGTACCTAATGCTAAAGATAGGGGACGCAGGATGCATGCCGTCAGAGGCGGAGTTGACCAGAGGAGGTGTGGCCGGGGGCGGAGCTTCACGGAGGAAGCCTGCAGCCGTCTGCAGCTCCTCCATACACTAGTGTGAAACTAGCCTTACAGAAGGGCGAGACAGAAGCGTAGTCTGGCGGTCCGAGGCTAGGGCAGGCAGCATGGGTACAAAGCCGGGGTCAGGAGTGTAAAATTCACACAGAACGGCTAAAAGAGCAGGGTCAGTAACAGGGAAGACAAGACAATCAAACACACTGACTGAATGCTGGAGATGGACAGTAACAGGAACCTAAGTTCAAGCAGGGAACAGGAGGAGGAGCAGCCTAATATATCCCCTTCTGGCAGGGGATGGGCTAAGGAAGCTCAACCCTGAAGGACACAGCAGGGATAAATTCCTACAGGATCTGGCTGCGCCTCCCTATAGCCAAGTGGAGACAGCAGGTCTATGCAACAGAGCTGTAAATGCTCTATGAGGACTTAGTGCTGCGGCGTGACATGGCGAGGAGCAGAGTGGCGAACAAAATGAGTAGCACAGCGCTGGGAATGTGTGTGCGTTATCACTGTGACAACAATATTCCTCATACATAACAACTCATATCTTGTAATACATCATTGGAAGGCACTCATACCCCTACTGATCGCTATAAATATCTAATATGATCTTGTTCTCACATGGCTATATTCTGAAGCAACCTTATGTGATCATGATGTTCAATGGCTCCAAAGCATCAGGCCATCCCCACCGTACACAGTACAACTTGTTATGTTATGTACACAGCTCCTGTACTATGCTTACATTTGTACTTCTGTGAACGTATCCATGTGTGTTAGGCGTACAGGTGAAGAATGTATGTAAACGTGACATATGTCAACCTATGTTTGCCTAAATTTCATCATCCACGTTTACCACATGTTACACGTTCATCTATAAATATAGCCAATCTAAAACTGACAAAGATATTACGATGCAGAGTATCTCAATGCCTAACAATACCATCTCAATGTCTTTGTTGAATGGTTATTGTCACGTTGTCTCTTGAGCAGCTCCTAGCTATGCAGTCTCCTTACAATCTCCTCCTTTCTTGGCTTATGGTAGGGTGGGCTCTCCTACTACTCAGCAGAACCATCTCTCAAGGAGAGCTGTAAGATTAGTAGAACTATAAGGCTATGTGCCGACGTTGCAGAAATGCTGCGGAAATGTCCGCAGCATTTCCGTAACTCTCTGCCACGGGTAAAACGCATGCGGAATTCGCATGTGTTTTCCCGCAAAACACAAGCGTTTTGCAGGCGTTTTTAGCTTGCGGAATGCTTGCGCTTTCCAAGCGATTTGAAGCATCGCTTGGAAAGGTGATTGACAGGTTGGTCACACTTGTCAAGCACTATACGGCATCAATAGTAAATGATAGAATGTAAAAAAGTTTTTAAAAAATAAAAAATATGGTTATTCTCACCTTCTGACGGCCCCCGATCTCCTCAGCGGCGCTCCCGATACGTTCCGTTCCCAGGGATGCTTTGCGCAAAGGACCTTTGTGACATCACGCAGCGTGGCTGAGAGGCGGGAGAGCTCTGGGGGCCATCAGAAGGTGAGTATATCCCGATTTTTTTTATTTTAATTCTATTTTTTTACAGAGATATGGTACCCAGGGCATGGAGGAGAGTCTCCTCTCCTCCAGACCCTGGGTACCATCCACACATGAAGCGCTCACTTCAGGCATGGTGGGCATAGCCACATGCGTAAAGTGAGCGTTTCAACGCAATCCTACGGCTGGGAATTGCCGCAATTCTGCAGAAATAATGAACAAGCTGCGGATTTTACTGCTATGCGATTCCGCAGTGGTAAAATCTGCAGCATGGGCACAGCAACTGCGGAATCCCATAGGATTGCATGGGGGTGTGTTTTAATAGCGTTTTTTAAGCGTTTCCACTGCGGCAAAAAATGTGGCGGAAACGTATAGAAAACGCAACGTGGGCACACAGCCTAAATATCAGCACTAGTGCTGCTGTAACACCACAATCTTGTTCTGAATCTACTCGGTTGTCACATAGAGATGTTGGGGCATATAACAAAAATCAGCAGGACAGCGAGAGCCGTGATTGGAGAACTGCTCTGACAGAAGTCCATGCTGCGGTCCGGTGAGTTTGCCAGATTCATAACAGCAAATTGTCAGGAGCTGAGGAAGAGGGAGGTGATAGGACACTTCTACATCTGTATATATTTTTTAACTAAAAAATTATTTTTTTTCAGCTAGTTTTTACTGCTTTACCCAGGCTCACTCACTTTTATCATCACCAAATTCATTAAAACTGTGAACGGTAGATAAGAGGTAGGCAATTAATTTTTACACTGGGCCCTATGTGAACCTGGGACTGTTGTGGAAAAACCATTAGGCTGAACTTATTCTGCCCAATATTAGTTCCCACTGAAGCCGTCCCCCACGGTTTATTACTGCAGTAATAACCCTTCAGATACCACTCCCTCCAACATTCATGTTTATTGTCACAGTCACTATAACTTGCCACAGTAGTCATCTCTCAGATGCCACTTCTCCCCCAAAATCCCACTTCCCCGGGCCCTCCAACTTATATTTACACACCACGGTTCTCCATTCAGATTAGAAGCAGTGGACTACTCAGGATTCAGCGTTCTGCAGCTACAAACTCCTCTCAGGTGGCCACAGCATGGAGCAAATAGCCTGACAGGACAGGTCCAGAAGAGTACAGTATCGGAACATCTACAAACTCCTCTCAGGTGGCCACAGCATGGAGCAAATAGCCTGACAGGACGGGTCCAGAAGAGTACAGTATCGGAACATGTACAAACTCCTCTCAGGTGGCCACAGCAGGGAGCACATAGCCTGACAGGACGGGTCCAGAACAGTACAGTATCGGAACATCTACAAACTCCTCTCAGGTGGCCACAGCAGGGAGCACATAGCCTGACAGGACGGGTCCAGAACAGTACAGTATCGGAACATCTACAAACTCCTCTCAGGTGGCCACAGCAGGGAGCACATAGCCTGACAGGACGGGTCCAGAACAGTACAGTATCGGAACATCTACAAACTCCTCTCAGGTGGCCACAGCAGGGAGCACATAGCCTGACAGGACGGGTCCAGAACAGTACAGTATCGGAACATCTACAAACTCCTCTCAGGTGGCCACAGCAGGGAGCACATAGCCTGACAGGACGGGTCCAGAACAGTACAGTATCGGAACATCTACAAACTCCTCTCAGGTGGCCACAGCATGGAGCAAATAGCCTGACAGGACAGGTCCAGAAGAGTACAGTATCGGAACATCTACAAACTCCTCTCAGGTGGCCACAGCAGGGAGCACATAGCCTGACAGGACGGGTCCAGAACAGTACAGTATCGGAACATCTACAAACTCCTCTCAGGTGGCCACAGCATGGAGCAAATAGCCTGACAGGACAGGTCCAGAAGAGTACAGTATCAGAACATCTACAAACTCCTCTCAGGTGGTCACAGCATGGAGCAAATAGCCTGACAGGACGGGTCCAGAACAGTACAGTATCGGAACATCTACAAACTCCTCTCAGGTGGCCACAGCATGGAGCAAATAGCCTGACAGGACAGGTCCAGAAGAGTACAGTATCGGAACATCTACAAACTCCTCTCAGGTGGTCACAGCATGGAGCAAATAGCCTGACAGGACAGGTCCAGAAGAGTACAGTATCAGAACATCTACAAACTCCTCTCAGGTGGCCACAGCATGGAGCAAATAGCCTGACAGGACAGGTCCAGAAGAGTACAGTATCGGAACATCTACAAACTCCTCTCAGGTGGCCACAGCAGGGAGCACATAGCCTGACAGGACGGGTCCAGAAGAGTACAGTATCGGAACATCTACAAACTCCTCTCAGGTGGTTACAGCATGGAGCAAATAGCCTGACAGGACAGGTCCAGAAGAGTACAGTATCGGAACATCTACAAACTCCTCTCAGGTGGTCACAGCATGGAGCAAATAGCCTGACAGGACAGGTCCAGACGGATACAGCATCGCAACATCTACAAACTCCTCTCAGGTGGTCACAGCATGGAGCAAATAGCCTGACAGGACAGGTCCAGACGGATACAGCATCGCAACATCTACAAACTCCTCTCAGGTGGCCACATCAGGCAGCAGAAAGCCTGACAGGACGGGTCCAGTATCACAACATCACATGTTCACGTATCCTGCACCTAAAGCTGGACATACATTAGTTAGCTGTCAGCTACCTCTCCCGAATCCCAATACAGATCAACGCTTGGCTCGGCTGAGCCCTGCTGGGTTCCTTATAAGAAAGCCACTACAATGCTCACTGCTCTAAACAAAACTCCTGGTGTCTTAACTCTGGCAATGCATCTGTCAGAGGCGAGTCTCCTTTGTCCAACTTTTTTCTAATGTAAATGGGGGTCCTAAAGTCTACACTGCATCCATGCAAACTGCAAGGCTACCAGCACTACACCACTGATTAGTTACATTCCTAGCCTTTCTGCCTGTCTCTGTCCACAGGCCAGACAAGGTTAGCCAAAAGGCCGGGTGTGGCCCATGGGTCAAAATTTTCCCAAATCCATCTTCAATTTATAGTGTCTCTCATTGAGCAAAATGAAAAATAAATGAATATCAGCTATGCCTTTCAGTAGGTTCAAAAGAAATGCAATATGATAATAAACTTTATAGAACGATGTAAAAGGAACATTTTTTATTAAATCATGCCCATTTTACTCTATAGGTACACTGCCATATATGTCTGAATACAATGTTTTTCCAATCCAGGTGTATACGTCCAGTGAAATGCACTGTTTGAATGTAAACAATACTATACACACCTGTACTGATTATACTGTACCCATTATATCATACCCATCTCCTACACTCATTATACCATACATGTCTACTATGCTGATTATACTGCACACGTCTGGTGTATCGATTATATTGTATTATTTCTTATACCAATTATACTATACATGTCACCTGTACCTATTATACCGTACACACACCCTGTAATCATAATACCGTACATGTCACCTGTATCCATTACATTGTATACGTCTCAGTTACTGATTATACTGTACATGCATCCTGTAATCATTATACTGATGATAATGTACACGCATCCTGTACCCATTATACCGTACACGCATCCAGGAATTATACCGTACACGTATCCTGTACCGATTATACCATACACGCATCCTATAATCATTATACCATACGTCTCAGTTACTGATTATACCATACACGCATGCTGTACCCATTATACCGTACACGCATCCTGTAATTATACCGTACACGGATCCTGTACCCATTATACCGTACACGCATCCTGTACCCATTATACCGCACACACATCCTGTAATCATTATACCATACACACATCCTGTACCCATTATACCGTACATACTTCCTATAATCATTATACCGTACATGTCTCAGTTACTGATTATACCATACACGCATCCTGTAATCATTATACCATACACACATCCTGTACCCATTATACCGTACACGCATGCTGTACCCATTATACCGTACACGCATCCTGTAATTATACCGTACACGGATCCTGTACCCATTATACCGTACACACATCCTGTACCCATTATACCGCACACACATCCTGTAATCATTATAACGTACATGCATCCTGTGATCATTATACCATACATGCATCCTGTACCCATTATACCGTACACACATCCTGTACCCATTATACTGTACACTTCTCCTGTAATGATTATACCATACACGCTTCCTATAATCATTATACCATACATGCATCCTGTACCCATTATACCGTACATGCATCCTGTACCCATTATACCGTACATGCACCCTGTACCCATCATACCGTACACACATCCTGTACCCATTATACCGTACACGCATCCTGTACCCATTATACTGTACACTTCTCCTGTAATCATTATACCGTACACACATCCTGTACCCATTATACCGTACTACATGCATCCTGTAATCATTATACTGTACACGCTTCCTATAATCATTATACAGTACATGTCTCAGTTACTGATTATACCATACACACCTCTTATAATCATTATACCGTACAAGCATCGTGTAATCATTATACCGTATACGCATCCTGTACCCATTTTACCGTACTACATGCATCCTGTACCCATTATACCGTACTCGAATCCTGTAATCATTATACCGTACACGCATCCTGTAATCATTATACCGTACACGCATCCTGTACCGATTATAACGTACACTTCTCCTGTAATCATTATACCGTACATGCTTCCTATAATCATTATACCGTACATGTCTCAGTTACTGATTATACCATACACGCATCCGGTAATCATTATACCGTACACGCCTACTGTAATCATTATACTGTACACTTCTCCTGTACCCATTATACCGTACACGCATCCTGTACCCATTATACCGCACATGCATCCTGTACCCATTATACCGTACACATCCTGTACACATTATACCGTACACGCATACTGTAATCATTATACAAGGCAACTGTTAGATGGATTCATAACTGGCTTAGCGATCGGACCCAAAGAGTGGTCGTAAATGGCTGCAAATCCAGTTGGAAGAATGTCTCCAGTGGGGTACCACAGGGCTCTGTCCTGGGCCCTGTATTGTTCAACATCTTTATCAACGATTTAGATGAAGGAATTGAGGGTAAACTGATTAATTTTGCTGATGACACAAAGCTAGGAGGCATGGCTAATACTAGAGAGAGGATTCAAAAAGATATAAATAAACTGGAGCAGTGGGCAGCAACTAACAGAATGGTTTTTAACAGGGAAAAATGCCAAGTACTACATTTTGGCAATAAAAATGAAAAAGGCATATACAGAATGGGAGGAATAGGGCTAAGCAACAGCACATGTGAAAAAGACTTGGGTATACTAATAGATCACATACTGAATATGAGTCAACAGTGTGATGCAGCAGCAAAAAAGGCAAATGCAATTCTAGGATGTATTAACAGAAGCATACAGTCTAGATCACGTGAAGTCATTATTGCCCTCTACTTCTCTTTGGTCAGACCTCATATGGAATACTGTGTCCAGTTTTGGGCACCACATTTTAAAAAAGACATCAACAAACTGGAGCAAGTTCAGAAAAGAGCGACCAGAATGGTGACCGGTCTGCAAACCCTGTCTTATGAGGAAAGGTTGCAGGATTTTGGAATGTTTAGCTTGCAGAAGAGAAGACTGAGAGGAGACTTAAAGCTGTCTACAAATATGTGAAGGGCTGTCACATTGTAGAAGGATCATTTTTATTCTCATTTGCACAAGGAAAGACTAGAAGCAATGGGATGAAACTGAATGGAAAGAGACACAGATTAGATATTAGAAAAAACTTTCTGACAGTTAGAGTGATCAATGAGTGGAACAGGCTGCCACGAGAAGTGGTGAGTTCTCCTTCAATAGAAGTCTTCAAACAGAGGCTGGACAGACATCTGTCTGGGATGATTTAGCGAATCCTGCTTTGAGCAGGGGGTTGGACCAGATGGCCCAGGAGGTCCCTTCCAACTCTACAATTCTATGATTCGTACACGCATCCTGTACCCATTATACCGTACACGCATCCTGTAATCATTATACTGTACACTTCTCCTGTAATCATTATACCGTACATGCATCCTGTACCCATTATACCATACTCGCATCCTGTACCCATTATACCGTACACGCATCCAGTAATCATTATACCATACACACATCCTGTACCCATTATACCGTACACACTTCCTATAATCATTATACCGTACATGTCTCAGTTACTGATTATACCATACACGCATCCTGTAATCATTATACCTTACACGCATCCTGTAATTATTATACCGTACACGCCTCTAGTAATCATTATACCGTACACGCATCCTGTAATCATTATACCGTACACTTCTCCTGTACCCATTATACCGTACATGCATCCTGTACCCATTATAACATACATGCATCCTGTACCCATTATACCGTACAAGCATCCTGTACCCATTATACCGTACACGCATCCTGTACCCATTATACTGTACACTTCTCCTGTACCCATTATACTGTACACGCATCCTGTACCCATTATACCATACATGCACCCTCTAATCATTATACCGTACACGCATCCAGTAATCATTATACCATACACACATCCTGTACCCATTATACCGAAGAAGCATCCTGTACCCATTATACCGTACACGCATCCTGTACCCATTATACCGTACACTACTCCTGTAATCATTATACCGTACACGCATCCTGTACCCATTATGCCGTACACGCATACTGTACCCATTATACCGTACACGCATCCTGTACCCATTATACCGTACAGGCATCCTGTACTCATTATACCGTACACACATCCTGTACCCATTATACCGTACACGCATCCTGTACCCATTATACCGTACAAGCATCCTGTACCCATTATACCGTACATGCATCCTGTATCCATTATACCGTACACGCATCCTATACCCATTATACGTACATGCATCCTGTAATCATTATACCATACATGCATCCTGTACCCATTATACCGTACACACATCCTGTACCCATTATACCGTACACGCATCCTGTACCCATTATACCGTACACGCATCCTGTACCCATTATACCGTACACGCATCCTGTACCCATTATACCGTACACGCATCCTGTAATCATTATACCGTACACATCCTGTACCCATTATACCGTACACGCATCCTGTAATCATTATACCGTACATGCACCCTGTACCCATTATACCGTACACATCCTGTACCCATTATACCGTACATGCATCCTGTACCCATTATACCGTACACATCCTGTACCCATTGTACCGTACACGCATCCTGTACCCATTATACCGTACACATCCTGTACCCATTGTACCGTACACGCATCCTGTACCCATTATACCGTACACGCATCCTGTAATCATTATACCGTACACATCCTGTACCCATTATACCGTACACATCCTGTACCCATTATACCGTACACGTATCCTGTAATCATTATACCGTACATGCACCCTGTACCCATTATACCGTACACATCCTGTACCCATTATACCGTACACATCCTGTACCCATTATACCGTACACGCATCCTGTAATCATTATACCGTACATGCACCCTGTACCCATTATACCGTACACATCCTGTACCCATTATACCGTACATGCATCCTGTACCCATTATACCGTACACACATCCTGTATCCATTATACCGTACACGCATCCTGTACCCATTATACCGTACATGCATCCTGTACCCATTATACCGTACACGCATCCTGTACCCATTATACCGTACACGCATCCTGTAATCATTATACCGTACACATCCTGTACCCATTATACCGTACACATCGTGTACCCATTATACCGTACACGCATCCTGTAATCATTATACCGCACATGCACCCTGTACCCATTATACCGTACACATCCTGTACCCATTATACCGTACATGCATCCTGTACCCAATATACCGTACACATCCTGTACCCATTGTACCGTACACGCATCCTGTACCCATTATACCGTACACATCCTGTACCCATTATACCGTACATGCATCCTTTACCCATTATACCGTACACATCCTGTACCCATTATACCGTACATGCATCCTGTACCCATTGTACCGTACACGCATCCTGTACCCATTGTACCGTACACATCCTATACCCATTATACCGTACATGCATCCTGTACCGATTATACCGTACACGCATCCTGTACCCATTGTACTGTACACGCATCCTGTACCTATTATACCGTACACTTCCTGTACCCATTATACGTACACATCCTGTACCCATTATACCGTACACGCATCCTGTAATCATTATACCGTACACATCCTGTACCCATGATACCGTACATGCACTGTTGTGAGTTCATTCTCCCCTTCACCTTTGATGTCTGGTGAACTCCCTCTGCTGGTGAAGAGAGGTAGTGAAATTGATTGGGATGGGAAGAACCTGTCATCTGAACTGGCGGAGTGAGACTGGACATCTGGAATTTCTGAGTGAATATAAGGCAGCCGACACCCTGCAGGGCTGCTGGTGATCCTTTCTGCTCTGAGCTCTTGCATCCAGCTTAGTTTCTGTCTACTAAAAGCTAAGTTTTTGCCCTGCTATTATTCCATGAGATTTTGTCTGGTTTCCTTAGTGTTTGTATTCAGCCAGTCCTGGTTGGGACTGGCTGAATTCCATTTTTGTCTCTGATCTGTTGATCTCTTTGCTCTGTTTTCAGAATATACCTGAGTGCTGATATAGTGATTTTGAAGTCTAGCCACTTCAGGGCCTTTTTCCCTATCAGACGGTTGGGACATTTTTGGTAGGGTTTTTTGCGGATTGCAGCCAGCATCTTTTCTGTCCTGTCCTATCTAGTTAGTTGGGCACCATCGTATGCTAAGCCTGTCTTTCTGTCTGTGTTTGTGTTTTCATCTGTTTTTCACCGACAATAGATGTTGGGGGCTGTCTATTGCTTTGGGGTCTGCTCTGGGGCAGTTTAGATTTCCCCTTTCCTTCTTTAGTCTTATGTAGTTCTCCGGCTGTGACGAGGGGTCTAGGGCACCGTAGGAACCCCACACGGCTACTGTTAGTTGTGGTGTATAGGATCAGGGGTCTGCAATCCGATAGCTACCAACCTCTCCGGTTTTCTGGACTTAGCTTGTATTTTTGTTTTCTCCTCCTCCGGGTACTCATTCATAACAATGCACCCTGTACCCATTATACCGCACACATCCTGTACCCATTGTACCGTATACGCATCCTGTACCCATTATACTGTACACTACTCCTGTAATCATTATACCGTACACGCATCCTGTAATCATTATACCGTACACGCATCCTGTAATCATTATACCGTACACGCATCCTGTAATCATTATACCGTACACACATCATGTACCCATTATACCGTTCACGCAACCTGTACCCATTATGCCGTACACGCATCCTGTACCCATCATACCGTACACATCCTGTACCCATTATACCCTACACGCATCCTGTACCCATTATACCATACACATCCTGTACCCATTATACCGTACACGCATCCTGTACCCATTGTACCATACACGCATCCTGTACCCATTATACCGTACACGCATCCTGAACCCATTATACCGTACACGCATCCTGAACCCATTATACTGTACATGCATCCTGTACCCATTGTACCGTACATGCATCCTGTAATCATTATACCGTACACGTATCCTGTACCCATTATATCGTACATGCATCCTGTACCCATTATACCGTACACATCCTGTACCCATTATACCGTACACATCCTGCACCCATTATACCGTACACGCATCCTGTAATAATTATACCGTACACGCATCCTGAACCCATTATACTGTACATGCATCCTGTACCCATTGTACCGTACATGCATCCTGTAATCATTATACCGTACACGCATCCTGTACCCATTATACCGTACATGCATCCTGTACCCATTATACCGTACACATCCTGTACCCATTATACCGTACACATCCTGTACCCATTATACCGTACATGCATCCTGTACCCATTATACCGCACATGCATCCTGTACCCATTATACCGCTTCCTGTACCCATTATACCGTACATGTATCCTGTACCCATTGTACCGTACACGTATCCTGTACCCATTATACCGTACATGCATCCTGTACCCATTATACCGTACACATCCTGTACCCATTATACCGTACACGCATCCTGTACCCATTATACCGTACATGCATCCTGTACCCATTATACCGTACATGCATCCTGTACCCATTATACCGTACACGCATCCTGTACCCATTGTACCGTACACGCATCCTGTACCCATTATACCGTACACGCATCCTGAACCCATTATACCGTACACGCATCCTGAACCCATTGTACCGTACACGCATCCTGTACCCATTGTACCGTACACGCATCCTGTACCCATTATACCGTACGCATCCTGTACCCATTATACCGTACGTATCCTGTACCCATTATACCGTACGCATCCTGTACCCATTATACCGTACGCATCCTGTACCCATTATACCGTACGCATCCTGTACCCATTATACCATACATGCATCCTGTACCCATTATACCGTACACATCCTGTACCCATTATACCGTACGCATCCTGTACCCATTATACCGTACACATCCTGTACCCATTATACCGTACACGCATCCTGAATCCATTATACCGTACACGCATCCTGAACCCATTATACCGTACACGCATCCTGAACCCATTATACTGTACATGCATCCTGTACCCATTGTACCGTACATGCATCCTGTAATCATTATACCGTACACGCATCCTGTACCCATTATACCGTACATGCATCCTGTACCCATTATACCGTACACATCCTGTACCCATTATACCGTACACATCCTGCACCCATTATACCGTACACGCATCCTGTAATAATTATACCGTACACGCATCCTGAACCCATTATACCGTACACGCATCCTGAACCCATTATACTGTACATGCATCCTGTACCCATTGTACCGTACATGCATCCTGTAATCATTATGCCGTACACGCATCCTGTACCCATTATACCGTACATGCATCCTGTACCCATTATACCGTACACATCCTGTACCCATTATACCGTACACATCCTGCACCCATTATACCGTACACGCATCCTGTAATAATTATACCGTACACGCATCCTGAACCCATTATACCGTACACGCATCCTGAACCCATTATACTGTACATGCATCCTGTACCCATTGTACCGTACATGCATCCTGTAATCATTATACCGTACACGCATCCTGTACCCATTATACCGTACACGCATCCTGTACCCATTATACCGTACACATCCTGTACCCATTATACCGTACACATCCTGTACCCATTATACCGTACACATCCTGTACCCATTATACCGTACACGCATCCTGTACCCATTATACCGTACACATCCTGTACCCATTATACCGTACACATCCTGTACCCATTATACCGTACACATCCTGTACCCATTATACCGTACATGCATCCTGTACCCATTATACCGTACATGCATCCTGTACCCATTATACCGCACATGCATCCTGTACCCATTATACCGCACACATCCTGTACCCATTATACCGTACATGCATCCTGTACCCATTGTACCGTACACGCATCCTGTACCCATTATACCGTACATGCATCCTGTACCCATTATACCGTACACATCCTGTACCCATTATACCGTACACGCATCCTATGATCATTATACTAATTATACTGTCCTGTCCTATATCTATCATGCACATTGTTCCGGCACTGTCGCGTATGTTCACACCTGGCAGAAGGCATTTGTTCCTGAATTCTTTTTTTTTCAGGGATCTAAATACAGCAACAGAAATCTGTCATTCTTCTTTGCTACAAGTTAGAAGCACAGATACAAGGAGGTCACCATAGTCGTACATTTCCCTACAGTTACAAGTTCAGCGTTACCTGCCTGCTGATCCCCCGCTGCTCCGCACCACCTCTCCTTACTTCTCCGATCCTTACTTACAGGGTGGCAGCAGTGACGTCCCATTATGAAGCCTATCACTTGCACCGTGGTATAAATCCCCAGACTGCTGGGGTCAGTGACGGTAGATGGGCCACATGTTGTAGACTGATGTCACCCTGCAGCCCTATAGACTTGGTCTGGGAGACGTAGCGAGCACACGGCACAGGTGCGGAAGGGTTAAACAGGTAATGCTTATTTGAAACCATGACATTTCCTGAAAATGGACAACCCCTTTAAGCTCCCAGAGGATTAGTGCGATTCTATCCAATCTCTCGGCTGGTTTTGCAGGGTTGATGCATCATTTGCCTGATTTGTTGCTTGTTTTGCCTTGTGATATTCATTGACGCTCTTTATGACAAATTCTTGAAAATGGCTCGCATTGTTTCTGAAGTTAGGGCAAAATAAAAAATACTTTTCCCTTCTACCTTACGTTAGAGCAAACAGAAGGCTGCTCCAGGAACATTCCCAGACACATACAATGATTCCAGAGTGGCTGGAGAACATGCATGCTAACACTCAGCACTCTATAAGCCACAAATGAGGAATCATCTGGAAACTCCGACCAACTCATACGACGCAGACTTCAGAAGAGGGCAAATAGAAGCATCCGGCTTAGAAGCCACATGCAAATGAGCCAGGAAGTGCATTGGGGCCTTGTCGATGCACTCTGGGTTTATTGGCCCAACCCCCATTGCACTTCCGGGCTGATTTGCATATGTCCTTGAAGCTTGTGCGCAGGCACATTGGGTTACTACAAAACAGCTATTGTTACACAAGGACCTAGGTAGCCCTACCACTAGTTTACGTAATAAAGCCGTCCTGACAGGTTCCCTCTACGGATACGAGCCATCAAACTACAGTCAGGATCAGACAGAGATCTGTGCATTTTAAATTGAATCTGTCAGCAGGATTTTGCTATGTAATCTGAGGAAGAATGATATAGGGGCAGAGACCCTGATTCCAGTGATGTATACTTAATTTACTGAGTGCAGCAGTTGTTATAGAATCAGAGTTTTTCCTTCTGTATTTCTAGTAAAGCTTGAAATGCTGAGCCTTGTGTAACCCGCACACACCACTGATTAGCAGCTTTCTGTGTACACGGCATACTGACAGAAAATGCCAATCAGGGGGCACAAGGGCAGCTTGTCCTATAGTGATAATCTCCTGCTAATACAACATTGATTGTATGGAAACAGCAAAACACAGCTCAATAAGTGACACATCACTGGAATTAAGGTCTCTGCCCCTACATCCTGGTGCTCTCAGATTACATAGGAAAAACCTGCTGACAGATTCCCATTAACCATTCATGAGCAGGGACCTCTTTTGTTGTGTCTCATTGTTTGGCCACTCTTTTATGCTGTGTTTTCCATTTCTAATGACGCCGTGACGTTGTGCCGGATTGGCATCAGTCAGTCCACAAAGACTTGCCAATTAGACACATCAGTGAAATATGTAAATGCTGCCATACCAATTACGGTATATTACGGTGGTGTATACAGCACACACAACGGTAGATCCATTATAGTGTGGCCCCATAATGGGACTCTGATAGAAAAGAAACGTCCTGAAAATGGAGAGGAACTAAAAAACTATTAAAGGGCTTTTCCAGATGGATTTTTTTTGCATTAAATGGAAAGGATAATACGAGCGGCCCACTTGTCAGGACGTTAGTAGCAATTAGGGGGATAGTATCAAAACTTACTTTTACTGAATTCAATATTAAAATAGGTCCAAAAATGATCCCAACGCCATGAAACCAAGGGCACATGGAGCAACACAAGGTGCAAGCCGAGAATCCCTACAGAGAACGATGGAACAATTTCACCCATCTTTACAGCCGTCTTTGTAGAGAGCACACATGACCGCTGCAGCCAATCACTGGGTCCAGTGACTCTGTCAGTGTGGATGGCACAAAGGTCTGAGCTTGGTGATTGGCTGCAGTGGTCATGCTTCCAGGAGTTGTGATATCCCCAGCCTGTCAACAAACATCATGCTCTGCTGGACCCGCGGAGGGATAGTAAATCCATTTTTCTTATTTTTAACACAAGCAAGCAAATAGGATGAAAAAAATGCTAGCTGAACAATGAGAAAGTGGTGTACAGTGGTTAGTAGTTGCCCTGCAGCGCTGGGGTCCTGGGCCAATCCCACCAAGGACAACATCTGCAAGGAGATTGTATGTTCACCCCGTGTTTGCGAGGGTTTCCTCCCACACCCCAAAGACATACTGATAGGGAATCTGGGGTGTGAGCCCCAATGGGGACAGTGGTGATGATGTAAAGTGCTGCGGAATATGATGGCGCTCTACAAGTAGAATACATCTCTGCAGAGCTGTGCGCTGTGGTGTCCTTGATATTTAGGAGCTGCAGTTCCCTGCACCCCGCGCACTGCTGACTGACAGCTCTCCCAATGCTCTGGCCTGGCAGCAGCTCGTGACACAGCGCTGGAATCAGGGTCTCTGCTTTACCTTACTGGTTCATACTTTGACTTCATTTCCTACACTGAAGTCTATGAAAACAATGCCATACTCATAGCAAGCTGAACCCCGAAACCCGGCAAGCACAGAACAAAGACCCCAAAGCCCACCATGTCCGCATTCGCTTCAGAACCCCCTCCTGACTGCGTCTAGGCAGGATTGCGGTAAACTGTAACCTATAGATGGGTTTCCTTCTCCTAGGCGCTGGCTATCATGGATGGGCAATGGTTGGGTTCCCGGACACACTTGTCCTTAGAGGCCGCCGGCGACATTCCCAGAACTTTTCTCCCCACGGCGTAATGTACACGTGCCGCGACTTGTGCCATATGTAATGTGATGGAATGACGGTCACCAGGGATGGATGGTCTGACGGGAGGAGTGGGCACTCCGAGGGCAGGTGGTGGGCACAGTTACCTCTGAGCGGAAATGATGGGACCTCAGGAGGGCATCTGGGGAGAGAAAGCACAGTCAGCGTCACCGGATTACCAGACAGTCCCTACACATCTCTGCACCAGGCGGAGCGGGCACCCAGGTGGCACTGACAGCTCGAGGATGGGTGGAGACCAGTCTGCCGCAGTCCTGTCAGAAACCCCTGAGAGCTGCCACATGTGCAGGGTGCCCTCCCCACAGAATAGGGCAAGATGGAGCCTTACATGTCCTACCTCTGCTCCGGGGCCGGTAGCTGAGCACCGTCCGCATCGGGTGCCTGCCCTTCTGGAGCTTGCGGTGCCAGCAGCACAGGAAGGAGATGGTGGCGATGGTGCCCAGCATGAGCAGCAGGAACAGCAGGGCGCACTGGATGCTGTACGGTCTGAGCAGCACCAGGAAGGCAGCGGCGATCATGGTGGAGGCTGCGGCGAGTGCGATCACCTACAGCGCCGCGATCCGGGCGACCGGTGACTCAGCAGCCGCTACAGGCACCGCACCGAGCTCTGCGGGCAGGATGGCATCAGCTGCCACAAAACCAAACTTTATCTCCCAGAGTGCCCAGCTCACTAGGAACCTCAGCATCAGCAGCTGCCGGGGGCAGAGAGCCAGTGCCCAGCTCCTCCTCCTCCGGTCCTCCTCCTCCCAGTGCTGCAGAGCCGGGAGCCGCCGCAGCATGGTGGTGTGTGTGACTGTGTGTGCGCAGGCTGGCCTCAGATCGTCCTCTGTCCATCCATCTATAGCCTGCTATCTAGCTCATATCTATCTCTTATCTATCCATCCATCTATCTATCTATCCCATATCTATCTATCCATCTATCTCATATGTATCTATCCATCCATCCCATATCTATCCATCCATCTATCCATCCATCCCATATCTATCCATCCATCTATCTATCTATCTATCTATCCAGAGGCGTAGCTAGGGTTTCAGTTCAGGGGGGGCAAAACTTCTGAGTGGGCCCCTAACTATGTAACTTTGATTACAACTCGGTGACGCCCCCTAATAGTGGATGTAGGAGATGACTGCGCTGTTACTGAAAATACTCCCTATATAAAGACCAACATGGATATTACTGCAATATGGTCAGGGGTAAATACCAGGCCTACAAAACATATGTGATTACTGCACAGGTATAGTTGGTGTCTTACCGCCGACGTTCTTTCTGATGGAATCGGTCACTTTTCACATCTTTTCCATCTGGCCCAGACCGACATGACAACTCCTCCAGCCAGGACTCGGCTACAGAGAATACAACAACGACACATTTCACTTCTCATATTCCAGCCCCATCACCATGTATCCCCAACCTGCACAAACCCATCATCCTGCTGATACCCCAATGCTGAGCCGCTGCTGCCGTATGTGTCCCTATTACTGCACCTGATACCCCAATGCTGAGCCACTGCTGCCGTATGTGTCCCTAATACCGCACCTGATACCCCAATGCTGAGCCGCTTCTGCCATATGTGTCCCTACTACTACACCTGATACCCCAATAATGAGCCGCTGCTGCCGTATGTGTCCCTATTACAGCACCTGATACCCCAATGCTGAGCCGCTGCTGCCGTATGTGTCCCTATTACTGCACCTGATACCCCAATACTGAGCCGCTGCTGCCGTATGTGTCCCTATTACAGCACCTGATACCCCAATGCTGAGCCGCTGCTGCCGTATGTGTCCCTATTACTGCACCTGATACCCCAATGCTGAGCCGCTGCTGCCGTATGTGTCCCTATTACTGCACCTGATACCCCAATGCTGAGCCACTGCTGCTGCCGTATGTGTCCCTACTACTGCACCTGATACCCCAATACTGAGCCGCTGCTGCCGTGTGTCCCTATTACTGCACCTGCTACCCCAATACTGAGCCACTGCTGCCGTATGTGTCCCTATTACTGCACCTGATACCCCAATACTGAGCCACTGCTGCCGTGTGTCCCTATTACTTCACCTGATACCCCAATACTGAGCCGCTGCTGCCGTATGTGCCCCTATTACTGCACCTGATACCCCAATGCTGAGCCACTGCTGCTGCCGTATGTGTCCCTATTACTGCACCTGATACCCCAATACTAAGCCGCTGCTGCCGTATGTGTCCCTATTACTGCACCTGCTACCCCAATGCTGAGCCACTGCTGCCGTATGTGTCCCTATTACTGCACCTGATAGCCCAATGCTGAGCCACTGCTGCCGTATGTGTCCCTATTACTGCACCTGATACCCCAATACTGAGCCACTGCTGCCGTATGTGTCCCTATTACTGCACCTGATACCCCAATACTGAGCCGCTGCTGCCGTATGTGCCCCTATTACTGCACCTGATACCCCAATAATGAGCCTCTGCTGCCGTATGTGTCCCTATTACTGCACCTGATACCCCAATACTGAGCCTCTGCTGCCGTATGTGTCCCTATTACTGCAGCAGATACCCGAATACTTAGCCGCTGCTGCCTTATGTGTCCCTATTACTGCACCTGATACCCCAATACTGAGCCTCTGCTGCCGTATGTGTCCCTATTACTGCACCTGATACCCCAATGCTGAGCCACTGCTGCCGTATGTGTCCCTATTACTGCACCTGATACCCCAATGCTGAGCCGCTGCTGCCGTATGTGTCACTGTTACTGCACCTGATACCCCAATGCTGAGCCACTGCTGTCGTATGTGCCCCTATTACTACACCTGATACCCCAATGCTGAGCCGCTGCTGCCATATGTGTCCCTATTACTGCACCTGATACCCCAATGCTGAGCCGCTACTGCCGTATGTGTCCCTATTACTGCACCTGATACCCCAATGCTGAGCCACTGCTGTCGTATGTGCCCCTATTACTACACCTGATAACCCAATGCTGAGCCACTGCTGCTGTATGTGTCCCTATTACTGCACCTGATACACCCTATACACACACGGCTCTGCTCCGCACACCCCGTACACACGCGGCTCCGCACCATACACCTCGTACACATACGGCTCAAATCCGTACACCTTGCACACACGGCTCCACTCCGTACACACACGGCTCTGCTCTGTACACCCCGTACACACTTGGCTACGCTCCGTACACAAACAGCTCTGCTCACCCCATACACACATGGCTCCGCTCCTCTGTACACCTCATACATGCATATCTCTGCTCCGTACACCTTCTACACACACGGCTCCGCTCTGTACACCTCATACACACACAGCTCTGCTACATCCATCCTGTAAACCAATCCTGACCCCACACAGAAACTTAGTGCACCTTATCCAGCACCATGACAACCAGCACAGCAGAGCCCTGTGCTGAAGCCCTGATCATGTGACCCCAACTCCGCCCCTCCTGTGACCTCATCACAGGTCCTGTGCGCACAGAAAAGCTCATAACGACATTGCTGGCTGTGAGGTGGGGGGCCCACTGCTGGCACCGAGGCCCCGCATGCCTTCTCAGGGGCCCATAGCGGCTGGGCGGCAGAGTAGAGAGATCGAATCTCCCTGCTCTGCCGCAGAATGTAACTGTATGGGAGCGCTGTGCACGCCGATACAGTTACGGTAGCGTAGCTCAGTGGGCCCCTCAGAGCTCGGGGCCCGGGGCGACCGCCCCCTCTGCCCCCCCGGTAGGTACGCTACTGTATCTATCTCATATCTATCTATCCCCTATCTATCTCATATCTATCTATCTCATATCTATCTATATCATATCTATTTATCTATCTATCTCATATCTATCTATATCATATCTATCTATCTATCTCATATTTATCTAGCTATTTATCTCATCTATCTATCTCATATCTATCTATCTATCCAATATCTATCTATCATCTATCCCATGTCTTTCTATCTATCCATATATCTATCATCTATCCCATATCTATCTATCTATCCCATATCTATCTATCCATCCATCAATCTATAGCCAGCTATAATAATAATAATCTTTATATAGCACTAACATATTCCTCAGCGCAGCAAGGCTCTATCTATCTATCTATCTATGTAATATCTATCTATCTATCTCTATCATCTATCTATCTATCCCATATCCATCTATCCATCCCATATCTTTCAATCCATCCCATATCTATCTATCTATCCCATATCTATCAATCTATCTATCCCATATCCATCTAACCATCCCATATCTTTCTATCTATCTATCAATCTATCCCATATCTATTATCTATCCATCCCATATCTATCTATCTATCTATCCCATATCCCATATCTATCTATCTATCCATCCCATATCTATCTATCTATCTCATATCTATCCATCCATCTATCCATCATCTATCTATCTATCCATTATCTATATCCCATATCTATCTATCTATCTATCTGTCTGTCTATCCCATATCTATCTATCCATCCCATATCTATCTATCTACAGTTGTGGCCAAAAGTATTGACAACCCTGCAATTCTGTCAGATAATACTCAGTTTCTTCCTGAAAATGATTGCAATCACAAATTCTTTGGTATTATTATCTTTATTTAATTTGTCTTAAATGAAAAAAAAAAAAAAAATTGTCCTAAAGCCAAATTGGATATAATTCCACACCAAACATAAAAAAGAGGGTGGACAAAAGTATTGGCACATATACAGTATATAGGTCAGGTTGGGGATGCTCACCTATACAGTATACAGCTCTGGTTACAGTATATAGCTCAGGTTGGGGATGCTCACCTATACAGTATACAGCTCTGGTTACAGTATATAGCTCAGGTTGGGGATGCTCACCTATACAGTATACAGCTCTGGTTACAGTATATAGCTCAGGATGGGGATGCTCACCTATACAGTATATAGCTCTGTTTACAGTACATAGCTCAGGTCAGGGATGCTCACCTATACAGTATATAGCTCAGGTCAGGGATGCTCACCTATACAGTATATAGCTCAGGTTACAGTATATAGCTCACTTGGGGGATGCTCACCTATACAGTATATAGCTCAGGACAGGGATGCTCACCTATACAGTATATAGCTCAGGACAGGGATGCTCAGGTATAGGTATACAGTATAGCTCAGGTCGGGGATGCTCACCTATACAGTATACAGCTCTGGTTACAGTATATAGCTCAGGCCGGGGATGCTCACCTATACAGTATGCAGCTCTGGTTACAGTATATCGTTCAGGATGGGGATGCTCACCTATACAGTATACAGCTCTCGTTACAGTATATAGCTTAGGTCAGGGATGCTCACCTATACAGTATACAGCTCTGGTTACAGTATATAGCTCAGGTCGGGGATGCTCACCTATACAGTATATAGCTCTGGTTACAGTATATAGCTCAGGTCAGGGATACTAACCTATACAGTATACAGCACTGGTTACAGTATATAGCTCAGGTTGGGGATGCTCACCTACACAGTATACAGCTCTGGTTACAGTATATAGCTCAGGTCAGGGATGCTCACCTATACAGTATACAGCTCTGGCTACAGTATATAGCTCAGGTCGGGGATGCTCACATATACAGTATACAGCTCTGGTTACAGTATATAGCTCAGGTCGGGGATGCTCACCTATACAGTATACAGCTCTGGTTACAGTATATAGCTCAGGTTGGGGATGCTCACCTATACAGTATACAGCTCTGGTTACAGTATATAGCTCAGGTCGGGGATGCTCACCTATACAGTATACAGCTCTGGTTACAGTATATAGCTCAGGTTGGGGATGCTCACCTATACAGTATATAGCTCATGTCAGGGATGTTCACCTATACAGTATACAGCTCTGGTTACAGTATATAGCTCAGGTCGGGGATGCTCACCTATACAGTATACAGCTCTGGTTACAGTATATAGCTCAGGTTGGGGATGCTCACCTATACAGTATATAGCTCTGGTTACAGTATATAGCTCAGGTCAGGGATGCTCACATATACAGTATACAGCACTGGTTACAGTATATAGCTCAGGTTGGGGATGCTCACCTATACAGTATACAGCTCTGGTTACAGTATATAGGTCAGGTTGGGGATGCTCACCTATACAGTATACAGCACTGGTTACAGTATATAGCTCAGGTTGGGGATGCTCACCTATACAGTATACAGCACTGGTTACAGTATATAGCTCAGGTTGGGGATGCTCACCTATACAGTATACAGCTCTGGTTACAGTATATAGCTCAGGTTGGGGATACTCACCTATACAGTATACAGCTCTGGTTACAGTATATAGCTCAGGTCGGGGATGCTCACCTATACAGCATACAGCTCTGGTTACAGTATATAGCTCAGGTTGGGGATGCTCACCTATACAGTATATAGCTCATGTCAGGGATGTTCACCTATACAGTATACAGCTCTGTTTACAGTATATAGCTCAGGTCGGGGATGCTCACCTATACAGCATACAGCTCTGGTTACAGTATATAGCTCAGGTTGGGGATGCTCACCTATACAGTATATAGCTCATGTCAGGGATGTTCACCTATACAGTATACAGCTCTGTTTACAGTATATAGCTCAGGTCGGGGATGCTCACCTATACAGTATACAGCTCTGGTTACAGTATTGTCGGGATCCCTCAGATTACTCTTTCATCTGAAGGACCGATGTTCTTAGGTGTGAAGCACCATATGTCTCTAATCAATTGCTCCGTCGAGAAGGATAACACAGACACGGCTGTATAATACCACTCGGGATGCCTCTCAAGACGCCTCTGGCTTATCAGTTAGGCTTCCGTCTTTTATAGTAAAGAATTTAAACATTTTACAGACATGCGCAGTACAAATGATTTTACAACTTGTTTTCGACAAAGAAAGTCATTTAGGCGAAAAAGCAGAGGTATTTGACCTTGGTTCACAAGGGTGATGTCTGAGACATCTCCTCGAAGAACAGATAAGGTTTTAAACAAGAGAATGCAACATAGACAGAACTCAATTTAACTCCTTCAGTTCCTATCATTCCCCCCTTTGACATCTTCATTTTCCACAATCTGGAACACTGGATCCTGCAACAACAGCGGATAGTGGCTCGTTCACCAGGTACTATCCCAGGCCGACGGGTTGCCCAAGGGAGACAGGTCTTCTACCTTCTCCATCCCCCAGATACTGAAGCCACGTCCATCATTGCAAGAGTACGCTCCTTCATGCCAGAAATGAGATGTCAATCTAGGACTCAAAGGAATAATAGTTAAATTCTTGTTGTTTACAGTCAAACTTCCTTATCTATTTCTACATCTTTTCTTGCATACAGAGATACACCAAAAAACAAGTTTCAATAGCACATATATTACGAAGATACAAACAACAATACGTAATAGACTTAGTATAATCCCAGTTATCCAGCCTCCAATACCCTTAAACCAATTAGCTGGATTAAGAAAGGAGAATGTATCTGACCACCAACTATCCTTAGTACGATCATTGTCTTTATCGTACTGATCTCTAAGTTTTTGAACATCCTCTATTTTCAATTTTAACTTTATAATGCTGTTGGGATCTATATAATGACCGCAAGCTGGTCCGATGACTTGACACATACCTCCTTGCACTACAGTTAAATAATCTAATACTATGGTATGCTGCTAAGTGACTATGATGAGCTGATTTTGGACAGCAACGGTGGTGTTCAATATATCCAATATATCCCATATTTGGTCATCTAAGTAATCTGTAGCCCTGACTAATTTATCCCACATTTGAGTAATCATAGGATAAATAAAAATAGAGCTGACAATTTTATTGGCCACACTCATCTGCACTATATGTGGTCTCCCAGAGAGGCGAGGTGTATTGTCAGCAGCTCTTTTGTACAACGTGTGTTTAGGTATGCTCTGAGTATTCAACTGGTCATTCGGAATAACAAAGGTAGCTGGAGTCAAACAACCCAGAGTACAAGCACCTTTTACCCCTACTGGCAACCATTTATATGCATTGTCTCCACATATCCAGTACATGTCACTAGGTAGGTCCCATAGGGCTGAATGTTGTAATACCAGTCTATGAACTAAATCTATGAACGCAGATACATTCTGAAGCATACACCAATTTGGAAGTTGTCCTAAAGGGCTACAATACCCTACATCGGGATTTCTACAGGTGGGAGTTCCTTTCTCATATCCAGATGACTCTTTGCAAGGTATATTACCTGAAATATTAAAACAAGTTTCATTATTGCCCTGGGGAAATAAATTGGAATACTCCCAGGACGTGTTATGCAACCTTCTTTCTAGCAGTATTGGCTTAAAGGCGTCAGTAGAGTGAGAAGTTACACTAAAACTAACTTGTAGGCTATACATTGGAATTTGCCCCAGGTAGGTTAATCGAGTTCTATTCCTGGGTACCCAAGCCCCCCCTTTATATGCCAGATATTGAAGGTATGTATTACTTCCTGAAAGATTACCCTGCCACCAAGGGTATCCTACCCATCCCACAATAGGTATTCCAACAGTTGTGTTCCATAACTTCACATTATTTGTGGCATTATTAGCAAGTGTATCAGAACAACTGGTCCAGGCAAATAATTCCTCGGGTGGCATAGGAATAACAAGGAACGGAATACTAGTGGCTGATACTGGTGAATGTGTGCAGATCCAGCAAATGATTTGACCAATCATTCAGTAATTTTTCATGATGTTGTATAAACTTATTATTCAAGGACATTGGAGAATTTAGATTGTCCCACGCAGCTACCATTATTACAGATAATGCAACAAAACCAAACCAAAACATTATGCACTCTTATGCTTTGTTAACTCCTGTGGCTAGTTTGCAATGCGATGCGTGGATCCAGGTTGGTCGTCCTTCCAACTTAACAGAAGTAGGCGTTGTTAGGAGTACTTGGTAAGGTCCTTGATATCGGGGTTCAAGGGTCTTTCTGGAGTGTTTCTTGACATATACGTAATCACCAGGTTGTAGACAGTGAGTTCCTTCCACACTATCTGGATCTGGAATGGAAGAGAAAACTAGAGAATGCATTTGAGTTAAATGCTTTTGCAACTGTATTACATAACTTGTCAAATTATCCACATTGAGTGTTAAGACCTGTGGGTAGTACAACCCTGTGTTCGGTGGTCTTCCAAACAGTATCTCGAAGGGTGACAGTTTAGTTTTCCCCGTGGGTGTGTACCTTACTGAGAATAATGCTAATGGGAGACACTCTGGCCATGGTCTATGGGTCTGCTCCATGGTTTTCTGTATTTTCAATTTCAGTGTCCCGTTCATTCTCTCTACCTTCCCTGAACTCTGTGGGTGGTAGGGTGTATGAAATGCCTGTTCTACACCTATCATTTGCATGACATTTTGCATTACCTCAGCAGTAAAGTGTGTACCTCTGTCTGATTCAATTGTTTCAGGGACACCGAATCGTGGTACTAGTTCCATCACCAGTTTCTTTGCAGTGGCTCGAGCTGTAGCCGTTTTCACCGGGTAGGCCTCTGGCCATCCAGAGAAGAGATCTACACATACTAGGATATTTGCATACACTCCTACCTTGGTAGCTGTATGTCGTCAATCTGCCGTCTCTGAAACGGGTAGAGAGGCCTAGGTGTCGCTTTCTTAGGGACTTTTACTGTTTTACCTGAGTTGTGCTGTGCACAGATGAGGCATGATTGTACAAGTTTCGCGGCTGCGCAACTGAAGCCAGGAGCGATCCAGAAGGCATCTACCATGGCACACATGTGACTTTTTGAGGTGTGATTGGGGCCATGTGCTGCTTGCGCCATGATTGGGAACAGGGACTTTGGTGGGCACATTTTATCCTTATTCTCCCATACTCCATTTGAGTTCAGCTCAGCTCCCAGTCTCCCCCGGTGTACCTTCTCTGTTTGGGCAGCCTTTTGCTGGAGGGATTTCAGGACATCTAGACCCAATGTGGCTGGAATACGCTGACTCCCCGCCACCGTCCACTGCTCTCTCTAGGCCGCCTTGTGCTATTTTAGCAGCCTCGTTCGCCCTTCTATTGCCCTCTACCTCCACGGAGTCACCTTCGTGTGTGCTTTTACCTTGACAATGCCAACCTGGACTGGTAACATCAATGCCTCCATCAATTGTTTCACCATCTCTGCATTTTTAATGGGCTTCGAATCTGTGAAAATATTAGCGACTTTACCTGCAGCGGCTCTACACGCCTCAGTGAGTGCCTTCAACTCTGCCTCCTGCGCCGACATGTGAGGAGAGAGTGGTTCCGCTCGGATTACCTCATGTGAGGATACTACTGCATATCCAGTGTAGAATCGTCCATCCTGGTGGTATCTGGGTCTCTGGTTACACTTTGTCAATCAAACATTCATAATACACCTTCCACACTGCTGCACATTCTCAAGCATCATTTATTCACTTGCTATTTTCTTCCCTTGTCTGTGCCTTTTTGTACATCCAAACATTCACACTCTGGTATTTTTGCCTTTTTCAATATTTGTCCCACTTGTTTTACTGCTTCCTTCCTTCTCTGTCTTTTGTAATTTGACACAATTTGCTATACAAATCAATCACACAACTAGAAGCAGGTTCAAACACATTAATGACCAAGCAATCACTTACAATTCCCTTCTAAATTAGGCACCATATCTTACTTTTAACTTCCAATCTTCAATTAAGTACTGTTGCTTTAAAATGCACAAATCTTTCAGCGTGTACCTTACGGATAGAATTACAGAGAATTTTGAGCACAGCTCACACTCAGCAGAGATAAGAGCGAAGGGAGAAGAAACTGCGCAGCTCCATCCTTCCCCCCTCCCATCAGAATGCAGCGTCGTCCTTCACAGAATTCTGTAGTTCTTTAGACTTATCAAAATCAATTTCTACAAAGAAACTCAAAATCACGGGATTTCACTGTAAGGGCAGATAACTGTATAATGAGATTAACCATGCCTTGCCCTTTTTCTGGCCAAATGCATTCAGGAAACTTTACAATGTAATGCCACATATAACACGAACTATATCATTACTCAATTCATTCAGTCTCAGATGTAGATTTGAAATATCTATAACGCATCTGTCCGGGATTCCACCACAACTAGAAAGGTCACAAATCTCTTGACACAAAAATGATGTGTGATGATTCATTCATACGTGCTCATTCACTGATTTTTTTTTTTTTTTTTTACTCAATTACTCTTCTCTCATCTTATTCAGAGGTTCTCATAGACATATATACAAGGATTCACACAGCCTGACTATCTTGCACTTTGGATTTGATTAATACTTTTTCCAGGTTCTTTGCTGCACTACTTCCATATCTATCTTCAATTATATCACATAACCGATTTCCTTCTTCAGGTATCTTTCCCTGACTGTTCCCCATCTTATCTTTTATTCTTATCCTGTCTCTCTTGTTGTCTTCCTGTTAGTCCCCTGCCTTAGGTGGTGTATTGGGTAAGCTCAAGACTAGGCTCTACTATACCTCGTTACCTTCTTCCTAAGGTGCTAACAGGCTAAATGGAGTGTCTGTTCCTCGGTGTACTACGTGTTTCGTGTACTTATATGCTATGTAGCATCCGAACAGAAATACTCCCACAACACACAGGATTGTAAATAAAGTGTCCATCTACTGGGGTTCTTCAGTCATATCCTGTCACAGGCTCATTTCACGGTCCTGTGCTCATTCGGTCACACTCTTATCTGTCACAAGGTTTATTCGTAAAGGGTGTTGATTTAAGCTTAGGCGGTGACCTCCCCGAAAGGACGCTGTCACATGACCCAGTTAGGCAATATCACCACTCTTTGAACGAATACCTACTGTGCAGCTTATTTTTCTACTTTCCACAGTCCTTAAAATCAAGGCAGTCACTCAACAACCTCCTCTATTCCTAGTGCGGAATCGTCTATTGTGAAAAACTTGTCCGTCCGGGCTGCGCAGTATGAACTGTTCACCCAGCCTTATATTCCGTAATGTCAGACCTCTCCCATTTTGATTTGCATCAGCTCTTTTTCTAAAAATAGCTGTGCACAGACAGAACCTACAGTAACCTCTCATTCGAGCAGAAATTACATATGCGTGTCACACCCGATTTCCTCAGAGTTCTTATATGGACCTGATTTTACGGCCCCCTCCTCTACTAGATTCCCCTTTATACGGACCTTAGTTATAATGATAGATTATGAAGAGCAGAGAAGAGAAAAATTGATCTCTTACCTGGCCAGGTGTTTAGGTCTGCTGTTCACAATTTCATCAGTAACTGGAGTGGTCTGTAGATCGGGTAGTCTTGGAGAGGTGCCTATATCAGGTCCCTGTTCGGGCGCCAGGAAACTGTCGGGATCCCTCAGATTACTCTTTCATCTGAAGGACCGATGTTCTTAGGTGTGAAGCACCATATGTCTCTAATCAATTGCTCCGTCGAGAAGGATAACACAGACACGGCTGTATAATACCACTCGGGATGCCTCTCAAGACGCCTCTGGCTTATCAGTTAGGCTTCCGTCTTTTATAGTAAAGAATTTAAACATTTTACAGACATGCGCAGTACAAATGATTTTACAACTTGTTTTCGACAAAGAAAGTCATTTAGGCGAAAAAGCAGAGGTATTTGACCTTGGTTCACAAGGGAGATGTCTGAGACATCTCCTCGAAGAACAGATAAGGTTTTAAACAAGAGAATGCAACATAGACAGAACTCAATTTAACTCCTTCAGTTCCTATCATTATATAGCTCAGGTTGGGGATGCTCACCTATACAGTATATAGCTCTGGTTACAGTATATAGCTCAGGTTGGGGATACTCACTTATACAGTATACAGCTCTGGTTACAGTATATAGCTCAGGTCGGGGATGCTCACCTATACAGTATACAGCTCTGGTTACAGTATATAGCTCAGGTTGGGGATGCTCACCTATACAGTATATAGCTCATGTCAGGGATTCTCACCTATACAGTATACAGCTCTGGTTACAGTATATAGCTCAGGTCAGGGATGCTCACCTATACAGTATACAGCTCTGGTTACAGTATATAGCTCAGGTTGGGGATGCTCACCTATACAGTATATAGCTCTGGTTACAGTATATAGCTCAGGTCAGGGATGCTCACTTATACAGTATACAGCTCTGGTTGCAGTATATAGCTCAGGTTGGGGATGCTCACCTATACAGTATATAGCACTGGTTACAGTATATAGCTCAGGTCAGGGATGCTCACCTATACAGTATATAGCACTGGTTACAGTATATAGCTCAGGTCAGGGATGCTCACATATACAGTATACAGCACTGGTTACAGTATATAGCTCAGGTTGGGGATGCTCACCTATACAGTATACAGCTCTGGTTACAGTATATAGGTCAGGTTGGGGATGCTCACCTATACAGTATATAGCTCAGGTTACAGTATATAGGTCAGGTCGGGGATGCTCACCTATACAGTATACAGCTCTGGTTACAGTATATAGCTCAGGTTGGGGATGCTCACCTATACAGTATACAGCTCTGGTTACAGTATATAGCTCAGGTCAGGGATGCTCACCTATACAGTATACAGCTCTGGTTACAGTATATAGCTCAGGTCGGGGATGCTCACCTATACAGTATATAGCACTGGTTACAGTATATAGCTCATGTCAGGGATGCTCACATATACAGTATACAGCACTGGTTACAGTATATAGCTCAGGTTGGGGATGCTCACCTATACAGTATATAGCACTGGTTACAGTATATAGCTCAGGTCAGGGATGCTCACATATACAGTATACAGCACTGGTTACAGTATATAGCTCAGGTTGGGGATGCTCACCTATACAGTATACAGCTGTGGTTACAGTATATAGCTCAGGTTGGGGATGCTCACCTATACAGTATACAGCTCTGGTTACAGTATATAGGTCAGGTTGGGGATGCTCACCTATACAGTATATAGCTCAGGTTACAGTATATAGGTGAGGTCGGGGATGCTCACCTATACAGTATACAGCACTGGTTACAGTATATAGCTCAGGTCGGGGATGCTCACCTATACAGTATATAGCTCAGGTTACAGTATATAGCTCAGGTCGGGGATGCTCACCTATACAGTATACAGCACTGGTTACAGTATATAGCTCAGGTCGGGGATGCTCACCTATACAGTATATAGCTCTGGTTACAGTATATAGGTCAGGTCAGGGATGCTCACCTATACAGTATATAGCTCTGGTTACAGTATATAGCTCAGGTTGGGGATGCTCACCTACACAGTATACAGCTCTGGTTACAGTATATAGCTCAGGTCAGGGATGCTCACCTATACAGTATATAGCACTGGTTACAGTATATAGCTCAGGTCAGGGATGCTCACATATACAGTATACAGCACTGGTTACAGTATATAGCTCAGGTTGGGGATGCTCACCTATATAGTATACAGCTCTGGTTACAGTATATAGCTCAGGTTGGGGATGCTCACCTATACAGTATACAGCTCTGGTTACAGTATATAGGTCAGGTTGGGGATGCTCACATATACAGTATATAGCTCAGGTTACAGTATATAGGTCAGGTCGGGGATGCTCACCTATACAGTATACAGCACTGGTTACAGTATATAGCTCAGGTTGGGGATACTCACCTATACAGTATATAGCTCAGGTTACAGTATATAGGTCAGGTCGGGGATGCTCACCTATACAGTATATAGCTCTGGTTACAGTATATAGCTCAGGTCGGGGATGCTCACCTACACAGTATACAGCTCTGGTTTCAGTATATAGGTCAGGTTGGGGATGCTCACCTACACAGTATACAGCTCTGGTTACAGTATATAGCTCAGGTTGGGGATACTCACCTATACAGTATATAGCTCAGGTTACAGTATATAGGTCAGGTCGGGGATGCTCACCTATACAGTATATAGCTCTGGTTACAGTATATAGCTCAGGTCGGGGATGCTCACCTACACAGTATACAGCTCTGGTTACAGTATATAGCTCAGGTCGGGGATGCTCACCTATACAGTATACAGCTCTGGTTACAGTATATAGCTCAGGTCGGGGATCCTCACCTATACAGTATACAGCTCTGGTTACAGTATATAGCTCAGGTTGGGGATGCTCACCTATACAGTATACAGCTCTGGTTACAGTATATAGCTCAGGTTGGGGATGCTCACCTATACAGTATACAGCTCTGGTTACAGTATATAGCTCAGGTTGGGGATGCTCACCTATACAGTATACAGCTCTGGTTGCAGTATATAGCTCAGGTTGGGGATGCTCACCTATACAGTATATAGCTCTGGTTACAGTATATAGCTCAGGTTGGGGATGCTCACCTATACAGTATACAGCTCTGGTTACAGTATATAGCTCAGGTTGGGGATACTCACCTATACAGTATATAGCTCAGGTTACAGTATATAGCTCAGGTCGGGGATGCTCACCTATACAGTATACAGCTCTGGTTACAGTATATAGGTCAGGTCGGGGATGCTCACCTATACAGTATATAGCTCTGGTTACAGTATATAGCTCAGGTCGGGGATGCTCACCTATACAGTATACAGCTCTGGTTACAGTATATAGGTCAGGTTGGGGATACTCACCTATACAGTATACAGCTCTGGTTACAGTATATAGGTCAGGTTGGGGATACTCACCTATACAGTATACAGCTCTGGTTACAGTATATAGGTCAGGTCGGGGATGCTCACCTATACAGTATATAGCTCTGGTTACAGTATATAGCTCAGGTTGGGGATGCTCACCTACACAGTATACAGCTCTGGTTATAGTATATAGCTCAGGTTGGGGATGCTCACCTATACAGTATACAGCACTGGTTACAGTATATAGCTCAGGTTGGGGATGCTCACCTACACAGTATACAGCTCTGGTTACAGTATATAGGTCAGGTTGGGGATGCTCACCTACACAGTATACAGCTCTGGTTACAGTATATAGGTCAGGTTGGGGATGCTCACCTACACAGTATACAGCTCTGGTTACAGTATATAGGTAAGGTTGGGGATGCTCACCTATACAGTATACAGCTCTGGTTACAGTATATAGCTCTGGTTACAGTATATAGCTCAGGTTGGGGATGCTCACCTATACAGTATACAGCTCTGGTTACAGTATATAGGTCAGGTTACAGTATATAGCTCAGGTTGGGGATGCTCACCTATACAGTATACAGCTCTGGTTACAGTATATAGCTCAGGTTGGGGATGCTCACCTACACAGTATACAGCTCTGGTTACAGTATATAGGTCAGGTTGGGGATGCTCACCTACACAGTATACAGCTCTGGTTACAGTATATAGGTCAGGTTGGGGACGCTCACCTATACAGTATACAGCTCTGGTTACAGTATATAGCTCTGGTTACAGTATATAGCTCAGGTTGGGGATGCTCACCTATACAGTATACAGCTCTGGTTACAGTATATAGGTCAGGTTGGGGATGCTCACCTACACAGTATACAGCTCTGGTTACAGTATATAAGTCAGGTTGGGGATGCTCACCTACACAGTATACAGCTCTGGTTACAGTATATAGGTCAGGTCGGGGATGCTCACCTACACAGTATACAGCTCTGGTTACAGTATATAGCTCAGGTTGGGGATGCTCACCTATACAGTATACAGCTCTGGTTACAGTATATAGCTCAGGTTGGGGATGCTCACCTACACAGTATACAGCACTGGTTACAGTATATAGCTCAGGTTGGGGATGCTCACCTACACAGTATACAGCTCTGGTTACAGTATATAGGTCAGGTTGGGGATGCTCACCTACACAGTATACAGCTCTGGTTACAGTATATAGCTCAGGTTGGGGATGCTCACCTATACAGTATACAGCTCTGGTTACAGTATATAGCTCAGGTTGGGGATGCTCACCTATACAGTATATAGCTCTGGTTACAGTATATAGCTCAGGTTGGGGATGCTCACCTATACAGTATACAGCTCTGGTTACAGTATATAGCTCAGGTTGGGGATGCTCACCTATACAGTATACAGCTCTGGTTACAGTATATAGCTCAGGTTGGGGATGCTCACCTATACAGTATACAGCTCTGGTTACAGTATATAGCTCAGGTTGGGGATGCTCACCTATACAGTATATAGCTCTGGTTACAGTATATAGGTCAGGTTGGGGATGCTCACCTACACAGTATACAGCTCTGGTTACAGTATATAGCTCAGGTTGGGGATGCTCACCTATACAGTATACAGCTCTGGTTGCAGTATATAGCTCAGGTTGGGGATGCTCACCTATACAGTATACAGCTCTGGTTACAGTATATAGCTCAGGTTGGGGATGCTCACCTATACAGTATACAGCTCTGGTTACAGTATATAGCTCAGGTTGGGGATGCTCACCTATACAGTATACAGCTCTGGTTACAGTATATAGCTCAGGTTGGGGATGCTCACCTATACAGTATACAGCTCTGGTTACAGTATATAGCTCAGGTTGGGGATGCTCACCTATACAGTATATAGCTCTGGTTACAGTATATAGGTCAGGTTGGGGATACTCACCTATACAGTATACAGCTCTGGTTACAGTATATAGCTCTGGTTACAGTATATAGCTCAGGTTGGGGATGCTCACCTATACAGTATACAGCTCTGGTTACAGTATATAGCTCAGGTTGGGGATGCTCACCTATACAGTATACAGCTCTGGTTGCAGTATATAGCTCAGGTTACAGTATATAGCTCAGGTTGGGGATGCTCACCTATACAGTATATAGCTCTGGTTACAGTATATAGCTCAGGTCGGGGATGCTCACCTATACAGTATACAGCTCTGGTTACAATATATAGCTCAGGTTGGGGATGCTCACCTATACAGTATATAGCTCTGGTTACAGTATATAGGTCAGGTTGGGGATGCTCACCTATACAGTATACAGCTCTGGTTACAGTATATAGCTCAGGTTGGGGATGCTCACCTATACAGTATACAGCTCTGGTTGCAGTATATAGCTCAGGTTACAATATATAGCTCAGGTTGGGGATGCTCACCTATACAGTATATAGCTCTGGTTACAGTATATAGCTCAGGTCGGGGATGCTCACCTATACAGTATACAGCTCTGGTTACAGTATATAGCTCAGGTTGGGGATGCTCACCTATACAGTATATAGCTCTGGTTACAGTATATAGCTCAGGTCGGGGATGCTCACCTATACAGTATACAGCTCTGGTTACAGTATATAGCTCAGGTTGGGGATGCTCACCTATACAGTATATAGCTCTGGTTACAGTATATAGGTCAGGTTGGGGATGCTCACCTATACAGTATACAGCTCTGGTTACAGTATATAGCTCAGGTTGGGGATGCTCACCTATACAGTATACAGCTCTGGTTGCAGTATATAGCTCAGGTTACAGTATATAGCTCAGGTTGGGGATGCTCACCTATACAGTATATAGCTCTGGTTACAGTATATAGCTCAGGTCGGGGATGCTCACCTATACAGTATACAGCTCTGGTTACAGTATATAGCTCAGGTTGGGGATGCTCACCTATACAGTATACAGCTCTGGTTACAGTATATAGGTCAGGTTGGGGATGCTCACCTACACAGTATACAGCTCTGGTTACAGTATATAGGTCAGGTCGGGGATGCTCACCTACACAGTATACAGCTCTGGTTACAGTATATAGGTCAGGTCGGGGATGCTCACCTACACAGTATACAGCTCTGGTTACAGTATATAGCTCAGGTTGGGGATGCTCACCTATACAGTATACAGCTCTGGTTACAGTATATAGCTCAGGTTGGGGATGCTCACCTACACAGTATACAGCTCTGGTTACAGTATATAGCTCAGGTTGGGGATGCTCACCTATACAGTATATAGCTCTGGTTACAGTATATAGGTCAGGTTGGGGATGCTCACCTATACAGTATACAGCTCTGGTTACAGTATATAGCTCAGGTTGGGGATGCTCACCTATACAGTATACAGCTCTGGTTGCAGTATATAGCTCAGGTTACAGTATATAGCTCAGGTTGGGGATGCTCACCTATACAGTATATAGCTCTGGTTACAGTATATAGCTCAGGTCGGGGATGCTCACCTATACAGTATACAGCTCTGGTTACAGTATATAGCTCAGGTTGGGGATGCTCACCTATACAGTATACAGCTCTGGTTACAGTATATAGGTCAGGTTGGGGATGCTCACCTACACAGTATACAGCTCTGGTTACAGTATATAGGTCAGGTCGGGGATGCTCACCTACACAGTATACAGCTCTGGTTACAGTATATAGGTCAGGTCGGGGATGCTCACCTACACAGTATACAGCTCTGGTTACAGTATATAGCTCAGGTTGGGGATGCTCACCTATACAGTATACAGCTCTGGTTACAGTATATAGCTCAGGTTGGGGATGCTCACCTACACAGTATACAGCTCTGGTTACAGTATATAGCTCAGGTTGGGGATGCTCACCTATACAGTATATAGCTCTGGTTACAGTATATAGCTCAGGTTGGGGATGCTCACCTACACAGTATACAGCTCTGGTTACAGTATATAGCTCAGGTTGGGGATGCGTGTCTACAGTATATAGCAGCTATCACAGGCGGGGTAGTAGTCCGTACTACTGACTGCCTTCGCTGCCCTGATGCACCATTCAGCGTCTGGCCAATTAGAGCCTGGCAGCCAATCAAAGCAAGAAGCTGCACAGCCAATGAGCTGCTGCAGCTCCCAGAGACTGCCACTCCCCTCTGACCCTGCCACTACACAACCTCCCTTCTAGGCTGGAGTCACACACAACGAATAAAAAATCGGTCCCATTTTAACGGTCCGAAATCGCACAAAAGTATCTTAACCATTGATCCGTTTTTGATGCGATTTTTCTTCATTGATGCGATTTTAATCGCATGTAAGGATCCTTTTGACATCCTTCTGGCGAGATTTTCTCGCAGGATAGCTAAATGGACATATAATGGAGCCCAATGACAGGTTTCCGCACACAAACGAATTAATAGATCTAGACACATTATATATATATTATACATATCATAGAGACACATTTATATATTTCTAATTCATACAGTTCTTAATTGCAGAATAGCCGCTGAAACATTAGCCGGCTTTTGTATAACATTCTCCTGCCCGACATGAAATGACACATGGTTTACATATAGTAAACCATTTCATTTCATGTTTTTTTTTTATGTCTATCACTATTAATTATATGAGGGCTTGTGGGTAAAATTTTGGAGTTGTAGGGGTTCATTTAAGGGGTTAATTCGTTGTATTAAATTGCGGGGACTCCCGCTGACGTCACTGAGGCTGCAGGGAGTCCCCGCAAATTAATACAACGAATTAACCCCTTAAATGAACCCTTACAACTCCAAAATTTTACTCGGTCAGAGGATCCAATGCGATAAAAAATCGCATGATGTGAGCTGCCCCATAGAATAACATTGGGACGAATGCAATGCGATTTTTTATCGCATTGTATTCGTCCGCTTTATTCGCCAGTGTGACCCCGGCCCTAAGTACAAAGTCGCGTGCTGGCCACAGCTCTCACGAGCTAGTGTTCTGCTCCCTTCTGAGCAGAGGCCCCGGAGTCCCCGCCCCCTGCTGTCACGTGGCGCTGACAGTGCACTCTGTCACGGGACTACATTTCCCGACGTCCTGGTTGTCGCTTTTGGAGTGACGCTCGGGCTGTCAGTGTGCGCGTAGCACGGGAAGCAGTGATAGTACACACCTGCAAGAGGAAGCGGTTACCGGTAACGGGTGGGTGAATCCCCGTGTGCGGCCGTATCCCATGATTGCAGTAATGTGATTTAAACTCGCGTGCCAGCCAGAGCGCTCACCAGCTAGTGCTGTGGCTCCTACTGAGCTGCCGGCCCCGGGGTTCCCGCCCCCTGCTGTCACGTGGCGCCGCTGACTGACGGTGTCACGGACTACATTTCCCGACGTCCTGGTTGTTGCTTTTGGAGTGACGCTCGTGTTGTCAGCGTGCGGGTAGCGCGGGAAACCGTGATAGAACACACCTGCAAGAGGAAGCGGTTATCGGTGGGTGAGTCCCCGTGTGCGGCCGTATCCCGTGATTTCTGTATTCCATCCTGCCCATACGCTGGTGAGATGTGGAGTTACTCCCAGTAGTCCGGGATCATCACTGCCCCCACGGTGCCGGATAGTTAGAAAACCTGACCTGTACTGACAGATCTGTGTGTGCCCCCCATTACTCCGGCACCTGGTGTATAGCCCCCATGTGTCGTAGACAGGCTCGGTCTGGCCTGGCGGGGTATCAGGTAAATGCCAGTGGGCCCCGAGGGTCACTGGGGCCCTTAAAAATGTTGCCCCTTTAAATGAGTTGGCCCTTTAAGAGCGCGCCGCGTCCCATGATTTGCAGGGACGCACGTACCCCGCTGAGGCTGTGACGTGCGGTCTGGCAGCGACTCGCTGGCTCCAGCTCCACTGACAGTCAGTGATGACTCGCCCTGCGCGTGACCTTGCTGTTCTTGATGGGCGGTGACACCCGCCCCGCGCTCTGATTTCCGGCTCTGTAGCTGGCTGCTGCCTGGCTAATAGCGTAGCAGCGTCATCACACAGACAAGAGGATGCCGCCGAGCTCTGCTCGCCTCACTGTGTGTACACTGCCACCCTCTGGTCCAGTGTCCTCCTCGGAGTCAGGCAGCTCTCTGCTCTGCCGGTTCCCGACTTCTGCTGTCCTGCAGTGCCAGCCCGGCTGTGTTGTGGTGTGTGCTCTCCGCCGGGCTCCCTGTCTGACATCTGCCCTGTGTAGAGATGGCTAGCCTGGCATGGTGAGCTGCTCTGCTGTCTCTGCACCCTCCCTGATGGGGCCCCAATGAGAGGAAAAATAGGTTTCTGGGGCCCCATCAGGTAGCCGGCACAGCTGGGGAGAATGGTGACGAGAATGATATACTATTAAACTGCGTAGGAGACCATCGTGGAGCCCCCAGAAACCTATTTTTCCTCTCATTGTGGCCCTATCAGGTAGTCGGCACAGCTTCCAGGGAGGGTGGTGAGATTATATATACTACTAGCTGAAGAGCCCGGCGCTGCCCGGGCATAGTATCTAACGGTGGTTAGTTATAGCAAATTATAATTATCCTCCATCCCATAGTCCCGTGCCCATATACCCATCATACCATCATACATATCCACGATCCCATAGTCCCGTGCCCATATACCCATCATACATATCCTCCATCCCATAGTCCCGTGCCCATATACCAGGGTGGATTGATTTAAATTACGCCGATTTAAATCATGATTTAAATCAAAAGATTTTTTTCTATTTAAATCGGATCGATTTAAATCATGATTTTAATCATGATTTAAATCACTGATTTAAATCAAAAGGTTTTTTTTTAATATAAATCACGATTAAAATGAGAAGTGAGAGCAGTGTGCATGTGCGCCCATAGTTACACGGACGAAACTAGGGGCAACGATCTAACGCCAGGGTGAGGGGGGGACCCCAAAGTAAGTAAAAATCTTTTTTGTTTTACTATATGGCAATAGGTAGGTGTTTAAAAGCAGCATGTCTTAATTGTATAAACTATTAATAGCCTCCACATTTTGTTCATACTGCCCCTTTAATTCCACACTTCTAGCTTGGTTTCAGTTTTGGTTTAGTTTCTTTTTCCCTGCATTCAGTTGACATGCCCAAACTTGTTGGATAGTCAGCAGTACTTGGCTCAGGCTGTAGTAACATCAGCAGTGCTTGGCTCAGGCTGTAGTAACAATCAAACTTCATAAGTGATCTGTGTGAGCCTGCCATGGCAGCAGGTCGTAAGAGAGACCCTATTTGGGTTCATTTTGTTGAGATGCCAGCAGCAGATCTTGGAAAGAAAGGTGCAAGAGCAAAGTGCAAATACTGTCAAAAGGATATCCAAGGACTTGTTTGCCGCTTAGGAACTGCTAAAGCAGGACAACTGGTTTTCCTATTAAAAGTCCTAAATAAACAGTAGGCTTAAAGGACTGATGTATTCACTGAAGATGTTTGCTTACTTCAAACGTTAGAGATAGGCTATTGTTAAAAAGTACTTACTCTCTGTAGTTCAATTCTGAGTGTTTAATAGTGCAAATAAAAATTATTAGGTTTCATAATCAACTGTTTTTTAATATTTTTATTTGTGTAAAACAATTAGATTTGCAAAAAGACAAAGTTTTGCTTGTGTACAACTTGATTAAAAAATCTGATTTAAATCAAATGATTTAAATCAAAAAAATCTGATTTAAATAAAAAAAATCTGATTATCTTGATTTTTTTAAAAAAATCAAGATTTTTATCCACCCTGCCATATACCCATCATACATATCCTCCTTCCCATAGTCCCATGTCCATATACCCATCATACATATCCTCCATCCCATAGTCCTGTGCCCATATACCCTTCACACATCCTCCGTCCCATAGTCCCGTGCCCATATACATATCCGCCATCCCATAGGCCCGTGCCCATATACCCATCATACATCCTCCATCCCATAGTCCAGTGCCCAAATACCCATCATACATATCCTCCATCCCATAGTCCAGTGCCCAAATACCCATCATACATATCCTCCATCCCATAGTCCAGTGCCCAAATACCCATCATACATATCCTCCATCCCATAGTCCCGTGCCCATATACACGTCACACATCCTCCATCCCATAGTCCAGTGCCCATATACCCGTCACACATCCTCCATCCGATAGTCCAGTGCCCAAATACCCATCATACATTTCCACCATCCCATAGTCCCGTGCCCATATACCCGTCACACATCCTCCATCCCATAGGCGAGTGCCCATATACCCATCACATATCCTCCATCCCATAGTCAACCATTATGACATCATAATGAGCAGCGGGGCTTGCAACCTATGATGACATCAGCATCGCCATGGCAACCATTGTGACATCATGAGGGGCAGGGCTTGACGTGCACACACGTTTTCCCCAGTATGTAGACAGGGTCAAAATTGTTTGGTGAATTGGAACGCGCGGGGTTAAAATTTCGCCTCACAACATAGTTTAGGACGCTCTCGGGGTCCAGACGCGTGACTGTGCCAAATTTTGTGGCTGTAACTGCAACAGTGCGGATGGCTGTAACTGCGACAGTGCGGATCCCTATCCCGGACACACACACACACACACACACACACACACACACACACACACACACACACACACACACTTTATATATTAGATTACACACTGCGTAGGCGACCACGGTTGGGGCCCCCACGGTGGTCGCCTACACAGTGTAATAGTATATCTCACCACCCTCCCTGGAAGCTGTGCCGACTATCTGATAGGGCCACAATGAGAGGAAAAATAGGTTTCTGGGGACTCCACCATGGTCGCCTACGCAGTTTAATAGTATATCATTCTCGTCACAATTCTCCCTGGAAGCTTTGCCGGAGCAGGGGAGCTCATAATGTGCTGCATGGAGGAGCGGGGGGAGGCCATAATGTGCTGCATGGAGGAGCGGGGGGAGGCCATAATGTGCTGCATGGAGGAGCGGGGGGAGGCCATAATGTGCTGCATGGAGGAGCGGGGGGAGGCCATAATGTGCTGCATGGAGGAGCGGGGGGAGGCCATAATGTGCTGCATGGAGGAGCGGGGGGAGGCCATAATGTGCTGCATGGAGGAGCGGGGGGAGGCCATAATGTGCTGCATGGAGGAGCGGGGGGAGGCCATAATGTGCTGCATGGAGGAGCGGGGGGGGCATGCGCGATCAAGACGAGAGGCATCGGTGTTGGGGGATTGTACGCCAGCCAATCATAATGTGGCGCGTGACATCAGCTGATAGGTAAATGCGATCCAGATGGAGTGCACGCCCGATATTAACCTCTTCCCAACCTTTGACGCCACGTAGGCGTCATGAAAGTCGGTGCCAATCCGATCCATGACGCCTATGTGACGTCATGAATTGATAGCCCCCCCTGCGGGTCGGGTGACCGGAGTCACTAAAAGGTCACCCGACCCGCACACACAGGACACTTGAGGGTTAAGCCCAGGGGGCGTGGCTTGGCCCCCACGTGCCTACGATCGCTCTGATTGACTGTTTCACTGTTAACAGCCAATCAGAGCGATTGTAATATTTCACCAATGAAATTTGTTGAAATATTACAATCCAGCCATGGCCGATGCTGAAATAGCATCAGACATGGCTGGAGACCGAGACACGACCTCCCCCCCACACTGACTCATGGCACCGATCAGCTGCCGCCACCGACTGACAGCACCGATCGGCAGCCGCCATCATAATCTGCTCCCCCCGCCTTACCTCCGCTCCCCCTCTCACCCTCCACGGTGCCTCCGAACTCCCTCTGGCCGTGACGGTTGTCCCGCTGTCCAGGATAATGGGTGCCGCCATCTTGGAAAATGGCGGGTGCATGCGCAGTGCATCGAATCTGCAATGCTGCAGATTCATTCATTTATTTTGATAACTATGATAAACTTTCACAGTGATCAAAATAAAAGTAAATCACCCCTATAGGTAGGGACAAATAATAAAATAAAGAAAATATTTTTATTTTTCCGTTAGGGTTGGGATTACGGTTAGGATTGGATTGAGATTAGGGTTAGGGGTGGGTTGGGATTACGGTTAGGCTTGTGGTTAGCGTTAGAGTTGGGATTAGGGTTAGAGGTGTGTTGGGGTTAGGGTTGTGGTTAGGGTTATGATTAGGGTTGGGATTAGGGTTAGGGGTGTGTTGGGGTTAGGGTTGGCGATAACAGTGGAAACCCCTCAATTCTAAGGCACATCACGGGGTCTCCAAACGCGACATGGCGCCACCATTTATTCCAGCCAATTTTGCGTTCAAAAAGTCAAACAGTGCTCCCTCCATGTCGAGCCCCGATATGTGCCCAAACAGTGGTTTACCCCCACATATGAGGTATCAGCGTACTCAGGAAAAATTGCACAACAACTTTGGGGGTCTAATTTCTCCTGTTACCCTCGGGAAAATAAAGTGGGGGCTAAAATAATTTTTGTGGAAAAAAAAAAATTATTTATTTTCCCGCCCGGGCGTTATAAACTTCTGTGAAGCACTTGGGGGTTCAAAGTGCTCACCTCACATCTAGATTATTTCCTTGAGTGGTCTAGTTTCCAAAATGGTGTCACCTGTGGGGGGGTTTCCACTGTTTAGGTACATCAGGGGCTCTGCAAACGTAACATGCCCGCAGACCATTCCATCAAGTCGACATTTCAAAACGTCACTACTTCCCTTCCGAGCCCCAACGTGTTCCCAAACAGTCCCCCCCCACATATGGGTTACCAGCGTACTCAGGACAAACTGGTCAACAAATTCAACTTTTGGGGTCCAATTTATCCTGTTGCCTTTGTGAAAATAAAAAATAGCGGGCTAAAAAAATCATTTTTTGAGGAAAAAAAATATTTTTATTTTCACGGCTCTGCGTTATAAACTTCTGTGAAGCACCTGGGGGTTCAAAGTGCTCACTATGCATCTAGATAAGTTCCTTAGGGGGTCTAGTTTCCTAAATGGGGTCATTTGTGGGGGAGCTCCAAAGTTTAGGTACACAGGGGCTCTGCAAACCCGAAATGGTGTCCGCTAACGATTGGAGCTAATTTTCCATTCAAAAAGTCAAATGACGCTCCTTCCCTTCTGAGCCCTGCCGTGCGCCCAAACAGTGGTACTCAGGACAAACTGGACAACAACTTTTGGGGTCCAATTTATCCTGTTACCCTTTGGAAAATAAAAAATAGCGGGCTAAAAAATCATTTTTGAGGAAAAAAAAAAAAATTATTTTCATGGCTCTGCGTTTATAAACTTCTGTGAAGCACTTGGGGGTTCAGCGTGCTCACTACACATCTAGATGAGTTCCTTGGGGGTTCTAGTTTCCAAAATGGGGTCACTTGTGGGGGTTTCTACTGTTTAGGCACATCAGGGGCTCTGCAAACCCAACATGACGCCCGCAGAACATTCCTTCAAAGTCTGCATTCCAAAATGGCGCTCCTTCCCTTCTGAGCTCTCCCATGCTCCCAAACAGTGGTTCCCTCCCACATGTGGAGTATCGGTGTACTCAGGACAAATTGGACAACAACTTTTGTGGTTCAATTTCTCCTGTTAGCCTTGTGAAAATAAAAAATAGCGGGCTAAAAATTCTTTTTTGAGCAAAAAAAAAAATTATTTTTTATTTTCACTGCTCTGCATTATAAACCTCTGTGTCTTGGGGGTTCAATGTGTTCACCACACATCTAGATAAGTTCCTTCTGGGGTCTAGTTTCCAAAATGCGGGCACTTGTGGGGAAGCTCCAATGTTTAGGCGCACAGTGGCTCTCCAAACACGACATGGCAACCGCTAAATATTCAAGCATATTTTCCATTCAAAAAGCCAAATGGCGCTCCTTCCCTTCTGAGCCCTGCCGGTGTACTCAGGAGAAATTGCCCAACAAATTTTAGGATCCATTTTATCCTGTTGCCCATGTGAAAATGAAAAAACTGATGCTAAAAGAAAATTTTTGTTGGAAAAATTAAAGTGTCCATTTTTTCCTTCCACGTTGCTTTAGTTCCTGTAAAGCACCTGAAGGGTTAATAATCTTCTTGAATGTAGTTTTGAGTAGCTTGAGGGGTGCAGTTTTTAGAATGGTGACACTTTAGGGTATTTTCTGCCATATAGACCCCTCAAAGTGACTTCAAATGTGAGGTGGTCCCTAAAAAAATGGTTTTGTAAATTTTGTTGTAAAAATGAGAAATCACTGGTCAACTTTTAACCTTTATAACTTCCTAACAAAAATAAATTTTGTATCCAAAATTGTGCTGATGTAAAAGACATGTGGGAAATGTTATTTAGTAACTATTTTGTGTCACATAACTCTCTGGTTTAACAGAATAAAAATTCAAAATTTTAAAATTTTCAAAATTTTCGCCAAATTTCTGTTTTTTTCACAAATGCAGAAAATTATCGACCTAAATTTACCACTAACATGAAGCCCAATATGTCACGAAAAAACATTCTCGGAATCGCTAGGATGCGTTGAAGCGTTTCTGAGTTATTACCTCATAAAGGGACACTGGTCAGAATTGCAAAAAATGGCCTTGTCATTAAGGGGTTAAAGTAACCGTTCTCATCAGGATGAGTGACAGGCCATTAAACCTATCATGTGTGATCAACTCTGGCTGATAGAGCACAAGCCTGTGGACATTTTTAATACTAGTTTATGCCTGGCCCCATTGTGAGATCTTTAGACTGGGACCTGTATGGCATGCAGGAAGTGGTTGTTACTAATTATCAGATAGATATATATATATATTAGTGCCTACAAGTAGTATTCAACCCCCTGCAGATTTAGCAGGTTTACACATTCGGAATTAACTTGGCATTGTGACATTTGGACTGTAGATCAGCCTGGAAGTGTGAAATGCACTGCAGCAAAAAAGAATGTTATTTCTTTGTTTAATTTTTTTTTGAATTTTGAAAAGTTTATTCAGAGGGTCATTTATTATTCAACCCCTCAAACCACCAGAATTCTGTTTGGTTCCCCTAAAGTATTAAGAAGTATTTCAGGCACAAAGAACAATGAGCTTCACATGTTTGGATTAATTATCTCTTTTTCCAGCCTTTTCTGACTAAGACCCTCCCCAAACTTGTGAACAGCACTCATACATGGTCAACATGGGAAAGACAAAGGAGCATTCCAAGGCCATCAGAGACAAGATCGTGGAGGGTCACAAGGCTGGCAAGGGGTACAAAACCCTTTGCAAGGAGTTGGGCCTACCTGTCTCCACTGTTGGGAGCATCATCCGGAAGTGGAAGGCTTATGGAACTACTGTTAGCCTTCCACGGCCTGGACAGCCTTTGAAAGTTTCCTCCCGTGCCGAGGCCAGGCTTGTCCGAAGAGTCAAGGCTAACCCAAGGACAACAAGGAAGGAGCTCCGGGAAGATCTCATGGCAGTGGGGACATTGGTTTCAGTCAATACCATAAGTAACGTACTCCACCGCAATGGTCTCCGTTCCAGACGAGCCCGTAAGGTACCTTTTACTTTCAAAGCGTCATGTCAAGGCTCGTCTACAGTTTGCTCATGATCACTTGAAGGACTCTGAGACAGACTGGTTCAAGGTTCTCTGGTCTGATGAGACCAAGATCGAGATCTTTGGTGCCAACCACACACGTGACGTTTGGAGACTGGATGGCACTGCATACGACCCCAAGAATACCATCCCTACAGTCAAGCATGGTGGTGGCAGCAGGTCTTATAAAAGACGATTATTAGCTGTAATTGCAAACAAGGGTTATTCCACAAAATATTAAACCTAGGGGTTGAATAATAATTGACCCACACTTGTATGTTTAAAATTTATTAAAATTTAACTGAGCAACATAACTTTTTGGTTTGTCAGATTTATGCATCTGTTAATAAATCCTGCTCTTGTGTGAAGTTTGAAGGCTCTAACTTATTTGCATCTTATCAAACCTGCTAAATCTGCAGGGGGTTGAATACTACTTGTAGGCACTATATATATATATATATATATATATATATATATATATATATATATATATATATGTTTTTGGTCATTTCCCACACCGCATCTAACTATCTACCTCCTGATGATCCTGTTAGGAGAAATGCGTTGAGGTTTTGCCTATCCATCGTCAAAATTTGAGTGCCGTTTTCTACTGTTATCAACCTGTGTTGGAAATTTTTGATTATATTGTGGATTTTGTTATGAATTATGCTTTCCAAATATATTATGTCACCCTAATGTGTTATCAGTTATATCAGGTCGTATTGAGGGTGAGCCGTCGTGGAGCGGGGGCGCCATTCCGCTGACCACTGGGTGCCAACCTCCGCTGATAGGAAGGTATACTGTTACAGGGAACAGGTAGTTAGGTACTCATTTGTTTTGCACCTCTCACTTTATTTGTTTTGCACATGTCACTTTATTGTCTGTCAATTGCACTGTTTTTGCGCTTTTTTTCTGTTGTTGCCTACCCAACTACTACTTTTTTGACAACCCCTATACACTCCTTTCCTGGTTAATTGAGTGACCGCATGCTGCACTTATCCAGGGTCATCTAGGAGTTATAGGGTACAGCCGCTGGGAGGCAGTTTGATATCAGGACCCCCTTGTAGGGTTCAGTAGGTGACTTTAAGACTTTAATAAAGGTTGGCTTTTATATTCTACATCTATACTTTTGTAAGGCTCCTTGTAAATATATCAGATCAGCCATCTGACACATTACAGTGATTTCCCCCCCCCCCGGGACAATAAAATAAAGTTAAAAAAAAAAAAAAGTGTAAAGATGATTAATAAAAAAAAAACCCTACATAAATTAAAAAAAATAAATAAATTCCCTAATTCATTTTTTGGAAATAATAAAAAAAAAAAAGTACACATATTTAGTATTGCCACGCCCTATAAAACTGTCCCACTAGTGAACCCCTTAAGAAGTAAAAATAAAAAGCAATGCTTTATCATACTGCTGAACAAAAAGTGCAATAACGCGCAATCAAAAAGAGGGATATAAATAACCATGGTACCGCTGAAAACGTCATCTTGTCCCGCAAAAAACGAGCCGTCACACAGCGTCATCAGCGAAAAATAAAGTTATAGCTCGCAGAATAAAGCAATGCAAAAATAATAATTTTTTATGTGAAATTGTTTTCATTGCATAAAAGCGCCAAAACTTAAAAAAAAAGACATAAATGAGGTATCGCTGTAACCGTACTGACCCGAAGAATAATGCCGTTTTATCAATTTTACCACACTCGGAACGGTGTAAACGCACCCCCCCAAAAGAAATTCATGAAATGCTCGTTTTTGTTCATTCTGCATCCCAAAAACTCAGAATAAAAAGCGATCAAAAAATGTCACGTGCCTGAAAATGGTACCAATAAAAACGTCAACTTGTCCCGCAAAAAATAAGACCTCACGTGACTCTGTGGGTCAAAATATGTAAAAAAATTATAACTCTCAAAATGTGGTGATACAAAAAAAAAGCGTCTTTTAGGTTATGTGCCCACGTTGCGTGTTAAAACGCACACTAAAAACCGGACTCCTTCCCAGAAATCGCACGTTTTTTTTCAGCGCGATTTTACCGCGATTCTGTTTGCGATTTTCGCCGCGATTTTCTCAAGCACTTTCCAAGCGATTTGAAGCATCGCTTGCAAAGTGATTGACAGGTTGGTCACACTCGTCAAACAGTGTTTGACAAGTGTGACCAGCTTTTTACTATTGAGGCTGCCTATGCAGACTCTTTGTTATGGGTTATAGGCTCCATTGTTTTTTCGTGTGTTTCTATGTGTGAGATGTTAAGTTTTTTGTGTGCCATATCTCCGTGATTTAAGGGCATAAAAATTCAAAATTTTCGCCAAATTTCCCTTTTTTTTTTTTTTCACAAATAAACGCAAGTTATAGCAATGAAATTTTACCACTAACATGAAGTACAATATGTCACGAGAAAACAATGTCATAATCACCGGGATCCATGCAAGCATTCCAGATTAGTTACCTCATAAAGGGACAGTGGTCAGAATTGTAAAAATTGGCCCTGTCATGAACATGTAAACCACCCTTGGGGGTAAAGGGGTTACATATATATATATATATATATATATATATATATATATATATATATATATATATATATGTGTATGTGTATGTGTGTGTGTTTATATATATATATGTGTTTTTTTTCAGTCCTGTACATTTTGCTGACTGCTGTTCGTGAAAGGAAGCAAGAAGACTGAGGTAACATCAGTTCTCGTGTGGTAGTTCTCTGATTTAGCTATTCGTAAAATGTCCCGTGAGTCCTGTGTGACTATCGACAAAAAATCCACCACATTTGTAGACATCTGTGACTTTTATTGCCGGTCACAACGCACCATAGGAATGTTGCAATGTGTCGCTGCGATTTCAGGGTCGCCCTACACATGTCGCCGTGCAGCCCTAGCCTAGTAATTAGTTTACATGTAATAACTAGGAAAACCCTGCGTGCAACCCTGGAACGTCTTAAAGGTTCTATTTTTGTTCTTATTCAGCAGGAACATCCTCCCCCACGGCCATGGACTCTGTGGAGATGCCTGAAGAAATCCAGAATAGTGAGGAGGAGATTGAGTTTGTCAGTGTAAGTGTTGGCAGTATGGCGCACACAGGACAGGTGTCCGTGGTTATGGCTGCTCTCTCCATTCACTATTACTGGAGTTATTGATAAAAGTGACTCGGCTGACCGGCTATTTCCAGAACATTCCTGAACTCCCATAGAAATGTATGTAGGGCGCAGTCCACAGGGGCTCATTATTCTGGCCTGCTCTGTATCTTACACTATATGGTATCACAGGACATTATATTGCCTTCTTGCATATTATGCCATACAGCTGCATGAGTCATTTTCTTTCTTACGACGGACACAGGTGAGTAAGTGGCGGTTTGTTTTACGTTAGTGGGACACGTGTGATGCCACCTGCTCGAAATTTGAAGGGAACACTTGAACCTCTTGCAGTTTTCTCCACTTAACTTGGCACTCGGATAGATGATTTTATCTTTATTAATGACTACAGTCCAAAATGTAAAAAGGCGTTTCAATCTACACATTAACCCTCCATCCGTAAACGGATTGCCAGATAAAACGTATCAGAGAAGACAAGCGCAGCGGCATGAAGTTTCTGTCCTCCGCTCCACGCGGGAGAAAAGCGCTTTTCCATGTGAGTGCCAAGTGTCATCCTCACTACATTATAGGATCCCACTTGGGCACTGGTATGAACTGGCTTGGTTCGCTGTTACAGCCACACTAAACTTTGTGTGGTATCCCAAGGTCTCTTTTTTTTCACTACCCAAGCACTGCCGCAGCGTTTGCTAAGTATCATTAGAGCAGTTACCATTTGGTCACCAGTTCCTAAGCGATGCGACAGCACTGGGTCACGGCACCGTGGTCACTGAGGATTGTGGATACCGTTCTGCATGTAGGATCCCACAACTTGGAAGTGAGAGCACATTTGTTAACTTATCGATTTTAGTTGTATAGCACCGTTAATTCCACAGCTCTTTGTATACATTACCATTACTGTCCCCATTGGGGCTCACAATCTAATCCCCTATCAGTTTGCCTTTGGACTGGGGAGGAAACCCACTCAAAGGGAGAACATAGAAACCCTGGACCCTGCTCTGCATAGTGACAGTGCTAACCACCGATCCACATTGTTGCCCTATATTTAGTAATATCGCCAGTCTGGGGCCGAATTGAATACTACTGCTGTGGGTGCCATGAAGAATTGATTGTCCATGTTTTCCTGTTTAGGAAGGCCAGCTAAGACCTGTCATGGAATGTGTTGACCTGCTTAGTAGTGATGATGAGGAATACGTAAGTATAAGGATTTGTATGATAGTGGTGTGCTACAAATCACTTTAATCTGTGGAGACTGATATTATGGGGAATTGGGTAAACTCTCGGTGTATCTGCAGATTGGCGCCAGAATTTTTTAGTATCCATTGACAGGCCTTGCATTCCCAACAGCCACAGTTGGCGTGGCCATGGCCCACGGGGGGATGCAGACTGTTTCTTCAGCATGCTCTAATGGAGTATTCTAAAAGAAGTTGTCATGTGTTCTGCAGGATAAATTTGTATTTTCTATTCGTGATTTTGAAATCTGCATTTCTTCTGATTCTTAGCGAACCACAAAGGACCATGTTGACCTTCAGAAGGATCGGGTGGCTTCAACTCTTGATCGTCTTGCGCGCCACGTTGAAGTTCAAAAAAAGCAAACAGCTGAAAAAAACAAGGCATTCCAGGCGAGTTAATTTCAATTTTTTAATGTGCAACTATTGGTGACTTTTTGTAATGTAGCTGGGCCTAATATAGGTTTATATGGCATGTTTGTTTAGCAATTTTACCATTTATAAAAGGGAGAGAATGGGGGAAGTTGTGTGAGAAAAACCTGAGCGTCAGTAGGACGGAGCAGACCGCTGGAGACATGAACGGCTGTCAAATTGTACATGACTGCTCCTTTTTAGAATACAGCTCCTTTTACAATTTATCTTTGCCTAGAATATTTTTTTTTTTTTTTTTTTGCAGGAAAAGTTAGATTTTCACCATGCTCATGGATTACAGGAATTGGAACTTATTAATGATCTTTCTGGCAAACATGCTGCAAAAATGTGTGTCCACGAGTGGTTGAAAATGCCAGGTAAGCAGAACAAGTAAACTAATATACAAAATGTTCCCCGTGCACAGAAGACAGCAGATGTGGCTTAGGCTGCATTCACACTTCTGTTTATAAAACACCACGCTGACCCATAGGTTTTAATGAAACCATTAACACGTGTGTTTTTTGATCGCTCATGCCTGGCACATGGTCTGTTCTCATCCAGTTTTGCAAATCAGACTCAGAAGTTTGTGTTTGGGGATCTGTCAAAACAGCTGAAAAACAGAAAACATCCATTTTCAATTTGTTTTAACTGATCCATTGCTAAGTATCTATGGAAATAAAAGGTTACGTTTTCAAATGGCAAAAATCAAATACTCATAATGTTGATAATAATTTGGGAAAGTTATGAACTGTCCTATACATGTCTGTTCTGTTCCTGATTTAAGCATCTCTGCTCTTGGTTGAGATTAATCTGTGCTGCACTTTATGCACATGCTCCGTAGTGACCAGTGCTGTGGGGTCAGGGAAACTGAATAGTCGGAGCTTTGGCTTACCGACTCCCCGGCCCTGCTAGACACTACAATGTACTGGGCGCTACAGCTGCAGTTTGTAATTTTCACTCAGGAACATCCACTGCTGCCTGTTTCTGGGGAAAAAAAAACATGGAGTTAAAATTGTCACTACACTTGTAGATAAAATAACCAAAAGGGTATAATTTCCAAAATGGGGTCACTTAAGGGGGTATTTTGCCGTTCTAGCAATTGCGGGCTCCGTATCACAAACTATTGTGGGAATCTGTGCTCCAGGATGCAAATAGCGATCCGTTCCTCCCGAGTCTCCTCTCCGTATGGCAAAGTAGTACTGTACAGCCACATATGGGGTATTTCTACATTCTGCAGAAATTGTGGAACAAATTTTGGTGCCATTTTTACCCATTTCCCAGTGTGAAAATGTAAATCTTGGGCTAGACCAACATTTTGGTAAATATGTCATTTATTTTTTTTTCATCATATATGACGGCACCATGAGAGAGGGGATCTGCCCTTCAAGGACAGGAAACCTTCAAGATAAAAGGGGAGGCTCCTCCGCATCAGTTGGTTTCCTGTCCTTGATGGGTAACCCTCAAGATGCAGACTCTTGAAGAAAGAACAGGATGCCTGGGTCGGATGGTTACTGGCAGGCACGGGTCTGCTACATCTGTCACCAGGTACCGGTAGTCGCCTCGGGGTCCATGTATTCCCATGCCCCCCCTGAGCGAATGCATGGCCACAGCCCGTGAGGCAATGCCCGGGTGAAGAGTGGAGCCTCGGAGGAGACATTTGGTGCACTCTCCCTGATGCCGGCAAAACCCCACCTTATCCTAAGGTCCTCGGAGGCAACATGTTAGGCTAGTTTCACACTAGCGTATCTACACGCAGCCTACGGTGCCGCTAACCCCCGTCCCTTGCCACGCCCCCTCCGGTCTTTAGCATAGGGTGCGCAGACCGTGCGCTAGTAAGATTTTGCGTGTGTTGCTCCCTTTTGACTGTGCGCCGAACGCATCATGTTGCATTTTGGTGCGCTCGGCGCACCGTCAAGAGGGCAGCACACGCAAAATCCTACTAGCGCATAGCCAGCGCACGGTCTGCGCACCCTACGCTAAAGATGGGGTGCGCAGATCGCATGTAGCGCTGTTCGATAGTAGGGAGGAGATGACCGGAGGGGGCGTGGCAGTGGGCGGGGCTTAGCGGCGCCGTGCGCTGCGTGTAGATATGTTAGTGTGAAACTAGCCTTACTGTGCCCTCCTTATTGACATATGTGAAAACACATAAAGAAAAAAAGTATATGCACACAAATAGGGATCACCACAAGGATAAGATAATCAAAAAGTATCAATTTTATTAATGGACACAACAAACAGATACTTTGTTTAAAAACAATTAAAAAGTCTGAACAACCAGACACTGATAACAAAACAAAGACAATGGGTCATTTTGATAAATAGTTAAATACTATGGGTCCCAAGGCCAACCATTCAGTATAATGCCAGGTATCTGCTAGTTACCATAACCTAGGGTCTATCAAATCAATTGTAATGACAATCATGACCTTGGATCAAAAATACCATATTATCAATAACTACTATGGTTACATAGAGATTCTACATATGCCATGAATAGAAAATTGAATACTTATCATGTTGCCAACACAAACATACATTAACAAGTCCCTTTCCCTAGCATGATATCACCTGGTTTCTGAGGATGAACAAGCTACCGGGTAGGTTACATGGGACCCCCAAACCCACGCGTATCGACACAGTGATGTGTCTTTCGCAAGGTCAGTGTAATGTTCTGTTGAAATTCTTTATATATACCTATCCAATTAGTAATCACTCTTACCAGCTGAGTTTCAAGTGGGGGAAAAAAAAAAGGTGGATCAGTTCTGAGTTTAATGAGGCAGCGTCCTGCTCCCATCAGTGCGCAGGCGCCTGTATTAACTGACGGAAGTACCATGGAGTTGCCCTTACTAGGCAACTATTTCCACTGCGCACGCGCCCAAATGTTTTGCCAAGAGTTCAGTACTTCCTCCTCTACTCAGTACTGAATCAGTAAAGGTGCGCAAGCACAGTGATCTCCAATACACAGGCGCCTGCAGCGGCAAAAAAAAAAAAAATTCTCGAGCAGCGTGCGGGTGCCCAGGAAGGATCCTTCCCCTCAAGGAGACCTCAGGCCGATGAAAAATGCGACTTTATCTGTGCACTCAATATCACGGCGCCCATATTTAGTAGCACAATCGTCCTTGCTAAGAGCACCATAGGGATATAGAGAAGATCATATATCACATCAGTACATCCAAGCACAGGCACCAAAACTTAATGCGCTAAAAGCGTTACCATAAGGTGACGCATAGTGTGAATAAGGCCACAATTTAATGTCAAAAAATGGTCTAGACACTGGCACAACATGACAGTAATAATAAACTTTATCTGTTCACTCAATATCACGGCCCCCAGATTTAATAGCACAATTGTCCTTGCTAGAAGCTCCATAGGGATCTAGGGAAGATCATATACCACATCAATACATTCAACCAACAGGCACCAAAAGCTTAATGCGCTAAAAGCGCTACCATAAGATGACGCATAGTGTGAATAAAGCCACAATTTAATGTGTCAAAAAGTGGTCTAGACACATTGAATTGTGGCTTTATTCACACTATGCGTCATCTTATGGTAGCACTTTTAGCGATTGTGCTATTAAATCTGGGCGCCGTGATATTGAGTGAACAGATAAAGTTTATTATTACTGTCATGCTGTGCCAGTGTCTAGACCACTTTTTGACACATTAAACTGTGGCCTTATTCACACTATGCGTCACCTTATGGTAACGCTTTTAGCGCATTAAGTTTTGGTGCCTGCACTTGGATGTACTGATGTGACATATGATCTTCTCTATATCCCTATGGTGCTCTTAGCAAGGACGATTGTGCTACTAAATATGGGCGCCGTGATATTGATTGCACAGATAAAGTCGCATTTTTCATCGGCCTGAGGTCTCCTTGAGGGGAAGGATCCTTCCTGGGCGCCCGCACGCTGCTCGAATATTTTTTTTTTTTTTTTTTTTTTTTTTTTGCCGCTGCAGGCGCCTGCGTATTGGAGATTATTGTGCTTGCGCACCTTTACTGATTCAGTACTGAGTAGAGGAGGAAGTACTGAATTCTTGGCAAAACATTTGGGCGCGTGCGCAGTGGAAATAGATGCTTAGTAAGGGCAACTCCATGGTACTTCCGTCAGTTAATACAGGCGCCTGCGCACTGATGGGAGCAGGACGCTGCCTCATTAAACTCAGAACTGATCCACCTTTTTTTTTCCCCCACTTGAAACTCAGCTGGTAAGAGTGATTACTAATTGGATAGGTATATATAAAGGATCTCAACAGAACATTACACTGACCTTGAGAAAGACACATCACTGTGTCGATACGCGTGGGTTTGGGGGTCCCATGTAACCTACCCGGTAGCTTGTTCATCCTCAGAAACCAGGTGATATCATGCTAGGGAAAGGGACTTGTTAATGTATGTTTATTTGTGTTGGCAACATAAGTATTCAATTTTCTATTCATGGCATATGTAGAATCTCTATGTAACCATAGTAGTTATTGATAATATGGTATTTTTGATCCAAGGTCATGATTGTCATTACAATTGATTTGATAGACCCTAGGTTATGGTAACTAGCAGATACCTGGCATTATACTGAATGGTTGGCCTTGGGACCCATAGTATTTAACTATTTATCAAAATTACCCATTGTCTTTATTTTGTTATCAGTGTCTGGTTGTTCAGACTTTTTAATTGTTTTTAAACAAAGTGTCTGTTTGTTGTGTCCATTAATAAAATTGATACTTTTTGATTATCATATCCTTGTGGTGATCCCTATTTGTGTGCATATACTTTTTTTCTTTGTGTTTTCATGTCAATCCATTTATATGCACTAGGTGATCCCACCTAAATTGACATTGTGGATGGTGCCCGTTTATTCTATATCTTGTCACCCTATTGACATATGGTGGCCATGCAGCCCGTGTGGCACATCGGTGCCCAGGCATAAGCGAAGCTCCTCGGAGGCCATATTTACTATCCTCCCTGTTGAGGCCAAGATGTCGGGCCATAAAAAGAAAAAAACAAAGGAAGGAGTGTACCTGCAGGACTCAGTGGTGTGATTACTCCCTCCAGGTGAGGTCCACAGGTGTGGAGGGGCAGCGGCATCGGGTGTCATGGCGCCGAGAGGGCAATGTGATTGCTCCCTCCAGGTGAAATCCACAGGTGTTCAGGGAGCAGCTTCAACGGGTGTCATGGCGCCGAGAAAGGGGGCATCGGGTGCCGGGTGTCATGGTGATAGCCCGGGAGCCAGGCGCGCACCGGAAATGCCGCGGGCGCGCACACCGGAAAGCCGGGGAGCAGAGGACGCGCACCAGGGACCGGTCAGGACAGCTCCCGGAGCGTATGGGGAGCGCGCACCCGGAGCTAGTCGGGTATGCTCTGGAATTAAACGCGGGGTGCGCGCGCGGTCCTTGGGAGGTGCGCCCCGGGATTAGATCAGCGCACACCGGTAGTGGTTACCGGGTGCTCGTACAAGCCGGGCATAGTACGCATGCGTAGAGATAAATCCAGGAACTCTTGCTTCCGGCAGGTACAGAATCAACCAGGTGATCAATTAATTTAAAAAAAAAAAAAAGGGAATGCTGGTATTTAAACACAGCCGAAGTGCTGGTGGGCGTCACCGGGCCATTACTAGGTTTAATGTGACTGCTCTCGTCAGGAAGCAGCAGTAGCTAAGCAGCTTGTGAGATGGAGTCTTTTGCCAGAGCACTTGCAGCCACATCAGGAAGTGCAGGAGAAGAGCCAGACACGCTGCAGCAGTGGGAGCGGCTCGGGCAGCGTACAGGCGGATCTTCGCTGTTCTAAAAAGGAGTCTCATTGGGAGACAGCGAGAAGACCAGTCAGCCTCCAGATCGGTACCCTTCCTGTGAAGCGACCAAGTGGTGAGTGAGCTTCGAGAAAGTCCAGCACGCTAATGTCCTTCCTTTTTTTT